>NC_087310.1:12524166-13853333 GCF_037043105.1 Vanessa tameamea | reverse complement strand
GTGGAGGTTAACAATGACATTATTATTAAGAAACTAAATAGAAAAACCTAAGAAAAAAATCACAAGAGAAGCAACAAAAGCGAATACAAAATCAAAAGCGAATGCGAATCAAGGCGAAAATAAATTGGACCCGTGTGAAGTCGGAACAGGTCGCTTGCACAAATATATATAAATAATAAAATTAAAAAAGCGGCCATGTGCGAGTCGGACTCGCCCATGAAGGGTTCCGTAGCAGCAAGTAACAAGATCTATGTTTATAAATTTTTTTTTTTGATTGAATGAGTGTAAATTGCGGTTTACGATTTATGATGTATTAAAAAAAAAACTACTAACTAGATCTCGTTCAAATCAATTTTCGGTGGAAGTTTCCAAAGTGGTAAAATGTGTGGCCCCACACATTTTACCACTTTGGAAGTATCTCTCGCGCAAACTATTCAGTTTAGAAAAAAATTATAAGAAGAAACAAGAACAAGAAACCTCAATATCATTTTTGAAGACCTATCTATAGACACTCCACAGGTAAGAGTTTGATGAAAAAAAAATTTTCAGTTTCAGTTCTAAGTATTTATTGTTTTTTTTTTCATTTTTGTGTGAAAATCTTAATGCGGTTCACAGAAAAAATCTATTTAACAAGTTTCAACAGTATAGTTCTTATAGTGTCGGAAAAAAGTGGCTGTGACATACGTACGGGCAGACAGACAGACAGACATGACGAATCTATAAGGGCTCCGTTTTTTGCCTTTTGGCTACGGAACCCAGGGCATATTGTATTAATTGTTCATATTATTATTATAATAGTTGACTATGTTTCCCTTGATATTGTATTGAAAGAAAGGGTAGCTACAATTTTTCTTGACGTTCTTCTCAATTATCTACATTTCAAATCGATTTGAAACCGGTTGCTGACATTTATTTAAATCCAGTAACACGACAAGTCGAAGATACTTCTAAGAGCCTACTTGAATAGATAATACTTTGATTTAAAGCCAAATGGAATACATTTTTATGAAATTGTCAATTCAGCCAGTTTTATTGCAGACATGAGAGACGTAACTTCTTAGATTTTACGTAGTGGTAGGGCTTTGTGCTAGCCCGTCTGTGTAGGTACACCTACCACTGAACAGCAATATTTAGTCTTGTTGTGTTTCGGTTTGAAGGGTGAGTGAACCAGTACAGTGAACAACTACAGGCACAAGCGAATAACTTAGGAACGATTAAAATTTCTAACACCATCTATGGGCGTTGGTGACCACTTACCATCAGGTAGCCTATTTACCAGTTCTTCTAACTGTAAAAAATCATAAATACCATGGCTGGCGAAGCTTTAACCGTATACATAATACAAGGTGATATTTTTGCTACATCTATTTAGCAACAACGACGAAAACAAGTCATATATAATAATATTCTTAAAGAAAAAAGCGATCGTTTACTGTGCGCATAGCTTTAAATAAATCTGGTGCTGAATTTTATTCAAAGGAAAATCACTCCAATATAACAGATGTTAACCGAGATGGATCTTACTTACTTTAAGAGGCCAATCAATAGAAACTGTTTTAGGTACTTTGAAAATAAAGGACCATTTTATTGAGTGCTCAGAGACTTTTGCTCATTCCGTAATTTAGATTAAGTGGTGCTTATAATGAGCATTCTTTTACTGTATTTGTTTTAAAGACAACTTATGATAATATTAGACTCCTGTTTTTTTGTTCGTCAGGGATGACGAAAGATTCGATTCAAATTACAAATGAACTCATATGTGATTAATTTTTAAGTATAATCTCCTTCGTGGCGGTAAACGAAAACATAATTAATAAACCTAAATGAGTCGGATGAAATATTGCCACATGTGTATCAAGCTCCATTGGAATTGCATGGTGGAATAAACAACCTTCTCTTTGATGGATAAGAAAAGCTTCGAATGTAATAATTAAGCAAATAAGGCAACTGGTGAGAGGTCATCACCGCCCAAAGACATTGGCGCTGTAAGAAATATTAACCATTCCCTAAAGGCCAGCAACGCACCTGTAGGCCCCTCAGTGTTATCCAAATATCCAGGGCAGTGATTGTCACTTTCCATCAAGTGAGCCACCAGCTCGGCAAAAATAAAACTTCGCCAAAGTGCTACAAATCTTGGGAACTAAGATATCCCTGTGCCAATAGTTACACTAACTCGATAAACTTTCAAACTGGAACAAATCCGCTAGAATACCTAATGAGTAGGTCTTACCAACCTGCGCACAAATTTCTACCACCTCTGGTTATTATTTTTGTACTTTTGGTATAATAAATACTAATCACAGATCGGTAATTAGACGGTATTAACCAGCATTGTGCAATCGCATATCGCGTAATATTATACTCGATTTTTGGTCGCGATCATATCCATTTTTCATCTCACTCGACGTTTCAACACAATGGCACCCGTCATGGTAACGAGCTGACTGAAATAAAATATGAATACGCATCAATCCGTGCATATATAATGGTTTTTTTTATAACGCGAAAATTTGAAATGTCAAAATCACATGTCAAATAATTCTAATCCATAAACACACCTGGCGAATTTACCACGCATCTCGCTCGTGAAATATTGTCAAGCAACTGACATTGATACGATATTCTGAAATGTGTATCTTTATAATTATTTTAGTCAATGTCGCTGGTAACGTTCTAACGTTTAACAATTGTGGTGTGTTTCTACTTCTTACGAACTAAATTTACAGTTCACGTTTTTTTTCCGTATTTATCAGCAGTGCAACTGAATATCTATATATTTTGTTTTTTTTTTAAGTATTTTAAGGTACTATTTATTTATTAGAAAGCAATGAGTAGCTTTACATTGTATTTTTTACTAGCGACCCCCCCCCCGGCTTCGCCCGGGTGCAATGCTGATACTAAATATACTACAGAATGTCATTATATATACAAAGTTCATAGCTTTTTGTCATTAGACAATACAAGCCGCTATGTCTCTGCATTTTAAATCTATAATATCTTCGAAAATATTATACTAAATTATATTATGCTATGTAATTATATGCAAGCTTAAATCTTTCAACATATTATAGTGTAACATATACTTATATTATAAATGTGAAAGTAACTCTGTCTGTATGTCTGTTATTCTTTTACAGTAATTTCACTGAACTGAAATTGATGATATTTGTTGTGACAAAAAGAGACGGACCCAATAACTACCGTTATATCAGTAATAAGTTTGGAATACACTTAATAATCATTTATAAAAAATATCTGAAAATTCGTACAAAATTCAAACTAACAATTGTTCATAATTTCAGCATGAAATGGGCCTTCACTAGGCCCACATTAAGACCCCACATAACCATTCGTTTGTCAAGATTAAATAGCTTAGTATTACTCCCCGTTAGGCTATTAGAATTTGGTAACAAGATTTCCTCTTTGCGGCAAACATGAAATATTCTCATATTTCACAAATACCATTACTACCGAAAATAGTATTTGCGTATAAAATGATTTGATCGAGAATATTATGAGAAATATAACATTAAAAAATTGTCTATCTGAATCTACTCGAAGTATATTTTTAGATAAATATGGAATTGAGATAAGAAATACAATTATGACGAAAGGAAATTAAATGAATTGTCAGCTGAGTGTTATCTGGTGCAATCCTTAAGCTGCGATTGTTATTAGAAATAAAATTCTAACTTTTAACTTAGAATAAAATATATAATCAATCAATTTTCAAGTTAAGTATTAAGATCTATAATATTTTTAAAAACTCAATTAAACGACAACACAGTTTATTTCGTGATCTGTATAATTTTTTCGGTCATATTAATTCTAATATTAATTACTTTTAAATATACCCCGATAGAAATTGCGAAATCATAATCAATAATCAAAAGTTTAAATTGTTAAAAGTTATAATATTTCAGACCGCTATAACATGGCGCCCTATTTGGAAGTAATTTCATTGATTGTTAACATAGGATAATATATATATATATACCCAAAATTAATAAAGCTCTCAAGGTTCAATTTGCCATAGCAACAACATTGAATAAAATAATTGACATTACATTTTGATTCTTCTATCGTTGATCTAGATTCTAGAAACAGTGAATGCTCACTGAAATTGGTTTTGGGTGGTTCGTGACTCACCAGCCTTAGTCATGTGAACGAATGTCGTCTATAACATTGAATGGAAAATGCTTAAGATTTATTTTATGGCATGCCATGAGCAGTGTCTGTGGTTTACTGAATAAGTATAATGATAAAATATTTTAATCATCCCTAACTGATCATTGTTTAACTTATATTCAATATTTCATTTGATTTTCCCTGAAAATATATAGCGTATGAACGTATCATTAATAGTTTTGTTATGTATCCGGCGATTTCCAAGTAAGGTTTACCCAGACTAACGAGTAAATTATTTGTTTTAATATAGTTTTAGTTATTTCAATTGTGATTTATGACAAATATATATAAGTTTAAACAAATATATCAGAAGTCAAAATTAAATAAAAATGATCACCATTATTCAAATTCATGTTGTTAATTTTAAAAAATAGTGTTATTACATTGTCGTTAAACTTGAATAATAAATTGGACGAAATTCGACAATGACGACGCTGAATATCCACATAAAGAATGTTTAAGTATCTTGTAAATAAATAAGTCAACATTTAAAGCAAACACGATATTAAGATTCAAAAGAGCCTGTAAAAGCCCATCTGAATAAATCATTTCTTGGCTTGAACGTCTAAAATATTTTTTACCATTCAGGCGACGTTCGGCGATATTACACTACTGTATACTTAATTTAAGCCTAATACTTCCACGGGAATACACCATAAATTCGACTTTAATATTTATGTCCAAATTTGAATTGTCGAAGCTTGAATATAGGCAGAACACTTATTCCCAACGCAAATGTGTATTCATTCTGAATTTACGCAATATTTGCAAGCAAATATCGACGTAGTATTATTTGGTTTGGGAAGCATTGATTGGGAAATATTTCAGTCATGTATTATTAGATGCTATGTTTGTATTGTATTTATATGCTATTCTATAGTAAAACATTAATTTCATATCATTCATCACCATGAAAACCCACCGAGAAACTATTGTATTATAATAATGTCTTGTCGCCTGGTGGTGCGTATGGTTTCGAACCTTTAAAATTCTCTCTCTATTTAAGATTCAAGATGCTATTACCATAATGTATTTATAAATTATTTTCTTACATAAAAACCTTATTACAAATTTGAATGTACGCCATTACGTAAAAGCCTACCATATACAAGGGATATAAAATTACTTCGCGGTTGTATATCGTGAAAAAATCGTATATTAAATTTAAAATAAAAAAGAAAGTAGCACTTATTTTTATCATGAAGACTGTTGTATCTGTGTTATTTGGTTTATTGCAAGAGTTAGTGGTCTGGAGGTCAAGACAAGGGCGTTTCTCGCATCAAAAGATCTGATCTACACAATACGGTAGGCACTGTTTTGTAAAACGCCAGAACTGACATAAGTATGCAAATCGACGGACGGCCCTTAAACGAGATCGTTGGCTTTTTAGACACAGTAATAGTTTTGGTGAAAATGCTCAGCATATTTCACAAAGCTGGATTAGAGCCGAATTGTAGAATAATTTTGAAGGCGAAAAAAACTTTACTAATGAAATTTATGTTACATAAATTAACAGTTATTTAAAAGAAAACTTCGTTAACAACCGATTTCATTTATATTCGCCGTTTAAAATAACAGTTACATCATCTAAAACTTAATTTGGGATCCCTAAGGATTTTTTCTAATCGATACGTAAAACTCGTAAACTCGTATCCAGATCAAAAGCACTAATACATAAAATAAACATAATCAGCCTGTAAATTTCCCACTGCTGGGCTAAGGCCTCCTCTCCCGTTGAGGAGAAGGTATGGAGCATATTCCACCACGCTGCTCCAATGCGGGTTGGTGGAATACACATGTGGCAGAATTTCGTTGAAATTAGACACATGCAGGTTTCCTCACGATGTTTTCCTTCACCACCGAGCACGAGATGAATTATAAACACAAATTAAGCACATGAAAATTCAGTGGTGCCTGCCTGGGTTTGAACCCGAAATCATCGGTTAAGATGCACGCGTTCTAACCACTGGGCCATCTCGGCTCTAATAATATTCATAATTTAAATGATTTATTGACCCAATTTCATTTGATCATAAATCTATAACAAATACAAATAATAAATTTGTTAGTATACTATCATTTACGTACGTTAAAGGCACACATATATTTTATGTGAACTTTCAACGCGGCTATAAATTCCCGTTTCTGCAGCAACAAAATCTTTTACTCTCATTGCTCGAATGATGGCACGTCCGTTTTATAAATGGCCTTTCGGCCGCATCCGTTTATTTTATAACAGTGTCTCTCTATTTTTCGTCAGTACCGTCATAAAAATCAGGCCATCAATCCCTGTTCAAATTCCAATACAGAGATGTATAATGTTCACTTTACGCATTTTTTAAAACTATATCTCTTCTTAATTTAATTGTATAACATGTAACTAAACACTAATTCTAAGTTATGTTATTGTTTTTAATCCGATAATTATAGCGATTTGAACAATGTTCAATGTGCTATTATGATGTACTGGTTCTCGCTGTGATAAAGTTTTTTTTTTTATGTTAGAGGTGGCAAACGAGCAGGAGGCTCACCTGATGGAAAGTGACTACCACCGCTCATGGACATCTGCAACACCGGGGGGCTCGCAGGTGCGTCGCCGGCCTTTCAGGAAGGAGTACGCTCTTTTCTTGAAGGGTCCCAAGTCGTATCGGTTTGGAAAAACCGCCGGCGAAAGCTGGTTCCACAGAGTGGTTGTGCTAGGCAGAAAATGTCTTAAAAATCGCGCTGTTGTAGATTTTCGGATATCTAGGTGGTGCGGGTGATATTTGGAATTTTGACGAGATGTCCGAAGGTGAAATTCAGCAGCCGGGATTAATCCGAACAATTCCTCGGAACATTCCCCGTGATAAATTCTGTAGAAGATGCAGAGCGATCCAACATCTCTACGCAAAGCCAAAGGATCAAGCAGATCGGAGAGGGCTTGATCGTCGATAATTCGAGCCGCTCTACGTTGGATATGGTCAAATGGAAGGAGCTGGTACTGGGGAGCACCCGCCCAGAGGTGAGAGCAGTATTCCATGTGAGGCCGAATTTGCGCCTTGTATAGTCTTAGACGATGGGCCGACGTGAAATACTGTCTTGCCTTGCTGAGCACACCGAGCTTTTTTGATGCCAATTTGGCTTTGCCTTCCAATTGACCGCGGAACTGAACCAGGCTCGAAATATCGACGCCAAGTATTCCGATACTAGCTGTGGCGGCTAACGGAATGTTCTCGAATCGTGGAGATACGACAAATGGTGTTTTTTTAGCAGTTAACACGGAAACTTGCGTCTTTTTGGGGTTGAATTGGACTAGGTTTAGCCGACCCCGATTTAAATAAATGACCATAAATAATTTATTAGTGTGTTTCAGGGGATTGTGGTTAGCATTACGAACCACTTAGTCACTCATAACATTTCTAGTAAAGACTACCTATAATAATATAGTTGTTGTTTTGACCTATTTCGACTCAAGCGAGTCTAGTATCGCTAAGTATGTGAGCAAGCAAAATAACCTATATTCCTTCACTCTTATAATGAAGTGCAACGGTAAATCTGACTTGACCGGAAAGAGTTCAGGTCAGTTCCAACGGTTTTACACTGTTGATACTACTCAACAGAAAACTGCAATAACATTGGCCCAATCCAATTTTTAAACATGGGACTGAGTATTCGATCTTATAAACTAGTCATTAAACAAACATGTTTATTTTAATTATAAAAGATAAATAACTCAAAAGCTACACTGTAATTGGAGTATCGTTTAGTTTATTTCAAACATTGAGTCACTATGCCCCACAAACAAGGTTGACCTTGAATTTAAAACTTTACCGTGTCAATCGTGTCACCGCTCGCCGGTTCCTAACACCAACCCATCCGAATTTTCGTTGCCCGTAAACGACATTCGTTCACTGCTAACGTTTTAACGATTTCATTATTTACGACATCATTTTTAGCAATCATTCTATTTAAAATATAAAAAACGTTTTAGATAAATGAATGGACAAATGGGCCACCTGATAAATGGTCACCACTGCCCTTAGACATTGGCGCCGTATGAAATTTTAACCATTTCTTAAATAACAAATTCGCCAACAAGCTTGGAAACTGAGATGTAACATCTCTTGTGCCTGTAGTTACATTGGCTAAGTCATCCTTTAAACCGAAGTACGATAAGTATGTATTGCTGCGTAGCGGTTGAATATATTATGATGAAAAGGTGATAACCAGACAAAAATTAAATTAAATCTTACAAATCTCGTAGTTAATAATATTGAGTCTATCGCGATCCAACTAATGAATGGGATTTTATTATACTCGATGGATTAAATCATAACATATGTAGGATGATCTTTTGTTAAAAGATACGGCTATAATTTAGTGAAAATATTTGCCAAGCTCGTGCCACGACCTAATGATTTCATATATTGCCAGGAATATGCATTTATATAAAATGAATCATATATATCATTTTATTTTCTTAAAAAGGAAAGGTTGCTTTCGTTGTGCAAAGAGTATTAACCCGATTTTCATAAATTTTATTTCTTCAACATGGGCTATGGGAAATTATTAATTTGTACTTAACTTTAAATACATTATGTTAACATAGACGAAGGGATAAATCAAAGGTAACTGCGATTGTATAACAGATTCTCAAAAATTATATAAAAAAATATATATTAATAAATATTTGTAGAAATTATAAATCTTACTAATATTATAGTTTCGAAAGTTTGGATGGATGAGTGTTTGTTACTCATTCACGCCAGATAGGCCGAACGATTTGATGATATTTGACACATAGATTACCTTCTACAAGGCACGAAAAACCTAGTGTAGGTATGCATAAAATCCCAACAGAATATTCAATATTAAATATATTATAAATTCTGATGTTATAAATTGTTGAATAACTTATTCAATCTTGGGTAGATAAGTACAGTAACCATTTTATTTTAGATTCATTTCAATTAATTGTCACATTATATTTTTTCTTATCATTTAAACGTCTATTTACCAATTTTGGCCAGTCATTTTTGAGGTCGTATATTGGAAAAAGCTCCTAAGAACAAAAGTCGTGTATGTAGTCTACTAAGATACTAAACTAACTATATTCAGAGAATTCTAAATAGAAGTAAGCTAAATAACTTTTCGATCCGATAGGGTTTCGACTGCGACATAGTTTAAGCTGGAATGATTCACTAATTCCATTCGGCCCAATGAGATCTTCATATAGATTTTCGGTGTCAAAGCACGGTCAGTTGAGGTTTGACCCGATGAAGCGTAGATCACTATAGTACCTTAGAATAAGGCCAGTAGAAATGAAAGTGACATATCGAATTTAAAGTTACCGAAATTTAAGTCTGGCAAATGTGCCACACTTTACACTTTTATAAAGAACTATGCCTGTGATAGTTCGAACAAATAAATTTCAGGCAATGTAATTCATGTATTTAATTTTTGTTTATCTTGTTTCGTTTGATATAGGTTGCTCGATTTGTATGAACCAGGTGCTTTACGTGCTCTCTAAGGCACGAAAATATAAACACTGAAAAATTTAAAAACAATTTCGTGCTGAAAATTTCACGACAGAAAATCCGAATAATTTTTAAGACTTCCGAGGATACAGCCGGCTAGCTAATCGTCCAACGACATTCTTCGTTTTAATTATTTATTTATGTGTATTATTTAATACATAATATATAGCCAAAGCAACTTCGTTCCAATCAGGTATTCCGTAAACCTCGTGGTTTTTATATTAATTCCGACCTGTCACTTCTAAAGTTCAGCCTGTTCAGAGTATAAAATGCAGTAACATTATTCACCCGTATTACGAATCGACTCAAACGGTTCGATGAACTTTAAATCCGCCATTATTTTATACGATCAGCCCCCAATTCCATGAATTAGACATGGAAACACGGGTTTGGACTAAGATTAATTAGCAAACGAGATGGACCTTCGTTGTGATATAATTTTATTTGTATGATGGAGTTGGGCAGACGTTCATATGGACTGATGGTAAGTGGTCACCACGTCCGGAAACATTAACCGTTCCTTACGTCAAGTTTTCTTCATCGCCAATTAATATATTAATTATTTTAAACACAAATCAAGCAAATGAAAATTCAATAATGGTTCTCTTTATCTAAACTCGTTGAGATTAAAGTTTTGTAACCACAAAGTCATCTCAGCTTTTCAATACTATAGTAATTCGACTCTTAAGTTTTTCTCATCACATATTTCTCATCTCGTCGTACAGTGGTCACTACGATGAGAAAATCATTTCGTTTAAATTATATTTATGAGTAAAATCGATCATCTAAAATGTCACACTTTACTAGTGGTGAAAGTATGTGTATACTCTTGGTCGATTCAATTAACTCACCAGATTTTCACTGTCAAGATACAGTCTATGGTAAGGTCAAACTCGAGGGACACGAGAAGTTTAATTTAATAGTTGGATGCACACAGACTCCTACAAGCAGACCGCCTACCATCAGATAGTGCAATATATAATAATTTTAAAATCATTTTTATTTCGGTAACTCAACAGTAGTTAAAAATGCTTCAAATAAAAAAAAATACTATGTTAAATATATATAAAATTTTAGACGCTGATTTTATAAACTAAAGTAATTAATTTCCTAATAAAACCAAGAACCATCTGCAAGTGACGTTCGTTCTGAATAATTTAAATAAATTTAACATTAATAAGTTTTGTTGATTAACAAATACTTTATCAGTAATTTCCATTAAATAACTTTAATTTACAAGAAGTATTTTCACATAGTGTTGATGGTAATTCGTAGTTATTAAATGAGTTTGTTCCTAGCTTTATGATATATTAAAATTGTTTCTTTGAGATCTAGTTACAAAGCCATCTTTGAGCTCATCATCAATATAGAAAGAACCGCATCAGCGCGTCTGACCGGTCGTCGTACCCTCTACATACGTATATGTATTTTACTTCCTAACAATGCTTCGTATTAATATGCATTCTTATAATTGTGAATCTAATTTTAGATACAATGGAGGTAAAAACAGATTCCTGAATTGATAACGTATTAATAATTCACAAAATGGCTTATGTTTTATACAATACGACTATAAATTTATAACAGAATGGATAAAATTAATGACCAACTAATGGTTGGTAATTACTTTTATCCATTCTGTTTCGGAGTTCGGAGTTTCTGCTCCGTTGCTGATATAATAGAAATAACATTAGGCATTTGTGTCTAACGTCAATGGTTATGTTAAATAAATTGATATTGACTTAACATTCATATTAAGAGCGACTTATTCTTCTTGCAATTTGACCAAAATCATCATTTTGCTATGAATAAACGTCAGAAGAGGCAGTCCATTTAAAAGGTTTGCAAAAAATATACAACAGGAGAGTATTTAGGAAAAAAAAAAATTCTCGCCAATTCTGCTCAACCTTGACATTAACGACCTCATTGTCACACTCAGTGGCACCCGTATCGGTTGTTATATAGATGGAGGGGTGCCAACAATATAAGTTATGCTGATGACATGATGACAATGTCGCCCTTTGTGAGGTATACGCTGAACTTCATGGCCTAAAATATATTGCGAGTAAAAATGAAGTCGTGGTCGCTGAGCCAAAGGTAATGCTTGTATACTCGTGGCCTCGTAACACCCAAGAATTCTCCATGCGCTGCCTTCGGGTGCAATACAACAATGGGGCTGCCGCATTTCTGTAGTGCGTCAGGAATGTTCGCGGAATATCGGGTCGATTGTTTTTATGCCACAATGCGTAGAAGGTGCGCAATTCTAGTGCACAAAGTTAGTGGCAGCACCAACAGTGCGCTTAACATGGTCGCCAGCTGACTTGACTGCTTGTATATCAAGCACTTTTATGCAATCTCTAACGGATTGGTGCAGAGGTGATGGTAATCAGTGTTTTTTTTTTTACTTTTATATATTGTACTAACACTAGGAGAAGAAAATTGTCACAAAAATATGAGAATATCAAAAAATATATGATTTATTATTACATAATCATTGCTCAAATCAAATAGAGTGCGCTTCCCCGCCTTCCAGTTACACACTTCAGTCTGTATTCACGATGTCACTCCCACAGATTGCAAGAAAGCGAGATGAAAATAAAAAAAAGCACTTATAAATAAACGATAAAAAGTAACTAGATACTAGGCGACACTAGGATGTTAAAGATAATAAAATTGGCACTCGATGTAAAAAGCTGAAAAAGATGTAAAAAAATTGTACAATAAAAATGTTTTGGAATCGCGCTTACATTTGGTTTATCCAAATCTATATAGAGTTTCAACTATGAAAATATAATATTGACATATTTGTGACGTTTTGTTTAATTGCAATTCCCACGCGGGAACAACAAACGTTTTTTGGTTTGTGAGTGTACAGTGTTAGAACCATACGTGATTGTTCTGTATTACACCAAAATATGTCACAAAATTTAAGCCTAAACGTTTGGGTGTTACTGATTTATTTTATAATCACACATTTGACCCACACATACTAATTAAGGCTAAAATAAGTTGTTAATTAATCAAATAATATTAAGAAATGCTAGAGAATCTTAAAACGGTTACGTCTATTTAAAGGATGTATGAAATTCTCCACCAAAAAATGTAACACTGCTACATCAATTCATCTGGATTACAAATTTAGCCGAATCCTAAAAGACAAGGAAATACCGGAAAATTAAAAAAGTTTAACCATCTCCATTCATTACAAGATTATTAGATGTCAATCACGTTATATGAGTTTTGTGAAACTTTTAACCCCAGTCTTCTATAGCTTGCTGTTGATATTATCTGAATAGTAAAAAATTATATAACTTAAATTTGGAAGTATTAAACCTTTTTGGCACGAAAGTATTTCGTTTCTTTCTTTTTGAACTTTACAATGTGCTCAAAAACAAATCAGGTATTGATAATGAATAAACAAGTAATGTATTAAAAAAATATATAAATTCGGCCATGCATATAATATTTAATTTATTTTAACGACTGTGTCCCACAGTGTGTTCCTGTTCCTGGATTGGGGTTCAGAAGAGGGTCATATCGATGCGTTTGTCGCCGTGGATTTTATTTTCCAAACACGACCGCTGAAAATAGATTTTATAATGGAAGTGACATCGAAGAAGAATATGAGAAGAATCTATCGGTAAGCCAAATATTATATTATATTCATTGTCATTTAGGTCACTTCTAGTGTGAGAAATATAAGTATTTTTGAAAAAATAATTCTAAATTTGTCAAGAAGAGAATATTCATTAATTGGAATCATATATTATATAACTTAAACGACAATCACGATCGTTTCAAGAGCACGACTTGCATAAAAAGATGAAAGATCAATTATGTTTTGCTGACGGTAGTAGTTGAGCCTAATTGGCTAAGAAACACGGGTATGTGTTACTTTCATACATTCATCCTACTAAGCCATCAGATACGTAAATAGTAATGGTAGCTTCAGAGCTATGTACGTCGACAATTTAATTACCAGAAAGCAAATCGTTTCTCGAATAAAATCAAAGCAAATACCGAGTAATTTCATATTAATTACGACGTAAAGTATTTATATGTAAAGTATTTATATAAGTTTTCGTTTCATTCCAAAAGCTTACTTTAAAGCTTTTTTAATTCATATGTTTTAAAAAGTAAGTCACAATTTTACACACCCATTAAATACTCGTTACTACTCGTAATTCTTTACTTTATTTACACGACACTAAAAGCTTTTGCGCAACTTCAACTAATTGACGCTATAAATACTTATATTAAGGCAATTAACAACGGAAAAGACAATTACGAAGTTAAAAAATCTAAAACACTTCTTTATTTGTTTTGTGAGTATCATGTTGGCTCATATTGTTTCTACTATAAAATAACTTAGAAATAGGGTTATAGCTTATTCCACTACGATGGACATTTTTTTTATCTTACTGGAAAATCGCCCATTTACGCATTTTACTCACGTGAAGTATGGGGGGTATGTCGGATTAGCCGCTAAAAGACCAATTGTATCTACTCGGTCTCTTTGGTGGATATCACGGAATCACTTGAGTATGCTACTATGATGCCAAAACGGCTAGAAGGGTTCCAAAGTTACGAGAACCCCCTTATTTGCAATGACGATTCCGGTGGAGTAAAGATGCGCCGACGCCATCTCCCCGTTTTTCTTTGGTGAAGTGGGTCAGTCACTCGCACATTCCCACGCCTTCTGCAGTATAACACTTTCGCAGAAAGAGAGTAACTCCACCTAGCACCTTACTACAATAACCACCAGTTGGATCAGATCGCCTACATTGTCCACATACCTGTTGCTGGGAGGCTCCAAGTCATTCTCCAATCTGCAAATCAGAACTCGTTGGTAGAGGCCTGGACGGCGACGGTCACCCTGGCTTTAATCCGGAACACCTCTGCCTGGATTTCCCAAGGTGGATAGCTCGCGAAAATATTCGATGCCGTCATGACACCGTACAATGACCACGTATTGCCCTCAGCGCAATGACTATTTATGTATGAGAACATTAATCCATATACGTGCACCGTATAGCACCACGATGACCTAGTGTGTATTAACACACACAAGTATTATAGTGTGTATTAACACACACATAAGTATTTCATTAGTTATATTATGTGAGTAGCTCATGATACTTACCTTCTGAAATGAATATTATAAATACCTGATAACTTAGGAATGTTTGTCCGGATATGAATTTGGAATTTTTGGTTATGTTCCATTTATGCAAATTACGATGCCATCGCGTTTAGTTTCTGTCCACTGGGCCTTATCGGCTATTATATTTTTCATTATTGCAGTGTAATGGAATAAGCTCCAAACCTTTTCATTGATAGTGCTTTGCTTCTCCTTGTGACATTTAAAATTGCCGATAGTGCACAGTGTTTTTATGAAGTAAGATATTATCATGTCTTATATCAGGAAGAATAACAGTATTGTTTTTAATTTATTGCTTCGTAGGATCAGTACAGCCTATACTCTATAGGAACAGCATTCGAATGCTTACCCTGTGCCGAAGGTTGTGAAGCGTGTATTGATGGCTCTCCATGCGTGGCTGCCTTGAACTGGGTGGTTAGGACAACCATTTTCGCATTGGCCTGTTTCGTCATCTCCTGTCTACCATTTATCGTGTACTTCACTATCAAATATGGGCATGTTAGGGTAAGTAATTAAACACTTAATACTTAAAGCAACTAGTATTAGGGAATAGATTACGTCTATAGAACTGGTATGGTCAGCTGTGCAGAATCAGTCAAATTTATGCAGAACATCAAGTGCTTATTTAATGCTGCAAAATTTAATTATACGCTTAAATGGCTTCATATACATTGAAAGCTTTACGTTTTTTACTAGGCTCATTCTGCATTATGAGAAATTTATATTATTTAAAAATAAAATAAGAATTAATTATTTGGACAGCACTAAATAAGCACTAAATTATTGATACTTCAATTGGATACCTTACTAACCGATTTGCCTTTTAGGAGGCAGTACACAGCTAGCAAATTCGAATTTAAATAATTGGCAATTCATTCTTTTTTTAATTTTAAATCTAAATTATTTGTGTTTAATGTTCAATGCAACAGGTCGTTCGTGCTGCTAGTCCAGCTCTTCTGAGAGTGATAGTTCTTGGAGCTCTCCTAATTTACTCCACAACCCTGGTCATGTATGGGAGACCAACAGTCTTCACTTGTACTGCGAGAGTTTGGCTTCGGGAGGTGGGATTCTGTTTAACATACGGTGCGCTGATGCTAAAAACTTGGAGGTAATTTAATTACATATATATTTACCCATATATTAGAATCTTGTAATATAGAGTTATTGTATTGTAAGGTTAGTTTGTAAACGCTTTACTTTTCCTTTTCTCAAAACGTAATGGTTTTCACGAGACACAACTTTGTCAAACCAACTGTTACATAATTAAAAAATAATCAACTAGAACATTTAATTTCTTATTAAAGCAAAGAGAATATTATTTTAACAAGATGAATGTGAACTGTTTATTATAATATCGACCCTAAAAGTAGAAAATCATTTACGATTCCATCCCTCTTACAATCGCTGCCAATCGTAATATTCTCTTAATATTGTTTACCTAAGACTGTCAAAATAGCCATCAAATGGTAAGCCTTGTCTGTAATAACACTTTACTTTTATATACGTTTAGAAAATCATCATTATTTTTTCCAATAATATTTGTTAAAAGAAAAACTAAACTAGTCTTAATAAACAAATTATTATTATGACGTATTAAAGTACAGCCATTAAGCTTTACGTAATCAAATTCGATCTTGAACGGCATCCTACCCTTAAAGTTCATTTCAAAACGAAAATACCTGAAGCCTCAACATCTCACACTATCATCTCTTTGTATCAAATCATGCATACTTCATCAGGTTTAACTGAAATGGTTTTATGTCGACCGCAAAGGTCGCAGACGAATTTTCTCAATTAATATTGTATTGTGTCATTAAATGAATAGAGAGTTTAATAACTGAATGTAGAAATAGTTAAAGTTATTATAATATATTCCGATTAATAATTACGATTTAAAGATACAAAGAGCCACTGTAATTATGAATGTTCAATGTAGTTATGAAAATTCTACCGTATGTGTATCCACCAAGCCGAATGGGATCAGCGTGATGGAATCCTACTCTCAAAAGGGAGTTAGCCCAGCAGAAGAGCATTTAGTTGTTTTTTACTTTAAAGGTAATGCCATATCCTAGCACTTTCTGTCATAAATGAAAGAAATATTTTTTACCAACCCTACAAATTATGTTAAATTTAAATCAGACCCAACATTTAATTCTCAATATGTGTCATACACAAGGCAAATTAAACGTCGCCGTTTTGTGAACATTTGCACGAGTCTCGGTGAACCCTTTGATCTCATGAAACAGCTGTGGCTTCGAGATTTATTCCACTTACCTAATAAAACCCTCGATTCTAAAAGGATTCTATCCAATTTCCTCGTGGATCAGATATAACGGTCTTCATAAAGGATTGTATTATGTTGATAGAAAATATTTTATGGTAGTGTTTCAATATTCTAAGAAAAGAAATATAAATTACCAGTCATTCTGTCACCAGTGGAGACAATAAAGCGAAGTGTCATACTTTTAATAAAGGTTTTTGCACTACTTTCCTAAGGTCCAAGTGATTCAACTGTAAATGGGAAAAGATATTCGGAATAAAATAATAAGAATGCGTGTTATGATAAGCTGCCACTTACTGTCTGTTTATTATCTGGTTTTACTATTTTAACGATGCACAATTTTGTTGTTGTTTCATTTAAGAAATAAAATATACAATGTTTTAAAATCGCACGTGTTAACAATTAATTAATGTACCAATAAATATGTCGATTATTTATTTTTGCTATAATTTCGCAAATAACACGAATATAGAATGGAAATCATTTTACTTAGGTTGTGGTAAAAATAAATCTTTAATAAGGATAAAATGTAAGATAGACAGATCAATTTTATATTTTTTAACATCTCATATTATAGCTGCGATATAATTGTTAATACTTCTTACAGCGCCAATGATAGCCAATTTTTTACATCGAATGTGGAACACAGTTCGAAGATAGTAAACAAAATCCGAATTCTTCATTCTAAATCACACGTTTGTCAACAGAATTTCCGTCATCTTTCAAGTTCGTTCTGCCAAAGCAGTCAAAATATCGGATATGTATCTGCTGCGGCGCATCGGGGTGATAGTCGGAGTTGCCTGCGTGTTGCTCTCAATACGGACCCTCGTTGCGCCACCAGCGGTTATAGTTGGAAGGACGAGGGAAGACTTGAAAGCCTACTTGTGCAATACCGACTGGTGGGACCATTCTTTCACAACTTGTAAGTATTAAAATTTTCTTTTTTCAATTTAATAATTTATTTATTATGTAGAAGATGGAAGAGTGGGGAAAACATATACAAAAACCGGCGCCAGCACCCGGCGCGATCTGTTTGCTGTTCGGCTGTTATCGAGTCAACATCTCGGCAACGTCATTCTGTCCGTTGGGTTTTTCGTTAGATTGTTCCGTAATTGTTGTAATAGTTTCAGAGGTCTTACATTTTTAGTTTTTGTTTAATTTAATTTTGATTTGTTAAATTTAATTGTTTTCAAAGTAGATTCGTTTTGTAAATTGTTTTCTTGAGGGTAGTAACAAAATTTGTATTTTAAAAAAAAAAAACTTCTGGTCTTATTTCTAAGATTATAATAATAGCAGAAAAAACATTAGGTGTTGAGTTACAGATGCGAGTAGAAGGCGATACCCTTTTTTTTTTAATTTAAAACAGTCGGACTGGCTGATAGGTAATATGGCAAGCAATTTTTCTGTTTCACTACCAATAAGGGCACTAAGATGTCACATATCTTGTGACTGTAATTACACTGGCAGGACTTACATACACATATAATTGTATTTAACTAACATGACTGTGTTTTTAAACTTTTTAAAAGAGTTACTGAACTGTACTGAGTTTCTTGACCGTTCTTCTCGGTAGCTTCACTTAATATAGTTTGTTAAATGACGATTCAATAGTGCTTGTGTAACTTGCCTACTTGAATAAAGTATATTTTGATTTTGATTTCGACTGGCTCACTCTCAAGTTTGGATACAAGTTGTAAATTCTCATCCACCACGTGGTTTTCCCTCCGATGGTTTGCTTCACCGAGCATGAGATGAATTATAAACACAAACTAAGCACATCAAAATTCAATGGTGCCTGTCTAGATTTGGATTCCGAATCATCGATGGATGTTCACGTCTCCTAACTACTGGCCAATCGCGACTCGTGCTCTATAAAGATCTGTTTTTATTTTAACTTTTTATGACGTAACAATTCAACAATTTCAGAACGCATATATAAACTACTCACTATAAATTTTCATTTCAAGCGTATTAAATATTCAACATAGAAGCCAACGCTTGAATCATGATTTAATCTGACACTGATATAAAACGAATGTTTGCCAACAATACTTTTAAAAATAAAGGAAATATTAAATTTGTATGCGTTATTGCAATTTTATTCGTCAAATCATTTACGAGAAAAATTTATATTCACTATAATTTTTATTAAGTATATTTATAAAATTCTTATAGAAACGACGTTTTATTCGATTTGAAATAAATTAAGTATAATCAGCAGTCTGTGCGAAGTGTCGGTTCAATCGGTTGAGTTGGAACTTGTTTACTCTGTGACCCATGGGTTCTTTTTTTTAAATATTAGGTGAACGCGCAAATATACCACCTGATAGTAAGAGGCCATAACCACTCATAGACATTAGCGCTGTATGAAATATTAACAAATGAATGGTTAACAACGTCAATGCGCCGCAAACCTTGAGAACTAAGATGTAATCTCTTGTGCTAAGTATTGCAGTTTGACGGTTGGCTGATAACTGAATGGTAACCAGACGATCTTGCACAAAGAAAAATCATCAAGTAACATAAAATCAGGCACACCGATGTTTGAATTTAGTTTAATGAAATAATAAACAAGAAGATTAATTATAAGATCCGTCTGGAAGGGTTTCACCGAGCTTCGAGCGCGGCATCCTATCAGCTCGTCTTCGAATACCTAGTCTTCTATTTTAATAGCTCGGCTATATTATACACTGCTAAAATTCCTAGATAAATATTAACATATTTTTATTTATAATACAAAACTATGCACTCGGCTACTTATATACACTTAAATTTTACTATCAAAGTTCCGATAACAGCTTCGTCGACATTTAAAACGCATTTTTTCGCAAAACAACAATGCATCTAAATATATTATTCAAGCTCACGACCAATGATATGGTTTCAATTCGATATCAAATGTTATTTAGTTGCGTTTTGTCCTCTTGTGGTTGGAATAAGCTACATATGTTAAAACGATAAATTATTGAGCATGCATATCATACATGACTAATCGAGATATTCCAGTGGTTATAGCACGTGAATATTAACAAATGATTGCATGCTTTAGTACTCGTAGGCAGAATATATTAAATAAACTTAATTGTCTTTCTAATGTTGGAATACAGTAACTGAAAGAGCTCTCAGTCTCTTGCCAGTGTTTATTGTTGGCTTAACATTAAATTTTCTTACTGTAACATCACTATTCAAAAGTATTTTAATAAGCCTCCTTGAATAACGGATAACTTGTATTTTTTTTTTTTAAAGTATTTGGTGCTAGATTATGTTGGCTAAAGTGATATTTTCTTTCAGTGGAAGTAATATTCCTGATGTGGGGTATTCGTCTGTGCATCATGGTACGGAAGGCGCCGTCCGAGTTCAACGAGAGTCGGTTCATCTCTATGGCTATATATAACGAGTTTCTGCTATCCGTCTTCCTTAATATATCCATGTGAGTAAAATACCTTTAAGAGTTGACACGCGTCCCTAAATCGCGACACGTAGCAACGCAATTATTGGTACACGATGACGTTATAAATCCAGAGAACCAATCAATATGTATACGATGTAGGTATCTTTATGTCACGTCATGTAGCTTCATTGTTATTGGTTCCTCATAAAATATTAATTTTAGGGCCACCAATCAAATAACCCAAACACAAAAATAAGGATATTTGTGAGAAAGGTCCAAAGAGCATCTCTCGACTATTAGTAATAAAACACATAATTTTGTTTTTTTATAATATGTATCATATCATATAATAATTATTTAAACAGATTTACAATTATGTTGACTTATTTTGGTTGAAAACAAATCAAGTATTTTTAAGATCAATTAAAATTACTACTACTACTACTTTATAAAACAAATCATCTTGCTTTTGAAAACTTTAACCTTAATTAATATTTGCAGTGCAATAAATTATAAAATAAAAACTCGTCCCAATCCATTTGCGTGATTAAATCTAAAATTGTATTATGTAATTAACAGAATGTAATTAAAATAATGACTCTATAAATAACGAGAGACATTTCTGTATGAATAAAGAGATGTGAAAATTTAATCTTATTTAGGCATAATCAAATTCTAAAATTAAGTATTATTGCTTTGCTATGTTAATTATTACAATTTTAATTTAAAAAAAAAATAGAAAGCCTTTTTTATCTGTGGTATGTTTTGTTTTATTATAAATTTCATTTATTTGTCCAGTTAAGCGTAAAGGCTACGGGTGTGTACGATAATAGTCTAAGGGTTCGAGATCAAATCCGAAGGCGATCCGTATACCGTATTAACATATTAGTTAAACTAATAGCCCATATATTAGATAGGGCTCTCTTTTAGCATTGTACCGAAGACATACCACTAATTAATAAGGGTAGGTTCAAATCCCGATGAATACTCAATGAATTTTTCTCTCAAATAATTCTCAGTAATGTCCCGCTGTAGTCTGTAAGTTGTAAGTGTTTACATGCCCGTAACTCGGAAAGTACGTACAGCACGTAACTGTAACCTACAAATAAAGACTTCTAATTATCGCACGGTTGAGAGATAAATATCTTTCAACCCTTTGGGTTACAAACGATTCTAAATGTATTACAATCCGGTATAAACCTAATACAACCGCCCATTTGCATGGTGCTGTAAGAAATATTAATCATTCCTTACATCGCCCATGTGCCACCAACCCCTCGGGAGCTAAGATGTTATGTCCCTTTAGCTTGTAGTTACACTAGCGCACTCCCCCTTTAAATCGGAACACCATAATAGTAAGTATTGCTGTTTATCGGTAGAACACCTGTTGTGTGGGTAGTACCTACCCAGACGGATGAATACTAGTATGTAAATAAATAACTCAATAATCACTATATACTAATACTGTACAAGACAAAACACCCAACTCGGCGCTCTTACATAAAATCTAAGAAAATATAATTTGTCATGAAGAAATTACGGTTAATATTTGAACAGTTCCATTTGTATTTTGTAAAAAATACTTTGTACACAGCACACAAACGTGATGGCAATGCGGGCTACCAAATCCCTGTAACCTTAAACTAGGCCGAACAGGACCTAGCTAGCTTTTTTTATTCACTCATGAAAACCTTCAATAAAGACTTTTGGGGGAAACTGGATTATTCTTACCTAATAAAACCACTGCGATGGCCTCGTCTTCCGCACGGACCGAGTACTTACGATCGTGTGTAACGCAACCGCGGCTTATCCCTGCTATGCTCTGGTTGGCAGACCTTTCATCAGGAGGTGGAGGGAATCTCGCCCCCGCACTTCTTGCTAGTGCAAACGACAGCTTGAAGCCATCCCAGCAGCCACCCTCCGTTGGTCCAGCTGGCTAATTAGACAAAAACGGTCGCCAATGGTAGAATAATCGTTAAATAAAATGTTAATATATCTTAATAGAAACTTACTAATAGGCAAACCGCTAAAACCTTTCTTCAACACGCTATACAGATTAAAAACCCTTTCCATTCAAAACATTCGTCAGCGTATAATTTAAACACCGGAATTGAAAAGGTGCTGAAAATTTAACGGCTCTCGTGAATTTCAATTTGCGAGCCTTACTAAATTTATTTCTGCCTAAACATTCTAAAGTATCATTGGAGGAAATAAACACGAGAATTTGTTTTAATTACCTGTGGTTTGCTATTAATTAAATTTTTGTATCTTTAATGATTTAATAGAAATAATTCGATGTTTGATTTTAACATAGATAATAAGAACAATGTAAATATATTTTATCTGTATCTATTTGTTTCCTACTTGCAAAGTTTATTTCATTAAAATAAAATTACGTTAAAATCAACACCGCTTCGAAATGCTACCAATTAAATGAACTTAGTAAATTAGGTAAGGAACAAATATCGGTTAATTAAATAAATTATTTCATATCCCGCTTAAAAATAACGAATAATAACTCAAAGTTTATTTATTACTTCCATGTATATATATTACAATTACTTAAAAATTAAAAAAAATTCACGGACACTTATTAACAAGTTTTAATTAAATACGAAGAATGACAAAAAAATATTATGAAACTAGCTGTTCCCCGCCGCCTTGCCCGCGTAGAATATGAATATTTTTACAAATTAACTTAAAATGTTACGTTAATGTAATACCTCTTTGTATACCACATTGGTGTGTATTTCAGCCCTTAGGGTAGAATATCCAGAAACGCTTAAATGCCAATCAACTCATTTTTAATCGGTAACCCAAAAATAGAATTTCGACCTTCTAACTTCAAAATGACAGACTTCCAGACTAACCTGAATACGAAATGTTAAAACCTATTTTTCCCTTTAGGCCTAAAATATCAAGAAACGCTTAAATACGTATCTAATCATTTTTAATCGGTATCCCAAAATAAAGTTTCATTTTTCTAACTTAAAAAAATCCATACGAACGTTCAACCCCTATTTCACCCATTTAGGGGTAGAATATCCAAAATTCCCTACTAAGTGGGTGTCTTTATATGTTATTTTATAAGTTTACAGCCTAAAATATAAGTTTTATGCTTTTAGTTGACAATACTTTCAACAACTTACAACTTTTCATCCCCCTTTTCAACCGTTTACAGCACTTTTTTCCAAATAAAATGTAGCCTATATCCTTTGTCACGTCACTCAGTTTTCGTTAAACAACAATTTTATAATACTAGATGGTAACCCGGCTTCGCTCGGGTAAAATAAATAAACTTAAACAAATATAAATAATTAAATATACTAAACTTTTATTTGGTGGTAGGACTGTGCAAGCACGTCTAGGTAGGTACCACCCACTCATCAGGTATTCTATCACCAAACAGCAGGTCTTAGTATTGTAGTATTCCGGTTTGAAGGGTAAGCCCGTGTAACTACAGGTACAAGGGACATAACATCTTAGTTCTCAAGGTTGAATTAGCGATGTAAAGAATGGTTAATATTTCTTACAGCGCCATTGTCTGTGGGCGATGGTGACAACCTACCATCAGGAGACCCATTTGCTCGTCCGCCAACCAATATCATAAAAAATAAAATAAATACTAACTACCGTGCACATTAGTATTTGGAAGACACTTTCTCAACGCACCCGTAAACGTCAAAGATGGCCGCCCTTTGAACTGTCATGTCTTTGAATTTCTTAGATTAATATCGAAATAACTCGATTATACGAGTTTTGTGGATATACATACGTTGTTGCCTACAAAATAATTATTTTTTAATTGTGGATAGGATTTGATCGGGTACATCGGAGACCTACACGAACTTATTATTAATGACAATGATATGAATTCATGTTTGTCACGTGTATAGTCTCAATTTGGAGCGAATGAAACTGCGAAGTGCAGCTATGTTTAAAACGTGCTATAACTTTTTGAATAAGTTTTATGAAAAATTATTAATAATAAGATACTTATTTCTGTAAATCCTAATTGTAAATTTATAGATGTACTTATAAACATATTTAATAGTATATATTTCATTGAGTAATCTGATATATCTTAATTATAAATGAATTGTTTAAATATCGTTTACTAATTGGTAAAACTAACCGTTATTTGGTATTTCGTTATCGAACCCGAGCTTGTCCGATAATGAAATGACTTCGAAGATGGAAATTTGTTTAAAGTTTAGCCCCATTTATCGTCGTTATATAATAGTAGTCATATATACGTAAAATTATCACGAGTAGAGTGCGATGCCGGCGTAACTTTATTATAATATCCTGACGAGTCCGAACAGCTCTTGTAGCTGTGAATGTCATACAAGCTTTATAACTTTTGCTTTTAACTAATTGACAAATATCATGACTTTTATATATATGATATCGGTAGGCCGACGAGCAAATGGGCCACCTGATGGTAAGTGGCCACCGCCCATAGACAATGCCGTTGTAAGAAATATTAACCATTCCTTACATCACCATTGCGCCACCAACCCTGGGAACTAAGATGTTATGTCCCTCGTGCCTGTAGTTACACTGGCTCACTCACCCCTTCAAACCAGAACACAACTATACTGAGTACTGCTGTTTGGCGGTAGAATATCTGATGAGTGGTACCTACCCAGACGGACTTGCACAAAGCCCTACCACCAAGTACATATAATATTATAGTAGTTTTAGCTTATAATAATAGCATCAGTATAATGGTACAAGAAAAAATATAAAATTAAATTTTATAATGTAACTGTTTTTATATGTATGTTCATATATACATATATTATATGTCCTACAGATAGGTTATATATAGCCTCTATGTTTAAGAATAAGTTTAGGAAATTGTAAATTCTAAAGGGCGAAAACAGTCGAAAACAACGGACGTATATTAAAAGAACTTTTACGTTAAATAAGAACAATGAAAAATATGTGATATTGTTAGTACATCGCATAGACAACGTAGGAATAGTCGACATAGTTTCAATGAAATATTTTAAACTCGACATTATTTAGACAGAGTAATGCGAGAGTTATGCATTTTTCAATAAAACTTAGACACCAACACTGCTATTACAAGTATGTCATACTCTTTTATATTTCCAGTAACAAACTTTATCTTTATTTTAAATAGTTTGCATTTGCAGTCCTTCAAACGTTGTTTAGAGCCGTCATGGCCCAATGGTTAGAACACGTGAATCTTAACCGATGGTTCAAAGTTCAAACCGGGGTAAAGACCACTAAATTTTCACGTGATTAATTTTGGTTTATAATTCATCTCGTGCTTAGCGGTGTCAGGAAAATATCATGCAGCATATGAGATTATGTCGCGTGTGTCCACCAATCCGCATTGGACCAGTATAGTGGAGAAAGATATAAAGCTTCTCCTTGGTAAGGAGGCCTTAGCCCAGCAGTGATATTTAAAGACTGCTACTTTAATTGATGTTGAAAACTGACTCATGAATATGGATTCTAATAACGGCTTAAAATCCTATTAAAGTATATTGTTAAAAACGTGTATAAAGCATTCTTTCTACGCTTCTTTACGATAAACTTGCTGAGCTAAGTTTAACTATAAGTCAACCAACACTATACTACTGGTCGCGTAAACTTGTCTTCCTATAATTTCGTTTGCGATGACTTAATGAATAGTTTAAAACTGATACAATACTCAAATCGAAGTCCTGATATTTGGTTTAAAAATATATGATCAATTCTCATTTTGCAATTCATATTTTTATTTAATATTTTCAAATTTATACAAACTATTGGTTCTATAAATAAACATTTCAAAAATGAATATATGAAACAAATTTTCATATCGTTTTATATTAAAAACGAAAATACCATTCGACATTATCATTACATGGGTTTGATATGGTCCGAACATTTTTTTTATAAGTTTAATTGGAATATGAAGCACATTACTATTTGATTGTTTGTTAAATGATCTTACACACTTGATTCGTTTTTGAAACTTTTTATTGTAAAATACACATTTGCCACATGTACAGACACAAGGTACATGGCATCTTAGTTCCCAATTACGCCAAGATTGGCGGTGATATCCCATTGACGATGTAGAAAATGATTAAGATTTCTTACAGCACCGATGTATGTGGGTTAATGTGACCACCATCAGATGGTACATTTGCCCGTCCTACTAAACTATTATCATTTTAAATTAAACTTCCTAAATACCAATAAGTATATAATGTTTTGAACCCCAAAAGTTACCTATATATAAAATATATTCCCGTCAATAACTTGTGATTTTGTCTGCCCGTCTAGCCATGCTTATATTTTTAATCATGCTCGATATTCTTTTTGAAGGAAAAGGATACAAGGTATGTTGACTTAGGATGAAAGCTACGCCGAGTTTCTATGTCAATTTAAACATCTATATAATCAAATATATATTATTTTACGATATTAAATGATGTTTTAAAAATAATATTAAAACTGGAACTATATCATAAGACTCAATATATTTGTATCTCATTCTCATTGTTTGGTATTACGAAAGACAGCAATTGTTTGTCGATGGGCAAAAAAAAATAACTTTATTGTCCAAAAACTATTCGAAAATACATTGATTTAATGGATTGAGATGTTTTCAATTGACATTATTCTAAGAAGGTTTTATATCCCGAACCGGTAGTTGCTTTACATTTAATAAAACCTTATCTCTAAGAACCAACTCATCTGCTTGCAAAAGCCTTTTCGAAAAAAAAAAATTTTGATTAACGAAATAAATCTAGTAGATACATCCCATGCTTAAAATAAAAACGTATATTAGAATAAAAAACTATCCTAAAAATATTTAATTTAAAAAGTCTAGACCCGGTTACGAGCGCTAGAAAAGCGATTTATACACGAACTTTTTCAGCAGCTAGCGAGTACTCGAGAAAAAAAAAATTAATAATACGAACATTTACGAATTTCACTTGAAAATCATATACCGAGCCTTGTTATTGCGCACTATTAATTAAAACCCGCTTTAATTACCAATTTACGCTTTTGAGGCTCACTTTACAACTCTATATTTTCGTTTAATTTAATAAAATTACACTCGATTTTAAATTAGTCAAAATTTCATCCGAGTTAATTAAGAGTTTGAACAAAATTACCATCATTGAAAAATATTAATTAGATTACTATCTATTCAGGTTTTTGTCCTAATTAAATTATACAAAATTGAAATGTCAGTTTTGTTTCCGATATAGTTATGTTATGTATAACTTTAATCTTTTACTTGGCGATGGGGCATTGTGCAAGCCTGTTCGGTGGGTAACCAGACTGGCTTGCACAAAACCGCTACAAATGAATAGTTACTGTGATGAGTGAGTACTCATCAATTTAAATATTACTATGTGGTGGTATTCTACTGCTAAATAGTAATCATTATTATTGATATGTTATGGCTTGAAAGGTTAATGAGCCAGTGTAACTACAGGAACACGGGACATAACGTCTTAGTTCCAAAGGTTGTTGGGAATAATTAATATTTCTTGCAGTTAATATAATATAGATAATATTTGCAGTGCTGACCACTTACCATCAGATGGGTCATTGACTAGTCCATCTATCTATGATATAAAAAAAATAGACTTTACTGAGCTAAAGTCTCGTCTCTTTTTTAAAGAGGTGTTATATGTTAGAATTGATTCACATAATTATGATTGATTGATATGTTCTCTTGCAGGCTATTTTTACAGTCACCAGCTAACCCAGATCTTCTGTACATAATATTCTTCTGTCACACTCAACTTACTGTTACTCTTCTACTGTGTTTCATCTTCGGTAGCAAGGTAAGTTATTGAATGTGTTTCAAAGTTAATTTGCTTACAAAAATATATAATGTGTCTCTTGTTATTCTTATAAAAAAAACGCTGATTCTTTTTTTGAAAGCGCATCATGAAAAAACCACAGAATATTTTGACATAAAATTGGTGCCATTAGCGTTAGCCACCGCAGCCACAGTAACGCGTGATACTAGTCATTTATTTTAGAGGTATCATACACTGCTTTAATGCAAATTGTTATATTCACATGTGTGAGAAGTTCATCAGCCATGCAGGTTTCCTAAAAATATCCACATAAAAAAATCTTGCCAAGTAAATTAAATTAAATTGATAAAATTAAAAAAAAAAAAATTTCTGTTTCGTACCAGGCGTATATGGTGTTTAGAGGACATGGAAAAGATGACAGAGAAAAAACTGGAAAATTTAGATCAAGACCAGCTGAATCTACCTACACAATGACTACTAACCGCAGTACTCGCTTCTGTGATAACATGACTGAAAGAGATTTGGAGGTAACATATAATAACATTTATTTATTTAATATTTATTCTACGCTATATATATTAACAAAGATCATGACTAATCTCCTTAACTTGCTTTATATAACGGTAACCTTCATGTTTTGTATAGGAGGAGTTTAAAAAAATATGCAATCAACTTGAAAAACTTCGAGAACGTTGTGGATCGGGTGCTCACCTTGGAAAAATTATCGCTACAATGCAAGATGCTGCCACATCACATGAAAGAAAACCAGGGGTCTCTGAATCAGCACCATTAAAATTAAACACAGTGTTCAGTGCAGTTGCTGGTAGACTAATGTGTACAGTAACGCCAGGTGAGGAATCTAGTAGCAGTGGCAGAGATTTACCCTTCGAAGCTCCACCAGCATACAGACAAAAAAATTTTACACCAACCAAAAGCGCAGAAATCAGTAATGCAGAACAAAGCCAAACAGATATCACAACAGATTCCCCTAAACGTAAAACAGATACAGCTGAAGAAACAAAAGATGAAAAACAAAATGGTGTTTTTAAAATATCTGGTGAAGCCGGCTGTAGTGATATTCGACCGCCAGAAATGACGGCAAGAAATGGTATCAAAAGTGATAGAAATGAAGTTAGATCCAGTCCAAGTAGTACGGAAACAATAAGAGGAGTTAGATCAGGTCATGCAAGGACTCATGCTATAGTTATAAATTTAGACGACAAAAGTCGTTTCACTGAAGAAGTGACAGTTTAATACTCAAGAAGACTGTACTTACATTCCATTATATCCAATGTTGAGATGAGTTTAAATGGGTATAATCTTCTACCGTATTCAATATTTTGATCATAATTTATATTTTAATGGCAATTATTATTTACATTTTATTGTTGTTGACAAAAATGTTAAGTTTATAAACAGATTCAATGAATCTTAAGGAAAAAAATAATTTCCTTTCTAAAATTGTTTTAAGCATCTGTTTAGAAACTTATGACGAAAATATATTATATCGAGTGTTTACCCAAGTAAACACGATGTAATCTGAGATGATCTTTTGACAATTTGTATATTTTTTTATTATAAATCATCCAAGTTATCTTTAATTCAAATCGGTTCCAGCATATGAAGATTTCTTTGTAAATGCTAGTCTGTACTGTGATTCATAGTTTTTAATCTAGTCTAAATAATTTTTTAAGACGTTCGATAGTTCTAAAAATGCATATCAATGTTACTTCCTGCAAATATTTTACGGTATATAGTTTAAATTTGCGATGTAAATAGACATAATTATTCAAAAGTAGTTCTCGCTTTGAGTTTATCTTTAAAGTGCTAAGTTTGCTAACGGATAGCTGTTATATTTACCTAAGCTGAGTTTCTGTTAATTTTGCGTTGCTCCGTTTGATAAAACGACACAATTCCTGCTAACTATTCTTGGTAATGATCACTTTTTATCTCTTAAATGTTACCTTAACGTTACTGTTTTTTTAATGGTTTTTATCACAGCGTACTTTAAAGTCTGTGACTTAATTGAGATTTTGTTAAAAGCATATTTAACGGCTCCATTTTGCATAGTAAAATATTTTAATTTGTTTATTGTTTGAATGTTTGCGTCTTTTTAATGTGGTTATTGATCCAATACTTTTACGTAAATTTTATTTTTATGTAAATTGTCATTTATATTAATGTTAAGGGTTTTAGGTGACACCGTTCTTGTGAAAATGGTATCACTTCGAGATATACACATATTCCTATCGTTTGATATATCCTATATATCAAACGCTGTTTTTTGTTGTTGTCTTTTAGTTATCTTTTTTTATTTTATTTATAAATATCGTTTTGTTGTTGTAAAAACAAAGAACCACCGACTTCACAAAAACTTATCAGTTATGAGGCGTCTCCCATTAAAAATAACTATTCTAACTAACATAAACCATTTCTCTAAATATTAGTTTTGAATTTAAATCTATTTACGAACATCATTTTTAACATCGCCGACTTTGACATGCGAAATTCTTTAGAAATTAAAAGGTAAGTTGACAAGAAAATTGCAGTCATTTTGAAAAGTGAACTCCACCGCAATAGTAGGGGGAATGCCTTTGTTTCGCCGCATAATGATTGTAGTCTAAGAGACGCTTAGGAAAAACACAATCGCATTTACGTAAAAAAAAAAAAAACTCGATAAAATTAAAAAAGCTTATCTGTATTGGTTATTTTTAAATAATTATTAATATATTTTATGATATTTATTTATTTATAAACGTTTTAGATATATTCATGCTTTAACTTTAACTGGTGCTCAATTATATGTGAATATTACTCTAATATGTATTTTTTTTAATTCAATTTGAGAAATCTTTGCAGTTTTTAAATGACAGGTTTATGTGTTAATTATTGTCTGTATAATATGCTTTTCTTTCTTCATCCAAAATGGGTACACACACAGTGTGAAATATTAAGCGATCAGCGCTTGGACTATATCTTGGTTCTTGCAGTTTTCATATTAAAAGTTTTACTGCATATTAATTTCATCGCAATTTTAAGCAAACTTAATTTTTATTTACTTTGAATTTTAATCGATAACGATTTAATTAAAAACTTTATATTTACAAACAAACTAATATAATATTTAATTATTAAAGAAAATGTCTGCAAAATGAAATATATAAGAAATAAATATTGTAAATTGTTTTAAACGCGTTGTTCATTGTACATAAATAATAATTACTGTAGTAATATAAATTAAAATGTAATAGTATCAAATTTTGATCTAAACTCTTAATAAAATAGATTTACACGCAAATACCATATCACGAAAATAAAGGTCATAAAATTAATTATTATTTTTAAAAATAGAATTAAAGAAATTGTTATCTAAAAAGCCAAAGAATGACATCGTGTTATAAATTACGCGTCTATAAGTAATGTAGCTTTCAGTATTCAACCAATCACAGGCTTTACCCGTCTGTTAAAGGTACAAGAACATTCAGCCAACCGATATAAATAATATATATGTGTAAAATATAATAGCTGTTGTGAATACAGCTCTAAGATATATGTATATATGTTTATGTATAAAACCAAAATTTCATCTTAATCGATTCAGCGGTTTAAGCGTGAATATTTAACATACATATATATTTTATATTATAGTAAATATAATGTTCTGCTTTATATTCTATTCGTACTATGTCTGCAATTTTCGTGATTTTTTTAAATTAGTTTTGTTCCTTCTAATTTAAATGTATATGGATTTTTTTTTAATTAAACGATTTATAACATACTGATGTGTTCATATATCCGGGCATAGAATTAAAAAAATCTAAAAACTCTGATTATAAAACATAAGCATTCAATTTGAAATCAATTCTAAAATTAACTTACAAAAAAAATCCATTTAATCTTATCAGGCGTCCTCTCAAAAGGAATCTCTGATGCGTGTTGGTGAATTTTCTTAAATACACGTTAAATTTAAAACACGATGTCAGATTACCTAAAACCGATGTTATTATTTACGATGTCAATCATATTTAGTCATTAAGTTTTAACCTAGTGTATATTCATTCCACATCTTTAAATACTGATATTGTAAATTAAAAAAGATTGAAAGACGTTTAGTGACAATTATTGTATATAAAATTTATATTAACGTAAAGTAAGTGAATACTTTGTATTATAAATAATTGCTTCCTCGAGGTTGTTAACATTCATGCGATCTATTCCAAGCGAGTTCGTATAATATAAGCAAATTAATGCTGATTGACTTTGATTACTAGTCGAAGCTGATATATAAGGAAAACGTAATCGTAGTTGGCCTAAGAGTTAACTTGTTCTCCTGAGATCTTATTTTGATTGTGAATGATTGTTGGATAAATATGTGGTTTTTATTTTATGGCATTGGTTGGCGGACGAGCATATTGGCCACCTGATGGTAAGTGGTCACCACGGCCCATAGACAAAGGCGCTGTAAGAAATATTAACCATTCCTTACATCACCTATGCGCCACCAACCTTGGGAACTAAGATGTTATGTCCCTTGTGCATGTGATTACACTGGCTCACTCACCCTTCTAACCGGAACACAATAATACAGTGTACTGTTATTTGGCGGTAGAATATCTGATGAGTGGGTGGTACCTACCCAGACGTGCTTGCACAAAGCCCTACCACCAAGTCAAAAATAGTCAAGTGGTAAATTTTCATCTAGTTTATGCTGGTTTCATCACGATGTTTTCAATCACTAAGCAAAAGAAAATTTAATTATTCTAGTCCATGTTTTAAATCTAGAGCCATCTCGACTATTTATACTAAATCGTGTATTTACTCCGTGATAGAACTTTGTGTTGTTGTTAATTCCGTTTGAGGGTGGCAAGTGGCGAAGGACCCATTATTAAAAAAAAAAAAAAAGTTAGTTTTGTCACGATAAAAAACAATCACGCATTAAACGAGCATAATGGCGTGTTTATTGTCATTATTATAAACAATGGTAATCGTGACATTTAAATATAGAACGTTTTTTTTAAAAACGACAATCACAAAAAACATAAAACGGTCTAAATACAAAAACATATCGATATACATACATACATACATATGTCCCCATGGACAACAGGACGTTAGTGGCTATCTCTTCCGTCTATCGGGGAAGCACTACGATCTCGTATATTATAATGGAGAAAGCAGTCAATTGGTATTGAATTGTTTACTTTATACGAATTAGCTTGGAATAGGTTCATGATGATGAACCAAAGATAGTTATTGTTGAATCGCTGATTTATTCGATAAAATATTCGGATTTAGTGACGCCATCTGAAATAAATATTATACATATATTGATAGTTTTTAATGAAAGTATCATCTCCATCCTTTGTTTTTATCTAAATATAAATTAATTAGAAAATTATTTTTATATCAAAAAAATAACATCCAAGTATCCGTTTAGAATAATCTGGTTTTTATTATTTAAAAATTATTCAATCATATTTAATGCTTACTTCAAACATCCAATATCTAGATTAGATATATAAGGTGGTCGGATACTAATATTTTATAAAACTATTGAATTTTCTACATTATAGTACCTCATAGAGTCTTAAGTAAGCATTTGCGTCTTAGGACTTGTAGTACTTGACCTTGGAATAATAGTGTAAAAATGATAAAAAAAGGTATAACACCCGACCGATATAAAAATGTTATAGTCTCCCCAGATTTCGCAAAGTGAATCAGAATTGCGGATCAAAAGGGAAATTTTGTTAGCATTATTACCATTAGTCTACGCTGACAGGCTCGGTACAGTAGCTACATATTTTTAACTTAAATTCTTATATATATATACATTTCATACTTCTAAGTTTTCGTATGTCGGAGAGTTTTTATGTAAAAAATTATTGATAATCTAACAATTATTTTAGCTCTACTTAAGGTTAGGCAAGGTTATCGTTCCTTATTGTTTATAGTATCAACTAAATAGTTTTTTCATATTAGAAAAAAATATTAATAGCGTTGAAGTAAATCGTAAGAAATTCATACATTTCCAAAAAATTAAGATGCATTGAAGAAGTACAAGTACACGGCGATCAATCCCAAAGGACATAGTACATCTCAACGGGACAACTTGTATATTAATAATGTAATACATTTACTTAAAAGGGTAATTTTGTTAACAGTAGATAATACTTGCATACAATTTAAAACGGTTGGCATCTTTTTTGAAGGAATAAATTGTATTTTCGCTATAGTACATTACTATAAACTACTTCAAAATACTTCTGGTTACTTTTCGTATATTTCTACAATCCAAGTAAACGTAAAGATCTGGAAAACATGGCTCCTTCGTTACTTTTTTTGTATTGCGTTCTTTTGTTTCAAATCTTATATAAACGCTGACTAAATCTAAATCCTTCTCTTTATTAGAGCGAGTTGCTCAGTAGTGGTACTTTTACGTTAATATTACGGGCAAAAACTATGTTTATTATTTTATTTACTCTTCTACTCGTAAAGTAACAATTTATATTATATAAAGTAATAAAATATTCACTGTAAAATACACGGTATTTTTTTTTTACTTTATTCGTAGGGTTTCGTTAATTCGGCATCCCCATTAAAACGTCAATATTTAAACAGATTTACTGACGAAAATTACTTATCGAATATGGCTAACGCAATACGCAACTAAAGAGTAGTTAAAATACAGAGAATACTTCGCACGTAACACAATATTAAATTAATATTTATACATTATTCTTATTGAATACCATTACGATATTAAATATATATTCAAGTACATTAAATTAATAACATTCTGGATCAATATTGTAAGTTTTTTTAATGAAATTTGTTACAAATCGCCTTCGCTTTCTGTACGGTTAGATATTTAAAACTATGTAACGGATTTTTATGCGATTTTCATCAATAAACAGAGTGATTCACACCACCTTGTTTTATATGTATATATTCATATTATAGTAAATAAAAGCCAAGAATTTCAACTATCCAGAAAAGAGCAACAATTTTTCTTTTAATATGTGTTCTTCGATCTAAAGGTTCTCTAAAGAACTTTATTGTATCCGTGTGAACAGATATCTTGCGGAGTGGCATGGCGAGGGCGACTAGTTCATTCTCCCTGGCTGTACTGGCCATCTTCGCGTTTGGACTCCACTACCACTTACCATCAGGCAAAGTGGAGCCATATGCCTACAAAATAAAAGCAAAGACTGGTATCTTATATATCCACAAAAACGTGTGTATGTACCTGAAATCCTCCTAATTGGTTAAATTGATTTCAATGGTTTTTTTTAAGGATTAGGCTGGTGGTACGGTGATTGCAATATAAATAGTTACAATATAAAAAGTCGAGCGGGACGAGCAGCACTCTATAAGTATGACAAGTATTTCTCGTTTCCCATCACGAAACGACTATAAACTTGAAACAATTTACCAATGTTGCCTACGAAGGGACACTAGAAGTTATGGTGCAGAAGTTATGTAATAACTTGGAGCATTGTACTTGCGATTTATTGGTTAACTTTGTAATATTCATTTTAGAATGTGTTTCATTTCTTATACAATGCCCAGTCTCGATGTAACGTTTGCGGTCAGATAAGGTCTTTATGTGTAGCTTTACATTAATACAATTAATTCTCGTTTAAGTCCTGACTTTCTTAGTAATATATTCCGTTGTATTTATACTAAATCTTTATTTAATAATAGAAGAGTTATACTTGCTTATTGATTGTCAAAATTCTACCACCAGTTCGGAAGTAAACACCTCGGACCTAAGAAGAACCGGCGATAGAAACTCGGGGTTTTTTTTAATATCGTATTTTACAACTATTGTAAAAAATAATATTTGATTATTTAAAACAGCTTAGAGGCGGTCATCTCATTCCCAAGGGCAATCAACTAAGAGGTCATTAGTTTTATAATATCATTTGGCACCCAAAGGTTCTGTTATGATTCTCTTAATTTTAAGAGGTAAAAACGTATACATTGTCCCATAATAGAGCTGCTTCCCCTGTAATAAGCCCTAATGCAAACAACCATAGAGTAATATGCAACCACAAGTATCATTTAATAATAGTTACTGCACAAACTTGACCGCGTGAAATGGTGGCAAGAATGCTGTCAGCATTTCCCTGTTAAATCAATTCTGATTCGCTTGACAAAAAATGAACCGTGTCTCTACAAACAACTGTCACCAAGGGAGTCGTATTCGATCACAATAATGTGAGATATTTGTGACTACGACGATATATTCTGAAATATGTTTTATGTGTAACGAATTTTATCTCCATAGTCAATCTTAACTAGAAGTGTATTTACATTATTAATTCTAAGTATTACTTTGTAATTTTATTTTGTTTTGCAATTGTTTTTTCGACGCATTCATCATATACAAAACATTAACAATATTGTATAAAGGCTCCTTAAACGTATCAAATATTGCATAATAATTCAGATATCGTCACTAAAATCTTTAATTGTAAATAAAAGTGCTTGAAAAAAAAAATCGCAATAAAATAATATAATAAGTTAATTAAAAGTACAGTGATAGAAGAAACGTCAAAACAAAAAAAAATCGTTCGAAACAAACGAAAGTAACTTCAAAGAGATGAAAACAGTTTCCTCGCTCACTGTACAATGTTTCAAAGGACATGTTGTACTGTCGATATAAACAAAGCAATATTGACAATCTCAATAAAAGAGTTTCCAATGAAATGAGTATTTTATTGATTCTTTTGTCACGTTATTATAATTGCATTAACGTTAAATTTTTGGAGGTTATTATTAGCTGTTTGCCTTGTATACAAGCATTGTTTAGAGGGTGATTTATTAAACAATGCCGTCTTCTTCTTTCAAATGCTATACCAATCGTGTACTAAAGAGAGAAATCAGCGTTTTACATAACAGCAACTAAGCAACATTTATAAATGAGGTCGTATAGATATAAAATTTTGAATGTACTTATATGTCATCGTGTTAGAAATATGCAATTTCCATGTTTAACGTAATGAAAAAGTTAGTTAACCTAAGATAAAATATCGAATATACACTTTTCAAATATCTCCCTTGTTCACATGTTTTCCCAGACTGAAACAAACTTATTATAGTTACTAGCTTTTGTGGGTGGCCATATTCAGTATCTATTTAGAGTGTGGGCTCCTATCAAAGTTGAAAGATAAGAAGCGTATCAGTTTGTATGTTTAACGATAATCTTTTAAATGACAAAAAAATTAACAAAATGAATCAAACAGACAATATAAAGTATTGATATGACAACATGCATAGGCTTTTAGGCTCTTAAACCGAGAAAAATTCCGATTCTTATTAATCTTTTTCGTGGCATATTTTTAGCGAGAAATCAAGTAACAAGGACAACATATAAAAAAAAAACTTTAACAATGAACCTTTCACTTAATATATTTTGAATCCAAAATTCTGCAATATTACGTACTAAGTATTACGCTTACAAAAAGTATTGTCACAAACGTCGAGGTAGTAACAAAATAACAGCCAATTTTCCTGTCATGGAATCGCAGCTTGCTTGAGGTAAGTTAAAACTAAAAAATAATAATAATTAAAACATAACATGGAGAAAATGTTGAACAAATCACTGGAGATAGTATACAGTACACAAGGTTATTTTGAAATACAAGTAGATTGTTAGTATCATAAGGCAATCAGTAATTTTATAAAACCAGAAAGTGTTGAAATATAGACCAACATTTACGTGTTGTTCAATATTTGAGTGTAGCCAATGGCGAAGCTAGCATCGGACGTCCCTAAGATGAAAGGCGATATAAAAAAGCAAATAAGGACTAGGCATATATTATTGACATTTATTAATTACAATTTTGAAACTAATAGTTCACAGGCACGCTGACCGTTGGGTCACTTCCGTTATCTGTCGGTTACGTCACGGCCATTCATACACAATAAAGGTGCTCTACTCACCTAGCTGTAATAAAAGTTCGTGACCACTCGCTGTGTGAATATGGCATTGATGAAAATTCCTAAAGCTCATCCTATTCACGACCTTCTCCCTCCTAAAGTCCCTTGCCCTATAAATGTTGTATGTTTGTAAATGCAATAAAATTAGGTTGTAAGTAGTTGCAATATAGTTTAGAATACTAAAAATTATTTTTAATTTACCTTATTATTAAACCTTAATATTTGTGTTGTTCTAGGTTAAGGTTTAATGAGGAAATTGTTACTACTATACTTGTCCTCAAAATTTAATTAACTTTGTTATGTCAACCGTACCGATCAATCACTTTCGTGTCTTCTCCGTCCTACGTGACATTGGCGAAATAATCTGTGCCCTGTTGGCACAACTAAAACTCATTATACTAATAACAGAATTGAATTAAAACTAATACTACTAGCAAGAACATAATCATCCACAATAGTAATAGTCACTTGCACAATCAAGATCACTCAGAATCCGTTTTTTTACGAAATATAAAAAAAGTGAGCCGTAGTACGCGTGCATCTTAACCGATGATTTCGGGTTCAAACCCAGGCAAGCACCACTGAACTTTCATGTGCTTAATTCGTGTTTATAATTCATCTCGTGCTCGGCGGTGAAGGAAAACATCGTGAGGAAACCTGCATGTGTCCAATTTCAACGAAATTCTGCCACATGTGTATTCCACAAACCCGCATTGGAGCAGCGTAATTGAATATGCTCCAAACCTTCTCCTCAAAGGGAGAGGAGGCCTTTAGCCCAGCAGTGGGAAATTTACAGGCTCTTAATGTAATGTTATGTATATTTTATAAATAGTATGTTAATAAATACAGATTGAAATGTAACACCGCATCGAAACCTTTAACCTCCTAGCTACAATACTGAGTGTACCATTCAACTTAACTCGAGCTTACGGAAAATATCTTAACGGAAAATCTTGATGGGATTTGTGCTCAGAAACCAGGTTCTCGAGTTTAATAAATGGTAACATCGTGTTCCTACTTTTTCTTTTATAACGAAAATAATTTTAAAATGATGTATAATTCACAAGAGACATAAAATGATTTACGGTACTTTATCTTGAAAAATATATTTTAAAATAAAATATCTCAGCCTAAATATTGCACATAGTAATACCGTATATTAATTTCCGTAAAACAATGGAAATTCATAATATTAAACTTATAATAAAAATTCAATCGAGAACCCTTTACAATCTCTTTTGCTTGGGTATATTTAAATTTTCCAGTATTTTAAATGTTTATTATTTACGAAAGTCTGACTTGCACTGTGATTCTCAACACTAACTCTACAGACATAAGTATTATAATCAATTGCAAATGCCTTATTAAATTTGAAAAGCTTCAAAAGTTTTGTTTGATGATCTTCAAAAGGAATTTCAAATAAAGTGAATTAAATACTAAAGTCAGCCAGTTTTTATGATCAATGTGCTTGTACCCAAGTATATACCGTTGCAGGATCGTATTGTAGAGTCTGTGGTAATATTAGAGAGAGATCGATAAGTTTTAAGTGTTCTGCACGTGTTGAGTGTGCCTCGAGAAGTTATATTAATGATAACACTTACATTATCGGAAATACATTTAAAAGCGATAGTAATAATTTTAAGAGTAATGGACCAATAATAGAGGATCTATGATCTATATCTATGTAAAGGATAGAAATCCCTAGGGATGTCTCCAGGAATCTATTTACATTTACATAGAAACCAAAGACGTTGGTAGGAACACTTACGTACGTTATAGTCAAAATGTTTAACTGTGTGCAACCATTATCTTCACCTGCAGAACACAAACAAAACATACGATAATATTTCGCATCGACATATCCAAAAATCACATTACTATAGTGAAAGGTCAAAGGTCCTTGTTTATTCAAAATTCAAATTTTACGACACAAGTCAATAACCCGTACGATCCCATGATCCTGACGTGAAGAGTTAATGCCAGTTAGTACAGACTGTTGGCAACAACCCAAGTTCAGTAAACGCCGTCACCCATAACCGCCTTCGATCAAGCTTATTCGTCCTGTTTTTGTTGTAATTACAGTGAAGCTCAAAATTAAAGTTAAATATCAGATTTTGATACGACTTACACTTATATAAAGAAAGATAAACGTAAGGTTTGTTTATGTAATTAGTATTTTTTTTAACAAAAAGGTTTGAAACTATCAAAGTTTAGTGTGTTTTATCAAAAAAAAAAAAAGTAATAAAATAAATACCTATTTAATATTTTCTGTCCAAGCTAACTTCTCATTTTCTTCATTAATAAACTACACTCGTCGACGGATCACTAGTGTTGTATTATTTAGACAGAATATAAAGGTGCGTGATGGTACGGGTGCGCCTCGTGAGATAGATCTATAAAAGATTTTTTGAAAACTTAGAATGCATCCAATTCACACGTTAGAATCAAATTTGACCTTGAAATTTTGTTCACATAAGTTCAAGTTTGTTTTCTAGTTCACAGTTCAAACAGTATCGCTTCAAATCTCAACATTTCAATATTGAATTACTTAAACGAATTTATGGAAATTGACTGAATTCACGAACATTGTTACAGTGTTTAAAGTTACAGCATTTTCGGGTTTCGCTCTTGATTGACGGGAAAAGTTTTTGAACTTGATGTTTCTTTACAAGTCTATGACCTTAAATCAATTTCTGAAAATTACAGAATTGATATTCATAAAATTATCCTTACAGCGGTATTCAAAATATCTTGTTTCCGTAAATTAACAATAGCAATAATAAAAAAATATTTGCCGAAATGAGGCGAAATAAAAATGTCGATCGTAAAACCAACCTTTGGGTGTTATATACTATGGTATAAACCCGTAAAAAATTACAAGACTAATGATTTGTCGACCTTAACAAGAGTTACTCAAATAGTTTCCGCGCTTTCATTAAACAAACCACTAATTATAAAACCTTTATAGGATTTTCCTCAGAAATTCCAATTTAATTTCTTTCACTGGGGACTCGCGGAATTAATTAATTGTTTGAGAAATTTACAATTTCTACAAGTTATTTTATGAACCATAAAATTAACCATAATTATTATTTCACTTTTCACTTGGCAGGATCTTGTGCAAGCCCGTCAGGGTAAGTCCCACCCACTCATCATAATTTATCCTAGCGCCAAGCAGCAATAATTAGTATTGTTGTGTTCCGGTTTGAAGGGTGAATGTGCCAGTGTAACTATAGGTAGTACAACAGCTAACAAGGTTGTTGGCGCATTGGTGATGTAAGAAATCATTAATATTTAAACTGTCTGAAATCAACCCGGTCTGAAATCATCTGAAAATGGGTATTACATGCCAGTGTGGTCTTCGTGCAGAGATATACTTTATACGTTACACACAGTCTGGACTATAAATATCTGAGAGACACAACATGATTGCGTCTTAGAATGAGTCTAAGTGTCGCCGCTCGTTTCCCGCCTAACTAAACTTCTACAAACGCAAGTTAATTTAAAAATATATATTCACACCTTCACAGTATCATCAACGGAATTATACATAATCTGGAGACTACGGGGAATAAAATCACTGAATAATTTTTAGACATAATTTTAAAACAATTAATTAAATAAAATTTTATATTCAATTGGATTTTTAATGGTATTACTTACATTACAATGAAAACTGCAGGAAATTACAAACAACTTCTTGATATGAAGAGATTGATATCTGCAATACAGTAAGAATAAATGTATCGATCATTACGCATCACTATATTATAAACAAAGGAAAGCTAACAAGCCGCCAAAAAGTTTTCAAAGTTGTTTAAAAATAGATACAATAATTTAAATGGTGATAAAAAACGACATTTTGAACATTTACAAAGGATTTCTATTTTTAAAATAACGTTTAAAAAATTAACGTCTTTAATATTAATGCAATGCAATTAATGCATTAATTTCATGTTTGATTTTTACTGTTATGTATTATTTTTTCACTTTTCACTGTAGTTAAAAAAAATTGCTTAATAGTGCATGCTGTGTCTCTCACTGGAACAACTTGTAAACCTTATAATTTTTCAATATTAAGAATATGTATTTAGTGCATATATTTTATTGGAGACTCATAAATGAAATAAATAAATGCAATTAAATGTAACTCATTCTTTAGCTGCAAAGCAAATAAATGAAGTTAGCGGCGTCACTTGGACATAGGGTTAGCATGATCGCATGTGAGGTGGCACGTACGTACTGAAGGCGTATTTCCTAAATTTCCGTTTTAATTCAGTCCCCAGTCTAGACTACTTTTTAATATTTTTCTCTCCTTTGTATCACTAGTCTTTCCGTGGCGAGTATTCTTATTATATTTCGACGCAATTCATTATAATAAATAAAAAGCGAATACTGTTAACAAAACTCTTAATTTTTTATTTAGTTTAATGTTTCTTTTCTTTTATTACAATACTTTCCATAAGTACCGATTTTGATGTCATCACAGTTGAAAGTCTTCAGTAATGACTATTTTGATCGGGAGGGAGTTCTGACTATGATAAGGTACATTATCAAACTCACAAAATAAATGGAACATTTTAGTGAAAATAAATAAACTGTTTGATTCAAATTGACGCAAAATCATGGCCAAATGAATTCAAATAAATTTGACATACAAACGTCAAATCTATTCGTGCAAAATATTAAATCAATTGTGTGCGTAAAATGAAAATAAAAAACCCGTTCATTCTTTGATGTTCAAGCGATATTACCGAAAATGGATGAAAAATTTCGATAACAATGTTGTTTAACGCCCCGGGAGCCGGTCAGTTTATATTCAAATCATATTTCATTTGGAGACAGAATTTTTTTCTTTATTCTACAGTGTTTATATTATTTCAATTGAAATTTTTATTACGTTTGCCGATTGAACAACGTAGGAAAATGAATAGACGAAAAGCAATTTCAAAAAATTTCTAGCAATACTTTAAACAAACAGTCGTATTCGTTTTCAATAATTCTGAAATATTGGACGGTAAAACCTAAATTGTATCATAATGTAATACTGTACAAACCATTTAATTCCTTCGCATATTTTTTTTTAAAGTTGATAAGTATTTTATTCAAATTATATAAAACCTTAAACTTTTTACGAATCCCAACAAAAGAAAATCCACCTATTAATAAAACATACGCTTAAAGTATTAAGTTCGTGTAAGGTATTATTGTTTTAAAAAGGTATATTCGCTTATAGAGATAACAAAGAAATGCAAATTAAATTATATTTGTTAATTTACATATTATACCAAATAAATTTGTTTCTCGAACATTCCAGAAAACCGTTTGTTGAAAAGGAATTTGTTAAACTCTCTATTGTTGGCAACAAGAGTGATTGAAGGTGTAGCAAGAGATATGTACGGTTGCAATAATAATTGTCAGTGGCAGAAGACTATTCTTGGACACACGGTTGAACCTTTTACTATTTTTAATACCTAATTAATGTTTACCTGTATCTTTAATTTGCTCTAATATTAAATTATAATAAAGGAAGATAATTCGGATCTAATTCATGATAGGTTTAAACCAATCGTCGATTGACATAGAAAATAAATGCTTAGGTCAATCTTGCCCATCAGAAGCCCATCCGTATACTTAAAATATAATAAGCTATCAATTTATTACCACATGACTTACAGTGCAAAAATGTACATATGAAAACTCTCGATTAAAATTAAATATATCTGAAAGTTCGACGTTGTGATCACTTGAAACAATTTAATATTATGAAGCACATGATAAAAACTTTGCAAAGACCGAATCCATTATTGTTTTTTATACAATACATCTGTTTGCTGGCCAGGAAAGGTTACAGGTAACTAACAAGACTAGAGAGTTCACTTTTGTTTGCGGATATAATTGTACAGTATTACATATATATCCTTGTGATCGCAATTAACCATACCATATAACAGTGATTATTATCAGTGAATCTGATATTTAAACCAAAAATACTTACTTAAAACGTATTGTGACAGCTTACAATGTCTCGAAGACCATGTTTGGAAGCCTGCGACAGCGGCACTAAGAATGCTATAACCGCCTTTAGATCTTGGCTTCAAGCCCATGAAGAAGCTCAGGTACATACACATACAACTCTTCAAATAAATTAAAACCAACGTTATGTTCGAAATAAATTTAAAGAAAAAAAAACAATATATACATTTACAAGAACAGTTACATTTTATCAGTTTAATAACTATCTTTTGACCACTGCTAATAACTATTGATGATTGTGGAGTGATAGTTTTTTTTTTTTTTAAATATAATGTCTTAGATATTACTTTTAGTGCACATTGTATTTATTTTGGTATAGTTATAAGTTAAAGGTTTTTTTTTTTGTCAACCTGCATGTAAAAATTATTAAGACCCAAAAGTGTGGTAAAGTTGATTCCTTGGCTCGATTCCCAGTTCATTTTAGTCGAAGAGTTTACAAGCGAATTAGAACTTGATTTTTATTTGTATTGCGATCGAATGTTTTTGTCATCTGGTAAGTACAAGAATTATTTCATAGGGGTGAGAAAACTTTAAGGAGAACAATTGTAAAGTTAGAAAGACCGCACAGCTGAATTTTATTATGAGCTATTTAAATATTTATTCGTATCGTTGTAATAATGATGATGTAAATAATAAACACCTGTAAGCCTGCTCTCTATTCAGAGAGCAATTTTACTTATTTTAGAATAACATAGATCTGTGTGCTTGATTGTTTGAATCTTGCTCAAATTGTGATATTTAGCATATAATATAATATACTCTTATAGCTACGGAGCTGGCAAGCTAATTTTATTTATGATTTACTTATTGAAAGATAGTTAGTTACATATAGTTAGTTATATATATTCAAAATTTGTGAACAATTTTTCTAATTTTTTTCTTAATTATTTTTTCATAATTAGTGATGTGAACGCAATCAAAAAAGAGCAAATTACTTAGCACAGCTTAGTAGTGGTTTCGTTGATATATGTTCCGATTGCAATACAAAGCTTAGATTATCATCCCTAGAGTCATGCAACAATACAGACGTAGAACCTTCTCGACTTTTGTTTCTATTTATATGAACTATAAGCAAATTATATAACTACTTGTGGTCTCCCTAACGAATTATTAAATTAATCATCTAAGACAGTTTTAAATATAATACAATATACGTATCTTTTTTCTATCTACAAGGTAATGATTGCCAGTATTTTGGTGGTTGTTGGTCTGTGGTGGCTCGTCCGGACTGTGCTGGCGCTCTTGATAAACCTCATTTGTCCCGTTTTCGTTGTGCTACTCGCTGTGGTGACTATTTGATTTAATTGATTATAATAAGTATCATTAATTCTAAATTATTTCAGGTGGATATTTTCTATTCTATTTTAATTTGGATCAATTGATAATATCTAAAGTAACAGTCTTTATTGATACATTGATGGATAGAGACTCGTCTTAACCCGAGGTGTAGAGTCCCCAACATCCCGGGTGCCGAACGTTGGGCAGATTAAAAATATATTTTGGAGGTGGATAGATCGCCTAAATACTACTTACACCCGGGTGCTTGTTGTCCTTAAGACTGGGCTGGCTGGATTATATTTTTTCTTCACCTTAAACTTATTTCTAAGGAGATAGTTTTACCACTATTTAAGTACTCTATTCCAGTACGTGCTCGTGAATGTGCACACCATATAGCCGAATTTTATCCTCATATAGGTTTCCTCACGAAACTTATGAATAACATGAATAATAGACTCAACTTAAGGAAATAAAATCTCAGTAGTGTTTTTAGTCTTTAATATTTTTAATTTATTTAATGCAAGTTATCATCAGCTGTTTGTCAATCAAATAAAATAATTATATACATTTTCTTTTAATATACAATTAAATATGTTCAACAATGCAGTCAAGTCAAAAATTGTACAGTATTATCATTATATAATAAATAATTTTATGAGGTTGTTCATTACAGGTTTGTATTCCTCAACTCCGTGCTCCCTTACTTGGTCAAAATTACCCTCTACTGGCGAACATTATGAGGGACATACTATTGAAGATGGCTGAAAATATTAAATCCTAGAAAAGTGTTCTTTGTAAAATATGTATTTTTTAAGTTCTATAAACATTCAAGTTATTAAAGGTCAACAATAACATATTTTTTTTATTGTAAACTTATACATAAAAAACTATGTGCAAAAGGAAAGATACAAATATACTGTCGGGAAGTGATCTTGTATGTGTGTGTGTGTGTGTGTGTGTTCGTACAATTCTATTATTGCCTGAACACGTTTCGTGCTTGATTGATCAAATTCACTATTGTAAATGTATGTTCATTTATATAAAGAACAAATAATTACTTTCCATCAAAACATACATTTATTGGTGCTAAATTGTGCAGCTCAACAAATGTAGAGTGTAATTTAAAAATATTATATGTTTTAGGTATGTTACTGTCAAACAATTGTTTTTAACATACAACTGAAATGTGAAAAGTCGTAGAGATATAACTCATACTAGCTGTGCCCGCGACTTCGTGCGTGTTGTTTGAATTTATTTGGATATTGTAGCGTGATTTTATTTTTATTCTATATATAATTCTAAAATAAAAGTGCCTAAGTTACTCCTTATTACATCCGCTATCTGCCAGTGAAAGTCCCGTCGAAATCGGTTCAACCGTTCCAGAGATTAGCCGAACAAGCAGACAGCCAGACAGACAAAATTTGTACAAAATGTTATTTTGATATATGTACCGTGTATACATACATATATATGCATTTAGTAAAAATGGGTTATTTTAATATAACAAACAGACACTCCAATTTTATTATATGTATACATTTAAACAATGATAACCGTAATTAAAATTGTGTTCCATTGTAAACGATTATATCACGAATACATACAGTTCGCGTAATAAGCAATAAGCACATATTATACGAGTTTTATATTATGTTTTCCTTTGAAGCTTGGAGGACCTCGCAGCTTATATTTTGATTAGCCCTTTTCATTGACCCAGAATATAAATTATCATAATGTGTATAAAATCTCGAACATTATAATTATCAGACTAATATAAACCACTGCTTATTACGTCATCGCGATTAAATAGCTAAACCAATCGTAATGAAATTGGAGGTAAAATAGACCCTTGGTAGGGTACGGCTGTGTGCAAGCGTATCTGGGTAAGAAACAACTACTCGTACGTCATATTCAACCAACAACAGCAATATGTAGGATTTTTGGGTTCCGGATTGAAGGTCGAATGAGCCAGTGTAATTTCAGGCACAAGGGACATATCTCAGTACCGAAGATTGGTGGAGCATTGGCGACATAGGGAATCGTTAAAATGAAATACGGTGCCAATGTTTATTGGCAGTGGTGACCACTAATTCATTTGCAAATCGACCTACATTTGCTATAAAAAAAAAAAAATATGCGTTAACATAAAAAAAAAACAAGTAAGGCGTAAGATTAGAAGCATATAAAGTCGCATAAAACTGCTGTTTTACTAACAAAAACAAAGCAATATCTCTTTTTATATCATCGCATAATCCAAAGGTATGAAAAGTAGAGAATTCAAGTGCAGGACCAGCGGCTTTCAATCAGCAGTACACAAAGTGTCACAAAGAGTCATAGTTAGTTTGTTTTTCATTGTTTTAAAAAGAAAAGGAATCATAGTCAACGTAATTTCTTTGCATAGAGCTAATGCTTAAGGCAGAGAAAGACGCAGGTTTTATCTCAATATTATACGGGATGAAAACCGCAGCAAAAAGAAGTCGACAGTGTTTTTAAAAGGTTTATCAAATTATTCTGCATTTGTAAAGCTGTTCCTTATTACGCTTTTACTGTAATTACTAGCGAATAACCTAATTAATCCGAATCCATAATTTTATTTCACAAATCGTTTGAGGTAAAAGCTGAAATATGCATGTTTAAGGAGAGTTTCTAAGAGCCGCCAGCCCTCAGAATGCTAAGTGCACTCAGGAGTCGGGTAGTAAGAACGCCTTTACCGAGCTGTATTTAGGACAAAAAACGGTCAAAATGGCGCTATAAACATTTTTGTACTACCGTTCGTGAGAGGTTACGTTATTCAAATACATGACTAGCCAGCTTAAGCCCGTGGCTTTACTTATCTAGAATAGGTTTGCATAGTATCCATCGGAGTATCTTAATAAAAAAATTTAAACGAGAGGTGACGTGGTACACTCGGTTGAAACGAAGTTGTTTTCACAATATATTATTAGAATTAAATAAAAGACATTTTAATATATAATAATAATTTATTGGTGCAAAAGTAAATATTACAAAAGAATAATAAGTTTTACTCTTTTTAAAGTGCAAATTTTTGTGTGTATGTGAACGTGAGTGAGGATGTGCCGAAATAATGTAATTTGTAGATCATGTTATCATATCGTCATACAAGCTAGAATGTTGTACTAAAATATATTTCAGTTTCTTCATATTTTTATAATAAATTAACAGTGATCGATAATAAATAATGATAATAAACACATTATTATAAAACTCCTGCATGAATTACAACAAAAACAAAAAATAAGATTAAATATCATACATAACAGAAAAAGACAAAGAGAAAGAGACGAAGAGAGGGAAAGGGAAGTGGGAGAAGTGGAGGGGCATGACGGTTTGCCTAACGCGACGATTTATGCAGTTCACTCTACTGTAAGCATTAAAGAACTACATTCCAAATAAACCTTATCACCGCGTTAAAGAACTACATTCCAAATAAACCTTATCCGTGTTGATTCCGTTTATTTGGTCATGTCTTGAAAATTATATCAATCAAATAATCATGCTTGCTTTACCACAAGCTGTTTATCTAAATAATTTATAACAAAGAGCGTGTCTTTCATGTATAAAATACACAGCCAGCATTAATATTTAGGACATATACATTAAGGATTCATACGTAAGTAAACAGCTTGTATGAGATAACTATTTAATATAAATAGTATCATTAAATATTAAATAATAATTACTTGTTACGAGAAAAATGGTTTATTACGTCTGTTCTTCCACGAGCTGCACAGCCAGAAAGGGACAGCAAATTACATCAGTCGTGTCGCAGTCGAACATTACTTAAACTAAGGTCGCGAACTCACAGCTGACTCAGCCGTGTGCTGTTTCACGAATAATTGTTTTGAACTTTAAATTTTTTTTAGTCGGTATTTATGTACTAATTGTACAATAAATATGTTCATCTGTAGACGCGTATCTTCTAAACTACTTATCATAGTTCGACAAATGATATATCGATAGAAGCGCCTTCATTGTCCGCTGGTTGAAGGCCATTTGACGTCACTGTATAGCGCCTTTTTAAGGTCATAAGGTTTTATATTTTTGAAATGAACCGTATTGAGTATCAAGTACATAGGCTTTATTAATAATTCAAATATACATGACGGATGATGAGCCTCAGTTCCATCGGTATGGTCCATAGTTAAGTTTCAAGCAGTGGGCGTCGATGGGTAGTGTTGGCGCAACGAAACACAGTAAACCAATGAACTCGTTTATTATTTAAATTAACTTAGTTGTAACTTGGAACGCGCGTCGGTTTCAATATTCGACCGCACTGGCCGGCTGCTGCTTGAGAAGTGTCGAGTGCGCCGCTCAGCCGGTGAATCGTTGACTCCGTCGAGCGCCAGCAAAGGGCGCTAGCGTTCCAATGACATTTCGATGTCAGTGTTGCGACATATATATTACTAATACTCGCTCGCTACTTTGCTCGAATTAACTCAGTAATTGGATAAAACTTATAAAATCACGTCATACTTTTCAGAGCGCGATTTCTACGTAAACTGATTTTAGATTTTAAACTTTTACTAAATGGTGAATTGTCTGAATTTATACGCTTTGTAGAACTGATCTGTATTTTTTTCTTCAAATACTTCGACTATTCTTCCACGCATTTTATTTTGGGGTCACCAGTTCTATTACAACCCGACTAATTATTTTTCCCTGCTGTCGTATTTAAGTTGTGTCACTGCATTATAAATACACAAAAGCTACTAACGGCATTTTAATTTTTATTAATAAAGCAATGCAATACGGCTAGATTCATCACATTTAAGCAACCACTAAACGCAAATTATATGTGCTTTGAAAATTTGAAAAACATTTTTAGTACGATGACAAATTTTAGATATCTTATTTTTTTTACATTACATTAACAGCCTGTAAATTTCCCACTGCTGGGCTAAGACCTCCTCTCCTAGGGAAAAGGTTTTGGAGCATATTCCACCACGCTGCTCCAATACGGTTAGGTGGATACACATGTGGCAGAATTTCTTTAAATTAGACACATGCAAGTTTCCTCACGATGTTTTCCTTCACCGCCGAGACGAAATGAATTATAAACACAAATTAAGCACATGAAAATTCAGTGGTGCTTGCCTGGGTTTGAACCCACAATCATCGGTTAAGATGCGCGCGTTCTAACCACTGGGCCATCTCAGCTATCTTATAATGTCATGCATTTAAATTAATTTGTTTATCTTTATTCCTTCTTGTATTTCTATATAAAGATACAACGTTTTAACTCAAACAGATGAGCGACATAATTACAACGCTCAACGCAATCAATGAATTGCGACGTACAGTCAGTGTCATATATGAAGTAACAAATAGGATTACCAAAAGCATAGGAACGTCTCGAGTGATCAATAATATTCATACGTGTAAATTCGTCTAATCTGAAGTGTTATTTTATATATGACACTGACTGTACGAATATAAACAAGCTATATCAAATTATGATCACTTATGCAGAATTTATTTGTTACAAAGAAATTGCATCGGCCGCTGAAAAGTCGGGTATCGCTGGTTTTTTAGTGGGTATTCCGGTGTACTTTGCGCAGTTCTAGGCACCGGCGAGTCCCACTCTTCCAGTCACTTCACGTGGGGGAAAAGCGTAATGCGATTTTCCAACGAGAAAAAAAAAGTATAGAGGCGTTTATAACATATCTTCTGTCATTTGTGTATTCAAAAGTCAAGTCCGTCAAAAATCAGGCTCATCCATGGTTGTTCAAATGTCACATGTTAAGTTACAAGCGATTTTTTTTTTTATTTAAACAAAATATTTGTAACTTTATTTCCCGTAAGATTTCATTGAGAAAGAATACAAAATATCTTAACTCGGACTCCATGTGCACCGTAAATGAGTGTAGCTTTTCATAACTCAACTCTTAAGTAACGCTAAAGTGACACGGGCAATCGGTAAAGGTTAAAATAAAATATTTCACAGGCGCAGATGTAGGCGTAGCTTTAAAGTCGATTCCACGATGCGGTTGCCTTTATTCTGCTCGGTTGCACAGGTGTGTTCATTCCAGCACAATTTGCATTAGTAATTTGTAGATTACAGTGACACTCAGTCTAAGTTACTAAACCGTCTTTCCTAACTCATTTCATTTATCCGGTTGTAATAAAGTCCATATGTAAACAAAGTTTGAAACTTTCCTTTATGTACGTAGTTTGGATGACAGTATATAATTTGGTAACGTCAAGATGATCTGATACGGGAGCCTGGGATGGATCAATGAACTCTTCAATGGCTTCTAAGCCTCATCGAGTTAAGGTTTTCGTTGTTTGTTAACAAAATCTATTACCCACAAGATTAGGTAGATATTGGCTACAAATATACATTAAATTGAGAAAAGCGCGTTTTTATACCAAAACAAATTCAAAAATAATTGAGCAAAGTAGAATAATAAATAGGCAAGCAATCGCCATGACGGAAAATGTTGCCATACATTGAGGCTCTTGTTAAATCATAGACAAATGTATACTATATAGAATATTGATTTATGTCTCTACAATAAGGGTACCTAGTTACCTAAATGGACCTACTTATAATAAATTTGTTATTGACATTTAGTACATTAAACACCTACTGGTAACCAAATAAAAGATTTAGACATATGTGAGTCGCCCTCATTAACAGCCTATAAATTTCCCACTGCTGGGCTAAGGCCTCCTCTCCCTTTGAAGAGAAGGTTTGGAGCATATTCCACCACGCTGCTCCAATGTCGCCCTCAGTTCAATCGAAAAATAAATAATTTTATTTGTGTTTAATTCTAATTTTATGGCTTATCATATTGGTTTTATTCATTATTATTCATTATATAATAGTTAAAAAAATGTATTATAATTCTTATTTTTTATTATTGCTTATGTTAATTTATATTTTTTATACATACATTGTGTACTATGATATTGCATGGTAAGACTACCTCTAAGTAGTAGAACTTTTGCCTTGATAATTTTGAAATGTAATTTTTTTTTTTATTTTAGATGTAATATTGTATCTACTCTTGGTTTTCCTAATGAAAAATAAAATTAAACTATTAAAGTAGATTGTGTACATTTTTTAAAAATAACTTCACAATCTGCTCTACTATTTATTACTTGCCAAATATGTTAATCTAACTTCAAGAGCATTTCAAAGAGTGATAAAAATACTAATATTCAAATCGAATTAAGCATTTTGATGACAGTTTATATATGATCTTATATGTTGTATATACAGGGTCATTGGTAATTCGACGTATTCCCGTTAGGAGGTGATAGGGGTGATTATTTGCGATAATTTTAACCCCCATATGCGTGATGCAAAAGTTAACCATTTTTGAGTTATCACGTTTTTTATATTTTTTCAAAATAAGTCAAAAATGCAACTTGAATAATTTATTTAAAAAAAAGTATCAATTAAAATCCATTTTTTTTCTGATTTATAAAAACGAATAAACACTGGTTATTTGTCAATATTAAAACAATAATTATCGGTCCAAATTTAAAAATGCGAGACGGAAAAAGATATTATTTCAATTTTTTTTCCACAAAAATGCCTTAAAAACAAAAAAAAACATTATGAAACTTCTCCTGCAGATTATTTTAAAAACATAACCGTTTTATCAGCTCTCCAACATAAACTGATACATCGGGTAGCCGGTGAAGAGAGGATAAAAAAGCGCATCAAATATGATACAGAATAATTTACGGTAGTCGAGTACAAAATTTTATTTTAAATTTTGTATTTTACTTTTATTTACATTGGGTATTGTTTTTAATTAATTTTGTGTGAATTTTAAAGAGCGAACTTTAGTCTGAATTCGTTCATGTTCGAATACAAATTTCCACCAGCGTCCTTTGTGGTCATTTTATTTCGGTTGTTTTGAAATAAGATCCTAGTTATTACACATTTTTGGAGAGCTGATAAAACGGTTATGTTTTTAAAATAATCTGCAGGAGGTTTTATATCGTTTTTTTTTTTGCTTTTAAAGCATTTCTGTCGAAAAAAATTAAAAAAAAAAATTTAAATAATATCTTTTTCCGTCTCGCATTTTTAAATTTGGACGGATAATTATTGTTTTAAAACAACAAGACATTCAAAATATCGAGTTCCACCTAATAAAACTCAAAAACATGGTAAATATCCCGTTTTAAATATTTGTAGTTATAAAAATAACCATGTCAATTTAAAATCTTATAAAAATAATGTATTTCTTCATAGAGTAGATAGATGGACATGAAATATCCCACGTGATTTAAGTAATCACCATGTAAAAAGTATGTCACCAACGCGCCATCAACAATGGGAAAATGAGTCTATATCTCGATATCTCCAAATTACCTGAGTTCATTATTTAAAGATGTCGATATAATTCCTGGCTTACAAGTTTTAAGCTAATTACAGCAGCAAGAGCTGTATAAATACCGTAACAGAAATGCCATTCACAGCGAGCGAGATTACAAAGCTTATGTTTTAAAAAAGGTCATATGCTCGAAATTCATTTGCATAATAATAGTTTCATTTTGAACCCAGCGCATGCACCGACTCCGATGAATACACGGCCGCCGTGCTCTCACGCGGTACTCTGTTGCTTTACAAATAAAACTTCATGAAACTTCTGATTTAAAATTTTTGTACGCGTTTGTAATTATTATACCTAATTGGCTTAGTAGATAAATTAAATTTATGCTTTCATGGAGTCATTAATTCGTAAGGAAGTCTTGATTATTTTGATTAGGTAAAAAGTCTAGTCTAGTCTAAGTTCTATTGTCTAGAAATCGAGGTATTTTTGCTAAACCTGAGCTGAAAAAACTGTAGTCCTTTCCAACCATAAGAGGACAAAAGCCAAATAAACAGTAATTGACGTTTTATCATTGGTTGAGAGTTTGAGTAATATATGATATTCATTATGGATTTGCGAAAAAGTGGCGTGCTGAATATCGACGACACTGTTGTCGGAACTGTCCTTGTCGACTGAACAACTGAACTTGTCGGTAGTTCTGAGGATAGCGCTGTATTATAAATAAAGATATACTCATGAAGAACTTTTGGCAGTGTACAATATAGCTGAACTAATAGATCATTGTATGGAATACTTATATAGTTTTTTTTTTTTTTTTTAGTTTTTCCTTCGATTAATAAGCCACATGCAGTAACATAAATAAAGCGAAACAAAATAGTTCAAGGGCTTAACAATCTCATAGTCCACACCCCTTTCTCGCACGAGCGCGCCTGGAGTCGAAACTAAAATTATAATATAATTTATATTGGAGTATCATCTTATAATTACCAACTGAATAAAACGGTTTTATAACAACATATTCAACAATTTCAAAACTTAATACAAAATGCAAACTTATATTAATTTAATAATAATACAATTTTGATACCTATAATGAACAGGATTAAGCGTATTTAGAGGCGATACTGTCAGGATTGTTCGACTGAGCCATTATCACCAACTGCAGATTTGTGTTAATTGTTGCTAGTTCGGGTTAAGCTGAGACAAAACCAGTGCCGTGGCACCTAATCACTTAAGACGTCTGTTTGAATTGCGTATATTGAGATACGATTGTATTAATTTACAATTATAACACAGTCGCCGGTATTGGAAATATATTTAACGTTTGTAAATACACGAACCCATGCAAGCATCGCTGAATTTTCGTGAGCTTAATTTTTATTTTTTCATCTCGCAACATTCAAGGAAATCATCGTGAGACAACCTCCACGTGTAGATTCAATATCTACCACAACGGCACATGTGTGTAGTGGATTAAAATTTTCCCCAAAAACACAAAAATAGGTCGTAAGCCCTATAATATAACAGCCTGTCATTATCCCACTGCTGGGACAATTTATTGGGCTGGTTTTTTTTAAGTAAACTCTTATTAAAACGTCTGTAATACATCTTTACATACGGGTAGAGCTGTAATATAATAAAAATATTATCTACTAGATTACACCCACATTATAGGGGAGGGGGGGGGGGGGCGTTAGTATGGAGTTAAGATTGCCTCACACCAAATTTCATCAAATTCGCTACAGTGGTTTATCCATGAAAGAGTCACAGATAGACAGAGTTACTTTCGCATTTAAAATATTAGAATATATATATAAAAATAGGTAAATAAAAAACAATTAATTACTTATGTGTCCCTTGTGTATGTTAAGAGATATTTTTTGTTGTGTTTAATATGAATGAGCTTTAGCACTAAAACATATACACTAAAATAAATAAAGAAAAGGAAAAAATTCTTTAAAAAATACTTATTATATAAACATCGAATTAACGTGTCACTTGTCTAAGACTCTTTTAAATCTACTCAAAAAAAGAATTACAACAATTAAACCAAGAGAGACTAAGAAATAATATAAAAGTGAATACGTTTATTTATTATTACTTCTAAATTAAATGCAATTGTATTGATGTTGTTTATTCATAAATATCGAACTACATTGTACAAACATTCAAACGTACTCTGAATGGAACAAAACAAGATTGGTTCTGGACGTCGATTGAGAGAAATGTGATTGGAATGCATTCGTAAACAAAACAGAGAGAATATCGCAAAAATTTTCAAGCAATATTGTTACACCATATTATTTATGAATCACAACACTTTTCAAACTTTATTTTTGATTATTTATTTGTTAAGATAAACTGAGAAAGCGTAGAACGCGTCGAAAAAAATACACACACACTAGTAAAATACACACACACTAGTAAAATAGTTTGACGTTTGGCGAGTGTCAAGCGTATCTGTCACGCACACGAAGATAATGAAGTTAACACGTTTGTTTAGTTCCTTTATAGTTAGAAAATGTTGTAATATTGTAATAATCTAAGTTTTTTATGATAGCTGCATATAAAAAATCGGTTATCCGTTGATGTGCTGAACATTAAAGAGATTCTTGATTGCGCTTTACTAAATTGTTACGATTTAACAAAGAATTAATTTTAGAGAGCGGAAAAAAGTTACTGGCTGGTTAGAGAGTAGTACTGCGGCTGTATAAGAAAAAAAAAGAAAAACGTTAACAAAATTAAAGTAAATTGTTTTCGACAAACTCCAATTCTAACTGAACTAATGTTTACTATTTCATTTTAATAATTTAATTCATGTTATATTTTTCTTTAATTTGCTGTTTATCATTTTTTAGATTGTAGTTCATAATCAGAATACGATTATTTTTGATACTTTTAGTGTATTTTTCAAGTCAGTTTTTGTTAATCTTCCACTCATCGATAAATAATTATTTGTTTTTCAGCTGAATCTCCATAAGAAAAAAAGCCAAGGTTTTTGTAAATCGTGAAATTATTAAACATTACGAACATTTGCTATGACAAAAATTACGTCGAAAACCAATACGAATTCATCCTTAGAAGATGTTAGAAAAACTTATCTTTGGCTTTGTCATGTCAATTAAAAAATAAATCTTCAAAACAAACACGTTTTTCCGACCCTTGTTGGGTCTGTTTGGAATAATAAGCGATACAAAGTGAGTCAAGCTTCATAAAATTATAACGTTACATCGGTTACGCTGACAGATGTTCTGCGATGTGTTTTTGATGGCGTCTTCATGATGCTTTAAGAATATTTTTTGTATCTATAAAAATTATGCAAAATATTATATTATTCACTAAAAAACCCTGAGCCTGCGATAAAATATGATCTGCGATAGGTTGAGCAAAAACTCTTTTATTAAAACTAGTGTAAAACTGTTTTTCATGAACACCGCTTTAAACCCACCACCAAGTAATTACACAGTCTACTATATTATAAAAGCTATTTTACTTAACCTATTATGCTCCCAAATGATTGAAGCCGAAACGTTTTATCCCCCCCTTTTAAATAAATTATTTTTCGTTTCCTTTACTTTACTTACTTTCTTTTACTCGAACATGTTTTCCTATTATCTATATGTTCTTATTGTTTATATTACTATTTTTTTTTTGTTTTTTTTTTTTTCATTTTTGTCTTTGTAAATTCTACGTGTATACGTACATTTGTATATTTCGATTTATTTTAAATAAAATAAAAACCAAAGCTGTTTAAAAATTAGTATGTTTTGTTGTGGCTTAAATTTTAGATGTGACTTATGAACCTTTTAATAATATATGACGGAGAATAAGCTTATTCATTTTTATTTGTCATATACCTATACGTGTTATGTTTTTATAGGTGGACTGACAAACGCGCTACCCGATGGTCAGTTGGTAAGATAGTGGTAAGATGGTAAGATGGTAAACAAAAAACATTAGTAAAGTAAGTAATATTAATGGTTTCTCACCATACCAATGCACCAACCTTGTGATCAAGATATATTATACCTCTTATGCCTGTAGTTACACTGCCTTGCTCACCGGCTCACCTTTCAAACTGGAATACAACAACAGTATTGCTGTTTGCCCGTAGAACATAATATAATGCACGAAGCCCAACCAGCAAGTGAATGTAGGCCCTGAATTATGCATTTTATTCATAAGTCGGTTTCACAATTAAAAAAACGCGTTATGCAAAAACATCGGCGGTTGTAATGTTCTAAGTGAGTTCCGTATTCGATAGGTGGCGTTGTACGCTTTTAAATCGCGCTATCATCAGACTTACAGTAAAACTTTAGTATCGCAATATGATTCAATATGATGTCAACAAAATTCGCTCAATAGCTTAATATTTTTGAAATGCTAAAGTTCTTGAGTGAACATTGGCGTTAATACATTTATACCAAAACAGCTCAAATTTAATTAATTATAAGATACATTAATTGATTGACTTCGACTCACAAATTATTGCAGTGAGGTAAAACCATACTGGCTGAACTATATATACGATAATTCCAAAAATATATATTTTGAAAAAATTAAGTTTTGAAACTGTGTTGAAAAAATACTGCGCACCAAGAAGAAGACCACTAAATTATCGAAGGGTGAGCCAGATTAACTACAGACATAAGGAACATCTTATCTTCAAACTGCTGGCTAGTGCCGGATACAAACTAAGTGCCGCCCCTGGATACTTTAAAAAATGTACTTTATATATTTTTTATTATTCGAAGTTTTTCGATATCGCAAAATCTTTTTTCTCATTATCTTAATTTTGGTAGCGCATTGGTACCAATGTATATGGCCGATGGTTTATAATTCATCTCGTGTTCCGCGGTGAAGGAAACATCGTGAGAAAACCTGCATATATCTAATTTCAACAGAATTCGAGAAACAACACGAGAAAAGAAACGATGAATCTACCAACTCGTATCAGAGCAGCGTAGTGGAATATGCTCCTAACCTAGCCAAAGGGAGAGGAGGCTAGCAGTGGGAAATTTTCCGACTGAAAATGGTGTTTCCATGTACCTATTTTCTAAAAAAAAATTTTAAGGGGAGTGAGACCACGGGCCACAGTTAGTATCACATAAGCATTTGTTATCTGAATCGAACACTATTATATACAACGCTATTGTAACGCAATCTGGTTGAAACCGGTTCTATTGAAATTGAAGCACAATGTTTCGAAGTTAATCTTAGAGAATTTATGTGCATGCTGTCATCTATTCCTTGAAACAATGCAATCCAGACTCAATACGATCAGTAGGGTAGATTTCATACTGAAATTACAGTAGCTATCATTTTATAATTTTAAGTCATTAGTTAATTATGACATATATATTTGTATCAGTAAGCGTGCAAAATTAAACTAAAAATAATGAAAATAAGTTAAATAAATAAATATATTTTAATAATATAATGTAGCCTGTAAAAGGTGGGGGGACGCAATTTGATACGAAAGAAGGAGAACCGGGAACGGAGAACTGTGGTATATCTCGGGAAAAACTTAAGTCCAGTAGTAGACAAAGATTTTCTACCGACGATTGAAAAACTATAAAATCAAACATAAAAATCAGATTACACTCTAATCTTCATTCAATCTTTAGTCAAAGTTCACTCGGTCCTTAACGCCTCGATCGTTACGTGCTTTATCTCATATTACCAAGAAAATAAATTAGAAAAAAAAACAAGCAACCGGCTCGGTAACGTCTAATTGAATTTATTTTGATAAATTTAACAAATTGTCTACGAAGACCAAATATTAGCGAAATTTTGATGATCTCATAAATCACGCTTTATAGGATTTAGGCAAAGGATTATCTAAAAGATTAGCTAACTGCACAGAATAAACCACTAAACGACAGGACTAGGAAAAGTTCAGGCAAAGTCTATACGTGTTTTTCAATACATGGAATGGAATTCTGCCTAGTATCACAACTTTGGACAATTAGAATTTGGTGACGAAACTCAATCATCACAATCACCTTTTATTTGGTGTCAACTTTATTCAATTTTTTTATGTCATACAGGTAGACACACTCTCAAATGGCCCGCCTGATGGGAAGTTGTCACCACTGCCCATAGACATTGGTGTTGTAAGAAATTTTAATTATTCCTCAAATTAGAATTCCGCCACCGAACTTGGAGACTAAGATGTTGAGGTCGTTGTGCCTGGAGTTACATTATTTCACTCATCATTCAAACCGGAACACAAAAATATCTTCCAATGGGATTTCTGTACTTAGCCAAATACGAAAATTTGAACTAGAGCCGTACAAATTAATCAGAAATATTAATATTTATAAGATAAAAATTACAACGTCTGTGTTTAGGTTAAATTTTCTCTAGTCATTTCAAGTATTCATATTACTTACAGTATCAGTGTCTGTGGATAGTTGTAATCACAGACCAACAGTGTCACAGTGTGTCACAATACCTACCTATTCAAAAGATATTTTTATTTAATCAACGTAAAATAGCGTCAAACAATGGGATTGTTTACACATTCGGATATCACATTATTGGAAAAGAATATAATTTGAAAATAGAAAAAACATCACTTCTAAATATAACATCAATAAAAAAACCGGTGATAATACCTGGTAGGCAAGCCTCGAAACTCGCACCCGGACTTGCTCCGGCTAGTCAGAAAGATCCCTCACTTTATATTAGATCCACGAGGTGGCATTTAATCTAACCCTTAGCCTACCGCCATAACGGCTAATGAGAATTTATTTGACAAGGTAACTGCGTTATAAACCAGTGATATATTATTGCGTACCTTTAATAATATTTACGTTGTTTTTACGAGCATATGCTTGTTTTTATTATGGAAGTGGAAATAGTTATAACCAACAATTGGTTTAATGATAAGCTACGTTATATATTAAGTTCTGCATCTAATATAGTGGAAATGAAAAACAAACAGCTTTTATCTTTTCTTTTTGTATATAAACCTAAGCAAAGTAACATCCCATATATTTTATTTTTTTCCAAAACATTGCTACACTGATAGACAAGGTGAATGTTATACAATATATATGTAACAGAGTTTCAGACACGTATATCCCTCCACAGAATATTTTCCCTCGTCACCGATTACGAGATCACAAACACGAATAAATCACATAGTGAATTGAGATTTAAAGTGAAAACTTTAAACTTCATTTCCCAAAAGTACGATTTTCTTCTACCACTAACGACATGAAAACTCATTAGTCACCAATTCGTATAGTCAGGGTTTAAACCTGCGATCGTGCTTGAGATCCACCGGATCAATCCCTCGGGCAATCTTGGCCATAAATAAATCTATCAGATTGTTAATATTATTTATGCGAAAATAATGATATGTCGATGGATTCGCGAGGAACAGATGCTATACCAATAAATCATATCGACTAATTATAATAATAATAAATCATTTATTTCAGACTATATGTCCATATTTGTTAATAACAATTATCTTATCCTAGTATTAGTACAATAAATAATACTAAAGAGAACAAAAATTAAAATTAAAAGAACTGTTAATAACCACTGCTGCGACATTCGGTTAGAGATTGCACAACAGTGATTGATATACAAGCAATCGAGTCTGCTGGCGATCATCCTTAGTATGCTGTTGGTGCTGCCACTGACTTTACGCACTAGGGTTGCGCATCTTTTACGCATCGTGGCATAAAAACAATCGACCCGATATTCCGCGAAATTTTCCGATGCACTACAGAATCGCGGCAGCCCCATCAGCATTATTATATTGTACCCGAAGGGCGTAAAGTATGACATAATCACTATTGAACCAAAAAGTTAGTAATAACATCTACGTATATCGGTGGAAACTTTATATTTAATCCAATTATGTTAAATGAGAATTCAAAATTCCGTGTAAAAGGTTTGACGACCTCCGTCGAGTAGTGTGTACATCGGTTTTCATGGGTACGCCACTCCGAGGTTTACCGGGTTCGATTCCCGGCCGAGTCGATGTTGAAAAAGTTCATTAGTTTTCTATGTTGTCTTGGGTCTGAGTGTTTGTGGTACCGTCGTTAATTCTGATTTCCATAACACAAGTGCTTTAGCTATCAGATCAGAGTAATGTATGTGATGTTGTCCAATATTTATTTATTATTTATTTATTAAAGCTTAAAGTATATGCATCGATTTTAATTTTACAACATAACAGTACTTTTTCTTCAGTAATATGATTAAACGAATTTACTCATATGTGATGTCCGTGCCTCTGGTGCGTTTTATTTATTTATTTATTTAATCGATACACCACAATATTTTAAATATAGCACTTAAAACAAGAATACAATAAAATGACAGATACAATTTCAAACACTTAATAGGTATATACAGCATTAAAAATAATTTTGGAGCCTTTTAATTTTTTAAGGCTTTTGTACCCGAATGTGCCCTCACGCTTTTATTTCTAAATAGCGTCACAAATGAAAGTTTTGGGTTACATTTTGTTGTAGTCTTGTATTCTGGTCTTCATTTTGTCTTTTTAGATATTTTCATCTTTCGAAGGATGCGACATTGTATTGGCTGCGCCATCGTGCATTTATTGTGAGGGTGTTGCATCCTTCTCTATTGTCTTACCCTTGTATAATATATCAATGTTTAAAAAATTTAATATAATATCTAACAAGATTTTAGTTTAATTGTTTAAAAATTAGTCCTTATTATAAATTAAATAGCATATTCATTTGAAGCGTTCTATGTAGATATACTAGCTAACCATCCCGGCTTAATACGGGTACAATAAGAAAATATACAGAACATTTAGATTGAATTATAAACATAAAAGACCTTATATTTTCCCCTCGGAAATGTTTAAATTTTAGTCTTTCTCTGCTATAATATGCATGTATTGTACATAGAAAACTCTATTTAATGATGAAAGCCGCATTAAAATCCTTTACTTGTACAGACGGCGGGAAGCAACTTTGTGTTTTACTATGTAGAGATATTTCGTTATACACTGTGCAATTCGGACCTTACTGGTCTTTTTAGAAATATAAGAAAATATTTAAAATAGCACGAGATTAATTTCTCATTTTATCCGTACAACAGCGGTACTGGAAAGTATTATATAATAAAATTATAAAAAATAATATTTATGAGTGCTTTTGCTAAAACGCCGAAAAGCTAAATAGAAATGGAATTTTGCTGAATCGCCGCACAATTAATAACGTTGAAATTAATGTTAAGATGGGAACTGATTTAATATTTGCTACACATAGCGTTAAAGGAACACTCGGTGGTAAGTAGGAGCCCGGTTAGCGGGTGGTACCTACCAAGACTTATTATACATAATTTATACTCATTACATATTCCACTTGATAATTTTGTATTCTCGTTTACAAAGGGACATAGCATCTTTGTTCCCAAGGTTGGTGAAGCATTGGTGATGTAAGGACTGGCATTTTTGTACAGTCCCGTGATGATGTCCATATAAAATTATTTGTCCAATAGCCTACCATCATAAAAATGTGACAATGTTGAATATCCAAAAAACTACAAAAACAGGTTAACAATTATACATGTAAAGCTACTAGTGCTATCAAGAAGAATTCGCATGAAACTCAGTAGTTCTTCAAACACATCTAAACTTATATAAAAAATGTGAAAGTAATTCTGTCTGTTACGCTTTCACGCCTACACCGTTGAACCGAATTTGATGAAATTCTGTATGAATCAAGCTGGAACTCCAAGGAAAGAGAAGATATACTTTATATACCTCAAATTTGTTGTAATTGTAATAAAGCAGAACAACCCCCCCCCCCCCCCCCCCAACTAAACTAACAAGTAAACAAAGCTAGTAGCGAAAACTTATACTCAGATATAAAATTATATGTATGAGTATATATTGACTTCCAGCCAGGATATATTACATATATATAATTGTATTCAATTAACATGACTGTATTTTTAGATGTTGAAAAAGAGTAACTACTGAGTTTCTTGCCGGTTCTTCTCGGTAGAATATACATTGCGAATCGGTGGTAGCTTCACTTAATATAATTCAAAAGTCCTTGTAAAAGCCTACTTGAATATAGTATATTTTGATTTGATTTGATTTGTTATATGCAAGTACCGATTGGTCCAGTACGGACATCAACGAATACTAAATTCAAGCTTTTATATCATAGACATACTGGTCTATATTCTTGTGCCTTTTAGTTGTATAACCTTTGTCAATAAATCTTGGATACATGTATCATTTTTACGGACAGGGACAAGGCCAAGGGCTCTCTTATTCTGGGGCCCTAAATCGTTGACGACCTTTTTTATATATAATAACATTTATATTACATGATGTATAAAATGTCCACATAAAATATGAAAGGAAAACATCTTTCATCTTCTTTTTGTACTTTACAAGATATTTTAGAACAATTTGCAACTGTCCAAAACTGATGTTTACATAGCCAAGCAAGGTAGTTTTACTCTTGACTTTGGAAGCGTGACGCCCTTAACGCCTCTTTTTACGTAGTCGGAGAGTTGACGTTAAAATACGTCTAGTGTCTCTAACGAGTATTACTTATTACATCAAAGTTAAATACGTAATGTTATTATTAGTGTTATTGTGACTCAAATGTAATTTCCTTCTTTATTAAAACCATCTGAGCTCCAAGATTATAATAATGAAATTACGTAATATATTAATTTATAGTTTCAGCTTTGACATAGGATATACGTATGTCAATATTGTGGTTATTTCTAAATAATCACAAAATTCGTAAAAAAAAACACGAATCGAATAATCAGAACATGCATCGTACAAGAACTTATTCCTTTTTGACGTCGGTGAATAAAATAGCATTTTGGTTCATAAATAATATGGTGTAAAAGTATTGCTTGAAAAGTTTCGATATTCTCTCTGGTTTATTTACGAATGCATTCCAATCACATTTCTCTCAATCGTCGCCCAGAAACAATCTTGTTTTGTTCCATTCAGATTCCGTTTAAATATTTGTACGATGTGACCTACATTAGAAATGTATAAACTAATACTGATCGCGCCAATGTTGAAGATGGAGAAATGAGAAGAGTATTTTGCTCTTGAATAACGAATTTAATCTCATTAACAATAATATTTTATGTAAAAAGAAAATTCTTATTCTTTTGACGTCCAAGTCTCCAAGCGCAATTCTTTTTTAAAATGACGTCTCGCCGTAATTAATTTGTATATAGCAAGGAGGTTTTATTTGGCTCGAACATCCTCCCCCCGCTCGAAGTCCTCAGGATTTCGTGTAAACTCAGGTAGTAGGCAGAGATTATGAATAGCCCGACGAACGATGCCTTTTGAAGTGACAACGTCCACTACTCTCGACACTCCGTCAGAACCCGGGTATAATTTGTGAACCCGGGCCATGCGCCATTTTAAAGGAGGTGCATTGGTCTCTTTGATGACGACCAAATCTCCTTCTTTTAGTCCTCGTTTGTTGATTCGCCATTTATGTTTCTGCTGTAGTTCGCTTAAATATTCATTCCTCCAACGGTCCCAGAAGTGCTGCCGCATCTTCTCCAAGCTCTGGTAGCGGTTAAGTCTGTTCGGCTTTAAATCCAGCATATTATCTGACGGTAATGATGTCAGAGGTCGTCCAATCAGAAAGTGTGCGGGAGTCAAAGGATATAGATCATTTGGATCAGAGGAAATGGGAGTTAAAGGTCTGGAATTTAGGATGGCTTCAATTTGTGTGAAGAGGGTAGACAACTCTTCGAAAGTTAAATGTTTGTCACCTAATATACGAGTTAAATGGTATTTCGCGCATTTGACGCCTACTTCCCAGAGTCCCCCAAAATGTGGAGAATATGCCGGTGAAAATTTAAATTTAATGCCTTCATCGGCTGCGAAACCAGAAATACTTTCGTTATTTGATTTTAAGAACGTTCTAATCTCGTTGTTTGCGCCGACAAAATTAGTGCCATTGTCGCAATACAATTCCAATGGCTTTCCTCTACGAGATACAAAACGTCTCAGACACAACATGAACACATCAGTGGAGAGTTCGCTTGCTAACTCAAGGTGCAAGGCTTTCGATGAGAAACATACGAATAAGCATAAGTAGCACCTTGAAATTTTACAGCCGCGTCCCTTACGATCAGTAATGTAAAATGGCCCGGCGAAGTCGACACCACTAACGTGAAATGGGAAACTTGGAGTAACTCTCATGACAGGTAAGTTTCCCATGATAGGATTTGAACCTTGTGCTTTCATGATTCTGCACAGTCTACAATTATTGACAGTACTTCTAGCTAATATTCTGCCTCTTAAAGGCCAAAACTTGTCTCTTAATGTGCTAAGTAACAGCTGCGGACCTGCATGTAAAAGTGTTTTGTGATAATGTGTAAATAACAATTTGCAAAAATGATTACTTGAATCTAAAAGAATGGGATGTTTCTTCTCGTAAGGTTCACTCGAATTATGAATCCGGCCTCCTACACAAATAATGCCTTCTTGGTTTATAAATGGAGTTAAAGACAAAATACGAGACTTTGGAGGTAAGATTTGTTTATTTCCGAGTAATCTAATTTCTTCTAAAAAACATAAGCTTTGATGTTGTTTTATTAATACCATTAACGATTTACTTAAATCGTTTGTTGTCAAAGGTCCTGTAAGTTTGCAGTGTTTATTTTTTGTATTATAAATAAATCGCAGAGCATAGGCGAGAGACCTTTGCAGAATTGTGAATTTTGAAAATCTTTCAAAATGTATAATTTCTAATGTATTTGACTTTGTATGTGTAATTGATTGTAATGTAGTTATTATTTTTTTATTTTTCCTTTCAGGTAATTCATGAATAATGGTTGTGTTAATGGGTGCTGGCCAGTGACTTGAATTTTCAGTAAGAAATGACGGACCCTCCCACCATAGCTTACTGGAGTGTAACGATTTTGGGTTTACACCTCGAGATGCTAGGTCTGCTGGATTCATGTCGCCAGGAACATGTCTCCATACACCTACTGATGTCAGTTCTTGTATTTCACTAACGCGGTTGGCAACAAAAGTATTTAAGTCAGTAGACTGTGATGCCAACCAACCCAGCACTATTGTTGAATCTGTCCAATGGAACACCAAATCGATCTTACAACGTAACGTCTTCAGTACCTTGTTGCTTAAGCGTGCTGACAACAGGGCACCGCATAATTCTAGACGAGGAATAGTTAAAGCTTTGACAGGGGCTACCTTAGTCTTGGCACAAAGAAGCTTCACAAGAACGTTACCCGAACTGTCACTTGATACCATGTAGATAGCTGCGGCGTATGCGACCTGAGATGCGTCAGAAAACGAATGTAATTGTATGGTTTCTGATTTCTGAATAATGACACATCTCGGTATTTCAACTTCTGATACAGCATTTAAACTCGACGCAAAGTTAAGCCACTCCCTTTCTAATTTGCTATCAACTGGATCATCCCAATCTAAATTTGATAACCAAAGTCTTTGAAGAATTATTTTGGGAATAATAGTACATGGACTAAGCAAACCTAGCGGATCAAATAATTTTGCCGAATGTGACAAAATTATTCTTTTCGTTATGGATGAGTTGATATTAATGTCAACTGGAAATTGTAGGATGTCTTCAGAAGGATCCCACTTTAATCCTAAAACTCTAGATTGTGACGATGTATCTAAATCTTTAGGCAAGATGATATTTGATTTATTCTTAAAGATAGCGGGTACATTGGTTCGCCATTTTCTTAAAGGTAAGCAGGCTGAGTTGAGTTGATTAGCTACGGAAGTAACTAATTCTTCCAGAGCCGGTTTAGTTTCAGCCCCTGAAAGAAAATCGTCTACATAGAAATCCTCTCTAATCACTTGGGATAGTTTGTCCTCACCACATTCTTTTGATAGTTGTAAAAGGCACCGGGTACTCAGATAAGGCGCTGAAGCCGTACCATATGTAACGGTGTTTAATTGGAATATCTTTATAGGTAGTGATGGCTCATCTCGCCACAAAATGAGTTGCAAATTACGTTGGTTGTTGTTTATTAATATTTGGCGGTACATTTTTTCCACATCTGCTGAAACAACATATGTATGCTGTCTGTATCTAAGTAAAATAGAAAATAAGTCATCTTGCACTACAGGGCCAATGTGTTGGATATCATTAAACGATACCCCAGTAGATGTTTTCGAAGAAGCATCAAATACCACTCGCAACTTTGTTGTCTCACTATGTTCTCTTATGACTGCATGATGTGGAAGGTAGCAGCCAAATACTGGTTTATTAATCTCGGTCATGTGTCCCATGCGTTCATATTCATGAATGAAATCTAAATATTGTTGTTTTAATTGTGGCTTATTTCTTAATTTTTTTTTTCAATTTGAAATAGTCGTTTTTCTGCAATGTCATATGAATCATCCAATAATTCAACCGAATTCTTCAATGGAATCTGAACACTAAATCTGCCATTTCTTTCTCTGCGAGTTGTCTGATTGAACAATATTTCGCAATAATCACTACTGATATTTTTGTTTGTTGAAGGTATGTCTTCAAGTTCCCAAAACTTTGACAGTTGCGCGCTAATGTCCTTGGAAAAGTTACACTGTATGTTAGAACTATTGTTCTTATAAAACGCACCCGAAATGGAACCAGCCACTATCCAACCTAAATATGTGTCCTGTAGTATTGGTCTTTTAGGCCCCAAATGTATTCTAGCAGACCTTACTAAATCCCAGAATATATCAGCGCCCAAAAGTAAATCTATTTGTCTAGGTTGATAGAAGTTAGGATCAGCCAATTGAATATTGTTAGGAATGCCTAAATCATGTATATTCACTGCGACATGAGGCAGGTGTTCAGTTATTTTAGGTAAAACAAAGCATTTAATTTTTGTGTTAAAGGAATTATGCATGGAGCGCAAATGGATAGTGCAATGCTCCGTAACTTTTAACACAGTGTTGCCAATCCCGGAAACACAATGATGATAATTTTTATTTTTAATAAACCCAATATCCCTTTGTGCTCTTTCGCTAATGAATGATGATTGGCTACCAGAGTCCAGTAAAGCCCTCAAAATAAATGTTTTGCCATTGCACGTTACCTTGACCAACGCTGTTGAAAGAAGAGCTTGATTGGTGGTAACGGCTGACATAGAAACTAAAGTGGAGGGTCCGGAGTCAACTACAGCCTCAGATGAGTTAATTTCATTAGTATTTGTAGTGTTTTCATTATTAGGTTTTGTATTTGTAGTGGTTAGATGATTATTTTGAGTGGATTGTAAAGAACTTTGTTTATGTAATAATGTGTTGTGTTTTTTGTGACAGATCCTACAGCCATTCAATCTACATTGATATGATTGATGACCTTTGCGGAGACAATTAATACATAATTTCATGATGGATACTTTAGTTAAGCGTTCCTCGACTGGTAACGATTTAAATTTAAGGCATTCAAAAATTATATGATCTTGGTTACAAAGTGGACATTTCTTCTGTTTAAGATTATATTCGACGGAGGATGAAGCAATAAATGATTTTGTATGTGGCAAGATATGTCGTCTTTCATTATTATTAAACCTACCTGCCTTAACAGTTTCTAAGACTGTAGCTCGCTGGCGAAGGAAAGAATAAAATTCTTCTAATGAGGGTGAATCCAAGTCACTTCTAAATTCTTCCCATTTTCGCGCTGTTACACTGTCAAGCTTCCCCAAGGCCATATAAATTATTAAAGTGTCCCACTTATCAGTAGGTTCGCCTAAAGAATTTAAGGCGTTTAAGTTTTTGGATAAAGTATCAATTAACTCATGTATGCCTTGCTCACTTTCTTTATGTAGCTGTTGAATTGAAAACAATCCCTTAATGTGTTCATTTATTAAGAGACGCTTGTTGTCATACCGTTGGCATAAAAGATTCCATGCGATTGAATAATTACTCGAAGACACAGTAATAGACGATATGACAGAACCAGCTGAACCTTCTAAGTACGATTTTAAATAATGAAATTTGTTTATGTCTTCTATAGAATCATTATTATGAATAAGTGATATATATGTATCCCTAAAAGAAAGCCACTGGTTTGAATTACCACTAAAAGGAGGTATTTTTAAAGGAGGCAACTTCATTAAGCTATTACGACCCTTATTTGGATTATTGGATGCATTTTCATCTTTGTTCTTGTTTTCAAAATACTCCAACAAAGATTGAGCCTTAGCAATTAAATTATAAAATAAATTCTCCATTATATCGCGTTCCTCAAGCTGCTTTGACGTATCATCTTCTAATAATTCTATCTGTGATTGTATAACATCAAAACAGCTTGAAAGGTCACGCAACTTGTCACATCTTAAGCGAAGTTCGTTTAATTGTACCGCATTAAGTTCTTTACATTCCATTAATGGTGTTAAATATTTATCAAAAAGAGTTAATCTACCTCTAATGGTTGCTCTTTGTCTACTAAGATCCTTTAACTTACTCATTTTAACGACGAAAACAACGCACAATTAATTAACTGTTTTTTTACAAAACAAATCTAACAATATAATTATTGAATTTGTACTTTACGTGAATCCCGTTACGAATCGGTTTCGCAGCCGGCCGGTCTCTGACAACACGCTTGCAATTGTATGTAGGAGCGAGATTCTGCGACACTCGCCACGATTTTACAACCAATTCCGAACTTATAGATGTTTATTTCTGTAATTTGTATAATAATTATTTGAATATGTGAGTTGACTAAAAAACATTCTCGTCTACCGTTTTCACATAGATCGAATTAAAAAAGATTTTTTTAAGGATTGAAGACGTATTTTCCTCGGATCGATGGCTGCAGCTGGGTGCTGGCGATGTCCTGGAGGGCGAATAGTCTTGGCTTCGTTTTTCGATAGGTATTACGGTAGGTGGATTGTTCGGTAAAGATCACGTCGGGGTCACCAAATGATCGCGCCAATGTTGAAGATGGAGAAATGAGAAGAGTATTTTGCTCTTGAATAACGAATTTAATCTCATTAACAATAATATTTTATGTAAAAAGAAAATTCTTATTCTTTTGACGTCCAAGTCTCTAAGCGCAATTCTTTTTTAAAATGACGTCTCGCCGTAATTAATTTGTATATAGCAAGGAGGTTTTATTTGGCTCGAACAAATACGATGAAAATAATTTCAAAATTCAACAAAACGGTGATGAAATAATCGTAGTAATTTATCTATTAGTCAAATTTTAACCAGTGACCTATCTCATAAACCAAAAACTCTTGTAAATAACAAATCGTGCCTTCTTAATTATTAATGTACTGTAGAAATCGAGATAAACGAGACCCTCAGATGATGAACGACTTGTTTCTGAATTTACATCATTAGTGGGACTGTGAGAATTAATTAAGATTAAACTTTGCATAGATAGCGCTGTTTGCGTTACACGTTTTTTTACGAGATCTCTTATAAGCAAGCGCTGAAGATGATCTAACGCTGTTTTCTAAGTAGTTAAGTAGGCTTAACGACAAAAGTTTTTGATGTACATGAAAATTATTTAGTTTGATTTTGTGAAGACTTCTAGTTATGGTTACTTACTTATTGATTTCTATCAAATCTGTCAGCTTCACTAATCACTAGGCCTAAAAATATCGTCAGCTCCTAATTTTCAAAGCCAAAATGACTCTTCTTTGTAATATATATATATATTTTTTTTTTATTTCAAGTTACACCTCCTTTGCACATCACACATCATCCTATTTTTTTATCTAACATTCTCTTATTTAAATAATCATCGATCAGATGGACCGATTCATTCTACAGTACGTGGAAATCTATCAAAAGACTTTTTTCCACAGATACTTTTTGGAGTAAGCGATAAGCGAAATCACACAATTTTATAACATAGTGTACAGCTAAATATATATATATAATTTTATTTCGGTATCTACCTAAGACAGTGAAGGAATTTGTCCGAATAAAATAATTTTTGAACTGATTATATTTCAATTCCACTTTTTATCTAAATACAAAACTTTATTGTTTATCACGGGCTATTTCAATATTAAAATGTTTAATTACTTCCGCATTTCATTTAGACATCAAAGAAGATTTTTTTTGTGAGTACTTTGGGCTTGAAGCAATATTTACGGAACGAAAAAGAGAAAAAAAGTGATTATTTTGGTTGAAAGCCGGCTATCAAATAACCGTTTCTAAAGCTGGTATTTGAACACAAGTAAACACAGGGTGGCAAATATTTGGACGCTGCACTGACTAAAAATACAGTTTATATAAACATATCTTATTTAAAACTTGTATAATATAACAACATTTGAATACTTGGTGGTAGGGCTTTGTGCAAGCCCGTCTGGGTAGGTACCACCCACTCATCAGATATTCTACCGCCAAATAACAGTATTCCGTATTGTTGTGTTCCGGTTAGAAGGGTGAGTGAGCCAGTGTAATTACAGGCACAAGGGACATTACATCTTAGTTCCCAAGGTTGGTGGCGCGTAGGTGATGTAAGGAATGGTTAATATAAACCAATATAAAAAAATATAAACCAATACTTCCAAACACAATTAAAGATTATCTTGATATATTTATATAAACATTGTCTGGAAACTAAACCACTGAATGAACTACTGATGAAATTTGACATATACCTACTACACAATCATGTATCCTGAGACCTTCAGATATTTGCATAAAATATTATGTAATCTACGGGAATATTTGTATATATTTAACACAATATATTAAGAAGTAGATACGAATACCATAAAATAGCACACAATTATTAATAATTTTCATAAATATATATACTAATATACTGTTAAAATTTGTAATTAAATCCTATAGTTTTAAATATAATATTTATATTACAAGACCAGAGATTAATTTGTGATAAACAACATAACAAATTCATAGTAATCAAATAATTTTATATAAATAACTAACAAATATTTATCCCCTATAAAGTTGGGACACTCGACCCGGCGATTATAAACTAGATAAAGTTTTTAAATAATATAAAAATGTAATCCTCTCTGGTAATACGTTGAAGACATGTTATCTAAACCGCGACCGATGGAGAATATTTAATATCGGCCTTGATTTGACTTCCATACCCAATGAAAATATGTAAGCTTCGATAAAGGCCTGAAGTACTCGGGGATCGAACTTGAGTTCTTCGCATCTCGTGTCGTTAGAGCTACCATTAAACCAACGCAAGCGTTCAAAATTATCTGAAATAATCATACTTAAGCTGCGTACATTACATTGCAAAAAAATAAATTTTTAGTATACATTATAATATGTATTTATATCATTCTCTCCTTAATACACGTAATATTTTTATAATTTACATAGTTAGTATCTTATTTGCTTTGGTAATAAATAAACCAAAGGTATTCTCATAAAATTATTATTTTAAATATTATATTTTCTAAATTAAAGGAATAAATCGAATTTCTTTTCCATATATTTTGTAACAAAATTTCTTATTATATAATTTCATAACTATTTTCCTTAAAATTATAAAGCGGAAAATTTATTCCCTAGTTCACTATCACTCGCACTTGTTTTTCCCATCGTATATTACGTTCCGCAGGTTTGTGCGAAATTAAAATAGTCGGGCGTAAATTTATTGTGTGAATTTCGAGTTTAAAAACAGTTTTACTAGTTGCATTTGTGGCGTTTTTTACATAACGGCTAGGTGGCGATCTGAAGTTAATTTGAAATTGCATTAAAGTTTGTATAGTTGAATAAATTAAATAAAATAAATTACTCACCACTGTATTAATCAATTATCTTTAAACTCTATAAATTCTTTTTTTATATTTAACTTCAGTTAGTTTACTCCTATTAAAATAAAATAGCAATGGCGTACATTAACAAAACCATAATATTGCTATTTCTTTTTTTTACTATTGATTTATGTTTTATTAAAGTTATACAATAATCCTCATTTTTATATATTCTTGCTAACTTGCAAGCACATTAGGACGTAACGTCATTTCCTATATTACCTGCATAGTGCATTCTGAATGATAAATCCTCGAAGAAAATGCCCGCCGTCTACGTGCCGCCGGAGTAAGAATTTCCGCCTCGACATTGGAAGCGAATTCCTAAGCTATCGAAGGCTGCTATTATGATCGAGCACCTTTTTGTACATGTTTTAGTGATCTCTTATATAAAGTTCCTTAAGTTTAACTTACTTATTACCAGATAATAAATGTATTTTTTGTAAAACCTAACTGAAAAAACTTTTAATATATCTAAAGTTTATATCAGAAGACGCACTACGCGTTTCGAACGAGGTAAAATGTTATTAAATAATTTTGTAAACATTTGTGTGAAATAAAATTAAATAATTAGCTGCGCTTTGAGTTACAAGCATGGATTTCATACTCTTTTTAATTTATAAGGTAACTCTTGAACCAAATAAAAATGAAACAAGGTAATTTATAAATGGTATCTTAATTTAACTTACTTCAAGTATTACATAATTTATTTCCTTCTTATTTTCGTTTTCATTGTAACATACCAGTTTAGGTACAATATGTTACACAGAGATTTTCGTCTAGCGCGGCTAACCTCAAAGGCTAGCTATCTGCGCAAGAGATATTGCACTCATAATCCAATGGGATAGATCGAATTTCGAAACGCCCGGAGGGAGATCAGAAGTAGGACGAACAGATTTACGTGGTTTCAGAGGCATAGTAGTGTATTACTATCTAATGCCTAGCTCAAGATTCCAACATCAAACTCCCAAGCTCAAATCATATGCTGGAATTACATTTACAATTTATCCTAAGTACGTTCGTAAATACTACACAAATACTACAACAAAATTCTTTAAATAACTCGTAAGAAAATAAGACGTGCATCAAGATAATCTTGAAGCAATCTTGAGCATGAAGCAATAGATGGATTTGTGGTAAATGAAACTAATTAAACCTATATGCTCTCTCTGAAATAGTAAATTGATTTAGTGTTAATAATTTAATGTTAAATAGTAAAAAGACAAAATGTATTAAATTCATTACTCCCAATGTAAGATGTGTCAAACCGAGTGTACTTTTAATCGGGGAGTTCCTTGCTATGACAATAGACTCTAAGCTCCAATGGGGCCCCCATATAAATAAATTGGCGAATAGACTCAGCTCTGCAGCCTATGCGGTAAAAAAAATTAGACTTTTGACTGATGTGGATACGAGTCGCCTTGTGTATTTCAGTTATTTCCACAGTATAATGTCGTATGGCATCCTACTCTGGGGTAATGCAGCTGACATTAATACCATTTTCGTACTGCAGAAGAGGGCTATTCGTGCAATTTATAACCTGGGCCCAAAAGATTCGTTAAAAGGTAAATTTAAAGAAATTAAAATAATGACTTTCGCTTCTCAATTTGTTTTTGATAATGTTATGTGTGTACGCAAAAACATAAATGATTTTCCCAGAAATTGTGACGTACAATCTATTAAGACTAGGAACAAGAATAAACTTGTTACTCCAAGTACCCGATTACACAGGGTTAGTAACTCTTTTTTTGGGGCAATGTATACGTGTTTACAACAGGATCCCAGAAAACGTTTACAATTATTCAATTATAAAATTCAAAAGAATCGTTCAAGAGTGTTTATGTGCTAAAGGATATTACAACACTAATGACTTTTTAGTTGACTGCACACCTTGGGAATGAAATGATCGCCTCCAGGCTGTTTCAAATAACTAAAATATAATTATTATTGTACATGCAAAATGGAAAAAAAATATATAACCCGCTGAGTTTCTTTCGCCGGTTCATCTCAGGTCCGAGGTGTTAAATTCCGAACCGGTGGTAGAAATTTGACTATCAATAAGCAAGTGTAAACACTTCTATATTGAATAAAGATTTTTGACTTTGACTTTGGTCATAATGACTGGACAGACTGATGTCAGTTATCGAGAAGAAATGTGTAAAAAAAACTTAGTATGAATTGAGTAACACCAGACGATACCAAAATATTTGTATAAATTACTTATATCGCTTAAATTATTATCTCGTAATAAAACTGAATCTGAAAAAAATAATCTTTCAAACGTCCATCATCCTAAAAACATTTCCTCCTAATCCAAGGGCGTCTCATAAATCATATAATATGGGAGAATATATTATATGCGAGTATTTCCCGCGACTTCGTTCGAAAATACATTCGTCGTAGTTTTTTTTTCTCTATTCCGTCTAGAAAATTTATATAAAAGTAACTTTAATGCTAACTAATTTTATACATAAGGACTCCAATAGTATCCTCCATGAAAATAATGTTAATAAAAAACGTCCAAAAAATTCTGCACTGCACTTATAGTCGGAGAGACATATGAGAAATGTTATAAAAAATTGAGCTTTCGATCTATATTTCCATAACAATATCCACACCTATTAATCTTCTCTGACGATATTTTATGTACAGACAATTTCCTGTTACAGTTTCATTTTATGTATAGATGATAGATGATGGAGTTCAGGCATGTTTTCAATGTATACAAATTACATAGAAAACGTGTAATAAAAAATATTTAATACACATCATTTTTTATCTCAGCTTAAATTTCAGCGTTTTTTTTTATTGTAAGAGTACAAAGTGTTGCCAACGCAAATGATTCAAAGCAATTTTGCGAACTACAGGGATGCGGGGAGGCACTTTGGAACGGAAGCAGCTTTGGTCAACTTAAAAAAGAAACCCTTATAGTGCTCTTTGAAAGATTTTTTATCTGGTAGCTTGATCGCATGGCCTGAAACAACTTTAGTAATAAAATTGCTGAAAACTTATATTAAAAATTCATATTCGATATTCAAGTAGGCTCTTGCGAGAACTTTTGAATTGTAATGAGATCATCTATATCCACATTCCTTGCGAATGTTATTACACGAAATTAAAACTTTACTGATGTTTACAAAATTGACATACTTTAAAAATCAACACTTAAAGGAACTCTACCTCTGTTACTAATACAAAAAATATGTATATGTTCACATAAGTATTATAGGTTATTAACCTTAACTGAATGTCGCCTTATTCCCTCGATTGGTGACAGAAGGGCTGGTTGATTTTTTTGCCCAGAGAATAGAAATTGCGATTCAACGGGTAAATTCTGCTAGCAGTTTTACCTCCTTGAAGCCACGGTACATATAAGAGAAATCCAAGAAATGTAACGCTAAACCAAGTAAAATAAATTTTATTAAATACAGTGAACATACTAAAGGATAACGATACATAGATCCTATAATAAAGAAGGTAGTAAAATTAGTATATAAATAAAAATATAGTATATTATACAATAGTACACTTGACAGAACGTATAAATGTTTCCGCATATCAATCGGTCTGCTGTCACTAAGAACACTGCTGTGCTTTGAGCACAGATATCTCTGTGGAAAGTAGGTAGATTCTAGAGAAGCTCAGGTAGATTTTTCTGTTACGGTTCCCTTGATAACACAATAAAAAGAGGTCTTGCCATCGTCGACGTCAGAACTCTGATCGAGCCCCGTGGAATTAGTCATGATGATGTTAAGAGACCTGATGGACTGATATTGGTTCCCTGGCACGAGGACGGGCCCTATTTTGGGAAGCTACTCATTGTACCGTATTACGACGTATCTCATATCAGAGAAACAATGTTAAGAGCCGGAGCCACCGCGGAAATAGTTGAAGCGAACAAACAAACCTAATATTCGTCTCTTCCAAATATAATTTTTGTCCCATTTGCTCTTGAAATACTAGGAGTAGTTGGACAAAAATCTTCATTAAAAGTATCTCGTAAGGACCTCGTTTTATTGCCTCCCCCCTGGTTCATTTTTTGCATTCTTAAATTAGATTCAACGGGGAAATGCTACTAGGATTCTTGCCACCATACTACACTGTCATGATGTATAATAATAAAAAAGTTAATATGTACTTTAATATAAATTTAATTTTTAATTGTAAGTCTTATAGATTAGCCGATGAGTTAACAATTATAAATGTAAATTTTTGATACAAAAGAGCTTAAAATAAATACGAACTATTTGGAAATAATTATTTTAAAATAAACTCCAAGAATTTCCTTATTCGAGCTGAAGATTTAAGATTGTTTTCACCTTTTGTTTCAGACTGCAGTTAAGCGCCATGAATTGTCGTCTTTCACGGTCGAGTCGCAATTTTTGGGGGAAATGTGCGAACTTTATCATTGTTTGTGAAATGAATGTTCCTTTACATAATGATAATGAGAACGAAAATGCAATAAGAATCAAAGTTATGGACTTTATATACGGCATATATTTTAAATATTGCGTCATATATACATTTACAAGCATTTATGTTTTTTTTTCACATTATGGCCTGAAGCTTTTATTGAGATAAAATTTTAAGGCAAAAATATTGGGGCCTCGCTTCTTAACTCATATAATCGAGTAATATTACGATGTTTTTGGTAGATCCTGGAAAATAGAACTGGATTTCAAAATTTTCTGGTATTGTGATTTTAAATATTGCTTAAAATATCAATATTTTTGTTATAAGATGATGAACGCTTGATCAGTTATACAATTAGATGAATGATTATAACAGAATATGATTTTTTCATAAATAGTGACATAATGTCGACATTTTTTTTATTTTATATTTTATACAGCAGACGTACTGTACATGCCGTTGCTATATTTACTTTTTGTTTGAATGTACCTGTAATTTTTTTTCTTTTTATATTGCCAAGCAGCATGAGAATCGAATTTTTTGAATTGTAACTACGGGGACGACTTCTTCATTGATTCGAAGTTTATCATTGTTAAATAATCTTCGTTGGAGTAAATAGTTTTCATGAAGTACTAAGAAGATTATTCAACTGGTCTGAATGGTATTGAGTATCCTTCCATAATCTGTTTTCTCTATTATGGATCGCCATTTAGATCGCAATCCAGAATCTCCTTAGTAATTGACATTTGTGCCCTCTTCAGGAGTGTCTATATTTAAAAGGTTAGTATTCATATAAGAAAGATCTGATTACTTTAATTTATTAAGTGATAACTACAATATACACAAAGCGAGCCCACGAAAACCGTCATAAATGTATAAAAATTCGTTACGAACTTTTATTTTCATATTTAAGGTTACGTAAATACTCTTTATTGAAGAAAGTGTATGACATGGACATGGACCTGTACGAAATCTCTGTGAATATTAAATATTCTGTGCATTCGGAACATGTCGGATACGAGCTCATATTTATACCCTTTGAAGAGAATTATCTCACGACATGAAACAATTTTTAGAAAATATTGAATTATATTAAAATTCTTTGTTTTCTGTGCAATGAATTCAATGTGTGAATAATAGGGACCACTTCAAACCCATTCATCATGATAGACAAACAAAGAAGATACACTTTCCTATCATTAATCAAAAATGCAGCCCGAGGCAAATTTCAATACCCGTAAATTAATTCAATTAGTGCAAGCAAACTTTGGAATTAATGGTTGAAATTTGTAAGGGTTCGATTTAGGGCTATAAATAAGGCTTGTTTCAATTATACCTGAAACTTAAACAAATAAGTTTAGGGAAACTTCCGAGTAAGGGGTCAATCACCTTTGAATTATTAACGCCGAGGAACTATATTCGAACGTTTAAATAAATAAGAGATCCGGGACAAATTTTCACGAGTGTTTTGTTTTTTATTAGGTTAGTGATTTAAAATACATGTCTACAATTATCTGAATCAATTTACTCAAAGAGTTATGCAGAGACGAATTTTAAAAATCAATAATTTTACATCACAACATACTCTCCAATTGAAATTCCATTTGTACTCACGAAACTTATCTTACTACAATAACTTAAAAATCACAGTACACCACCACAGTAACGAATTGATTGGTCCTACTTTTTCATAAGCTAATGATTGTATAACAATAATAATTTAAAAAGGAATGGCAAGACAAGGTACTCACGTGTCATATAATATGTAGACTGATGAAAGTGGTCACCACTTCCCATAGACATTGATACTGTAAGAAATCATTTCTCATATCACCAAAGTCACGCCACGCCACCAACCTTTGGAACAAATGTCCCATGTGTCTGTAGTTATTCATCGTAAAAACGGAATTCAACAATACCAAACACTGCTTTTTTCGGCAGTTTTTGGTACCTACCCAGGCGGGCCTGTACAAAGACTTACCACTGAGATTATTATAATATTTTTTCCGTCATTTTTTATCAACAAGGTTGAAGATTGAAAAGAAATGAACAGTTATGGTTTCCTACATTACAGTACACGATAGGGAAAAAACTTCTATAAGGTATGAAAATACCTGGGTCAGAAGTTCTAGTGTTGTAATGTGCTATTTACTTTAAACTTTTCTTACTATACGCAACGATAAAATTCCACAAATTATTAATTTAAAAGACACACACACACACACATTCACACAGAGAAAACACACACGCGCACGTTACTACTTATATTATAACTTTGAATTAAAGTATGAGTGTGTTAAGGAAGAGCGACTTCTTCTGGCACGGGAGCTCATGGCACTCAAAAGAAGAAGTCAACCTTTGTGATGTTATTGTACTCTGTTGGTTATTGATGAAATAAACATTATTATTATTATTATTTAAGAAATCAAGAATATTTGATAAGTAGTTTGTACCAACGTAAACGGGCTTGCCAACTCAACCACCAAGTCAACGTTAGGTATCGAAAAATTAATCATCAATGCAAAATAAATACCTCAAACCAAATAAGAAAAAACAGCACCCGAGAGAAGTGTTATATTTCTGTTTTTTATATGAAAGTATTTTACAAGTACTATGGAAGATGTTCAATCAGAAATGCGTTTGATCCATTTCCGTCTCTCTTTCCGAAATTACAAAACGTCAAAATCAGATTCCGTATTTGGTAAACTCAATTCAACTTTACCGAACAAGGAATGAGTAGGTATTACTTATAACATAGGAATATCCATCCTTAAGCTGCGATCACATATTACGGGATCAATTTATTTTTAATAAATAATAATGCGTGTATCACAACAATAATGAAGGAATATTTATGAAGAATGAGATAAAAATGACAGTTCCAAACATTCTGTTTTTATTTTGTACAATAGTGATAAATTCTTAAATATATACAAATATGGATTAAAAATACTTGCTGTATAAGTCTTGACCGCGAGAGACAGTAGTAAGTGTGCTAGCAGCATTTCCCCGTTGAATCGCAAAATTGATATTGATGAATATGACAGGAGCCGAGATGGCCCAGTGGTTAGAACGCGTGCATCTTAACCGATGATTTCGGGTTCAAACCCAGGCAGGCACCACTGAGTTTTCATGTGCTTAATTTGTGTTTATAATTCATCTCGTGCTCGGCGGTGAAGGAAAACATCGTGAGGAAACCTACATGTGTCTAATTTCAACGAAATTCTGCCACATGTGTATTCCACCAACCCGCATTGGAGCAGCGTGGTGGAATATGCTCCATACCTTCTCCTCAACGGGAGAGGAGGCCTTAGCCCAGCAGTGGGAAATTTACAGGCTGATTATGTATGTTTATGTTTATGTATGAATATGACAAAAAACCGATTCTTTATTTTTTAGTTTTAACGATAAGTGAAGTTACAAGGACAAAGGACAAGACTTTAGCTTGGATAACAGGGCAGCCTAAAAACGGTGTAATCGTAACTCTTCCAACATTGCCAATATTTTGGAACGTGGTTGACCACTTTCGGTCACATAACAAATGAATATGTCTGCATTCCTATTAAAAAACATGATGACATAGCAACTTACATATGAAATCTATGTAATCAATCCAAAACATTTGCACCATACGTATCATGAAAGTAAAAACATACTATAATCTAATCTTACCGATACTCTAAATGAGACAGTTTCGATGGATGCATGTTTGTTACACAATCATGCCACAGAACAGCTGATTGAAGCCGAATGGAATTTGGCACATATTTACTTATTAGTAATAAAGTTACACTATTATCAACTTAAAGCACTTAAAATAGCACTTAGCACTTAGCACTTAAAATTAACAACTGATATGGGTAACAATCAAAGTTATTTAAGACGTATTTAAAGGTGTAAACAACATTGACCTTCAAAAATATAAACCAAACTAACCTATTTAAATTATCAATGAATCAAATTTTAATAACTAAATTATATTATAATTGAAATTATGACAAAACAAAGATAAAATACTGTACTGAGGAATTTAAAAGCAATGTGAAAAAAAACCTTAAATATATTATTTATAAGGTACGAGATCGAACTATGAGAACTTTGCGATGTCTAACATAGATTGATTATTTATAGCCTGGAATAGCACATACGTTACCCCTGACACCACGTGGACCTCGGTTTCGCTCCCGTGCGGTATTTATTAAAGTTATTAATAAATGTATTTTAAAAAGATAAAAATTGTATTTTTTCACGTAAGCTAATCCACGTTTAAACTTTCTCGCAGCTGTTTAGAAGCGGCTCGATTTGAGCGTGATAACGTTCTTGAGACTGATAGAACCTTCTTGTATTAACAATAATCTCGTGAGGATTATACGTCTACGATAAAAGTGCATATTTTGTACTCAACATCTAGTGCTATTTATTTTATTTATTTTTTTATATCGGTAGGCGTACGGGCAAATGGCCACCTGATGGTAGGTGGTCAGCAGAGCTCATACATTAGCACTGTAGGGAATATTACTAATTTCCTATGTGTGTGAACTTAGCAAGTCCAAAATTAAATGTGAGTCCTGTTAGCATGCAGAAGAGTTCTACAGTTCCTGATAGTTATAATTTTAACCCATTGATTTATACTTTGCCGTTAATTCAACGGCTCTACCATGACCTGCTGGTACAAAAACGTTAGTTCTTGACTCATAACTAGTTCTCAATTATATTTATCATAATGATATAATTTCGTTACTTAACTTTTTTTAAGTTGAAAACGTCAGATCTCTTTCTTAAAACTATTTAACTTTTAAAATTTGAAAACGTCAGATCTCTTTCTTAAAACTATTTAACTTTTTAAATTTGAAAACGTCAGATCTCTTTCTTAAGACTATCAGGAACTGTAGAACTCTTCTGCTAACAGAAATCACATTTAATTTTGATCATCTGGACAATAATTTGCTAAGTTCACACAAATATCATTCCTTACATCACCAATTAAATATCAAAGTCAAAATATACCTTATTCTAGTAAGCTTTTATAAGCCCTTTCTAATTGTCATTTCACAAAACTTATTAAGTATTTTATTATACTAGCACCGGTTACTCTTTTCCAACATTTGAAAAACTAACTTATTTTAGTTAAAGACAATTATATATATATAAGATTTTTTCTAGTATTCTTTTTATTAGGACGACACAGTTAATGAAACACAATTGAGTTTCTCTGTAAAAAGAGATTTATTTGTTTAATTTTACAATAAGAAAGAATAAAATAAAAGTTTGTATTTACCTACGATTTTTTACAAAAATAATATTTACATACCTGTAAAAAGAGAAACGACATTTAATGTTTATTTATTAACAATGTCTGTTCCTAAATCACAAGATACTTTATACTTTACTTTTTACAATTACGAGATTGATAATATTTTTCATGGCTAACAAAATTTAGTTGTCATGTCACTGCGCGTTCGATGACGGTTGATGCGCGGAATTCAAATTAAAGAAAAATACATTTTTTTCTTTACATATATGTATATAATATATCCTGTCTGAAAGTCTTGAATAGAATAATATGCTTATTTTATTTACGTATTTTTTAACAAATAATTTGAATGTATAATTCGGCATAGTTAAAAATATCCGAATTTTATTATTATAGAAATGTATCCCAAGAAGGATTTATTGACTTTGTGGAGCCTGAACATACATACAATGATTACGTCTCGTGTACACACAATGATTATCACAGATTCCATGGAAGTGATCAATGTTACTGTGAACATACTATTGTTGTAAATATATTGTGATGGAAGAGTGTTACGCTTTGTTATAAACATCCCGAAGGAAATCTCTAGCTCCACTGTTTACATCGTCATAGTTAGTTCTTTCCTACGCGCCTCCTTGGGAGCTATTATTTTATGTGGTCGTCTTTTGGTCAAATTTCAACCGTAACTCATGAATACCAATATTATAAATGCTAAAATAGCTCTATCTGTATATTACACTTTCACGGACAAAGCACTGAACCGATTTTAAATTTATTTTAGTTGAAATTTAGTAGTTAAACCTCAAGAAAGATTATTAAGATTTACCTTCCTTAAAGTTTAACAATTTTTTTTAATTTACGCCTCGAGGGAGTCAAATTAGGAATAAAGGTTTGTATGCTATGGAATCTTATAAATATAGATAAAGCTGCGGCTTTGGCTAGTTGCTAATAAATAAGATTTGACATAAGTATAAACTCATTTAACTTCTTTATTAATTTTCGAGTTTTGGCCAAATCTGGCGTTATTTGTTAACTTTGATAACTAAATAGATTAAATGTTCGTTATTGACAATATGAATGTAAACAATAGTATTTAGCTTTACGCACTTTTGCTCCATATAAATTATTTATAGAAGGTTGGTAGTCCCCCGCGGCTTTATTCGCATTAGAGGGGTTGATCATCAAATGTTAAGTTCATAAAAAGTAACCTACGTCCTTCCTTGGACTTAAAGTATGCTTCATACCAAATTTCATCAAATTTAGTTTAATGGTTTAGTCGTGAATCGCATTTATAATATCAGTATAGATATCGATGTAATGTCGATTTATTTTCTAATTTTTTTTATTAACAAAATCGTTTGTTAATATTACGAAGGTTGTTGTGAAGAATTGACATAAACCGTTAACAATTGACAGCCCGATTGATTTTTTTGTGACCGTTCAAGCGGAATAAGATTAAGTCAATTTAAATGATAAATAGATTGTGTCAGTCGAAGTTTCTCAGAAACTCAAGCGTATTGTATCGCCAAAAAAACTTGAGAGTTCCTACGACTAATCAGGCATTTGACACAGTTAACGGAACGAAGTATCAAGGATTTTTTTGCCGACATATCTCCAACGCATGGTAATCAATAATTGTGTCCTACCTACTTACATCCACTACAGTGAAGGATATTATTTTAATAATTCATCATCATCATCATCATCAGCCCATATTTGTCTACTGCTGGACATAGGCCTCTCCAAATGCACGCCACTGTGGTCTTTCTTCGGCAATAAATGTATTTAATAAATGTATTTCGTTATTATATTAAAAAAGATTCTAATTACTGAAGCTACTTTGTAAAAATAAACTCAAAAATGTAATGGAGAACGAGATAATGAAATATCAAAACGTGATCTAAAATTATGAGCAAAGGTCGACCACGGCGATCATTATAAAAGAAGAACCAACTACGCAGGACAAATAACAGTTAATAAGTGTATGCGCAAAGACAAGTACAGTCTTTATCCCTTTATCCCTTTATTCTTATAACACGATAGTACAACAAAACCGATATAAATGGAACGAGAATTAGAAATAATCTTAGAAGTTCGTGAACTCGTCCTCTAAAACTTACTCTTAATTGCATTTTTAAAATAGTTTAAATGCTTTTATAACATAGAAATATATTAACTGGGACTTATTGAGTTTTATATGAGCTTTTTAGGTAATCTATATGCGATTGAAGAAGCTGTCGACGTTAAAAAAAAGCAATCATTAATACCAATCTTTAGAAACGTTTTTTATGGATTTAGGATATGAATTGAAAACGATATTATCATGCTCCATATTTATTAAACTGAGTGTTTTAGGAATCAGTTTAACTTGCTTACTAAAATAAATAAAACAAAATAGAAAAATTAAGTGCTTAAATTGAGCTATTCACTGCTAGTCAATGACGGACCACCCCTTAAACGCAACACAGTGGCTTTGCGTGACCTTCGAATAATGAAAACGCCACACTAACACAACAAACATCACAAACTCTCAGATTTTGGGCTGGTACTGCGAGGCTATTCCTAGAAAAACCCAATAACTATTTATTCATCTCACCTGGGGTTTCAACCCAGGATCTTTCCTGCTTTATAAATTAAACACTAGATCCCAATAGCTGATAACTGGAAGTCGAATTTCGTCACCATACGATTGGATCGCATCGAATTTTTTTCTTCTCTCTCGCAAAAAAGAAGGAGGTTATTTTTTCATGTTCAGGCATAGCTCCGTCATAAACATATAGACTTGAATCGCAAAATATTTTTTGTTCGAAAGAGTTCTAAAGCTCATATATTTTATACATGAAACCAGATCCAACGATCTGCAAAAGATTTGTATATGAATGTTTTGTTCGTCGTCAATACAATAATCATTATTTGTAAAGCCCAATATTCATTAGAGACGGATTATGTTATTATGTGATGACGTCATCACGACTTCATTTATATCTATAAATAATAATAATGATGATGACGTAATTAATATTAATTAATAAAATATAAACGAAAACTGTAACATAGTGGAAAGCTGGATCCTCACGCTATAAAGGGCGATTCAGTTAGATGCAAATATTTATTACATATTACTAACTGGATATATCAATATTAGCTTAAGTATAAATTGTCATTACATATGGATGATAAGTGTTGTGGACCTACCTAGATAGATTTAAACAAATAACAAAAAAATGCTGAGCCGTATATCACGCGCCAACAAGAATTTTGGGCAGCTTACATTCTCGTAATCGTATTAGAACGGACATGTTTATCTGACTTGCATTAATGTTCTTAATTGTAATTTATTACACTAAGAGTATGTTATTTAGGAATAGGCATTCGGGATACATTTTCTACTGTTATTTGTTTAATACACACCAAAACCTATGATCATAATATAAGTGTCTAAAGTCTTAAGGTGGATTTAGTAGTCTTAGGTGATTCTAATTTATGTTTGTATATGTAGTTTTAAAGTTAGTATGTGTAATTAAAGCTTTAATATTATTACCGTATAAATTTTATAAGTACTGATATCATTGACTAATATCCGCATTCTTACGAATGGTACCAACATGGTGGTTAAGGAATCATTACAAACACAATAACGATCCATTGAATAAAGGAAGAGTTTTAAGGAATAATTTATCTATACCAATATTATGAATGAAAAATTAAGTATCATGCTCTTCCACGGCAAAACTACGGAACCGATTTTTACGAAATTTGGTATGAAACGAGCTTAAGTCGCGAATCCGCGAAGAACAACTTGTAAAAGATAATAAGGGAAAAAATACATAAGGGGTGTTTTCATAAATCATTATTTTGTTTCAATTGGCTTACATATGAAAATGCCTTTAGTTATATAAAATCACATAATATTCCCTGAACGCTCATTAGAGGTTTTGTCAATTCTATTCACCCTCGAGCGTTCGTCTTACTCGTATTAAACGATGGTATTCATTTTAACTTTCATTTCGAAATTCGAATATAACATATATAACATATACCTATGTATATTGTTAACATTTACAGAACCGTGGTTTTCGGTTGAACCTTATATTATATACATCTATGGATTTAAATCGCTCTAAAGCTGGAATTAATTATGTAGTACTTGACTTGTTATAAAGTATTTTATCCTTACATTCTATTGACCTGGAAGATATTTAACAAATAAATATATAAAAAGTTGATATATAAATTCAGTCCTTTTCACGACAATGAAAAAAATAAGGTAAATACCTACGATAATTGTTTTAAACGTTTGCAGTTCTTTCCTTTTTGGCGAGCTCAGCTAACTAAATGAGTTTAAAATCTCAACACGAAGCATGGATTTGTGTCTGGAATTAACTTGTAGATTAGAAGAAAATCCCAGAATCTGTTTCGAGCTTAAAATTTGGCTGCTCACGGTTTTATTTTTAGAAACCATTTCAACATGTATGTTGTTTTAATATTCCTTGATTTCTCGAATCCTTATTAAATTACACATTAGTGAATCTTTACGTATGATAAAGGTCAAAAGTTAATAACATATTACAACATAAGAACTTCTTATAAAAAATATACCTTATTTTTGCTCTTTTGTATCTTGTAATATACCAAAATGATTGGGCATTAAGTCCGCCTTTTGTCCCGTTAACTTTATGGTGGTCAATAAAGCATTTAAATAAATATAACGGCGAGCAGGCAATATTATTTGATTCGGGATCATCATCTTCGTCATACATATTCACAAATAATACAACAAATCGATAGCTGGATTATCGTATATTGATTTTTACAATATTTCATTGGCCGCGACCACATCTGTCTTATCCTTCTTGACAACTGACATTTTTTATGTTTTTCTAACGTTACAAAGAGTTATTGACTTCACTGGCCATCCAGAATCAAATCTCAAAACTTAGAAATTACAATCAAAGTATTTAATTATCAGCCTGTAAATTTCCCACTGCTGGGCTAAGGCCTCCTCTCCCGTTGAGGAGAAGGTATGGAGCATATTCCACCACGCTGCTCCAATGCGGGTTGGTGGAATACACATGTGGCAGAATTTCGTTGAAATTAGACACATGCAGGTTTCCTCACGATGTTTTCCTTCACCGCCGAGCACGAGATGAATTATAAACACAAATTAAGCACATGAAAATTCAGTGGTGCCTGCCTGGGTTTGAACCCGAAATCATCGGTTAAGATGCATGCGTTCTAACCACTGGGCCATCTCGGCTCTTAATTTTTTTTTATGTTATATATCTAATTATCTGACGCTGCGACAAATAAATAAATGATACTGAATTCGTAAATTTTCAATCATTAATTTATTTGATAAAAGGTGACAGAGGAAATATTGTAATAATCTTTTTGGTAGGGCTTTGTTCAGATCCGTCTATATAGGTACCACGAACTCATCATTTTTTCTCGTCGTTGCTAGGATTTGAATTCGCTACTTTAGACTTATAAAGTGAAACTTCTTGATGATACAAGAAGAACGTTGGCCTGCCCTGTTGTGAACATTTTTCAATTCTACACCGGGTTACAGGTGGAATTGTATTCTTTTTTTTTTAATTATTAATGATAATCTCTGAAATGGACATTGACGTAAGTTATTGACTGCTCTCTAAATGACATAGGGAAGAACCCAGTTTCATAGATCATCTAACGCCACCATATTTACTTTAAGAGATTAAAAATTAAAAAAATATATACAAAATAAAGTTTTGAATAAAATTTAGTATGATTTAATGTATTTTTATTTTATTATCAACTCCGTTATTATTATTTTTTTAATTTAAATGATACCGACAAAGATAAGCCAAACTATTTTTTTTATATAAATAATAACTGTAAAAACAACGGGTAAAATATTAAAAAAAAAAACTCTATTAATTTAGTAAGCACTTGGTGCTCATGGTGTATTCTAATAAAGATATATTTTATATTTATTATCCGTTATTATTATAATAAATATAGACAAAATAGTAACAGCCTTTAAATTTCCCACTACTGGTTTACGGCGTCTTCTCCCTTATTTGAGGAGAACGTTATGGCATACTCCACCATGCTGCACCAAAGCTAGTTGTTTGATTCACATGTGGCAGAACTTCGTTGAAATTAGACATATGCAGGTTCCATCGCGATGTTTTCCTTCAATGCCGAGCACGAGATGAATTATAAACACAAATTAAGCCCATGAAAATTCTCAAAAAACGTTGATTTTAACCCACAATTATTGGTTAAGATGTACGCTTTCTAACCACTGGGCCATCTCGGCTCACGGTTATTATTATATCTTAGTATCATTATGAATAAAAGGGTTATACTGAGAACTTTAACTAAATTTAAGAACACGCGTCTTATCAGCAATGTCGGTTAAAATAATAGAGAGTATATCAAAATTAAACGACACGCACATCGTAAACCAAGATGAAGGTAAAATGTTTGCTCCATATAATGTAGGTGCGTTGGTTACGGGCGAAATTACACAATATCACATAAATCTACCGTCCACGAGGCAAACAGAAAAAGCTAATAATGTTGACTATAACTCGCTTACAAAAGTCTTGCTGCCACTGAAATGTGGTTCGAGGGACAGACGATACCTTTTGTTAAGTAAAATAACGACTCGTATATTGTAAAATAAAACATTTTACTTTGATAAATCTATTTTTGATGATACGCTTCGATTACCCTTAGATTTATTAATACCGTAACATAACATGTGTAACATTAAATTACGTAACCACTGTAAAAGCAAAAAAAGACATAAATTTTTCATCACGGCCCATAACAGAAAAGATATTCTTTTTCGTATTTTGTAGCAAATGTATAAATTAGTCATTCTCAAAAAAAATTGTCTATCACACGTAGAATGTTGTTAACCGACTTACGATAGTGAGTTGTTTTAATGCGTGTATAAATTTTAGTGTAGTCAATATAGCGAATTATTACTCTCTGACATTTCAAATTCGTGTTCTGAGGTGAGTTTCGACTTTGTTCTTACAGAATAACCAAACAGCAGTGCGATTTTGTAAGAATTCACTTCGTATCTAACTTGTGAATTGTTGACAGCCGAATTACGGTGATACGCGATTTTAATACGTTTATCCTATAAATGTTATAATTATTACAGTCTACGTAACACATCACATTCTGAAATTACACGCTCGTGTTATGAGGTGAGTTTCGAATTTCTTCATACAGAATATCTCTACAGGTGTGTGTTGAAAGAACTTTGAAAATCGATCAATTTGAACAATGATGATGAACAATTGTTACGGTTTGGACAATGAAATAGAAATTTCTTAAAAAATGCTCATTACTTAGAATGACTATTTTCCTTTCGGTTTAATAATGCAATACTGGTATTTTTTAAATCCAAAATCATCTTGTTAGACATTCATCTATTTCTAGGTGGATAATATTTTGAAAAACCTAATGATGCAACTACTTTTTGTTCATCCGTATAAAAAAATAGAGCACAGAGTCCTAGCAGTAATTAAGTTTTACATTATATAATAATACATTTTATACATATAATAATACAATTTACATAATATAGTTAACATTACCACTTATTTTATTTATTAGTAAATAAACAGGACGCGTGATACTTTTTAAAAAAGTTGTACTAGTAATTTTATAAGTTTTTTATTAAATTTATAAAAGAGTTTTTTATTATTAAAATATCTAAATCGCCACGAGACCTTCATTAATATGCCCAAAAGATGTCTCCAGTTTCTTCGAACATATATTAGGCTAAGCATCGGGCAAATTATTCTGGAGCAAATAGATGACAGACGTTCTGGGGGTAGGGTTCCTCCAAGATGGTCTGACACAATAGGAAGGTCGGCAGTATGCTCTGTGCGGTCCATACATTTCAAGACCGTATCCCGGAATTGATTGATTGATTTTAAACTGAAACATGTTGAAATGAATTATTAATATTTGACGGCTTTAAACCTCGTAAGTGTTTCGTTACCAAATTAGGAGGGCCTGCATAAAGTTCTAGTCCAAGCATTAGCAGTATTTTATTGTTAATCATGATCCAATTCAACAAACGAACCGATTCTTTCATCATTACTAGACATTACAATACGAATTGAATTGAAACCAATAACACGTTTCCATCAAAACAAAAGAAACTAATTAAAAAAGTTATTTTTCTGTTGTCGAAATCAAAAGCGACCCTCGTTATAATTAAACGAGATGACACAAATTTGCGGAAGGGATCGGTGATAGCAAATTGTCGGAGCTTGTGAAATATAGAGCATAGATTTACGATTGCATGAATACCACGATGAGGGTCAAAACTCCGGCTCAGTTATTAATGACAAGCCTAAACACCACAAATGGTACAAAATGTTAGCTCTTTTAAATGTATACGATAAGGTACTGGCTCCAAGCTCACTTGTTATTATGATGTACGATTAAGGAACAGTAATTTCAAACCCCATTTTTACCAAAGAGACGTGAACAGAGATGTAAGAAATTTGGCACTATTAAAGCTAATATTTTTATAAAATATGCATTACACACTACGACAAGTTTAACATATACACGTTTATCGACATAATATTGAATATAAAACATTCATAGTGTACGTTCATACTGCCAGTAGACACACGTCATGTCAAAGACAAATTTTTTGAAATGAATTTTCTTATTGTATTTTTCCTACGTATCTTCCGAATCAACAACAAAAATCTAATATTTTATTAGCGATGAATTACAATCGAATTTCGACCAATGGACGACCACTAGTATAAAAAAGCGCTAAGTTATTTTCGACTATTTCCATCTAATCAGCGAATGTACAGCCGATTCCTAAGACAGAAGTATTCACAAATACGCTACGTTGACCTCGAATTTACCTAATTGGTCGAAATCTAAAATAATAGTATACATTATGGATTCGGGAAAATATGACGTTTTGACGGATGGCGAAATTGTTAGTCATCACCACAATATTAATTTCACTTCGTGGTGAGCTATGTGCCAATAATTTTCATTAGAATATTGTATTATAACATTATTAATGCAAGAATACAGTATTATTTTTCTCTTTCGTTATAAATAATGTTACAATTATAAAGACTTAACTTGTATTTGTTATTTTTTTCCGGTTTCACCAAAATAACTGATGCGATTAATTGATTGAATTTTCATATATATATACATATATATATTATGTGTTATATGAGAATATAATAATAATATAAGCATAATCATAATAATAATAATATGTGTGGTATATTATATTGTGATATGTGTGTGTATTTACATATATTGATGATGTAGACTACATAAAAATATCAATTCCCATTGATGCTCGACTTTCATCAGGCACATGTGGGATTAATGATAAAAGAATGTAACGATGTGTTCCTGCATCGCCGAGCACAAAATGAATTAAAAGCCAGATTAAGCGCATAAAACGTATTGATGATAAATATATCCCGCTGAGTTTCTTTCGCCGGTTCTTCTCAGGTCCGAGGTGCTAAATTCTGAACCGGTGGTAGATTTTTGACAATCAATAAGCAAGTGTAAACACTTCTATATTGAATAAAGATTTTTGACTTTGACTTTGATGCTAGCCCGGGCTTAAAACCGCATTAAAGTTCGATTAAGATTCACTTGTTCTAACCGCTGGGCTATCTCGGCTAAAATCATCACTAAAATTTACGTACGCTGCGCCTAGCGTACAAGGGTTTACAGCCTATATTTAAACAAATCAAATCAATGTATTTTATTCGTTAGTCTCTTGCGAGGACTATTGAATCGACATTTGATATTAAATTTAACATTACCATCCGTTCGGAATGTTACTTTGATTCTACCGAGTATAGCCGGCGAGAAAATCAGTGAAATAAAAAAGTAACTCTTTTCCGATATAATAATTAAATTACTGCATGAAAATCAACGAATAGAATTATTATCGTAAAATATAGTCAATATCAAACTGTAAAGTTTCAAAGTAAGTCTGAGGGAACCGCGAACAGTTAATAAGTACATAATATTATATCTTAGTTGCACTGGAAGATCAATAAGCTCTTTATAATGAGACGCGAGAAACCGCAGCGGGAATATTACTTAATACTTACTCCACAAAGATAATAAAAAATTCAATTGTTTGATGTCATTTTTATTAATGATCTTAAATGTACTAAATTTTTTTTTGTCGTTTCATAATAATATCAAAATATAAAATACAAATACTCTATAAAGTATCACTGCCTCGTTGGTCTTGTGGCTAGGTGTAAGGCAGCAGTTAACAAAATCCTGGCTTCAAGTCCAAAGTCAGGTCGAAAATATTATTGGGTTTCTTTGTCGATAAATTCTCAGCACCAGTATCGACTGCATGTTAAAAGAGCGTACACTTCCGTACCTCAGAGAGCACTTAAACCTCCTCTTCTTCCTTCACCTGAACTCTTTCCGGCGACTCGAATGAGATATGATCGAGGAAATAGAGATAAAATCTATGTTTGCACACTTATGCACTAAATGTCCTGTTGTTAGCTTATCTCCCTTGAGACACCGAGAGAGACAAGTCATGTTGGTCACCGTGGCCAAAATTGGTTGAGGCTGATTATGTACCTCGTAAGTCCAACGGCTACAGATCACTAAGATGAGAAGATAAATCCTAAGTTGCCAATAAACGTTATTGATTTTTCCGTCCAGAAATTCTAGAAAGCCTGGTGTTAGTAAGTTGGCACTGTTGCTCTCCTGTACTTCGGAAAACACGTAAAGCTGATGGTTCTACGTCTGATTTCTCTCGTTGTCCGTATTGCCCGGATTGACGATGTAATGGCTTAACTTTTGACAGTAGCCATGTCTGTAGATGGAGGTCACGTACAGTCATCTGGTTCATTTTCTAATTTTCCTACCTACTATAAATGTTAAAATTAAGATTCTTAAGGAACGCTTTATAAAATATTTCCGTCCTTCACTCGAGCGTTATTTGTGGTCACATTAGCTTATAAGTATATTAATAACGATACCAATTTTGGCGAAACTTTAAGAACTTTAGTCATTAAATTGCGTTAATCACGATGCTAAAACTCACCGTCAATACTGAATACATACTTAAGATACAATCTCACCGCAAAATGTGTTTACAACGATAGGGATCTCGCCCTGAAGGGTGCGAACACGTCACAGCACAAAGCGTATGTCTTACTGGAATATAGCACTATGTCATACCATACAAAGCTTTCTTTTATTTTTGACGTGACATTTCTATCAATTGGCATGTCTCGAGGTATGCCTGGACCAACCCGCATTGGAGCAGCGTTGTGAAATATGCTGCAAACCTTCTCCTCAAAGGGAGAGGAGGCCTTAGCCCAGCAGTGGGAAAGTTAATGTATGAGGTATACCTGACTTCTTTGATTATACATTTAATATCGATTTCGATGATCGAAAAATTTATTGAAACACATCTGCCACCCGTCCCGTGACAGATACATTTATTTAAAGTTTTATATTGTCACGCGGTGAGTAAATATTACATTTTAAAGACACAAGCACACACATAAACACAATTATGTACATAGTCGTATTACCCTTATTTATATTATAGTACCCTTAAACGTTGAATTAAACCATGTCATAAGGTGTTATAAAATAATATCCGAAATGAAAATAATTAAAATTGGTTAGGTTAGGTTAGTCATTTAATTACTATCGTTTGATACCTAACGTTTTGACGAATAGTTAATTGAAATAAGTGATTAAGAATTACTCATTGTTTTATTCCTAAAACCAACATCTATCAGCTGGCAGCGGTAAAACCTAGCATATACTGAATTCGATTTTTAAAAGAAAAAATCGTCCTATTTTCAGAAATACTTACATTTACCAACTCATGTCGGTAAACCCTAAGACTTAGTCTTAAATCTTAAGATGAAGCTTAAACATTATCAAATAATATAAATATTATAAAATTATAATATCATAATCAACTCATCGCTGCAAGGAAATATATTTTTATATTGCGCTATGTCGAGCTATAACATTAGTGTTGTGTATGCCTTACACGACTACGCGTAACAAACGCAAACAAATGTTATGTGCTTAAATTGCGCAAGTTTGTGATATAGTAACGAAACTGCAGGGTCCTCGGTTATGGGCCAGTTAACATCAAATTTACTAACCACAAGCAGATTCCAACTTTTAAGATCATATCCGTAAAATGAAACCGCAAATATGTACTTGAATAGTAACACAAACTATTAACCTAAGATGATGCGCGTGTTGTCTACGATACTAAATCATACATTACCGTGATTATTATATGTACATAAGAGAAATACCGTTTCATGGATATAGGAAACCCTTCCTGGGAGACACATCAAAATATGACAGGTGTTTTTTTTTTATTGTGTGTTCACTTCTTTGGATATAATTTAATTTCAAGACAATTATATAGAAAATTAAAAAAATTTGGTTTATAAGCACCGCGGTCGGTAACGATCGTACACGATGGAAAGAGATTGTCTCCTACGATAACGTTACGTCGCAGTAGGAAACGATAGAACAAGACTGTGAAGAGAGTGCATCCGAGAGCCTGCTCCGGGTAAGAAGACCGGCGGGGTCTAAGATTTTTAGTGTGTGTGTGTATATATTAACAACCTTCCCTAGTTTAGGGTTAGCATGTAAATTTATGTACCTTTAAATTGTAACTCAAAAATGGTTCACTTTTGCACCATGCATATGGGGGTTAAAATTATCGCAAATCACCCCTATCACCTCCTAACGGCTATACGTCGAATTACCAATAACCCTGTATATATAATATAATTTTTTTTCCCGACATTACTGTGTTTCGCTGGCACATATATTTTTTTAAATTTTAATCTTAAAACGCGTTTTTCATAATATCTTATTAGTTTTACACAAAAGAGATACAGAACAAAAGATGACAAAGGAAATGTGTAGTATTTTTGTTTATTTTCACAATTAAAACTTACTTACTGAAACATTACTTTCATTTTGCTTTTAAAACAAGAAAATTATTAACATAAATATTCGTAGGAAGAAGAACAATGAATGATCTGGGATTCTGTAACTTCACAACTTTAAATTAACGCCTTAAAGTTTTTATATGGATTTTGAACTAAAAGCAACTGATTGTTAAGGCGCTTTTCAAATATAACCTATACATAAAAACCGGGCAAGTGCAATTCGGCTTCGCGAACTGAGGGTTCCGTAACCACCAGACAGATAGAAAAAGAAACACTGATTGATGTACCAACAAATTTCCGGTTTTCAGATTAATTCTCTTTGTGAATGTTTGGGGAATGGGACGGCACGCCGGGCTGTGCTAAATATTTCACGTGGACCTATTCACATGCGTACAATCATGCCACGGTGACTGTACAGTCACCTGTCTGTAAAGAAGTATGATTTATTGTATGAGCTATTATGACAGTTTTCACGATTCATGGCGACGGTGCCGTGCCCGATATCTACGTTACTACTATAAACGGCACGGTGAGCGTGCTGTGAACGTGCGCAGTTTAACCTATAGAGGTATAAAAATATTTATTCTAGCTAGTTGTTGATTTCGAACAAAGTTACGGTACAAAATAAACAGTATTGTATTCATTTCATTTGTTTTCTTCCTTCAGCAACAAGGGATATAATGTCGAAACTTGTTCCGAAAACTATTAAAACTTTTAGAGTGCAATCGTATGTCTCAAATACAAAGTCTTGACTATCCATTGAATACTATCGAAAATAATGCTAAACTTCTCTCAATATTTTCTCAGTGAACTTTAAAAGTACTCATATTGACACTTTTGTTACGAGTAGTTGATAGTTGGTAGTTGATTTTGTAATGTTTTCTGTTTAACATTTAAAATAACTTTTAATACAATATAATAGCATTTCATTGAAGATGCAGTTAACTGCGTCGTCGAATATTTTATTAACTATATAGTGGTTACATTACTGATTCGAATAGTAAAAATATTTAGAGCTTTTCTGTCAATAGATTCTCGTTAAAATACTGGAGTTGGAAAGATGGAAGTGTTCCACGTGTTGTGCCTGGCCTCTTTAGTCGTAAAGAATTACCTTCTGATCGAACTTAGAATGTAAGAGATGAATTAGATAAATTAGATGTACATCAGCATATATTTATCCTCTATAATCTCCTGGGTAGTTAAATTATCTACTATGCGTGCCACGACTAGAGACTGGTGCCACGAGAGTGGTGGCGGCAGAGAGAACATAAGAAGGTGGTATGCCGTTTGCCGTCACGGCTTACGAGCCTTAACGCCAGGCGCGCCAATATAATTCACAGCAATAAAAATAATATAATTATGTATTTCTCTATAATTTATTATTTATTTTCTTAACTTATGAATTCTTTCAATAACCATCAATTTCAATATTTGATATCTACTGGGCGTCCTTTCGGCTAAATCGTTTTAGATCAATATATATTTTTTTCTATACGTATAACATTTTCATATTTTTTCAATTTTGGTTTCTCGATGTGATCGTATAATATTCTATATCCAATAACTACACAATTATTGAAACTTAGAACTATTCTTAATTAAAAGTTCCAATTTGTTAAAAACTTTTCAAAAAAATATTTATTATAAGAAGTGTAATAATCTGTACAGTCTATTCAAGTGTAAAAGAATTTCAGAAGCAGTACAATGACTTATTTATCGGGAAAAAGTACTACAAACTTAATCAGAATCCGTCGAAAGAAATTCATGTACTCAAATTCCAAGTGTTACTTTAACTAAAATTAATTACATTGTATTTTTTATACGAGATGCTTTGGAGATAACCGTTTCATTCCTAGAAGTCGTTTCTTTTATAATCTGTAACAAACAAACAAATCATTATTTATTTATCTTCAACGTTCCAATTGAAAATTCATTTTATATTTCAAACACTTTTTCGGGGAACCTGTTTTACGAGCGTAACAAAAATAGAAACTTTTGCTTTTTCTTGGTATGAATATTATTCGCGTCACAATTTCTAGAAATATCTTATAATCGAACAACGTTCTCAACATATTCACTCATATTTCCCGACATTTTTAAATTGATTATAATGATATCGTCAAAATAAATAAAAGCTTACCTTTATATCTTAGCCTTTATTTGTATACTAGCTGTTACCCGCGGCGTTGCTCGCGTGGAATATGAATATATTTATAAATTAACTTAAAATATTATGTTAATGTAAGATCCCTTTGTATACCACATTGGTGTGTATTTCAACCCTTAGGGTAGAATATTTAGAAACGCTTAAATACGTATATACTCATTTTTTATCAGTAGCCCAAAAATAAAGTCACATGCTTCTAACTTCAAAAATGACGGTCTTCCAGACTATCCTATATACGAAATGTCAACCCGATTTCTCCCTTTAGGCGTAAAATATCAAGAACGCTTAAATACGCATCTACTCATTTTTAATCAGTGACACAAAAATAAAGTTTTCTGCTTCTAACTTCAAAAATAACGGTCTTCCAAACTATCCTATATAAAAAATATCAACCCCTATTTCCCTCCTTAAGCATAAAATATCCAAAAGCGTTTAAATACGTATCAACTCATTTTTAATCGGTATACCAAAAATTAAATTTCTAGCTTCTAACTTTAAAAATGACGGACTTGCAGACTAACCTGTATACGGAATGTTAACCCAATTTCCCTCCTTAGGCATAAATATCCAGAAACGCTTGAATGCGAATCAAATCATTTTTAATCGGTAGCCCAAAAATAAATGTTTTTGCTTCTAACTTCAAAAGGACGAACTTCCAGACTAATCTATATAAATGTCAACCCTTAATAAACCCTTTATAGGTTGAATATGCAGAAACGCTTGAATACATATCTACTCACTTTTAACCAGTATCCCAAAAATAAAGTTTCATGTTTTTAACTTAAAAAATTACGGACTTTCATAAAAACTTTCAACCCTTATTTCACTCCCTTAATGGTAGTTTATCTAGAAACGCTTAAATATGTATGTAGTAATTTTAATCATTTTAATCAGAATCCCAAAAATAAAGTTTCATGTTTCTTTCTTAAACATATGCACATTCATACACACTTTCATCCCCTATTTCACCCCCTTAGGAGTAGAATATGCAGAAACGCTTAAATGTTTATGTACTTATTTTTAATCAGTATCCTAAAAATAAAGTATTATGTTTCCAACTTAAAAATGACGGACTTCCATACAAACGTTCAACCCCTATTTCACCACTAGAATTTTCATAATTCCCTCCTTAGTGGGTGTCATGATATGTTAGTTTATAAGTGAACAGCCTAAAATATAAGTTTTATGCTTCTAGTTCTTAAAATGACAATAATTTCAACAACTTACAACCCTTTTTCAATCCTTTACAGCACTTTTTTCCAATTAAAAAGTAGCCTATGTCCTTTCTCAGGCTCTAGACTATTTGTGTACCAAATTTCATTTGCGAGTCTGACTCGTGGACCGAGTTCCATGTATATATTTATAGGTATGTAAATAGCTCATAGATCTACCAAAAGGGAACGATGATTGAAGATATTTCCCTTTTTTCAAGTTTTTTATATTTTCCAATGTAAGCAGAACCCTGCTCCTAAGCAAAATGTACGCAGTATGGGATCAATTTATATTGGTTTTTATATAAACAAATAAAAATAAAAAAATCATGATTTTCAGTTTTTTTTAGTTTATTGTGCTATAATAACTATATTCATGCCAAATTTCCAGTTTCTAGGACTACGGACTTTCAAGAAAAAAATACAATTCCCGTTTATTCCCTATCCCTTCCGAAATATCCTAAAAATAGTTTTTAGTTGTTGTTATAACCTACTTGCATGCTAAATTTGAAACCCCTAATAATAATAGTTACGGAGATAGAGCTACTTTAGTTCGAAAATATAAATCCCATTTATATTTTCCCGTGGGAATTTTGAAAAATCCTTTCTTAGTTCACCTCTAGGATACTCAAGGTATACGTGTGCCAAATTTCAAATCTCTAGGTCCAGTGGTTTAGGCTGTGCGTTGTCTGTCAGTCACTCAGTCACTCAGTAACGGAAGACTTTTATATATATTGATATGTATGTCTAGACGACGTATGACGTTTGACAATTATTGTCAAGCTGTGACACCAAGATAGTAAATTCGGCCCGTTTGTTTTAGTTATTTTGTAATGCGACACTCGTATCTATCTATCTATTTATTAATAATCTAAGATGTTTAGGTATATTTTAAGGTTTTATATAAATATCGATTTTATTTAAAAGAATAGTGTGTTAGCTAGGAACTAAGAGTTTAGCAAGAATTCACCTTTTTTAGCAAGTAGGTCACCAAATAATAAATGGTCACCACCGTCCATGGGCATTGGCGCTGAGTGAAATTTTACCCAATCCTTACATCAACAGTGTACCACCAACCTTAGGTACTAAGTTGTTATGCCCCTTGTGCCTGTAGTTATGTAGTTACAATGGCTTGCTTACCCTGGAAACGGAACGCAACAATACAAACTATTGCTGCATTGCGGTAGCTTCTATGATGAGTAAGTGGGTGGCATTTACCCAGAAGGGCTTGCCCGCTTCCTACCACCAAATAAACTTACTTACGCAAGTTTACAAGTTGACTCCCCTCACTCCACTATTACGCCAGTATGTACATCACAATTAAGATGCGACCGTTGGAGTAGCGGTAGTCGTTCAACCAATAATCCTATAATAAAATTTACTGCGAATAACCAGCAATATTGTAGAAGCTGTTACATAATATTTCTACTATTACGGACATACGGCCTCATTGAAAGGTTACTTTGATTTATTTTTACATGACTGCCCAAAAATGGATTTTAATGTCTAAGGGTTCTTTTATATATGTGAGTTCCTTTATTCCACTACAACTTTTAGATGCCTGAACAGATTTGGATGTAAGGGAATCTTCAGAATTGATACAGACACAGGCTATAGGCATTTATCAAAAATAATAGTCACGCGTTAGACACTAATGTTTTGTTTTTAGTAAAGCAGGTGTTCGTCCGCGAGTATGGCATTAGTGATCGTTATGCTGCAACCAGAGGCAAATGAAGAGGAACATAACATTTCAATTAAATTATTTATGAATTGACGAATGATATCTTGCTCCAAGAAATATTTATTGGTGAGCAAAAAATGTAATATCATAACGTTGTATAATATAAGCTGCAAAACAGATAGTAAGTAATTTAGAACATAGGATTTTGTATAGGTATGTCGCTATATTTATTATCTTGATTAAGCTAATAAAAATCTTGTGATTATTTCTCATACTCTAGTTAAGGCTTTGTGCTAGCCCGTCTGGGTAAATACGATCCAATCGTCCACCAAACAATAATACCTTAGCATTTTTGCGTTTCGGTTTGAAGGATGAGTGAGCCAGTGTAACTGCAGGCGTAATGTAAATAACAACTTCCTCTCATGATTGGTAGCGGATAGCATAAGGAAAAGTTAAAATATTTTACAGCCGAAATGGCCCAGTGGGTAAAACACGTACATCTTAACCGATGATTGCGGGTTCAAATCCAAACAAGCACCGCTGAATTTTCGTCTGCTTGATTTGTGTTTATAATTCATCTCTAGTTTGGAAAACATTGTAAAGTAACCTGCATGTGTCTAAGTTCAATTAAAATTCTAACACATTTGTATCTACCAACCTCCCGTAGTCTCCCACCCTTCTCCCCAAAAGGGAGAGGAGGCCTTGTCCCAGCAATTGGAAATTTAACGGTTTTTACTTTACTCCACTTTAGGTGTTGGTCTAGTGGCTAGATAAAGATACTGTTGTTCTTGGTTAAGCTATTCGGTTTTTCTATCGAAAATTTTTCAGCACAGAGTCTGGAAGTTAGAAGTGTATACCCTCCCATATCTTGAAAAGCACGTGAACTCTTCTTGCGGTCCCGCACCTGAATTTCCGGTCAATAGACATTTGTAGACAATAGCGCTGTAAGAAATATTAACCATTCCTTACATCGCCAATACGCCACTTTGGGAACTAAGATGTTCAGTCCCTTGTGCCTGTAGTTACACTGGCTGTACTGTTGTTTAGCGGTAGAATATCTGATGAGTGGCTGGTACCTACCCAGACGGGCTTGCACGAAGACCTTATAAGATTATGAGAGTGAGGGAATAGAGGGTGCATCTATATTTGTGCATATGCTAGTGCACTATAATGTGTCCTGCGTAGTTGGCTGGTCTCTCTTAAGATTGGCCGAAATCGGTCAGGATGACTTCATCATCTTTTAATAATTAATTATTTTTAATCTTAAAGACCTGTTTGACGTTCTACAGAACTGTATACCAGACAATTCGGCAGCGATCGTTAAATTTTATTTATCTTTGAAACTTATTAGGGCGGCGTGTTGATACTCCGTACCGGGGAAAATTGTTATGTTTGTTTTTGTAGTTTTTCTATTTCTTCATGAAAGAAGTAATATACTTAAGAGCTCGTAATAAGTAAAAGAAAAGCTTGGCTACTCTATTATCGTAAAAAACTTTGATATCAGAAGGCACGGTAGTACCCAAGTCCCTGCCAAGACAAGCCAAGCCACATATTTTGACTAAGGTGTAGAGTTTGTGAAGCTAGGCCATGTAGTAGTATATAGAATGCACTGATTCAATTCAACATTCAAATTCAACATTCATATACACAATACACGAATGAATGTGATAATCAAAATTTTTAATACGTTATCATAAACATCGTCAAAAACATTGCAATACCGGATATTTGCTTTTACTTTTGATTTTGTATTCGCTTTTTCTGCTCCAGTGTAATGCTGCTCGCGCTCGTTCAGCATTTTGTTTTAAATTTAACTTATCATTATTTTAGTTACAGTTACTTCGTGAAAATATTTCTATTAACTAGTATATTAAAAGCAAATCACTACCTTTTATTACATTAACATATATGATTACTATATATATTTATATTTTCTTTGTATAACGATAGAAAATATTTAAAAAAAAAACTTAAAATCTTGGAGTAACTAATAATTCATTTAACCCTCCTTATTTCCTCCACGATTGACGAATAACTGATTGATGTTCTACAGATTAAACGTGGAAAATGCTAATTTAATAATGATAAGCGCTGCCTCTTCTCTCCTGACGTATATTCATCCAATCGGAATTTTACACAGAACATAATATATGGACCAACTTTTTAAATATAATAAATATTTTTTTAATTATTTGATTTTTTTTAAATTTATTTATTTGTTTTACTAAAAGTCGCTTATACCAATGATAAAGGAAAAAAAATAGTTCATTAAAATTAAAATAGCTAAATGCAGTTAATTATATGTTAACATATAATGTATGTAATATTACAATTTCCTAATAAAAGCGAATAAAAAAAACAAAACATAGTTCTATTAAAATTCTATTAAGATCCAGATAATATTAATTGTTATTTACCCTCTAAGTTCTTTTACGCGGCTTACAGTAGAGTGAACTTGCATAAGCCGTTAAGTAAGGGAAAAGCATTATACCCCCCAGGAGAACTTTCCCTCTCTTTCTCTTTATATCTACATATTTCTATTGTATATGGTTTTATATGATACCAGTTGAACCTGCGGTACCCACGCGAAATGTATTCGCGTTACTTCCAACCCCCGTTTTACCCCCTTGGAGATGGAGTTTCATAAAATCTGGATGCGGATATCTACACCCTACAAGGAACCTCTCTGCCAAATTATCAAGTAGGTGTTACAGTTTCTGAGATTTCGTGATTAATCAGTGAGTGGTATTTCGCTTTATACATATATATATATATATATATTATTTAAATTTACATTTTGTTAATATTTAAATTCGCACAGGATATCTAATAACTATATTATTCCTTATCATTTAATTTTTCTCAAACGTTTTTAAATTTATTTCATTGTGTCTATTATTTAATAGATTCATAATGCAAGTGACGTCATCCCAACTGGGTTTCCCATGACACCTTCTTTTTACCTAACTCCTTCATGAAAGTTTCCCGACGACGACGTAATATTCGACAACAAATGGAGTGAGTGAGTAGATTTAATTTAATTGTATTTTATTTTAATGGTATCGTATAATTTGACGAAGAAGGATAAACAATATGTAAATTGAAAATTGCGTTTGCAAATAAAAGCTATTTTAATTGTATATCGAGTGAGACTCACAACCACAACCACAACCAGTGTCAACATTATATTATTTTGTTGACCTCATTCCACCCTTAGGACGCACTTTTACTCCTAATTACCTCATGATATACCTAATAAAATAAAAACTCCATAAATAGGTTCACAATAAGCATACAAGAAATAATAAAAAGAAGCGATCACCAGATGACGTTGAAATTAATTGAATATTGTTTCGAAATGTATTTAAAAAAAAAAACAGAATCTATGCCCTGAGCTCAATTTCCTCGTCACGATTTTTAAATCTCATCAAAATGAATGACATCGTATCTTTTAAATATTTTCCGTAAGTAAATGTACCGTTTATATTCAACAATTTGGAAGAGTACTTCGGAGTTAATACAATACTCGTATATTTGAAAGAACGCATAATATTTTATTGTATTATGAGAAGCGCTGTAGGAACGAACTGTACGGAAAGATTACTTACATATTTTATTGTAACGTTTGCTAACATATCTTTGTATAAAATAAAAATATTTGGACTTTGGACTCTAAGAAATAAAGAATCTATTTTTTTTGCTATTTTGATGTCATGATTTTAAGAACAAAATTGAGTATGAATGAGAGACTTTGTGAGTTTACCTGGCTGTAAAAATAGTTTTCGCATTAAGTCTGCTTTTTATATAAAAGTATTAACTAAATAATCTATATACAGTTCAAAAAGATATGAAATCCTAGCTTGTAAAAAATAATGTAATTCTTTGGCAACCGAAATCCGAGGTCCGTTCGGGGTCCGTAAGGTCAACGGGCGGTCCTGCGATTGACATTGTCATAATATATTTTCACACTAAATAAAACCCAAACCTCCTTCAGTCGATTTAGACGTTTATGTACGGCCATTAACCAAGCGAATTTTTCGTATTGTAATGTTTGAATGAGCCTTCCGAATGCTACTTATTACTTATAGTATTATTGTTAGGTAAACGTGATGTAAAAAGCCGTCAATATTTGTTTATGTCTATCTGTCTATAAACTTTAGTTAGGTTACAATATTGTTGTATGTTATTTGTTTTGGAACGAAGTTCTTTTACACGACTTACGGTTAAGTGAACTGACAGATACCGTCACTTAAGAAAAAAGCATAACGCTCCAGGCGAGTTACCTGTCTCTTTCTTTGTATCTGTCTCTTTCTACTGTATATTTTTTAAACTTATTTTTAATGCTCACGAGATTTTTAATAACATTTTGATCTCTTTTCATTTTCTATATTCAAACTTAGTTCATTTATTTCATTTTATCTGTTATTTAATACATTTATATATAATTTACATCAAAACCAAAATCAAAAGATACTTTATTCAAGTAAGCTTTTAACCGGCAAGAAATTCAGTAGTTAAATTATTGTAAAAGCCACTTCGTTCCATCCCGGTGTCCTAAAACACATTTTTTAAACGGAAACACAATGAAGTCTAGTCTTGATACAATTTTAAGAGGAACTTCAGAACCTTACTTCTGATTCAGAGACAGTTTTATAGTCAGATTCACAGTCAAGCAATGTGACAGGCAAGGAAATATTAATATTTCCTATCGTACAATAAGTGTAAAAGATTCAGCGTCCCGTGTAACGATAAGGATTTCAAAAGAATTCATTTCAAATCGTTGTCACTCCAGTTACTTTCAATAATACCAATGAAAATTTATATGTTTTTATGTCGAAGTAGTTTTATACCTGAAATGATTTCATTTGAGACGTGACATAAACCTACGGACCGAAAAATATTACATTACGGACATCGCTCAGTACGCACTGGGCCGGAATTTTTGTAATAGCTAGTCTATATGTATCGTTTTTTTTTTATGTAATACGTAGGTGAACGAGCAAAATGGCCGTCTGGTGGTAAGTGGTCACCGTCGCCCATAGGTTAGCGCTGTAAGACATATTAACCATTCCTCGTAAAGCTAATGCGCCGCCAACCTTAGTAACTTATATGTTATGGCCGTGGTGACTTTAGCTAGTTTAGTCGACGTAGTTGAGTTTTTTCTTTTATAAAATGTTTTGGTGAACAGGCAAATGGGCCTAAACACTACCGCCCACAAATACACTATCCGCTACTAACCATGGAGACTGTATTTACACTGGCTCACTGCATCTTCAAACCCGAACACAACAATAGTAAGTATTTATGTTTGGCGGTTAAATATACGATGATAATATGATGAGTGGATGGCACCTGCCCAGACGGGCTTCTACAAAACCTTATCATCTAGTATATTGTAGTCTATACATATAATAAAATTGGACTGTGACTGTAATATTAAAATAACCGCTTTTTACTAAATGCATTTGTATACACAGTACGTATATCAAAATATTTTTTTTACAATTTTTTTCTGTCTCAGGCTACATTTATTTTAGAATATAAAATCATGCTGCAATGTCCAAATAACTTAAATTGAAACGCGCACGAAGTCGCGGGCACGCCTAGTTTATCTTTAAATAAATAAATTTGATCATTATCAATGGTCGCAGCTTTAGATTTTAATCGATACAGCTTAGTATTTTTTTAAAATGACATTTTGATTTATTAATTGGGAAAGCAAAAATAATTTGTGAGATTTATGATGTGGGATAATAAAATCGAACATCTTGTTCTGGGAAGGACGAATTGAATTTGCAGAGACAGAAACTTGGTGTTAAAATGTTTCTTTTTTAAGATACATCAAAATATTTGATATTATTCTGGATATACATTACATTATACCCAATTAGGGCGCGGATGTTCAAGAAATGGCTTCATTAGAGAGACCACGATTCGTCTTTCTCAGTAATTGTAACAGGAAACATTTCAAAAATATATTCGTTTTAACTTACATCATATGTAGCATTTTCCTCGACTTCAAAATAAATAATAAAAGTTTAGAAGTAATATTAATAAATGTGCATTGTATTCTTTGAATTTGTTATTATTAGCTTTTTTTTTCAAAGCAATTCATTACAATAATGTTTTATTTACTTCACTATGTTAAGTAAAACTATACTAATAAAACCTTTGGCTTAATTTTGCAAAGTAACTTTTTATTTTTTTTTTACATATTCGATACGCGCGATGGAACCCTATAATATTAATGCGGAAAGAAACGTTATACTGAACGGACTTGTTACACTTTTCCCCGGAATTACAGGACACACAGGATGAGAGATTTCCGCGTGGCATATTTTACGATAACGTCAAGCGAGGTCAATGACTTACAAGCATGTTGTAATGATATGATATGATAACTTTCTATTGTCGTATCTTCAAGACATAATAGTGATTAAATCGCACGTTTCATAGACACAAAAATCTAGAAGTCCCCGAACGCAGCGTGTATGAAAGTGCCAATTGGACTATCCCCCGGGTCGTTGGACAATACTCCCAATCGGACTCTATTAGTTCCCGGGTAAGTGGAGTTCTCTGTATAGATTGACGCAAATGTTTTGCCATTACTATAATGAGACACTCGACATCGATTCTTTTAATGGATTAATACTTTTCTTTTTTGTTTAGCTATACGCGCGACGTTGTTTGTTCGAACTTTTTCGATGGTGATATTATTTTTTTATTATTACCTTGGATCAATTCATCTATCGGTATAAAAAGCTTACTGTGAACGTAAACACATAAACATTACATTAAATTTTATACTTTATACAATTAGAATTATTTAGTTTTTATTTTGAAATATTCGAATTAAAAAAAAAAACGTTATATCAAGTTAGTGTGCAAAATCTCCCTAATTCTCAGAATGTGATGGGACCACATTCAACACGACCTGAAAGAGTTCAGGCGCAGGACCAACAGCCCGTCAGATATTACTGTACACATATCAAGACAAAATCAAAACTAATATATATTTTATTACAGAATTCCGAGGATCTTTGTTAAGAGCATATTATATAATGTTATGAAAATTAAATATTTGGTATTTTAAACGATTTTCAATTAACGTTTATATAACATATCGGATTGCTATTAAACATTTTACTTTATAAATGTCTGTAGAGCTATTCTGGGCTAAGACATCTCAGAAAGACGTATGTGAGACTGACTTGACTGTGATAATAATTATAAATTCAAAATAGTTTAATTTCACGAATGGTAGATACTTTAAGTGAGCGCTTTCAGAATTTCCCTGCAGCTCTGAGTAATACGAGTCCAAGTGTGACAAATCAAACTAACACATAATAACTATTCATAAAACGTAAACTTCAAATATTAAAATCATGCACGAAATTCAAATAATAATACATGTTCAAAGCATTGCCAAGTACTACGTCCTATTTGCATTTGGCAACGTTATCACATGTTCTAAACCTACCCTTATAGCAAATTTTGCAGCTGCGATGCCAACACGAATGTGTACTCCGATCACGAAATACAATTCTATAATAAAAACTAGGCAAGCACATTTTGTACATGCTTACATAAATAATACACCTAAATTTATAATAATTTTGATTTAAACAACAGTTTTAACACAAAAAGATAACATTGTTTAATGGAAAATACATGCAATACAATAGCAAGGCACCGACAAAACGAGCACAAGGCACAAATATTTGTATAATGGACAAGAGCTGTCTCATGAGAATACTGATGCGGTTAATACCGACTAACTTACCAATGTACCTCACTGATATTCCGGTTATTTTTACGACCTCATAATCCTAGGTTTTCAATGAATTTACTTGAAGCAATCCCCTCTCGAGCGTACAATCATTATTCATTACCCAAACGTGCCTCAATTCTGCGCAGTTATAACGAAATATATTGAACTTGAGAACAGAAATGGCAAAGAAATCAATACCCCTCACCACTCAATACTGAGTTATCGCTTAATTTGTATTTATTCCCATGTTCCCTAGGAATAGAGGATATTGAACATTTTAAAGAAGCAAGTGTTGAATGAAACTTTTGTTTGGCTGTGGAGCATATCAGAATAATCCCCAAGGTTTCTACTTATGCATTACTTTTACCTACTAGTGTACCAAGCATAAGAAATATATTTTATATTTAGTTTATGTTTTAGTCTATAATATTGCGCCTCAATATTACCCTTTCTCGACTTAATCCTTTTGTTAGAGCATTTAGCAGTCTGCTTGACTTTACGAAATAAACTTTAATTAATAAATCTTAATTTTCCAACAAAGGAAGCAAAGTTCGCTGCTTAAAATCTTTCATATTAAATCATACAAATTATAATTCTTTAATTATTATAATTATAATAAACATATTGTTCAGGTTTATGTTACAAATTACTTTCAATCACAAAGACTACTTGATAGCAACGTAAGTCTTGTGGCCAGTTAAATACACCCTGAGATCAAATTGTGGTCAGGCGAATAAAAAGTTATTAAGTATTTTGTCAACAAACCTCAGTAATAGATCGGAATTGAGAAATGGTCCATGGCTTTATTCCCTTTCCTTGGAAGCCACGTAAAACAGACTGTCTTGCAACGGATTAATTTAAGTATTTAATAGAATACGTATATACAATAAAAAAATAATTTCTTGTATACATACAATGTATATATATACTTTTTTTTCAATCAACAGTCTTTGTTTATTGCCATGGAACGGTAAATGTTTTTTTTTTCGAGTCAGGGAGATAGAAAAAATGTTATATTAATAATACAAAAGGATCATTAATTACCCTTAGCTTTTAACGTTCGCAGTTCTTTGTTCGCGTGATATACTCAATTTAAAGCCATTAAGGTTTGGTCGGATTTGGTGGTGTAATTTCCATCATTTCCGAATACGCACTTTCACACATACAGCAAATTCTAACAAAATACAAAAAAAAGATGAATTTGGCGAAATATTTTATAACATAAGTATTTACTTATCGAATAACAATACAAAAGCTAAACTATTATGTATTTATTAATTAAAATAAAACAAATTTCAACTTCAATCAATCAATCAAAATTCCACTTAATAAGCACTCGGTGCAATGTTGAGTACAAACTCTCAAGACTTTTTACTAGTATGATGTTAATATTTTATTTTTAAGTAACTTAATGTATGTTACGTCATCTCCATTATTTATGAACCGGTATGGAAAATACTCCTTTTGTTTTGGAATATCACTTTTATAAAAACATTTCACGTTTAGTCACGACAAAATTTGAAAAAAATATCACTTCCAAATGGTGAAAAAACGGTTTTATTATTTTACACGCGCCCGGTACTTTTTTTACCTTTGTTAAAAAACTATATATTATTTCTTGTTCGACAATATCCCGAGACATCTGAAGGGCGTTATTTTAATACATTACATTATATTTTTCTGGGTAATAAGTTCCTTCTGAACCATGAAGGTTATGGGTCATTATTTACTGTTTATTTCTATCAATAAGTATATGGGAATGGAGTCTAGATTATTGGAGATGATAATCTACGAGATAATTCTTCTCGCGTTCATGCTACCGTTTCTTGCGGTCACGTTTTCTATAGTAAATATAATATTCAGTATTCTTTTTTTTTAAATAGTTAAAAAAAAAGAATACTGCAATGCCCCAAACTAATCAAGGAATAACTAATATTCCTATTTACCCCTAATTTTAGGCATATCACTTTTGTTAGGAGTGAGGACGACAAGGGCTCAGGTCAATCCTGCGATTTTTTACATTGCTAAGCGGCCCGTAAACCATTGCGCTATTGACGCTTTCAAGTATAAAGGTAACTTCTATTCGTTATTCAATGTAAAGTAAAAAAATAAATATTTCCTTCTTTTATTACACAATGGCATACAATAAATACGTAGTGAAAACTTTTCTTCATAAAGTTTTATATAATTTCTGTCAAGAGAAACTAGAACGAATTCTATATTAAGCTAAGAGGAACGTAAATAAAAGTAATTTAAACAAATTTAAACTTCTAGGTAATTATTAAAGCTTATTAGCCCCAACGGTGTAATTTTATAAATTTATAACATCCGAAAGTTTATCCAGGAGGGAATATTAGGGGTCCGAACAATTAAGTTTAAGAATTAGGAATATAATGATGTAATTATTACTTTTAATTTATGTTGAAAAAAGGTAATTACTTAAGAATTATTAAAAAAAAACCCTAACTACACACAAATAAAAATTAAAAATAGTTACTGTATAGTAGCAATGGGTTAACGCATCAATAATGGTTACGTACGCTTTTTCAACGTTTAAAATGATACGACATGCTAATTATGAAATCTATCCAATTAAGTCCTTAAATATTTACAAATATGAATTAAAAATAGTTACTGTATAAATCATGACCTCGTGGAATGGTGGCAAGAATGCTAGCAGCATTTAAATTTTAGTATTAAAGTAAAAGACTTAGACATATGTCACGATAGTCGACCTCAATTCAATCGAAAAATAAAGAATTTTATTTGTGCTCAATTCTAATCATATGGTTTATCTTATTAATTATTGTTTATTATTATTATGTTGAATTGATATTTTCAATAATTACATTGTGTAATATGATAATGCATGGTGAGACTACCTCTAAGTAGTAGAACTGTTGCCTTGATAATTTTGATATGTAATTTTTTATTTTTTATTTTGGATGTGATATTGTATCTACTATCTGTTGGCTGTCCTAATGAAAATAAAATAAAATTTCCCAGTTGAATCGAAATTCCGATCTTCTGGGCAAAATGTGGGTAATAGACCCTCCTATCGACAACAAATAATTACGTAAAATTATATATTGAACTATAATTACTATTCAGTTTGACTTACCCGTTTAGATATTCCTAACTTATCGAATTAACTTTGTATTCATAGATGAGGAGACGTTTTTGACTACTGCATAAACAAAAATATATAAAACTTATACCCGTGTATGAAGCAGTTGCGCTTCGCAGTTTTACTGCTTTATTTAAACTCTTATTTTTATAAAAAAAAAATGAAAGCACACTTAATTAGGGCAACATTTGCACCTTTATTGTTTTTAAGCTATCTCAAATTAATTCAGATAACATTTAAAATCTTTATATATGATTCTGCTAGTATGATAGAAATACAATATATTGTATAAAGTACTTGGTGAACCTGCGACTTTACCCGCGCGAAATGAACATAAACCTCACCTCCTATTTTAACTTCTCCAGGGGTAAATTAAATAAAGTTGTTTATGTCCTCCCCCGGTACTCAAACCATCTCCATACAAATTTCATCCAAATCAATTCAGTTTAAGCGTGAAGAGGTAACAGACACAGTTACTTTAGTATTTATATAGATGTTTGGTTTCTTTTATTAAAACTCAACGTAAAAGTTAGTGTTAAAAGTTTTACGTGTCTATCTTTGACGTCACAGCTCCAACAAGTATGAACCTAATTTGATTTAGTGCTTTTTATTTGATAGGAACTAAACTTAGAGTGTTTTCACTTATAAAAAAATCGGTAGCCTGAATCTGACTTTACAGAATCATCTGCGATCAGCAGTACATCAAACTCGTTACGAACTTGTAGCAGAGGTATTGTGTCTGATCTGAATTAATATATATAATATGACATCGCGATGATAATCTCAGAGGTAGATTTGGAATTAATCATAGTTTGCCTATTTTTAATGGCGTTCGTTTTGCTTGTGATCAATTGTTTGTATCCAGTCTGATAATAATTGTGATTATTGTGATAACAAATTGTTTATTTGTAATCGAATATTTATATTAAGAGCGGGTAAGCCCGAAAAGGGTAGTGCGTCGTAAAACTTGCCGACAGCTGATTCACTCAACATGTCACCGTTGCACGAGGCAGACACTTTCTAACCTATTGGCTCTCAATCTAAGTTAATGAACCTAACTTAATATTATAAATAAAATGAATATTGGACAACATCAAATACATTACTCTGATCCCAATGTAAGTAGCTAAAGCACTTGTGTTATGGAAACTCAGAAGTAACCACGGTACCACAAACACCCAGACCCAAGACAACATAGAAAACTAATGAACTTTTTCTACATCAAACCCGGGACCTCAGAGTGGCATACCCATGAAAAACGGTGAGTACACACTACTCGACCACGGAGGTCGTATAATATTATAATTTGTGTATTTGTACTGGGCAATTAGATAATATATTGAACTATAAATATACTGAACAGAATAAAAAAATATATACTGAACAATAACAAAGTATCTTTATTGCTGATATTCCGCCATTGTCACACCCACCTTGGAGGATAACATCCAAGAACATTTTAAGGGCCCCTCCGACATATATTATAAATAATTAGATACATGGTGACCAGCGTCTGATGATGGAGCAGGATAGAATGTTTACGATATACTGTAAGTGATTATAAGTAATATTCACTCGTTCAATCGATGAATACGATTTAGAAGCATTTGTGGTGCTTTTTTTGTATGTATAAATGTGTACCGTAAATTAAAAAATTAAAAGTTAAGTGATGAAATTTTTATGAGTTAGTTTTATTACAAATTGTATCACCGTTTACAATCTTTTGACAATTTAAACCAGCTGTATCCACAATTTAACGTGTGATACATACATATTGTTTTACTCTTTTGGGCTGAATATTCTTGTTGGCCCTAATGGTCTCTACAACGGGGAGCCAAGTTAAAGTAATCAAAGCAGGTGTTGGGAGCCATTTCAAGGCTCACGGAACAATCGTTCTAAAGATGCGTCCTGTGGAGTTAAACCTCGGCTTAAGAAGCCGTCAACGTCAGGAAGCAATATTTGGAAGTGTACAGAAGCTCTATTTATTTTGACCAATGAGCGAGCACAGTGCTAGAATTGGCAATCAGGTGTCAACGAATTAAGTTTATTAATTATAATTAATTTAGTCTTAAGTATAAAATGTTCAATGTTTTAATTACGAAGGCGAGTCAAACGTCAGATGTTACACCACAATACACATCATATTAATCTGTTTATTATATCCGTAAAACGTTAATATTGCATTTACTGTAATAACATTTTAACAAACATTTTTTTACTACATAATAAAGTCATTTTATAAAGTGTAACATATCACAGCCTAGAAAATTAAAAAGTCGTGGCGGGCAAAGTTTACGCCCAATAGGGTTTCATCAAGCGAATGGAGCGTGCTTTCAGCGAATGCAAACAAAAAGCCTTCGTTTTGTTCATTTGAAGTATTCTTGAATACACGTGTAATATATTTAATAGCTCTACGAATTTTTATTTAAAATTGATAGACAGACTGGCCAATAGGTCACCTGATCTTAATCGGTCATCTCTTACAACGTGGACGCGCCACCAACTTTGAGAACTAAGATGATATGTCCCTTGTGCCTGTAGTTACACTAACTAATATTAAGTACTGTTCTTTGACCGTTGAGTTTTCGTTTATAAGGTGTTTTTTACCCAGAGAATCTTGCACCAATTAAAAAAATATTCAATTAAAAAAAATAAACCATCTACATCAGCATTATTTATATGTAACTAACGACCCGACCCGTGTAATAAATGGATAAAACCAGGTCGTAACTAAGACGTTTAATACAAATTATAAAAACCCTCGTTTATTTCTCCTTCTCAGCTCTCAGCAGTGATACAGAAGATGCTTCGATCGTGTTTATGTTTAAATAGACGACCAAAGATAAGAATGCGTCGAAAAAAATAGCGGCCAACTGTTGGCAACTAAGTACATGCACACTAGTAAAGCTATTACGCTCACGTAAGGAGATTGGCTCGTTTATTTTAATTATTTTGTAGCGCGACGTTCTATCTTTTATCTATATATGATCTAAGATCAATATAGAAAGAGAAAAAGGATATTTGAAGAAAGTTTCTTGTATATTATATATAGAAATTTATTTTAAATTTAGCAATCTTACGTATACTGAAGTATAATTTCTTTGCAGACAATTTAACGATAATTTCGAAAGAAAGTCACAGACATTTCGGTAAATGCAGCGGCACTGCAATAGAATATTCGTTACTGCTTTTTGCCGACACCGCGTGCACTTTATGCTCGCTCGAGTTGAAGATGTATAAATCTAGATTGAACAGGCAGATTTTTCAAATCGTTTACTGTACTGTGAGACAATAAAAAAAAAATTAAACTTCATAGCAGAAATTTGAAATACCTTAATAAAATGCATCCGAAATTTAATAGAATGAACAAACACATATTTTTAATACAGTACAGTAATTCGTAACTTTTTTGTTTACGAGCGTGCAAATTTCATAAAACATGGAAAGAAGCACTGGTTTTTAAGTAAGTATCAGTTCTCGTAAAGTTTGACATTTTGTTTACGTCCCATTCATTTTCTCAGATGAATCGTAATAAATATTTACAATAATGAAGTCCTGACCGAAGGTCATGACGGCCTTCCTCAAGAGAATTTAGCCAACAGCACAGCACACAAATGTGTGCGTAACTGTAGGTGCGCTCTTCATTCCGTGACTAAATTATCCGTTGAGACGGCAAATCTGATACGACAGGAAAAAACTCAAGCGAGGAAGTGTAACACTGCCAATTTCCATACACCGGTCTTAATTTGGAATATCTCTAAATTCGTAACCGGTAATAGATTTACATTTAATATTATTTAATATTACGTCACAGTGATAATATATTATGCTATTCAGTAAATCTACAAGACAGTAATATTTTCAACCCTAGTACAAGGACAAAACTTTTGGAATCATATATTTTTGTTGACGTTCATGAAACATGACAAAAGTATAATAATACCAATATTACTAGCAGTATTCAAAACGGGATATTTACCATGTTTTTTATTTTTATTTGGTGGAGCTCGATATGCGTAAACACTGATAGTAGTAATCATTGTTTACGCAGCAAACGTACTAGAAAGGAGGTAGTCCGATATGGACACTTCTAATGCCGTCAACATCTACCCGCAAACGTCAGTCTCGTGAACAAGACATTCGTAGATAATGTCGAAATATCGAGCTCCACCAAATAAAAATAAAAAACATGCTAAATATCCCGTTTTAAATACTGTTAGTAATAAAAATAACCATGTTAATTTAAAATCTAATATCAATATTATCTTGGAATATTAAACGGTCTCAAAAAAATCTAACTAACGAGACAAGACAGCAGAGCGGAGAGTAATATAAGTAACCAAGCAAACAATGCTGAACTGTCATGTATATATCTAATTTGTAATTGTAATAATTAACTTCATGCTTGGCGGCGACAGAAGTTACCATGAACAAATCTACGTGATAGCGTCATGGTATAAACATCAATTGTTTAGAACTGAGAAACACATTAACGGACATTTCGTTTCCTTTTATCATAATAAAAATGCATCATCATATTTAATATATACAAGCAAATATAATTTCATTGAAGGTTAAAAGCCAAGTCTAGTTACAAACTAAATCTATGGACATATAACTTTAAATCAATGGCGCTATCAGTGACAATGGCACGAACGCCGGTAGTTTCCGGCGATTCGAATAAAGTCGCCTCGCGTCCCACACCGCCACATTTGTGAACTCATAACAAATCACTATAATTGAAAATTCAGCTATTGATACGAACTACGAATATAATGGATTTGAACCCATTTCATGAATACGGTTATTGTATTATTATATACCTTTGCAGTAAATTCAAAGACTTAGATACCTACCTATTTTCATTTTTATATTTTTGTCAATCCATTACAACGTTGACCTCAAAGTACGCTTCTGCTATACGAGTGTGTCTACTTGTCGTATGCACAATCCTATGTTTCTTCGATGCAAAGAACACATACAAGCTTTGCATGCCTTCAGTCCAAATTATTTTAAGGATATTTGCAACAACGTATGTTTCGAACGCCTGCGTGTTGCTTTTGTGAGAATTTCAGTCCGTTATTTTCTTTTTACATACAAGCGAACTTTTAAATTCCATCTCCGCTCAAAAACACTACACGTAGGTAATACGGAAACCAATACACACAATTAATAAAAGAAAACTATGTGATCTAAAACGTTAATATGTTGAGCCTGTATTTATACTGGCTCAGTCACCTGTTTTATATAATACCTTTTTATGTTTATATTATATAAACTCTTAAGAGCGCTTATTCCAATTTCCACTTCTCAGTTTCTGTCGTTTTTAAGCTTGTGTGCGTAACTGCGTATGCGTGCTGCGAAGAACATTGTTATTGTAGAGCCAATCTATATAAAGCATGATTACATTATTAATTCCGTATATATTTTCCATGGGTTTTATTTTCAATTGAATATAAAATAAAATGACATACGAATCATAACAAATTACTAAAATAATTAGAATATATTGGATAAACACACAGTTATTATATTAAAAAAACACTGGTAGTCTATTTATCTAGATTTAAATTACGATTAATTATACAATATAATTAATCGTAATTTATATGAAATAAATATTTTTTTAAGACTTAAACTTTATAATTGCATAAGTATTTATTTGGTTAACGATGAAGTTGTGTTGAAATAACATGACGTTTGAAGCTTAATATTGTAATATTGTAGCTTGGTATTAATTTCTTTTTTTCTCAAAAACAATATAGCGAATAAATTTTTTTTATCAAAACATTCTATTGAAATCAATCTGCTGATTTAAGTAATGTTCACAGGAACAAAATTTTTATGGGTAATACAGCCATAATATTTTAGAAAATAATGTAGCTTTATAAAATATTTTCATATAAAATTTAAAACATGTATTTTTAACAAATAATTTGTCTAATATCAGAAATGTTAATTGAAGTTTTTTTCAATAGGTTTTATTAAAAAGTGATTAAACTTTTGTACAGACTTATTCTTTAAGTAAATTATAAATGTTTCTGTCACAATCCCTTCAAAAAGCAACGTGAAAACGGCTCATCCGGTATAAACGCTCCTAAGTTAAATTATGTTATAAATTATTTGTAAGATTTCATAAAAATTGGTTACAGACTAGAGATAAAAAAATACATTTATTTGCTAAGAAGTTATAGCGATATTTTATTTATTTTATATTTCAAACAATATTAATAATTGATTTATTTTGGAATCGAATGTTCACATTTTTAATCTACTTATGAGCGATTTTATTTTAGGCGTATGAAGAAGGAAGAAATATGCAAGAAGGTCGTTTCTAGGGAACGTTGAAAAAAATAATTAAATTGATTAGCATGAATGGCAAAATTGGCGAGCACAGGAAACCATTTATTTTTTTAGTTCGAATGCAACATTCCGTAAAATCTCGCCTAAAATGCCTATTATTTTCCATGATAGTAAATAAAAATGAAAATCGAAATATACTTTATACGAAATAGGCTTTTACAAGCACTTTTGAATCGTCATTATCAAACTATTTAAAGTAAAGCTACCACCGGTTCGGAATGTAGATTCTACCGAGAAGAACCGGCAAGAAACACAGTAGTTCCTCTTTTTCAACATCTAAAAATACAGTCATGTTAGTTAAATACAATTATATAAGTATGTCATGTCTCCTGCCTGGAAGTCACGCTTTTTTATCATCAATATAATCTTGTATCGAATAATATGCCTTCTTTACCAATGTACTTTTTACAAAAGATCATAATATCCTTATTTAGGTCATAATTATCAAAATGACCATTCGGTTCCAGTCGATATAAATTGGTTTAAAATATAAAGTAATTAATAATAATTATCTATCAAGATAAGTTTTTCATATTATATCATTATGTGTTTTGTTATATATTACTTATACAAAACATCTTACTATTAGGTTATTTTATTACCTAAGCTGTAAATGCACACTAAGACCGATTTTTAACCTGCCTTAATCCCGAATACAAGGTTGACTGGAAGAGATCTCTCTAAGTAATAAGGCCGTCTTTGCATACATTATAATTTAACTGTTCTTTTTTTAAACTGTATGAAATAAAGAATTAAAAAATAAATAAATATTATTCTAAATTTGAATATCGTAATCTGTGATGTCTACATCATTTGCTTCCAGTTTGTTGTTCCATACAAATTCAACAATTTTGACACAGATGAATTTACGATGTAATCACTCAACTCGCTTTTGTTCCCAGCAAATGATGTCACAAAACGTTATTATTAATTTGTATTTCATAATTACGCATATCATGAATACAACGCGCGACATTTCCTTCCCTTTCTTTATTCTAGTGTTCTTTTGTTTTCCTCGTTTCTCATCTATTGTTTACGAGCGTGTTACTTGCCAGTATTTTTGACATTAGTCCGTTAGAACATGAATATGAAACCTTTTTGTTATACTGTACATAAACATAAAACAAATGACGATCATACTATATTATAAATATTGCACTTTAGCTCTTTTCTGTCAGTAATTGAAAGAATTTGATCTCAAATTAGAAATAGAACGATATTTTTTTTAGAATTTTTTATATAATTTTATAATAATCATAAATAACGTTTTACTAGATGCGCAATGAAAAATATATTTTCGAGAAACAATTTTCCCACCATGACGAGTATCTGTCAATGTTGCCAGATTAAAAATATAATATTATAATGATTAACTAGTGGCCGCCCATTGGTCGAAATTCGACCGTATTTCATTGCTGATTAAATATTAGAGGCGTTGACTTGAAAGGTACGTAGGAAAAATGAGGCTCAACTGAACGACACCTCGTCACTACTACAAAAATTTTAATGTAAGAAATGACATTGTTTTCGTCTTTGACATGACGTGTAGATAAACGTATGTGTGTTAAACGTATCCTAGTGTGTGTAATGTTTTTTTTTTATTATATTAAAGTTTTTTAATGTATATTTAAAATAAAAAATAAAAATATCTTCTCTTTCGGCACTCCTTTACGTAAACTTTAAAAGTGTCAAATTTCATAGACCTCCGCCCGCGTCTTTTTGGTAAAAGAGTTTTATTAACGCATGCTTAATAATCGTTTATCGATTCTTCCTTAAGGCTATTCTTTCGATTACGATCACTCTCCGATACGGTAGTATGAGCTTATCAACTACAAACAGTAGCTCAAGATGTTGCTACGCCCTATAGTATATTCCATTTACAAGGTCTAGCCAGAAGAATAACTTGAAAGGATTAATTCTCAATGGAATATTTTCAGTGTGAATTGATACGATCAGTTTGAAAACAGACGTGTGAAGAATTTATATTCTTTCGGTAGGAAAAATTGCATTTCAACTGAGAAAGATGTCGGTAATGTGAGTTTGAATAATCCTCGTTTACATAGTTGCGAATAAACAAGATAATTTTTGTAATTGTCATTAATGTTTAAATTAATAAATCTTATATATTAAGCCGTTTTTTGTCCCAATGAGTATGGGACGATGGCTGCATATAAATTTTTATTCAAAACATCCAATAAAAGTTGTCATTAAATATTATAAAACGCAGTCTTTACTTTCATCTGCTTATCTGTCTGAACGCGAAATCGCGAAAACGCAAGTCAGAAAACGAATTTTCATACAGTTTTGACCAATATAATGAGTGATTGAAGAAAAAACTTTAGATGTATAATTTCTTATTTACGTTTTATGTAAATTGACTGACATATGATTGTTTAAGATGTCAAAAAAAATATAGCGATTGGGAGCTTGATTGGTTAAGACAAAGTTGTTACAAGAGTTACATGTATATATAATCGTTTAATGTTGACCCTTATTGTACTCGTTCGACGCTGGGATCTAGTAATATTTAGTACTTTCAATAATGTCCCTTCGAATTGCTAACTATCCTTAAAGCCGGAACACAAAGATACTAAGTGTTTAGTGTTTGGCGAATATGTGATGAGTGAATCTACCCGGAAGGGCTTGAACAAAGCCGTTAGGGCTTTACTGAGTTAAATGAACAACAGAAAAGATAACTCATTCCAAGTCAGCATTATTTATTTTGCATAGAATTATATGGTGCTTTTTTGAGAGAGATGACTCTCTCTTCACTTTATTTCCTTATGTAAAGTATATAAGGGGACATAACAATTTATGTTATCTTGATCTTTTTGTTGTATCAAGATTAATTATGTTCCTTTTACACTAAATAATAATTACATATATACTTGATATTGTATATTTAGCGATAGAAATCAAATATTATAAATAAAACAAGCACGTACAAAATCATATTTAAAACAAAACTACCGTACAAATCACGACCACATGGAATCGGGGCATGAATGTAATAGCATCATATTATACTGATACATACATACATTATACACGTAATTATATTAAAATATTGTGGCTCAACGCGAACGATGCTGCTTAAAATGCTAAAGTGATTTTGGTTACCGACTCGCCGTATAGTAACAGGCATGACGGATTTACCAGGAATTAGCAAAATGTGAGAACACGTTTAAAAAGTAGTTGGTTATTTGCGTTTTTATTACGACTTTAAATTCAAATAAAAATTATTAAACATTTTTAATTGTACATACATACTTTTTGGTCAGGCTATAAATTCATTTTTTTATTCATTTGAAAGATTTATTGGTGCGCCTTCGTCGTGAAGGCAAAGGGTATGACGCTCTCTTATACCGTCATACCCCGTTTCCGCTGCCACACTCTGCTCCCTTGTGAGCTGATAGACTACTTCTTTGTTGCTATATATTGCTGTAGACATACAGAAGTATATAATTATGTACTCATTGGAACAAAACTCCTTCTGCCAGTTCAGAAAAAACCTTATGATCTTTCTCTCTCCTTCTTTTTGTATGCGGTTTTTTTTTTATTATTTGAACTTTTTTTTTTTTTGTTGTTGGTTTAATTCACATGGATTTTTACTTATATTTTTGTCATTATCATTAAACATCACGTTTTTAATTTTTTTTTATTGTGTCTGCATTAAATATACGTATTATAGCGACACCAATTTCGTTCCAACCGTGTCCTGAGAGTCACACCGTCGTATTTTTTTTTTAATTTGTAAACCTTTTTACGTGGGTATGGATTTGAAGAAAACTGTTTTGTAATATAACTATTTAATTGTAGAAACCAAAATTTATAAATCAACAGTTACAATAAGTTACTTAATTTAGTTACAGTTTCTGTAATATGGATAATTAAAAAAATATGCCAGCTAGACTCAGCGTGGGTCACTTGGGATAAAAGGAATGTTTGAAAATACAATGCATTATAATTTATCTTATTAAATATTAGAATTTAGGCGCCACTGACGATTTAAAGATTGTATATTTGATTAATTAGTACACCGTTCGCCAGGCCGGTGTAACTAAGTTTATATAAAAAATTAAAGTGGGTACATCACCAAATTTCCAGCTACACGTGGATATTGTTTATATCTAAGGGAACAGGCATGTCATCCTTGGAGTTGCACCAGCAGCTATCTGGACACACTCAACCAGGAAACTGCAGCCGTCCACACTTCAATTTTTCAAATCCATGTGGTGGGTAAAAAAAAAACCTCCTGCAATACGAAATATACAGGTTCAATAATCAAGTAAATAACCAAGAAATAAATACCTTTAACGAGGGATGTAAGCAGTAATTTACCTTCTGGAGGTTCAAAGTCCTGCTTACTTTAAATGACGATTTCAACTCCGGAGAATCATTCCAATGGGTCAAAAATCACTGTAAATCACAAATTAAACATGACTACGACTTTCTAAATTGCAAACCAACGCATTTAAGCAAAAACAAGAATTAAGGACTTACAATTTTTTAAGGTCGGTAGAAATATGTTGTATAAAGTTTTTATCAAACTTCAAAACTCCATTATAAATATATTCTGAAAAGATATATGCTGTTAAAGCACTGAAGTAATAATCAATCACAAATTAAGAAACTCAACTATCAAGGTAACTTACCGATATATTCAGTATATCGAATATGAAGTTTGAATTCGGTGTTAAACCGAAGATGTAAAAATGCAAAAAGAACGAAATCGAAAGTTCTTGAAACTTTGAAAGGTGCGGGAGTGTGGCCAGAATTACTACCAAAAACACCCTAAATCAAATAGGAATTATATCCATATTTAAATCAAGGAAATAGTTATGGAATAATTATTTAATTTAATAAAAGCCATTATAAGGCATTTCCATACCAATACTATAAACATAAATTATTTTATTATTTAAATTCAAATAAAATGCCAAAATGATGTATTGAGCTAGCAATACCGATATATGGGAAGTGGGAAATGGGTTAACGGCACGGACTGTAGCGAATTGACACTTTTGTGACGTTTTATATAATTTTCAAAAAAAGTTAAAATTATAAAAATATTTTTTAATGTAACAAATTGAAATTTTATTGATTTTGTTATAAATTCTTATATAACCATCGTTTTTGATATTATCTATATTACCCATGACAGTCATATTGTTTTAAATAGTATCCTTATAGGCATTACTTACACAATGCGTCGTTAACTAATGGATAATCTGATGCAACTGCAAATTATGAAATGAAGCCAGATCAAGCCAATAGACGTAATTACTTTTTTCTGACGATAAATTCTGATTAACAACTGGTTTAAAAGGCATCAGTATCCAGCAAAATATATTTATATCAAAGTCAGCATTGCCTTGAAACGCGCTTTTGTTTTTCGATAAGCACAGGAGCCTTCGAAATCCTTGTGATCAAGAAAGGTAGGCCCTTACGAGTGATACAATAACATTCAAATTGTCTTCTCACGATTATGAAAATGTCTTCTGTATTATTTATAGAAACGAATATCTTGCCACAAGATGGATTTATTGTCGTTTATTGTGGAATCGGAAACTTGAAGATTTAAACTTTATACTTACTTCTCGTGTTAGTACAATGATGATCACTCATATACTTATTGTAAGTATTTCTATTTCGTTAAAAATACTAGAGGTTTTAAGTTATTTTTTTTATAAATTACGTGGGCAGACGACCTTATGTGCCACCTGACGGTAAGTGGGCAGCATCGCCCATAGACAATTTCGCTGTAAGAAATATTAACCATTCCTTACATCGCCATTGTGCCACCAACCTTGGTAAACAAGATGTTATATCATTCGTGCCTGCAGTTACACTGGCTCACTCACCCTTCAAACCGGATCACAACGATACTAAGTACTGTAGTAGTTTGGCGGTATGTCTATATATAGTCAGGGCAGATTTTTTAGACAAGGTATCAAATACTTGCAACATGTAACGCTCTGCTCGAAATACCTTCACTCGGTAACGTGCCAATAAAATGTTAAGTATACTCACGAATAAATTTATTTTTGTTACATTACACGCTCGTGGTGAGTACCACGTGAGTACCCTTTCTTTACAAGCTAATTCACTTGTAAAATTCATTTTCACTTATAATAAGTGTAAAAAATCTGTATTCGCTTTAATATGCTCAAATTTTACGACTACGGATAAAGGCAAAGTGTGAGTGCAAAAAATAACATTTGAAATTTTTAATATCAAAATGAGTAATTTTGCAATAACGAACATAAAAATAAAATATCGCTATCTTTGAACCTATCTTTTCATATTTTTTAACTTTTCCAACTCCTCTCCTTTCAAGAACAAGGTCTGTAGATATTTCCACGATGCTGTTTCAAGACTTGTAGTGGATACACGACTCCCAAAAGGACAGCATTGGTATCAAAAATAACCAAAGCAACGATTTGAGTGAAGTGGAAAATGTCAACACAGCCTACCTTATACCAACCTATACATTATATTTAACATAGTCTTAGAAATAAGACCAGAAGTTATTTTTTTTAAATACAAATTTATTACTACCCTCAAGAAAACAATTTACAAAACGAATCTACTTTGAAAACAATTAAATTTAACAAACCAAAATTAAATTAAACAAAAACTAAAAATGTAAGACCTCTGAAACTATTACAACAATTACGGAACAATCCAACGAAAAACCCAACAAACAGAATGACGTTGCCGAGATGTTGACTCGATAACAGCCGAACAGCAAAGAGATCGCGCCGGGTGCTGGCGCTGCTTTTTATATGTTTTCCCCACTCTTCTTCCATCTTCTACAATAGTTTATAAAGTATCTTCACTCATCGTTATAGTATTATTAAATACATAATGAGAAACGGATCAATAAATTATTTTAAAAAAATGCTAAATTTGAATGCATTTTTCAACGTAATCTATTCAATTTTTGTCTTTCACGGTACATGTTACATTTAAATCAATCGTTCCAAAAAATAATTATTCAATGGCCTGAAAGGAGTAGGACTATTTTCATTTATATTTCGCTGCACAGGTAGAGTCAAGTCAAATTCTGATATCAATTATAGATCATAATCATTGAATTGATCTGCATAATGCAAAATTTTACGACTCCAAATAATAGCAAATATTTAATTAAGATTTTATAATTTCATCAAGACTATATCAAAACAGTGAAATAATAGTAAGGCCGGCAACGCACCTGCAAGCCCCCCGGTGTTGCAGATGTCCATGGGCGGTGGTAGTCACTTTCCATCAGGTGAGCATCCTGCTCGTATGCCACCACTACCAAAAAAAAAAAAAAAAAGAAAAAAAAAAAAACCCATTACTATGTAATCACTAAAAAAGACAGATGAAGTGAATCGTTAGCTTCGTTGCTCTACCATTTGGCGATAATTACGGCAAATGTCTGATTGTAGAGATTTCCTCATATGAAGCCTCACATTGGTCCCATTTTGTTTTTTATTCGAAGCCGATTGACAATCGATTAAAATTTACTCTCGAATAACATTAATATCTATGCAAAATAAGAAATGTTGGTACAGATATGTAAAAAGCTTCAGGCTCCAAATTCCATTAATCTCGTTGTACAGCTGTAGGGTTTGTGGGTACGACCCTTGAGGTTACATGCATAAGTAATCTAATGGCCATGGAAACAAGGGCCGCTTGTCATTTCTACTTGACTTAAATGCTTTAGCAACTTAATATCAAATGACTGCGATTATCTAAAATGCGTTTACAGTTAATTTGTATTAAATTCATTTCATCATTTCATCATCAATTAAATATCATTCGTAATTTGTTTTTTTTTCTATCAAACTACCCACAACAAATCAAAAATATAAACTACACTAAAGCTAAAATTAATAATACATATTAAACAAATAAATACTTTTATAGTTTAAAATAAATGCGAAGCCAAAAAAAAAAAAATTAATTAAATAATTTCCTTGTTGCTATCCAACCCTTTTTTGAGTCATTACCAATTGATATTCTTACGGTCGAACTATTTATTACGTGTTTAACTGCATTATGTGTAAAATACTGTACTCATAAGTGAACTGTAATGTTCTTGAGAAATAAAGTTCTTTAAACCTAACCTAAATGAACGTCTATTTTGGATACATGTGTTAAAATTAACATGTTATTTGCAAATATATCTTTGTCTTTTATCAAACGAAACATATCAAAGTCAGTGTTCGTTAAAACCTTCTAAACAATTGGGTTTTAATGTATCATCACCATTTCATTTTTAAATGATACTAGAAAGGTTTTGGTCAAATCAAATCAAAATATACTTTATTCAAGTAGGCTTTTACAAGCACTTTTGAATTGTCGTCGTCATCGATGAATCGATGAAATATTGAAAATTTTAACCCGTAATTCAAATTCCATTATTCAAATAGAGAAGCATAGCACTTACCTACTTATTTATAGTAAAAGTAAAATCTACTACCGAAACGAATTAAATACCCTGAACTAAACACAACCTGGGAAGAAACCGGTTAATTTTGTCGACATGACGATATAGCAAGGAGTTTCATTTCTATACATAAATATTATACTGCATATATACGTATTATAATAATACGCAATACACACATAACTATAAATTAATACAAATATAAATAACGTTATGTAATAATTGTAAACTTATTTAAATAAAATGCATACGTATATACACATATAATAATATACATATTATTATAAACTGGGAAACGAACAAAAAAAAAAACAAAAACAACGACAACGATTGCTTATTATTAAAGCGAGAAATAAAAGTCTTTTATCATATTTTTAAAAACGGCTAGTTATTGAGCGCGCCTTATGGCTTTAGGTAATGTATTCCAAAGTCGGGAAGATTCAACAGGCAGCGACTTAGAATAGTAAAAAGAAGAGTGGGGAGGAATGGAGAGAATTAAATTGACGCCCCGACGGTTGGCCCACCGTTGCGGGCCTCAAGGAAGAGAAGTTCCCGGGGTACAATGAACCCCCTACTCCCGGTGACGCTTACAACAGGGGAAGAAGGTACGCATAGCGCCGACGCCTTCTCCCCGGTCTTCTTGGGTGAAGCAACCTCGCGGAGGCACTCTCCTCACGCGCCCGCTCCGTAGCCTCCTTCTGCGACATTACACTTTCGCAGAAAGAGACTATCTCAGTCTAGCACCTCTCGCTACGTAGCATAGCGGTTATCACGCTCGGCACCGAGAGATCTCCGCTAACTATCGACAGGGACAGCTTCTGGGGGCCCGGAGCGGCACACTCCATCAGGGTGTGGCGACACACGCCACACGCTGACACCCGCCACACTATCTGGTGCAGGTACTTATCGAAACAATCAGGTCCGGTAAGCACCTGTGTTAGCCTGAATGTAAGTGTGCCGTAACACCGTTCCAACCATCGATTCAAGTGGGGGCCGATCGACTTCACTGTCGCCAGGCCTGCTGTTGGGGACCTCAAGAGATTGTGCTAGCGTAACTTTAGTTGGAATATGTAGAAAGTTACTCCATTTTCTAAATGAGCCCATTGCAGCGAATATTTTTTTGCTAACCTCATTTATTTGGGGTGCATGGGAAAGGTTAGACACCTTAAAATGACACCGAGATATTTCGCCGTTTTACAGATTTCTAAACAGACACCATCAAAAAGAACGGCTGGTAATTTTTTACAGTCAATCTATGGAATAATTCTCTTGCTACCTATAAAAAATATATTTGTTTTATTAGAATTTACTCTCAAACCATATTGAATCAGTAGTATTTACTTATATCGCGTTTTATTTTTAAATATAGTGAACACCTCTCATCTTCTGTTTCGAGTTTCGAGTAAAAATAATGAATTACTACCACACACTTAGACATTTAGCACAAAATCTATAAGAAGACAAGAGTATGGCAGTTACAATACTTTAACTTAAAGGCATATAATTAATTCAAAATGAAGACATCATCTGTAATTTTGGTAAAAATCTTGACTGCACAAGACAAATTCAATAGCAATAATGGCAAAGTTTATTTATCGTATTATGAAACACTTTTGGTGAGGTAACGTTCCGTTAAAAAGTTTAATGTGCGTGGAAGCTAAAAATAAGGACCAATATTCTTTGCGTATATTATAAGGTAATATGTTGGCAAATGTCTACTAAAAATTGTTAATTCGTCCATAAATTCTTCAGCTTGATGGCTTCCCCACCCAGTTCAGTTCACTTCACGTAATTGATGAATATTTGGGTCACATTGACGTATTTATTTAATTAAAAGACAAGGCAAATATATGAATCACACAAATTTAATACCAAGATTTTATTTTTTAGAATTGTACTGAGTAAGATAAGTAAATCTACTACCGGTTCGGGACTACACTGGTTTGTAGCCTTCTTTTTAAGTATCAGATATAGTATTAAAGAAGAAGTTTTTTTTTTTATGTTAGAGGTGGCAAACGAGCAGGAGGCTCACCTGATGGAAAGTGACTACCACCGCCCATGGACATCTGCAACACCGGGGGGCTTGCAGGTGCATTGCCGGCCTTTCAGGAAAGAGTACGCTCTTTTCTTGAAGGTTCCCAAGTCGTATCGGTTCGGAAAAACCGCCGGCGAAATCTGGTTCCACAGAGTGGTTGTGCGAGGCAGAAAATGTCTTAAAAATCGCGCTGTTGTGGATTTTCTATCTAGGTGGTGTGGGTGATATTTTGAATTTTGGCGAGATGTCCGAAGGTGAAATTCAGCAGCCGGGATTAATCTGAACAATTCATCGGAACATTCCCCGTGATAAATTCTGTAGAAGATGCAGAGCGATCCAACATCTCTACGCAAAGCCAAAGGATCAAGCAGATCGGAAAGTAAAAAGAAATAGTAAGTAATTTTACACAAGTAGTGTTACTTGTGTAAAATTGCTTATTCACAATTCATCAATTTAAATTTCTGAGCGAATTGGGAAAGGTTTTAATTTGGGGAATCCTACTTAACTCATTGGAATGTGCTTAATTTATGTTCTCAATCACTTAAAGACAAAGGTTGAAATTTTGTTACAGAGTGGCCGAATACGTTCCAAGCATCATAATCATTAAAAGTGATTTTTGACCATTAGTAAGACATTTAGAGGCTTTATTATATATTTCTAAAAAGTAAAGTAACACATATGTAAGTCTTACTACTGGACTAAGGCCTGCTCCTCCTTTGAGGAAAAGATTGGAAGCTTCCACGCTGCTCCAATGCGGATATTGTTGAATGTTGGTGGATACACATGTGGCAGAATTTTATTGAAATTAAACACATTCAGGTTTCCTCATATTTTTCTTCGCCGCCGAGCACGAGATCACAGATAAATCACAGAAGCCAACATACCATCCGACCAAACCGGAACCATATATCTGGTCAATACGCAGGAAGAAAAGAAAATCCTGATGAACCAAGGATGGACGGAAAAGACGAATGGTTACGTTAATGGTTATCATGAACTTGAACGAAACTCAGGGACAGACCTACAACGATGTTATTATAGTCCAAAGGAAGCATATGAGGCGTATTATAGGCGTATTATGAGGCTCGTACAGAATAATTTATTATATAATAAAAGAAAGTAAAAAAATAAGACAGTGTGGGCCATGTCTTTCAAGAAGGACGACGAGCTCCAACTCCAGCGAAGATCTGCTGATGTTTAATAAATAAGAAACATTGTAATTCGTCATGCCTAACTAAGAAGTAAAAATAGGCACGGACAATTGTGAACCCGTGGATGTTGTGTAATTTTTTCGTCAATATGTACTACGTCACTGAGCCATCTTGGCTTGGCATCATATATTACTAAATATTTTTCTAGAACACGTTAACGCAAAAATGAATCGGTATAAATAGATGTCAGATCGTTTATTAAAGTTCTGTGAGCGTTTTTCATCACTCGAAACCGCTACACACTGGGACTAGAGTCTAGATAATGTATTTAAACACATTAAATAAAGTGCATCTCAGAGAGTTACTCGCATACGAAGACTTCTGTATATGCTTTTAACTGTTCCACAACACTAACTGTATTTAATTTTATTTTAAACTAGTTTCAGCCCGCAGTTTTTTCCCTCATGTGTGGGGGGGGGAAGGCCAGTGTAAAAATCCTTTTCCGTACCTCTGATAACGTGTATGGAGAATTTCATGATGATTAGTTTAATAGAAGACTTGAAAGCGTAACAAACAAAGAAAACAAACTTGCTTTCGTCAACGCAACACCAATCTTGGAACTAAGATGTTTACCCTATAGGTGTGTGCGTAGTCTGTGAAGCGGGAAGAAATAACAATGTCCACAACTTGATAGTAACTCGTATAATACGCACACATGAACACAGAAAGAAAAAGTCAGAAGGTAACAGGGAGTACGGAAGAAGAAAGCAACAGTTCTGATAGAATTGATAGCACATATAAATCACTAAAACTAAATACGAAAACAATTTCATATTAAAGGCTAGTAAACGAATCGCATCGAGCTTGAGAGATCGACTAACTAATTAGCTATGCGCTCTTTGGCGACTTACGATATTACGCGGCGGCGGGTAGACGCGGAACAAAAGCGTCGCTAGGCCGATCCCCCGCATACCACGGGTTTCGCCCGAGTATGCTTGTGTATTAATATTTTGTGTTAACATTGCTATGAAAATAAATATACGAAGTGTAATGTCGGTGTGTATTGTGTATGTATATTATATTATTACATAAATAAATATTAAGTAGAATATTATATTGTATTTGTGTAATAAATAAATATCATAAATTAATAAACTAATTATATACACAATAACAATTCACCTACAACCCCTTTAAACTCTTATGCCTGTAATTACAATGGCTCACTTACGTACTATCACGGATTATCCTTGAACTTTGACTATCTAATGCCAGTTATTATTATTGATCATGATTAAGAAAATCCTCTCACGTGTTCTAAATAAAACTGGCAAATGATTCTAAACTCAGGCTTCAGTCTAGTCTTAACATCGGGACTCAGTATGAGAACTTTCGACCATGGATCTCCTTATGGAGTTCCATAAAGAAATACATCGAGTAGTGTGTACACCGGTTTTCATGGGTACGCCACTCCGAGGTCCCGGGTTCGATTCCCGGCCGAGTCTATGCAGAAAAAGTTCATTAGTTTTCTATGTTGTCTTGGGTCTGGGTGTTTGTGGTACCGTCGTTACTTCTGATTTACCATAACACAAGTGCTTTAGCTACTTACATTGGGATCAGAGTAATGTATGTGATGTTGTCCAATATTTAATATTTACAATAGTATCTAACTGATATTATCCTGTATGCACTAAATCATAAGTAAAAATCACACATTACACTTATCTGGGTACTGCAGAATGTCGATGTGATTTCATATCTTAGCTAGTATCTCCTACATAACATAAAACATATCTACATGAAAGTCTACCTAAAGTTCTTCTACAGTTTACAGTTCGAGGAAACTTATCTCAAGACTATACGACAATCCCTTATTGAACTTGACAGTTGATCGTACTTATTTTCAATGTTTATTCTACTTCACTATTAATCATTACCGCAATATAAAAACATGGAAACAGCTTAGAGATGATGACGTAAGATCAAAAAACCGGCCAAGCGAGGGTCGGACTCGCACACGAAGGGTTCCGTACCGTTATTATTATTGTTTATTAATTTTATTTTAGTTTTATTATTTAAAAATACAACCGAGTATATCGTGAATATTTCAAGCGCCTATCTGTTGCCATTATTGATATCGAGCAAAAAAAGGTCCCAGTTTAACCCTTTGAGTACTGTTATACCCTGGCTCTGCTAGGCTTATTGCTGACAGGTCGCTTACTCTCTAGCTTATACAGCGGTTTGTCAATAAGTCAAGTTTCGAATTGTAATCCAGTTTCAGTTCGTCTTCATCCTCTGACTTGATCGGTTGCCTAAGGATTTATTTCCTCGCGTACTTATAATTATCCATATCCGTTATTAAATAAAAGTTCGTGAGTGAAAATAATTTCTTTCTTTTAAAAACCTATTTTTCAAATATCGCATAACAGTACGAAACCCTAAAAACGAATTCTTGAAACGTTATAAATTAATCATGAATGACGTCCCCATATCTTGACGTATGGATATATAAAACATTATGTAACTGTTTATTTATTTACTACATTAACATTTTTTGCTTATGAATTCTGAATGAGAAACCTAAAATAAAGTCACGTGAAAATGAAAGGTTATTTTCTTTTGAATTAATTTAAACAATAACCGTTACAGGTATCTTATTGTTCTGGGTCGGTCTTTTTTTATCATTAATAGAAACGTTGTATAAAATCACATGTGATCAGAATAGGTTTTTTTAAAATTAATTTCAATAGTTATTGTTTTATTTAGATATATTTCTATGTGTTTTCTTGTACTTAATGGAAGATATTCCCGCGAGGGCGAATTTGTCATTTGCAACAACAATGCATTGTAATCTTGTATTACCGACTGTATGGTAACTAAGTCAGTATATAATAAGACGATAATATTATATATTGGTCTACATAATTAATGGCCTTTTGGCGGTATAAGGAATAATCTACATGTTTCAATGTCTATGAATAAAAATAATTACTTACCATGTTGGTTTTTCTTGTGATATAATTATACGCACGGGCAAATGGGACACTTGATGATAAGTGGTCACCACCGTCCATGTACATTGGTACTGTAAGATATTTAATCCGCTACTAATGTTGAGAACTAAGATGTTATGTTCCTTGTGCCTGTAATTATACTGTCTCCCTCATCCTTTTAATCAGAATTTTTTTTTTTTAGCATTAGCAGCCTGTAAATTTCCCACTGCTGGGCTAAAGGCCTCCTCTCCCTTTGAGGAGAAGGTTTGGAGCATATTCCACCACGCTGCTCCAATGCGGGTTGGCGGAATACACATGTGGCTGAATTTCGTTGAAATTAGACACATGCAGGTTTCCTCACGATGTTTTCCTTCACCGCCGAGCACGAGATGAATTATAAAAACAAATTAAGCACATGAAAATTCAGTGGTGCCTGCCTGGGTTTGAACCCGAAATCACCGGCTAAGATGCACGCGTTCTAACCACTGGGCCATAATATAACAAACAAATAAGTGGGTGGTAGATACCTAGACGGTCTTGTACAGAACCCGACCACCAAGATGGTTAAAGGAATGTCAATAAAACAAAAACAGATTTTTTTACCGATTTATTGACATTCCTTTATATCTATAAAATAAATCGGTAAAAAACAGATGATTACTTAGTATCATAAAGACAATAAATTTTATGTGATCACTTAAATTTCATATATAATATGTATAAATTGTACAACCATTTAAGACAAGAAGATCTCAATTGATAATCAATTATAAAATTTATGGTTCAAGTTACAATCTATCGAAGAAGGCTTAAACAAAAAGTTTTGACACATATAAATTATTCCGTCATATCACGTCTGTGCCACCTGATGCGGTGTGAATCTTTCAAAGCAGCACATCTTGCTACAATTTGTTCCGTAGAGAGTATAATGCGATAAAGACGTGTTTGATGCGGTATAAAACATGCTTTTGAATTATGCTGAATACGAGTAAAGAAAGTTCGAAATTTAAATATTGAATAATTATTAAGATTTTGAAATAGAATGTTAGCTAGTCGTAAGCCAGAAATATCTGATATAAAAGACAATGTAAAGAAATGAAAAAAAAAAAAAAAATTGTACAAAAAGATCTATTTATGACCGTCAAAGCGTTTTTGCTTAAAACATATTCACAAGTTACCAGCTTTCTTCAGTTTCAGTTCATAATGGCTTTACAACATTGCCTAAAGGTCATATATGTAGAATATATTTATTGGAAAAATATTTAAACGTTTTTTTGTTTATTGTTTATTTATGTGAGTGTGATTTATTTAATGTTATATTAGGCTTTCGCCTTTCAGCTTTATTACTTCGGCCTTTAAATTAATTTTGTACACTTATAACAATCGATAGATTTTAATATCATAACAATATTTGATCGAGCCAATGATTGAAGATGGAGAAATGAGAAGAGTATTTTGCTCTTTAATAATGAATTTAATCAAATTAACATAATATTTTATGTAAAATAATTTATATTATTATTTGACGTCCAAGTCTCCAAGCGCAATCTTCTCTTTTTTTTTAAATGACGTCTCGCCGTAATTAATCTTGTACACAGCAAGGAGGTTTTATTTGGCTCGAACAATATTATTCAGATAATAATATACCGTCTCCAAAATAAACATGATTCGCGTAAATTTACTTTATATGCACCGGTCTTGTCACAGAATGGTACAAGGAAAGTCTTGAATTGAAGCCATGAAGACCGAATACGTCAACAGCGAAGTTTATATGACCCTGGAACATGGACATTTCAAGAATTTCAAATAAAGTGTTGATATTTGATGATAGCCATGACTAGGAAATAGTAAAATTAATTATTAAAATAAAGATATATTATCATTTACAAGATCATTGTAATATTCATATAATTCGATAAAATTCTTAGGACAATTAGAAATTTACTGACAAACGATGCACTTGTCAAGTTCATTAAGAATATCGACAAAACTTGAGAGGAGTTGCAGGTGCTTAAGGATCAGATTTTTATTCTACTATGGTATTACATAACAATAATAAGATAAGAAATATCTCCTGGAATATCAGTCAATCAATGTGGGGTCCTCTCAAGGATCGATTCTTGGACCTTTTCTGTTCCTTATATACATGGTAGAAAACTGCGATGTCTATTTTCATTAGAGTCTAATTATAGAAATATGAGAGTTTTTTAAAATAAAGGCAAATATAAATGAATTCGACATTCATAATAAAAAAAATGGTAACATGTAAAAAATTAATTGAAAATTATTCATTCGTCTGCAGAATTACTATATAATATATTAGGACCTAAGTAACTGCTTATATAAGTGAAGGACTAGACGATGTTTATTTGAATTATTATTCTACAGATTATGATTTTACGAAAATTTAATATTAAGCAATAAAAATGATAATACGTATTTTCCGTTCCATTTCTCATGACTAGCAGCATGTTATCTTCCTTCCAAAAATGCATACAAGATTCAAATCAAATTGAATCGAAGTAAACATTATTCGTAGATTACATTTAATTTACAACATGAATTAAACTTAATATATATAACACAATTCATTAACAATTTAATTAAACTTAAAGCTACCACCGGTAGCTCGAGTATAATAACGCTTAAAGGCGCATGAAAATAGCTTATCAACGTAAGTCGGTATTCGACATTAACGAGGGAGATACGAAATAGGCTCTTACAAAATAGAATGACTGAATCTCAATAGTTTAACTGCATAGTAGATTCTAATCTGAGAATCATATTTTTTTATCGTAAATTAAGTGCGCTGTTTACTATGGATACAAAACTTGACGCGCGAAAACCGTGTAATTTTTTTTTTATTACGTCACTTCATTTTCATTTACTAATAAAATCAAATACATATTTTTTATAGTAAGTAAATCTTGATTTCTCATCACCAAAAAAGCGCTCGTTAATAAACATGAGAACAATTTACAGACAAGAACATATGTACTGGCTTATCGGAGATGATGTAGTCTAGACATTAATTTAACTTAGGGTTAAAATCCTGGTGAATGATCAAAAACCAATGAATCGTGCCAAATTTGCGTTCATTATTGTTGCGATGTAATAAAAACATTCCATTGCATTAAGAAAAAGCACATCTGTCTTATGAAATCTGGAACTTGTACGTGTAATACACTCACCTGAAATAGTTAATAAGCTCTAAGCCAAAGCCAAAAAACCCAAGTGTAGTGCGACACTTGAGTTTTAAAATTTTACATTAATTAATTGATAATTATAATCTGCTAACATTTGTGCTATAATCATTTAGCGTCGATCAAGCAATAAGCTGGATTTGTGTTTAATCTACCGAATTCGATCATCAATGCAATTAAAATGAAATAATTCCATTAATAAATGAATTAACGCAATATTCTCTGACTGAGACAGATGAAGGTTTATCTTCGTGGCTCATGTATAATTTACCCATGGAGAATACGAAATGTATCTAACATTAGTTTGTTACTTACGTTACGTAAATATATGATATATATATATATATATATGTCGGTGGAGCAGGATGCCGAATAATTGGGTTCGGGGATTGATCCGACATTTGGAAGAATCATAATAATATCATAGGATTACAATAATTCATCTCGATTAAGGGCAAATGGGTTTGCAAGCAACCATCGCATTCGAGTCGCATGTCAAAACATAACGACTCGCGTTGCCATGACAGTTACAACTCCATTCGGGGTGACCCGCTCTTAAAAGTAAATCAGCCATCAAACATTATTGCCAACTATTAATTAATTATCCAAATCAACAATCAAAGTAATCTCGCCCCGTTATATATATATATATACACTAAAAGGAAGGACATAGGCTACTTTTTTTGCCTAACATATGACTAAAAACCCCTAAGACGCAAGCGAAGCTGTAGGGAACAGCTAGTATTTTATATGAAAAATTGCATTAAATATTACAACTTAATTTTTTTTTTTTTTTTTATTCTTTGATAACAAAAATATACATATAATTGTAATAACTGTTAGGAAGCGATGTGGTCTGAATAACAAATAACGACCTGACCAAACGTCGGTCACGACGTCGAAGATTAACTATCCTAAACGACCGGAGAGAAATCCTTTACCGGAAAACACTTTACGTGCTCTTTGAGAAACGCCCATGTCATTTTTATCCTTGTGTAATTTTTCTTAGCGGTATTCTGGATTTCTGGTTTGGATTGTTTCCGGCCCGTCCATGATGGAGTCTTTTCACCTTTATTGATAATATATCCCGCCTCAAAGTCAAAAACTATTACCTATATGGTTATATCATTAATATAATCTTATATAATATAATTTATTTATTGATATATCATTTGTGTATTCTATATATGTACATTTATTTATTAGTTTTAATAATATATTCATGTTATTTTATTCATTATTACAGCACCACCCACCTCATATTCTATGAGCTGTCCTAACCTACACCGTTGGTTGCCTGGAAGAGATCGCTATTTAGCGATAAGGTCGCTTAAATTGTACGCGTCTTTTATTTAGGCTGGATCTATGTTGTCTTTATATATTTCCTCTATGTGGTGTACAATAAAAGTATAAAAGTAAAGTAAAGTAATAATCTTGTGTTGTGTATACTTACTTCTTACTTATCGTGTTCATACAATGATTTTATCAAAGTGTTCACTTGTTACCATAAATTATATGCATAAAATTCACTTAAAAGACATAAAAAAGCATACCTCGCTTATCCTGATATTTGATAAAAACGTCGGGTTTCGAAAATACGCTCCCGTAAAATGATAATAATCAAATTGAACTTGCAAGATTAAACTTGATGCCCTATCTTCACAAACTTCAATATTTCTACCTATCTGCGACTGACAACTTCGTTACAACGAAGATAAAACGCTGAAACTTTTTATCAATAAAAGCTCTAGAGATTTTATTCTTATAGCGGAAAAAATTAGCAAAAGATCTAATAATCCAGGGCAATACCGTCTTTACCATAAGGGCACAATGACTAAAAATAATGACTGTCAATTTGTTTTTGATAATATTATGTATGTACGCAAAAACATAAATGATTTTTCCAGAAATTGTGACGTACATTCTATTAATACTAGGAACAAGAATAAATTTGTTACTCCAAGTACACAATTACACAGTCCGAGGTGTTAATTTCCGAAATGGTGGTTTCAAATTATTTCTACATGGTAGAAGAATTTTTAAATTTAAAAATAAATTGATAAATTGGATTTTTGTTAAATATTTTGCTAGACATTTCATTTTAGTAAATATCTAGCAAAGAGGCCCCATATTCACTCGTCCCAAGGGCCCTAGCATAGCTCGAGATGGCTCTGATCCAGAAGAAAAAAATATTACATTACGTTCTAATGAACGTAATTTAATATAGTCAACTTATTAAAAGCCATTTAGAGGAAAAAAGGTGACTGATTGAGTCAGTAGAAATATAAAAGGAAAACCAAAGGTAATTATTTATTTTTATTTCTGTAAAAACGAATTGTTAGTTCTGAATATTATTGAATCAATGGTATGCGAGGCTGAATCCAACTCACGAACCGTAATTCGCGGAACACATAACTCAATTATCTTATTTATTGAATTTGACAAAGTCTTATTTACGATATGGACTGTTTTTTACAAACGATTACAAAAATTATGATTACTAACCTTCTTCGTTAGAACTTCTGTATATTAAGAGAATTGTGAAGCTTTAAGTTCTTATAAAAAGCGATAGCGTTTTTCGATTTATAAAAATAGTCTAATTTTCATAAATTTTGGATTATTATAAAGAAATATTTGGTAAGATATAAGTTATATGTGTCTAAATCTCTATTCTTGGCTTCTAAACTTCCTGGAGCGCTTATTTATACTAATTAAACTAAACTAAATTACTAAAAATAAATAGGCTAAGCGTACAAACCTATATTAAGGTGGACTGAATCTGATGAGACCAAAACTGTCTCATTTCGTAAAGATTTAGGGAGGTGAAAACGTTATCGCTCGAGACTAAATTTCAAAAAGGAAATACCTACGTATTTGCCTTCATGATTTGCAACTGTCTCTATCGCATGATGCGGGTCGGAGCAAGAGGTATGAAACTGATAATATTTTTTGAAAATACAATCCTCTTAATTGCTGAAGATATGCTCACGGAGAAGTGAGAGACTTGGCTTAGAACAAGATTAAAAAAATTACTAATAATCCAAATTCTAATGTAACCCTCTCTGTCTGTTATACTTTCACGGCCAATCGAACCAACCGAATTTGATGAAATTTGACAAGAAGTAACTTTAACTTCAAGGAAGGTTTATACAAAAAAATTATGCTTTACTCCTGACGACCAAATCCTACAACACAAGCGAAGCTGCGGACGACAACTAGTCATAAATATAATGAGTATTTTTCTTCAGTTTTAAATGAAACCAAATGAGAAGTGTACCCTTCGAAATAAGAAAAGATTTTTCCAAGTCGGTTTATAAATGCTGAAATTTTGTGGTAACAAAAAAATACACCCAAATTAATAACATTTTTGTTTATGAAGTCGGTTTAAATAAAACAATAATAGTTCATACTGTCAATGAAAACACACATCATGTCAAAATTAAAAATCAATTACGCGTTTTTTGATATTTCTTTGGGATTTTATATAATGTTACGAATCAATACACCTTATATTATATATACCTACTTCTACCAATGGATAGTAACACAAATTATATAACGATCCCATGTTGATTATACTAATATTATAAAGAGGTACGTTAACGTATACGGAAAGAAAATCTATAGACTGTGCTTTCAGTCGTTGCAAAATTTATAACATATAATTTTTCCAAACCAAAATATTTGTTAAATTTAATTGGTTAATCATAGTTACAATTATTTTTTATAAAATAGGACAATATTAACGATAACTTTAATTTAATTTCAAAACTTTAAGATAATGGATTAAACAGAAGCGTGTTTATAAAATATTTTTTAAATAGGTTATATGATTAAAAAATTATGACGCAAATTCTATCTCTAAAAAGCACCGTTTATTCAATCTGCTATCTTATCAAGGGACAGATGTAAGTGGGCACGTGACTTAAATACATAAGTGTGTATCTTGTTTCAAAGGGCGCGGCCTATCTTCAGGGTAAAACAGTAACCATTAAAATGTATTTCCATGAAACACTTTTTGATATTTTTTAATATGGTTTATATATGTTACTGTAAAAGCTAAAGTTAAGATTTTCCAGTAAAACCTAAGATTTACCGATTATGAATGGTAAATGTCAATAAAACTTTGGGATTCGAACTTTTACAATCATTCATTTGGTAAATCTTAGGATTTACATGTTAGGTTAGGTTAGGTTGGAACGGTAAAAATCCGAAAAAGTCATCCCTTTATAATAAATACTTACATTTACCGACTCATGTCGGTAAATCTTAGGTTTTACTGGAAAATCTTAAGATTTACCTTAGTTCGAGCTTTTACAGTAACATATACAATTTAAAACTTCAAGGATTTGAGTAACAATATGTGCAGATAAAATTTTAACTAAACGGCGATCAGGATTACGAACACGTGAAAAGTGAAGATGAATTCTCTGAGGTTATTTTAGATTTTCTATTATATATCAATGACGATTTACAATGAGATATTTGAAGTGGGAAATACCTTAAATTATCTTACAATACCCACGTGTTTAGATGTGGTGGCTCTATCTAGTCTTCTAAGGGACACCCGGTCTCCAAAGTCGAATGACCACAGGCGCCTGGCATCCTTTGAACAAGGAAGAAAACTCCGCGTGATTAATCCGCCTGACTTAGGAAATTATCTTTGGAAAAGACCCTCCGTAATAATTAGTTAATTACGAAGAGCCTTTTCTAAAGACGAAGACGTGCCCGTGCGCGAGCTAGACGGGATGTATCACGCACGGGCAGACGACCACCCCTATTCTTTTATATTTTACCGGAGCTTTACAAAGAATACTCTTCGATTAAGCCACCAATTTTGCTATTAGAAACATAATCTGTTTCCTACTGTAGAAGTTTTATATAATCATCAATATCACAACTTTGATGTTTTTAAATAGTATTGTTAAATAAATTATGTATCCTGATTTGTGAAACTTTTGTAAAAATAAATTTATAAGCCTATTATTTCTAAGCACGTCCATATAGTCTTTCTTCTATTTAAAATAATAAATAAATATTATATAAAGAAGTCATTATTCACGTTAAGCGAACAGGCCCAAACAATATTGAATTCTCCGATCGCTTCCGGAATAATTCAACAAAGCACAGGAGATTGCATTCTAGAGGAATATTCTGGAAATCCATAAACAGTGATGAATGCTTCCAATAATCTCAGAGAATTGCAAGATTAAGTAATAAGTAATTTACAATATTAAATGTTTTATTAATTGTATAATTGTTTTCGTTTCAAAATAACAACTGTTAAATCCGCTTTGTTTATGTCGGCGATTCCTTACAGATCTGAAAAGTTTCTTTCCAAATCTATAGTAGGATTTTTACGGTTATATCACAAGTATAATTGAATGAAAATTGTGATATTGACAAATCAATTATTTTTATTGCACGGCTAAGAATCGTTTTTTAAAGTAATTGCCAGTCAATGCGCCACAAGCATATGCCTCTTTTCTTGCTTACAAAATGTTTTAGGGTTTATTCTATAACAACGATGGACATATATATGATATTCAACCATCTCTATATAAATGATCATTACCGCCCAAAGACATCGGCAGTGTAGAAAATGTTATCCATCTCTTACTTTGCCAACAAACTTGGAATCTTAGATATCTCTTATGATATGCGGTTAGGATGTCTTTCGTCTATTGGCCACGACGACTTTTAAGATTTAACTAAATTAATAAATTATGTAATAACAATGAATAACAATCGACAAGTCTCGTCACAATTTAGTGTACTTTTTTATGATAAAGGGGTACGAGCAAATGGGCCACCTGATGATGAGTGGTCACCACCGCTTTCAGACAATGGCGCTGTAAGAAATATTAATCTTTTCTGACATCGCCATTGCGCCACCAACCTTGGGAACTAAGATGTTATATCCCTTGTGCCTGTAGTTACACTTGCTAACTCATCCTTCAAACCGGAACACTAAAATACTGGGTACCTACGGTAAAATATCTGTTGAGTGGCTGGTACCTACCAAGATGGGCTACCACAAAGCCCTCTACCTTGGTGTTATAGTCCGGATTAAAAATTTGTAAATTAAGAAATTTACTCCAACAACAAAATATTTTTCACATAAGATCCACCTAGCGGAAAACGACTTAAACTGTATGGAAATGAAAACCTCTGAACGAATATCCCTAAACGCAGTTTCAGTTACAACCAGGTTATGCTTACTCACGTGTAGATGGTGTCATTTTCATCTCGAAGCCTGAAAAAAAAACAATACCAAAAAGTACTGACAATTACAAGTAAATTCACAGTAAACTAAAATAATATTATTTTAAATATTTATCGGTATAATTTTATACAATATAGATACGTACTTAGTACATACTTATAATTTTCACGCTTGTCATGTCAATAGTCTAAAAACCTCTTTTGTATGGAACGTCTTTTGTATGGGACCCCCTTAAATATTTATTTTATTCTATTTTTATGATTCCGTATCTAAAGAGTTATTAGGTATTTTTTGTTATAGTGACAAAAGAAATACTTACATCTTCTATGAGAATTACAACTGTCTAGCAGTTGTCTGTAGACTGACAGCGGAGTCTTAGTAATAGGGTCCCGTTTTCTCATTAGGGTACGGAACCCTAAAAAGCGCAGCTACTTATAAACCCCTACTTATTATAAAACGAAATCTCCCCATCACGCCTGTCTGTGTGAACGCGATTAACTCGTAAATTACTGAGCGACTTTTATACGGTTTTTACCAATGGACGGAGTGATACGTGAGAAAGATTCAGGTGTATAAAAGCTGAAATATGAGGATGATTGTTGTTGATGGCAGAACATTCATGGCGATGAGAGCTTTACTGACGTACGTTGCGTAAATCAATACAGTATATATAACAATGTATTTAGACACATATTAGACTGCTCGCGGAAAACCCTTTTCAGAAACGCACTGCATCTTTTCATCGATCCAGTGTAACTCTAGGCCCAAAGGACGAAAAATCTTAGTTAAAAAGGTTGGTGCGCATTGGCGATATAAGGAATGATTAATATTTCTTACAGTGCCAACGTAATAGGCGGTGGTGACCACTTACCATCAGATGTCCAATTTGCCTGTCCACCTACCTGTACCATAAAAATAATATATATTAGGAAAACCGTACATATATCCAAACGAACTCCTTTATAAGGATGATAATCTGTTGACTGTGCGTAAACTGTTTTTAAAAATATATCCTTCTATTTTCACAAAACTTTTATTAGGTCTAAAGAACACAATATGCTGAAATGTCGTGTTCTTAAAGTTAGAGACTATATAGAATGTGTATTTGTTTTAGATTTTTTAACATATAGCTATTATGTCAATAGTCAAATTCAAAGCGACGCTACCCAAAGTATTACGGATACAAGATTTTGAAATCTATAAACAACCTATCTGAATCTATCTTTTTTAAGCGTTATAGATATGTATATCTATATATTATAAATCAAAGTCGCTCCCCACCGTCCGTAAGCTTAGATCTTGTTAACAATACAACGAATTGTATTGCGATTTCCATCAATCAATAGAATAATTCAAGGGTATGGTTTATACACTTGCATATTGTAGTAGAGGAAAGTCGACAAGTTCAACTTACCTAGCGTATAATTGGAATTTTTCCATAAACCCTTATTGTGCATAAACCCTTATTGTATCCGTGTAACGACGGCACAAGTAGCTAGTTATATTAATTTATTGCATAGATGAACTCTGACCCGTTTATTTTGATTAATACAGATAACCTTATCTCCTGTATATATATAGCGTTGAGCATTTAGTAATTTATTAATTGTTCACGCAAGTCGAGCAGTGGTCGTCATGTATCGTTTCGTGACGTTATTTCTGTTTTTAAGTATAATTAACAATTGTATCGGATTTCACCGACATTATCGTCTACACCACGGTCACGGCTGTAAACACCATAAATCGTATCACCAACATCGTAACGAAGAGCCAAACGCTAATGGAGAAATTTTAACGTTTGTAGATGTATTAAAAAAATTCGTCGAAGCGGACGAAGCTCTTCAGAGATTCTGTACTAATTTTACACAAGTTGATCCGATAATAAAATATGGACAAGACGGATGTCTGCTTAAATATCCTCTACCAGACACTAAAAACTTCAGTGTTGATGCAAGAATAACTAACAGACTATTGAAGATAACGATTATGAATCAAAATGATACAGCCATGTTTACTGATGTAAGAGTTTTACCAAATATATTGGAGTTTAAACTAGCGACTTGGTCTGAGTCAAGTGGTGTGATAAAAATCGAGATACCTTATAAACAGACGTTTACGTTCGCATATACACCTAAATGTGAGGATGTTGATGATGACGTCATAATGATACCAAAACTACCAACGTTTCAATATAGAAGTTTAAATTAGACTCTATTTAAATAAGTTACTGTATTTTATATTCTTGTTTTTGGAACGATGTTACACTTCAGTCACGTGGCGAAGCAGAGCCGAAACGAATGTAAGATTTGGACCATTACGACACTTGCTACAGTCATCTCATCATCTGTCAGCCGAGGGACGTCCACTACTGGACATAGGCCTACACGACGACTTGTATTGTGCAGCCCGTAGCATCTACAGTATTGCTATGTCAATCATACGAGATGTCTGACTAAATCATCTTTATTGTTATAATTTTTTATGATTATTTTAAAGTGAATATGTAATATTGATCTGAATAACAATTATACAACAATTATTAAAATTGTTATTTAATTTAATTGTGTCTCTTATTTAATACATAATTCATTTATTTATAGGAATTACTTACCTAACAACACCTCTTTTATTTTTATTTATTTTTTTTAAATATGTATAATAAATGATAAATACATAAACGTTAAACGAAAAATCTGATTAAAATTTTACTTGAATAAGATGACAAAACAATTCATTCAATATTTAGAGGCCCAACCCGGGATTTAACCCTAGATCTCAGAAGCTGCAGACTTATATACTAGCCATAAGACCATCGAGGCCTTAAGCCTTGAAGATATATCATATCGAAGGAGCATAACTTAACTATTATGAGCGATATATTTTTACTTAATTTAATGTTTCAATTTCACCCTTGCACCAGGGCCGGACCGTAAGTAAAGGGGCCCTGGGCTAACACTACTTAGGGGCTCATTTAAGACATATCTGAACGTATTTACCGGGTTTGATTAATTGCAGGACTCGCAGGGTTGCAAACCATACGATCTGTTTAATTTAATAAATTTATGGGATTCTTTCGCATGATCGTCTAATTTTTACTTTGACTTGACTTGAACCATATGGTAGATCCGGCCCCGCCTTGCACAATTATTTGTGTTTATCTTTTTTGGAAAGAAGTTTTGGAGTCTTGTTACAAATATAATTATTCTCAAACTTTTTTAATATATTTCGTTGTGTCTGTTATTTAATAGATACATAACATATAGCGAAAGAGACTTAGTTCCAACTGGTTGTCCCACAACCTAATTTTTTTTACCATGTGATCATTTATTTTTTCCTTAGTATTAAAAAACGTTTATGGCTATATCTATAAAGGTATAGTGCAATTTAAATAATCAAAATTAGCGTTCACTTCAGTAATTAATAAAACAAAATCCATATAAAGTATTCATTTTTGCGTTGTCTAGTAAACATGGTTTTACCAAATTAAATGAAAAGTGGTTTTTTACAAGGATATACAACTGAAATCATCCAAATAGCTAAGCTGTGTTTGAGTAAACAGTGAAGGATTTTTTTTCTTGTTTTGATGCTGTGTGCCGTCTGAGCCGTTGTTATATGAAATTATTTACAATTTTAATGTGCCCGCATTTTACTGCCAGGCATCATGACAATGTAAATTTTTGGATTGTAATTTGACGTCGTAAAGTTTGTGTTGAATTCTACGATGACGAATTCTTCATTGACTCGGAGTCTTTGTTCAATAATGTTAATGCATTAGTCTTCTTGGGATTCTGGGTTTATAGCTGGTCTGGACGGTATTTGACTGTTTATTCTTAATCTTGTCTTCTCTATTGTGGATCGGTGTACAAATGAACCTTTTGTTTGAACTAGACCATTTCTCCAACAACATAAGAAATATTAAATATCACTTGATAAAACATCTGAATAAGTATACAAGAATATCAGGAAGACCAAGTTTTGATACTTTGTCGTCCGACATATATTACGAGCAAAACGATCATAGTTCCTTTTTTTATAAGACGCCAAACGACAGGAGACCTGATACGCGGTTTCCATAGAAAAATACTATCGGCGCTAACTTTGTTTCTATTATTGGCGCTGTAAGAAAAATTAACCATTAATTACATCGCCAATGCCTGTAGTTACATACACTGGCTCACTCATCCTTCAAACCGGAACATATCAATACTGAGCACTACGGTTTGGCGGTATATATAAATCACTCGTTACTTATTGTATAATTTGTCAATAGTGGTATATAAGAGATGATGCCTCTTGCCCATGTCGGACTCGCTAACTCGACTTCTTAACTGCAACACACCAATATAAAATTAACCATCAGTTATAAACATTTTAGGGAAGGCTTTACCGTTAGGAGGTAAAAATAAGAGTTCCAACCTGATGAGCATAATGTGCCAGGAATGCGCCAGGAAGCCAATATACATTTTACATATTTTTTTATTGTTTTCCGAAATCAGAGTACTATTTCTAGAGAACTATTTTTTATGCAGAAATAGCACAATGATATAAATGTTGTGTCAAAAGAAACAATTATATCGACACGAAACCCATACCCAAAGTAGACATTTTTTTGTATCACCATTTACGCGTTCTACATCAATAAATGATGTAAAGCTTCTCTAATCATTCATTGCCACATTCGTAATCATTCGTTTACTGATTCGGCGTTTTATCTTTCGAATGCTTTATTACTTACCTTAAGTTTTAAGTATATTTATTTTAATAACGATATTCTTTTTAATCTATAAAGATTAAAAACTAAAACTCATTGGTAAAATAAATCCTAACCAATGACAACTAGGATTAATGTGTGGAAAAAAACAGTTATTTAATTATAATAGGTGGTACTCAATACTGATTCAAAATATAGTACCAAGATTTCTCTCGATACCGAATACAATAAAAAAGCTTGGTAACAATGATTACTTATTATATATAATAATACTTTGTATAATGTCACTGTTACCTTAACTTAAATCTTAAAATAATATTTTTAGACTTCAAATAAGAAAAACAAAATTATGAACATAAGGCTTCATTTAACAATTCGTGTAATAAGTCAATTATGCTTTATTGTCATATTTGATTTGAACCTTTGATTTTGTTATAAATATGGAAAACTTTGAGACTATATAAAATGTTTCTTGATTATTGTGATGTATTCAGTCGTGGTTGCAACACTTCTTGCGTTGCGTTTTGCTTTACTGTTTTTAATACACCTAACTATGTACCGTATACTCTCCTTGTTTCTTCTGTTGAACATAATGGATCTTACAAGTGGATTCTATAACTACCCCTATTACGGCCATGGTTTTTATCCATACGATAATGGTTATCACCACCAATATTTTCATCAGCACGACGATTACAATGATTATCACGACCACCATCACCACAATTATTACCATGACCACCATCACCACAATGATTATGATGACGTTTTTCATCGACACAGTGATCACAGTGAACCCAGTAATATTGAGGTGATTGAGCAGATTATGGGAGGATACGTTGAAGCGGATACGAGGTTTGAAAATTTCTGTAACGATCATTCAAAAGTCAGCCCTTTGATTACCTATGGAATAAACGAATGCATTTATAAATACCTCATACCAGAAGACGGAATGTTTAACGTTACAGTTAGGATAATGAAAAAAGTTTTAGAAGTATCAGTTAAGATGCAAGATGGCGATTCGAAAACTGACTTATTTACCGACATAAGAGTTTTGCCAGATATATTAAACTTTAGTCAAGCGGAGTGGTCGCTGTCGAATCGTGACTTGATAATTACGATCCCATACAAAGTTCCACTTATGTATGAATTTTCCGCTAAATGTTAATAATGACACGATAACTGTTCCAATAAAAAGTGAACCAAAATTTGAATTCAGAATGGGTGTATGAAAATTGGAACTGAAGATCAGTTCAAATTTGAATTCAGAATATTGTGTTTTGTTCTTTTCGTTTCATAGTTTTTTACTCGTATGTTTTATTTTTTGGCTGACTGGCTGTATATAACTTAAAAAACTTTGTAATCATGATATATGTCATAGTCAGTAATTGTTTATCATTATTTTATATAAATGGTGTTTATTTTCTATAATGGATATTTGTGTGATTCTTTTGACGCTATGACGCTCGCCTTTAACGTGATGTTTTTGCTTGCTTCTTATTCTTAATATAAAAAAGACATTTATTAAAAAAATACATTATACATTTTAAAGTATCTGACTTTGTTTAATTATAAAAATTACAAAAGTGGTTTAATTTTTACCCTTAAAGAAGATTTGAGTATAGAATTAAACTTGCACTTATTGAAAATCTCAATCACGCAAAAACGGATGGACGGATTAGATTACATCCATTTTTATTGATAACTAATAAATACCACCTGGCACCTGTAACCTCACCCCTTCACCCCTGGTCACACGTGCACGGAAGATCGTTTGACTATAAATTAAATTGAAATATAGTACCCTTTTTTTGGAAAATGGAATAATAAGAATATCAATTATTATTATGACCTAGCACGCATTATATCCCATTTTCTAAATTGAAAGGAAAACCATTTCTAATGATTAAGTTTCTTTATATTTATATTCCCGGGCAAACGAGCCACCCGTTGGTAAGTGGTCACCACTGCCCATAGCGCTGTAAGAATTTGTAACTATTCCTCCATCACCGCTTACTATAGGAACTAAGATATTAAGTTCCTCTTGTGCCTTTAGCTCACACTGGCTCACTCGCCCTTCAAACCGGAACAAAACAATATTAAGTTTTTTGTGTTAGGTGTGGTTTGACACATGTACTTTGTGAAACGTGTATTGGGGGGGCTATTGGATAATATGACGCTCCGTTATTCCGTAATGCCGCTGATGTCTACTGAATTTCTCTATTTCTTACTTCGTTGTATTAATTATTGTCATAACTAGAAAAATATATAACATATTTAGATAAAACATATTTTTCAACTATACTCTACGTTTTATTGATTTCACTTGATATGAGTTTATTAGTTTTTGTATAATTGTTTGTTGTATGTTTCAACCCGGAGACCCAAAGATATTTGCTACTGGGTATACCTATATAGCGCGAAATAAACATTTTAAGCGATGTTTGAGTATTTTAACTCGCTTACCCCGGCCGGTGACGCTGTAGAGGCCATAAGGGCCAAGAGCATACAAATTTCTAAAAAAAATAAAAATGTACGCGATCAAACTAAATTATAGTTAAAATTATTCATTCACCATTTGATCCCCGATAATACCTCGGCGTAAACAGTTTTCTTTCATTAAAAAAAATTCCAATATCGCCGTAATATGCACTTGAAACCAGGTACACCCACTCTTCGAGGAGCATCACGGGATGGCTTACGAATCCTACCGTGACGCCCTGACGGTTCGCTCACATATGTTGGCCAACCATCCAAGATATTGGGGTTACAGAGAACTCCCTTGCTCCCAGCGACATTTACCGCAAAGATGCGCACGCTCTCGCAGAGAGACCATCTTCATCCAGCACCTCTCTCTGCCGAGCAAGGCGTTAATCAGGCACAGCGACGAGAGATCCGACAGGGTGTGGTGCGCTGTGTAATTTGAACACCTACGTTATTTGTATAAAATAATGTTTAGTCTCTGGAATTGCGTATGAATCGGCAAATAAACATAATATCCAACGAATGACCTTTTATCATTCGAGTCAGGCGATAATTCATATGTCATGATAAGTTTGATATATTCTATGAACTTACAATTACAAAATACGCAACAAAGTCGCTTTCTCTGTCCCTATGTCCCTATGTACGCTTAAATCTTTAAAACTATGCAACGGATTTTGATGCGGTTTTTTAATAGATAGAGTGATTCGAGAGGAAGGTCTTTGTATATAATACGTAGACAATATAGTTAAGTAACACTGATAATTTTAAAAGTTTCTAATGTGATGTCGTAAATTTATACATTTTTTGCGCTTACATTGTAAACGCTGGCTGAACCCTACTAGATAGATAAAAATAATGTACTACAGAATTGTACACCTCAAAAATGTCTTCAAAAAAGTCCGCGATGGTATATGTCTATGTCTTAAAGATAACCCACAATAAACATTTTTTATCGTTTACTTTTTACCACAAATATTGGCTAATTTTTAAAACGATTTTAACCTATACAACATTAATCCTTATCCAATGAAATACCTTAAATACATTGTTATTTTAATATTGATCTATATGGTCCTTTATAGCATATGATTTAAATGAATATTTTAAATAAAAACAATTACATAAATAAAACCTAAGACCTCGGGATCAATAACCTTTTAATTTAACCAATAGAATTACCGTTAGTTATGCCAATATTCCTACACACATTTTTATAACTAATGGTCAATTGTAATCAAAAACAAATAAAATAGAAACGATGTAAATTTTATTAAATTGTAAATCACATCAATATAAATAGTTAAATGATTAATTTCGACAACTTAATATTAAATAAGTACCACCTACTCCTTAATACTTGGTGGTAGCGCTTTGTGCAGTCCATCCAGGTGGGTACCACTTAATCATTAATTAATTTTTCGAACGCTCAACTTGTAAAAAGTACGAAAGAAGTTTACAGTTCCATGATCAATAGGCAAAGGTAACGTAGATCAGATGACATACTCTATTTCTATTCCTCCTTAAGATTTAATTACAAAATATAAGTAAATGAAAAAACATCATATAATTTTTTATTTAATTACAAAATACTACACAACATGTTCGTCAATAACGTCGTTTTTTTTTATTATTTAATATACAACGTTACGATGAATCGGCACGAGTTCTACTTCATCTTTCAAATCTACCGCGTAAGTGGTCGCTTCGACAGCGCTTCGCTGACCACTCGATATTTCATTGGTTAATATATTCTTATCTTTACCCAAGTCTCCTCTCTCAATACCTATATCAGCATCCTGGTTCTCTTCGACCGTTGGATTACTTTCAACTTCTTCGCGACTGTGTTCTGGGGCCTGTGTGACTGGTGCTTCAGTTATTGTGGCTTCCGTTCCTTCAACGCTTCGTTCCAAAGGGAATACAACAGTAAGTATGCCATTTTCAAATGTCCAACTGCCGTTTATGTCTACGAAGTCGGGCAAAGTTCTCACGTCCAAGTAGTTCCTCTCCGGCCCATCGTCACCTTTATGGACAGCTTGCACAATCAGCAATCTCTTCTTAGCTTTAACGGCAATCTCCTTCTCTTCAAATCCATTCAACGATATCTTGATCTTGTATTCGTTTCCTTCAATTTTCTCATTTGAAAGGAAAGAGCCGAAATTCCTGTTTAAGTCCGTGATCATTTTGTCTATCCCCAGCATCTCTCGCCTCAATTCCTCCCAGAACCTTCTCGTATCGAATATTTCTCTTTCTATAAACCTTTCCAAGCTAACGTCGCCATCATGGGAGTACGGATGATGATGGAAGTGATCGTGGTATCGCGGCGCTGCGCTCGCGCACGCGACAACTGCAAACAACACTACCGCGATGGTATTCATCGTTTATTGTAACGTAGACTGGTGCACTATGAGTTATTATTCGTATTTATAAGCCCCGCGATGGGTCATAGTTTATCGTGTTATCGGTACATTCTGGAGTGTGCAAACAATTACACGTAGACAGAGGTCGAATGATTCTTGGAACGCGGATGACACAAGAACACATTTACGTCTTTGTGTGTATAGTAATAAGTCGATATTGGTGTAATTATCATATAAGTTATATGTCGTTACTTATGAAAGGAATTTGAATGGGGATATAATATAGTCTTCAATACATATAGTAAAACTGTAACAAATTGTGCGTTTATAACCGAAATATGTAATTTTATTTCATGTTTCTGTCTGTAATTGATATGAATATATTTCATGACTCCATGTGTAAATGGAGGATGTACCTTTTAACGTTGTCGTTTTTTAAAATAGAACAAACACACAGACAGACGTCAAAAAAAATTTCCCGGTAATGTCTGTGTAGAATTCCCTGGTCAATATCACATTTTTTTCCACATATTACACTTTGATAAAATATCATTGTTATATTTATAATATATCGCATAAGCTAAAGTCTGGGCTGCCATGCACTCTCTTTATATATTTATGTTATATACGATTACCTGTATGTACCTATACCATCGGGATACGTTCCATCAGACTTGAGATTTCACGAAAGTATATAAGTATAAAGTAAGTATAAAAAAGTAAATGCCTCGATGACAAAACAAATTATAATATATAGGTAGCCCATCGCACATACGTACGTAATAAGAATTATTTTTTATTTACATATACATAGACATAAATAAAAAAGTCGTTTATTTAAATATTATTATATGAAGGTATAATTTAATCATAAGTTCTGTGTTATTTTTATCACGACGAAACCAAGAAAGGCATAACAACTTCCTTTGACTCATTCATTTTTATTAATATTATTGTCATCGTATTTATCATTCGTTCTTAGTATTTTATTGTTTATGTTTATTCATAATTATCATGAGTCAATATTTAATTTATCAGACAAATACTTAGTTATTTGTCAATTAAACACAAATGTAAATACTGCCCAATTTATCTATTCATTTTTATATAATCTATTAATGTCAAATGGAAACAGATTATTGTCAGGATTTAGAGATTAGAGAAGACTAAGGAGATAGTTTTTCCTTTTTAATAGCTTTTGGAAGTGCTGTATCTGCCAATTTTTTTTGTTGTATCTTTTATTTATGCCGATGGGGCACACAAATTGATTCCTTTTATTTAAAAGTGACAGATTAAAATATTAACGTCAGATTTGACAGCCCGCTAACATTTTTTTCTTAAACATTTTTATTTAAAGATTTTTTAGAAGATTTCAGATTCACTTACAAAGACACGCACAATGTTATTGACATTTTGATAAGATTTAAATTTGTGTCAAAGATCTTGACTACGTGATTGAGGAAAAAAACAAAAATTATTTCCATCATATTTTAATACGAGGTTGAATCGGAAACACTCAATAGTAACGAAATAACTTTAAGTAGTCGTTTTTAAAAATTAAATTACTACATTTTAATAATATAATTAGAGAACTCGTGTAATATAAAAAAAAAACTTTTCTTAATTTTTCTAATACTAACCATGTGAAACATTCATAAACCCACGGATTTTTGTAAGCATTTTATATTAAAGAGTCTTTAGGTCTTCTTTCTTCTTCGTCTTTTTACTTGGAATTCCCATAGTCTCATTACAAACCTTAGTCATGGCACATTATCTGTGTAGCCCTAACAACTCATCTGCAATAGATAGTTTAGTAGGTGATAAGTCCCGAGTAAGGACATAGGCTTCTTTGCTTAGTTTTCCCCTTGAGGGCGTAACATTGGGGGTGACGGTGTACGTGCTATAGATACAGTTCTATAAGTTACGCGCGGGTAAAGCAGCAGATTCAGCTAATGTTATATATGCGAAAGTAACTATGACGTTCTGTCTGTTACAATTTACAGTCCAACCACTGAACCGTATTTGAAATTTGGTATGAAACAAGATTGAACCCCAAGGGCAAAGAGATATCAGATTTTTATATCCAAGACCGGAGGACCCATAAAAAGTAAGACAATCAACTATAAAATTACGCGGAATGCTGAGTCAACCCATCTACCAAAAAATTTTGCTAAATTGCTAAATCAAACGAATTCTTACACAGTTATATTCATTATTCTATTGTTCATTTATAAAAATTAAGAACTTCCATACAAACATGCAGTCCCAATTTCAACCTTTGTGATGATTAACTTTATAAAACAGTGTAACAATACTTATAAGCAAACGCCGAAACACTGATTATCATATTTCTAACATTGAATAAGTGATTCCGTAAGCACTTTCATCCCCAATTTCAACCTCTGAGATGAATAATTATCAAACACTCGTATCAACTGTTATTTACACATAAGCAGAAGCCAATAAAGCTAATTCCATATCTCTAAAATCACCTCCAAGCTAATTTTCATCCCTATTTTCATTTCCTAACATCTAACTTAAGAAATATATTGAAAATTTTATTTTATCTAAGTGTGCTTGTAAGTCATGTAAGCAGATACTTATTATGGTTTTACTGATTTATTTTATTTGCCTTTTCCTTGTAAAAATTCGCATTTATGTAAAATACGAATATCCATAACTATGTTATGTTTATGTTGACTTCCAGGCAGGAGACATAGCATACATATATAATTGTATTTAACTAACATTACTGTATTTTTAGATGTTGAAAAAGACTACTGAGTTCCTTGCCGGTTCTTCTCGGTAGAATCTACATTCCGAACCGGTGGTAGCTTTACTTTAAATAGTTTTTTAAATGACGATTCAAAAGTTATTGTAAAAGCCTACTTGAATAAAGTATATTTTGATTTTGATTTTATGTATAGTGACGCCCAAGCGGTTACAAGACGTGAATCTTAACCTATGATTGTGAGTTTTCCCGTTTGAGCACCAGTAGATTATTGTGCTTAATTTGTATTTGTAACTCATCTTGTGCTCGGCGGTGAATGAGTGTCTGCCGACTGCCACGTGTAACCAACCCTTTGCTGGACAAAGGACGTTAACAGGCTGTTAATTTTTATATGTAAAATTATAACATACTTATGTTTTTTTTAAATAAAGTTGTTAGGTTAGGTTAGTTATTGTATGTGGTCCAAAACTCAATATCAAATGTATCCCTTTTGATTTTTTACAAATTATAAGCGCTGTAACTCAAACACGCAGTAACGTATGATTTTAACTTAAATCGATTCGTATCAAATTCAATTTTAATAATTAATTAGAAGCAAATCATAAAACATCATATCAGATATAATAGGCATACAATATAAACAAACGAAGTAATTAATTACCGGTATTATTGATATTGATATGTTATAGGGAATACCCTGGGCAAATTTATCCATTAGGTAGTGTAGGCATTTTTTTAAAGACATGTACGTGAATGAGCAAATGGGCCACCTGATGGTAAGTAGCGCTGTAGGAAATATACCATTTCTTATATCGCTAATGCGCCTCCAACCTTGGGATCTAAGATGTTATGTCTCTTGTGCCTGTAGTTACTCTGGCTCACTCACACTTCAAACAGGAAAACAACATTACTGAGTACTGCTGATTGGTCGTGGAATATCTGATTAGAAGTGTGTAGTGAGTTTCTTCCCAAACAGCTTATACAAAGCCCAACCACCGAGTAAATTAAATTGTACTGAGAAAACAAACTGAACCAATAAATTACCAATTCATTGTTAATGAAATTGTTGTGGATAACTAATCTGAACACTTATTTGAATACGGTGATGTATATGTTCGTAATGTAGTAAAAACGTCATTATAAATTATTTTATAGCTAAGAAAAATTTATTACATAACAGCGCCATCTCTACGCAGTGTGTGAAACAATTTGGTCAAATCATATCACACTAGCACTTTTATGGTTTATGGCAAAAAAGACCAAACCCTAGATGGCGCTAACGCTAATAAAATTTAATATTGGTAGTTAGGTTACAACAAAATAACATAAATCAAACTTTAAAATTTAAACTGTTTACTAAGTAAAATCAGCTTTTATAAGAATAGGATTGCAGGATAAGAAGTTTGTCACCTGAATTTCCTCAATTAATGAATTTTCCTTTTTAATACATACGTTCTTTGTCAAAAATTTAAGGACAATTAACACTATTTTTATAAATCAATTGGATTAAAATAAAAACATTTCAATGACTAGAATGCAATGTATTTTTACAAACAATTAAAAAAAACTCACGAGATCAGAATAACCTAACATTAGGAATGCTTACATTGAATTAATAGGTATTAGATAAATGCAAGTTTAATTTTCATTTTGTCCTTCTTCGGTCTTCTTCACTGGTCCAGTTTGAATAATAGGAACCACTCGTTCATTCTCAACCTTTGGAGGAGCCTTCAAGGGTGCGGTTATACTTAGCACGCCGTCTGAAGATAACTTAGAGGTAACACAATCCTCCTGTATACCGTCTGGGATACGATATCGCCTTGTGAAACTTCGAGCAATAAATCCATGCTCGTCTTTCCTTTCTTCATGTTTGGCTTCAATTATTAAAAATCCATCTGCTGTCTTCACAGATATCTCTTCAGGAGCAAAATGTTGGACGTCCAAATTGACTTGGAACTTATCCTTTTCCTCTTTGATAGTAGATCCTGAGTCTTGTTCGGTAGCCTGAAGGTTTCTCCACGGCCTGTAGTAATTCCTGTTCGTTTGAGGGACTGCAACGATCGTCAAGATATCGTTGGGCGTCAATCCTAAGCCGAAGTTCTGTTCCATCAGGCGTCTTGGATGTGGGTCGACGAAAAATGGATGAAATGCCATTTTAGATACTATGTAAATTCACCTCGTTTGTTTTATAAACTTAATAATGTAGTAATCACTTTTTTTTCTCACACAATTCGATCACAGAGTGCTGTCACTTCGTTTCAATGTATATTGAATGACGCTCAGAAACGCCGGTAATGTTTATATACCCGTTAGCGCCCTCTGGTTACGAGGAGAAAAGTATAGAAACATCTAGATAATCTAGAACGCTGGCGAAAACGCAACGTTGAATTTTAACGGGGCTGCAAACCTTTGGCTCTTATTTTAAAAGTTGAATAATTTACGGAATAAATTTTAAAATATAAAGTATATAATACTTAATTTAAAGAGATAACAATAAAATATTTAACTTGTCTTCAATAACAAATCTTTTTTTACTTCATTGTTCTCAATATAAATATATAAATATGTTCTATTTTTTTAATTCAAATTAATTTTAGCACTTTTAGTTGGTTAATTTTGATTTCCTTTTTCATTAGATATTACATATATATATATATATAAATTTTTTAAGGATATTATTTAATATAAACATATGCAATCCTAGTTTTTGTATCTTAAGAACAATTATCGAATATTTTCATTAATCATTTAAATATATTATTGTATTCTTATACTATTACTGAACTTAAAAAAATATATAAAAATATTAAACTGTTTACAATTTCTCCTATTGTACTTACAGCTACTTGACAACAGATGGCGCACGTAAAACCTTTTCTTCTAGAAAAATCAGTATGCTCACGGAATAGTATTAATGAATAAGTATTTTATAGCTATAATGAATCCTTTATTTATTTTATACTTCAATAATATTTTGTTTAAAAAACGTTGAACAGAAAATGATAATACATAGTCATTCATGATACATTTAACAGATGGCGTTAGTAAATATATACAGTGATATTATATTCCATTTACATTAAAATAATAACTAGGTACGTTAGTGCCATGATTTATTTTCAAATCACATATTAATTATATTATTCTGATATAGAATTTCCGTGGATATCATTACTTTTACTTTAATGTATTTTCAAATTAAGTGTTCTATATGAATAATATAAAGGCATTGCACCCAAAGCTTTACATAACTATATTTTAGTTTGGTTAGAGCTGAATATGCTTTTTATTCTACCTTCTAACTATATAGATACTTGAGACTTCATGATATGCAATATAAAGTTAAAAATATATTAAGATTTATATGATTACAAAATAAAAGTCAGGATAAACTGACATATAAAAATAAAACTTTTAAAAATAAGTTATACATTTTTTTTTAAGAGTAGTGAAGTAATAAAAATACTTCATAGTATTTAATAATATTGTATGTTTTATAAAGCCAACTAATAGCTATCGCTTAGCAATAACAGGAATACGAAAATTAGAGTCCAGAGGGAGACATATTTTTTGCTGCGCGAAATGTCATGCGCCCTTGCAACCCTTTATCAGACTCAAATCGCCGGGTGCAACGCAATACGCATTATCTCGCCTGGAAAGTCCATCGAAAATGTCGTACCTACCGTTTATGTCCGACTTCGACAGGCACCATCGCATGCCGTTCCAATATGCTATGTCTTTCATACCAGAATCGTTGATCGACTCGATAGACCAATCGCATTTGGAGTACTTCCCAAGCCTGTCTAAGTTCAACCGCTACCGGAAACCTATGAAGAATCGCTTCGAAGTGCATTTGGACGTGGAGGATTACGGCCCTGATGATATAAAGGTGAAGACGATTGAAGGGTTCGTGGTCGTCGAAGGTGAGCACAAGGAGAAACGCGATGAATATGGTTGGGTGAAGCGTAAATTTCATCGCCGGTGCCCTTTACCTGAGGGCTATAAAACTAAGGTTCTCCTATCCCAATATTCTGCGGATGGTACCCTGACCATAACAGCGACTTTGGTCAAATGTAATGATGAAAATCGTGAGGTGCCGGAGAAGAAGAGACAGGAAGGGGCAGAGATACCTGCTAAGGATGACTCAGAGCTCGGGGATAATGAAAACGAGTCTGAGAAAAAGCCGATTAAATCTAAACCGGCTAAGGAAATAGTGGTTAAAATAGAGGTGAATAAAAAAATCTCCGAGCAGTCAACTGACGCAGAGAAGGAACAGGCCGAGGCAGTTCTGGAGGATGACCACGAGTAAAGGCTAAAGTCTCCTAGGCTATATATGGCTTATTGTTTGAAAGTAGAATAGATGAAATAAAATATGTAGTGGAATGACTGTGTTTTATTTAATTTTTCGCTTCATAAATAGGATATCATGACTTTTTTAACATTCTTAAAATTAATTTCAATTGTTCAAATTTACTTATACGTAGCTTTAAAGTTTACATTTTCATTATTTTAACAACAAAGACAATTCTGAAACATCAATAACACATTTTATTGGATATGGCCTCAAATGCAAGTTGGCCGGGCAAGAGTCTTACTTATGCTGGTAAATTACTCTCGTGAGATGTAAACCATTATAAAATGGCACTTCAGCTGAGATGTGCATCCGAACGGTTTCTAGATAAAGTGGTACTATATACTGAAGTATAGAGAACCAGTTTATTAGGGTCCTCAAATATATCTAGTTTATATAAATTGATATCGTCATGTTGGGTGCTAGGCAACGATGCAGTATTGATCTTATGTATGTTTACATCACGTTAATATATATTTTACAACAAATCTATGTATACATATATTTCAAAACTCACTCATACCGGCTAATTACAGTAACAATTGTTATGGATATTGGCCCTGACCACTTAAGACTAACCACTTAAGGTAATAACAAAACCCCTACATTGGTCCAATGTAAAACTTCAATAAGTTATTCCAAATAGAATTCATAAAATAAAATTGCATAATAAATATAATAATTATATAAATAAATATATATTTTATTACTTCATCTGATTTACAAACAAATTAAAACAAGTTTATGTATTTCGTTTTCTGTCAAAAAAAACTATATTTTAAATGAGACATTATTCTGGAAACGATTCTATAAATAGGACTAAAGAAATTGGAGTTTGTTATCGTCAATTTCCATAAAGGAAATTATATAAAATTAATTTTATACGGTTAATACACCGGTATTAAATAAATATAATACACAGATAATGGGTTGAATGAATATGTTTGATGATCTCTACATTACGAACAGATGGTAGTTTGAAATGTAATTTAAGGAATCTTTTTTAATATTATACATTTCGTTTACTTATTTTTTTCTCTCCAGTCAGTAATATAAGAAAATAGAATAAATGAATTCAAACTCGTCCTCCTTGCTTATAACTACTAACTCAGAATACAGTATACAATTTCAAACGAACCATATCGGGTCAAGGTATGATGAACTCTGAATACAAATAGAATGTCTGGAACAATCTTAAATGGAACTTAGAAATAAAACCAAGATGTTTACATTAACAATACTTTAATTTACATTTATTATAAATACGAAATCAGTATTTAGTTTTAGTAAGTCTTATAATATGAAATAAAAATATTTACAAACAATAATAGGTACGATGGGCATATGCAGTCTTACATAATTATCACAATAAAAACAGCGAAATTAACCGTAATACAGATATTCACTCAATCACTGATTCAGAACTTGATATTTGCTTTTTAATGGGCCCAGTTTTAATAATCGGAACAATCTTTTCCCCAGATGATGGCATCGCTAGTACTTTCGGCGCAGTGATAGTCAGAACGCCATCAGAGGACAATTTGGACTCTACAACGTCGGCGAGGCATCCTTGCGGTAAGGCGTAACGTCTTACGAACTGCCTTGATATATATCCATGCTCGTCTCTCTTCTCTTCGTGTTTTCCTTCGACAGTCACGAAACCATCAACAATTTTCACGCTAATTTCGTTTGGAGCGAAATGCTGAACGTCCACGTTGACTTGAAATTTCTCCGTATCGGATGATAACTGCGACGCCTCCTTTAGGGCTAGCTGATTGATACCAGAGCTTAGCTGTTCCATTTGCCTGATCATGTTTTCCCACGGCCGGTAAATATTTTCCCAAGGCCTCATTACCTCTTGCGGTACAAGATCGACAGGTGGATAGAAATCTGGTCTGAAGAAGTCTCGTTCTACCATCCCGAATGGTCTGTTATCGTACAAAAATGGAATTAGAGACATTTTTGATTATGCGTCTTAACACTTATTGCGATGTGAACTTTTCTTGTTTGATTCAACAAACTGCCGGCCTGGCGTTCGAGTCGCGTTTATATACCAATCGCAGCGCCACCTCGCGCTGACGGTATGAAGCAGAATTTTCAAGAAAGTGCTCGCTACTACATCTTGCTATTTCGAGAACAATCGGTATATATCTACATAACGTATTCTCGAAACAACCGATACAATAGTTTGTGACAGCGCCCTCTATCATTGAGTAGTTGTATTAATTAGACACAAAGTTAACTCTTAATCTAACTAGATGTCACTATCATCAAACATAATCAAAACAAATATTTAAAATAAAATTTTAATTACGCTATCGCACACGTATATTTTTTTAAATGTTATCAATTTATAGAGTTCAGGTCAATGCGAAGTACTTTCTTACATAACATAATTAATGTTTTAGAATATGCATTAAAAAAATCATATGTCAAAATTAAATCCCTTAATTAAGTATTATTTCCATTTATTTTATTAGGAGTATTTCTTACTAGAAAAAAGTAGCAATTGTCTATGGGGACACGCCAGGCGGATATGTATGAGTAGGGTAAATGTTGGATTGCATAATTGCGGTAATGATTCTCTATTTAATTATCATAATATTCATTTATCTTGTAACTCGCCTATCAGTAGCGGATCCAGGATTGTTATTTGGGCTTAACCCCACATTTTATTTTTCATTAGGAATTGTAATGCCTCCTAAATTATTTAATTATATATAACGTAGTATATAAACATAATACTTTTGAGTTACTATAATCTCTACAAAAAAGTTTAAAACTCGTCATTGATATGAGAACTCAACGTAAAAATATTATATTCTCCTCTCTTTTAATAACGTTTGAAAGTTTGAATTCTTATTCTAAAAATTATTTTTGTGATATAAAAATCAAAATAAAAATTTAAAAGCAACTTATTCTGTTTATTTGTTATTTGAAGACGCATAATCACGCGTGGTAAAAACATACATCGGCAATCCAAAAATCTAACCCAAAGATCCCCTACTTTTTTTGGCTCGTCGACCATTCGCCATGTTTTTCGGTTTTCGATAGTTCTTCTGCTTAGCTAATATTGTTTTACAAATTCAAAGTAACTGGATATAAGAATACCCTATATATAATAAGAGAGGCCCTAGGAATCGTGGAAAGGCCTTTTTTATGAATTAATCTGCTCGTAATATTATAAAATTGCGAAAATAAGTTTCTTTTCAAAACTTACAACACTACAATAGTTTTGTTACTAATGGCAGGACCTGCTTAAATAATATGCCCCAATTCTCTTTAGGTGACACTTTGGGTGACATTGATTCTCATCCGCCAATTTAAGACTGATTTTTCCACTGCGACCATTATTATCAATCATTTAGAAAGCTGGATAGCGGAGGGCTGAAACAAAGAGCCTGCATGTTCTTTCCAAACTCCCATCGCACCTCACTGGTTATATTTTGAAAACTGTCTTGATGCGTGTATCTTGGAAACATTTAAATTAAGACCAATTTGCAAATCAATTTTCTATATCAATTTACGATCAAGTTCCCCATTTACTTTGGAGTTTCTTCTTAAATAATTTGCTGTCAATCAAACGATTTCTTCATGGATAGTATAACAGTTTGTCCCTGGAACTAGGCCAGCCTAGGAAGCGAAAGCTAGATATCGAGAAGCAGGACATGACAGCCAATGGACTGGAGTAAGCTTAGTTGGAACTTAGACTGGCAATAGCCGGGATAAATAAATACCAGACAGAAGAAGAAGTACAACAGTGTCCATTTCTATTACCCTTAGTCTGTTAGTCTGTTGGGCCAGAATAAAATGTAGCGGAAAATGATAGCGAATAATTAAGTAATACAGTCATTGACATTAGTTACTGATAATTAATTATATGTTTTATAAATAACAAATGCAATGTCAACGGGCTATCAATCAGTCGTCGTGCGAACGTCCAGCCAGTGAGTTGAGATGTATAGTCGGATCGTTATAGTTTTTACGCTGTTCGTGGCCTTGGAGTAAGTAATTTAAACAATGTAATACTTCTAAAAATATTTACTTGATAGCAGTTGTGTGTGGGTACCCACTGATCATATATTTTATTGCCAAGCAGAAATACTTCGTTCCGTTTTGAAGGGTAAGTGAGTCAGTGTTACAAGTACAAGGGACATAACATATGAGTTCCGAAGGTTGGTAGGGCATCGACGATGTAAGGATTGTTAATATTTCTTACAGTGTCAGTATGGCGGTGGTGACCACTTACCATCAAGTTGCTGATTTGCCAAAATAGTCTCATAAAATTTACATTTTCACAGCAGCACATTGTTGAAACCAGATGTATCTTATTATACGTATGGTTTAGATTTTTAATCGTTTAATAAAAACTTGCAATGTGCGCTTAGTTACAATTATTTTATAGAACAGTCTAATGTTATTAAATTTCATTTACTATTTCGAAAAGAAACTTACGGATTGTAGACATGTCTAATTTATGTTTACATTTTGTCAAAACCTTATGTTGGTTTTGTCCATATCAATCCATTATTCGTAGCCGTCTAATCTTTAAGTATCAAGTCGATAGCATCTTCAGAATTACCCCTTTTTAATAAATATCTGCATAAAATTTAACATAATTATGCTACATTTAAAACTTATGTTAAAAAAAGAAGACTTATTATATTATACAGGATTATTTATGATACAAGAGCTTGGTGTTCTTATTCGTTAAAGGATACATTATTATAATCGTATGTATGTGTTTATTACATGTAAACTGTTTTGATTGAAAAGATGAACTATTGAGTTTCTACTCGGTAGAATCAACATTCCGTACAGGCGGTAGCTTGATATTTTCATTTTATAATATTTATACACTACATATAGATCTATAATTTTAATATTAAATAATGGTCTACACGGTAAAAGGCCGTAAAAATACCGCAAACCGTAAACGCCTAGTCATTTCCGTTCATAGAATAGGGACTTGACTTTTTAATGAAAATTAACTCAAAACTGACTATACCCCTAGAGAGATTTTTAAGAAAGAAGGCCACTGAGTTTCTGAAATGCTGATAATATTTTAAGGTTAGAATTATAAGATAATTTTTCTCAAGAACGGAGCTAATTCGCATGATGGGAATGGTACCGGGGGATAGGGAGAATAGAAGCCCACCTCCCCACCACCCCTCTACCCTGTCGCTGCTGCATCCGATTACTAAACCGAAACCATATCAATATTTTTATTTACATGAGAGTCCCTATTCTATGAATGGAAGATGTATTAGCCGGTGTCATTCAGGAGGCTGGTTGAACGGCGCCCTTTAGTAAAGTGAATAGGCTGTCAATTAAATGGCTAATTTAACCAATTGACTGCGACATATATAATGGCTTGGAGTTTATTTCACTGCTCTGTAGGATATTGGATGGGATACTTTGAATCAATTTCGAAATACAATGCTTACATACATTTAATCGGTATTCAATCCCTAGGGCTGGCAGCGCACATTACGTCACTCAAGAAAGAGTATGCTTTCCCGAAAGTTTTCAGTTCGGCGTGGCAACAGCCTCCTACCAAATCGAAGGGGCGTGGAATGTATCAGGTACTATAAAGACTTTAATTAACGCCCACCATAACTAAATATAAAAAAGAACCGAGATAGCTCAGTGATTAGAACGCGTGCATCTTACTGTAATTGCGGGTTCAAACCCAGGGAAGCACCACTGAATTTTCATGTGCTTAATTTGTGTTTATAATTCATCTCGAGCTGGGCGATGAAGGAAAACATCGTGAGGAAACATGCATGTGATATCTGCAGATATACTCCTTATCTGATTTCCGTGACGTCTATCGTCCTCCTTGCTCCCAAATAAGCAATTATGTTCCGTTTGAGGGAAAAACAGGGGTAACAGTAATAACTCTAAAACAGGCAGTTATCTATTAAAATAATATCATGAATTCATTCAATTATATCTCGTTCGCGTCCTTGCTCTGCTATGCTAATAACCCGAGATATTAAGTTTTTTAGTCATTTTTTAGGTTAAACCATATTTATACCTAATAGTTTAGTGATTTTATAAAAACACACTATCAATTATCATGTAGCTCATTTCTCAGTCATCCATTGTATTTAAATAAAAACATTTTTTTTTATTAATCATGACTCCAACTACCTAAACAGTGATACGAAGTGACTCATTCAAATATATATCAGCATTAACAACAAGTTTGTTGTGAATAAAAATGTGTTCAGTGAATTACTCTTCGGCCTTTCACAATTTTTACACCTTTGTGTCAGTACAAGGCTTGTCCCTTGGGGTAAGTTCAGACTATAAAACAAAGGGATTGCAAAATATTCTAGTAAAACAACAAAATCAAAAACAAATACAGACTTCCGGTAGTGCATTTTTTGGTACAACGTCCAACAAATCAAAGATAACTATAATTTTTTCGCTCCATCTGTGCATTGTTTTATAAACAGTATAAACTTTTTTTGATACTCTGTATTTATAACTCTAAAAAACCTTTCGTAGAATAACATTTTTAATTCTATTTATTTTGCCTTATTCTCAGGCAAAGGTGAAAGTATATGGGATAGCTATACCCACATGTACCCTGAACGAATATTCGATCACAAAACTGGAGACGTCGCTGCCGATTCCTATCACTTGTTCAAGGAAGATGTGAAACTCATGGTAAAGCTGGGCGTTCAGTATTATCGTTTCTCGATTTCATGGCCGAGAATCCTTCCCAACGGCTTAAGCAAGTACGAATCATAATAGATTTTTTTTTAGATTTCACTAGACTAATGTTTCAGTAGATGTGATTTGAAAATACTCACGTGTCGCGCATAAACTCCCTCGACGGGACATTCAAGTGTTATGGAGCAGATTTAAGTAATTATTAAGCCCCAGCAAACCCCCCCCCCCCCCCCGGGTTTTCAGCATAAATGAACAAAGCTATTACTAGAAGATATACATACGTTATATCGTTACTTTTATTTATGAACATCCATTTTAAGTATAATAAGGAATTTATAACCTACAGAAGAATTTATTGATTAATAATATAATATGCTGACGTGATCATCAAGATAACTACACCACACCCTCTCAGCCCCATGTGTACAAAATATACGAAATGTAAAGACCCCTTTCATGTTTACGTAGTACTTGAATGGCCTCCAACTGATGGCAAAAAAATCTAAAGTGCACTTAAATGAAATCAATTCTATTTACGTCAATTTAATCATTGGGTCTCAGGTTAAGGTCCGAATGCGATTAAGGAATATACGAATATTTAATGCATTAAAAAACATATTTTTTAGCGAAATAAATAAAGATGGTATCAGATACTATAATGAACTCATGGACGAATTGATTCAAAATAATATACAACCGATGGTAACCATGTACCACTGGGACCTGCCTAAGAGTCTCCAAGAATTGGGTGGCTGGACCAACCCCATCATTGCTGACTATTTTGTGGATTATGCCAGAGTAAGTTTGAATAAACCGATATTTTAATAACTAATTTTATATCGTTTATTATTGTAAGATATGGCAGGGTTGTATAATTTACATATAAGTATTTAGTAAATAGTATTCAATAAATAAACTGGTGTGATATTTTATGCAATGGTCATTTATTTTTAAATAAAAATTACATCTTTCTGAGTATATACACATATGTTCTACCAATTTTAAAACTTTGGAAATTTTCATATCCATAAATGGCCTGATTGTTTCACGAAGAAGATTTATATAAAGTTATAAATATTTTGTGAAAATAGGTCAAATTATATGTAATGATTATATGTGTCAATAAAATAGTTTTTCCGAGAGAATCGATTCTCTAATTTCGATTAAGCAATTATATATTATGGAATAATAAGTCTCTTCCAAGACCAGTTCAAAACAAAATAAGCTCTACAATACACATTTATCTACTCGGTGGTTCCCCTGGGAAACAGGGCTGGACATATTGTAATTCCATCAGTGAGATATTTATTTTTCTCGTAGATTCCATAATATATTTGCGTTGTCCAGATTCAGACATGGTTACTTTCACGTTTATAATTCTTAACTTCTATCGAACGAAGGAAGACAAATACACCTGTCTGACTAGCGTATTTAGATTTTTATAATTACTTTGCGAATGACTTTGATTTTAAGGCTTACTATATAGTACCAGTTATATAATGTAATTTGAAAATTTCGATCTATGATAAAACAAAAATTAGATAAATTTTATTAAAATAATGGTAATATAGACTGATTACAAGTAAGTGACAATTTCAGGTTCTGTTCAATAATTTTGGGAACAAGGTGAGCGCTTGGTTGACATTCAATGAACCATTATCATTCTGTCAAGGCGGGTACGGCGGGCTGGACGCGCCGGGTGACCAAGCAAGTGGTTTTGAAGACTATCTCTGCGGACACAATGTCCTTCGGGCTCATGGAATGGTGTACCGCATGTACCAGGAAGAATTCGAGGCAAAACTCTTGAGTAATGTTGCAAATATTAATACGTTGAAAAAGAGTTTCTTGTAATAATTTTATCACATTCTCCAAAATGGCTACAAATGCAACCTGATAAAAAATCCTTGACAAAATTTAATTATTTTTAACTGCTTGGTGTATTTATTAAACTTTTGTTATAAGCTTAATCTATCAGCAGCGAAGTCTTGCTTGTCTTTGCTGTTACTTTTGTAGCAACTGCTTATTTTCGAGATTAATTTATTCTAAATCTGGCTTTTTACAGCAAGCGTCGGAATTACACTAGATTTTTCATGGCTTGAGCCAGCAATGGAGTCATTAGAAGATAAAATTGCTGCAGAAACGGCTAGACAGTTCTTTGTAAGTATATGTCCTTGCTGCATGCAATTTAATACAATGTCAATAAATAATTAACTACTACTAAACTTGGACAGTGACAATTGGCGTAATATTTATACTTTATTCTTGCAGTTCGGCTGGTTCGCACATCCCATTTTTTCATCCATTGGTGACTATCCACAAATTATGAGGAAAAGAATCGATTCTATATCCAAAAAGCAAGGATTCCACCGCTCTCGCCTTCCATATTTTACGACTGAAGAAATAGAAATGATACGAGGTTCAGCAGATTTTCTGGGTTTAAATCATTATACAACTTACTTGGTGGCTAAGAGCAAAAAGAAGATCTCGTCTGAGCCGTCTTTCGCAGCTGACATGGGAGGAATAATATCCCAGAAATCATCTTGGCCTAAGTCCAATTCAACTTGGTTGAAGGTATGCAAGTAAATTCAAATTCATTCAAATGCCACGCTTTTATATTAAAAAGTAAAGTTTAGTTCAACGATACCTAACTGCTTATAACTAATATTTTATACTCTCTAATGGACGCCGTTATAACTAGTGGTTACTGGGCAAGTTATTGTGTTTTTGAAAATATATATCTGTATCCAGCTCTATAAGCTTTTTTACTACAAGTGTACATTATACTACCACCGATTCGGAATATGATTATGTCATGAACGTTCCACAAAAACAAAAAATTCGTGCCATATCTAAAATAATAATTTTACGAATATAGATAGCATTTAAATGCATTGCTATGCTACTTTATTAAATCTCATTATAGGTCGTGCCGTGGGGCTTCAGGCTGTCCTTGAACTGGGTGAAACGTGCTTACAACAATCCTCTTGTTGTTATCACGGAGAACGGAGTTTCACTCGAGAAAGGTTTGCTGGACAAACGACGTATTGAATACATAGACGGATACCTCAAAGCGTTACACACCGCCATTACAAAGGATCACTGCAACGTGTACGGATACACTTATTGGAGCCTGATCGATAACTTTGAATGGACCAGAGGATATTCGTAAGTTGAAAATATTGCGTTCAAATAATATTTCTTAATACACAACATTATGCCAGACATTCGCGCAGTCAATTTTATATTTCACGTGATCGTATAACTAAAAATTCGACTTTTCATTAAATATAATAAGTATACTATTTTGAATTATTATAAAAAATCACTAAAATTAACAACCAGATACCTCAAAATTCGAGCGTATTGTTGTCGGATTACGTACGAGATTTTTTTAAATAACTTACGTTTTTATATTTACTGAAATATAATACACAAATTAAACTATTTCCATTTTCAGAGAGCGTTTCGGTTTATACCAAGTAGATTTCGATTCTCCAAACAAGACTCGGAAGCCAAGAATATCCAGTGAATACTACGCAAGAGTTGCCCGTACCAAATGTCTGCCGATATGGGATTTCTAATTTGGAAATTAATTTAAAAAAATATATTAATTGTGAATAACATGGTGGAGTAAATAGATCTGTAGCGTTTAATTAAAATCAACGTTTCCTTATTGTTGTAATGAATTGTTTTTACTCGAGTGTTTCAATGTTTCTAGAGAAAATAAATGAATACTAACATTTGCTGGTAATTATTATAGGAAGACATTTTTATGGCCAACCTGATAGGCACATTTACCCGTAGACACTGGCTCTAAGAAATTACAACTTGTTACACCGTTGATTCGTGTACACAGGATCTATTAAAATTGGGTCCCTTGTTCCGGTTACGCGTAATTATAGCTTACTAACCCTTCGTACGGATACCCCACACACACACAGGGTTTTTTGAAAGTCCTTATGGGTAGGTACTACCCAATTATCACACATTCTACCGCAAAATAGCAACTTAGTGTTGTGTTATTATGTTCCGGTTTGAAGCATGAGTGAGTTAGTGTAACTGCATAAGGTACAAGGGAGATAACATCTTAGCTACCAAGGTTGGTGGCGTGGCCTATTTTCCAATCCGCCTAACTATACAAAAAAAAAAACAAAAAATATATAAATACAAATACAAATTAAGCACATGAAACTCAGTTTTTGTCCGGGATTGAACCCGTCGTATTCGGTTAATATTCAGCTGTTCTAGCCATTAGGCATTCTTGACTTTAATTACATTACATACATTACATTAACAGCCTGTAAATTTCCCACTGCTGGGCTAAGGCCTCCTCTCCCTTTGAGGAGAAGGTATGGAGCATATTCCACCACGCTGCTCCAATGCGGATTGGTGGAATACACATGTGGCAGAATTTCGTTGAAATTAGACACATGCAGGTTTCCTCACGACGTTTTCCTTCACCACCGAGCAAGAGATGAATTATAAACACAAATTAAGCACATGAAAATTCAGTGGTGCCTGCCTAGGTTTGAACCCGAAACCATCGGTTAAGATGCACGCGTTCTAACCACTGGGCCGTCTCGGCTCGACTTTAATTAATTAATTATGATTTTAATTAATAATAATTCATTTAATAGAAAAAAATAATGAATATATTTACTCCTTGTATGACTACTACTACTTGTACGTCTCGATTTTCCTTAGTCTAGTCTTATTAAAGAGTCCATACTCTCAAGTGAGTTTTTATTACATTTAGGAGCTTGGAAATTGGCTCACCTTAAAATGTAGTACCTAGGAAAAAATTTAGTACCTAGGTAAAAATTTAGTACCTAGGAAAAAATTTAGTACCTATGTAAAAATTTAGTACCTAGGAAAAATTTAAAGCCGTCGATCCTGTACTCTTTTCTGACGTATCATATTTCCATGCAATTAGATTTAAATGAAAAAGAATGACAACAAACATCTCTATAATTGGCTCCCAGGCAGAAATTCAGTCAAAAGGACATTATTATATAAATTGAAACGAATTTATGAAAACTTTAATATATTTTAATTCGAAATACTTAATTATATTAATAAATTGGAGGACACTCCCTAAGGCCACGATTTTTGCATACATTATGAATACATCATTACAACATCAACTTTGTATAGCATCCAAAACATCTAACATATACATAAATACTAAATAATATATATTTCGTTATTTTAACACTCTGTAAGGAATATTTGTTGTTTACGTCACTAATTATTATACAACATATAACTCTAATAATTGAAAATTCATATACGGAGTGTTTCTGGACTGAGGACGACGACGTTACGTGTCTGCCTACCGGTTGCGTTAAATTACTTTCCTTTTACGCACGGGTAGAATAAGGCTCTTCATTAAAATCTTATGTCATAACATACATCCATTGGTCGGAATATTTTACTGTACACTAAACATGACCATACCAATCAAATGTTTAAATTGACATTTGGATTTGAATATCTCGTAACTAGCTAACTAACCGTTCATTCAACTGAGGTATTTTATATTTTTCATGTTCACTATACTAAGTAGATATATCTTGGTTACTTAAGTACTATAGTAAGGAGAACTACTATATAACGTATATAATATTGCCATATGCGAATATAAATATACTGAGCTGACACTGACCTAGAACTAGTGCTCCTTGAATATCGATATAGTTTATCGATTAATTATTCGTTAGTAAATGATCGAAAGAATTGATGAACAATTAACTATCTTTCAAAAAAAATTAAAAGAAAAGCTTGTTAATATTTTAAAGCGTTAGAGCCTTTTAGCTGGGAGTAAATAGTCAAGTACGTTTTGTATATTACGAATAATGTAATATTCAAAAGCCGTTCTTGAAATAATCGATATTACGATACAACATATCGATAATAACAACTGGTTTTATCGATATTTAAGGGACACTACAATCAACCATTGGCAAATACGAATACACACTATTATTGCCACAGCACTAGGTCATATCATAATATAATATCTGTTGTTATTAAACACTGATTACAAATAACTGCTTATCAGTTACAATAATATATAGATCTATTCACCCACGAAAGTGCGTCCTGCACATTAAATAATTTAATTTTTAATAAAATATACTTAACATTTTGTGTATTTTTTTTGCTGTCTTTAGTCCTCAGAGTAACAGCTAACTGTTTCACACAGCTAAGACATCCTGTAAGTACGACTGTCACTCACACTAATGCACGCAGATAAAAATTTTACGTGGAGTGTGCCTTCGTGAGTGAACATATCTGTATCACTAAAATAATAATATTTAAGCCTCATTTCAATTAAGTTATGTAATAAATATATTCACAAATAATTGTATTGATTAGGTAAAATAAAAATATAAATATAATCTACAAGTTGGGTTGTTATTAATCGCCTCGAAAACTGTATTATGACGTCACAATACTATTGTTATAAACGAACATTTAAAACAGCGTCTTGTAAATACTTACAAGAAATATGACTGACATTTGGAACATATACCTTCAAATAATACCTTTGCAAATATAAGGGGTAATTTAAAAAAAATATTAACAATCTGTTTCTCCACCAAAGAGGATTGTTGATCTTCAAGCGTTAAAAAGTTATAATATCAAAGCAGACTTTCCGATAAATATCTTGATACCATTAATGTGCTCTGTAATCTTGATACTTAATGTTATCTTACATATGAAATTGCATATCATTAAATAACCTCGCTCCAGATTCATTGAAACACATAATTTGATCTTTCATCACATCTATTTACATCTCGGATGATAACAGGACGATTTTTCGGCCTCGGTGCTTCTAATTGCTTACCTGATTTAATTTAAATTACATTTAACAATTTCTCGTGAAACAACTTTTAACGTACTACTAAAATATCAACATTTTTTCGGGATGTTGTTCGAAGTATATTTAATATTATGGGATCAGTTCATTCTGGTTAGTGGTTTATAGACACTGACATTGTAATGTATGTGGTGTTAACTAGAGGGTCTAAGATATGACGGCTCTTATTCGTACACCTGCTCACTCAAAAATTCAAATCGACACACAGCAAAGCAATAAAAGTTTTACTGTTTTCCAGTAGAGGCATATTTAAATGGGCGGAGTGGGGTCTGTATAAATTAATGATACACCTGGAGAGATTTACTCCTCATATTCCTCACAAAGAAACTTCAGCTGAATCGTAATAAGATTTCTTTTAATTTACAACGGTCACGATACGTTTCGGAATCTAATCCGATCCAACTTCGACCGACCCGCAACTGGATCGTCGAGTTAGTAGAATTTGAAAAACGGTTAAAAGGCAACGATTACAATTCGAATCGATTGCGATAGAGTGACATATCTGAATATGACAGAAATTCCTTAAGATGTTTTAACTAAGAGATGCTTGCTCAGTTCTGAACCCTCAAGCTACAGGTAGAGTAGCCGCGTGTATTATTTTTGTATATAAAATATAACAAACTAGTTTTCTGTGACTTCGACCACGTGGTTAGATCGTCGGCTTTAGACATGCTTCATACCAAATTTCATAAAATACGGTTCTGTTGTGTAGCAATGAAAGCCTCAAACAGTCAGATCGACAGAGTCAATTTTTCATTTATAAATTGTCAATATGAAATAGTTTCTGTGGTGTGTATAAAATTAAAGTTGCTATGTATAAGATTTCGTTCGTTGGTTAATTTTAAAATATTCTTTATTATAATTAGCATACTGTTTAATATACAAATATCAATTTTACACTAAAATACAGTTTGTAGTAAAACTATTTCCGATTTTAAATTTATTTATACAATTCGACAAATATTTGAGCAGTTTTAACTTACCTTTAACTACATTTAGCGACCATTTTGTGACACTTTAGAGAAGTTTAAAATATTTTAATGAAACAAATACTATTGTCGTAAAACAAAAAATCGTATAGTTATATTTTTTTATATAAGTATTTTGGTTAAAGGTAGTCAAACGTATCGAATGAAAAAAGTAAATAATGAACGAATGAACTACGTAAATCACAAATAAGTATTAATGTTTTCATTCATACAAAGAATTTATGATTTAAAAATATTTGATCCCACATCAACAAATTCAAACAAATTTAAACATCGTTTATCGTTGAATGAGTTTATGAAAACGGAACTGCTTGAACGACAAAGGTTATTAATACAATTTAAAGATAAAATATAAATAAATAATATAGATGAATCGGAAACAATTTATAATAACAGTAGATACTTTACAATCTACTAAGGTTTAACCTTTTTGGCAACAGAATACAAATAGATATGTTTACAAATTCGATTTAAAATTGTCACACATATCGAGACAATAAATAATACAGCTCAAAATATTACTAGCAAATACAATCCTACTTGACATTTACACAGCATCTTGTTTGTATTTGGTAACTCTACCAATGAGTGCGTTAGATACGGTACCGTGGTAAAGATGTTGGAAGAAAATTTTCCTTACCAAAATTATTATTTAAGAACGTTATTTGCATTTAAATTAGGTTTAATTCTCTACATCAGCCTCTATAGTTTCAATACTACAAGATTACTTTTTAATCAGGACTGCGGCATCTTACACTGACTGCATTCCTCCATGCCGTCGTTGAACTCTTCAATCTGGAGAGTCATTTCGAAAAAGTTATACTTCTCGTGAACCAATCGCGTGGCTTGTTCTAGAACTTTTTGCGGACTAACGCCGTTACCTGAAATTGATGAAAATCACGTTAGATCATCATAATTATTTTTCATTACGAATATAAATTAATTTTAAAAGAAACATATTAAGGTTACAAATAAAAAACTTACGAATAGCAAGATGAGCAGATAACGCAGTCTTGTCCAATGACAGAGCCCACATCCGCAGGTTGTGTATTCTGACAACACCCGGTAGTGATAGGAAGGTATTTGCGACTTCCTGTAATTAAACGATTTCCATTATTTAAAATAATATTCATATTTGAAATCAACCCATACGTCTAAATAATACAATAATATGAGTAATTGTTCATCCATTGACTTGAAACATTGTACATTTGTTTTTGGCACACATTGGTTCTTTAGAATAATTGCTTACAATGCAATTTCAATAAGCTGTTGAATTAATCTAGGTATGAATTGAAATGTTCATTAGTTTGTATTGAAAAATACATAGAAAATATAAATGGAAATTAAAAATTTTGATCATTACACAAAAATAACCTGAGCACCATTTATGAACCACTGTTTCCTTCGTAAACTCTTCGAAAATTGAAGAAAGAAACTCAACATATCCAAACAAAAATAAAACATAGGAACATTAACAAAAAAAATATTTATAACGTTACCTGGAAATCAAGACCTCTAGGAGATCCCTCCATCAACACGAGCAATGTATCCTTGATGATGTTGAATGTCGTGATTAGAACCAGCACGGAAAAGAGGAACGTGCAGATCGGATCCACTAGATTCCATTCAGGCTATAAGAAAATAACGATTTCATGTATCATGTATCAACCCGCATTGGAGCAGCGTGGTGGAATATGCTCCATACCTTCTCCTCAACGGGAAAGGAGGCCTTAGCCCAGCAGTGGGAAATTTACAGGCTGATTATGTTATGTTTATATGTATCCAATAATACTAATATTAAAATACAAGTTACTTGCTAGTGAACATTATTTAAAGCATTATAAAGAACCAAAATTTGGAATTCCATTGGAGTTTCTAAAATAAAACGAAACCTAATAATTTTGAACAATAGTTCGCTTGTCAATATTCCACAGTCTCGTATAATAATGCGTAGAGTTAATGCTTGTTGACTTCCAGGCAGGAGACATAACATACATATATAATTATATTTAACTAACATGCCTGTATTTTTAGATGTTGAAAAAGAGTAACTACTGAGTTTCTTGCCGGTTCTTCTCGGTAGAATCTACATTCCGAACCGGTGGTAGCTTTACTTTAAATAGTTTGTTAAATGACGATCCAAAAGTGCTTGTAAAAGCCTACTTGAATAAAGTATATTTTGATTTTTGATTTTGATTTTAATGGGACGCCAATGGAACCCAACCGGAAATAGATCAGAAGCAGGAGGAAAGATTTCACGTGCTTTCTAAGGCACGAAATTTAATATTGGCCAATGTACTCCGGTATACTACTAAGAAGTTCCAAACTTCATTGGCCCTAGGATTCCATCTAGAAACCTCATTATATTATGTAGCAGGTTATGCCAGCCAAACGGCCACAGCAGTTTTATAAAAAAATATAGACCAGCACTCACCTTAAAGTATATAACGATAGCTGCGATCATTACTCCGAAGCTCTGCAAGAAGTCTCCAAGCACATGTATGAAAGCGGCTCGGACGTTGATGTTCTCAGCATGATGATCGTGTTGGTGGGAAGATGAACTCTCCGCGTCCGAATCTGAACGTTCCTTCTAAGAAAAAGTGTACATTACAAGGGATAGTTTCAGTTTGTGTTGCATAAAAAAATAAATCCAGCGTGTTTCACATTACAGTTATAACTTCTTGATGATAATTAATTTTGAGCCTAAAATATGATGTCCCTTCGGAGTTTGAAATACTTTGTTTTTAACCCAAAAATATTTGAATATTTATGCATTTTTGCTGAACTGGTAGAAATGATATAGTCATTGATACTAACTTTATTATTGAGTACAGGATTGTTTCCTCCATGAGAATGTCCGTGACCACCGCCGCCTCCGTGACTGTGACCATGCTGGTGTAAGGTAAGACCCATGCTGAAATTAAATTTTAGATAGCATTAAAAAAAGTACTAAATCTCTAATTGTTCCATGTAAAAATATAAAAAACAAATTATATTTTTATTATTATAGTTTTAAGTTTCAATACTCAGTTTTGTTTAGAGAGGCTGTCAGTTCAGAAAAAATGCACTAAAGTAGTTCCAACTTACACAAGATTAACTGCTACTCCCACAGCAGAGGTAATAAGCATGACAGTGGCGTTAATCTCGAATTCCTTGTAAATTACTCTTTGCACTGCCATGTACACTAGCACGCCAGTTACCACCCAGATTAAAAGAACTGATGTAAGAGCACCTATTACTTCCGCCCTGTACCACCCGAAGGGCATTCTGAAAACAAAAATGTTTATGGGATTATAATATAATATTTTTTGTGTTTTTCTGGTAGAGTAGAATCGAGCTATTCCATCTAAGCTCACGAGAGTCACAAGAGTGAACTTGTTGATTATTTGTTAAGCTCTTTCATTTATGTATTGTAGACACCACGAACATATTAAAGATGCTCGGGACCTAACCACCAGTTAAGTTTGGCATCAGGTAAGCGGCAAGTCGAATTAGTCTTCCAAATCTGCCGCTGAGAAATCTTTCCGATGAAAGAAAGCTAATGGTGGTTATGACATGTTACTTATTTAAACTTAAATAAATATGAGACTAAATATTTCAAAAAATAAAAATTATGTCATCAATTATGGGACATAATCATGCCTACCTTCTCGTGGCAGGTCTACTTGCGACCCATAATGAAAACAATGATATCATAAAACTAGCGAAGTCTGTTAATAGATGTGCAGCATCCGTCGCTATCGCGAGACTGTTTGATAAATAACCACCTAAAACAAGCAAAGGTTAGGTATTAATCGATGCTATTTTTAAATGCAACCAAATATGGCCCTGAATTCAACTCACCAACAATTTCTCCTATCATAAATATTACACATAATACGCTGGCTATTATTAATTTTCTGCGTGCTCTCTTATCTATTTCTTCATTTCTTGATCTGTGACAATGTCCTGAAAGTTAAGCGAGAAATTATTTAAATGATTATATATAAATTATTTTATTATCAGTTAAATTTTAAGTGTTATATCAACTAACGTTCTACTTCACTTATACTGCCGTTGCGTATTTCACCATCATCACCATCCGCACTCGTTTCTATAACCGCACAGCAGCCTGTGGAGGGATTTCCGTGGACGCAGAATATGACACGTCTACCGCGTGCTGGACTGTCTGTTCCATAAGTCGCCTTACCCTCTTTGAATCTGCAGACAAATATATTTCTTAAGTTTCCATTCGGAAATTATTGTTGTCTCCAAGTTTTGTGGTAACAAATAATAATCAGTGTATGGTTTTGTTCTTTTCAAGTTCAAGAACTTAAATCTCATCTTCTCTAAGACTGGAAATTGATATTTTAATCAAACTCAATTGCACATATGTTTTATAAATTATCGTGTTCCAATATGTGCTCAACCTTCCTTATGCTTATACAAAGTCTGGAGAATAGACGAAAAATATTGTCAATGAAATTTTTATTTAATAATACCTTATAATAATAGACTTTTATCAAAATTCTATTTAAACGTCCCTCGCATTAATTCCCGTAATATGAGCCATTTCTTTTATACCAGATTATATAAAACGTAACTAGGTAGGAATGCCATCATATCGAGATTATCATTATTGTACATCACCATCAGTATTAAAGTAAAACATTTAGACATATGTCACGATAGTCGCCCTCAATTCAATCGAAAAATAAAGAATTTCATTTGTGCTCAATTCTAATCATATGGTTTATCTTATTAATTATTTATTATATAATAGTTTAAAAAATGTATCATATTTCTTATTTTTAATTATTATGCTTATGTTTAATTAATATTTTCAATAATTACATTGTGTAATATGATAATTCATGGTGAGACTACCTGTAAGTAGTAGAACTTTTGCCTTGATAATGTTGAAATGTATTTTTTTATTTCGGATGTGATATTGTATCTACTGTTGGCTGTCCTAATGAAAATAAAATAAACTTATCTATTAATGTATATTATACACAAAATTTACGTACAACATCAATCAGGAAACGTTTTAATAACAATCGCTCAACCTTTGACAATAGCTTGCATGATTAGAAACAAACATTAGACTATGATACTACGAATGTCTATTTTAAATGAAGCCAATATTGACTGACCTTACTGGGTTTATTTTAAAATCTCACAAAACAGTAATGTAATGTAAAACAGTAGTCCCAATATAAGAATTAGGTATTTAAAATTAAATTGACATTTAATTGATGCTTTTTTTCCATTCGATCAAAAACTGTCAAATATTATACCATACTTGGTTTATTTAAAATTGACCGTGATACCAACAAACTTAAAATACCTACATGTATATTTATTTAAAAAGATAAATCTACTATCGAGAATCCATGACTTTAGACATGATATGTGTTTACTATGTTGCTATCATTCCAGCATATAAAGTAACATCGTCACACGAGTAAACAAGCGTTTACAATGATTATTCTATTTAAGATCAATTTAATGTAGCAAACGAGGCACTTACTGCAATCCAACCGCATTATCCAACTGTTACTCAATTATCGCAATTGATGCAATAAATCTAAAATAGATATATAATCTATTTCTATGTTATACTTTTTAATGGGACTTGAATTTGTAATAAACGGACATAGTATCTCAAATGAAAACCAACTTCCGATGCAATTGCTATACCTAGAAGTAGGTCCTTCAAAAATTATTATTATTATATACAATGTCAAGTTTATATATATATATATATATATATATATTTGGCTTTTATTTATGCCGAGAGGGAGAGATGTCACTTGCGAAATATATATCATAATATTTATAATTTGGCCGTGAAGGAGCAACAGAGCGGCAGACGAAACGACAGACAGACGTAGTTTCGTACTTATATTAGTATATATTATAAAAGAATTATACAATAATAATGTAGCGTCAATAGAGCAATGGTTTACAGGTCGCCTAGCGAATTGGGGCATTGCTACTATAATTTATGTATACAAGTGAAATTAAAAGAAAACGAAATTTAAATTTAAATAAGTAGTCATATGAATGACGCGACTGTTTAAACAAACAGCTCAATTTTTTAAGGTGGTCACGAAGACAAATGATCCAAAGAAATCTATGAAGGTTCTCGTCAACGCATCATTAATTAAGTCAATGATTTCTTGTGTTTGACTTTAAAACAACTTATCTGTAAAGATAAATTAAACTGAACCGAATACTTTGTTTCATACGTAAAGTCAACAACAGAAAAAAAAAATTCAATATCAAATATTTAATGTTTTCTGTGAATATTTTTGTTCAATTTACATTTCCATTAAAGTTCCATTCACAGTTCAATATTATACAAAATTATATATTCAGTACCCTGATTAGGAGAATAAGGTTTATGATGATATATTTGATGGGTACAGCTGTTGAAGGCATTTATGAAGTATTTCCGTTGAGTATTCCATTGATAGCGAATACACATCAAATGAGCTACGATAGAAGTACATATTCAATAGAAGTTTAACGCATACTATGGACGGTTGTAGTAACAAGTTAATCAAATTTAAATGTTCAATTTTGTATTTTGGAACGATAGCTGCACATAAAAATTCGGTTGATTGTATTGATTGTGTTTATTAAATTGTTATGACTTAACAAAGAATTAGTTTTAGAGAGCGGAAAAAAGCTACTGGCCACGTAGAGAACGGCGCTATGTCTGTATAAAAAAAAAAAACAATTAATGTAAATTGTGTGAACAGACGTCGTCAGTTCAGTTTGAGGTATCTAGGCCCACTGGACTGAAGATGGATATTCGTTCAACTGAAAAGAAGAGATGAGGTGGGTACCGCTGAATTTTTAATGGGTATAACATACCACCGGAAAAACTCGTAAACATTCATTTGCAGCGAGATCAAAATGAACAACGGAGATATGCCATCAGTACTTTCAAATTTTAAAAAGAACGTAGCACGTGAGCCCGACATTCACTGCACAGTTTATTAATTTAAATTAACTATTCATAAATAATGACTAGAATAAAAACAAGAAATATATTTTAATGGGCCGTTTCATACGTCTATTATTTTTATTTTTATGTTTAAGTAGCTAGAAACTATTCTTTGATTGAATCATATTTGTAACTTCGATCTATAGTAAATTTGAAGTCAAAATTAAAATGTAAAGCTACCAGCGTGTTATAGTAAATCTACCACCACCGTTTCGAAATGTAGATTTTACCGAGGAGGACCGGCAAGAAGACCAGTCGTACTCTTTTTCAGAAAAAAACAACTTAATCTAAACAGTCGCAGGATCGATCTTGACTCCTACTCTGCGACTGTCATCCCAGCTTAATTGAAGGGGAAAATAGGAATACTATTATACAAGTAATTCCTTACAATAAAGCATTTATACTTTTTAAATGACAAAAAAATAAGTAAAAATCATAAGCAATTATATATATATATATGTATGAACATAAAAAAAAAAAGAAATCTGAATGTTCTTCTTACGCCAATACGAGATGGAGATTATTATCTTATATTCATAATCAGTTACAAGGGCTTATCGAGATATTAATTAGTTTAATTGTTACTATCTAATCAGTATTGTTTTGAGCACCTTATAACATAGCGACCGTGTGAAATACTATCGAAATATCGCAAATGTCGCTGATGTTATCGCTTTGAAAACAATTACAGAACTCATGTTCGTATTTTTTTACAACGCGTGAAATTCGTATTGATATTCAATATCTTGAATTATGAGTTTATTTAATAATCTATTTGCATGGTCACTTGAGATGATTTTAATCCTACTTATTCATATATATAATATCATGCCGTTTTTTTTAAATATATGTATATATGATTTATCCCGAATTAAAGGTTTCGATTATTGGACGAGGGTGAGTCAAGCTTGCTCTGGTGGAACGTTTGACTGGCAGCGCCACTTGTTGGCTGATATTGCTAAGGCAACGGTGTATGTCACGCGAAAGGATCGCCGACGTCTATAATTGGAATACCAGTTAATTATTCGATTTAACAATTGAAAATTATTGTACGAACGTGTGTAAAATATTACAACATTATAATTTAACGATACCAGCTTTTATATCCGGAATTACCTACAACATTCCCGCGCCCTCGTGATGAGTGAAATAAATCCTATATTAAGTAAAAATGATAACGGCGCTCCTGCCAATAGCCGTATATAATAGAGTGCCTTCATATATAACCGATTTATTATTTTTGAAGAATTTTTAACACCAAATACGTTAAAAAGAAAAATCATTTAAGAATGTACAGCTTACATCGTCCCTAAGGCCATTTTGATGTGTTTCATTTTCCGTTCGCTTTCCTGCAATCTGTGGGAATGATTTTGTAAAAAGGGACGGAAGTATGTAACGCTAAGGACATTTTTTTTTATGGCATTGGTTTGCGGACGAGCATATGGGCCACCTGATGGTAAGTGGTCACCACCACCCATGGACAAAGGCGCTGTAAGAAATATTAACCATTCCTTACATCACCTATGCGCCACCAACCTCGGGAACTAAGATGTTATGTCCCTTGTGCCTGTGATTACACTGGCTCACTAAACTGGCTCACTAAACTGGCTCACTTTTTTATTTGACAAACGAATACATATAAAAACATGAATTCACTGACGGTGCAAAGGAAGGCTCCTACTAACAGTAATAATATGTACTGACAAAATTTAACACTTACAATCATTTAACCCATTTCTTTATCTACACTGCTCCAAAAATGTTGACAAATTTCATAACCTTAGGGATCGTCCCAAAGATCTTGAGGCTTAATGATGATATCGCCTTTTAGCTTAACCTGGTATAGGCTTGACTATTTGAAATTAGTTTAAGTATTATATTAGACAGTGGTTACTAATCCATACAACCTATTTGATACAAAAATAATCTACAGAAGCAATTAGCCTTTTCGGCGTCTTATCTTTACATGAAATCCTTATCGATTTGATATCATTAAATATAGTTTAAGTTTAATGACCTTATTATCGACCTTGTTCAGCGTTTTACAGGATGTGTGTTTCCGTAAAGTGATGCTTTAGGATTATTTGAATTATTGACAATAAATAAGAAAGCAAAAGATTTTGATATCTGAAGGTGATACGGATTTGAATGTTCCATGTTTATATTTAATAATTGTAATGATCTTGGCATATATTAAGATATTACTGCAGGAACACTTTTCGTTAGCCATCATGTACTAGTCCAAGTGGTTCCTCGATGAGAGTATTGTACAGTCAGGATTGGCTCCAGATGAAGCAGTTCTCCAAATTCCAAGAGGATAGAGATGAAATTTATTACTTCTAGAAGTAGACTTATACGAACTACTATTATAATCCCTACGCGCAATCTATTAACTCGAAAATAAAACACGTTTGAAACTAAGTTTAAGTTAAAAATATTGTTGCGATTTTTATTGTAAATACATAACATTTTTTTTTAAAACATGGGTTGGTGGACAAGCAAATGGGCCAGCTGATTGGAAATAATCATCATTGCCCATATACATTGAGGTGGTAACAAATATTAACTGTTTCTCACATCGCCAATGCACTACCAAACTTGGGAACTAAGATGTTATATCCCTTGTGCCCTCTTACACTGGCTCACTCAAATACAAAAATACAAAATATTGCTGCTTTGCGGAAACTATTTTAACTAAGTGTTAGTTAGGTTGGTCTTGTCAAACGAAATAATCATAAAGTTGTCTTCATAGACCCATCGCATGATGAACATTAATTACTGGTATCTTTAAAAGTATCATTAGACTGATAAAACTCTAGCATCTATACTATACACGACTAACCTAAAAAGGTGTGTAATGTTTTCATGTACGTATGTATGTATGTGAGATTCTCTATTGTAGCATAACATTTAAATGCTAAACACATTTAAAGTATGGAGTTACGTTAGAATCATAATGTATTAATTCATTACTGCATTATTTTACAAAACATTAATCGTTCTGAGACGTGAAACGACATTGAAACACGTGGAAAAAATAATCGTCAACAACAACGTATTATCTTCAATATTTACAAAGACTATTTGCATTTTAATATAAATAAATAGTAAACGAGGAAATTACGCAAGACGTTTTTCACACTAATAAGTGACACGTCGATTTAATTAAAGGTTATTATAGATGAAAAAAAATATGGATGTAACTTTTTTAAATATTCTTAAATATGCATAATTTCCATCCAGATATCGAATCTCCATATGTAAATAATGTTTATAGAAATACTTATTTGTTACATAATTGGAAAGCAGTAATCAACATAGTATGTTATATTTGCATTATTGGTATAAACGAGGTCAGTGATGTTTACTATTCATGTTATTTACCAGCATGCACAATAAATAGCATTCTGGACCAAATAAATTTAAAAAAAAATCAGTATTGCCCTTTAAATAAATTAAGACTTACAGTAATAACGGCTTCGTGTCTTCAGTCATGGTTCCACGAGAATTCCAAATTCGAAATCACTCAAAAATCTCTCACACACACATGGAGATCGGATGGTCAAATGTCAAAAGTGATAGGAAAACAATTTGTCGGGTGCATCACTCGTGCCGTACTAATACGATTTATTACGTGACGGTTATCAACAACCATTGAGCCCGGCGCTCCTTAACTTTACATTATTCAGATAACACGACGACGCCGCGCAAACAGTACCTCGATAAACAAGGGGTGATATTCTGAGAGTACGTTATTATTATTGTTACTGATGTATGGACATGTGATAAATTTCAGATTCATATAAATATTTTTTTTTATTGTCTTTGGTTGGATGTGTTGATATTATTATATCATTTATTGTCATAGACAATATTTCTATCCCATGAAATGCATTAATATGTCTATAAAATTACATTGGATGTTAAATGCTCAATTTATCTATTTTTATTATAGAAAACTTCTTCGGATTTATTTTAGTTATATTAATTATAGAATATAGGATTATTTTTACATTATACCAATCTTAATCATCTTAACAGTATATTTTATAAATAAACTTCCATTGAAAATCAATTATCAAATCGAACGATTACAAAATAACCACTTTTATTTCATTGTATGTAATTGATTTCAAAATATATGTATGTGTGCTACACATGCAGTGATTTTGATGTGTGCGTTTATGTTATTCGATTCGGGTGCTAGGTGTCCAACAGATAACACTAACAGGTAAATTTACGTAGTTCTTTCAATTCTATATCATATTTATGGCTCTGTTAGGGTACGGGTACAAGGTTATAAACAATTTTATGGCGATAGAATTTCTAGAAGTATAGGTATCCTTTTTAATCTATACGTATTATTTACTTTTTATGTACAAGGTCCAGCTATAAACAAATATTAGTGAAAATATAGAGTATAATTAATTATTTAATCCGTCGTTACAAACATTGGAACCCTATGCATTAAAAAATATATTCCACCGCGCATGTTTATCTCAACCACCGTGTTTTAAATTTTTTTAGGTTAGTTTTCGTGGTAAGTTTTGTAGTCTAATCTAATTTGGTAAATAATAGCAATGTTAATATATATTTTAGTATACGATCAGCAATAATGATTCTACTGACAACAAACGAGAATCTCAACAGTTACAGTTATACAATAATTATCTTACAATAATTTTTTGAATTCTTTAAATTTCATACTGTAAATAAAACTGTATCTACGCGAGCAACATCCATGCACGTGGACAAGTTCGTTAGTTCTGTATTCACTACTATATTTTAATATAGTTTTAATAGGAAGAATCATCTTCCAGTAAGCTAATATGCATTGCATCATTAAAGGTTAAAATTGACCTGGGCGAAATAATAGAACTCGACTGCACTCCGAAAAAATGGACTTTCCTCGCAATTGCAATTGATCTAAGTGAATTAAAATGACCTACGATTATATAAAACGTATGGATATAAAACGTAGTACATGAAGATAATTACAAGTTATTATATTGAAATGGTAACGCTTGAAAATTTAATTTGAATGTAACTTGTATTATTGAAACGAATGTTTACATACTTCATATCGTATCGTTTTGTATGTTGGCAGCACTGCGTTACGCGACGTCAGTCTTTTACGGACGCTTTGTAATTTAAAACAATATAATGTATTTTGCGAGGAAATTCTGTGTATATAACGTAATTTATTATTATTTAATATATTGTTTGTACCTACACATCGTATTTGTTACGGATAATTTGAGAAATACGTTACTTAAGTCGTCCATTTTAAACGTTTAATAGTTTCGGATTACCAACCGTAAATAAAATATTTTTCCAATCAACGAATATTAATTGTGTTTTTAATGATACTTAATTGATATACCGATCTTCGTATCAAAACCGGTCACCTGTAATATTTGTCATCTATTGCCTAATTTTTAATTGTGAGTTTGTGAGTGAGAAACACAGGTGAGTTAATGCTGCTAAAGCTGTAATGTGAAATGTTTTTGTAGTTAATACAAAAACATTTCACATTACAGCTCATATGGTTCAATGTCTACTTCAATTAAATTCTTAATGTTATTGACATTAATACAAATATATTTCTTGCTGCAGGGCAAGATAGACCAACTTACTAACTAACTAACTTATAACGATAATGATGCGTCTACGGAAATTCCGATCCAAATTCAACCTCATCAAAATCTATATAGGTACCTAACAAAAATTAATCAAAATATACTTATTCAAGAAGATTTTTACGAGCACTTTTGAATTTTACAAAACTATATTAAATGAAGCTACCAACGGTTCGGAATATAGATTCTACCGAGAAGAACCGGTAAGAAACTCAATCGTTACTCTTTTCCAACATTTAAAATACAAAGTTATGTTTGTTAAATACTATAATAATAATATAAATAGAATATAACCTGCCTGATAGTCAACAAGTGATATCTCCAAGTTTTTTTTATCATCTACGAGCGGCCAGCCCTGGCTTCGCACGGGTGAAATGCTGATACTAAATATACTACAGAATGTCTGTAAAATTATCAGTGTTTCTCTACTACATTGTGCGTGTATTATACGTATAAACCTTCCTCTTGAAGCAATCTATCTATTAAAAAAAACCGCATCAAAATCCGTTGTGTAATTTTAAAGATCTAAGCATACATATCGACAGACAGCGGTAAGCGAGTTAGTTTAATACTATTTAATAATGATAATCTAGTATTCAATAATGTTTTTTATTTAATTAATTTTAATTTATGAATCACCAAAGTTAATCTTGTCTTAATCGTAACTAAGGACCAATTCTACTTATTTGTATCAGCTAGTGACCGAACCACATCGCAACGCAACTGAACTGGATCGTTGCGTGTGTAGAATAGGATGACAGTTGACCGACAAAGATTATGTTTCGATTCGATTGCGTTAAACTGTCGTTTCGTTAGTGGAATGGGGCCCTATTTTATTGCTTATAAATAATAGTTTTTCATATTAGACGCAGACATTTAAATGACAATTTCAATAGATAACTTATTCATATTTGTACCTGAACTTTCAAATATATTTTTTTATCTTTTTTTTTTAATGGCATTGGTTGGCGGACTTTAATATAAATAATATAATCCCTTAATTGATGCTATTATTTTATATCCTAACATAGCCAGATAACGTAACCGGGCCAAACTTTTATTATAATTATTGTTTTACTATAATTATTTTTTAACTAACTAATTTTTATTAATTAACAATTATTGCTTTCGTCGACGAGTCTCGCAACATAGTTTCAAAATAACACCTTTAGGCGTCCCTTTACTGTAACGCGTTTCTTATCATAATTTGTCGCTCGTAAATAACACATCCGAATTTCCGAAAACAAAAATAAGTTAATATAAATAGAAATAAAATAGAAATAATAAAAGACGGCAACAAGAAACATAAAAAAGGAGAACATATACATACATATTTATATTATGAAAACTAGAATTTCCTGGAAAATTTTAGTCTATACAGAACATTAAGCATACAAGCATAGCTAATTTCCAAGTTTAAAATTTACAAACAATGTCGAAAAACAGTAAATTAAGTCGACTTGTATTAATAGTGTCTCATATTAACAACTACTAATAACATCTCAAATCAACATAATACCGTTGAATGCGCAGGCGCAGACAGTCATTCAGTAATTATATATGCCTTGTTAACGTTGAAGGCTATTTATCTCTATCTATTTAGCGTTTTGAAAAACTATGTTGTTTTGTTTTATTCTTTAAATATACGTCTTGACCAAAATGGTTCTTTCAGGAAATGACGTTTAAAGTTAACTTAGTACACCTCATTTCCCAAAAGTACAATTTTAGCGCTTAAGCGTTTTTTTGTATATCATACTGGATTACTGGTCTCATGAGCCTGTAAATCCCGAAGTTCTAAGTTCAAATTACGGGTCGAGTAAACAAATCTTAATGGCATTTTTTGTCAATAATCTCTCAGTAGCAGCTGCGGTTGGAAGTTTGCAGTGACATTTCCATGTCTTGAAAAACACGTACAATTGTTGTCTCTCCATTCGTGTCACATCCCCGTCTCATCGGAGTAAAGTTAGGTAATATTTGACAAAATTTGTGTTACTATTACCATCTATGCATATACAGGTATATTATAATATCTCCAAAGCACTCACCCAGTCTAAATTGAGAAAAACCTCCATGGCAAAGGTCAGTCAAGAACAATGGGAACCAGATGTTTAGGAATATATTTGTTTTTTAAAGGTAGACAAATGGAGCATTGAACCTGATTTAAAGTGATCATCACTCGTATTATGGTATAATATGGTAAGTACTGTACCATTAAATACACTGTCAATAACGCGCCACTACTTAAATGGATTTATTACTGTTTAGTATGTATCATATATTATTTATATTTTACTATAATATTTATATTTTATGGCAGAGAATTTCAAGAAAGCGCCAAAGTTACAACTACACACGAATGGCATTTCGAACTGAGACCGTCAACTTCAATTTTAAGATCACACTTACGATTACGACGATAATGATGATGAATAAAAATTCCATATTTTTCCATATATAAAATAAAGCATTATTTTCATACAAAAAATGAACCATTTCATTAACTATGTGTTTTATATGAACTGTACAACTGCAAGTCGGAATATTTGTCGTCCCTTAAACGTCAAAAACAATGGCATAATGTGTTGAATTGTAATCAGATGCATTTTCGGTTTTGATTATTCGGTGAAGAATAAAGTCCCGAAAATGTTGTGAAATATTCAACATGTTATATGTATGATTACCACGCCACGCCAAGTTCTGCGCCCATATACAACATTTTGCCAAAAATATACATAGTAGAATCAGAATCAGCTATATAATAGATAAGGAAATATCATAAAAGGAATACATACATAGTTATAGACAGTTAAATGCTGCTGATGCTTTTGCCCGGGCTTAGTAAAGCCGGGCTTGATATCTCAGCTCCCGTTGGATATAAATGTAAGAGAACACAGAGGACATCTGTACTCCGTATTAAAAGCTGGCGTGATATCAGAAGGACCTAATCCTTAATTCCATTGAAAATACAGTGCATTATCACAAAGCCTATTGGAAATAAAATGTACATATATTTTGAATAAAGTGATGACTATTAGGACCCTTTTTCAGCTTCATCATTTTCTGGTCATATCATTTGAGTCTAGTTACAGAACCAAGATTATTATATAGGTACTTTAAAACGGTGTTTCATTTCAAATGGCATTCCCAAGTTATCTAGCTTATCGCAGGCTATAGATTCTGAAGCCTGAGTTCAGGCAAACAAAACGTATTTGGGTTTTTCTGTCAAACCTCACTCGCCCCAAGAACCCCGTAAAGCCATTAATGCTTCGCACTGCTCTTCGGTCCTGTTGAACTATAAAAATGAGGGAATAGAGAGTGTCTCTTTGTTCGAGCATTTTCTACATCTCTCGCTGATGCAGTTAGTCGAGTAGATAGCCGACATAGAGTTATTACGTCTTTCTGTGGAAAAACTCCTAGCCCGGAGTCTGTTTGATGAAAGTTTGTACTTTCCCGTGTCTCGGAAGGCTCGTAAATCGTTATTTGTGCACTTGAACACTCTAAGGTCGTGTCCAATTTACCGTCCCATCGGTCTACGCTTTTGTGCAATAATGTCTCAGATAGTTGTCTGGTCTTCCTTAAGATAGGTTGTCGTAGCCGAAATCAGTAATGACGACATCGTCATATCTCCCGGGCTAGTCAGTGTACCCAGTCACCGTGTCAGGTTGAGGAGACTTCGACATCGGAAACAACAGCTTCAGATCAATCGTTTTTGGGTAACATGAAGTTTTTAAAACTTGATGTAACCGATAATTTTGGTTGTTTTGATGTGAGATTTTAGAAATATATATTAGCCATTTTAAATAGTAAATTACAATATTTTAATCAATATCACACGTAACGGCCATTATAATAACCTGGTAACCTCATTTCGATGGCACTTTAGATATTTATGTAGTTAACTACTTATGCCACATATTATTACCACATACTCTAAATTAAATATGATTTGAAATGTAATTGAAGAAAAATGTTCAAACAGTCTTCGTTCATCCTAAAAGTGTTACTATTATTTTTTTTTAAATGTTAATGTTTAAATCGCCTTTGCCACATTACTATAATTTTATATTTCGTTACGATAATTCATTATTATTTTTTTTGTCGCCGTGAGCCGTTATGATTATTTTTCCTTAGTTTTTTTGATTCTGTTATTTATGGCAGTAGATGATACATTTTATGAATGAAAAAATTATTATTACATGAATACGATTTAACTTTCATTAATTATTTGTAAATATCTTGAAAACTTTCGTAACCTTAAATACCTAAAAATAAAATATTATAAATTAATGTATCCCCATGTTTATACCGGAATGTTTTTTGATGACGTGATGATTGAATTGAAAAAAACTTTTTGTTGTCAAAATAAGAAATCTTAGTTAACCGTGGAATACATTTTTCTTCTATTTTTGAGGATCAAAACTTGTATGTAAAATCTATGATAGCTCTATTAAAATTAATTACTTAGTTTCACTTGTTTTCATTGATCTAAGAAATAACCACAAATATAAAAAACCGAAGCTATTGGCCTGTGGAGACGTCCATTAAACCTATCCTGAATCAATTTTATAGTCCCCTGTGTAAAACGACGTACGAGACCGCAGCACAGCATTGACCTTTATCATTACCCTCAGAGCCTCTGTTCTATACAACATCGACCTTTTAACGACCTAGTACTACTTCTAGTATTTGTGGAATGTGCAATAATATATTTATTGCTATATCTTCTTTTGAATGATGAAAGATAGTTGTGAAATTAATAGTAGTAAATAAAATATGGAAACCGACTATTTTCTCGTGAAATTTGTGATGTGGGTACTGGAAGAACCTACCCTCTCCATTTTTATATCTCTTGTATTTACATACTATTAATATTGCCGATTTAAATAGTAATAGTAAATAACAAAGCCATTAAATATTTTTTTTGATATTCGCATTTTCGATGTTTACTTTTCAATTTATTATTTTTTTTAATTGCGGGTAAATCATACAAATAAAAAATCAATAAAATTGAAATAGGTGATCTTATAATTAGGTATCTAAACACTAACATAATATTTGAGGATCATTTGAAATGTTAAGTTTTCAACTTACCCGTTTAACGTAGATTGCGTTCCTTGCTCCATAATTTTATTTTTAACCAAACAACCAGGCGTTTCTAATTTGTCCGTAATGTAATGTGCTTCAACATCCTCCAATATAGCGGCTCGGTCGGCATTCGTCTTATTCAACTTATCACTCGACAAACTTTTCGACCGATACCTCCCACTCAACGGAGTCAAACCCTTATCCACTAAAGCTGCACTCAAACCATTCAACTTGCTATCATTTTGATAATTTTCACTATTTTTATTAGATGACATCTCGCGCCAAATAAACACGAGCGTACGTCAAAGAAATGTCAATCTCGAGTTCTCGACAGCCGTCGCACAACTGACGTTCCCAAGCGCGATCCAAACGTTATGCCAGCGACCGAAACAATACAACGCCGGCGAACTAACAACACTGTCCTTCGTTGTTTATTGAATAATATATACAACAGTTTGTCTGGTCGAGTAGCTCGTGACATCCATAGTTAAAAAATGGTTTGTTCTCAATGTCGGAACGCGGACAAGGGTGAAGGCGTTATCAGAACTATTGTGCAACGAATTTCTTTACGATTCATTGTAGATTTTGGCGAAAAACAAAGCGATTATAGTTAGGTTCAAGAACTGAGGAAGTAACAGAAAAAGACGGAAGTACTCCTTATGCCATTCTAGTATCGTTTACTCAAATAGAACCAAACTAATTGAATAAACAAATAAACCTAAATATTTGAAAGTTTAATAGTGTATTTAAATGAGCGACTTTTATGGCGCAATATTTCGTGATTTAAGTCTTATCATAAAAATAAAAAAATAAAAACGATTTACGACATTCAAGAGCGATACTCAATCAGTAGTCTCGAGAATTGAAATGCTACAGCACTCCATCACCGAGGCTGGACACTTGACCTCTACTATACGTGACAAGCTTTTAAAATAAACACTAGGTACAACAAGATCTATTAGCCTATTGTTATACAGACTGTTATCACGTATTTCTTCGTGGTAACAACTCCATTAAATGCTTTATTTATAACTAGCGTCCGCCCGCGCCTTCGTCATCACGGAGACAGGTTTTATGTACCCTTTCTAAAGTAAAAAAAAAGGCAAAATTATCCTAAAATTTCATAATGATCAGTTGAGTAGTTAAGACGTTAATGCGTAACACACAAACTCACTTCCGCGTTTTAATATTAGGATGCTTAGTAAAGTATTAATACAGATACTTTGAACTGTCACGCTAACCTGATCTAAATTAAACCCCAATTCGAGCTTAGTGTCAAACCCAGTAAATGTATTGAATGTTAGGACGAAAGCAGTAATTAAAACCGCTGATGTCTTTCGGATATTTACAACGACCACGAGAAAATAAACAGAATTATAAGTAGAACGATTTGAAATTAAAATGATAATAAAAATAACAGAAACTTTAACTCATACATAATTTAAAAGAGTATTATAATAAAACAGTACTTTTTATGTCACTCATTACATGTTTATTAAATGATTTATTAGCAAGCGATATTTCAAAAAAATAATAAAATATACTTATTTAATACAACGTCAGCATCATTTTAATAAGTTCAATTAAAAGGCAAAGAAATTATAAGGCGTATAATTGCATTGGCAGTGTATAATTGCTATTAGAAATGGGTAATCTAATAATTATTTTAATCATTTATTATATTAAGAAAAAATAATGATTCTAATCACCGACTCGCACACTAATTAATCTCCAAAAAGGCCAAATATAAAAAAATACAACAATATTTCGTATTGCATTTTCAGTATCAGTGACCTTAAGTTTTTGTTAATTTGGTATATGACCCGAGAGGGAAGACCTAATCACCGCACTTCCATCGCGAGGTAATTATTTCTGTATTGACGTTAATATACAGAAAGAAGCTTAGGGATTGATCCATCTCTAGAATACCATTTCGTCTCTTACGATCTTTACGGGGAGAGGGCAAGTTATGAAAGTTTATTCCTCGACATTAGGACAAGGAGGAAAGACGACGTGATGAGCAGGAGTCCGCTGGTTTCAGTCAATTTTACAGTTGTATGAATTATATGAATTTAATGACACTAATTACAAAAACTGATCACATTGCACGTCAGAATAAAGAGAGGTGGACTAAAACAATCAGTGCATGAGCTGGCCCTTTCGGGAAAAAGGAAAAGAGGTCGCACCTTGGAAAGATGGGTAGACGTACTTGTAATTCGTAAACAAAGACTGGATGAGAATAGCTCAAGACCGGAAAAAGTGGAGTGAGCTGGACTAATATTCGTCGAGGGGTCCTTAGTTAAAATGGTTTTTTAGACTGTGTTATTACTAAGGAATTAAAGAGGCTTAAACAAATAAATTATAAAAAAAATACATTTTATTTGCATTTTGAGATGGTAACGTAAATCATATAATAAAATATATTACTATAATTTTTATACCGCTGTATATTTAACATATTATTTTAACAAAATAATTATACTATATTTATGTTATTTTAATAAACATAAAAACGAAATGTATTAAGTTCATGCTGCGCTTGAGCAGCGTGAGAAAGGTAAACAACTTATGATAGCAATATCAATTTGACATAATAATCGTATATTTGAACCAGAAAAAATATATGTATGTATTCTTTCGCTAGTTTTATGTTGGTTTGAATGTGTGTGTCTCGTAATTATTCTCACGTGGAACACGGATATAAACATGTATGTGTTGTGTTGGGTATTTAGACAATGTTTACAACTCAAAAGTTCTAACATTTTTTAATTAAATAATGTGTTAAATTACTTCGGCAAAACTAAGAAAGACATGTTTAAAAATTTAATAGGATAGTGATTTATTACTACTGATATATTATGTATATTTTTTATGGGAAGTGTCAACGGAATTAAATTAATTCAATATTTTAGAAAATACAATTAATTTCTCATATTTCAGCAATCAAGAAAAACATTCTAAGAAACCCAGCATGTTTCTATATCCTTCTACCGTACACCTTCTTAACAGAGATGCGACGTTTACCATTGGACATTTGCAGATGAACTGAAAAAAAATTAAAAGAAAAATTATAAAGAACTCACCCAGACATTCTTCTACAATCGGAAATGTATTCCTTTGCAAATATTATCAATACAATTGGAAATAACATTGGCTCACATGTCTTGGCCAAAATAAGAATAATTATAAGTGATATTCGAATCGAGATGGCTAGTCGAATGCAATCAAAATGTTTTCGTTTTCATCGCGTGGGGGTTTGCGCATAACAATGATTTCATGGAAATTTAAAGTACGTAACACAATGCACTTGATAGCGGACCATTTACGACGGTAATTGGCCGATCCTATATGCGAAATAAAACTAATTAGCAAATATTTATGGAATCTGTACTTACGTCTTATGAAGGTACATACTTTAATAGGTATGTACCTTCATAAGATGTAATCATGTTTAACATAGAAACACTTCCCAAATGGCCCATCATTCATCAACGATCCAGTTGCAGTTCGGTCGAAGTTGTATCGGAATATAATTGGGATGGTATCCTAATCGATATAAATAAAGAATTAGTCCCCTCTTACAACTAGACTGACTTTTATTTTAATGAGAAAAAGTCAAATAGGATCGAAATAGAATCGGGAAAGTTTCATAAATGTTAGTCGAATTACCCCAAACTGTTTTCATTTTTTTTCTATGAACAGACGTCACAACTACCGACTATCGGTGCTAGATGTGACGTCTATTCTTCGAAGACAATTGCGACTTATTTGATAAATGCAGAATTAATTGAAACGTTGTTACATATATTAAGAGTATTAAATTTACATTTTATATTCATCTTTATCATATACGACTGTTTTACATTAAAACGCAGTTGCATTAAGAAATACCGTTACTGTACCGTACTGCAATTATTATTTGAAATATATACATATATGTAGATGATTAATAATGTAATGAGTATATGATTATTAAATGTTATTTATTTTCACCATTGTCTATCATTAAATATTTTTCATCGACCTACATAAAAACAGCGTGATGTAATAATCTACAAACATCCATGAGCAGAGCCATTTTTTTCTCGCTGGAAAATGCGTTACACACTTACCCCACGTGATGTGAAGTGGGGGAGTATGTGGGACTCACCGGTGCCCTGGACGCCGAGTGCGCCCAGGTACACCGGAATACCCACTAAAAACCAGCGGTACCCTCTCCGTCTTTCGGCGGGCGTGCTACCGTGACGCCCTGACGGTCGACCCGCCTATGCGGACCTCCAACACCTAGAGGAGGTTCCCGGGGTCCATGAGCAGAGCCTAGCCCAGCTATTCCCACAATTTTTTTAAGCTATTACTTTATTAATATTAGTATATTTGCAACATAGCTCAAATCATGGTGGTCGTTGATTTATGCAGATATCCGTAAACGCTAAAAACATTCACCAAGCACTCTATCAATAACTCTCTAAAACAAAGGGTCTGATAGATTCTATGAATATAGCAGGCAGTGTATCAGTGGAAAGTGGGTGATATAACATTCATATGTTATTACTATGCCGCATTCATAGGCGCACGTAATGTATCGGCGACCCACAAATATTAAAAGCTATTCATTACTTCACCGTGACGTGCGGACGACAATATCAATTATACACGCACCAGTTTATAGATTAGGCTGATGTTGCCAAACGTATTTCGCGTGCAGACTATGGGATTGAACTTATACTTAAGACATATTTTTCTACATAACCTAGTTGTAACGGCTTCATTTTTCAAGAAACACATTCGAGCTAAAACTTTTAAAACATTCAAACGGACTTCCATATAATAAATATATACGAATAATTCAAAAATCAACTAATTGGGTGTTTTATTTAAATCTTTTTATTATCTATACTAATATATAAAGCGGAAGAGTTTGTTTGTTTGTTTGTTTGTTTAAACGCGCTAATCTCAGGAACTACTGGTCCGATTTGAAAAATTCTTTTTTTGTTCTATAGTCCTTTTATAGAGGAAGGATTTAGGCTATATAACATTACGCTGCGACCAATAGGAGCGCAGCGACAGTGAGAAATGTTGCAAAAACGGGGAAAATTATTCACATTTATGGACTTTCGATGCGTGCGCAGCATAAACGTTTTAAGTTACTCAAAAAATGTGTATAAAAGATATATTCCTCTTTTAATAATAAAAAAAAAGTCCACACACAAAACTTAACACAAACCTATGAATAACAAACAATGATTACAATATTTTTTAGATTTATACTATGTAAAATGAAATTAAAAATATTTAGACTATTTAAAAGTCAGCAAAGTTATTACGATAATATATTATAGTTAAAATTATTGTTATTTTTGGAGGCGGTGTCAGCCAAGGTAGGTTTGTAAATATATGATATACTCCAAATTTGTAAATCTGGTCTATCGATAAATACACTTCTTCTTGATGTTTTTTTAAACCCTATACGTACATAGTGGTCCTATATAATGACAGAAAATTGGAATCAAAATTGAGTGTTTAAGCAAACATGTCTACCGTCAGGTATTACAATTCATGAACTTTTCTCCTAATCCAAGACAAAGAAAAGTCATTCAGATTTACTATTACATTTCCTGTTGAACGTTTTGTTTGTTTTGGCAGAGTATGAATTTTGTTTGTGATTTATTTATTTACAATTGACTTTTTCTTTTGTCTTACATCCAGATGTCGATACACCTGCATCGAATTGTTAACAAAAAAAATATTCGCAATCGTACACTATTGTACAATATTTCTTTTATGTTTAAGAAAAGGGTTGTCATAATTGACCGTATAACAATAAGCAATAAAAACACAGATGTTGGTAATTTATTTAGACAAACTTTACCGGTAATTTTAAGAGGAACTAGAGCAGACATTGTAAGGTCTTGCCTTAAAAGTTCACCGTTATGGAAATTTGTCCATACCTTAAAACTATCTACGAATATGAGAGCACATTTGGGGGGAGGAAGTACAAATTTTCCTTCAAATTTACTTTTAATAGGAGATGGAAAAGTACCTCATTCTGAAAATAAAATTGAAATTGATCGCGATTTAGGAGAAAAAGTGAGTAGCATAGAGGATTTAATATCAAAAGTTTACCCTAATATCGTCGAAATAGAAAATAAAGATTATCAATGGATGTGTCAAAGGGCAATATTGGCGGCGAGAAATAGTAGCGTTGACGAAATTAACGACCTAATTTTAACCAAACTTCCAGGCGATATAACTACCTACACATCTATTGATAATGTAATGGATCAAGAAGATGCTGTCCATTACCCACAAGAGTTTCTTAATTCTTTAAACCCGAGCGGCCTTCCACCACATTCCCTGAAGTTAAAAATAGGTGCTGCGATAATTTTACTCAGAAATCTTAAACCACCAAATTTATGTAACGGGACCCGCCTTCAAGTAAAATTCCTTCGCAATAACGTGATCGTTGCAACAGTTTTGACTGGTCCGGCAGTTGGTCAAACAGTGCTTATACCTCGCATCCCAATGATTCCAAATGATTTACCTTTTAATTTTAAAAGAATTCAATTTCCCATTAAGTTATCTTTTGCCGTAACCATTAATAAATCACAGGGCCAAACATTTAAACACGTAGGAATCGATTTACGTCAAGACTGCTTTTCACACGGCCAACTATATGTCGCGTTGTCAAGATCGGGTTGCGGGCAAAATCAGTATGTTCTTCTACCACAAGAAAATAAAACTAAAAATATAATCTACGCTGAAGTACTGTAAAACATATTATTAAATCTTATTGACGATTATAATAACAAAACCAACGTGAGCAATCAAACGATAATCATGATAGTGTTTCCGACAACTACGCGAACGAAGTCGCGGGCACAGCTAGTGTTGTATATAAATGTCTGAAATTGAACTTAGAACCTCGTTTTTATGACATCGTTTCAAAACGTTATTTACATAATACACTCTATGACCGAAATTCCTTTTAAACTGATAGGCTACAAATTTTAAGTTCAAATTCATTTAGTGTCATAGTGTGACTTTCACTATAAAAAATGCAAATACTCTAAATTAAATTTCAAGGATATTCGTAAAAAAAATAAAAAATAATAACAGATCTGTGATGTTGTATGTCAATAAATAATATCATGAGCAATATTGTTATTTCAAAAACTTTATATTTTAACATAAATGTTCCTTTGATAAACAGCGGAGAAAAACGACCTGAACTGGTGTATTTGTCTATTTATTACTAAACATATACATAATTACGTACTTGTAAGCCAATATCAAAATTGTATGTTAAGGTTTCTAAAATGTATTTAAATTCGTTCTTAAAAATACCATGTTTGTTATTATTTGCTATTGGTTGCAATAAACAATTAGATTCTGTTTTAGGATTTTTTTTCGATGAGTCCGTGTTCAGTGTTGCGGTACGACAGAAAACAATAAATTTCCTGTTCCTTATTGACGCGATTAGTAAAGTTTTTAGGGAAATCACTTCCGGAACTAAGGTCAAATATATCTATGTTATTATACAGATACTAGCTTCTACTAGATCTAATCTAAACCCATCTACTCAAACACAAAATTATCTAAATCGGTATAGGAGAAGCTCAGTGTCATAAAGATGCAACATGCACCTTAAATCAAACCAACATTAAGTTATATTTCACACTGGCTAATGACATAGTATTATAATGATTTATCAGCAGTCATTGGTCAAAATCCAAATCGATCATAAATATGATTGGTGAGAAAAACATAAATATGATTTTCATAAATACTATTTGCATATTTCGAACAATTTTTTTATCTACTTTTTTTTAAGCTCTTCCTACCAAACAAAAAAAATAAAATCAGTTTACAAACTGAGGAGAAAGTGGTACTAAGCTGTTTTATTTTTGCCTATTGATATAAGAGTATATATAGATTTTCGTAACAATGAGTTGGTACTATGCAGTTGCACGCATCACCTGTGGTATGCTTATGGTCTTTCACACGTGTCTATAGCAACAAAGGAACGTAAGGGACAAACGAAGAAACGGTATATATATTTTTAAATGTAAATTTAAAGAGATTTTATTTAATTATGTCAGCATCAAACACACCCCTACACACAGAATAATATGACACATTTTTACTAAGGAGATGCGTTCACTATACTTACACTAATAAACCATGATAAAAGTTTTCTTAATAAAATGGTGTTATTAATAACATGCTCACATGTTAATAAGACAAAGCATAGAAACCTTCATGCACTATTTATATATTTTGTTATTATTACGGGTTTGATGCTTTTAGCACTACAACTCTAGTAAAATATGTCTCTTGATAAGTAGAAGGTGAGGCGCTTATTCCACCGTCCAGTTCCATTGACGGTCGTTGCACATGCATTTCCTTATATATATACAATATACATGCCTCATGAAGGTGAGATTTTTAACGCCGATCATCAGGCGAATTAATATACTTCAATTTTAATTGGTAACTAATTTATCCTTATAGATCTATTCTAGCGGCAAGATACGATGGCCGTTTTGACACATTAAAAAAGTGATGTGAAATGTAAATTTATTATCGATATAATATATTCAAATCTTTGTTTTTTTGCAAGTAATTTAATTCAAGTTTTTGTTGCAAGTAGTATCTGATTAAAAAGGTTTAATAAACAAAAATATAAAATAAGTTTAAGTAATATATTCGAACGAAATCAATTTAAATCAAATATTGGAATTAGAATGAATGACTTTATAAACACATTACATACAAGAAATAAATTGATACAAAAAAAGAAACCAAAAACACTAGTGGCTATATTTAATCGGAGTCGTCCATACTTCTACTTTCACTCTCACTGCTATCGTCACTCACATTAATTATAAGTTCATTTTCTAAAATATTATCTATTTTCACATTTATTTCATAATCGTCCTTTATTAATTTAATAGTTCTATTTACAACCTTTTCCAATCACATTCGATAAATTTTATGACTAACTGCACGTCACTATTGACAATAAAGAACAACAATTTGCTCCTTTGATGTAATTATTTATTAAATACGAAACTTCATGAGCGGGCAAACGTCACAACGGCCATCATAGCGTGCCGCTACTATAAGAGTCATATTGTCAATACATATAGAACATTTAAGTCAGTGAGATAAGAACCATAAAAAATACAGTCCAATTGAGAACCTCCTCCTTTTTTGAAGTCTGTTAAATATAGAATTAGACAATCACATTTATGTTGTAAAAAATTATGGATAGCGCCTGTTCTAAAGTAATTGCAATAAAATAAATCAACAATTATACTAATTATAATTTAAAGGCGTTACATTACCAATTTTTATTTTGTAAGTCATCACATTTTTAATGTTTTATTGGTTACTAGAGACCCACCCCTGCTTCGCACGAGTGCAATGTAGGTTGTTCCTAAGAGATAGACATATACCATCGCGGACTTTTTGAAGACCGTTTTAAGGTGTACAATACTGTAGTACATTATTTTGATCTATCTCGTAGGGTTCAGGCCAAGTTTGAAATTTAAGCGCAAAAATATGTTTATTCACGACATCGTATTAGAAACCTCTAAAATTATCAGTATTTTTCAACTATATAATGCATGTGCTAAACATATAAACCTTCCTCTAGAATCACTCTATCAATAAAAAAAACCGCACCAAAATCCGTTGCGTAGTTATTAAGATCTAAGCATACATAGGGACAGAGAGCGGCACGCGATTTTGTTTTATACTATATAGTGATTGTAAGTATGAAAGAACTTTGTAAACTATTCATAAATTTAAAGAATTCCAACTACACATACCTCCAAAATTATTAATCTAGACATGTCAAATGGCACAATATGACCTACCACCGTTATATAAATGGTATTTAAATGACTCATAATTTAAATTTCTTCCTTATGACAATCAGAACTGATCAACCGAACTTGACCTAAATAGTCCAGGGCCTTGAAAGGCCCAAAGGTCAGCCCTCACTCTGCATATAAGAATTCTATATTAGGACTCGTCCATCTTTGAACTACTATCTCATATACACGCGATGAATTCGTAATTTATTGAAAGTAAATACTTAAACCCAAACCCTTCTAATTTTTGTGATCTAACATAAAAAAAAGTCTTATTATTGCTGGTATTAATTGTTTAGGAGACGATCTATAAAATTTATTTTTTGCTCGGTTGGCAATACTTTTTTGTTTCAAGTTGATATGAATAAAAAAAAAAGAAGGTTCGAACAGGTTCAACACTTCAGACGCTTGAGTAATCTGAATTATCTGTACACAGAAAAAGTCTCGACTTTTTATTTATAACAAAAAAGGGATATGCTTATAGATTGAGACGCCTCAATATATAGATAGAGAGAGCAAGTAGATCAAAACCAAAGATGGCGCTCTTGAGTATAATTTATCTCGTGGTAAACGGTGAACGAAATTATCTTTAGAAATCCTACATGAATCGGTTAACATTTTGCAAAACTTGTAATCGTGGGTAGACCAATATCGAAAGCGGCGTAGCGGAATATGTTTTAGCTGAGCGTCCTTTCTTTTTAGGAGGTCCTGTAATTATAAACTGTTACATAGGATAATGATTATTGGTCAATATTTACATTTTATTTATATATTGGTAGTCGTACTGGGCAGACATTGTGACCAATGCGCCACTAACCTTGGGAGCTAAGATGTTATGTCCCTTGTGCCTGCAGTTACACTTGTTCACTCACTCTTCAAACTGGAACGCAACAGTACTAAGCAATGCTGTTTGGCTGTAGGATATTGATAAGAAGGTGGTACTGGTGATGGTGGTGATTAACAAAGCATTATCACCAAGTAAATAATTTCGTTTACCTAGTGAATTTCAATCCTTTGGTTGATACTGAATAATGTACTATCAAAAATATTTCAAGGTATTATTTTATTATTTACAATATAAAACTTTAAAATAAAAATATTCGAAACAGAACCATATAATATTGATATACTTACAAAAAAAAATCTCAACAAATATATCGATAAACATCAAGAGATAATATCACTAAAAATTCTGAACCATTATCATTTAATATTTTTTTACATCGAACCAATATTTTCTCCTATCAACAAGACCATAAACACAATCTGAATTTATGTGATTTCTCTTACTTCCGCGTATAAGACTGGACTAGTCGTATGCCTATATAAGTGATCGCTGTGTATACCATAAGACGCACACCTGTCGTGAGTGTTAATTGAGCAAGCCACTCTTGAAAGGGATTGTCGTTTATAATCGTCGGCCATTCAGCTGTGCTAACATCTTCGTATGTTTGAGCTTGAGGACGAAGGTAACTCATCAAATGAAGATATGCAACATGACCTGCTTCTAAAGCGGATGCAACGTCCCCATCTGCAAATATATCTAAAGCACCCCATTCAAGATATTTAGGGACAGTTCTTAAAGTTAGCCGTCGTAAAGTGATGAAATCTCCGCAACAGGGCACATAGACGTCAGAAATATCTGACTCTTTGTAGCTAATAGGGTCCGCAGCTTCTTCTCCAAAGAGACCTACAAGTTGACTCAAAACTCCATCTCGGAGGTTATCATCATCGTCTTTAACTCTTAAATATCCTATTAATGCTGCATATCGCTCCATACTATCTGTTGATGATATTTTTGGACGTTCAGTGGCCCAGATTATCGGGCCTTTTATACTTAATATATCACCACTGTAACCTTCACGTCTCCAAAAATGTTCTTCATATTGCACCAGGAATTTCTTCGTTTTCCCCTTAATCATAGATCTAATGATAGCAATCTCTCTATCCGTAAGTAGTTGTGCTTCAAACTCGAAATTTCTAAGCTCATCGGGCTTTAACGCCATGGCGAGTAAGCTGCATACGTATTTGGTATCCCCTTTTATAGTTTTTAAAATAACTTGTTCATCTGCATATGAACTTATCTTTTTTATAGTCTTCGCTGAGTGGGTGATATTTGCGATACTTTTCTGCAACTTGTTCGCTAAGCGTTTTCTGCAATAACCGAGGAGTTTTTCTCGAAACTTAGTGTTGTTGCCATCCAAATGATTTCTTGAACTGCTGCTTCTGTAACACTGATGCAAGTAAAATAGTACAGATACAGTTTTCGCAGATGCACCGCAAACAAGCCTCACTGTGGTCCTCATTATGTCTCTTGAATTAGGAAAGAGTAACGCACCACAAATATGTTTCTCCATTGTTGTCTGATCGTAATACAAGAGCCGATGTCTCTCAGAGGCATCATCAAATTTATTGGCTTGAAATAACCCTTTCATATTTTCATCAAGCAGTGTTTGGTATTGATTTAATTCAAATTTTTCCAAAACGTTAAGGTAATCGAAATCATGAAAGTCTCGCAAACAAGCCGCTGTCATTCCATTCTTGTATTCGAATAATTTATTTAAAGGTGTCCTTACTTTTTCCGGTGCTATGATAGCATCAGGTAGGGGTATATTGAAGTCTTTTGCCAGCATATTAAGATAGTGCCTCGCTACATTATCGATTACCTCTTTCGCAGTGCCTTCATCATATGTTTCTTTGTTTTCTTCATCGTCCTCACCCTGAAAAGCTACATTACATTTCGACCCTCCTGGCTTTTCCCCAGCTAAATCAAGAACCACGATGTCCATTGTATTGCCAAATTTTTTCTTGAGTTTATGAGCTGTCACTATACCTGGGAGACTACATCCTAATATAATTACGTCGGCTGTAACATGACTAGAATCATCTTCTATTTCATACTTTATGACCATTGTTTTAAAATATTTAAATAGGTAAGGCAAATTTTAAAACTTATTAAAAATATGTATAATTTAAAATGTCATTGACCGCGACAAATAATTTTAACCACAGATTATCAAAAATACATACAAAAAAATACAATAACCAAAGAGTATATTTATATATAGCTACTGCTTTGATAGTTTTTCTTAGTAATTTGTTGTGAGATTTTATTTCTACATTTATGTTACAAAGACGATGCTGATGTTTATATGTTTGAACACGACAAAAACTACCAATCCGATCTTTTAATTTTTACTGCAATTTATACAAATTTATAAATCATAAAATCAGAAATGTTAGAAATCTGTATTTATTATTTTCTCCAACCTAAAAACACCTCGTCACGGGAATCGAACTTGTAACCACAGTTGCAGTAAAGGCTAAGGCTAAAGCTAAAGCTAGTTGCAATCATCACCGTGCCGAATACTTATAATTTAATACTAAAATATGAAATCCCAACTTCTTCATTTTACCCGACTATCGTAAAAAAGAAATGTAATATTTTAGAAGTCCTGTATGTATTTGAGTTTATTAATTCCATCGTAACTCGTCGATATCTAAACATATTTGGATGTATGGTGTATTGTTAGGATTTAAACATCGTCCCAAGTGACTCTGGCTATAAATTAAATCATTCATTCATTCGTTCATTCAGGACGGCCGCGTTTTATTTTTTATTCATAAGATTATACGTATTATGTACTCCATACACGCGTGACTAATATTACTTTGCACTAAAGATCGAGAAGCGCCATCTCGTTTCGCTTACGTAACGCTCATCTGGTCGGCACGTAATCACAACGTCACTCTCGCGACCCTGAATTAGAAGGTGAGGTCATTACCATCGGATGCTATAACATGACAAGAACAGAACCGTCAGAGCAAGACAAGATATTTTTTTTTTTTATGAAATTGGATTATATTAATATTATTTTCGGATAAAATAAATGAAGCAGTTTTTATTTTTTAACCGTCTTCATAAAAATATTAAAAATATATAATTAATAAAATTGTTCCTGATTAATATTTTTTTATAAGGATAATATATATAATAAAATAAGATTCAGTTATAAGGAACAGCATCCCACATTGGAACAGCTTAGTGCAATAAGGTTCTAACCTTCTCCTTTGAGGAGAGAATGCCCAAGCCCAGCAACGTCCAATTTACAGGCTACTAACAACAACCATATAAATTTAAAACGCTTACCTCCATGCCTCAAAAGATGGTCTACTCCATAGTTCCTAAGTCCTATGCAGGCGGAAAACTTAAGAGTTACATTTTGTCAACAATTTATTTTTTTCAATTTCGTATAAGCTAATAAAATCCATGCGTAAATAATATCACATTTATCCCTAGAACAACATTTTAAAACGAAGGCCCTTGTACTACGTCCTAGTTTTAGTATTTATTTATTTATAACGTAATGGATCGCAATCACAAAATTAATCTTAGTACAAGTAACAAATCGTTCTATTTTAGTAACCAGGATTACTCTCAATGTTAACATACGCGAATAAATTTGATATTAAACATGCTTTGCAATCATATTAAATGATGGTTTTCAAGTGAACGAGTAATTTGTTTGCAAATTGGTCAAGAACACGGTTGCTTGATGATCCGATATGTTTAATAGTATCCGTTAAATGTGGCCACTAAACACAAGATATGTTGAAAATTTTATTTCAAGTCCGTGGTACGAACATCGACTAAACTATACTGAGCTGACCAATTTTGACACATAATATTTCCTGCGTAATTTTAAGTTCGCTGTTTTTTTTTTTTTATTTAATTCTGTAGTCAAGCGTATTTAGGCCTAATTATAATAGATGAATATGCGACCAATTAAATATTTATGTATCATTAAAAGTTTCAGACACAAAGTTAGGAAGTGTATTTGCTTCCATTTATTTATTTACGACTACTAATAGATATTTTTTATGCTATAGGCAGCAAACAAGCAGGAATTTCAATGCTTATGGACATCTGCAACACCTTGGCTTGCGGGTGCGTTGCCGGCCTTTAAGAAATGTGTACGTTCTTTTCTCGAAGCCTCCCAAGTCGTATCGGTTTGGAAAAACATCGGCGATAACTTTGTAACTTACCGTTCTGTTTGCTTAACGTGACGTTTTCCACCAAAAGACGGAGTGATTCGTGTAGAAGGTTTAGGTGTATACTCCATTACGGTTTGGTATAAACTGGCTGCGATATTGATTTTTATTGTATTTAAAACAAGTTCAGCAAAATTACCTACTTATTCTATAACTAATAATCGAGAACAGTACTTTACAAACTGCTAATGATTAACCATTATTTGTTTTATACAATTGCGAATTCTAAAGTGAAATAAATTCAGATAATTCAGTTCAAGTCGTGAATTCGTTGTGAATAGCAATAGTTCCCGATAGTTTCATGGCTTATACTTTAACCTAGAATTTATTAAGGCTAAGTTCTAATGAACTAAAATATTTGACTTATTTAGCAGACCTCAAACCAGAATAACAATAATAAATACATTATTTTGTTATACGATGGTACATAGTTCTTTCTTCAAACATCTTACTTTCCATTACAATTTCTTATTTAATCTGTGTAAATCCGTGCAAGCTCATTTTACGTTCTAGCTTTACATACATGACAAAATTAATTATTATCTAACTATTTAATGTTAAAATATTAAAACATTTTCCCTCAACTGTTATTACAATTTTTCTCCTTACATAACACAACCATAAATAGTGTTGTACTTGATGCTCGGCCCAAACGTAAAATGGTGAAAATTGAATCGCGATACGATTTTTAAATATTATTGTTATTTTTACTGAAGGCAATGTGGCAATTTTATGACCGTCGATTTCTTCAATGATTGCATTTCGTGTTTGTATTTAAAAATATTTCCAAGGAGCTATTATTTTCAAAAGGATTTCGATGTAAGCACACTGTTAACTCCTTAACGATCGTGCTAAATATACATCTGGAAATTAAATGTTAGATTACAAAAACAGTGCATCTATTATTTACAGCTGATTCGATCCAGCGTATGAATTAATAGACTTTAGCCACACTATGAATCTGTATTATAATAGTCCAAGAGTTTGTATATCTGTACCGCACATCTCAGTAACTAATGTGACTTTGGGTTAGACGGTCTTATATACATTAAATATAATTTAAACTGTATATTATGACCGTGAGTAGAGCAGAAATAACCATAGACGTCAAACAATCTGTTTAACGATATAAATAATTTATATACATATTTACGATAAGTATATAACATACCATATTTCATATACTTATCGTAATTTTGAAAAATACATTTTTACTGTATATAAATGAGGCAACATTTTTTTGTAATGCCTTACTGAAAATACTACTAAGCCAGTGTACATAAATATACCAGACAATGCAGCGCGATAGAGCAGCTTTCATATAATATATAATATTATTGTAACCACACTTTGCACTTTGAAAGGCATTACATTTTGACTATTGACATGACAAACATAAATTTCATGTTATTGTATTATATAACAATGAAAAGTCATCGTGGGCATGTTTGTTCGAACGTCAACATATTCCAGAACAACCAGTCATATTAAACTTAGTCAGTTTATTTATTAAGAAAGTTTTGATGCTTTTCTGACCGATTCCAACGGCCATACAATACTATTCAACTGCGAAGGACACATATAATGAAGTGTCACACTCTGTATGCCTGCATCGTTGATCCGATATAACGATAAATCCAATCCAACTCCGGAATGGTAATAATTTCTCGAAAAACTAGATAATCTATTATTGGCCCGATGTTTGAACACAGAAACTCAAGAACGATGACCCCATAAGGCACTAGACCAATGTAACAGTCAAAACCAGGGAGGTTTCCAGAGGCCATATATGTACACGCTACAACGCAAAGGAGCGAGGCAGTAACTTCAAACGTCGACCAATATGGCAACACTATAAAAAAAACATGTCTAGTCGAACTTAACGCGGCGCACAGCTTAAGTACTCGAATATTTTTTATGTAAAAAAATATATGTTTTATATGTTATATAATTAAGATTAAATCATTTAGCATAACACTCGTAAAATTAAACAATTTTAAAATATTTTCCTTGATTTAAATATTTCATTCTGTTTAAAATGAATGTTTTTTAATTCAAATTAAATGTCCCGCCTCCGGCTTTGGAGGGAGGGGGGGAGGGAGTGTTCGTGATAACGGCTTAGATTGGGCTCGGTAGTTCTGGGCTCCTAGATTTATATAAACAAAAATATATAAAACCTTATTACACTACAGTAAAGGGACTTCGACTACATAAAAAGAAAATACTGTTAAATAAATTGATATAAAAAATTTGTTTATAATTCATCTCGTGCTCGGCGGTGAAGGAAAACATCGTGAGGAAACCTGCATGTGTCTAATTTCAACGAAATTCTGCCACATGTGTATTCCACCAACCCACATTGGAGCAGCGTGGTGGAATATGCTCCATACCTTCTCCTCGACGGGAGAGGAGGCCTTAGCCCAGCAGTGGGAAATTTACAGGCTGATTATGTTATTATATGTTAAATTGATATAGGTAATATAAATAGGGTCTATTATTCAATAAATCAAACATCTATCACGCGGAGTCCACGAGCAATGTTTTAATTTTATTTACAATATAGATGTGATCGCTATAAAACATTAATTGCAAATGATAAGGAGCCTTAAATAACCAACCGGGAACAAACCCCGAGACGTGCGCCGGTGCACGTAGGCCACTGTACGTCGAAGCTCCATTGGCTCACGGTTAGAAAGTTCGCCAATTATTTGCAAATATTTGGCAAGCAAATAAATTGCATTAATTAATTATTTCCAAGTATTTTTAATGTTATTACAACATTAAAGGAGAAAATATTTAATGGTCTTTCTCGACATTTATTTATTTAAAGAAAGAATCTATGAAAGGAACTAAATAAGTTAATTATTTGCGACTTTTTAGCTTCGCTTTTATCATCGACGTAATAAGTCTGATAAGGAACATTAAGGACTACTTCTTAGTAAGTTAAAAAGATATCAAGTCTAAACAAAAGTATTCAAATTATTAAAATAGACTATCAAATTTGGAACGTCATCTTACAAGATAAATTAAAAACATCGAATCGGAAGGTAAATTCTATCAAGAAACAAAAAACTGTTTTTCATCAATCATACAAAATTGTCATCAGCCAATCGTCACCCAGTGCTTACTAGACATAGGCCTCTTCCTAAGTGCACCAAAGATCCAGATCCCGTCACCTTCTTCAGGCCGTAAACAATTGCTTATAATTTTACATATAATACTCATTTGACATCCTCTTTTTTATTTTCAACGACTTAATGTTTCATCTGATGGTAAAGGGACACCAAAGCCCAGACTCTGGCACTGCAAGGAGTAAAAATAATTTCCACCTTCAAATAGACACAATTCTATTAGTGTAACTGATGGATGAGATTGGAAAATTGACCACCTAATCATAAGTGAACAACACCCTATAAAACAATCATATGACACTATCTCACTTACCCTTCAAACCGAAACACAGCAATACTTTACAGGCCTAACCAGTCCACCCAAGAAAGCTATTTGAATACCGAATCGTGGTGATATAATGAAAACGCACTGCTATCTGCAGTGCGAATAAGCCGGTTGTCATTTAGGGCGACTGACGACCCCGCTAGTCTCGCATTACAAATGGGTATAAAAGCAAACGTTCATCGTTTCATTATTACACGTAAATACACGGGACAATCGTGTTTCGTTTTTTATGGGACATTTAAAGTATTTATTGAGATCTTGTTGATTGAATTCTTGGTTAACAGATTTTTATTTATTTGTATGACCTTGACGTTTAACATATTCATAATTAAATTGAAATCAATGTAATGTTTCGTAGTTAGCTTTTTTGTTTAATTAATTTACTATTTATTTATGTAGATATTAATTATTCATCAAATATACATTGCGTCTGTTCAAAAACTGTTAACGAATAGCTAAAAAAATAAGGATAAACATTGTATCAATTTATGTAAATCGTCGTATTCGACAGCGATTAGATCTTAATTGAAGAAAAAAACTTGCAAATTAATCAAGAAAAAATATTTTAAAGTCAATATTTTTTTAATAAATAGAATTTATACATTTAGCTGTACCTAAATTTTAATAATTGGAAGTGTGAAACGGAAAAAATAACTTCAAAACACCTATACTTTCGGTAATACTTATTTTTATTTTTAATCTGTAAAATATTAATGACCGCTTTATATTTTTTTAGTAGGCAACATTTATATATTATAATTTTAAATGTATTTCTAAATAATAGTCACAATTAAAAATTAAAAATTGGTTAAAAATATTTATACGGTATATAATATTTAAATATATACCCATATTATAAATACGAAAGTATCTCTGTCTATTCGTCTGTCTGTTCCCCTTTCACATACAAACTCCTGGCACAGGGCAGAGGTTACTTTTTTTGTACCTAACACCAGACGACAAACCCCTAAAATCCTAATTCATTATATTTGTCAAACTATTTTAATCCTATATAGTTAACACTTCGATTCGAATTCGGCAGTATCCGTGACTATATACTTGACGCGATAGTGGTCATTGTTATCGAATCGAATTAAATATTTTTATTCAAATAGACATTTAGAAGTACATACTTTTTACATCTAATTTTACATTCAAAAAGAAGCAAATTCTATAATGAATTACTTACAACATCTTCGTCTAAACGATATTCAACAATTACAACAAGAATGCAAGTCACACGTAGATTCTGATACAGAGTAACATACTTTATATAAGAGATTATTAATAATACTCGCGACGGACACGAAATGAGGAGTCTGTAAATGACTAATATTGTACCGTCGAGATCGCAATAATAAATACTTAATAATCAATAGTTCACTACCTATAGTAGTAGTTACATTGTGAACCAGTAATATTAGAAAAAAGCAACAAATTGAATAATATAAATTTTTACCTAGACAATCATTAAGTTCAACACTAATTTATTTAACTGTCAACTATTAAAATACGAACTTTATTTCATAAAAAGAAACCTAGGTAGGTTACCGGTATTCATCGATAAAGTTTAATATTAAATTTACAAGTGTAAAATAACGATACAAAAATGGTTATTAAGACAAAAGAAGATTTTTATTTCGAATAGCAATATCGCGAAAACGTGTTTTGTATAAAACTTAAGATAGCTCACTTAAGAATCTAGGCCACCTATATATTATCTTTTGGTGTTATTCCACCAATTCATTAAACAATAATTATATTGCAGAGCGGATCGAGATTGATATTGATTAAAATTTTACGCTAAATTAACATATAAGAGCTAATTATAAATTGATTAGATATTTGAAAATGATATTTACATAGCCATACTCCTATTGGGATTTTCCAACGGCAATATCTTAGGAACCATCGGACTATTCTCGAATGTTAGGAATTTAAAGAAAACTCTCGCTCATTTAATCTTTCACGTTGTCAAGTTAGTTCCGCTTAAATAAATAGGTAAAGACTAATGAAAACCACGAGACTTCTAAACGAGTTTCTACATATACGAAACTTATGAATTTCCATACAAAGTTTCCATACTTTCATTCCATAAACCCTCAGGGGTTGTAAATAACTAACGTACAAATCATAATCGTATTGAATGTTGGCAAGAATGCTTGCAGCATGTTCCCTTTGAATTTAAATTCCGATTCTCTATGCGAAATATGAACCTGCCCTGTTGTTAGTCGAAGCAATAAATTAATTGTATATTATATGTTTTAAAATGGTAATTTTTATTCTGTATTAATGTATATACTCGTTATGTATAATTCATTCCGGCCATCAATACAATTCTCGCCCCAATGTCGAATATAAGTGTGAGTTTTGAATTATAGAATAAGTAATAATTTATTCAAAAACTTCCATTTCCACTCGAAGACAAAACAATGGGTACTTTTTGCTGAAGCAGAACCAAGTATTTGATAACATTGTGAAAATCTATTTAGTAAGAAAACATAATTAACCAAGTCCCCGCAAAAAATAACTCGTAAATACAGCTAATTTTGTTAAAATAATCTCGAACTAAAATATTATATTTAGTCGAAATTAATACAAAGATCAATCGCATTATTTGAATTTAGAAATGCTTTGAATCGCTGTGTACCCGTTTAAGGACGAGTCAGCAATTGTTACTATAGGAACAAGGGACATCTTATTTTCCAAGGTTGGTAACGCATTGGCGATGTAAGGAATGGTAAATATTTCTTACGGAGCCGAGTCGATGGGCGATGATAATCACTTAACCAAGCGGCCTATTTGCCTGTACGCCTTGTGATTTTATACAAAAAATGTGGAGAACGTATTTCAAAGGCTTTTCCGAAGAATAATTTATTTCATCTCGTTGTGAGTGCGAGTTTTTTGATGAATGTGTCAGAATTGCATTCGGCACATGCCGGTTGCGACGATTTTCCTTCAGGGTCTAGCATGAAATTAATCACAAATTAAACACAAAATATTTATTGTTTGTTAGTTCAGTCCTCGACCTTAAGGTTTGACCTGAGGATTGAACTCTTATATCCATTGTGCTTTATTAAACCATGACATGAATTGTTTCTGAGACACATGGAAACATAATACACGTTTTAAGACATCTCATTAAATTATATTATTGTACTTGTATATACAAGCATGTTTCTCATTCCTTCGGCTGTATATTATATTTAATTTGTCTTTGTTAATTTGACATGCATGCATGTTTTTATTACCAAGTAGCATCCCAATCTACACGTTTCAAGACTATTATATATGTGCTTAATGTTGCTACTGTGATACAAATTATAGGTTACTCGTGTCATACTGCTCATAATGTATGGCGCTAATAGCCTTCTCTGCATAATATATTTGAGTTTCAAAGTATTTTGTATCCAAGTAGCCTACTGCAATGCAATTTGCAATTTTTTTATTTAACATGACTAAATTTAATACACTAGATACCTCCGGCTTAGAATATAGTTTCTAACTACAAGAACCGTTAATAAAATCGGTACTTACACATTTTCGATGGATAAATAAATAAATAACAAACATTAACGCGTATGTGCTATGTTATTCAAATACAATTATGTTTATACATTTCGATGTTTGTTAAATACGATTATAAATAAATAAATAAATATTGAACAACATCACATACATTACTCTGATACCAATGTAAGAAGCTAAAGCACTTGTGCTATGGAAAATCAGAAATAACGACGGTACCACATACACCCAGACCCAAGACAACATAGAAAACTACTGAACTTTTTCTACACCGACTCGGCCGGGAATCAAACCCGGGCCCTCGGAGTGGCGTACCCATAAAAACCGGTGTACACACTACTCGACCACGGAGGTCGTCAAAACTATAACTATAACAAAATTATAAGCATAATAAATTCATCGCTTCTAATATTATAAATGTGAAAGTGAGTTTGTTTGTCCGGCTTTCACGCAACAACGCCTCAGTCTATCCTCGTGACTGACTAGTTTAGGTACCACCCACTCGCATGCTGTTCATTGCCAAACGGTATTCTTTTGTAACACTACAATACGGTATCAATGAGTGTACATGTGTAAATTTCTTTTACATTTGTAAATATGTCGCCGGACTGTCTTTGCCACCTGATGCCATTTGGTCATTGGTGATGTAAGAAATATCTAACCTAACCTTGGGATCTAAGAAATAATATCCATTGTGTAAATAATTACACGAGGACACTCAAACATAACCATAACACAGCGATACTAAAGAATGGTGTATCGGTAGAAAATATTGGCTATATATATTTCAGTTTTACAGAAAGCTCACAGAGCGAATAATTATTGCTAAAAACTCCAATTATATCAGTGAATATTTAAGAAGAATAGAATAAATAGAAAAATATTGATATCACAGGTTGCCTACGTACCATCCTTCTAGTAAGTAAATGTTAGTCTTCCTTCCGCGTATTTACTAAACTGCTTAAACTATTTAAATCTTACAACGAATTAGTACAACTTTGAAACAGCCACTACGAACTATTCACATCGTTAGTAATATTACGTAATTGACATGTGACACGACAGTCTAAAGAGCCGAGCTGACACAGTAGCTAAAAGAATAAGAGAATTAAACAAAACTACACATTCAATAATTAACACTGAATTTTGAAGTGTATAATTTGGCCTTATTTCAAGAAAAGTAAATGGAACATTTAAAGTTGGTTACTTTTTTAAACAGTCATATTTAGCGCGTCAAATATATCATCACCTTCGGACATCTCGTCAAATTCTAAGTTTCACCCGCACCACCTAGATGTCCGAAAATCCACAACAGCACGATTTTTAAGACATTTTCTACCTCACACAACCACTCTGTGGATCCAGTTTTCGCCGGCGGTTTTTCCGAACTCCTTCCTTAAAGGCCGGCAACGCACCTGCAAGCCCCGCGGTGTTGCAGATGTCCATGGGCGGTGGTAGTCACTTTTCATCAGGTGAGCCTCCTGCTCGTTTGCCACCTAATGAAATAATAGTAAAAATATATATATATTATACCCAAACGAACACGTACAAATAGAGGTTGATGATTTTTTTTCAACTTTGATATCAGATATGAACTGGCTTCGTGAATCTTAAAACAAAAATACATTTTCCATTCGCAAATTACCGTTCCGTTATTTATGGCACGAGGTAAACGCATTGAATAATCTTATCAACGTCTGAGCGCATTCATCTTGTTAATAAAGTGTGACGTGTTGATAGGAATACATACAGATTTCGCATCGATACAATGAAATAGATACAATTAACTCAGGATAGAAAAGCCGAAGAAAGAAGATGGATTAGTGGATGGTACTCTGTGAAAACTAAAACCTCTCCAGTTTGTGCTTATACATTAGTAGCCTGTAAATTTCCCACTACTGGGCTAAGGCCTCCTCTCCCTTTGAGGAGAAGGTTTGGAGGATATTCCTGCTCCAATGCGGGTTGGTGGAATACACATGTGGCTGAATTTCGTTGAAATTAGACACATGCAGGTTTCCTCGCGATGTTTTCCTTCACCGCCGAGAACGAGATGAATTATAAACACAAATTAAGCACATGAAAATTCAGTGGTGCCTGCCTGGGTTTGAACCCGAAATCATCGGTTAAGATGCACGAGTTCTAACCACTGGGCCATCTCGGCTCTGTAATTATGCTAATACTTTTTATTATTATTCTTATATCCCCAACTTATAGTAACAATAAACGTTATTAATTAAATGATCATTATAAAGCGTTTGACACTTTTTACATTGTCATTGATGATCTCGATGGTCTAGTAGCTAGATACCAAACCACAAATGACGGCGCTGCATTCAAACCCCAGATCCACGATGAAAATTTATTGGGTTTCTCAGTAGCAACCCAAAGTCTGGAAGTAAGAAGTGCAAGTGCGTGGAAGAAAGAGAGATTGACGTAAAGCCATTGGTCTCTTTTCGATCATTTTGCCGTCGTATTATGAAAGTTAGGGAATAGGTGCCACTCTACCTGTACTTGCGCTCACAATTATGACTACAATATGTCCTGTATAGTTGGCTGAGATTTGAGACTGTCTATCATGACCGTAATCGGTCAGCACGACACCATCATCATCATTACATCTTAGTAATTTAACACCCTGCCCTTCCCCAAGTGAGAAAAAGCCTACTCTCCCCTTGCGAACAAGACTAGGAGCTTATTTCACCTCACTGCTCCTGTGCGTTGATAAAAACACATATGACAGAGTTTTATTTGATACATTTATCTAGCAGTTTTCTAATTTTTCGTCGATCAGTTTGAGCGTAAGATAAAATTTTTCAGAAATAAATTTTGTCCAATTGACAATTCCAGCTTAACAGTGTGTTCCTTCACCGTTCAGTATAAGATTAATTAAAAATAAAATAAAATAATGACACATGAAAACTCCGTGGTATTGCCGAAGTTCGAACCGAAATCGCCGGTTTGAGTGAGTCTTGTGTTCCATTTTCGTATATGTAACAAACATTTTACAACAACATTTTAAGTAAATATATATATGTATTATATATGTATACATATATTGAATGCTTGCAACCAATTTATTGCGACTAATATATCGATACCGGTACAAAAGGAATAATTAAAACTAGACCGTATTAAAATGTCATAGAGCATAGTTTCACATGTGCTACAATCGTTTCGAATTACCAAAGTTATCATCGAAAGATTACTGTGTTTATTACACAGGAAGCGGCAAGCCGATAGATCGACATTGAGCGACGATAGCTTTAATAAGAGGACCTATTAGGAGATTGTTGTCAAACATCAAGGTTTCGCCTTGATTTTAAAATGAGCTTAGATAATATTATTATTACGGAATTCAAAAATGAAAAAAATCGATTAAGATACGTCTTCAATATTTAATTATACATTTGTTTTTATTAGACCTTATTAAATTAATTAAAATAATATAATTCGTTTCTTTTTTCAAAGTCAAGATTATCATCATGAGTGTATTATATAATGGCGCCTACTATTGACTTCCATTTAAGGCCGCCATCGGCATTAGGTCTTAAGTGCTTGCAAATCGCTTAATAGTAATAGTAGGTAATGTCCTCCTAACGACCTGTATAAAAACTATAGAACGTTGAGACGGAAATTCTAAACGATCGTTGAGAAATCAGGCGCATGACCAGACTTTACATATCATGGCAGGGAAGAATTTTCAATAAAGAAAATAAAATAATAAAAAAAAAAACAAATGAAATCTTAACGTGTTGTGTTCATATCAAGCAAATTTGGCTTGCTTTTTTGGTTCGCTTTAGCTAAATCGACTTTCCTTATTGAAGTCGACTAATAAACAATTTATGGGTCCGACCTAATTGTAACCAGGAATTCTAAATCTCGAGGCATTTATAGTTAAACTATTTTGAAGTTTCTTTTATACCAAAATTCGAGCACACATATACAGACAATATATAAAATGCATGAACACTCTAACTAGGCCATAAAATTGATAACTTGTAGTAGGTTAAGGGTCGTGAGGTGTTAGGCATACAAAAGTAGTTTATGCCCTTTCTTGGAGTTCAAGCTTGCTTCATAACAAATTTCACCAAATTCGGTTCAGTGGTTTGAAATAGCAACAGATAGACAAACAGACAAAATTACTTTCGTATCTATAATATTAGGATAGATTAATTTTCACTAACATAGATATACCTTTAGAACTCGACAGAATTCCTTCTAAAAAGTTGTCAAGGAACACTAACAGTTGTCAATTGCGATTGGAAGTTGATCAAAGCGGCAATCTCGTAATAGAAAAGCGAGTGCCATAATAATAAAAAGGAGCTATTAAGCTGTCAAGAAGAAAAGACGTACGCGTTAAGGCTACTTGCTCGTCTCGTTAGTCCGTGTAAGTTGATTGTATTCCAGTTATAACTTGTAAATTGGAAATGGCATCAGTGCACTTACAGCAATTAATATTTCCAGTTTAGTTAATTATTAAACGTCAAATAAATATCGGTTTCTTGTAATGTTTTATAAGTGCGTCTAAATCGTCACTGATAAATACTGTAATCAGAAGACATCAGTTTCTAGCCGGTTCATAATATAACCCTTATTTAAGACTGTGGTACTTTCATAATTTCCTATTTTCTCAATTGACACAATAAATCTTGTAAATGTACATATATTCGGGGCTCATAGCCGATGGTTTGGCTAACATGATGCACTATATCTGTATGTATGCATGTACGAGTGCAATATTTATTAGATATTGATCTTATTCATAGTTCTAGACTATCTTGACCATCGCAGGCGGGGTTTTTAGTTACGTGACGGTGTCATTGCTAAATGTCGAACACCACTTCCAATATAGTCCTATGGAAAAGTCAAGGACTTATTTCTCCTTATTTAAGCATCGGTTGAGGCAACTTTTTGTGATACCTATACACGAAGTACAGGAAAATATAATATTGTAATAAAGTTTATAAAAGATATTGCCAATAACATTATAATAAAAATAAAAATGTTAAACAACATTTTCTATCAGATATAATGAATTTATAATCACGTTTGCTCTATCTGCTATACTTCTAATAATTGTATCTAAAAAATATATTATCTTCGACAAGAACTTTTAAAAATTTTACAGAATTACATTAAATATAAAGAACCCGCCGGTTCGCAATGTAAATTCTACTGAGAAGAGCCAACGCATTATTCTTTCCCAGCATTTGAAATACAATCAAATACCAAAAAAATCCTAAAACAGAAATACCTGGTTGCATGGAGGAATTTACAATGAAGACCTGCTTGCTGCGACTTGCTTTATTCAATTTACAGGAGTAATCGCATTGCAATTCTCTAGGGTATATCTAAGTGACGATTTTCTGTTTACGAGTTTGTTATCAATTATCAGTGTTTTATTTTATTGCACCGGTAGTAAATATGTCGGTACTAAGTTAAAATATGGTCAACAATTTATAGCTAAATTCTTGTTGATTCGTCGCAGGCCCAGTCGATCCTTATATAGGCAAACAGCCTAAAACGTACCTATTTTGGGTCCAATCACACCAAGTTGTAAAAATCGAAGTGTTATATTTTTCTGCAGTGGTGTCACTACTACTGGACATCCCATTTGCCCGGGCCCCTATCTATTTCATAAAGTGATACAGTGGCCGCAGATACCAGTGAGGATTTTCCCTCAATAACCGTACCCAGATTGACTAAGGTTAGTAAGAATAACCTCCACTCTCCCTTAAAAAATGTTCGGATCAGTTGCGCACGCGTTGCCGCAATATTATGCGACATGACGCTGGACTTAACCGTAGTTGCGTCAATGTTTTATTCATTTATTCTGCAATCACAACAGGCAACAATATCTTATCATATAACAAAACCACATTGGAGCACAGATCAAATTGAGTCTTAAGTCTCACAGCATGATTGTGTTGATATAATGTTTACATTAAACTTGTTCCATTGATCTTTGATGGCTTAGTTGTAAACCATAATGAACCAGTGATTAGAAGCAATCGTAGGACAATTCCGCATGACGTGACCGATAAAAATATACCACGCCTATCAACCAATCTGCATTGGAGCAACATGTTAGAGTAAGCTCCTAAATTCTCCTATGGGGAGGCCTTCTTCCAGCAGTGGAGCAGAGAATTGAGTCTCTGTTACGCAAATAAACAATAAAGGGAATAACCTGAGGTAGAATTACGTAAAATATAACTATGCTCTCCCCAGTACAGCCTTAAACATGTTTTGTTTTATAGGAAGATTGAGGGGAAAATGTGTAAGGTGATGGTACGAGATTGACCTCTTGTAGTGTATATGACACCATCTATATATATTGGCCGTACAAGAAACATTAATCATTACACTCAACGCCAACATACCGCTAACCCTGAGAACTAAGATGTCACTTGTGCTTGTAATTATACTAGTTGACTCACATCAAAAATGGAACACAGCTATACAAATGATTGCCGTTTCGCGTTAGACAATTAGGTATATGGGTCATATCTGGATAGACAGGCTCACACGTCCTACCACCAAGTAAATGTGCAGTTTTTATTGGCAATAAGATATACCTAAATGTCTTTTAAAACGATGTTTTATGGATATTACTGCCAATAAAATAATTCAGATACTCCAATGGTAATACTAATATTTTGATTAACAGCTCGCCACCTCACACTCGGAACATTAAATTGTAATGTTAACAGCGGACTCATAGTCCTTTATGGTTGTAGAATGACCACAATGTGTGTTTTAACTACAAAATCAAAAAGCAAAAATATTTTTTTATACAATATTACTAATGGACTGTTTACTGTTGTTTGTTTTTTATGATCCAATATTAAAGTGTTACTATTTTATTTTCAATACTTATTAATAATATATAAATAATAGTAACAGCCTGTAAAATTCCCACTGCTGGGCTACGGCCTCCTCTACCTTTGAAGAGAAGATTACAAGCATATTCCACCACTCTGATCCAATGCGGGTTGGTGGATTCACATGTGGCAGAATTTCGTTGAAATTAGTTTCCTCATGATGTTTTCCTTCACCGCCGAGCACGAGATGAATTATAAACAGAAATTAAGCACATGAAAATTCAGTGGTGCTTGCCTGGGTTTGAACCCGCAATCATTGGTTAAGATGTACGCGTTCTAACCACTGGGCTCGTAAATACTTATTAGGATTTATAATAATAGCATTTTTCATATAAAAAATACAAATGGAAGCACTAGCATCGACTGAAGATCAAATGACATACGAGCGGGGGACAACGCGGGAAGGCACCAATTACAGGAATGCGAAACTTTCATTACATGCCAAAACGACTTGTTAACCATCTTAAACCAGACAACATTCGACTTTCTATGGTTTAAATAGAATTGAATTTAGATCGACGTCGCAATCGATGTTTGGATTTTAGGATGCGAAATAGATTTGATATTTGCAATGGGTGCAGCGACCTGCGGTCCGATCACGTAGGCACGGCACATATGAATAGGATAGGACACTACTGGTAAAATTGCTTCCTATACGAAAATATTACAATAGGTCAGGTTATCCTTGCGCCATTTTTATATTCATTTGTTTTTTAATTTTATGTTATCCGTTCTAGGTTTTTGTACTGAATAAAGGAGTTTACATATTTTGGGTTATTGCTATCCGCCGCTTCTTCTCGTCTAGTATTGTCTCTTCTGAACCAGTTTTTTTTTTATATCAAATAAAAAGTATCAATAAGTGTAATGCTTATATATTGAATAAATTATATAGTTCTGATTTCGTTTAATAAAAATATGCCTATAGAATGACGAAAGAAAAATATGTATTACGACTTAATTATATATAAACAGACACATAATTGTTAAAATGATTTACCTTTTATATATCCAGAAAACCTTTTATATACCCTAGCCGTGTCCAGTGGGATTTCCCATCGCTTACATCTAAGGAACCATCTGACTATTCTCGAATGTTAAGTTTGTTGATAAACCTGTTTTGGCAATGCCGTCTTTTTTATCTTTTGGTAACGACGTTATGGAAATTCCGGGTAAATAAAAAGAAATGTAGTTTACGGTTTGACTGGTTAGGCAATACTGTGTTCTCACCTTTCTTATATTTTATCAAAGATCATAGACAGAATTGAAGGCTCAACACTTAATAGGTAACATCCTCGTAATCGATCTGGTAGACCGATTTGTTACGACACGTTGATACATTGACTTTTAATAGTAAGTATTTTATTTTCTACGGATTTTTCTAATATATGTATAAATACCATATAGGGACTATATTCCATATCTCCGTGAATCATAAAGATGATTTAATTAAGAAATTCCCATTACCACGCACCTCAACAAATTTTCAAAGATCGTAATAATGTTTACAAAGATCCGTAAGCTTCACAGACCGGGGAACTCCTAAATCCATAAAGATCAAAATGAGGAAATAAACTGATTAAAGATAAACAAATAACATTTCTGGTTACGGCGAAGTATTATCGAGGGATCAAATGATAAATTATACTATGGAATTACATTTGACATTGAATTGACATTTAACTCGATATCATCGAGATCTTGAACAATAATAATATAATCTTTGACAGTGTTTCAGACTGTGGGTCACGACCCACTGTTGTGGTAGTGGTTGCTTTGGGGGCTCGGTTAAAATAAATAAAAGGGAAGTGTTGATCCCATACTACCTAAAAAATTACAATTTTACTAAGAAATTAATCTGTCTTTACATAGTTTTTGTACAGCTACGTTCAAAATATGTTAAAGTTTGACATGTTTAAGCACGTTATTTAAATCAGATGGTTAAACTTTAATGCCATTTTTGTCAAATATCAATATAGATCCAAACAGAAAAAAAAACCTACGAATTTACCGTAGTGTTAAAAACTTCTGACAACACTGATTTTTGACTCATAAAGAGCGACTCTTTTATTCAAGAAGACTGAAAACACTAATCTATCATAAATCTATAAAGTTTGTTTATCTTTACATCTCCTTCGATTAGATTGGGTTTCATTTACTTCAACAGTTCATTTTCGACCTTCTATACTCACGTAGATGAGTTAATTTGGAAACTGTATTAATAAGTAAATATATACTGACTGAAGCGATCTGGTGTATTGTAGAAGTAAAAATATAATAGATCTAATGATTGTAATACAGGTAATCATAATATTTTTATAAATTCCACGAATTCACCGTGCAGGTGCTGGGTCTATCGTGTGGCAGGAAAACTCTTCGAGCTCCGAGTTACTGGGACCAAGATGTAGGTTTAAAGAGACATATTTGCAATGCGCTTCAACACTTACCTACTGTTAGCGCAGTTTTGGTTATTCGTTCTATCATAGAACTTACTGCAGTTCTTGACAGGCCCAGGTCTATTAGAAGGATATGGATTAGATAGAGAGGGATAGATATCTTGGTAGACCTCTCGCTCCCACTTCCTTCATTTAAATTAACTACATAGGCATTATTGTTTAACAATTGTTCGAAATTTAATTTACTTTTATATTTCGTTATCCTTTATTATCGTTTATTCAGCCGTCGTTGTTGCCGTTTTAATAGTTTTATTTATATTTGTTTAATTATAATCTCCGATAGGCTGAGCAAACCGGATAGGGTCGCTATTTAAATATTTATGTTGGCAATACAGATATTTCCTTCAGTCTGCGTTATATCCTTCATTGTATTTTTCCCATCGCAAAGTAGAGCGCATTTACGTCAATTTTTATATACATAATATATAATGTGTCTTTGTTTGTGACGAGTTACAACTATTATAAGATTACAAGAAATTTATAACAGTATTTCATTATGATATTTAAAAAAAAAAAATACGTAAAGAAACAAAATAAATTGTCTAATTGTGTAAGTCGACCCGTTTAATTTTTAATGTAGGTATTTTTTTTAATTTATTTATTTATTTATGCTTTATTGCACCAACACTTAATAGTATATTATACCTAAGAATTAACATTTAAAAGTTGCATGAATGCAACAGGCGGTATAATGTATCGCTTTAAAAAGCATGGTGTGATAAAAGATAAGTACCAGTTTCTATGGACTTGGAAATAAAATCCTCAATAAGCCATACCATATTCCGCAAATGACTAAGAAAGATATATTGTTAGGAGACGAATACCAGATTCATAATATTTCAAAACGTCCTGCCCGTCTTCGCTAGGACACTCATAACTCAATTCGATATTATCCACTCTAAACTAGGCTATTGTCAAATAAAATATACTCTAAATTGTAAACTGGCATTAATTAATCAAATCATGAATTAATTTTAACTAATTTAATTGCATGTCATTATAAAAATATTTAACATAAAAATTAACAAATGAGATTTGAAGATTTATTATGATAGTTGTACGTATGTATCATAAATATATATAGGTATTATATTTATTTTATTTTATTATGAAATAATTCAATATCGTCAAATCCTGACCGTATGAGGAACTTAATCTTTGCTATTAATGAACGTCATCAAAATTTCCAATATTGTGAAATCTTATCTAAAAATAGCAATCCGCGAAAAATGAAGTGACTCAAGTGTGCCAACAGTTTGTTTACCAACATTAGGAGCAGATTACGAATGTTTTTTCTTAAAACAAGACAGGAAAAATATTAGTGCAATTCGTCAATATTTTCTGCCCTAATCAAATATCTGTAGAGCTCAACACTGTCACGTTACCCGTGGAATACCTACCTTAATACTTGTGTACGTGACTCAGAGTCAACTTCAGTGATCGGAAACTGGGGGAAGGGTATACATCACTCCTGCGCTATATTTGCATGCTCTTCCCAGTTAAGGACTTATTTAATCAGCTTCAAACTTCAACAAACATGACCAACCATAATTTTTTGTTTTTATTATTTTGAGTATTATTCAATGTGCCATGACATTGTCAATGAGCAAAGCAGGATAAGGCATTATTTTATTTTATTACAGTTACATACAAATGGGACACCTGATGGTAAGTGGTCACCACCTTCCATAGACATTGGCACTGGAAAAAATATTAACATTTCCTTGCATCCTATTTGCTCCACCAAAATTGGAAGCTAAGATGTTATGTTCCTTGTGCTTGTAGTTACACTGGCTTACTCACCTTTAAACCAGAATACAACATTTCTAAGAATTGCGGTTTCGCGGCAGAATATCTAACATTCTAATTATTACGCTTTTTTATGAGAAATCGTAGGTTTATTTTCTATTCGATGATTGTTGAATACTAGTTTTCAGCCGCGTTTGGGGATTTGGTTGTCAGGGGGAGGTCAGGTTTTAGACAATACAGTAATACAGTCAACTAGTACTATCAAGTTATTTTTTTAATGTATAAGTATTTATTTTATGTAAGTTAATGTAGAAGATATACTTTCATATGAGTACTTAAGTGCACTTGTCGTATAGTTCGAGTACGTGTTTCCATGGAAAGTCTAATATGAAATCATTGTATACACCTAGAGAGCCGAGATGGCCCAGTGGTTAGAACGCGTGCATCTTAAACGATGATTACGGGTTCAAACCCAGGCAAGCACCACTGAATTTTCATGTGTTTGATTTGTGTTTATAATTCGTCTCGTGCTCGGCGGTGAAGGAAAACATCGTGAGGAAACCTGCATGTGTCTAATTTTCAACGAAATTCTACTACTTGTGTATTCGCCTTCTCCTCAAAGGGAGAGGAGGCCTTAGCCCGGCAGTGGGAAATTTACAAGCTGTTAATGTAATGTTAATGTATACATCTATCTTTATTTTATTTTATCCTTATAAATGGAGCTTTAAAATATTGATATATCATAGTATAACAAATATGTAGTGATACCGATTTCATTCCAAACGCAGAACAAGAGAATGTGTCATAGGGGTGATAATCTCCCTTTCCAACCAATCGCATACGTCGAATTAATAAACCTAAGTAGACTATTCGAAATCATATTTCATCTATTTATAGAGCCGTCAAAAGACTTGGTCGAGAGCAAGCACGTGAAATCAAAATATATATTATATACATATCAAAATATAGTCATTTAACAGGATTAAGCTTAATGTAAAGGTACCACTGGTTCGGAATGTAAATTCTAACAAGAAGAACTTACGAGAACCTCAATTGTTACTCTTTTCGGATGATAATTTACACAAATAGTTACGTGTTGTGTGTTATCCAGCGATAAGCCCAGATAACTCAAATATAATCAACAAGTCGGTCAATAAGATTAGAAGATTTCCATGTTTCATAATTTTATTCATACTTTTGTACTTATCAAAATCAAAATACTCTCTCTTTATTCAAGTAGGCTCATAAAAGCACTTTTGAAATGTCATTTTCCAGTATTTAATCAAATGTAAGCCTACCACCGTTTCGGAAAGTAAAAATAAATATGGACCCCTTCCTCTGAAGTAATTCCCTGCGCCCGCTTATGTTTCGTTCGGACACAAAATCAGAAACTTTACCGAAATTACTTATCTGCATTCCGCCAAGCCACGAAGTATTTGAGGATGAGAAAGCGAAAAGAAAAAATGTATATACATGATCATACTTAGCGAGCTCCAGTTACTGACGTTCGGTTTGCGGCTTGTAATTTTGTTCGGACACGCCGAGTTTAATGACTTCCGAGGATCGTGAGAGCACGGAAACTTAAGGGTTCCGTAGGATATTAATCTATGTAATATATCAAATATAGTGACATCTATATTTTCTCTAGGGCAAATTTAAAAAGTAGGAATTGTTCTCTATAGATGATTAGTTGATTAAATTAATAATTTAATTGTAATAACATTGGCAACTATATAATTTAATAAAAAGAGTATCTATTCAGTTTCTTACCGGTTGTTAAGTTTGATATATGTAGCTTTAACATTACGTATAATACTGTAACATAACAATTCAAACATGCTAATAAAACCTATTTTTTAAATATATACTTTGGTTTAGATATTCGCATATCTCTAGGAAAACCTTATTATAAACCAAAATATACAAGTTGTATATTTATAAGATACTGTGAATAGCTACGCAAATAAATATCATTTTTAAATAAACTGACAGTTACGATGATTAATTTGTTTTCCAAAGTTTATTGTTTATTTCCTAAAGAAAAGATAACATTCGATAAGCAATCGCGATGAATTTTCCAATTAGGGAAAACATGGTTATTGATGAATTATTCTTGTTATCTATCTTTTCTGCTTAAGAGGTGAGTTCGTAAATCTTACGAAAAGTTTTGTTATTATTTTTATGAAAGTGACTACCACCACCCAGGGACATATTCTACAACGTCCTTTAACAAAAAGAAAATAAATTTTCTGCACGTACTTTGATTTTAGAACATTGAGTTATTTTTATAGATATAAAGTCACTTATTCAAGTATAAGATAAAAAATCTTGATTTTAAAATGATAATTTTTCCCATATTGCGCACACAACCGGTCTGATGACGTTAGTTAAAGTCTTTCAATGTTAAACGATTTATTTATTGAAATTAATTTGTTATTTTCTATTGTATTCACATATCAAGTTACATACCTTAAGATTGGCCTTGATAACCTAAAAAAAAACTTCAATATATTTCACTGGACTTATCTTAGCAACGGAAAATAATGACTCGAAGCTTACTTTCTTGTGGTTCCGTATCTGAAAAACAAATAAAATTGTTGAAATATGAAAAACTAATTTTTCGTTCACTAATAATTGTATTTTATTGTTACATTTAGTGTTATCTCGTAACAATATTCATTACTAAAATATAAATCATATTTCTAATATACAGAGGTCCAATCAGACATCCTTTATTGCACCAATGACATTTTTACGTGTTCAGATTGTGTACGAAATGTTATGATTAATATTATTGATAAAAGCGTCGTAACCGGTATTGGGAGAGATTCCCACACATGTGACATTTTATAAGGAGTGCGATCTGCTACTAACTTATATGATGCAGAATTAATAGATTTTATATGATTCGATTGTAAATGTTAACTAATATGTTACACTTTAATTTGTTAAATAAAATAACTACAGACTTGCAAATTCTACTCGATAGATTCCACATTACTGCAATGGTAAAATTCTAGAACTAGAACGGTTGTTTAAAAAATAATCCGCTTCTATAAATGCTTAAATTTCATTTATAAGTCATCCAACTTTAACTCTTATTAAATTTCTAGATATTTTGATTCTAGACATTTGGTGGGTTTTATATTTGATTGTTTATCTCCGTTCTCGGGTGAGTGCGTTTGCACTCGTCATTTAGTGATAAAAAACCTGTTATATAAGAAAACTTGCTACGTAAGGAATTAAAAACATTTTCGATATCTTCAGGCTAAAATAAAATCGGTAACTAAAGTAATCTAGATTTCAATTCAGAAGATCGTTCGTTGATCCCCAACGCAAAGTATATTAATAAAATAATTTAATATCTATGTAAAAAAAAACATTCGAAATTCTTACATACCGAACCAAAACGTTAAGCTAACACGTGTTCGAAATGTAGATTCTACCGAGATGAATCGGCAAGAAGCTCTACTATAAATCTCTAGTATAATATACATTTATTGAATGTTTGACATGAGAATATTTTAATGCATCGAGGGTAAAGTATGTTTAAACAATGATAACAGCATGACATTATATTTAATATATTAAATATAAATAAAAACCCGGCAAGTTAATTGGACCAATTTTTGTATATCAATTAAGATAATCGTCCGGAAATTGAAACCGGAACTTTTGTTAAACATTCTACAAGTCGGAATTATTTCTAGTAGGCTTTATTCGTGAAAAATTCTGACATAAATTACAGTTGAATTATTGTCATACAAATAATTACCTTATTTGTAACTCGACGTGACTCGCTTAGCCCTTTATTGATTGTTTTAAATATTTTAACGTTTTTATTGAAAAAAATGTTTCTATACTGATTTCCCGTATTCAACTTACTATATATCTACTTACATATACTGTTGTGTGACTTTTGTTTGATCCATTTTTAAAATTTACTTTTTAGTATGATGTGATAAAGAATAAATTAAAATAGCTCATGAAGAATACTAACAAATCACCCTATTGTCTTTTAAAAATCTCCTACTTTAATTGAAATGGTAGTATTTTAATAATCTTTCCCTACTTTTCCACCATCGCTACTATTTTTGTTTCTATTATCTATCTAAATAACTTCACATCTCTAAAAACATTTTAAATAATTGAAAAAAATCCATAAAAAAATTCATATACATTTTCAAAAATCCCTTTTCCAATCGTCTGTTTATGCCATATTTTAGAGTTTTAAAAAGTAAAGCACTAAAATGAAAATGAAGTAAAATTTGTATATATGAATAAACTAAGCTCATTTCAAAGGAAATTTCGAAATCAATATACATATATTTCAAATATGAAAACTAATAAAACATATGTTCAAAGGTCACGCTAACATATCGGGTACCTACGATACAATGTTACGTATTGACAATGTCCAATAAATTATTGTTATATATATCTACCCAACCTCAACCTTTTGATAAAGACAAGTCTTGCCACATTTAATTCAACATCATAAATTTACGGTCGTTATATAATTTATAGCATAATTTCAATGTTTATTTTCGAGAAAGTTCTCTAAAGAGATATCTATTATAATTTTCTGCGTATAAACGTGTAAAACTGTGGGAATGGGTGAGTCGTGTATGATGTTTAAATAATCGTAAAACTTGAATATTGTAAAATAACACTGTTCTGTTAAATGTTTCCGCCAGAGTTATGCATAATTTATTATCGTTTCAAATTGATTGATGAAAACTATTTTAATGTACGGTTTACAATTGAATATTTAAAAAAAAAGGTTATTAATCCCTATTTTTCTTTCTAGTTTGATTCATATTTTCCTAAATCATGCTTTGGTAAGAAATATACTTAACTTAATCGATTTAACGTGAAATGATTCTACAAATATGATTTGAAATTAATTTTTGATGTTTGCTTCTAACTATATATCCAACACCAAACCAAACACATTAAAACAGCGTTGTTTATAATGCTCCAGGTCGTATATATTTTGACATTTAACTAATTTATTATTACTTATATCAAACTAAAGTATTTAACGGTACCACGTAAAGATAACTAATGTAATTATTATTAAAGAGGAATATGCACTAAAAAAACGAAAGTCTAATTTAACACCACAAAAAAAATATTCTACAGTTTTTTTAAATAAATAAAAAAAATAATTGCAGTCTGTTAATTAAATATTATTATTATATGAATATTATTTTTTCCTCAATATATACTTGACTAATATAATGTAACTATCTAGGTCTTACCAACGCCTAGACAGAGTCTTAACCAGAGTAGACTAGTTATTTATAGTCTGTTAAAACGGTCTGACAGATTGATACAAATGTTTGAAAGGTTAATAGAGAACACACGAAATACCAGATGAAATGACGAATTGGAAATAACAATAAATATTTATCACAGAATCTGGTGCTGAGATATAATTTAATTGTAACCGCAACAAGGCAAGAGGAAAACCGATTTAAAGTGGATTAGTTAGATAGATATATCAGATGGGAAGTTAATGAGGAAACGAGTAAGGATAAAAATTAATAAAATCTAATCATAATATTAAAATGGGCTCTTACAATTAATTCCAAATTTCCCATTAGCGGTGTAATGTTATTTTAAATCGGCCATCGTTTCTTACTAGTGATAAGGCTAGGTGCAGACCCTATACCCAATAGTTTTTTGTCCTGTTTCTTATCTTAATAATAATAAAACACACTAACTAAAGCCACGGCTTCACTGACATGGAATTTCGTTTGCGACAAAAATGATTCAAAAACTTATATACAACCTCTTATCTCCAACATTACTCCCTAAAAGGGTGAAAGTCCGTCATTTATACATTGGAACATAAAAATACTAAGTATTGCTGCTTGGCGGTAGAACATATGGTGAGTGGGTGGTACCTCCCCGACGAGCTTGTTCAAGACGTTACCACCTATCTGTATATATAATAATTATTCATCGGTCTAGTGGCTAGCTCGTAAGCGATTTTTTTCTATCAAATGCTTTTTATAAAGCCCGATGTTAAGTAAGGGGATAGAATGCATTTGTTATTGCTTACACAATTTTGCACTAAACTATCTCCTGCGCAGATCTATAGAGACTAGTCGCCACCATTCAGGTATCTATGGAAATGCTTTATGATATATAACTCTATTATATATACATTATGTAAAACAAAGCTTACCGCCGTCTGTAAGCTTAGCTTATTAAAACTACGCTACGTATTTTAAAGCATTTCACGTTAATACAGACATATTGTTGTAGAGAAAAGCCGAGAATTAATCCAAAAAAAAAATGCGAAAAAACAAGATTTTTTTTATATATTCATTCTTCAATCTAAAAATTGTATACTTAATATATACCCTTATTGTACCGTTCTAAGCCGAGACAGTTATTACAATTTAAAAAACATCAAATAAGTCATTAGCTCCTTCCTTCCTTCCTTGTTAATGTTCAAATAATTTGCAAGAATACATACATTGCACACTAGTGATTCTTTCACTTAGTTATTTATAGATATGTTTAAAATAGAATTTTATTTGTGTTGTCACGTCGTACGGTCACATGAGCGTCACGAACTCGGCGACAATTAAAATAAACTTTAAACAGTTTATTGTGCTCTTGAAACATTTGAAAATCTTAAAGCCAATCCAAAATAGACTCTATAGCAAAGCACTAAAATTCAAATTGGTTAATTTGAAAATATTTAAATGGAAGGAATATTAAACGTGGCAAATTAAATAAAATCTTTGCTTATTTTATCGAGGATACTTTTTATTCGAAATAAATCATATCAATGCTTACGCCTTACGATTGTATTGCGAGTTGATCGACTTAAAAAATAAAACATCTCAGATACTATCTCATCGTAGATAAAAACGGACAAGGCCGTCGCAGGGAATTTACAGATGCAATTCAGTCGATTACAATCAATTTATATTTTCAAATATATTCGTATTACTGGCGACACGTCACAGTTTCTCATTTTAACGTATGGTCATATTATACATCGTACTTTTATATTGAACAAATATACTAAGAAAAAAACGAAAAAACATTCACCGGTTCCATAAAGAATGCAACTGATAACTGGCAATACAAAAGCGCGAAATTTTAATAATAATTAATATTAGGCAGAATTTAAAACATTGCAAATAAATACATTCATAATAATACATGTCAGTCAAAACGGTAAGGTGAAAACGCTGCACCACGGGAATTCCAACGACCATAGATAAGACGTTTATTTTTAGTGTTAGAGTGACATTAATTTAGTCATTCTGAAAGTAGCGGTCAAGGCTGTGACAATGACGACACTATGACCGGGAACCAAGGACCTCTCAAAGTCAATCTCGGTCTGAAGGCCAGTACCGCGTACTAATAGACAAAATACAAATATTCTATTAGGTACTTAAGAAGAAAATGCAAGCATAGCCTTTCTTTTCTACATATTGCAAAGAAATATTTTATAGAAACAGTCTCAAAACGATTTACATATATAATCCATTACGATTTTATACGTCACTTTCAATATTTGATCATCCTTATTCGTATTCATTAATTCAATACAACGTGACGGATCGATTGTCGTGGGCGGTATCGGGAGAGCACAATAGTAGTACAGCTTTAATTTAAAACTATGTAAATCTTTGAAATCTAATGAAAGCTTACGGTACGTTGATATTTTGAGACCGTTATATTCTAACGTATAAAACTACAGACTTATACGCACGTAATCGTTTGTTTCCATGTTTCTTCATATTTTATTTCAACGTTTAATATCACCTTAAATCTTTGCTTGAATTCTACCTATAATATTTTTATATACCTACGTACATTAAATACCACATTATTAATTTATATTAATAAATGATTTATATTATTTCAACATAGTTTTAGTCAACATTATTTGTAGTTGTACAATTATTATGGTTCCAAAACAGCTCTTTTCTTTCACGGGAAGCACATTTAATCTGTCTCATAAATACTTATATAATATTCTGACTACACTCATTACTCCACGCATGTGTCAGAACATTATCATATCGACAGAATTCATTCGCTTTTTACCGACACTTTAATATCCCAATACTCTGATCGAGGCATGACACAAAAGGTAATTATGTAATATTTACCTTCGATTTACTGTCTCTGGGACCAAAATTTCCATTGGTTCCTTCTTTTAAATATAAAATAAGTAGACTTACCACCTGATGGTGACTCGTCTCCAACGCACACAGACATACATATGTTAGTTATAGTTCTGTGAGAAATATTAACCAAACCTTTCCTCGGCAATGCGCCACCAACTTTGGAAACTAAGGGGCATAACCCCTTGTGTCTGTAGTGACACTGGTTCAAGCACTTTTCAAGCTGGAACAAAGTAATACTAACTATTGCTGTTTTGTGGTATAATACATTCTAATTATGAGAGAGTACTACTACGCAGACTGGATTGCACAGTCCTGCAACCGAATTGAATTAAATTAGTATACTAAACGCAAGCAATTCCGAGTAAAGTCGGTCAGATATTATTAACATATGGATACGTGTGGCGCGTCCCTTATCGAGCTTTGATAAATAAGGTCATTAGGTATGGATTACGTGCTATTACGAGGGCACATGACATTGATTTATTTAAACTAATCTTGTCACGCAAAGTTACTTTAACATTTTGTTGACGATAAATGTAACGAATAAGTATGTTCTGATTCCATAGACAATCAATTTTCTATAACAGCTGACCAATGTATAGGTGATATTAATCATCAATACACTGACTGCCTCTTTGGTCTTGTGAGTCCGAGGTGAGATAAGCCCGCAGACCTCGAAATCATGAATTCAAACCCCAGGTCGGGCCTATAATAATTTATTCAGTTTTTCTGTCGAAAAATTCTTAGTATCGGCCCGGAGAACGGTAGTTAGAAGTGTTGTACATGTCTCGGAAAACACGTGCAATGGAAATGCAATTGTAATCTTAAACATCTACGAATATGATAAATTCCGAACGAACTTTAATGGAACTATTAAGACGGTTTGAAATACAATGAATTTCAATTGGATTTTAAACAATACAAATCAAGCAACATTAAACCGTCTTTATACAATGAAATTGATATTCTAAGAACATACTTCCCATTGACACCTATTTATCTGATTATGTAATGTTATCGGCCTTAGGAGCCTTAACATCATTATTAATTGAAAGTTGGTAGATAGAGTTAATAGTGGATCGGATTGGTTAATATAAGCAATAATCATATATATTTTAAAATGTATACGTAAATTGTTACATAGCCTTAATATCATACAGGTTGAAATGTGGGAGGAAGGTAGATTTGAAAGCGAATCGCATTAGTTTGTAATACCAACAATAATTTGTATTTCAAATATAAAGATTGCAGTTCCCACATAAGGCAACCTAAACCACCATCTCCTTGTTTTTGTCCCAATGAAAAAAGTACAATTCCAGTTGTGCAAAAACTACAAGTAAATATTGCAGCCCTAGTTTAGTTATTTAGCAATACAAAACAAATGGGAAAACTATTTAAACCAATCACAATTCTAAAGAAAGTTCTGGACATATATAGGCCATATCATAAGAAACCATAACTAAATTTATTACTTGGATGATTATTATTATCGAAAGAATTCCTTAATCTTTATGTCCCTTTATCTAAGTATCTTGTCTTCAAATAAAAAATCCATTAGGTGAAGTCCCATTTTGCTTATCTTTATTTAAACAAGTGAACTTAAAAAAGCAGTTAAGTATTCAAGATAAACATTTTAAAGTAGGCGATAAAAGACAAAAACCTATGTAATCACTTTTCTATTGACAACAAAATTAAGCCTGCGATACACAAAGTGCATTTAACAAGTGTCAAAGCGATTTCGAACTTCACTTTCATCTGTATTATCGTCACACGTTGACCACGTGACAAGTCGAATGCATATGATGTCATTATCGTACATTTTGGTCTTCTTGCCAACGACATCGACAATCCCTGTGTGATTTTGTGAAGATGTCGCTGTATGAAGGCTATAAACGTATTTGGATAAATTATTTTGGTGTAAAACATCTTTTGCCTTGGGGATAAAGCAGACTTGTATACTGTGACGCTAAACGGTAAGACGCTCTCTCATCGGTATGGCGCCGGAGACATGACGTTGCTTGACGGTTCAAGCAACGTCATGTCTCCGGCGCCGCTCTCTACTCCCTGGTAGTGGAGAGTAGAGTAGCACACAATAGGCTTCGTTGCTGTACATAATTATAACAATAAAATACATTTACATGATACTACCTTTTTATTAATTTCGCTTTATAAATGAATTCAATTTCAATGTTCCTCGTCTGCCAGGCGTCCGGCGGTCACATTTTTAAATAGATATACGAACGCTCTCTGCCATGCCTTAAAGGCGTTCATTGTAGTTATGTTATTCCATTTTTCCTTCAATTTAGCATAAAGTCTGTGTTTGGAGTAGATTTTGCCCAAGGGATCAGGATCGTTATTGTAACTTTCACATCTCTAAGTGGACACGTACACCGTTGAACTAGTGAGGCTTTGATTGATGTAACACAATCTAAATTCAAGGTTTACAGTAGTACAAGTGACTCAACTATTGAAGAAACAAACTTAACCACTATTAGAATAACAGCAATATCAATGCAATTACTACTTTATAAGCATTTTCTAATGCCTTTTGCGCCGTGAATAATATCAACATACTTTATGTGATGTAATAATAATAGTTAAATCAAATGCATTCGTCAAAAAAACACATGAATTGTCTCAATCAAATTCATCATTATGTCAGGGAACTCCAATACAATCGCCATATCTAACTCTCCTTAATATATCAAATGAGATGTTAAACTTGTGGACTCATTCAGTTCACAACAGTAAAAATAACTACGATATTCATGTTAATGACGCAGAGTGGGAGCCGGTAAAGACAGTTAAAGAGCGACCTACGGCGAATATAATTCGTGGACTCAGGGTTCTGGTACCACGACGGTCTTATGGAGGTTCGGGTTTTACTTTCGACGGTTTACTTGAAAAGGTTACATGTCTAGCTATTATAATTCTTAATCTAGAACCCTATGACAGATAGAGACGAATTTTGTAGGCTTACTACTTAAACCTAAAATATACGGAGTCAATACAGATCTTTGACCTCGAGCCTCCCTTTAGGATATTATCTAAATATGAATGCAGTTGCGTCACAGTACAACAATATTATGACTGAATATTCACAATAATATTGATTATTTTAACGGTATCAGTGACAATTACTGTGCCAATACGAGAAGTAAACAAATAACACCCAACAGAGTAAATTCAACAATTCCTTCTCGTGGAAATGTTTTCGTTTCAATAACAAAATTCCGTAGCTAATATTTTGAACTTAATTAATATAAATCTTGAGGTAAAAATAACATGAATAAATAAAACATTTGAAACGATATAAATGAGAACAAGCGATGATTTAGTTTTATTTTATTATGTTAGTTGATTGTTATTTAATTGCATATAAAAACTCAAACTTGAATACGCCAGTATAATTGCAAGGAAAATTAAATATATGAAGTCATCAGCTAACTGCAGATATAATTATGATCACCTGACGAATTCTTTGCTAACTTTTAGTATATGTAATCATTGGATCTGATTTGTTACGCAAATTACAGACATCCAAGTCAAATCATTTCAATGTCAGTCGTTGCCCTTTGGAGTGAAAAACGTGTTTCAAGTGCAGCTAATTCGTACTTCCCTGAGGATATATTTGACTTTAATATGTAAATGTTATGTTACGGGGTTTGTGCAAGCCCGTCTGGATACCACCCACTTATCATATATACTATCTCCGAGCAGCAATTCTAAGTATTTTTTTGTTCCGGTTGAAACGGAGTGTAACTACATGCACAAGGGCCATATTAACATCTTAGCTACCAAGGTTGGGTGGCGCATTGGATATGTAAGAAATGATTAAAACTACATACTGTGCCAATGTCTATGGACAGGGGTCACCACTTAACATCAGGCTGTCTAGCCGTCTAACAGTGCTGAAAAACTAAAAATTTGAAAATTAACCAGCTATTCTAACAACGACACAATTTCGATTTTATCGAAGATGGATCGGAATAAAATCGTGACCATATCGTAATCGTGGAAAGGAAGGAAGGCTGGGGGTCAACTTAGTGGAACTGACCCCCAGCCTTCCTATCATCATTAATTTGTATTGGAAGTAGCTACTCAAACCATAAATATTTTAAATAAGACTTTGACATAATCGTGCCACTTCTCGTCACAATGGCGCTACAAAGGCACCATAACTTTTCGACAGTTCCCATCATTACATGCTGTCTCATAACTTTCTCGTTACTAAATTAGTAACGACGATATGAAATTGAATCACATATCAAAACAGGAAAATATTGTTTCCAAGCAAAATACTTAAACGTTAATCCAATTGACTTCCGAGAATTATATTTATAGAATTGCAGACTAAATAAAGTTTGTGCAAATATTTTTCATAGCGGCACTTGAATTTAGTTCATTAAGAACGAGCTGCTGTGTACATGACTTTCGATTTAAAAATTTGGACCAGCATTTACGACAAAATGACAAAATGGATAATATGTATGTATGTATGTATGTCTGTATGTATATAGTAGAGTGTGTAATGTTTCATATTTTTTTAGATAAATGAAAGCTAATATGCCGATGTATTGTAAGAGACGCTGCCATTACTGTAAAACAGAATAGTACCATAATAAATTTCGCATTTTCGTAATTAGCGCAATCGAAGGACCGTTTATCCAGCTCCAACACATAACTAGCACTGATATTAGTAATTCTCAGGGTCCTCTTACTACGAAGCCGTACGTCACAAAATTATGAACGTTTCATTCGAATTGATCCACAATTTTAACTCATCTGAGGTCGTATAGAACATGACCTTTTCAACTAAAAACTTTTTATCTTTATCAGCCTCAACGCATATTATACTAACAGTGCTGATAATTAGAAGATAATTTCAGAGAGATTAGAGATTCTATTTCAGAGATCCATCACCATCATAAACATCCAAACCATGACAATGAACCATTATTAAACTTTTAGGGGATTTTGAAATGTAGTAGTAGTCAATATTAATCGTTAAAAGCAAACGTGATTATTATACGCGTGTATATACATAAACATAACATAAACAGCCTGTAAATTTCCCACTGCTGGGCTAAAGCCTCCACTCCCTTTGAGGAGAAGGTATGGAGCATATTCCACCACGCTGCTCCAATGCGGGTTGGTGGAATACACATGTGGCAGAATTTCGTTGAAATTAGACACATGCAGGTTTCCTCACGATGTTTTCCTTCACCGCTGAGCACGAGATGAATTATAAACACAAATTAAGCACATGAAAATTCAGTGGTGCCTGCCTGGGTTTGAAACCGAAATCATCGGTTAAGATGCACGCGTTCTAACCACTGGGCCATCTCGGCTCGATATGTATATACGAGGCGTCATAAATGTAAATATAACGTAAGCGTTGTGAGGCCATGACCGATACCGATAATAATTTGTATAAATAAATATAAATTGATTCATCGTCACTTAGCCAGAATCCTTGATTATCCAGAAAGGAGAGGTTAACCAAGCTAATTAATTCTCGGAATGTTTATTTTGAAATTCATCCTGGACTAAAATTCAAACATTGATAGCCAAAATCAATACATGTTTTATAGTTAGCAACACTTATATAAATATACGTTGAAATCAGTCGATTGACATAACACATATTTATTTTAATTTTAAAAATAAAGTTAGTCCGAAAATGATTTTTAGTTAAACGAAAAATATATATGCTTTTACTCAATGGTTTTCATTCTTTAAGTTTTTAGGAAAAAAAATTAAGCCAATTACAAATGAGAGCCGGAAAATTTGACCAAACTATAGAAAAAAAAAAATTCTCACCTACCTGGCAATGATTTTGTTTGGAAACATGTGCTCGAATCTGTTCTTTTTACTTTCGGTCTGTCTGTCTAATTCTTTGTTCCAGAAAGTTTCCGAATCGGCTAAGCATATATAATAAAAAAGGCTTTTTACGGAAATACTAAACTTTTTAGTACTTTTTTTTTTAAGGAATCTTGCTTAGGTCGAATGAAATTCTTCTACATGTGTAAACCAACCGACATTGGAATAGCGTGGAGAAAGAAATTCCAAGTTGTTGTCCTAAGTCTAACTGTAACTAAGTCTGACTGTCTTTAATAGGTAATAAAATTATATTCAAAATAAGCTTTCTGAAAACAATGCTCTTCTAGGAACATTCTAACCGCAATCGTCTTATCCCCCACATTTATTTTAATGTATATCCTCCTTCTTATATGCACGTCCGCACTCAGAAACTTGTATATTTCCTTATTAGCATAATATGTTATATTATGTACCTATTACGGTACGACGCGGAATTTAAGCGCATGCGTTAACATTTTATTAGTTTAACGATATTTGTTCGTGACTACGTTTGTTTAACTTTGAATGAATGAATGAATGTAAAGATCATAATAGAAAAACATGTACGTCCTACACACAAACAAATAATAAAACTTTTTATGGAATAACAACTGTTTGTAAGATATTTTTTAATTCAATCTATTATTAGCCAATCAATTTCAACTTTAGTCATTTTCATCGAAGCCATCCCATTTTTTGATTTTTGAATTCGAATTCGAAAATGAATCGGTTTCGAAGTTTTCAAATTATCCTAAAAATTAGGTATATAGACATAACTATCCATTTTAATATTGTATGATAGAAAATGAAGTACTATTTTCTGATAATTATATTCGTCATTTCTCTACATTGTTGAGCCTGTTACTAATACAAAGTCTAAGCTATAAATTTTATTAATTCTCATTATAATAGTTTCGTGAAAATAGTAAATAAGTATAATATTGATATTAACGCAAATTAAGTACAAAATATACGTCGTCAGAATTTGAGCCTGCCTCGTTAAATGTTATCCGCTCGTCAATAATAATTATACTATAAAAAATAAAAAAAAACTGCCTGTAAATGTCCCCCGACTGGGCTACGGCCTCCACTCCCTTTGCGGAGAAGGTTAGGAGCTCATTCCACCACAACGGTCCAATGCGGTTTGGTGAATAGACAAATGCAGGTTTTCTCACGATGTTTTTCTTCACTGCCGTTCTAACCCCTGAGCAGTCTCGGCTCACTATTATAATATCTACTATTTAATAATGTGTAGGTACTCCTCAGGTCTCATGGTTTAGACAGCCAGTACTAAGATATTTCTTGTGCACGATGTACATAAAAAATGTTATATCTTAGATTCCTTGGTTGGGGAACGATTGAAATGTAACGAATTGTTTAAGTATATTTTCACAAATACTTACAAAATGTTTAAAAGTATTTAACAGATTCGATCTTCGAATTATATTCGATTTTCTATTTTTATTTTTTAAATAACATATTTTTCAAATAAAAAACTATGATTAATGTTGGCTCGTTTTTTAATTATAAAAATATTGTACCTATATTTATTTGAAATAAACCAAAAAAGTATATTGTTATGTAATGTTTTATTTTATTTAGTTTAGATCAATAAATTTATCCTTCAAGTAACTTTTAAACTTGTAAATTCCAAATGGCCACTATAGGAAAAAATACGTCAACATAATTTCCCTGAGCACAACGGAATATATGATTATTAAATTATGCTAATAATTTTACAATGCTATCAAATACTAATTGTATCTTTAATACACAAGTGCTTTAGCTACTTACATTGGGATCAGAGTAATGTATGTGATGTTGTCCAATATTTATATTTATATTTATCTTTGCGGTCGAAATAAATTAACTCTGCTTGTAATACTGTCACAATTCTTTAATAAATTTACCAGAAGACCACGTAAGAAACCTTTTATAAATCAAGCAATTTTTAATACATGAAATAATACTAAATAATTAGGTAACTAAGGTATCTTACGGGACTCCATTCTCTCCAGCATCAAGAATATGTGCAAAATTAAACTTCAATTGTAAGGTGTTGTGCAGACTTATGCGAACCCGCTAATAAAAAGTATTCCAAACAGTTAAACTTTGTATTGTTGGGTTCCAATTTAGGGGTGAGTGAGTCAGTGTAACTACAGTCATAAGACATAACATCTTACTTCCCAAAGTTTGCTTCATTCTTCACTAGCCGTGTACCCGACGGGATATCCCATCGGTAATATTGTATGAAAACTCACGCTCAAGCAAATATCATCCCCGATTTCTAACAACAGATATAATAAAAAAAAATGTGTACAAAGTTTGTTCAACCTTCCCAGGCGATTAATTTGAATTTCGAATTGAACAATCTCTGCTTAGTACTCAACTAAGTACCACAAACAATTTTTGTGCAATTTATGTTGTGCCTTGTATGTCAGTCAGTAATTTTAAAATTTATAAATATTTCGCATTCACGTTTAATATGTTTATACAAAACTTGACTCACCTTGGAACTTAAGTTTTTTTTTATTCAGCCATTAATATAATATATATGATAAAAATATTACGTAGGTATTAATTGATCATCTTCGTTTATATCCGCTTATTTTAATAATGCATATTAGTTTCTCACTTCAAATACTATCCATCAACTAACAATAGTTAATTAAATCGCATAATTTTTGTGATATAGCAAAATGAGTAGCTTTGGTTAACATTTTCTTATTTATCATTTATAAAAAGTAATCTGTGATTTCGGAATGCGAAGAATTGCTTTAACGCACATTGAAAGAAACCTACATACATATGTCTAACGTATTAAGTTTGGCTAATTGATTATGATGATTGTAGTGTACACAGATCTGTAATAACATAATAATTAGTATTATCTGAATTTATATTTTATATGAATATATATTATCTGTGTATTTATGTATCTGTCATCTCGATTGTCACACATCGCAAAAGCGCGGGAAAATAAGATATATAAAAATTGACGCGCGGTGAAGACGGAGTGTTTGCACAGCGAGCTGATATTTAAATATAATATATATTTAATGTAACTTGTAAAACATTACAATGCTGATGAAGGAATTTTAACTAATGGACTAACTCACCTCCACCCATAGATACATGGGCAAAACCATGGCATTAATTCATTTCGCCACTGCCAATGCGCCGCCAACTATTGAATCTAAGATTTCGTGTCTATTTCTGTGCTATTATTTTTACACTGACTCACTCACCCTTCAGATCATATAACATCAATTGTGTACGCTTAGTATCAAAATAAATGAATGATAGCAACCCAGGTGGGTTACGAAGCGCTTATCAATTAGAAACAGATTAATGAATCTAGTATTTTCACAGATAATCAAATGCTCTATCGAATGAGCGGTGAGTTTATTTTCCCTAACTAATTGTGGGAAATTAACAGTTTTAGTCTGTTATTTTGAATCTAGCAAATTAAACACGTATGAGCCTATAAAGAAATATTGCTATTTTTATGAGTTTTCGTATGCTTACTAATTTAAAAGGAATTTTGAAGTTGTATTCCAATAGCCATTCAAGATAATTTAAAAAGATTAAATAAGACTAATAGCTCGGCGCCTAAAGCTCAGCCTTGATAATGAAATTAAAACTTGATTCAACTCGTTTCAAAACGACCGCCATTAATAATGATAAATATTAATAATAATATAGAATAATTCGGACGTTAAGTATTGGTTTCGTTCCGCAACGAATTTTAAATCAAATAAATTGTTTACAATAATACATGAAGGTGGAACTCATATTGTTGTACCGATATCAAGTGAACGACTTCAAAGATCATTCATTCTTTTTCTAAAATTCATCTTACTTGTTTGCTAATATAAGAGAACTAATTATTCAAAGACATTATTTGAAATGTTTTAAAGCGACCCAAGTAACATTAATACGTAGCATCCTGTATTTTAAAGCAGATTAAGCAGAAGTCAACATTTTAATTTAACAGCATTATACACTCTGTACCTTACCCTTTAGCCCATTTGTATGTTAATTTAATCCATATTTAAAATCATTCATGAAATACAACAGGCACACACAAGTAAAACTAAAATGAATATAAATTGAAATGCATTAAGAATTATATTATATTATACAGCAAATATCTCGATTTACTTATTTAAAAAATTCAGATAGTAACTTGACACTTATCTCGATAAAGTACAAGCTCAACAGATAAGATATATTATTAAAAACAACACGCCCACAATCACACATAAAGAACAATTGATATAGAAAATCTGTTCTAGTAAAAAATATATTTTAAAATAAGTACATAAGGTAGGGTAATAATAATAATAACCGATCCTCAGAACGGTTACATTTAATTTAATAAGTGAACAAGAACAAGAAACACGAACGTGTGCACTGCATCTTAAGTTGAAGTTACCATCAATAAGTACTAGAAACTGGGACATTAGAAAAATCATTGTAGTTCAACCTTAAGGAGGTAATTATTCGGCTGCCAAACAACTCAGAATGATTTATAGTTTATTTGACTTGATTGACTATCAAGGTGGTTAGGTAAGATTTTGCAAATATTTGATTTCAAGAACGTTACAACTCATGAATCTCACACTTCAACCAATCGACTGTATTATTATCATTATTAGGTCATTGATCTTGTTTACCTACGTAATTTATAGGTAATTATTATCATTATAGAGTTCTCCGGCGTAGACTATTCATATAGAGCCTTCAGGCGTACTGTCAAAGATATCGATGAGTAAGATATATATCTTATTCATCGAACTAATCAAATACAATAAGATTACATAAATAATTTTACTACTTTTTAATGATTTGACATATTCCTCGCAACGATTTTTTCATACTTGTCCCATCTGTAGTAAATCAGGATACTGATACGGTTGTATACGTATTTGAGATTAGAAAAATGTGTCGTGTTAAAAACAGAAATATATTTATTTCTTATAACTGGGAAGGTAGATGGATATTGTTAATCGAGATATACAGGATCGTCTTATTCTAGTTAATGTTATGATCGATATTGGCGTCTGTACCGGCGAGTACAACATGAAGATCAAATGAAAACTCAGCAGTACTTTTCCGAGCTTAAACCCGCAATCTTCGTGAGATTCACGTAATCTTACACCAAGGCCACCTATTACAAAACATATCAAATATATCTATGTATATTGATATCATTTATCCGATTAGAGATTAGTTTAAGTCGTCTAAGGGTATCCTCTGATTGTTACGAGTATAATTAAACCTATGTTCCACCACATTTTAGGTTTTAATTGATTATTTATTTTATGCTATGTGTATCTTTATATATTTCTTTTGTACGTGTGTATGTCGCTTAACTTCTCTACCTACTAAAAGCCTATACCGTTTTAGAGGATTTTTTGTATTTCACCCGTCGATTACGCACGTGTTAGATTTTTTATAGAGATTTAATACATTATGTCAGGATATTTTAAGAATAATTCCTATTACTTTATTATAACTGTAGTAATCGTAATATTGTATTATTTAATATTTACAGTAACACCAATTACCTTAATACTAACTTTTGTATCTTAATATTTACAAAAAACACAATTCATATATCATCAATAATTTACGCAATATCAATTATACTTTATCACAAAATTATATCATACCTTAAATGTTAACTCCTTGCTGGCCCAGGAGAAAGTAAAGAGTAAAGTAGTTCTGTACCGAGCTTCTATCACTTGTACAAGCCTCACTAAAAATCACATGATTCACAATATTGAACAGAAAAGTCATAGTACCCACTTATTTAGTATCAATTTTATCAATACAATTCAAAAATTATTTAAATTTAATTATTATTATTAAAGAATTTATAAAAACATTCCATAAATAATGTAAACGTTTTTGTATTCATCTAATTATTTAATAATTTCTTACTTAATCTGTCTGTAATATTTAAACATAATTACTTGTGCTAAATATATATTTTTTTCAAAATCATACTTTATATAACTGATAGGAATCATGTCCTGGGATAAAATAATTTTTGTCAACCCTAACTTTAATACTCTCTCTATTTGTTGAAGCTTACGTGACACAGAGTAACTTTGCGAAAATACTGATGTTTCTGATATTACTCTGTGTCATGTAACTAACAATGCTAATTGCGTCTAGTTAATTATAAGATTATTGTAAATAATAAAAATAGCACCTCATTGACAATGTAAAGAATACCAAGCTGTATGACTACTTATCATAAGGTTATTTTCTCGTCATCCTTCCTGTAACTTATATTAAATGACTTAATCAATTTTAACCAACTCACTAAATAACCACATCCATTAAATTTACGAAAACGACCATGCATGGTGTCTATGTGAAAAATAAAGGACTAATTTCAAAAAGTACAATATCGATAATCTCACTGAGAGAATTTACTTGGCGAAATATAAATAATGTTAAGGTACCACTGGTACAGAGTTATAGATATGTATATTGAAATCTATTCATAGTCTGTAGAGCTATTCTGTAAGAAGAAACTCGAAACTCACCGCAGAACACGATTGTGAAATGTCAGAAAGTGATATGCGACATCGACTAAAATAATTAATAACATTCAGTATCGTCTAACTTTTAAACCATTTAATTTTATTTTCCAGTTTTATCGCCGTCTGCGGTTTTATCTCGTCTCGTCTTGTCAATGAATCGTTGGGAAACTACGTGTTACAGGCTCTGCTCTTGCTTCGCAGAAAGACCCAAAGCAATATTCTAAAAGTATATTTCTTTCGCACGTAATAAACAACTTATCTTATTCTTTTGATTTTTATTCATAATTCTCGTATATCATAAAATGTATTTCCGGAATATCATTTAAGTAATATTTTTAGTATTTTATGATTCACTGAGACAATATACGATTTTATACAGGAAGGCTACAATATAATAAATAACAATAAACATTGGACAACATCACATACATTACTCTGATCCCAATGTAAGTAGCTAAAGCACTTGTGTTATGGAAAATCAGAAGTAACGACGGTACCACAAACAACCAGACCCGAGACAACATAGAAAATTATTGATATACAATATCTGTCGCCATCGATTCAATTCGATTATTCGTTATCACTGCACGGTGTACACAGGTATTAATAATCTCAAATTGAATATTCTATCGTAAATCAATAACAAGACGTTAACAACTATTATGTTTCACAACATATACTAGCTACACCGCGAGATTCCGTCTGCGCTAAACGTCGTAACTGATATATGTAACGTTACTTAATATATGTCGCAAAAATCGCATTCTCGAATGGTTACTTTTCTTTTTGATGAGTAAACATCATAGAGCTTAGCTCTAACAGTAGTACAAAGTATACAGTTGACCGAGACTTTGAGCGTCAGACGAGTAAACGTAGGACGTGCAGATCAATTCTCGTTTATTCTTTCCATCAAGGCCCTGGTTCTTCCTGGACTTCATTGGCCCAGCCGTGGCATATTTAGTTACTTCCACTGACTGTTTATATTTGGCAGTGATAGGTAAGAAAAGTGAGAGTGGTACCCACACAAATGATCCTGCTCAACATCCTATCTCCACTAAAAATCCACGGCAAAGTGACATTTACATAATTTACCTTCGTTAGCAAATCTTTGAAAATTAAGTATGTATTTTATTAAAATTATTCGTGAAATCGTATTGAATTCGAAAACCATATATGTCTATAAAGTATGCGACACAGCAGGATTTTTATACAAAGTATGTATTTAGTTACTGCTTTCTCTCGATCGCAATACGCATACCTTATTTATTTATGTGTATATTGGTAATCAAAATAATAATAAATTTCAGTCATGACAAGAAAATGTAAGTATTAAAATGATCTCTGTATAACTGACAAAGTTCTACAGCTCTTAAGCGTTATGCCCATGGAAAGCTGGATCAGTTCCGTTATTGTTATTTTTGGGAAGTCAATTACCTTTAAAGATAATACATACAACCTTTATACATTCTGAAATTATGAAAATATTAATGAAAGCAACCTTCAATTAAAAAATAAACTAACAAAAACTTTTCGAAAACCTTTCCACGCCTTCCCGTTTATCGCAACAACCCTATCAGCCCTTAACATTAAGCGAATGTCGCTATCTGCGCAAGCGCCGCGTTATCGCGCGAAGAGTGGGGATAAAATTTACTAGACTTATATTCTCGTTCGCCGCCGCCACAGTCTCAATCCGACCCGTGTTCCGAACTGAACGTACGTGAAAAATGTGTAATGTTTGCACTCGTGATGTTGCGCCAGTGCCGGCGCCGGCGCCCGTCAAGCCGAACAAGGCTATAGAACGTCTGAAGAAGAAGCATAATATCATCACTGACCCCACTGACGAGGAGAAGCAAAAGGAAGTGGAGTACCAACCCGATCTGCTCGCTCTGTCGACCCAGTACTCTAAGCTGGCATACAACGTCTTCAAGCAAACTGTTGCGCGATTCCAGGAAACGAAAGCCTTCACGTGAGTTTTATAAGTGAAATTATATTATTTGACAGGCGTTAATTAGTATCAGTAGGTTTATATTTACGGATAACTTAACATAAATGTGCGATATCCATACGTTTCCAAACCATCATATGTCTTGTGAATATTGAATTAACAGCTGCAAAAATGGCATTTATTAAAGTCACGTAGTCGTGGGTCCCATCTCCTGGTTACTCGGGGTTGTTTCTTATTTAATCAAAATCTAACAAATTCTAAAAATCTAACTATAAGTACATAGGAATTATATATAAATATGAAAACAAATTTACTAAAGAATTGTTTTATAAATACACGCTACTTAATCGTTCAAAGTTTTATGAATTTTATGAATTATTCCATCGATTTTATTCTGTTGCTAAGTAAAAATATTAGGCCGGTTTTAGGAATCGTATATTTAAGATTCTCGTCTTCGTGTCCTGATATAATGTATTGAATAAATGGGAGTGTTACTTGTGACGTATTGAAAGTAACGGCTCCTATTTAACTCGACGGCTTAATCATGAACATATCAAATCGCTGTACAAACCAAGGTTGCGAGAAATCCGTTTAATGTTTTTACATTCATTCGTTACGCTAACGTTCAATCGTGTTGGTTATTGTATGACACTATTTAAACAGCAACATAAACACCATTAATATCACAATGTCTCTTTTGACAAGATCGGAAGACTACGATAACCAAAAATCATATTGTTTTTTTTTCAATATTTTTTCGAGTATATTTGAACCACCGTTTTAAAGGAATAACGAAACTACAAGAAGCTGAGTAGTTTAAAATCAATAAAATATACAAATTTATATCAGTTTTTAAAAGTTGCAGGACCAAACCTGACCTGACCCCTTGGGCTATTGTCGTGCCCACTCCTAACACAAGTGATAAGCTTAAAAGGAAGGGTATATATGAAAACAGCGTATATTAATATGTCTCCTCGTATGTGTCTCAGGTCTTTGTTACCGAAAAATCAAGCTTAATGTTCGTGTGAAATCGATTATTTTCGAAAAAGAAAAATGTTGTAAGTTTAGTGAAAGATTTTTAACACAAGGCCAGTCGTGTGGCGGAATTATATCCGGAATAAAAGTGTGAAATTCAATTCGTTAGATTTAATAATAATTTTGCGGTTAGTAATTTATACTAAGTTTTTGTTGCACACAACATTAACATAATAGCTTGGGTCTCTTGTAATTCTTTTATTTAATTTTTGCAGTCCGTGTTTTAATATCCTTCGTCTGCGGTTTTATTTAATATCTCATTGATGAATCAAACTCAAACTCCATATAGGTGTATATAAAATTATTTTTATAACTTTTTCTAGGTTTTTTTTTAAGCCGGCCTGGCAAATGTTCTGATAAATAAATGATTTATTAGAAAAACAAAATACCCGCAGCCATTTTAGAACATAGTTTATGACAGTAAATTAAAATATAACCAGCCATTATTCGTCTTTGCCTTACACGTCTCATTTTCATAATCTTGTTTGTTTATATCGAATAATTTTTTTTTGACTTAACTAACTCTTGCATAATGAGTTCATCAAACGAAATTCTATATTTATATAATTACTATTCTAATTATTGTAGATTGAACTGGCTAATGGCTACTGGTATAATCGCTTGATATAAGGCCACAGATCCCGAGATTCTGGATTATTGAGTTTTAAATTCTCACTTTCCGAGCCGAGATGGCCCAGTGTTTAGAAAGCGTGCATCTTAACCGATGATTACGGGTTCAAAACCCAGGCAAGCACCACTGAATTTTCATGTGCTTAAATTGTGTTTATAATAATTCATCTCGTGCTCGGCGGTGACGGAAAACATCATGAGGAAACCTGCATATGTCTAATTTCAACGAAATTCTGCCACATGTGCATCCACCAATCCGCATTGGAGCTGCGTGGTGGAATATGCTCCAAACCTTCTCCTCAAAGGGAGAGGAGGGCTTAGCCCAGCAGTGGGAAATTTACAGGCTGTTAATGTAATGTAAAAATTCTCACAATTCTATACAAAATTTAATATTCTAATAATTTATTTTTTGTAATGAAATGTATGTTCAACATTCAATTAACGATGATCTACATTTCTCCGAATTTCTATTTTTCACTATTGAGGACGATATTGAGGTCAAAGTAAACTTGATCTAGATCTGTTTGCCATATCAATCAAAATGTCAATTCTTAGAACTTACTTGTAGTAAATACATAATTGAATTTATATTGAATGAATGTCAATTTATTAAAGTTAAAAATAACAATAAATGCCGTACTGCTAGCCAGTCCTATTAACGAGACGGTTTCAACTTATCTTATCCACCACGCTGCTAAAATGTTGGTTCGTGGGTATTGATGTGGTCTTTCAGGCGTATACATATATAAATAGTTGATGGCGCATTGATATGAGTTATTTATACTTCATACATTGCCAATACATTGTAACCTTGCTTTGTCATTTTCTCGCCTAGCTTGCAAAAGTTAGTTAAATAAAAGAGTATAAAAGGTAAATTTATCTATGATATATGATATATATTGTATGTTATTTGTAATTTTTTTATTACTAGCGATTTTTTGTTCAACAAGATATATAACTAGACTCTATACTAAATATCAGATAAACCAATTCAAATTTCTTTATTCAATATAAACGGACAATATAAGAACCATCGGTTCGGAAACGAAAATACCGTGACCTGAGAAGAACCGGAGAAAGGAAGTCAATGGGTTTTTTTGACAATTTGTAATCGTTTACATATATTCAATATCACAAAGAAATAGCCAGGAGGAGATCGTTTCATTCCCAAGGTGTGCCATCAACCATGAACTCACTAATTGTATAATAACGTTTTGCACACAAGTGTTACTTTACATTTTTTTTTTTTATTAATTTGGCAAAAGGCATTTTAAGTATATCTAATATCCGCTAATTTCAAGTAAAAGTTTAACGCTAGTAAACGCCGTCTGTCACAATATCCGTCTCGGCTACAACTGATTATACAGTTATTTTATTCCTATAATAAATTGTTGCTATCTTCGCTGTGGTTTCAAGGAAATAGAAAAATGATTGGGTTCATACTGATTACATTGACTGGAAAGACGAGAAATGCTTTATATAATTTGTAATGTTTTCGTTCATTCGTAGACGAGAAGTATCCTTTACTTCGTTTTGTAAATTGCATAATAACCTTTGGCATTATCGTGACCTACCTTGTGCTATTAAAACTATTTGAAAAAAACAAATATATTTCCTTATTATTTCTGCATTCAAAATATCAACGACTGGTGTTTTCGTGAAAACATTTCGTCAACAAACACACCTATCTACCACCGTTCTATCTTATAAAGATATATTTTATTTATAAAAATTAATGATTGTTGTACTTGTATCGATTGAGTTGAAACTTTATATAAATTTTGAAAAATCGTAAATATTTATAATATATACAATATCGCCACCGACGGCCGAGTGCGAATATCGTATATAATTATTCATACTTCGTGTCAACAGTTAATACTATAGATTTTTTTTTTTTTTAATACTACTGTTTTTGTCGCAACACCCAGTAGAGACATTAAAGTACGCAATTGTGTACGCAAACACAGGTGCACTCTCTATTACCTCGCTGTATACTACATATGGCGACAATCCGATTCAACCAAAGTGAGTTCAGGCGCAGAACCAACGGCTTAACGTGATTTTCGGAGTACTACTAATAATACTACTACTACTAGTAATACTGTCAAATTTAATACTTTTTAAAATTTCTTAACAACCATAATAGCGGTTTATTGGCCTGACCCGCAGTTTGAAAACAAGTTCTTCAGATCCCTAGCCTCATAAGCTAGTCACTACAACAAGCACTGAAATATATACATGAGATTTAAAAGATGTCCTGTAACCTATCGGCATTTCACACATACTAATAACAATATTTTATTTAAATAATAGGTTACAGGTTCGTATAAGAATAATTCTTAACGTGACAATAATTGTCACATTGTCATTGTTTAAATAAATTATAAATGTAGGTAGATTGATTGCAGATAATTTTGGTGATGTTTGAAATTAGTTGCTTTTCATTTACGGGATTAATTTTGTATTAAATTCTTAAATATTTTCGAAAACTTTCCATATTCACCTTTTAACATGATAGCGTACCTTTTGATAAATAAGTTAATGGTAATTAATAGCTATAATTAAATCTGAATCTGATTTAATTATAGCTTAAATTGCTTGATTAAAACAAACAAAAATGGCGCGAACTCGAGGCGAAGAGTTTATTATCGTAATAACGTAAGTGACAAAACTGCAATTTCTGAAATAATATTTTTGTTTTCGGCTCTCTGCCAGTGGTTACTCACACACCCTTGTTATCGCTATATGCACAAAGATAACTTTGAAATAATATTAATATTTATGTGGCTATGAGTTTTTGTCTAACTTGAAACATTAAAATTTAACGTAACGTATTCCCAATTGCCAATTGAAATTTATTTGAACCGTCGAATAGACACAGTTTGTTACAGTCTATTGAACTCCTACTAAAACAAAGTCGTTGAATTTCCGTAAGCCATGTATAACATTATGATTTAAGAATCAATAACAACATACAACATTAACAGCCTGTAAATTTCCCACTGCTGGGATAAGGCCTCCTTTCCTTTTGAGGAGAAGGTTTGGAGCATATTCCACCATGCTCCTCCAATGCGGTTTATTGGATATACATGTGGCAGAATTTCGTTGAAATTAGACACGAATGAAGAATTAGACATGAAGGTTTCCTCACGATGTTTTCCTTCACCGCCGAGCACGAGATGAATTATAAACACAAATTAATCACATGAAAATTCAGTGTTGCTTGCCTGGGATTGAACCCGCAATCATCGGTTAAGATGCACGCGTTCTAACCACTGGGCCATCTCGGCTCGACAGAATCAATAAACCCTGGCAAATTGTGGTTGAACAGTTCGAAATGATAAATTTTGCACCCACGAACTGTAATAAAAATACCTACATAGATCGTTAAAGAGATTCGTGATAAAAAAATACCATAAACATTTTATACTGGTCCCGCATTGGTCGTAAAACTTTCGCAGAGTCACTGCATTGTACAGAAATTAATATTGGAATAAATGGTGAAAATATCATTTTCACAAATAAATAAATAAATTTATGACAAATAATGGATACCCATATAATGCCCACAATTCCAATATTAGAAAAGGGTTCTGTGTTGAGCTCTATACTGAAGGATCCAGAAGGATAACTACATAATCCATTCATATACACATACAAATGCAGTGCTATTATGTATATTTTATTTAAAATTTATCTCATCTACAAACTCAACTCACGACGATGCAAATCAATACAGAAACTATGATCAATTGTAAACACGTCTATGAGCAAGAATTAGGGCCCATAAATTTAAATAAAAGAAACACACAATAGTCTTTTATTAAATCTCTTAACGATTGTGGATCAAACCTAGCTATTGAATTTTTTTATTAGTTTTGAGCTGAAATCTTGCACCAAAGTGCAAGGGCTTTGTGAAAGCCCATCTGGGTAGCTACCACCCATCATATATTGTACCGCCAAGCAGCAATATTTAGTTTTTTTTTGTGTTCCGGTTTGAAAGGTGGGTGAGCCGGTGTAACTACAGGCTCAAGAAACATAACAGGACTCAAGATTAGTGGCGCATTGGGAATGTCTATAGACAGTGGTGACCACTTACCATTAAGTAGGCCAACCGCCTACTAAAAAATAATGCTATAAAACAAACACATATCAGTACTAAATATTATTCGTTTTAACAAAGATTTTAAATAAGGAATTGTTTTATAAATTTATTTTTTGTATGACCTTTTTTTCTTTTTATACTTGTAATAAAATTATAGTTTTTAGTGTCAAAGTGTTACCTAATATCCACCTAAAAAATATAATCAACGAAATATTTTGGAAGCGGCCCAATCGTTCGCGAAACTTCTAGAAGGTGAGCAATTCTTAAAATTTAATTTTAAATGATACCTACGTTGTTGCCAAAGCAAAAGTACTGAGCATTATTTATATATGCCTAAAATACTTGAAAACAATTTAAAACATCACACAACTGGCAACATTTGCATTTTATATACCTCAAACTATAAATACTAATTTGAACATTTCCGCAACATATGATTTAATAACTTTATATACTTTCTTTAGACGATATATCCCAGTGGTAAAAACACGTAAATCTTAGCCGATGAATGCGAGTTCCAATGCAGGCAAGCACCATTGAATTTTTACTTGGCGTGAAGAAATCTTTAGTGAAACAAACTCCAAAATTCAGAGATTTATTTACAAAATTTGACTATCGAATTAAAATTTAACTAATTATACAGGACAGTAATTATTTTTATATAGAATAATAATAAATATATAGTAAAACATTCTCCGAAACGTGCTGCATCTTCTGTTGCGTGTACTCAATTAAGCATAACAATAAAACTTATCCTCGTGTATGAGTATAGATTAGCCATATATAGCCAGTGCTATGGATAACATTTGAGATAATCTTGTAAATAATATGAAGTTATCTACGATCATAAGTCGAAATAGTTTATATCCTCAGTGTCTAGTTGCAGCCATTTTTACAAGATCATCACAACATGACTGGTCATCATATCACAGATGCATAATGTACTATGACATTCGTTCCGGTACTAAACATAACTTATGAATTAACGCTTATCGTGTTATATCTGTGTGGAAATTTGTTGTGATAAATATATGGAACGCGGAAATCTATATTCATCTATTACGGAACTAGATTTTGAACACAAATTGAGCGTTTATCTTCATTTGTACTTATTGTAAAACCTGGGCTTAAGCCTGCGACTCGTGCGCTAGTTTTAAAAATACTAAAATGTTTATTTAAAAAGCAATTGAAAGATTAAAATTTATTTCAAAATAAATGTTTAAGCTAAAATACAATATCATATGGAATAGTTTCTGAAATTATTTTATAAATTTCAAAGCATATCGATTTCGTTCAAATGAATTGATTAAAAATATAAAATAAACGATAGGTATGATATTTTTGATCATGCACGTTTTCTTAAAAATTAATTAATTATTCAAATGATCATCGATTTTAAGTTTTGCAATAATATATTGTAACATTCGCGCCGATAAAAGTCCTATGAAGACCAGGGTTAAGTTCGCAACGATCCAACGTGTTCGAAGACGTGTAAAATCGCACGTACGTACTAGCTATGTTTACACGGTGTTCTTGTTACTGTAATCTCAGCTGCAACGTGCAGGAAATAATCTTGCAATAAATGAAACGCTGATTGTTAAGCGTACTCCGTGCGGCTCGCGTACGAAGCGCGCGTGCTGTGTATTCGGATCTCTTAAATATGTTTTTAAGAAAATAATTTGTTGGATTGTAAAGAAATTAATCGGAATATATATTTGATAATAAGCGTTGAAGCATTGAAAATTGACGCTGTGTGAGTATACGCGTGTATGTACATGTTCTTTCAAAAGTGTGTGAATAAATGGACTGATGTTACGACTTTTTTCACATTTCTCAGATGATATCGCAATTAGCAACGCATTAGGTATATTTTATAGAGTAATATTTATACATTAACCATTTTATTTCTTTATGAAATTGATTCCTACACGCCTATCGGTTGATTGATATTTCTGACGTTTCTTTACAAGATAAATCCTCTGTACCAGTGAGATAATAAGATACCATTTAATATTGAAAGGAGTATTTGTTAGATTAAGAATAAAAATAATAACTATGTGGGTGCCGTACCTAAAGTACTGATTTTGACCCTTTAATTCAACCGTTTGAAGGTCGTTAAGCGTTCATTAATCTCAATTGAGACTCGCTATTAGTTTTGAATGGCCGCTCCATTGTCACAATGTGTGTCGTTATCAGAATTTGTGACGACACGTCCCACAATCTGAAGTACATTTGTAGAGATTAGTCGGTGAGAGCAATATACACACTTCGAGATTGAAATATTATATAGAGCACGGAAAATAGATCCTTTGTTACAAGAAAAAGAAAAAAAAAGTGTTTCAATCAATATATATAAATATATTGCTAGATATCGTCTGTGACCTCGCCCACGTGTTATGCGGTCGAAGGTTTTAGGAATAAAAAAATAGCTTATGTCCTTCCTTGGGTTTTGAGATTATTTATAACTAATTTCATCAAATTCAGTTCAATCGTTTAGCCCTGAAAGCGTGACAGAAAGTCAGATTTACTGTCGCTTTGATTACAATATGAATACATTTAAATTATAAGGGACATATAAACGTGCTCTAAGCATTAATCTTAAAAGAAATCATTCTGGATCATCCCGCATTTGAGCAACACTGTAATCCTACACCTTCAAAGAAAACCTTAATCCATTATTCGATTATCTCTCATGTTGACTTTACTGTCGATGTTCATATCTCCGTTACGCAATACTTGTAATGTGACTACTGAAAACCAATAGTACTCGTAGGAGCCTATTTGAATAAAGTACATTAATTGCCATATTATGTTCTATTAATCATATATAGTGCATTCTTATCAATTACCATTCGCCATTCTTTAGAACTTTTTCAAAGTCACACTTAATCAAGATTATTGAATATGTCTTGTTAGTATAAAAAAGTCCTAAGTTTAAAATGTACTCGTATCAATTTTTGGACTTTCCAAAGTAGCACAAATTTTTTTGAATGTAGGAAACGTAAGATAACTTCTTCCTTGTCAACTAACGGATCTCATTTCCTTATAAAAACTTTTTCGTATTATCGAATTTTTCTTACGTTTTACAGAAGTATTGAGTTTCTTTCTGACATATTTATTTTTGGCTTTTTCAGTATCGCTCACTCGAAATGATAATTTCCTTGTTGTAAATCATTTGAGGCTATTCTATTTTAAATATTTTTGTTCAAATTTAAAACTAAATATATTTTGCAATTTAAGTAATTTTATGTATCTTATTAAGCATTTTCTGAAATTAAAAATCATGTATTTTATGTAAGGACAATAAATAACTGAAGGTAAAAAAGTATATTATCGCTGCATATAAAACATAGCATATGTATACCAAGCGCTGACACCACACTTCCCCAGACAACTGACATCATCCCACAACGAAAATTGACAACTTTGTTATAGTCAACAAAAATTGGTGTTAAAAGTTATGGAATTCTTAAATTTTCAAAATTTATGTTTACAATATTGTATAATATTGTTAAACGAAGTAATTGTAATCAGTTTCAATGGAACTACAATTTTAACTTCTTGATTTTTTTGTTTGTTTTCACAAATATTGATATACTTTTATCTAAGAAAAATACAAAGAACGACAAAGATGTTGAAGATAAGTTTTGTGTTGCAAATATTTATCTTTCTAGCTGTCCATGCCGATTTCGTGCGGGCAAAATTAATACGACTCTGATTCGACATAAAAAAATATCTTATAAATCTTTTATTTGCGGTTATTTCAACTTCAGTAAGGACATACGACAAATTATTAAACAAGTCTAAATGTTGAAGGATTTGAAAGAGATAACTTATTACTTGAATTATGACACAAATATTAATTTTAATAATGTTTCATTATTGAAATATCTTCAAAATAAAATAATTACGAAACGTGACATTTCGCTTTAAGCAGACAAAAAATGATATGATAAAATCGAGATAATCAACAATTAGATGTTGGTGCCGATTTTCATGTAATCAATCTTATGATGGTCGTTACGTTTTCCCGTATCATAAACGTCATTACTGGTTATTAAGGGGGCGTGTACACTTGCAAACGTTTTTCCAGCCTTAGATAACACTTTCAGAAGCAACGATTACACATTTAAATACTAAATAGCATACAGTTATATCAGCATACCTACAACCATGTGGTTCACAGTATCTTAGATACAATTGTTCAATTTTAACGGTGTAAGACTTTTTTTTGTACAGTACTAGACTTGCTCAAATGGCAGAACAGTTAAATCTTTAACGGAGATTGTTGGTGCCTGGGGCACAGCACGGCACATCATTTAGAGGAGGAGAGTGTCAAAATACAATTATTACACATTAAGCGAGACTGATACCCACTTGCCATCATGTAGCCGATATCATTCAGACTTTCCAAAAGTATATATATACTATATATACTATAAATAGTTAAACCGCCTTGTCCCTCTCGGAATCAAGCCAATCGTATGGTATTCGCTATTAATGAAAAATAATTAAATAACTTAATAGGAGTTAATAGATGACTAAGTTTAACTGTACTTCCTTGATAACTTAAGTGAGGCTATTTCTGTAACCAGTCTATAACCATTTGTAATTATGCTAAGTAATAGTAACGTATCAATTTACAAATAGATTGGCGCCAATTTCTTGCTAACAAATCGATTGAACATTGGCGCCAACTTCTTGGTTACTGTTGTAACAGAATTTATTTCTTCATGACCACTAACTTTAAACTTATGTTAACTTCTAATAGCAGGTTCACACGGCTAGAATTTCATTGCCCAAACTTCGATCTTATGCCCGATCCCGATGCCCGATGCCCGATCTTCGGTCAATTTTTTTTTTTTTTTAATTTACTTTACAACATCCACGGGCTCACAGTTGCCCGTGCCTTTTTTTACATTTTATGAATCGGTCAATTATTAAAAACTGCCAAAGACAAATCATTATCTATTAATAATTTACTTATTTCGTTAACTTTGTGTCGTGAAAGGTTTATTGAAGGTTAGTTTAAATAAAACCGTTTTATTGTGCAATACTTTTTGTTGGATATTAGTTTTTACTAGCAATGGCTTTTATTTAAAGTTTCTACGTTTAAAATTTTCACAAAATCGATGAGAATCGATTTTATATATTGAAATTAATATTTGATTTTCACGGATTTTCGTAATTACTGAGTATAACAGTACTTTTGTATATGTAACTATCGATAATATAAAGATAGATTTTTTTTTTTTTTTAATATATCATGATTTTTAATATTGCATCAATGCCTTACATTATAATATAAAATTATTTAATTATAAAAATGCGTGGAGTATTATTTTTGTGTTGGTATACCTACGTTAATTATCATACAAGATATACAGATTTTATGATACAGTTTTAGATGTTATGAGTAATTCATTTAAAGACAAACAATGACAGCTTCGTTATGTGTGATAGGTTAACATTTAATTAAATCTTGTTAATTGACTTAAAACTGCTCGTAAAGGACTCCTTTAATCAAATTTATCTTTATTTTGATAAATATTGATTAATATTCTGTAAACATAATCATTATCATAGTAATGATATCTTGCAACATTTCCCTTTCTAAGGTGACTGACACAATATTTACTAAAATTTATTATCTGTAGAATATTTTCGGTAAATCTTTTTTTTTCTTTAAATAATAAATTTAAGAACGATACTTTTTATAGTCCCGCCGGTTGACGACAGTAAAGCATATTATATTTAAATCTTAATGATAAGCTATATTTGACTGATACTGAGAGTCCATCGGAAAGATAACCCGCCCTACATACTCGATCTGTACTCCGTGTCATCTTAAATCTTATAAAAATTAATTGAATGATATATAATTTTTCATCGCATTTACCAAGAACCCTAAGTATTATTAAAGGTAGATTTCGAAAAATATAGTTTAATACACACTAAGTAAATGTAAACTAATGTTGTCAGTACTAAAAACCTTTTCGATTTTCATTTTTGTTACTGGCAATAAAAATTAATGTAATTATTTAAATTTAAATTGGAGATCATTTACCTGAAGACCTTTTGATAAATATAAATGAGGTGAAAGAATGAGAGCTATTGCACAATATTTCCATAATATTCTAATATGAAAATCCCTTATCTTATACCTATATGTCAAACGTATCAGCAGTTTGACTGTATATAGTAAATGCCAAAGGACATTAATATTTATATTAAAAACAATAAGTATAAAATTGGGTTGCAACGTTGATCAATGCTAAGACAGATAATTTTTCTTATCCCGATTTGATTGACACGATACACGATAAGGCATTTCAGAGTTTCAGCGAGAGGCTGAAACTGTTTCCTATATCAAAGTCCAATATAAAAAACAACACTGTGATTTAAAATATTTTTTTACGCAATTGACAAACAAATAAAAGATACATAAAAAAATAGTTTTTGATACTCAAAAATATGACCTTCGACATCATAAGACAAGTTCACCGACAAGACATGTTTAACATACGAATAACACAAGCCTAAAACTTTCTTCGAAAGAAATCATTGAAGATTTGAATGAATAATGAAAATGTCTATGCACTGATAAGAAATGCGCGTAGTGTTACATACATTTAAGTCCATTATCGTTTAAGTCTGTTCCGAATAGCCACTGATGCGTGTTGTCTATAAAAACTTCGCACATACAGATATTTGTATTATTTTCTTTATTAACATTACAAGTAAAGGTGTGTTCCATCATGTTGATGAGGCTTTGATACATTAGTCAATAAGTTACAAGTGACAAATTATACTTAAATAGTTACTTTTTACAAGCAAAGACGTCAACAGACGTTGTGCGGATGGCAAATATATCGTGAGATAGAAACTCCGAGCAGTTCCTGGGACTTAAGACCTGGGCTATAGTTTTAAGGAGCCTTTGTCATGCTCATCAACCCTCATCATCAATCCTTCATAATTTAGTGACTAGATGAGTGAAAAACTAATTTTTGAGGTTATGTTTTACTTTTAAAGGTTTGTTTTAATATTTGGAACATGTTCTTTTTTCAAAATCGAAAAAGTTCACAATTTCTTCAATCTTAATATCGGCCAGTCGAAGTATACACTCATATACTTATGGATCGAGTAGGAATTCGAGAGCAATCTACAAACGTTACTGAGCACCTTTTCCGTTACATAAATCATAGAACTGTGACAATTTAAACAGCGATAAGTTATACGCGAATTTAGATTTTACATATGTTCTCTAACAATAGAATAGTTTTGCTTCTGTGAAACGAGGTCGCATGACTGCATTCTTAGAAATGCACGTGGATACAGAATATGTTACGTGATTGTGACGTTGAAGACACACCATTTATTATCCCCGATAAACTGACTCTCTAGTTGCGAATAGCATTTATGGCTAATATATAGGTACATCAAGATATCTACCGCCAAGCAGTTATACCTCGTGTACCTAATATATGTTTATAATTAATCTCGTGTTCGATGAAACCACATGTGTAACCGCCAGCACTGCCTTCTGCAATGCTGATTGGTGGATACACCTGGTGGTCTAAGCTAAAAGCATCTTCATTAAAGGGAAAGTAGGCCCTAGCACAGTGGAATATTTATAGGCTGTGTAGTACTTTACAACTTAGTAATACTTAGTATTGCAGTGTTCCGGTTTGAAGAGTGAGTTAGCCAGTGTAACTAAATACACTTAGTTCCCAAGGTTGAGGAAAATGTGAAAGACTCGTATTTATCTCCCCATTTGTATTTTATTTTTTAATAGAATAGTTGCTTCTTCAACATTAATGATTTCGTGCAGGTCAGTAGTATAGATCGTTACGAAATAATTATTTTTTAGTCAATAACATGTATCTGCAGGATTCGTATAATCGAGATATTTCGATATTAAATCTATGAAATGAAATGACATGGAGTTCAACGGGCGGCCATGTTGACCTTTACACTGGGTACATAATGGGTGCATTCAGAAAGTGTGTTACAAATAAAAATTGTGCAAGTATACGGTAGTTAGTATATTCATGTGTGTTTAGTTATATTTATTTTAACCGAGCGAAGCCGGCATTTCATATAGTTATAAAATAATTCAGTTATGAGTCAGATATTTAAACTTATCATTATTTTCAGAAAATCGTTCTCTTTTAACGTCGACTATATACTTTCTATATTACGTTTTAAATGTCAAATACCATTTTTTCATTTGTAATAAAATGCACATGAAATGTATATGTAATACGAGAAACAATTAAAATTAATTTACGAATGAGTGATAACCACTTTATTAATCAGGCCACGGACAATATTACAGCAATGACCAAATTACTCGATCGCTTTTGGGTTGCTTATTTAATATTTTAATTGTATACTAATAACACTTATGTTGAGATGACAAAGATTAATTTATCCCAATAATCTTAAATAAAAAAATATTCAAGAAGCTATATCTATTCAAATAATATTTGGGGGTAAATTTTATTTGTTTGTGTATATTCGCAGAGGTTATTCACTAGTCTCAAAACAGTTCCGTCTTTTCGACTTAATCAAATCTACATACTATAAAATTTAAAGTATATTTATTTATTTATTCGTCATTTAACCATCACGAAATATTCGCGTCGGTAGGTATTTATAGTCTGTTTATATTTATATTTATTGATTTTTAATTAATTAAATTAAAAAAGGAAAATCAAGAATAATAACTAACTTCAATCTTAAATTTTCGACAAATAATAACCTCACCTGGTCATAGCTGCGCAACTAGATAAATTATCATTAATATCGAATCCCCATTTATAATTTTTTAATTATTTACTTTATAATTACTAACTGTTGGCCGAGCCTTTGCTCGCTTGGAAGTTGAATATTATGTTAAAATAAGACCTCTTTTGTATACCACATTGGTGTATATTTCACCCCTGATGGTAGAATATCCAGAAACGCTTAAATTTTAAATTAGTAGCCCAAAAATAAAGTTTTATGTTTCTAACTTAAAAGTGACGGACATCCATAGCAACTTTCATCCCCTATTTCACACCCCTTAGGGATAGAATTTCCAAAATGTCTTCCTTAATGGGTGTCTACTCAATAAAACGATCCTACTCACCAAATTTCATCGCTCTAACTTTAATAGTTTACGCTCGGCTATGATGAAACAGTCAGTCAGACAGGACATGTTAATTTATAAGTATAGATTAAGAACGATAAAAATAATACAAAGAAAAACATCTTATACAAAATAGAGATATCGTAATCGATGTTTATTTGTGATAAAACGATTAATAGATTCTGAGGATTTCCAAAAATAACGTATCCGAGAACTATATTGCCTTTTTTTATTTTAACGCCAAAGTTGATGTTCGTAATAAAGTTGGGTTTTTAATCTTAAGTCAGAAACCTCATAAAATGTTTCCCGCTAAATACTTTATTGATTCTAGTAGATTCAATAAAGCATTTAAACGTTTATTATAAACATGCAAAACTGTCGGCAGATGCTTTCTTCATATTATATTATATTATTTAGTCGTTTACTCAGTTAGGGAACGAAAAAATTTATAAGAATAATAAGTCCGGATCTAAACGGGACAAAATCATAAATATTAAAATTAACGTATTTTATAAAACTTATAAATCAGTTAACAAGTAATAAATGACATAATTTAATAACTATACTATTTATTTTTTTATTTTATCTACTAAGTCTATCTTGTTAGGTGTCGAGATAATAGATGAAAAAAAATTGTATCCAGTTGGCATAAATAAAAGTCATAATAACATCAGAGCACATTTAATATCTCCCTTGTATATTTATGAAATAGACTATATCCAGAGAGGTTAACAATTATCATATATAAAACAATCAAAGTTTTCTACACCTGAACGCTTACAGAAGCTTGAACGTAGCCAATAATACGGTACATATTGTGCACTTCGCTCCCAATTTAAAACACTGAACTGGTTTTTGCACTTTTTATCGGCGCTTGTTTTTAGTATTAAGTATATTGCTTTTATTTTACGCGAAACTTTTACGAGTTGAATTATTCTGGTTGAATGCATTCGAATTTTGTAAATCCTTCGAATATTTTGTTGTAAGACCTCATTCACACGAGTCAATTTACATGCATGTGTAACAACAACGTAAATTTAGTTTAATGTATCAGGTAGCAATAAAAGTGCAAAAATAAAATCGAACTGTGTTAACTCACTATACAAAATTTGTTTTTTTAATGTATACGTATTCCATTTATGATATTATTTTAATAATAATCAATACAATTTTATTTAACCTTTATATAAAATCGCTTTAGGATTGGCGCTAAAGTTTAAATTTTAACATTTATTATTAATATAAATACTTATAATTATGTATTAAGTTTAAAGGTTAACGAGCTAAATATATTCCACTTTATAGCTGCCTCACAGATAATCTCCACTCAAAATTAATAGCGATCAGCAGCTGTAGATTGCCAACTTAACAGCCCGATCATAAATAAATAAAGTACCTCTTAATAAATCTTACACATCTGTGCAGTTTTCAGGTTATTTTTTAAATATAGTACGATACTATCAATGCAATAATCATGTTCTGTTAAATAATTTTACACATCTCCCAACCGATGTGCTGGAGTTATTTATGTATTTTTTATTCCCCACCCGACACTAATTGGAAACGTAACCGCCTTTTGATCGTAGAGTTCATACAAATTGCTGTATTGTACTATAGCCCCAATTGCTTTTATATTATGATCTATTTTCCTTTGTCATATTTTACACGTGTTGCACACGTTAAAAAAAATCGGTTATATTCATAATTGTCTCTCAATTTGAATGCGGTATCCTTTTGAAATATCGCTCATTTATTTCGTATCCGCAATAAATATTGTGTGATAGTATCAGTAATGAGATTACCTCTATATAATTGCACGCCTTGTATAGAATTGAATGCCGTTAAAATACCACAAATATAGACTATGATCTTGACGTTGAATATACATGATGTACCGAGATTGAAGATATTTGCGGTTTCCATGCAGTCTTTGCTTGAAACAGAAATAGCTTCCCCTATAATAGTAAAAAGGTTTGATTACAATAAAATTAATCCGGTATTTGCAGTACTAAAAAAAGGTAATAATACCTTCTTGGTTACGGGTTATATTGTCAAAATTAAATAATTGCCATTTTATTTTTTAAATACGATTATATCGAATTATCGGAAATAAATTTGTTTCACTGTTACACTGGCATTGATTAATTGGCCTGTTACAATTAGTAATAATTAATTAATTACTGATAATGATAAAATAATTGAACTGGCATATTATAATCATATTTTTACAAGCTCATTTTATTTCACTTGTCACACAGACAAAGGTAAAAATTTGATCGGAATTGTAAAACAATTTTGCACTCATTTGCAGACCTCGAAGGTAAATCGAAACGTGGCAGTACTCTGAATTATAATCTACATAACATGTACTCTAATTTTTTTTTATTTAATATTTACCGGCCATTGGTGGAGGGTCATTGTTGTAGCCGTTTTAAACCGTAATAAAATATCAAAATCATTTCAACAAGCGATGTAATTATCGAGTGACATAAACACAAAAAGGGCGAAATGATTTACAACCTCCTTTCTGAAGTTGGTTAAACAATAATATTATCTTGATTATCTATGAATTAATTAATATTAAACAAAATAGAAACAACTTACAAAACAGGACCTTATGACATGAAAACAGTTCATGAACAGATTAAAAAAAAAAAAGGTCGATGCACGTGATATAAATCCTTGTAATCATTCCGTGTCATTACAACGTTACGCATAGAACGCTGCACACCAATAATACTAATTTGTAAATTGTCTGCAGATAATATTTACAAACGTAGGCGTGTATCTCGTTGAGTATTACGAAACTGTGACGTCATGACATCACCTTGTATGACGTTTCCTGTCATCGAACTGCAAACAATTATTAGCTTGGCGACAAAACAACTACGTATGTAATTAATTAAGAAATATAAAAAAATAGATGCCTAATCTGAGTTTATTTTTAGTACTTAAACCGAAAGAATTAAATTAAAAGTAATTGACAAAGGTCTTATTTTATAAAAAAAAAAAATTGTATTCTAAAAATCGGAAAGATCACTTAGGAAGCAAAAAGGTTATATAGTGCTAACGACCAATGTCAAATAATTGCGCTAAATATATCAATTTTAAATTTAAATACAAATTTACAAATGTCGTAAATAATTTCATCATTTGCAACGACGTGTGAATTAACCGTATAACAATTTAATAAGAGTACCTAAAGTATTTGTACTTATTTAATATCTACCTACATAATATAGTCTGTTCTCGAACAGCTTGACCTATTTCGATGATTTGTCTTTTTGTGATTGTAAGAACGCCTGGGCTAAGGCAGTTGCTATAGTCGAAACCGATGATTATGATTTTTTTTCCAAACTAAATATTATGGAATTACCTCATAAAACAAACATATAACCTTTAATTTTCAGTCTCAAAACGCCATTCAAGTTTATTTAGGTACATATCTTACATTCTGTAACATAGTGTAGAGTATATAGTGTCGTTGACCTAACTCATTTTTTTAACGGGTAAACCATCTCATTCTTTGATCTTTCTTTAGTTATTTTATTATTTTGACAAAGATGTATGGTTGTCTACCGAATACAATGTTACAGGGAGAAATCATGAAATCAGCTCATGACCACGACAGATACAAAATGCTAAAACTGTCTAAAAGTAAATAATATACTAACGTGATGTACTATAATATAAAAATATCACAAAATATTAACTTGTTTAAGTATGTAAATATTAATCATTTGTAGCGATTTATATTTCTAGAATAATTTAGTACTTCGACTAAAAATATAGTTTTATTATATCAACTTAATAATAACTACATTGATCTCGGGCGCGATTCAAGAGGGCGTGACATAAGGGTCGTAAAAATCTCGTATCGTATTTCATTTATTTTATTTATTCCATTATACTTAATAAGTTCTCATTTTATTTTTTTGTAATATAATCGAATGGGTATGATGACAGAATGTTTTAAGTCTCTATATATAATATAAATTCATAGGCACAGAGACTGTAATCACATCTAAAATAACTATCACTGGTTTATAAGTTATCAATCGAACAGTGAGAGGACTTTGTCCCTCACTTGTATCACTGAGTAACGGTTGCACGGACGACATTATAATAGTGATCACACTACGTACTCTACGTATATTATTAAACTGTATCAGAAATGTTTGTACGTAAAATATTTTTTTACAAACTACCTATTATAGGAAAATTATTCTCGTCTTTGTATTCGTAGATTTGCTTAATTCAACTAACTTCAGTATAAAAAACGCGTTATAAAAATATGTGAAAGTGATTATACGCGTACACAGAGCACACTATACATGTCCATACAATATAATATACATACATACAATATTAATTGGTACATAAATATGCATCTAAATAAATGATTATTTACTTTATTTAATAACCGACATATAATTGAACATCATCGACTTCAAAACAAAAGAGGTTTAATGTTAGTTTATAAATAAAAAAAAAAAAACATTTTAATTTCCACACGAACGAAGTCACAGATATTAGTCGTACAGAAAATATGCAAAACACCACGTGCTTTGTCAGACTGGCGTATCAAATTACAATCAAGTGGTATCGAGACGGCGCCAAATCGTTACCGCAATCAAAGACGACTTACTAACGAATTTATTGCAAAATAACGTCAATAGACAAGAAAATAAGCAATGTAGATATCTAACTTACATTACACTAGCTTATGCAATATTTTACTGAATTATCGATCGCTACTAAATGTCATGTTTATATTTAAAAGTAAAGTAAAGTAGTACCTACACTATCAGTCATCACTTTTAAAGTCAGCTTAAAGGTCAATAATATATACTTTATTTCATTAGAAAACAAAAATGAAAAATAATATTAAAAACTTTGATTGTTTATGTCTATATAGACTTTCAAAGGTGAGCTGAGCATCGAAAACAATAGTGGCCAACAGTTAGCCACTAAGTACACGCACACTAGATAATAAAGTCGGCTTGTTTATTTATTTTTTTTATAGTATCGCACTCCATCTTTATATATAAATAATGTAATAGTAACAAATACAAATATATAATATGTTTTTACATTGCTTTACATCAGTATAATAGGATAGGGTTGATTACCAACCGCAGCAAAAAAACAGACAAAAAATAATAAATAATAATTTCTCCATCTTTTGTTTTATATTGTTTCAAATACAAAAAATATATTAAAATTGTTTCCTATTCATCTTAATTTCAGAATCGTCATATAAAGATCACTTTTTTATCATTTTATCATTAGCATGAAATTGATCTTTTTATTAACTTTCTTCTTTACAAACATGAATGCGTTATAATAAATAAAACTTATTACGTAATAAAATAATACTTTAATATACTTTACAGTAAAGTCACGGAGTTTCTTGCTCGCTGTTCGCGTGCGAGTTGGGTACAATATATCTTACTAATATTGTAAATACGAGTAATTTTATGTGATCACCACTACCCTTAGACATCAGTACTATAAGAAATATTAGCCATTTCCAATATCACCAATGCGCCATTAACCTTGGAAACTAAAATGTTATGTTCATTGTGCTTGTAGTTAAAGTGGTTCACTCACCCTTTAAACCGGACCACAACAATACTAAGAATTGCTGTTTCACGGTAGAGTGTAATGATGATGAAGATGATGAGTGGGTGGTACTTTCCCAGACTGAAAAATTCTACAGTTTTGTAAAGCATGCTCATATTTTTATTTTGAAATCATGTTTTAATTGTACGATAAAATTGATAGACGCGAACATAAACTACTTCGTAATCTAAATAAGATTATCTGGTAACTTCATCTTCGTGGACTTTCATCATGGAGACAGAAGTCAACTATTATCGCCGATATCCATTCATTTACATTCATGCAGTTTTAAATGCACAGATAAACAAATATATGTAAACGTATTTTTAGCATTTGATAAAACAATTATGATAATATGAATTTGATAAACAAATAAAAAAAAATTGTGGTTAATGTATTACGTATATACACTTTTAAAACCTTACATAATTTTAAAATTACTTAAACAAATATGTTTTGTAACGATCGTAATAACTGCTATTAAGTAACACGTGTTTTTATTTATGAATAATAGTCAATTTAGATTATATCAAAAGACTTGCTATTCTTTAACTCGACAGCAGCCACTTGATACAATAATAATCTCGAAATTACAAACTAAGTACTTGTTTACGGGTATATTGTTATGCTTCCGACTTACTTGACCTGCTGGTCCCTTATTTGTAAGCTACACGGTGTAACCTGTTTGACCTCAACGAAATGTTTTACGTATCTTAAGTTAGCTCAAAATAATATTACCATTCAATATTATTTTGTGTTTACGATTGCGTAGTTCTTAAGAAATGTTGTATGTGAAATGCGTTTAATTTTAAAAACTAAACGGACCCGGAACTAACATAGATGTCTGATAATACGAAATATAAGTATCATTGTAACTAATAATAATTAATAAAAACATGTAACATTACACAAATGTATTGGCATTTTCGACAACATTTAAAGAATATATGCAGTAAAAATTTCACTGAATTTTACCGACAGCGTGGGTGGTCATAATTAAAATGACATTAATCGTAATAGCGTATAATATCTCTCTTAAAATCATAATGAAGGTGTTGCTATATATAAATATATAGTAACTGTAAAACAAACTTTTAAATTTATTAAACGTCCAAAAAATACTAAATGCAATTTATTTATAATTTTCGAAATGCTTACGTTTTAGCTCGCATTTGTCAAGACGAACACACGATTTTTTGTTTCATGCAATCAAATCGCATCCGTAAACATTGAGCCCTAACAAGTTTTTGCCGGTCAAGAATCAGATAATTTTCATCTGCAACGGCCATTTGTAAAAGCAATTTTTTGGCCGTCCATTCAAGTTCAATATCGAATTTTAATTCGTTTTCCGCTAAGCGAACCCGATTTGTTTTGCAAAAACTTGCTTTTGCCCTAAAAGGAAATAAACAGAATGAATAATTCATGGATGTGAGATGTTTTCTTTGTTTTTGTCGAGTTTCTTACGCGGCCGCAGCGGCGTTTCGGATTCTAAAGCAGTCCGCATCGTGTGAGACATTTTGATTTGAACCGAAACAAATACAATGTTTATTTATTGCTCGATTTAAAACAATACATTACTAATGACAAACGATGAACAGCGCGCATTGTAGACGTGCACTGAATAAAATTCCAATGAATAAGACGTTGATAAAGTACGGTAGATCTAATATTGAATTAAATTAGATTTTTGTAGCATTTCAAAGCTTGTGATGTTAAAAAGTGCTCCCATATACATTGAAAAAGATATCCGTTCCGAGGGTTATTTAACGAATTTTTTTGCGTATATCTTTACCAACTGTAAATTTTATATTCAAACAACATTTAATAGTGAAATAATACAATAATAATTCAGGGTTTAATTTTAATTTAATTAATACATTGCCCTATACTACAAATTAATGTTTAGATGAAAAATTAAAAAAACATATTTCACATTCAAGCAAAATAATTTAAAATATTTGTTACTGAACAGATAATATAACTTAAAAATTTGAGATATTTTTTTAAAGTTAGATATATTTTAAGTGTCAAAAGATCTTGAAATCGAAATGACATAACACACTTAAAATACTTTTTAATATATTTACCTAAAGGCTTAAAGGCGCAATTAAGACGTTCAATGACATATGTACGTCATTAGATTATCGTCGTAATTAAAAAATGCTTTTAACACTTTCTTTCTTAATTATTTCAATGTTACCTGAGATCCTTTTACTGATCCGCCTTTGCCACTTAAACCAATATTGTTATTACTTATATTATTAACGCATTTGTAATTATCAGACTCACTAACATAAGCTGTTACGCTTGAGTCTTTAGCGTCACCATGTTGTTTATCAATGAGTCAATGTTTGTCATATTTACGTATTGTATCAGATTCATTTGATACGATACGATTTTAAATATTTACATTTTACAACATGATATAAAAAGTTCTTCAATCTATCAAAACAACATGAATTCAATTTAGAGACGACTCATTCGTTTTTTTGTTTTAAAATATTGATGAAGCGTCGAATGCAAAGTTTAAATCAATATATTTATTTCTTATCCGACGACAATTAATGAATTATAATTATTTATAGTTAATATTTAAACGAATGGATAATAAATGTCCTTTTTGCATAAATGTCACAGATATTTTAATTACTTTCATAAATATTAAACTCACCGCGTTTTAGTATTCATCAGCCTTGTCATCACGAGCGTGCCAAGGTAGTCTGTCTATGTTTATTCTATTTCATTTAATTATGATTTTTGTTCTAATTTATTATCTGTAAGATTGACGTGTTGCTATCTTTATATCTACCAATGACTACCTACATTAATTGTTTTCATAAATATTATTGTTTCTATATCCAATTCAACATTGAATACTAAATATTTTACTACTATAACTGTCATCTGACATTTATCTTTGACAATATCTCAGCAAGCGTTTACATCATATTTCGATAGACATCTTCGAAATGCTAAAGAATTAATTAGGCCTTTACGTTATCGTCATCGAACTCGCCACGTGCTACCAGGCACGTCGGCAAATTAATGCCGAAGATAACAAACTTTTCATTGCGATATCGTTCGCATTTATACCACTCAAATGATCAATTTCGCACAAATGGCACGTTGTAAAAATGAGCGAGTTTATGTAACTGTATAATAAATCACAGGCGTGACGGCAGCTGCAGTCTCATTAAATTGTAGAAAAAAATAAAAACAATTTATTCGTACCACAAACATCGGAATTGTTTCGTTTGAAGGATATTTTATTCGTCCTAGTTATGACTTTTGACTGCGACATTTTCGTCACAGTGAAACTTTACACAGCAATTTAAACGTCGATGAAATTTGACTTTGATAAGTCATATTTGAAAAGTAAACAACTTACATAACAATATAAATCACCGTCAAACGGATTTCGGATTTAAGTACTTAACAGACTTTAATGAGTTCACAAATATGTAACAATATAAGAGCTTGCAAAGTTCGTGGGATGTCGCCCCCGTTATATTTATATTTATTCTAAACAGCAACTTCGTTAGGGTCACCTAAGCTAATTACTTCTTCCAACCATTACCGTTACGGTTGCATTTAAAATTACGCGTCTATTTCATCACCTCATAGTATTTCTCTAACAAATTACACCTCTTCTCGTTACACTAAATTAACATGTCTGTTGATATGTTTTATTTGACAAACTTTTTTAACAGAACTCATACCTAACGTTCTCTTTTATTTTATTGATATATTGCTCTCCATGTGAAAAAAAATTTTAATATTTAATAATGCTGAAGTGTTTGTTTGATTGATTGATTGCAATATCAATCTCAAACAGATATTGAGATATTGAGATTTTTGAGTATAATACTTTTGTAAAATATACTTTATTAAATAATATAGATTATATAACTTCACGCAATGACCAGTTCACTAAATATCAGTGCAGTAAACGTAAATATCACCCATTATGCCAAACCAAATCTCTATCAATTTTATTTTAGTGTAAATATCACTTAATATGTGTTGTAATTCAAGTACTAATGTTATCTTAATTCCTTTGAACATCTCAGTACATGGCCGACGTCACTATTAGCTTAATAACGCGTGTGGAAGGCGTGCGATTTCCACAAACATGTTACGTGATACGTCAGTATGTGATTGCAATGACGAATTTGCATCGTAGATAAACTTATGATCTTTACAATTGCTTGAAATCCTTTACCCATTTTTAAATGACATACAAACATTTTCAATTGATTTCAACAACAAATTTTCTTATGTATAAGATATATTTATGTTTATTATAAATAAAACAAATAATTTGACATTAATTTAAAACGACATTACAGTCGTACACTGTTACATTTATGTTTGAAATACAGTCGTTTTATTTTGCTTTAACACCCGTAAATTGAATTCAAACTGTAAATTAAAAGACTCTTGGGCTTCACTGATTGTACAATAATAGTTTATTCATTTCATCTCTTCTTAATCTAGCAATACGATTGTTAGTTATAAAATGTTTAGTTGCGTTTGATTCGTCAAAATATACAAGACACGTCCCATCCGCGCTGAAAGTGATACATTATCTATACGACTTTCCCTTATCATTGAAATCAATAAAAATGAATTTTGTCCAAAATCAATTACTTGTAATAAAAAGAAATCAATTTGCTCTAAATTTAGACGAGGCATAATGTGTTCGAAATTGTACACAATTACATTGAAATATGTATTATTTTTTATTCCTTTTACAATCTTTAAATATATACAATCAACGACAAACAATAAACACATATCAACGGCTACAGTCTAATAAAATAATCCACATGTCAATATATTATCTGTGCGCTAAAAATACAACAACAATGCTTTTGTTTCTATGAAATTAAGCAAAGCGACAAACGATACGTATTTCATTGTATTTTCCAGGCACTTCATAAGTGACATTGATGTATTTACTTTGATTGTATATTGTTTAAATAAGAACAAAAGATTTTTTTTTTTTTTCTATTAAATATTTTCGAAAATTTTCATGAGCGGTACTACTACGTATCCGTAGTTACTTTTACTTTACGGTAGCGCTTGTGGCTCACCTGGATAGGTATCATCCACACGTTACAAATTCTACCTCTAAACAGGACACTAAGTATTGTTCAGTTCCGGTTTGAAGGATGAGTGACCCAGTGTAACTACAGGTATAAGGGACATAACATCTTATTAGCCTAGATTAGTGGCGAAATGGCGACATGAGGGGTAATTTACATTTTATACGATTCCAATGTATGGTTAAGGTTATACGTTTGCGAGGGTTTTGATCATTCATCATCAGGTGGCCCGTTTAACAGCCTGCCTGCCTATTTAATTAATAAAAAATACATGTTAGCGTATCGAAAAATCTATCTCACACATATGCATCTTATATTATATGAATGACTTAACAATAGAAAGTACTGCATATCAAAATATTCTCATTTATTTACAGAATCGCAACAAAAACAACTCAACCATTCCACGTAGCGCTTGCAGTGCTTGTGGTTATCGCCTGGATTACCAGGTCTGGCTCCAGTGCCAATCTCCGTGGCTGGCGTGCTCTCTATGTCGGAGCTGTTGCCACACATCTTGGCGCACAAATATGGATGACTTTGATATCTGGTAAGTGTTAATAACTTAGCTTTATAGCGTCATCGGCGTTACTAATTTTGAACTATTTATATTTAATGCTCCAGGATACATAGTTTATTAATTTTAATTAGTTCAACTGAATCTCTTGAGAAATGAGGAACTTATGTCATCAATTATTTGTTAATATTAGATCATTAAAACTGCAACAGCTTTGTAATCTTTAATGAAATCCAGAAATGACATAGTCATTAATATTAATTCATCGATTTTTTTAATTTCATTGGTCAAAAATTCATTGGTCAAAATACATAACCAATAAAATATTGTATATAGCAATGCTCTGTCAATCTAATGGTATGTGTAGATTTCAAGTAAATTGAAAATATCAAATTATGATAAAATTAACCAAATTAACCCACCATTAACTTGAGAGGTCGTTGGTTTTGAAGAATTCACCTCATGGCTTCATAGTCAATTCACGTCGATGGAACCAAATTGTTGTATTTTCTTTTGAAACCCATATCCTTTAAAGTTAACCAAAATTTCTAATTTTCACGGTACTAGTTACTCCGCACGATTCTTGTTTGCTTTGATGTGATTTTAAATAGTCTAACTTTCATTCATTCATACATACATTCATTCATTCATTCATTGCTGTTTCTTCATTATTCACACCTAGAAAATGTAGAGTTTTTATGCAAATTTCACTTCCGACTAAGACTAACGCTTTTAACCAAAAACCCAAGGAAACTCTTATTATATTAATATAGAATACGTAAGTTAAAAATTTAAATGATCTTCATTTCTCTTTGTTAACATGAACATAACATCAACTTCGTTAATTTCATACGAATGAAGACAATAAAAAACGTATTGTGCATATTTTTTCGAAAGGCAATCGTATCATGAGCACATGTTTATAATTCAAATAAAAAACTTATATTATATTATATTTCCATTTAAGTATCTTAACATAAGCAATGTCAATGGACTCTTTGTGTAGTATCAGACAGATCTTTCAGTCACTGAAACGATACGACTCATGGTCGAGTTATTTTACTAAGAATTAAGCGAATAAACTAAATAACACTCAATAAGAACTTGTTATTTTGGTGATTAGATATAAGGACGCAAACGAGTAAAGAGTTATTGCTTTTTTTTGTGGAATAATTTCTCGGAAAACCTCATGCCTCGGAATACCCGTAAATCCTTGGGCCCTACGCCTACACTAAAGGCCAGAGAATAGAGAGTGCACCCGTTTTCACGCATAAATTTGTGCACTATAATTCTTCCTAGTTAGATTGTTTAATCTTATTTTCTCTTCGCAATCTTAATTTAAAGTCTAAAGATTGTAAATATTACACAACATCGACATGACAAGAGTCTGCCGGTTTTTACGATTTGAAAAAGAATCAGGACTTATAGAACCATTTATTTCTGGAATATCGTGAGTTATTACGGTAAGCTACGATATTTTCTGAATTTACTTTCCTTATATAGTTTATAGTATGTCGGTCGCTATACGACTTTGTCGCTACTTCTCCTTAAACGTTTCAACACCCGACTATCGTACAGTTTACAAGAAAAGCCACTTTAAAGTACCAAAAATATACAAAAATTCTCGTTAAGATAATTTTACATAAATTTTATGAAATATTTATAAGTAACTTCAATTATACAAAAGATAATCTAACTTATATATTTGGAAGAGAATAATTCTTTCATCATATTATCATACGGAGTCACATAATAAAGTGACTATGAAAACTACTATTATAATTTTCTTAAAATTTAAAAAATCTTTATGAAAATAAATATATTTTAAATGCTGACTGTACATAGACCGACTAAAATTTTTCATTCACTCCTTATTGGCGCCGAGCTACCAATTACATGTTTCCGGTCTCCTAATGTAAAGCGTCTTTGAGAGTAAGGTTGATTCATAATATTTACAAATACAGACAAAATATTTATAGACCAATACTTTATTTTATCTTTAGAAATGGATAATCGATTCTTGATTTTTTTGGGTTTGTTAGTAGTTATGTATTTGTATATATACGCCAAAATGACTCATTAGATATAATAACCTAATGAATCTTAAACAAGGATATAACGTGATCTTCGGATTAACACTACGGAGTCTTCATATACATTAGAATTTACAATTTATCTAAGCTGTTGTACGAGAAGAGGAAATCTCTGGAATAAACTCAAAATCTTCTCCTTAAGAGAAGATGCGACCTTTGCCGTGCAGTAGACCACTTACCAGCTCTTATTTATTACCACCACTATGACTAATTTCGTACGAGACTTAGCGAAATGTACTCTATGCTCTTTTGACTTAACAAAGCTACTGCTACTATGATTTATTGATTGACCTTCATCCATCAACAGCACATTTGTTAATTTAACATATTGCCACAGATAACTAATAAAATCGCGCAATTTATAAGGTAATCAAATTAGTATTCTTCGTACAAAACATTCGTGCAAATAATTTGAAAATATATCACAAAAAAAGAACCCTAATTATTTAAGTATGATGCAGTTTAAACGTTGCCAAAATATAATGTGATGTAATTGTTGCAAAATTATCGTAATTGCAAATAAACAGTTCGTTCTTATTGCTTTATAAATAAAGGACATAATATCTGTACGCATAAGATCACTGACAGTTTAAATATCCGTTCTTTGAAATACTTAAAATTAAATTCCCATAACAAGGTCTTAATTTAAAACAATTACCGACATGCACATGTGTCCGTAAAGCAAATGATGTCACGTTAATTTTACAAGAATATAAAAGGAATTTTAAATATTTCAAATACCTATAATTACGGTACGATAAAAGTTAAGCATTTACCAGGGCCAGACTTGAGTTTAGGGGGCCCTGTGCTAATACTACTTAGGGGCCCCACTTGAGACACACCTGAACATAGACTTGAATTAAATTAATTGAATGTGGTTGGTTAATTGCAGGATTCGCAAACCATACGATCTGTTTAATTTAATAAAATTATGGAATATTTCGCATTATCGTCTATTTTTGTGTTTGACTTGACTTAGGTGGAATCCATACAGCCTTATGCTGAAACCCAAAAAGCCATACGGTAGATCCGGCCCTGGCATTTACACGTATATTAATATATCTAGAACTAAGTAACTGTAGAGCTATATTTTATGAATAAACTCGAAACTTGATCGTGAAAAGTCAGAAAGTCGTATGCGACATTTATATAATATAATAATTACAACATTTTAAGGATACGAGCATCAAAATACTCAACGGTATCACCGTAAGTTATCAACATTTCACGAGTAAGATACAAAGTGATCCGACTTGAATCTAAGTAGTATACGCATTCTTTACATCGCAATAATTCATTATACAGTGACGACATCAACTGAATATGACGTAAAATAAAAACATAAGCGTCAAACAATGTATTTTTATGTCGGCAGTGAAAATTTAATTGAATATGACTTTACTGTTCACGGAGCATACTTCTACTTCAAATATACACGATTATTTTGAAATTATACAAATTATACATTTATTTAGATTTAAGGACACGCCAATACTGTAAGATTAAAAGACTAGAGACGAGTGTCATAAAGAATTTTGAATATGATTTTTTAAATATGGCATGTAGGTATATGATATAAAGTATCAAAACGTAACAAAGATTGTTACGTGTTTTGGTATAATTTTCCTTTAACATCTTAAATTATTAATTTTTCCTCAACAATATAAAAATGTAAAACATAACCAAAAATCAATGTTGGATTTTTTTTATGCAAACATTTATACATTCCAGACAAATCTTGATTTAAATCATGCGTTTTTTAATAAATTTGTTAATTAGACATAGAATATAGCATATAGCTTTGAAGTAAGTTTAGCACTTATGTTATATCAAGTTAATACTTTTGCTTATTTTGTTTTTTTATTTTTATTTGTAATTAAAACTTTAACAAATGGAAATTTCTTTACATAAGAATTATTAACAAAAATGTTGCTAGTTGTAAATAAATAAATTGGCAAATAAATGATTTTCACATATGATATATTATATCTGCTTCACATTATATAATATTTACATTACTAACTAAATAGGTAGTTTTATTTTGATTAAGTTACCTACTAGTGTTATTGGGTTTGCAGTTTCGATATAAACTAACTATAATAATATATTATATTTTTATACAGTTTTTCCTGTTGTTTGTAAACAAATAACAGACTTATTTTATCATTAACAAACTTCCTTCGCCGTTAGAACCCCATTAGGCAATTTGCTCCTGTGATATCAAACGAGTGATAAACTAATGTACTTCCTGGACAACTTATATTGATATGACCTTACCAAAACAAAATCGTATGAAAGTTTTTGTTTATCATACAAAGATAGATTAGATATTGGTTTAATTTTTTGTACAAAATATCGAGGAAACATCAGTATTCACATTTTTCATTGTAAAATTATAAGTGCCTTGATAAAAATTATAGTTTTATACGTGATTTCCCATTTGGTCAACGAAACTGTTACTGAAATTGAATATTAAAATAAAATTATATATATAATTTTAATTTGTCATCCACACCCGGCAACGCTGCCCTTACTTTGTATTCTGTCCTTACTCGTGACCTTATCGTGTTTAATACTAACACTTATCATTTAGGTAACACTGTGTATATACCAGTAGTAAGCAGCAAGTACCATGTAGGAAGTATTCTTCTTAAATATTGATAGTAATTCACCAGTCACCCTGTATATAAAGCACTAGGTTTTATTTATCTTCTTGCCGAATCCTTACAAAGCAGTTATAAGTTAAAACAAGAGATGTACAAATGACCCCTACAAGTCAAGGCCATAGCAACCGGTAGTGAATCACTAAGGTAGACTTACGGCAATTGTCAAAACATTCGCACCTTTTTATTTGAAAACCTTATACATATTGATACAGTATTGGTCTCTTAAAAACATTGATATATTTATATATTTTAATAATCTGGTACTTTACGAGTGATATTGTATCATCAATCGAATATCGAAGTTAATTTAAAATGACAAAGTATAGTTCAAATAAATCAGTTGTACCTATATTTTGAAAACTTTATTTAATTTATTAATTTATAGCTTCCGGTGACGAAATTGAATTCGTTTAAAAAAATTACAAATTTAAATATTTGGAATATGTCATAGGTATTAATAAAAAAATAGTAAAGTTGTCTACGTTTAAATGTCATTGTATTTGATCTAGTTCTAGTAATATTACATACCTGACAGTACGCCATATACCCTATGTTAGAGTAACTAAAATATGAATTCAATGGTGACAATAATTTAGGCAACAATTTGATAAATCTATATAATAGAATTTTCAGCATTATTCTATGAAATTATCTAAAACCAAAAAAAAATACAATCTCCCAACCACCATCCTAGAAGAGGGTATTGTAAAAAGCCCCAATATTTCCCTTTTCCCTTAAGAGAAAAGAAGGCAATGACCATAAGTGGGGCAATTACTTTACTTTTAACTACAAGTTTATATCAAGAAACTAGTCACCATAGCTAATTTATTTAAATAATTAAAGTTGTAATTGTAAAAATATATCTATCTCTTTCTTTCCAGGAATCGTTCTGTACTTTGCCCTTCCTCGCCACGAATTCGGCCGCGTCCAGACTGTTCTGTTTCCAGTGTACTACGCGTTCAACTCGCTAATGAGTTTGCTAGCTGTGCTCGCGTACTTCCGGACGCAATGCATAACCCACTTTGAAAACACTTCCTGGGTACAAGTAAGTATTGAAAAATCCACTTCTTAAGTGTAGGAAGCTTTTAAAAAATTGAGACTTACATTTATTTTTTCGGAGTCTTTAGTAAGATAAGTGATATTTTTTACATATAAAATATTTAAACAACTTTTTTTCAACTGAATTTCTTGAACCAGAAAATTCGTTTAATTACAGTAATTCAGGATTTTAATAAGAAACAATAATGAAAATAGCTTGAAAACATTACGACTAAAAGTCCTACGACAGCTACCTGCACTTGTTTTTTTTTTCGACCAAATGTGACGCCAACTTATTACCTTGGCATTTTCACTTGAGTTAATCTTATTGACCTTAATAATTTTGCCGGATTAAAGGTTTTATACAGTATGCAATACTGAAGTTTCGGTTAATTTAATTGATCCGAAACCAATACTGAAAACAAATGAACTTTAAGATATAACTAAAATAAAAATATTTAAAAAATTTATATACATAGATATATAAACCTTAAAGCCTTATTATTCTAATATGTCTTAACATATATTAATTTTGTATTATATTAAAGTCTATCGATAATGAACATTACGCGTCCTTTATAACTTTTGATTAATGAATGGATGTTGTAATTTTTGTATAGACATAGTGCAATCTATAATTGCATTTCACATCACTAATACCTAACCTTGACACTAATTTCGAATGAATACTTTAATATAATAACAAGATTTTAATAGAATTAGAAACGTCTAATAGTATCCAGTATAATAATGTAATTACTAAAATTATATTTCAATTTTTTGTTCCAAATAAAAGAATATGTATATATTTTTATCGTGATTGACGGTATCGCATATGAGAATGAGTGATAGATGCCTCACAAGGTTCAATGAATCTAAAAAAAGATAACAAAAGATATCTGTAAATATACCAGTACTCAATATATTTGTGATGAAAATGTAACAATTAGTAAAAAAGCTGTAAAATTGTCTATGTCTAAATCTCATTGTCTGTGATTAGTATTTTTAAATCACAATATTTATATTTTTCTGATTTTCTACTGCATTTTATTTAAAATAAAAAGTTTTCTTTCACAATTATTTTGCTCGCAGTCAAGGCTATGTTTCAACGTGCGCCGCGCCGTCTCCACACTATGTTTTTTTATCATACAAATGAAAAAAGGCTTTTAATTTTTTTATTTTAGCGATAATTAATCAATCATACTACGTACCTTCTTACGTATAATACTTATTATAAACGATAAAGCAAGTTTTTTTTTCGATATTTATAACTCACTCGAGTAACAGGTCGAATCGAAATGAAATTTGGTACAAAAGTCGATTATAGTATAATTTAAAAAAAAAACATTATGTTATGGTTTTTCAATTTTAATTTGAAAAATATATGTTCTAATTTTAAAATATCATTGTTGCAGCTAGCACTTCTGTTAGTCGTATTCAGTATAGAGGCGTACGTCCGCTTGTGGCTCGTGAGGCCGATGTTACGAGCCAAGCACGTTAAGACACAGATGGAGGAAGCCGCAGGGGGCGGACAGGAAGTAAGTACTTAAATGGAAACAAATTTAAAAAAGATTTAACATAATGGGGCATAATTTTTGCCGTATGGTTTTTGGCCAAGTAGAATAATGCCCATATTAACCCGTGAGTATCGTAAGAACCAAGGGAAATTTTGTTAATCGTAAGGTGACAAATAAAAATGCTTTTACCTCTAAATATAAGTACTTATTCGTATTTCTTTAATGTTCACTACCTGAAACACAATTCTCAAGATTTCTTTATATTTTTTGTTCATAATGAAATGTTATTCCAAAAACTGTTATATTGTCACAAACGGATAATGGCAACTCAAAAGATTCGAATTTCCGTTTGTAGATACTCATCTTAGCTCGTCCTAAAGTCGTCCGTCAATCAAATAAATCTAAATATATCTCTGTAAGATTAAACAAGTCATTACTTTTTTTAGCTTAAGTGTAATAACCTCCTTTTTTGAAGTCGGTTAAAAATAGCAAATGTTCAATAGGGTTTTTCAGAAACGAATATGTCAGTAAATCCTATGGTTTTTGCCACTATGTATGTATATAAGAGAGATCTGGTCTATATAGAGAATTATTTATAAGACAAAGACAAAGCCAATATATTAGTATTCTCACAGCTTTTGTCTAACTTCATTTATTAGTACGCTTGTACGTGGAATGGAATTTGTTTGGTGTTTTCTTTTTGATAAACTTGGTATTATAAATAATAAATAAATAAATATTGGACAACATCACATACATTACTCTGATCCCAATGTAAGTAGCTAAAGCACTTGTGTTATGGAAAATCAGAAGTAACGACGGTACCACATACACCCAGACCCAAGACAACATAGAAAACTAATGAACTTTTTCTACACCGACTCGGCCGGGAATCGAACCCGGGACCTCGAAGCGGCGTACCCATGAAAACCGGTGTACACACAACTCGACCACGGAGGTCATCTATTATGCACCATTAACTACGTCATCAAAAACTAGAACTATTTTTTTTAATATTTGTTTTTTTTTCAGATTGGTCGCCTTGTTCTCGGCGAGCTGGCTCACTGTCCTCGTTACTTGCGAGTGCTGAAAACCTTCCGTGCCTACCACTCATCCATCGCCATGGGCACCATGATCACCCTCGGCTGTTCATTCTACTCCACCATGATCTTGGTGGACTCTATGTGCCATTAAATACGAGTTTAAAGAACTACAGGGATTGTAAGGACTAGCCCACATTATTCGAGGCAGTCTCGATATAACAAGTATTTGTATGAAGAAAATAGATACCCCAGTCACTACTTCGGTTTGTCTGATGCTAGCAGTATGAATAAGCTTTAAATTTTACTGACTTCAATGCTTCATGTCATCATTAAAATATGAAAATAAGAATTAACATAAGTCTCATTTCACTCTTTTAGCGAAAAGTCACGAATCATATGACTGTGTGCCTTAATCTACTTTTTTTCTGTACCCAATTAATCAATGACTTAAATATATAATTGTTATTTTAATTTAAATATTGAATACGCACATGTCATAGCTGGGGATTGCCTCCTCTATTTTTTATTTCAGTCTAGAGCAGTATTGTTCAAAGGTGTTCTAAATTTAAAAACATGCAGGTTCACGATGTTTTCCTTCACCGCACAAGATGAAGTATAAATATAAATTAAGCAAAATCATACCATTAGATCTTGACATACTCATTTTATTCAAAAATTCTTATTCAATATTTATTCCAAATTGTACCACATCTAAATAATATTGGCCACTTAGACTTTCTCGTCATTAGTAAAAAAATACTTTTACTAAATTATCGACCAATCATTTAATTTATTTTGAACATGGAATCATCTAATTATATAAAGCACTAAAATTTTATCTTAGTACTTATTAAGATATAGTTTCACTGCAAAGTTTATAGAGCCAACGAATTAAAAAATAAAAGTTGTTTTTTTTTTAAATTGAGATCGTTTAAGGGTTTATTTCATTAAGCAATTATCATTACTTAGTTCCATGTCAGGCTGTGAGGTCTGTTATTTAGAAAGTTTATGTTAATAATAGTTTATTAGCCAAACGAAAAATAAAAGGTATGTGAGGCGCTGGTCGCACGAATTGTTTTCTTGAAAAACGGGAGTGATGTTCTAAATTGTATGAAATATTTAAAACATTTAGTAAGTTATATAATAAATAATACACATGGCTTTGATTTATATAACCGTAAATATATAGTGTTGTTCTTTATAAAGATCAATAAATTTTAAATATTATTATTAATGTAAACGAATATAAGAAAATTTCATACATCACCTCTATTCATCCATGTGTATGTTATTTTCGTTAGCAATTAGTGCAAATATATCAAATTGTGAGCAATGTTTTGTTTGTGTATTATTAAGAGTGTAGCCAACTTTGATGTAGGAAATTGGCGTATGTATTCTTGCCACTATTAATGTAATCGTCACATAAAATGTTCCCTGTTCAATAGCCGACACAAAAGTTAAACAATAAGCATGAATCATAATATGTGATACGCAGGACAGGGAAAGGGTTTAAATGTGTTAGAACTACCACACACTGCAGACTTTTTATCGAAAAGTAATATTTTCTGTTATTTTGTGGTCACAAATAATTAATATATCTAAAAAATAACCTATTGACAAATAAAAAATCGACAATGAGTGGTAGTTATCAGCCACCGCAGCCAGCCCATCTCTAAGCTGCTTGATTAAGATCATCTCGAATTGACTGCTTTCTAAATATCTACAATACTGCCATAAAGTTTAGTGTTTAACGTAATGGTAAGTCTTGTATCGTATCTCCATTTGGTGAGCAATAATCGTAAAAAGGCTGAAAGCAGCATTGGCGAGGTCAGCAACATCTTTATTGCTATTTTGTGGCCCAATCTCTAGTTCAGTCGCGGTTTCATTCGAGGAATTAATAATGGATACTCTAAACTAATTCAATTTGCGTTAACAAAGAGTTATGCGAGATAGACAAGTGCTTACTTTGTGTAAGATCTAGTCAGCAATAAACGGAGAGTGATCGTTAAATCGCAGTATTATTGTACTTGTACGTGCTAATGAAACCGACACTTAAATTCTGTGATCGCGCTCTAGTAAAAGCGATCAAGCAGCTTAAGCCCATACGGCTGGGGTAAGCAGAATATAAAAAAATATTAATATTAGGTTAGTTTTATATTATAATTTAATATTAGAGCGTTAAAGAATATATTTTAATGATGATCTGAATGTTAACATGTAAGATTTTGTTATTTATTCGAGAGAATGTGAAAAGTATTAAAACATTGAATAAACTGATACGATTGAGAGCCGCGTCGTTTATTTCGCGGGTGATAATATTTCGCCTGTCAGTTGCCTCATTAAAAAATGTCTCGTATAACGAAACCCGTTTTTCCTGGTAATCCAATCCTGTGAGGTAAATCACCTTTAAAATCGCCATGCATTAAAATAATTACAATCTATATTAAGCAAGTCCTCAATTCAAAAATTACTGATGCATAATATGTTATTCGAATGAACATTTCTGTCTGTTACTTGATGAATTTTGACGTGAAGGTACAGCAGACGAATTAAAGGATGCATTTCAATAATATGCTGAATATAGTAAATAAAGGTTTTGATATTTTAAAATTATTTATTTACATTAAAGCCTTAAGTATATAGAAATAAAATAACTACCTACTTTAACAATCATGATCGCATAGAATGGTGGCAAGAATTTACATAACATACATACACACATACAATTTACATAACATAACAAAATATTAATAATGTATACTAATACGCCAATGTTTCATAAAAACGAATTTAACCTTTAATGATATTAAGTGATTCTGGCCACAGCCTCCATTCTACAAGAAAATGTATAGCTAAGAAGAAATACACAAAAGAAAAGATAAACAAACTAGGTTTAGGTACGTATTATATGCGATTTGCAAATAACTCTGCTATATTTAACACTTATACAATACTATTCCACTAAAATACTTATATTCACTTTAATTTGTTTATTTCAACAATATCAATATCATAGATATCAATCGCATCAATTTTATGTCATATGTTGTCTATCTTTTGTTCTCCCAAGATTGGAACAGGCTATAGATAGATAGATAATTATATATATATATATATATATATATTAGCGTTTGATTTAGTAGATAACGACGTACAACTCAAAAAGCATCAGTTGGGTTCACCCCATCTTTACTTACATTTTTTGCCAGTTATATGAAAGACAGACAGCAATATGTGGAATACAGGGGATATAAGTCCGAACCACATTTTACAAGATCTGGTGTAAATCAGGGAAGCAATCTGGGACCTTTGCAGTTTGTTTTAATGATCAATGATCTACCAAACGTAGTAAAGAGGGCGAAATGTTTGCTGTTTGCGGACGATCTTAAGTTATCTCTCACAATAAATCAACTCAGTGACTGTGAGTGGCTGCAAAGAGATATAGATAGTGTAGTAAAATGGAGTAAAGAAAATCGGTTGCAATTTTATACACAAAAATGTGCGGTGATCACTTTTTCTCGGGCACATGTTCTTTCTTTAATTCTTCACGACTACATTATTGACGGTGTGCAGATATTGAGAGTTTCAGAGGTTAGGGATTTGGGCGTTAATTTTAGCACTGAGCTAACGTTTCGTAATCACATAATAATAAGCTGCAAAAAAGCATATAGAAATTTAGCGTTCATGCTACGTACAGTTCGTGGTTTCACAAATTTGAGTGCTGTAATCGCCTTGTATAATGCGTTGGTTAGGAGCCACTTAGAATGTAATGCAGTCATTTGGGCCCCACATGAAGCCAAATATAGTATAATGTTGGAGCGAGTCCAAAATAAATTTACTAGATTCTTGTATATGAAGCAGTATGGGGTATTTCTTGACTACCCTTTGATGTACCCAACATTGTTTGTCCTAGGCATGGTAGGTTACAATGAGCTAAGGCCTTATCCTTGGAGAGTTAGTGCTTATAATCTATGTATTTAAGATATTGAGAGGTATAGTTCATAATGCTATGTATTAAGACAGTTCAGCCTGTGCGCCCCAGATAGATATGTGTGTACAAAATCAAAATACCTATAAAAATATAATTCCGAATATTTTCTAATTACTTAATAAAGAACCGATAAAAATAAAACAACACTAAAAATGTGTGATTTAATTTTAAATCTAAACGTCAATGTCAAATGTCACTTTAAAGCTGTCAAAACTATGGCCTTACGTGTGTTTCTTTTATTTGTGTTTGGAAATAATATTGCAATTTACGATGAAATCTAAATTATTTACAGTGACTAACTTCGCGATAACATCAATAAGCTTAGGTTTCATTCATATCAGTAATCATGCTGTTTTTAGATAGATCGAAGCGTACCGAAGCAATGTCGTTCGAATCCAAAAAGCACTTCCAAATAAATATGATTATAGATAAGTGTAAAACCGTGTTAATTTTATCAAGTGTTATTTGTACTTTTGGTGTGTTAATTTCTTTACACAAGCTACTCAGTCACGATGTTAGATTGGCAAAGCCGTTTTCGCCCATACCAGCTGGTTTATATGGAAATTATCTCGAGCCGTTCGTCGAGGAATTTCCATCAGAGACGAAGAAACCTGATAAGGCTCGTGACGCGGAAGCTGTAGTATCTTTAAACGCTGCGCTAGAGATGAAAAAAAATGGTAAGGCTGATAAAGCTATGAAACTGTTCCAACACGCATTCGCACTATCTCCAAAACATGCAGATATATTAAATCATTACGGAGAGTTTTTAGAGGAAACCAAAAAAGATATTGTTAAAGCAGATCAGTTATATACCTTAGCTTTAACTAATTATCCAGATCACACTGGAGCAATGGTGAATAGACAACGCACAGCTAGCATAGTTGAAAATTTGGACAGAGAAATGTTACGAAAAATAGACGAGAAACGAGATACACTACTCTCTATACCTGAAAATAATGCTGCACTATGCAGAGCAAAGAAAGAAGCTTATTTCCAACATATTTATCATACTGTTGCTATAGAGGGGAACACAATGACTTTACAACAAACTCGTAGCATTCTAGAGACTAGGATGGCAGTAGCAGGCAAGAGTATAGCTGAACATAATGAAATCTTAGGCTTAGACGCAGCTATGAAATATATTAACACCACTTTACTATATCGACTAAGAGACATAACAATGGGTGATATATTAGAAATCCATAAAAGAGTTTTAGGGCATGTAGATCCAGTGGAAGGAGGGCACTTCAGACGGACCCAAGTGTATGTTGGGGGTCACATTCCACCTGGACCTTCAGAGATTCAAAAGCTTATGACCCAATTTCTAGAATGGTTGAACTCTGAAGATGCATTAGAGTTGCACCCTGTAAGGTAGATATATTACTCTATTTGTATATATATATTTTTAAATATGTAATAAGTAAAGATAATAGACATCCTGAAAATGATACATGACATAAAACAAGATAGATTTGGATAAAATATATATTTATTAGTATAATTTATTATTTAATACAATATATATTATAAATAGACAATTTGTAAAATATGTTTTTTAAATAATAGTTATTATCACAAAATCAAAAATTATGTAAATTATTTTTAATTTTCAGATATGCTGCTCTCGCACACTATAAACTAGTCTATATCCATCCATTTATCGATGGAAATGGGCGTACTTCCCGTTTGCTAATGAACTTGCTACTGATGCAGGCTGGATACCCACCTGTGATCATAACAAAACAACACAGACATCTCTACTATCAATATTTACAGACCGCTAATGAAGGAGATGTAAGACCATTTGTAAGGTATGTTTTAAAGAAATGGTGTTGAAAAGTGCATTTAATTTTCTTATTTTGACATAGCCCTTAGCTTGTATAGATGATTACTACTTTTTATACTCATTTCAGATTCATAGCGCAATGCACAGAACGCACATTAAACTTGTACCTGTGGGCTACCAGTGAATACAGCCCAAGTATTCCAGCCATTGGACACCCGCACATACTCACTGGAGAAGGTTTTGAAGAAGAACTCTTTTGATCTGACCTCTATTACAGCTCCGAAAATCAACAGGCAATGTAATCCATACGAAAAAGCCAGAGTTTATACCAAAATTTTAAAAATTATTTTGCTATTTAAACCTTTGAAGATAGTTAATTTTATCATTCAAAGTTTCAAAACATATTTATGTAAGCCAACTGATTTTCATAATGAAATAACTGTAACGGCACTGCTTTAGTTAATAACTAAATTAGTAAACAATAGTTCCATGATCAAACTCATAGATACCAAGTAATCATTTGTCAGATCTCAAAAAGTTTACTCTCATTCATGCTTGCTTTTAATTATTATGAATTTAAGCAAATCATATGGGCATGGCAGTATTATTATCTCAGCCTCATAGCTACATCATGTATGTTTTATTGCGATAATTTTTAAGTGAAATAAATTAAACAAATTAATCAGGCAAAGCTAAATTACAAGAACGATAATTTGATCGCGTGTCGATAACGGAAACTCAGATTTCGCATATACCTCAATTATTTAGTAAATATGTTTTTAAAGATTTCAGTTGAAATAATATTGTTTGATTCCTAGCATAAAATACTATAGATATAAAAAATAACTTCCTTTTATATAAGTAATTACTAAATTATATAGCAAATGAAAATATTTTTCTATTAAAAATTTGGTATTTATATTTTAACTTCCAGATATCGTCCTTTTTTTATTTAATTTTTTTAGTTTTGTTTAATTACGTTAGAGGATTAGTAAAATTAATATTTAAAGTGCAATTTGGGTTTATTTATTATTATTTGAAATAATGGCATCCAAAAACAATCTTTATTGTTTTAGTTAATATCTCAAGTGCATTTACTTGTAACCTGCAGGCAGGTATCATTATATACATTTCATGCTGCCACTACTTTCAATGTGTGAATTTTATAGAGAAAGAGTTATACACTATGGACCATGAACCATTTTGTAAAAAGTATTTATTAATTATCATAACGAACCATGATGTACAAACAATTCTCCAGAAGCTGTACTCACCGCGATTTGGTTTCCGCATGACACTGACATCGGCAATCGGCATGACATAACGATTGTTTAATATTGATTAGGTAATTCGATTTTTTTTGATAATTAACTACAGCTTTTCTGTAACCGTATAAAAAAGGGAAAATAAAAAATACAGAAATGATCAATTTCTTAAAGAATTTTCTACTTTGCACCATAACTTGTCATGTAAATATGTATTTATTTTACAAGTATGTTCTGTGATAACATGTTATTTATTTAGGTAAGAAATTATTAATAGTGAATGTTTGTTTATTAATGAGTGTTATATTCCTTTTTTTATTTCATAAAAATTTAACCTTATCAGTAAATAATGTACATTTCTAATCAAATATATGTATATAATACCTTGTGTGTCTTCCAAAACATTTATTTTTTCTAGTTCCTATTTTCTTGTACAAAATCCATAACTGTAAATTATTCGAATATAACACTTTTATGTAATATTTGTTTTATTTTTATTGCTTTTCTTATTTTCTACTCAAATTAATATCATTAAAAAAAATACATTTATAGGAAAGACTTGATAAGCACTATACTAGTGGTAGTTGTTCATACAAGGAAGTCTGAGTTAGATAGCACGTAATAAACAGCAATTATTTGTATTTCTGTGTTCTCGGTTGCAACATAGTGTTACTCACCCTTCAAATCGGAACACAATACTAAGTTTGGCGGTAAAATATCTAATGTGTGTGCTACCTACCCTTGTTCGATTGAAATACAAATTAAAATATAGGAGAAATAAAACATTCAGCCCAATTTCGATTAATTTATTATAATGTGCGATGTTAAAATAGGTTTATCATAATAAAGCATTTCAACTAGCACGACCCGCACGTCGCACCTCGCATCCCTCACTTGTTCAATTAACGCAACACTTCTATACAAAACGAATTCATTGCAAGGCAAATTAAACTCAAGTTACAAATCTCAGTATAGAGCGCTTCCATACGAAACCGATGGTAACGGTCACGTCTGAAAGAACTCGCTATAAATACAAAATATAACATAAATGATTAATCACACTATAATTAAAAATTATGTATGATTAATTAGAGATTACGTTTATCATCGGCGTACACAGTCACTCTGATACAGAGTACCGATTTTTTTTTATTATTATTTATTAATAAGCACTATCTAATAAACTTTGTAAGAGGTTTTCGCCTCGACGGTACAGCATTATTCAATAACATTTATTTTATAATATGTTTAATATTGAACGATAATTTTAATCATAATATTCTGAGTAGCGAGGAACACGATTTTCAAAGAAATACTAGGATTTTTTGTCTGTACCTTAGTCATAACATAGGAACTGACGTCAACAGATAATATAAAAGGAATTTTGACCGTCGAGGCACAATTGAATGATCTAGTAGCCTAGCACCAGTACATTTAAAAAAAAAACTTTTTCATTATCTATCCAAATGTCACAAAATTTAATTTTATGGACATTTCAAAATCAGAACGATAATTTATTAAGATAGTAAAGATTTTTTTTATTAATGTATGTACATTTAGACAGATAACGAGAAAATCAAATAATCTTTTATAAGCAATTTTTATTTAAGAAACGCGCTAAGAAATTCAACAGAACGCTATCCAAAGTACAAATATGTTTACAATTATTATCACAACATAATAAATAAGTCGCATTACAAAAAAAAAACGAAAATATAAGTATTGACTTGAAAAACCTATAATCATTAGTCTTTTTAAGTGTATTTACTATTTTTAAATTATAATATAATGTTTTACGATTTTTATGAGATGATGCTTTTAAATGAGTATGAATAATTACACAAAGAGTTCCTGCATAACATGAGTATCTGTGTATAGAAATTTATTTCACCGGTTACGTGTCAGTCATTTGTAACTCAGCACAATGACATTTTATTTCTAGACATGTTATGTCCTAACCGAAAGAAATCAAACTTGGACTATTAATTATATTTATATACAGATAGGGAATGTTTCTTAAAGTATAATAGAAATATTAAATGAACAATAAAGATACATACTTATATGCAAATAACAGAAGAATATATAAAATACATATTATCCAATGCTCAGACATTCAATTAAATATTATAATTCTAAAATATTTAATAAAGTTATACATACAATGTTCCTATATTTTATGGTAGTCGTTTAGTTTGTACATTTACGGAACAGGCACGATGGTATACTCAATACTAATCTGTTTAAAGGAGACTGACCTGTCATTTGAACGTAATACATTATATGTACATAACAATGTAAGCATTCGTAAAATCAATCAATCAATCGAGCCAAGTGCTCAGCGAGCTCAGCGAGCTCAGCGAGCCCAGCGTGCTCCACCCGCGCTCGGTGTTACGTAACACTTAGTAAAGGTATCGCTATGAATTTCTATCTAATAACTAAATTATCGTCATCTTCACTACTAATCAAAATGGTGCAGGCGTGCACTGAGCTCGCAACGGCCACGCTCATCGCGAATGTCACATTATTACATTTTATATCAGTCGCCAGCTTGAAGGCTCTATGGATCAGCGCTACTTAACTCGAGACTCATCTCACCACTTGGAAGACGTTTACTTTACAATATGTCTAGAGATAAAATGTCAGTATACCTCACCATGTCTCAACATAACATTATAGAACATAATCTTCAATTTACTAACAATAGTCTGAAGTGGCTTTAGTCTTTTTAATTTACATTGGCAGTTGAATCTATCCATAATATTTTATAGCAAATATATTTTACGATTTTTTTGTTTCTCGTATAATTAGTAATTAGTTAGTTATATTAAACGGTTCTCTTAGATTTTCAACATTAAACTTAATTTTTTTATGATATGAAATAAAAGTACGATATTGAATGTTTTCAATAAATGTTATACTAGCTATGTAATACTAGTTATGTAGTTGACATTTGTCCTTTACGAATAACATTTTAATAATAAAGGAAACGTCATTTCCACACTAGTCCCGGCGCCACACGACACCTGATGCATATGAACTGGAAATTGATTTTCTAATTAGTGGTACTCATTCAACAAATACATTATATAACAACAATTACTTTGTACTAACTACTATTATCATTGAAAAAAGACGTGTAAGCCAGTGAATAACAGGCACAAATGGCATAGAAATTATCCTATAATCTCAAAACTGGGCACAAATTACAAGGTTATATTGTTGTAAAAAAATATGTATTTTGGTAATAACCTACGGACATTCAAATTATCAACTTTTATGAAAAAAATCTATTATATTTTATGTTCGGTCTTTTACAAAGTTTCAATATTATTAGTCAGAGATTTATTTACGACCTTAAAAATTCGCCGTAATTATTTTAACTTTCTGTAACATGTCGGTAGATACACATTCTTTGCATTAAAATGACGAATTATTGCAAAAAAATACGTGTGGCGCCGGCTTAACGAATCAAGTTAAACGAATTTTCATATGAAATTCAGTAAAATACAATTCGTCATATAATTATTAGCCGTTTATAATGGTTACAAATTTTATTCACACCAACATATTAAAAACTAACTCACAACAGTACGAGTATTTAGAATTTTACTGTCAAAAAATATTTCAAATAAATTTTTAATCTCTGATCAGCACATATTTATAATCTGTTTCATATAGTTTCTGAAATTGACAGGTGTCATCACGCAAAAAGTTAAAATAGAATGATATTGTATATTATTATGAAAAAACTGATACATTTATTTGATACAATTTAAATCATATACCTATTAGAAATCCTTAAATAATTTTGTCATGCCAAAAATTTATACATGTTAACACCGGGATAAACGAGGTGACCACATCAATTTAACCACCTAACTCGTATTTGATATAAAATATCTACAAACAAAGAAGTAGGCCTTTAGCGAAGTTAAATGCATTCAAGTCGAAAAGTCACTAAATGTTAAAAAAAAACGTCTAAATTAAATATGTAGTCGCACCAGTGGGTCGTCCTAGACATGAAAATAAACAGATCATTAATCGATTTGAAATCGATATCGCTGCAAAGCCAGAAATCAAGTCTTATAAAGTCTCATCTTCAGAGACAAGTTTAGTTTTTAGCTCATTTAAGGCATTTATCATCATACCTTCAATGCCATGTGATGTTTGACAGGCCTTTGTGCTTACAACACTATTTATGTCTATGTTTTATAACGCTGACGGCCTCGTTACCTCGTAGTATTCTAAGCTTTTTCTACAAAAAGTGGTAATTTTTGATTCGACAACGCTGTCATGATTTTTTTGATATCAAAGCGAAACTTGGATAGGCCAGCTATGACACTGTCTTAAAAATGTAGTTACAATACTGTACTGAAAATTTCACTCGTTTAAATCCGCCGTAATTTCAATCGCTATCTTTAACGCGCGAATGCATCCTGCTAGTTACACTTTTGCAGTTGTACTCACAGGATCATAGCCTTAAATTCTTGTAGTAATAAATATGCGCTACGGTAATGGACAGTGTAACTAGGCCACAGTACGTAGTGTCGATGCATAAACTTCAAAAGGAAAATCTTTAGCTTTATCGAAAATAACCAAACAATTAAATATCTATATTTTTATTCAGTGCAACCCGTTGCACACAAACGGTCTATATACAATTAGGAACTTCGGATACAACGTTCAATCGAGGAGCCGTTTCATCATCGCCGTAAACGAAACCGTATCCAGACTATCTCATTACAGTTTCATCTACAACCTCGAAGGCAAATAAACAAATACAAAGATCGATCCATCGACACTACGCACGCTCGCGCACACGCACGCACGCGCGCACGCGGCCGCACGAGCTCGCCCGCTAGTGGTGGCGCGAGGGCTGTATGCGGCGCGAGATGTGCTCCTCCTGCTGCATCTTGGCGCGGAACTCCGCCACGAGGTCCCGCGACTGCGCCAGCACCGCGAGCTGCTCGTTGAGGAGCTCCTCCCATTGCGTTGCGTAAGCTGTAAGTGTACCATATCTACAGATTAATACCTTGTATGTATTACGTATAGACATTTAATAACATGTTAAATATTATTGGGTCAACCATTCCATGAGCATGTGTTTAAACTAATTGTTTTTGTATTATATAGTATTATCAAGCATGTTATCTCTTCATCTAGTCTAGTCTAAATATAATTAATCTAGTCTTAAAAAAAAATATTTCTCCTTAGAATTTATTCAAACAAAATAAATAAATAAAACTCCTGCTATTCAAAATTCTTGTCACAATAATTACCATAATAATGGTAATTAATTAAAATGTTTCTTTTTTTGCCTCTGTAATTAGATATTTATATAGTAAAGTAGTTTATTATTTTAGCCAATCACATTTAAAGATCGAATTTAACTAAGAAGTATTTAATCTGTTCCAATTGAACATTACAGTTAGTTGTGTAACTTTTACAAGCTAGCTAATTATAATTAAGGAAGCATACTTAAAAAAGATATTTAACTATTTATAATATAGTCCTCCACAAAATTATATTAAAAATTATGAGCGATAGCATTGGCATTAGCACGTAAGCGATGAACCGACACTGTACCGATATTAAAATGATGTAAATTAAGTGAAATTAATGTATTTAAAATTGAATTGATTTCATTTTCTTATTCATCAGACCTAACATGCGGCTTGTTCTTCGCGTGCCAAGGCCATTGCTCGGGACGGCGCGCAGGCGCTTAATGCGACGCCATATGCCTGTAAACGTTGCACATGCAGGCGCACACAACACAAAGCTCAGGTACGAATTCTACAACTTAACACTTAAGTAAATATAATATTCAATGACAGAAAATATGTTAAAACATTGTTCTCTTTGTATAAACGAATTATTATATGGTGTATATTGGAAAAAGGCTAACTACTGTATTAGTTGAAGTAAGTAACTTTTGTGTTATTTTTAATATTGATGCGAGTATCATTCATTCTTTAGTTTTTAAAAGGTCAAATGCTTTCTATATTTACAGGATAACATAATTCAGCAACTAAGCCGATATCATAGCTACGTCAATTCAATGAAGGAAGCCGTGAGGAGGAGTAAAAATGATTTATTGAAAATAATTCATTTTATACTATGAAATACTTTGTAATTACCACAGACATAGATGATGCATGATATAGCCTAATCCAATAAAATGATCTTTGTCTATGGTATGGTGGTATGGCCTATGGTGATCACGGTATGTGAATTCTTAACTGAAGACGACATTCAAAGGTCCCTAGCGAAGTCATAAAATAGTATAACATAAGCGTCGGTGCGCACCGTCCTGGTCGTAGTCCACGTCGCGGGTGAGCGCCAGCAGCGCGGCGCAGCGCTGCAGCGCGTGCTGCAGGTAGTCGGAGATGGCCTTGTGGTTGTCGAGCACCTCCTCCTCCGCGCGCTGCAGCTCGTCGATGGCCTCGTGGAACGTGTACATCTCCGCCGACATGTCGCCCTCCTGCAACGCGGCCGCTTCATTGAGCCTTGCGAATGTCTATTTATGTCGATTAAAGCAGACGCAATTCTGCATACGACGATTATGATTCATGGAACATTTCATTTTCGATGAGCACGACGCTCGACGGCGTCAGTTTAGAGCGGGTACTGACGTTGAGTGAGCGCAGATGCGCCAGGTCGTCGCTCGCAGGCTCCATCTCCACGTCGGCCTGCGGGGACTCGGCGCGCCCGCGGGAGTCCGACGTGCCCAACTCTTTCACTCTGCGAAATACAATTACTTTAATTAAAAATCGCTTCTAAATTTTACATTATATTGTTCGTTTTAATACTGTGGTTAATAATGAACGAACATATCACAACACGAATATGTCACCATATTCTTAGTTTACATACAAAATACATATTCTCAATAACAACCTGTCGGCGTATCTCAGCGTGTTGAGCGAATGCTCGCACGAGGACATGGCGGGCGAGATCATGGCGATCATGCAGGTGCGGGACTTGTCACCGATGAAACTGTCGCGCAACACCTGCGTCAGCTTCGACACGCGGAACGGCAGGTGGTTGTTGCCCTTCATTCCTAACGCACGGATGCACTCCTTCAGAGCTAGAAGAGACTTGTTGATCTCTGCACTCTCCATGCCTATTAAAAATGAACAACATTATGATGTGTGATTTTAAATTTTAATATAATAATAATTAAAACTTGTTAAAACTTATTTAAACATATTTTAGCCTAGCCCGGCGGGACAGACCGACAGTTGTCGCCATGCGTTGCCATCGTACATGATATAATGAAAGTATGAAACATCTAATGCGGTGCGGTGACGCGTCGCCATGCGTAACTGACTGTACGACTCTAATATTCAATGTTTAACTTCCGCCAGGCGTCCCGCGACGACTCAATTTTTATATTAACGGTGCGACTTTAACGAGGTTGATTAAAAAATGCGATAGTGTGTCAATACGCATACAGCATACACATCGCCCATCACTAAGCAAGCGTAACGCCTTTCCATACGATACGATAGATACGATAGATACGAGTGCGGCGTGGGGCGCCGTACGTACGCGTCTGGCGGTTGGCGGAGGAGGTGTCGGCGCCGCGCTCGTTGCCCGCGAGGTCGATGAGCGAGAACTTCCCGTGCACGCGGTGCATGCCGGGCGAGCGCACCACGATCTGGAACACGGCGTGCGAGCGCGACGAGTTCGAGTTCGCCGACGTCTGTGAACGCATACGCCGTGAGTCACCTTCGGTAAGACCCGCCGCTGGGGTCATTAATTAGAGAACTAAATTAACTAAAGTTTTAAAATTACTGATAGCACAGACGCGAATGATTTATGCTTCAACGATTATTTCGTTACCTGTCCAGATGTTCTCGCGGCGTTTCCGTGTTGAATGAGTTTGAGCACCTCCTCCACATTGTCGACAACCTTTTCGGTGAGCCCCACTATTTGAACCTGCTGCTTGCCGTCCTCTAGCACCCGCAGCTTCGCCTTATCCGCTAATAGATCGAAAACCTGCGAGGAAAAAGTAATACATGAATAACAGGTAATTGACAATTCGTAGTAAAGTTACAAAAAATGTTAATGTAAGATACAGTTAGTTAATTGTATTATTTTAACATCTTTTTGCTATATCTCAATGGACAATCATGAGAAAAGAAATATTCTAAGTATATTACGTTTTTATTGTCGTTTATCATAAATTATTTATTATGTACTAGTAATACCTTGCCGGAGTATATCTCGAAGAAGGAGGCGGAGACGATGAGGTTGAGCGGCTTGTACTTGGGCGACTTGAGGTACGTGAACACGTCGCGCGCAGCCATCGCGTAAATACCCTTCTTGCAGTCTTGCATCTTACCCTGAAATTGTATACATAGACATTTTAGTAAAATCATAATTAGTAATATAAAAACGAGAGGTGTCGCGCGACACTCGGTTGGCACGAAGTTGCTTTCGCTTTATATTATGTATTGAATGACAGACACAATAAAATATAGATAGATAAATAGATACTATTCCAACGGATTATAATCTCAATAATATAGTATGAATAATAATAAAGTTTTAGAATAAAAAGAGATTGAAATTATAAAGAGAATATTTCATTACCCTGTTATATCTAATGGGCCCTGTTAAAGCTAATTCAACACACACATATTCAGATAAGAAGTTATAACAACGTAGACCGATATATTATAATTATTCAAATCGCATTACCAAAATTTTCGTGTGCGTACATTTTTATAATAATGAAAAATATGTAAATATTGATAAATGACTTTAAAATTAAAATACACAATAATATTATCCAAGTTCAAATATTGGAATGTACCTGAAAGTCTCCCCCCATAGTATGCGTCTTGCCTGAGCCGGTCTGTCCGTACGCGAAGCAAGTCGCCATGCCGCCCTCAAAGATCGTCTGCACGAGCGGCTTGGCCGTGTATCTGCAAAACATTGTTATACGCATTAGAACACATCAGGATCATAACTTATATTATATAAATTCAATATTTAAAAAAAAAATAAAAAAAACAAATGTATAACTAGATTATTATATATTATATTGTCACGAGAACCATTAAATATTATGTGATATTATTTTTAATCAGTTATAGGATTTTATAAATTGTTAAATTTTACTGAGGAATTATTACGATAATGTTTTGGTAGTCAATTTAACTAACGCGTTGGATTACTGTAATGTTAGATAAGTGTTTGTAAAATGTTAGCTCAATATGTTTAATAGTAATAATAGTTTATAATTCAGTAGCAAGATTTCACACAAATAAACAGTTAAATGACAACTTACCAAAGGTAAAGGGTCTACCATTATATAATAAAAGAAAACGATCACGTTAGTCGCGTCACTTTTAATAAAACCTCCTCCGTAACGCGCTTTAGTTAGGCATTACAAAAAATGACCTTTATCAGTAAATATTGGATACCGTAACGTTAAAAAGTTACTCAATGAAATATATGAACATTATTAGTAATCGTAGTTCTCAGTCAGTATGTAATGATTGATTATTATTATCGTCGCAATCAACTTACTTATAAACAACTTCATTGGTGCACGAGTCGTCGAAGGCGTAGTCGAATCGGAATTTTTGATTTTCGAGGTATTTGGTGAGATCCACTTTGTTTTTCGGCTCGTGAACTATCATCTGGTCCTTTGTCGGTACACTGATCACGTCCACCTTGGGTTAAAAAATGTAACAATCGTTTATGTGTTTTAGTAGCAACGTATGTAAATATTACTAATGAGTGAATTCGTTTAATATGATCCAAGTATTGCATTTAAATCTTATGATGTATGTACCTATATATATATAATCGTTTAGTAATATTTAAATACTAATTATTTCATTTGTAATTTTTATATCAAGTCATACTAATGAACGGGCAACTATAAGAAATATTGAATCCCTTACATATTCAATGTGTCACCAATCTTAGGAAATAAGATATTATGTCCCTTGTGCCTGAGGTTACAATGGCTCTCGATGACCTTTCAAGCCGGAACACAATACTAAGTATTACGATATAGCGGTAGAACATATAATGAGTGGGTGGTGGCTATCAATTATAAACGAATAACCACTAAAATCGTTTCCGTCAGTATTATTTATATTAACCGTGGTAAGCAATTTTTACTTTAATATAGTTCAATGACTACATGAGCTTCTCGAGTGAAGTATACTTTAATTTTTATTATTTCCAATAGTCAAATTTATATGAACAATATATATAAACACAATGTCAAGTGATATAACAGTTATTGGGACGTACAGAGATCGATGCCCGTTACAGATACGTAATACCTGATTATATGTGATATCTAACCTCCTTTTTCGCATTCTCCTTTTTGTTGAGCGGCCTCTTTCTCACGCAGACCGTGATCTGATGATCCTCAACCGGTTCGTTGCCAGTCAGCGGTCGGAATTCGATACTATTTTGGTATTCCCGTATCATGGCTAAGAACTCCCAGTTTGGATTGCCGGGGTCCATGTTCATTAGGGCTTCCTGTAATCATATGAAAGGTAAAAATGGTCATTTTTAAAACTACGTCGAATATAAAAATATCTTAAATACATTATACGTGTACACAAATAGGTAGGTTATAGACTCATAACGAAGTGGATTTACTTATACGATATTTGTTTTCCAGTAAAGTTATTAAAAATCAATTATTATTGTATGTAAACCACTAAATTTGTCGGCTATATACATGTAACACAAAGAGGACAAGTTGTAAACTGGACCAGATCCCTTTCCGCCGAGCTTTGAAGTCGTGTTTCATACATATATATAAAAAACAGCAAAATATATTTAGGTTTCAGTTTGCTGGAATTCATAAATTTCTTGGAGGTTACCTAAATCAATTTTAATATGAAATATAGATATTATGCTCGGTATCTGACAGTGGAGTAGTCAATGGTGGGTACCTTCTCCTCCTTGAGCTCCGCCTGCCTCTGCCGCCGCTTCTCCCGGTTCTCCTTGAGGCGCTCCACCTCCTTGACGACGTTGGAGCGCCGCACGGCGCCCGACGCCACGGCGTGCGGCACCGACACCGTGCTGGACACCGCCGCCGGCCGCGCCGACGACACCGGCGGGTTGAACTGCCGACCCAACCGAATGGCGGCACCATTATACTTACAGTCCATTGCAATACTCGATTTTGTGTGATAATTCGTGGTTATTATCCAATGTATATCTTCAAGTAATGGGAGACATACTTGAATTATAATTTTGGAGTCTTCCAAACTTCTCGGTCATTTTTTTTAATATTAATATAATTGATTTATTTTAATGATAATTCCGACTGTTTTTATTACTTTTATGTAAAGAATGTCATGACATAATTTTTTTATTATTACGTAATAAAACTACAAACATAATTTCTTTACAAATGGATAGTGTAACCTTCAAATTACTTTATGTACATTTTCCTTATTTTATTTAAGTTCAGTTTTTCAACGAAATTCTATACCAGTCTAACCTAACAAAATAAATTGTTTTTTTTTCTACAAACATTATATTGATAATATGAACTAGTATAGACAAATCAAGTTATTTAAGACAGAGGATACCTAAAACAGATCAGGAGTAAGGAGTAAGGGATGGAATTAGATAAGGATAGGGAAACCTCTTTAAAATTTTGCATACGTCGTCCATGAATTAAAGGCTGTTGGGATGCTTGAACTACGGAAGCCGCACTCGGCGTGCTACCTGAACGTCGACCGCCTGACGCTGGATTTTGCTAAGGACCAGAGGATTAGGTTTATAGGAAGGAGTACAGGAGCCGGTGACGATATGTTACTTACTTTTTATGTTAAATGAAACCAAACAATATTAATAATAAATAAATAAACGAAATATGCTATGGAACCTTTAAACTATGGAAACTATAAACCTTTTTCAGAGCCTTTTTAAGTGACTTAGCATTTTTATTTTTATGTGGCGATATCAACATAACACATGATATAAATCTTGAGCTTATTTTGAAAGGTATTTCAAATGCCCGCACCTGTTGTGTGATCCTAGAGTTAGGCGGTGCCTGTGGCTGCTGTGGGGGCGGCACGTTCTCAGCGCCGCGTCGCCCCGTCGTGTCGCCGCCGTGACCATTCGTGTAAGCGCCGCCCGCGTTCGACAACCGCATCTGATTATTTCGGGTGACCCGGGACGGAGCTGTAATACGTTATAAACTACTTATTATTTACCAAATTTAACGTAACTAATCAATAAAAACCAAGGCATTCAATTACTACACTAAAAGAAGTAATTTTTTTTTTTGTGTTGGTATGAGAAAATGCTGAAGTATAAGAAAATTAGAACAATAAAATGTAATGCAAAGGAATGCAAATTTCAGAAATTGCAATACATTTAACAAACATATTACAATTTATATTTTAGCTTTTCTAATTAGGCTTCAATAACGAAACATAATACTATTTTAATAAAACGTAACATTCCGAATCGATAATGTTACAACAAGCTGATAACATTCTGCTATTACATGTTGATATTATCAATGAACGATATCAAAATGGCTAAATGCGTGGAACCAAGTGGTCGGCGAAAGAACCGTGCAAAAAGCGATAAATACATCAATGTGCGATAACAGCCGACTGAGTCTTACGTGACTTCGGCTTTTCCTCTTCCATTAGCGCTTCCGCTGGCGTTACAGATTTCTCGAACGCCTCCATAGGAGCGGTGGACTCGGCCGAGTCGGCGACTCGTCGTCGGCAACATAACCACGAGCAACACATATTTGGCAATTTATTCAGTCTCTATGTTTTTAATTTGGTCAACAGGTCTCTTTGGCAGGAGTTATTCATCTCATTGTCATCCTTAAATAAGCTCTTTAATTGCCCGCTGGATTCTATTTACTGGAGATTTTTATCAATTGACGTGTGTTATTCTAGCTGACGGATAGTTCGAAATGGCTGTTAAATGCGTTGGCGCAAGGTAATCCTGCGCCTGCGTCGACCGCCTTATTAGGATCTCTTTCCGTACTCAAGGCAATGAACCGTGACGCACGCGAACCGGGCACGGTCGTAAGCGAAATTGCATATATAGAACAATACTCCAAAAAAAACGCTATTAACTCACAAGTCACGACCTTGGAAAATATGGAACTTAATTATTTCGTGAACACGAAGTACTACTAAAAAAAACATAGCAAATGAATGAAATCGAGTAGAACCACTTCCAAGAAAAAAAAAGCAAAGTGCATACAGCGCACTGGCATACACGCAACTGATGCCATCAACTGAACAATTGGTATCAATTGTGAAGCACCTTGATGAACAATAGAACACAATTGGAAAATAATGGCTGACCACATGGAATCATTAGGTCGGCTTTTGTGGAAACATGAAAAATGTAACGCTGTGACGTCAGATAAGGCGCGATCGATGGTTGTCATGATTGATGTATTCCAACTTCATTAATTCAACAGAGAATAGTTTATACATCATTTAATATCCTTGGATTACAAAGGAACCGGTTTCCATAAAGAACTGTGTCACTTAAATACAAAACGAGTTTTTACCGATAGCGTTAATAAAATGAACAGTATTTGAACTACGAAAAAACGACACCGTTAGATGATATACTCATAGGCAACTATTAACGGGTTCCTATAAGTACGATACACTATTTTTTTAAACCAAAAACAATTTCAAAATAAAACTAAGAATTGATACCTAATTGAAATTAAAATAAAAAAAAAACTAGCTGAACTCGCGGTTTTACCCGCGCGAAATTTGTTTAACGTTATTGTATATTACTGATTGGTCAAAAATGCACAAACGTTATTTAAGTTAACGAGAAGTTCAGTAAAATTATTGATTACTCATACAAACACGCACCCTGTTTTTCACACCCTAAGGGGTGATTTCCTTGATAAAAAATTAACCTATGTCCTTCCCCCGTACTCAAACTATCTCCATACCAAATTTTATCTGAATCAATTCAGCGGTTTAATCATGAAGAGGTAACAGACAAGAGTTATTTTCGCATTTATAATATGTAGACAATTTACTAGACAAACTAACGGTTGTATATAGAAGTCAGGTCCAAGTTTGATTGTATGATATTACAGGAAGTTAATATAATCCGACAAAGATACTTATTCGCTTTGCAATTGTAACTGTATATAGTTAAAAATATTACATTACAAAATGATAAGTTATCTGCATAAAACTGAACGAGGTCGCGTATGCAAGGAAATATATTTTTTGCACACATTTTTTTTATCGTTGTACGGATCACGCGAAAACACAGTCACTTACAAGCCATAAGGTAACTTATATATTGTATATCTATCTATTGGAATCCAGTCGTACGTAATCTATTACAATCCAACTAATTGAAAAAGACTCGCTAACCCTTAACTTCTATAAACGAAAATATAGAAATACAGTACATTTGTGTCTTACTGTTGTAACAGCATAGCTTTAAGATTCGTTAGAATATTATTAATTTAGAACTTTTGCTATAATTCACGAAATCTTTGTCCATAATCATTACTATATTTCCTAGGCCTTCTCGTGTCTCACGTACAGGTATTTAGTTTATACATTAGCGCATTTCGTCATGAATCATTGAATAAACACTTTATTTCTATAAATATAACGTCGGCTTTTCCTTGAACTTTTAGGTAAACATAGCAATCGTCGTATTAAAAGAAAACATATTCTTATTATTATTTGTATTACAATATTTACTATCACTAGCAAATATTACTTAATATTTTTTATAAAAATTGAAAATAAGGCTGACGAAAATCTCTTTCGTATAAAATTAGGTACATTCTTATCATGTCAAACTTAAACTTTAATTAAATATATTGTCATGATTATTTTGAACGAAGCAGTGATGTGATATTTAAATTGAATTCGAATACTAACGATACGTTCAAATGATCATGTTTCTCGTAACGTAAAAACTTATTTTTAAAATGATGATGATTATCATATTTGCAACAAAAAATCTCACAATAGGGATATGCCTAAATGACTAACTCAAAGCATATTCAATCCTGTTTATCATATTTATTGATGGCAACATACTTGCACTCAGTTTAATAAAAAAAAGGCCACTCTATAATTGGTGAATGAATATCAAAGTTAACGTAAAATAAAATGACTCTGATCATTGCTCGCAAAGCGAGGCGTTCAACCCTTCAACGTCAGACATTATCGCGCCTCAGCCTGCCCGTTTCCTTGCCCGTTGCAAGGAACGTCGGCCTATTTATGGGCTTCTAATGCAATTTATTAGCTCACGGAGTTATCAGCCTGTAAGGTTAGACGTATTTAACATTAAAAACTCGAATAATTTATTCATTATTTACTGGTAATACAAACATGGAATGTAAAATAATATTATAATTAAAAAAACACGACCAAAAATGAAAATGGAGCAAAGTTTTTTTTTCTTTTTTCAAAATGTTTATTCTCATTGTCTCTCGGAATGATGTAAGGCATCTAACGATAGCCCAATCTTCAAAATTACGGTGGATAAAAAATACTCACATGAATACATACATGAACCCAGAAAATATTACACTCCTTATTTGGGCAGTATTTTAATTATAGAATTGTATGAGCACTCTCTCAAATTGTGCAGACACGGCATGATATTTTGAAAATAAATCATTCATTTAATCTTATACACTGACTTTTTAATTTAAATCTTTAACGGTCTATATTTCCGGATATGTTGTGAAGTCTGTCATTAGTTTATTAAAGCATTACGATAGAACACATGGTAAATTCACCACAAAATTTGTCACTACGACTAATAAACTCAAAATACGGAAATTTTATAAATATTGACATATCTAAATTTGAAAATATCAAAACAAACCATAGATAATCTCTAATTTGAAGTAGGTGTCAATTAGTCGACAGTTATAGTTCTTTTTACTTGACCCTACGTGACAGATACCGCGACTAATCGATTATGAGAATTGAGCGTGGAGAATCATATTTGATTAGGGGGAGATGATCTCACGATACCTTTAGATATTTATTATTTAACTATTTCGCAACTAACGATACAATAATCACTTCGATCCACTTTCGAAAATAAGTTTGAATTTGTTATTTTACATCTGCATAAAGTCAATAACGACGCGCATCGACCTTCAATTGATAAAGAATAGATTGATAGATTGATATAGTCATGTATATCATAATAGAATTATGAAAGAAATAATTAAAACAATTTTAAAGGACGCAGCAGTGTCACATCGCAATTTAGTCAATATCTATACAAAATATTACATTACATGAATTACTCAAGGAGGCATATTCAAAGATGTCAAAGCAAAGCGGTGATAGCCGTGGGAATTCGCGGGTCGTTAGCATGCGCCTACGCTCATCCAATCGCATCTTGAATCATACGGTACGTTGGACTCGTTCCTCAATGATAAATAAAAACCAGACATTGTTTTGCGCGATTTCTATACACGTGGGTCGATGCTTGATGAAAAAATATGCTCACCAAACTATCTGAGACACTTGGAGAACACTAATTTTGTATTAAATCACAATTTTCCATGACATAGAACTATTATTGCAATACGATTTACTAAATATATTGGTTGCGGATGTTCCGTTTACCTTTTTTGTTTGTCGTTCATTTATCTTTGCAAAACATAATAATCATTTCAATAAGAGAACTTTCCCATCCTAATAATTAATATGCAACACCCAACGGGGAAAATCTATATCCCAGCACCGATCGAATAAAACATGAAAATCAAACTTATCACCGAGTAATACAGTTCAACATTCGATCACTTACGCCTCACTACCGCCCGCCGTTGCTGCAAATGCATGGATCTCTCGAACAGCCCTGGCATATTAAATGTATAAAAACTCGACTTTCGATCTGAGGTTGTAAGGTCAGGTTCACCGCACTATTTCGTTTGTTCCATTTGATGTATTTTTACGGCATCGGTGCCAGGCAGCGGCGTGGTACGCGGCCGGCCGCGCACTGTCCGCCGCGCCCCCGTCTGCCTACACTTATACCAGCACACGGTACTGCTGACCGCCCCATGGAATATTCAACCCCGAAACAACCGCCTCACGCCATAAATATATTTAACGAGGATAATTGCGTCCATGTTCAAACATATGACAGTCAAAGTAACGGATGGACGTACCTGTCGTATTTGTTTCTGCATAACATTGACAATTTCAACCACAATTTTCTTAGTGCCAAATTGTAGGTACTGAACATACTGAATGATCGCAAATTTTAAAATTTACCAAATCTTTAAGTTTTTGTATTCATTGAGGAACAATTTCACATAATCTTAACAATCTGTTTTTTTTTACTGTGAATATAATATGAGGTCAATGAACTAAATATAAAAGGAAATACGAATGAAATTTTTAAATTTGTTATAAACTTGTTTCTATAATTGTGGGAACCTCGCCACCTGAGTTAAGTTACATTAAACTCATACAGCTATTGCGGTCTATAAAAAAATACTGCGATCTAGAATACCGAAAACTATTTATTCTTTTATGGCATGGATATTATAGCATCATATTAAAAACATAAACTTTGTTTAAGGTGTACATGTACCTTACGACAAAGTAATTAAAATTTTTATCATTTTTGAGTGACTTAAGGTATTCTAAATGAGTCGCTTTAATTTAATAATCTCTGTATTTTAGTAAAACTTCGTCAAACGGTAGTAACACTAAATCAAAATAAACTATCCAAACGTTTTTTTTTTTATTTTTACAGTTATAGTACGAACATATTAGAAAAACTTAAAGGACTTGGTTGGATGGTTTTTGCCAACTTGGCGTAAACTAAGACAGAGCATGCATGTGTTTTCGTCTTTAAATTATACCCAAACTATATCTGTACTTTTAACAAAACATCGACATCCATATTTATTTACATATGTTCAGAACAACAGATCCTCAATTTCAATAAATAAGATTATTGTAGAGAATATATTTTTAAACGACGAAAAACGGAGAACACATAAACCGTAGTCACTATCTTTTTCATATATTTTCTGACTCAGGGCTCATAGCTATGAACTAAAATTGTTATAATTCCATACGTATTAGTGGCCTTGACAGCGATACAATGTCAAGATTGCATTTTATGATCCACGACCGTGACCCCGACAGGATACGGAGAGCGGACGTTGAAACGATGCAAAAAAAATTAAAGAGGAAACTGTGTATTTTGTTTAAAATACTAGCCATCCTATCCGGCTTTGCACGGATAGAATAAAAGTCTTCATAGAGCGTTTATTTCGAAGGAAAACGTATTGGTTTAGGAATGCATGTATACAGGATAAGCATAAAAATATACATTTTCACAAACCCAATCCAAAAAATAAAAGTATAAGGTGTAGTCGAAACGGATAATATAATCTGTATAAAATAATGTTGACTACTTCGTTAGATATAACGAACAGAGAAAGTATTCGAGAAAATATTTATTGGCAAGGAAATTTCTTACGCCCACGGCGATATATGGGAAATGTTTTATGTTTATTTTTATTGCCTCTTTTATATTGCACCAATATATATGCTTTATTAATGGAAAAATAATGTAATCCCAAGTTAATACATTGATAAACGACGTCCAGATTTAATATCAATTTTTATATGACAAGACAATTATATTACCTAGAATAATTCATGCTCATACTAGCATATTACTCTCGCGAAATTTATAATTCATTCATAAATATAGCACACAAACCGTCACCCACCATTTCATCGACTCGAGGGGTGAATTGAAAAAAGCCTATGTAGCCTTTGTCCTTCTCCCGAATTATCTCCATGCCAAATTTCATCTTAATCGGTTCAGCGTGAGGTTTAAACGTGAAGAGATAACACACAGAGTTACTCTCGCATTTATAACATTAGCATAGATATAGATAATTGTCATAGTTTACATTGCGTTCGTTATATTCAATTAAAAACTAATTACAACGTTTTGCCGTCTGGAAACCAAGACATAATTCAAGACGTACGACGATATAGTAATTAATCTGTCGCGCAGTATTAGATGAGCAGAAGCAATGAGCACGCAATGTGGAGCAAAGAACGGGGACAAACAACCGTTGCCAAATTAATATTACGTAACGCGATACGATGTTAGAAGAACGCGTAATATCGACGACCCGGTACGCAATGGTCAAACGCCATGACAAAAGTGTGAAATTACTTTAACAATGACATAATATAAAGAAGAGCAATATAAGGCCAGTTGACCTCAACCGAAGATCGCGAGTTTTGGACAGGAGTCTCTGAGCATTTTGAAATTTTGCTGCTAAATAAAATCGTGACATATTCTGCACGTCAAGAGGATAATGAGCAATAGCTTTGCTTCAAAACCCTCCTCTTGACTGAAAAACAGCAGTGGAACTTTTACTGGATTTAACTCCAACCTACATATATCCGAACCAATATTGTAAATGAAAGTGAGTTTGTTTATTTGTTACGCTTTCACGTCTAACTACTCAGCCGATCATTATGAAATTTTGCTCCCAATTCATTAGAAATTTAGAAAAGGAACCGTACACGAAGGCGAAACCGCGGGCGGTAACTAGTAACAATTAAAGGACGATCGTGTTTCAATCATATATGGAACATAAAATTATGATTGTAATGAGCTTATGACACACATACGAAACCGTTTATGAGCACGTTTTGAACGAACAATTATGAATAAAGTATATTATTATGTCCCATTAGCGTGATACAGGTGACACGGTTGTCGGATCATTGTCCCCACCTGAACATCGACGAGTAGAATGTATTAGAATTACTTCCTTATTTTTATAAATTATCATACTTTAAATCGATTAAATGTTTTCTAATTATTACGGCAACGATTCAAACAATGGTCATGTTTGCAACCACTGTGGATATCGATTAACGAATCGATTAACATTGGTGATAACAAATCGGATCCTCTAATTGTACATTTTGAGATGCAATCATTACTATTGCTGTAGATCTGAAATCATTACGTGAGCAATCTTTCAAGTATACATTAGTATTCATTTGAAAATCGCCTGCAGAACATTTACGATTATGCCTTCACAACATGACAATAAATACCATTTAGTTTAACGACATCTACAGAAAATAGATAATAGAGGCTAATTTGAGAGACTATCAACTTTAAATTAAAAACGGTTAGTGTTTAATATTTTGGTGATGTTGTTGTATAAGTAATAAATGCTTATCAAAAATTTGGCCGTAAATCGAGAATAACTATTTTTTTTTTATGTTATCGGTTGGCGGACGATCAAATGGCACTATAAGAAATATTAATCATTCCTTACATCGCCAATGCGCCTTGAGAACTAAGATGTTATGTCCCTTGTGCCTGTAGTTACACTGACTCACCCTTCAAACCGGAACACAACAATACTGAGAACTGCAGTTCGGCGGTATAATATCTGATGAGTGGGTGGTACCTACCCAGACGGGCTTGCACAAAGCCCTATCACCAAGTAAAATATAGGTGTGTTATCAATAGAAATTCAATTTATAAAGGTTACCTATTAATATGTATTACTCCTGGCTAATCAGGGCGGCCAATTTTATAGAGATGTCAGCTACGTAGGATATATTATAGAGCTCATGTGGTGCAATGTGCAAGCACAGGTGCCGGGTCTATTTCCTCGGTCACAATCTGTCACTATCATAGATAGATCAGACGTAACACCAACAGATTTACGTGCTTTTAGTAAATTTCTAACTAATCTTACTAAAACAGATTATTTTTATGAGCCCAACCCTGCGGTCATGCAATAAATCAGTCATCAAACTAATGTTGTAGTTAAACATCAAACTTTATGGTCACTATTTGATATTCACCAGTTTTTAACCATTATCAAGGAAAAATGTAACCTTTCCAGTGTCAAAAGAGTTCTTTATTTGAATAATTAAATCTTATTAATTTTAGCTTATACATTCCTCAAATATTTAATTTCTTTAAACTTACAATTTACTTTCTGTCTGACAGTGATATAACCATTAGTAATTAGCCGAATAATCATTAATAATTGGGCATCTTTACTGTATATACGTATTAGATATGTATATACGTATGAATGAAAGTAACTCGTCATTTTGCTGAATATCCTTTCATCAATAAGTCGACTCCATACTTATTTGTCAAATGATGTCACATTTAGGTACTTCATTCTATTTCCCACGAGAAATATCTGTAGATTTAGGTGATCCGCTTTATTTTAAGCTAATTACTAATTACTAAACATTTTTCAAATATATACAAAACAAATTTGAAGAAAAGAAAATATTAAATTAATAACTCTTGCATAAATATTACGTTATCCTTACATCGATAACAATTTTACACGTTACAACTTGTATGGTCACTGGCCACTTGTTCGCTTATTTAAAAGCTTATCGAACAAATAAATAGCGACCATTGACCTCCAGACTGTATCTTACGCGAATTATGAGTTACAATAGAGGTTTGTCTGCGTATTTCTCTGTTCAATGTAAATGAAATGAATGAAATAGCATGACAAGGGTTCGTATTGGCCCTGCATGGCTGAAAATATTGCATGATGAGAATTTAAACAATCGATAACTTGTATCGTGTTTTAACATAACAAATAAAGATAAGAATTCAAGGAACAGTATTCTCGAAGGAATAGTTTAAAGTCCAAATCTCCCATTGATTCAGCACGTAACTTTGAAATTGTTGAGAATATAAATCTTTATACAAATTTGAACGTGTTCACATTATATATATAAGCTAAAGAAAAGACTTACTCGCGACCGTGACACGATGGCTAAACAAACATCGGAAGCCAGAAATTTGTTAAACGAAAAACACTAAAAGCTATCCGGTTACAATGTGTTACACACTTCCAGCTGATGGGACTTGAATTAAAAATACGATAGCTTACTCAGAATATGAAGTGGACTAGGTCAAGTCTGAAACTGCTGACAAAGAAAGTAGACTTTATAAAACACGTCATGACGTTTAAAAATAAAATCAAACAGACGAACAAAGCACCTTATAAGCGTCCGATCGTCATTCAAAATAAATTTTGGGACCGTTAGGAGTTTGATGAGCTCACTGGCTCGTTTCTTTGTCTGTCATCGGCTATATATAACACGTGCTAGGATTCAACGATAAACAAGTTTAAAAAAGCATACATGTATGGCTAACTTGGACGGTTGCATTCGATGTTAGTTACTGTTTTAAACCTGCGTCGTTGTTTTTATTTCCTCTAAACGCAATGTTTTGTTATCATATACATATACATATATATCACTTATCTTACACAAAACTAAAAAAATAACGAATCAATCCCCTTTGTATTGAATGCCATTAAAATATCTCAGACTTGAAGTTCACTCAGTTTATTTTTATTGACGCTGACACAAAATGTATTCTGAATTACAATCTAAAAATGGCGATCCATAATAGAGATAACCCGGTTATGGATGAACTGACCGAATACCATACTGATAAGATGAGGAATCCAGAATCCCACGAAGACTAATACCACTAAGGCAAACTTCTCAACAAAGACTCAATGAGGAAGACGTCGTAGAGTTCAATGCATACTTTTTGTAATCAATTTGCAATGCAAAAGTAGATTGTGACAGAAAATAACATAACATAAATATAAAACCGACACGGCTGGGACAGTACGTCGGCAAAGACACAATCATAACATTAAGAAGAAAGAAAAGCTCTAATATATTAAAGATTAAACCAAATTGTGTCCGAAATAAAACATAGGCCATAAGACTTTCATGACATTTTGATACTTCAGTAGTCTCATGTTATTAAATACTTTTCCGGGTGATTGGCATCGCAAGTGATCCGTACGAACAATGTTGGTGTGATACCAGCCAAAAACTCAAACTACTGAACTTTTCGCTTTTGTTCCTATAAAAACATGACCACTTACTTCAAAGCAGACCTTAAAAAGCTGGAGTTTCTTTTCTCGTCTACTATATAAATAGAGTTATGACATTTTTGAAGTTTGTTTTTATGGAAATTTTTAAATTTCATCTTCGAATTAATAGTGAAGAACATTTTCCAATCGTGCTGTGGAAATTTCATTAATGTCTAAAAGTTACAATGAGTCACTGACATCAGACGTATACTTCAGCATTTTTACAAATACAACGCAAAGATTATTTGTAAATGATATATAAAATTCCAAACTTACCTTTGGTTGCAACTGGGATAGATTGCCGTGTCATATCCTAAAACAGAAATATGTATATTAGAAATACATTAAAATTGCGAAAGACAAATTAAAATATGAGCAAAGTAATAGCTCAAGCTGAGGAATTGAAATAAAATTATTTACAAAATAAAAAGTAGCCTTTACCGAAAATAAAAGAAATAATATTTTACATAACGCTACTATCATTTAGCATTTGTAAATATAAATTTACTAGATACTGAAACTGTACAATAATTTCTTTACCCGCATATGAAAAAAAAAAACAAAAATCCTAAAAGCATTTCTTGCATGCGGGCTTATTTATATACTTAAACGGTATTCAAATCTAACTGTCAGCTAAATTTCGACAAGTAAAAACTGCATCTAGTCGGAACTGTCTATGGGAAAGCTCTAATTAATTAAAGATTTTTTGGCCAAAATTTCTAAGAATCCTGTTCCTATAATTTTTTAATTTTTAATTAAAAAAACCAACTCAATCATAACAAAAGTTATATTTAATCTAGACCACTAAACTTATATATATGATTACACTACGTTTCTTTTGTGAAAAAAGTAGTTTTACCTTTTCATTTTTGATTTAAGTGTTTTGTTAAAAAAAAAAAACTATTCGACCAATATTTACCTCTCTTGAGAATTCGTTAAAACATGTACCGTCAGAAGAAAAACATATTTATCGATACGTATGAAGACTGTCGAGTTCTTGCGATTACCAAAATTGCGAATGTATTCCAAGCAATTTACGTTCGCTATAGTAGGCGACATTCTACGACGAAATAAGTCTCCTTAATTATGATCGTGGAGGAAACAAAAAACTCCCTCAGCATTCAAGTTTAACGGCAATTCAACAGTAATGTAGCAATCCAGTATCCAGTAACTAATTACAGACCAGAAATGTATGGTAGTACTCCATGTTTTATAATTGCCAGGTCTCTTCAGTACAAAAACTTTTTGTTTAAGATATTGCTCAAAAATTACCAATATTCTTTTAATAAGAGACAAGTCAAGTGTTCAACAATACTAAACAATTAAACAATTTGTAGCTGTTCCCTTCTTTATTAATAGGAGCCCGTTGTTTCAATGATCAAAACAAAAGATTACGAAGCCACCATCTGTTATATTAAGTTGGCGATAATAAATAGAAAAGCTTTAATATTTCCTTGGTGGTAGGGCGGGCTATGTTCAAGTCTGGGTAAGTACCGCCTAATAAGATATTCTACCGCCAAACAGCAATACAACACAAGAGACATATGAAGGTGGACTTAGCTCCCAAGGTTGGTGCCGCATTGGCGATATAAGGAATGTTTATATTTCTTACAGCGCCAATGTCTACGGGTGTGAGCAGTGGCAACCCACTTATCGTCAGGTAACCCATTTGCCCGTCCATAAACCATAAAATAAAATAAAAACGTGCCTAAAATTACACATTTGAATGGCTGATATTCTAACATATATATACATATGTAACCACCAAGTCAGTGTCCTGTGCCCACAGTGTGTCATTTAATTTAAAAAGTATAATCGTGACATTATTCTCAAAGCAAACACGGAACGGAAGCGGTCTACCTTCTTGCTAGTCTTTTAAGCTGAAGTTGAATAGCCGACACTAAATAAACCGATGATTCATGTAATGTGTATAGCTTTTGCTTTGCTTATTTAATTTTACCCTTATAACAAAGACATTAAGGATCAGTAACATAACACTGAAACGTGAAGCGAGGTTCCTACTTCATTATCATAGCCAGTTTTAAATGGTCTTTCCCTGACACACTCCTTTTTGTCAACACTTTAATTTTACCAATGTTTTATGCAAAATAGTGTTTATATGAATAATAATTATTATAGCATATTATACTGAAATTTTCAATGTATTTCACGTGTTGAAGTGTTGACTGTTGATTATTTGTTTTAACTGTGCAATTACATAATTTTAGAAATATTTAGCAAAAACAAATTAAAGTGCGTATGAAATAAAACTTAATTGATATTTTAAATTATCCTATAAGGATTAAATATAATTGTAAACATTATCACGTATAAAGACGAGCGTGGGACGATGAATCATCAATATTTGATGATATCATTGTTGACACGAATGCCTTTCCAAATAAACTTGTTTACATTAAATTACAGCTAGTCAAATTAAACACTAGATTTTTATACAAAACTACGCAACAAAATTATTGGTTGCGGTTTGGTTACCATGAAATAATAAATTTGGATTGTATAACTATTTTGTTTATGCACAAGCGTAACAAAAACACAACCAAATGGAAAAAAAAATATCACAAAAAGCTGGTCGTGTGCAAATCAAAGATCGTGAGCAACGTAATCAAAAGTGTCCGAGTGACGGGCGATGCGTCTGCTCCATGCGGTATCCAAAGTGCGAATGATTTTAAGTGCGAGAGAAATACCGATCGTGAGTTGCGCACGGGCAGCGTGTGGCCCGAGTCGCCGGCGCCCTCGTTCTCCGCGCCCTCACGCAGGAAACCGCCATCATCGGACGACGAGCCCGATGGTTCCTTCGCAGCCATGACAAACAATCATGTGCCAATGATGGACAATACACATTGCAACTTACTGAACGGTCCTCCGTTTCCGATTCCATTTATCGAGAGATGAATAATATCACAACCTCCTAATGGTCAGTTGAAGTGAATAGTGAAACTGTATTGTAACGGGCAAGTATGAAAAATCGATGTTGGCTAGTGTCCGGCATGCGTCGACGATACAAGTTAGAAGGTCGTCGGAAAATTAATCATCGTCAGATCGAACGCAGTCCACCGAGCACGCAACACTGTTATCTATCGATTCTGACCTATATCGACAGGTTTCCGACAAAAATGTATATATTAACTATTATATTTAACTGTGGCATGATTTCTAGGTGAGATACGTAACGGTATTTGCAAGTAGTGATATGATGAGCGGCGTGCGCGAACAAGTGTTTCCTTTGTAACTGTGCCATTTTAAAAATAAATACTCGTTAAGCTATGGTAACTACGTGCATATTGCAAATGATCACCTGCCAACTGATGATGTATGGAAACATTTCTACATTTTTTGCTGGATAGCAGTGACACTAAAATGCCTTTTGTCCGGTGATGCTTTCACTATAATTGCTTGACATTCATCACCTTTCACGAACTAAGGTTTTTTTGTGTGATATACTGCAGTTGTCATGTTGAAGTTATCTGAGATACTGATAGATAGCATGAACGCCATGGGTTGATAGCACATTCGGCTTTCGCGGATTTGCCTTTCCAACTGTAGCGTCGATTAGCAACGTGCTTCACGACCCAAACAATGAGGGTGATCGCGGCGTGGTACCGTACAAAAGCTCAGCTAATCGATATAATGTTTCCGCTCAATTCACTCGCAAAATCAAAACGTATAATCAGCTCAGTGACTTATTCAAGAATTGCATTCGTGTAGTCAGTCTATCATATTTGTAAATGGAAATGTAGTCAGTTTATTTCAGATACTGTAGCTAAGTGAACTACATTAAATTTAGCTGTTCCGTGTGTGATTTGAAATAAATACTTTGAATTTTAAACACTAATCAATTGAACCACTGAAGAGAACTAAATCTTAAAGGAGTTTTAACGTAAATTTTTATTGTAAATTCAATATAAATTCAAAAAAAATAATCACAATGAAAGTATCGTCGTTAAACGTTAACGTCTAATATGTTAGTAGACCGAGCATAGCTTCCGCAAGTGAATTGGCAAATTGTCTCGCCAACAGCGGCGAGAGTGATGTGTCCATTGACCTGATTGAAATAGATTAGTCACTGGTCGGCACGACGAACGTTATACGGATATAAATATATAACCAGCATAGATGTAAACAATCCTTCCTCTCTCGTGGTTCTATAAGGACGATTGGTATTTACAGAATGTACCAAACTATTGCGTACTAACATGAGTTATCGAGCTACATTTGTGGCGTAAAATGCAGAAATGCTTCCATTATACTTCCCTTTGCTAGTGCAGTCTCAATGACCAGTATCTACTTGCTTATATCGCAAAATGTAACCGATACAATGCCACGTGTCTTTCTTTTATCTCCAGACAACCAACATTTATATTGATTAAAACTATAATGCCATCATAACTTACCCTAATTATAAGGATACGTTCTATTAATATGTTTTGTAAATTTTAAAACTCGTAACGTCTGTATTTCTTCATAATATATATTCGCTAGTAATAATATCAGTACATTAATTTAAGTAACAATGACAAAATATCAAATGTACGTAGAATTTTAAGATTCTCTTTTGGCAATTTTTTTTTCAGACTTTTTGTTTTTTCAAATATTTAATTTAAAGAATAAACAATGTTCGTACAAGCTCAAGTCTAATCGCTGTGTAAGTAACCATTAAGCCTACTGCTTGCATGAGCGCAAGAATATTGGATTTCATAATTGGCTGTACATACCCTCGCCAGCTTGTTGGGCATGGGCTGAAGATGAGGTGTGTGATTGCGCTGACCCGCAAGCTCTGGGTTGAGTGCTAGGATAGCGTCGATCTCCACCTCCTTGCCCTTGGTCTCCCCACGCTCGTACCATTCTACTGTCACTGACCGCGTTTCCAAGTTTACCCCGGAAACTATCGCTGAGTGAATCCGTCCTGTAACATAAGACCATAACATTTTTAGTATCATTAATTTTGTATAAAATCTTTTTATTGTCTCTACGGTAAAGGACATTTGTAAATATAAATAAATCAGTCATTAAAATACGTACAATTGTATGTTTCTGAATAGAAAACCAAAAAAATTTTGATTGTAATTTATGGAAAAGACTTTCGTAATATTGCCATACGTCATATGTCATACTAATGGATACAAATATTGTCGCATATTAAGAAACACAAAATACAAACACACCACTCCGGTTACAACACTTACAATAAAACTATTTAAAAATTTGGATATCTTCTGAAATATTAGTTCGTACATATGTACCTACTAAAATATGTATGACAGAGCAACTACTCACTTACATGAATATGTAACAGTTCTTCTCGTTATAATAGACAATTAAAGTTGGTAGTTTTAATGAGAATTCAAAATGCAATATAGCAATCGTAAGAGCCTACTTGTATCTTGTGCAAGTACTTATCACTAACCAGAAACTGGTGACTTAGAATAAAATGACTAACCAGAAACTTCGTAACATTAATAATTTTTTTTTTACAAATTATTAATAGTCAAAATCAATTTATGTTACGAATCTAGAAGTAATCTAACCAGGAGTAACCAGAAGTAACCAAAATACTACGCATTCGTATACTTAACAGCCTTATTTTTAATTATTGTTAAAATAGACAGAACGTGACAAATATAATTAGTTAAAATAGAATTCAATCGATTGAAACAAAAACTTTAACATAGAGCAACATCTGTTCATTTCATGGACCTATTGGGACCGAGGGGAGACTAGACGCATTAACTTTCAAGCGGGGATTTGAATGGATATGGGGGCGATTTCCAGTATAATGCAAACTTTTCTCTTTCAGACATCGTTTACTTATATAGGTACTCTTAACAAAAAATGTATCACCTCTACTAACCCTTAAGTATTATGCACAATGCTCAGTACTAAAAGGTTCAAAGACTACTTACTTACATGGTGGTAGGGCTTTGTGCAAGCCCGCCTGGGTAGGTACCACCCACTCATCAGATATTCTACCGCCAAATAACAGTACTCTATATTGTTGTATTCCGGTTAGAAGGGTGCATGGGTGATGTAAGGAATGCTTAATATTTCTTACAACGCATTTGTCTATGGGCGGTGGTGACCACTTACCATCAGGTGGTCCATTAGCTCGTCCGCCAACCAATGCCTTAAAAATAAGACTAAAAATTAGCCATAGAAATCAAGCTCTTACAAATTTGTTACTAGCCATTCTGTTTACCAAAAAACTGCAAGAGCAAACCATAGATATAGTAGAGCTAAAAAAAACGACAAGACATGACAAATATATTTTAAATAAAGTTTCTATGAAAATCTGACAACATACTGAAACTACAATCAGTGCAGTTGACCTACATCACTAGATTAATTACTGTGCATAAGATGCATGCAACGCATCTTAGCGAAAGTGACGTAACGTATTGCATAACGAACAAATCCGCTTGGAATGGATTAGATCTTACATTATTTTATATACAAGCGTGCGAAATATCGATCATACTGTTATTAGCTTTTACTTGGTACATACTAAGGTAAGCGCAACGGCAGGTACTTAAGAGGTGGTATAAATTATTTTATTACAAGCTATTTTCAAGATAAAGATATAAAATTTAATTAAACAAACAAAAATATAATTTACTACATAGAACAACACAAAGTAACATGTATCAAAACGTCAAAGGTCAACCGAAACTGGTCATTAAAGTAAAGAAAGTTTCAATCAGATATGTCTGAAACGTAAAACTTTGAACATCAGCAAGCGCGGGTATAATTATCTCAAAGCGGGACAAGGTCACTGACCTCCGACAACCTGCCGTTCAGATAACGCGTGAGGAGCCTGACTTTATCCACAAAGGAAATCTATTATGAGACGTAAACAAACTGGCTGAGAAGAGACGTTCTTTAAACAAACAGAGGAAAATAGACTGATGTACCTATACTACAATAACTGATCCCGACACAAAATTTTATGTAAGAACAAAGTTTGAGCTTAAATTCTTATTTTATTAAAATTAATAGCGAATACTACGGCTTCACATGGGACAATAAGGATTTATAATATACATACACAACCTTTACATTGAAAAAACAAACATAAAAAGAAAAAATCATGTTCTTTCCGGCTAGGAAAGTTGAAATTCTCGATTTCTCTACCATACTCAGTTTTTTGCCAGATCTCGATAGAATCTACTTTACGAACCACTGGTACAATAAATTCAACACTGTAACATGAAGATTCAACTTTTGTGTGATTCTGTGAAGTGATATTTTGATTTTATAATATTCATGTAAAATATATAAACCTTCCTCTTGAATCACTTTATTTATTGATCAAAACCGCTGCGTAGTTTAAAACATACAAAGCGCACAGACGGCGGGAAGAGACTTTTTTTATACTATGTAGAGGTAAACGCAATAATATATATATTATATAATATATATATAGATATATATATCTTCGTTTGTCCTTCGGTCAAAAAGTGATTGATCGATTAGAGTTCAAAATATCATATAAATTCAACTAACATTTTAATATTCACACGATTAACTATATCTCAGTATTCTTGCGTGTAGAAAGTCATCGATGATAATTTGTTGGACACACAGATAAATAATTTTACTTGATACAATTTCAAATGTTTGTTTCATTCCTATACAATTTTTACTCAAGAATGTATAGTAATATCCCTGGTACACCCCCCCCCCCTAACTAAGATAAAACTAGTAAAAAATAAATTCAAACTTTCATGTCATGTGAGCATATTTAAACGATTTTTCCGGACAAATACGCAACTACGACTATGCGTTTTATTTTCAACAATACAATCCAAACAACAAAAGGTTTGAAGGAAAACACGAGTCACCGTAATTTGCTTGATTGCTATGATGATTCCAAATTCCTGGAAACCCCGACAACTAATCGTGTCACTGTGTCAATAAACAATAATATACATACACGAATACAAACATAAGGAATACATTTATGTTGTATTCGAGGCCCGTTAGTAAACGATTCCCGATTGTTCGTAAGGTATACTCCTCTGATGGACATGGTATATGCATCTAATACGAACAACCAACTATAAATACCCGATCTTTCGATTCTAAGGAAAAAAGAGGACGTAATATGGTTACACTAGTATATTTTCAAGACACAAACAACAAACAAAAATAAATTTTAAAAACGAAAACGTCATTTAAATCATCCAATAATTTCGATTCTAATTGAAATCGAATTAGAATTGTTACAGTTAGAGCCACTCTTTCAGTCTGGCATGCCTCAAATAGCATTACAATCAATGACTCAGTGACAAAAACTGTCTTGTCAATGAACGAGTCATTTCATTATCGCTTGCTACGCAACACAAACTGATGTGCTTATCTAAAGAAGGTCTTATTAAACAATATGTTTATTTGAAGAAAAAGACCCATATCAAAGTATATGAAATGAGACCACCTCAGAACCATACCGAACTCGACGCACAAAAAACATCATAAACTGACATTCTAATCATATGAAACTTTCTTTGCGAATATATCGTCATAGATGTTAAGATAGCCAGTCTATCAAAACAATTTATGAGGCGATTTGGCAAACTGAACGCAACTTATCGAACACACTTCGATCACCACGGCAACTTGGTTTCGCTGCCGAAGAGCGAAAGTGGAACGAACGCTGAAGTGAAATAAAACAAAGACGATAACGACAATGCTCAAAGTGTGAAGCTGAAGTAAGAAAAAAATGTTTAAGATATTTCTAAGTCCAAACATTAGTAGAAAAAACATATAATAAAATGTTATGCCACTTTTCTTAATGGCCTTTGTGAATTTAATTGAATACACGTTTATATATTTATATTATTATCATAGATATAAGTCGTTAAGATCGTAAAATGCACTGATAAGAAATACGAAATTTAATCATTCAAAACATGACACTTCATGATCGCACCGAAATAATATGCAAGATAAGTTCGTTCTTGGCACATAAAACCTTTCGGGAACCAGATTGCCACTCATATATGGTTAAAATAAGAATTGATATCTTGTTACATAAAAACCATTCTCCAGTAACAGACGCAACATAAATCATCTTATTACTGACGGAATTACGCTTGCTCCAGCGCTAAAAGTAATGGATGAGAGTAGGATATTTACGTTTGTGAAGTTCTTTGACTTTGTGACTACAGATAAAGACACATGCCGTCTACCAGTTCGACGCGTCTCATTTCGATTAAGTCTAGGCATTTTGTTTTCCGTCATTAGAAAGGTTTACTAACCATTTGTTATATGATGTTTCATGAATAATAGGTTTTATATTACAAACTTAAACTATTACCGTAGCTTAACATAAGGTTAAATAATAATAAGGTAATTAACATAAGGTTAATTAATAACTATTCAAACAACAGTTTTGCTTTAGCTTTAGTTTGGTAAAGTAATAAAAACAGATTACGAAATACTAACATAAAATTTATACGCAGACAAAACAATTACTAGTACAATTCTTACAAGGAAATAAATATTAATACAATTTACGAAATGACATAGTAGCATGGCGTATTTCATATTTGTAATAAAACAATATCATTCTCTTTATACCTAACCGCAGTTTTCAATTACACTGTCAGTTGATCACGACTAGAAAGTGTACTGGGAACGAGTATAGCTCTATAGAAAATAATACACGTCAAACAATACTTAAATCACTTCCAATAACACATCTAGCTGGGATAATTGTACAGGAAAAACGGATACGTTTTACTAGCACAAATTTTATATAAAACGCTGTTTATAAATATATTTATGTTTATTAAAGGAAATAGTATAAAGAAAGCCAGTCGTTTAAATATAATCAAACAAGTGTAGAAACTGCAACATGCGTCAACTGGCCTTGTTTTTAGGTACAATGTAAGAAATGGAAATTGATTTCCAGAAATTCCTAGTGAAATAATTTAAACTATACAAAGGTTTTTTTCTCCGAATAAAAGTCTCAAAACGTCAATATTTGATGATAGGACGATCAAAAGATAAAACAAAAATAACTTCATTATAATTTTAAAATCTCTTACTAAGCTCATTACACTTTATGAGAATGGAAAAATACTAAGAAAAAATTATATTCGAGTAGAAAAATAAAATACAATTGAAAACATTGATACTAATTAGCATAAATTCATTGAGATAAGAAAATCGTGTCGATTTGCGTTATTCTCAGTCGCAAAAATACGAACTGATACGTTATCGTTGATACCGAGATAATAAAAAAAAAAGCGCATCATGATTAAATCGAGCCTTTTTATAGGTGACCTGCATGTATTTTAAATACCTAACTTTCTCTATTGTATCTTGACTAATATTAAAAAAGCGAAAGTAATGCTCTCTGATTGTTACTTCCTCACGAAGCAACTATTGAACACATCTTAATGAAATATGAGCAGTAACTTAGGTACAGGATATATATAAATTCAAGTTCAATCCCATGGAATCTCTGAAAACCTCTACTTACGTAAATAAAAGAAAATAGTGCGTAAAACATTATTATTTAATACAAAATAAAAAACCCAGACTGCTACTTATCCACTAATGTGAGGAAACCGGCCTAAATTGACTCATAACATGCTTTGCTCGCGAAAAGTAGTATTTCATTTCAAAGATCAAAGTGCGATGGTAGCCTGTTTAAATTTTGTACGATCGCAAGAGCGCGTCATTGACCCGTTAACGCATTGCTTTGAGCTAATTATAATACGTTGCTTGTTCCTGATGTATTACGACTTACGGTCAACGCATGAGTGACGAGATTCAATGACAAATAGTTTCCATAATTGTATACTATGTGAAATGAACTACATGAAATATAAGCATCAAATAAAATGTATATAACTTTAATAAAAAAAAATTAACACGACGAACTTAGTACTATTTATGTTTAGTATCTAGTTTGTTTATCATAAAGTTTAGGCTTTATATACTGAGTAAGGTACTTTTGTTATTATGATGTCTCCACAGATGTGCTGTCCGTGCCATTATTTTTAGTAATTGTTTAAATTAAATTGTTAATTCTTAAGTTAAGCTGTTGTTGTTATAAATTGTTATTTGCATTTTATTGCCAGGCACCATCACAATCTGATTTTTTGATTTAAGTGTGTAAGGTTTCTATAACTAATAATTAATTATAATTCTGCTATCGTCACGAATCCAAGTCTAAAGATATAGACCCTAGTAAAAGTTGAAAAGAAATTTAAACCGACAGCGTTGTTTCCCACGACCGAGTGCAGCGAGGAAGGTATCAAGAAACGAAACTCATTATTACGATGCGACGATTTATTATTATCTCAGCTTTGAAGTATTTCTTTCCGAAACGATAAAATATGTTTGACAATCGAGAAGTAAGTGTAATACGTCCAATTTAAAAGACGCTTCATTATCACAATTTTTTGCGTAATAATGTTACTGTCTTGTGGTCAACATTTTCAGTAGGAGAGCACCTTTTTGCAACTGCAATTGTCACCAACGATAACAAATTATTTTAATTTTTTTATCAGTTTAAGTTTAATAGGTAAATAGTTATAGCAGGTAAATTGTTGTTTAATCAAAACAGTTGTGATAAAGCAAAAGTCTCCTCTTTGCCTTCTAACGAGACTCAATTATTTCCAAATGAAGAATGCTTTGCACACACAAAATATACCACTTTTACATTCAGCCAGTCTTTCCTACATTTCTTTATCCCATATCAGTATCCATGTAAGTGAACTGCATGACTTTGAAAGCACGCACTTAAAGTACTCACATCGTAGTACTTATATTTAACTTATGGTCAAGAATTAGTTTATTTGTTAATCAAAAAAATTGATTTTATCTTTAATTAGAATGACATCAGAAAATTACAAATAGTATAAGAGGAGCCAAATAAGAATCTCTGCAAATAAATATAATCCATAAATAAATCAAGAATATCTTATAAATAAGAACTATTTTATTTCATGTTTCCCGGAACCGCTTTACAGACCAATAAAATTTTAGGACATAAAAATGACAACGAATATAAACGAAGTATTAATAGTATAGCCAGGGATACCGCTAGAGCATATCACCATTACATAGTATAAAACAAAGTCACTTAACGCTGTCTGTCCCTATGTATGCTTAGATCTTTAAAACTACATAACCGATTTTGATGCGGTTTTATTAATAGATATATAGATTCAAGAGGAAGGTTTATTTGTATAATATATACACAATATAGTAAATAAACACTGATAATTTTAGAGGTTTCTCAAGTTATGTCGCAAATAAAATTTTTTTTGAGCTTACGCTGGCTGTACCCTACGAGATAGATCGAAATAATGTACTACAGTATTGTACACCTTAAAAATATCTTCTCCATGCAGATATGCTTGGATTGAGAACAGTAACATCAATTTTAATGAAACTAAATTAATTCTGCGGCTTCGGTCTGGGCACATCCCATGCAATAAGTTTGCATTTCTGACGCGGAAAACAACATCTCCGAACTGCACAACTTGTAATGTACCTGATGATTACACTTGAACGTATTGATGGAATCTGCTCAGAACGAATCAGTTAGAACTACACTTAATTTAGATATAAAATCTGTTGGACAATGCAATGTCATTCTGGCAGATCCAACGTCAAATCTCGCAAAAATGTTGTCTAAATTAATTCATAGACCTGTGATTAATTAAGATAGTTTTAAGTTTAATATATATTATTTTTGTATCCTCCTAAGAATTCTCAACCAGGGCGGCATGTTCGCTTATGCGAAAAAGCCCTTTTTTAGAAAAGAAAAAAATCTTTAAAATTCTTATCCAATTAAGTACCATAAATACATTATACATTTAATAAAGATCAATATGGCCCTTTACAGCATGTAATTTAAATGAATATTTACGAAGATATTACAGATTTAAAATTTAGTATCAGCATTGCACCCGTGCGAAGCCGGGGCGAGTCGCTAGTATTATATACAGTACATTATTTAATCTTCTGACATATCTGATAGTAAATAAATAAAGCTGACGTGACATTTTTATCGGTAAATTAATACGATCTACAATAATTATAAACCTTGTGGTATATAATGTTTACGTAAAGTAACGGACATTAAAAATTTCTAGAAGAAAAAAAGTAGCCTGGACTACATTGAGAAACATTTCTATCTAACTATCTTGGTGAGAGTCAGGGGTCAAACTCGTGAAATGGCTGGGCAATATGCAACTTTCCTGGTAATAGTTTAGTACCTAATAAGGGTTTACCTAACAAAACGCTCAACATGATTGCTAAATTTCACTCACTTCACAGACGGCTGAGATAACGAGTTCAAATCGTTTGTTCACGTTTCATACTTCCTGCAAATTTTGTCGATGTTATTGTTAGCAAGTAAATGCAGTGAATTAAAATAAGTACTATCGACTTTACCTATAAATGTTACGTGAGGCGTGAATAGTTAATGCTGTTTGATGATTCCGAATGTCGAGTCTATGATAACAGATAGAGAGAAATCATATAATTCGTGGCCTACCACGGGCGTTGCACAGAGTCCTAACTTTGTGCAACCCCGTCTGAGTGCCTATTACTGCCTGAGCGTGGGTTGTTCCACTCCCCATATATTCTACATCTCTATTCTATCCAAAAAGCAATACTTAGCAATGTTGTGTGAAGGGTGTGTCCGATATGTAGGGTGAGTGAGCCAGTGAGTATAGGCACAAGGGAAATCTTAGTTTCCAAAGTTAGTGGCGATTCGGTGATATGGAGAATGATTAATATTTCTTAAAATAATAATGTTAGTGGGCAGTGGTGATCTTTATCGTCAGGTGGTCCATTGGCCATTCCAACTACCAATGAGACATAAAAAAAAGTGTGTGTGTGTAGTACCAACAGTGAAGTTAAACTTAATAGTTAAATAATTATTTTTATTTTTGTCTATGACGTGTCGTATTATCGTTTCATCGAGATTCAAATCACAGCGATTCTAAATGCTTTTCATCTTAAATACATATATTAAACACCTCTTACAAGGCAATTTGTCAAAAGAAAATATTTTAAAAATGCATTTAAAACTGCGGATCAAAAATTATAGCCTTATTGGCAGAACATTTTGGTCGTGAATCGTGATACTCGAGGGTATGTTTGTGTCTGCGTAATTTATATGATTTTGATAGAATACATTTTCTGTATTTATTTTTTTACCAATTTAAGCGAATTGATGGTTCTACCAGATTTTTATCAACGTCTCACTTAATATCAAAAACAAAGGTAAACATTTGTTTAATCTACTTCATTGAACCGCGATTATAAGTAGTTGTTTATTTATATAAAATTAAATAATAAATATTAAAAAATAATAAAAACAATAATAAAAATATAATACGTTTTACGGTGTGTTTGTGCTAAATATTACTTACTTTATTAAATTAACACATAACGTTCTCAAATGTTTTGTTAACATCTATAAATCTACTTAGCAATTCATCGTAAATTCAACAACAAGAGATAAAGCCATAGAAAGTATAATCCATCCCCTTCGTAGCTCATCGGGGATTTCCGCAGTTATTTGCAATAGTTGCATAAGTTTGTCGAGTTCTTCTTCAATCGATACTAAGTTCGTTTCCAACAACTACAAAAGTCCTCAATTCACAGCAGTTTCCTTGTTCCAGTGTGAATAATTTTATGTTACATTTTTCATTTTCCGATTCGACTTGATCTATGTGAAATCTTTTTGTATATATTAAGCAACGGTCGTGTCGGATTTGCCGACACATCGGATTATAGAACGAGGCAATAAAGAGTGCACTGTGTAGTTTTCTGTTCTTGAGGAGGCTGCCGTAGCCGAAATCGAGCAAGACCCCGTCGTCATTTCTAACATTCTATTTTATTTCGTAATATTCATTTAAAAAATGTACGTTTGGAAATGCTAGTACTTTTATTTTCAATTAGCGTTGTCATACAGCGCAGTAGCTATCGTCTCTGACATTATAAGGACTACTAATATATATAATAATATTTTAATTTTTATAAACTCGATCGTTATATGAATAGAAAGAAAAAGTATCACATCATTTAATATTATAATAATCGATATGCGTAACAGCCCGTTGCAAGTAGTGAGTCATGGATTTAGTGCCATTCGGCTAGACCGTGCGCCCGCGCACACAAAATACACACTCGACTTGCAAAATCATTGAATCGACTTCGCGATTATTGTTTGCTAAATATTACTAATTTAAAGCGTCTGAAGTATTAAAGTGCATATTCAATATAACGCACAGACGGATTTAATGGATTAATAGCAGCTTTACAAACACATAACATTATAAACGAGTTTCCTGATTCAATTGCATTTATTATTGCGATTGATTTAAAAATATGGACAAAGATTAATGTCGTAAGTTCTTTATTTAGAATGTGTTTAAGACATAAATAATACTAAGTAATTTTATACTTACTAAAATTACTTTTATCGACTTTTTGATATGGAAATTTATATGTACTGTCATTAGTAATGATATTATCATTTATGTGACGAATCGCACTTCACCTTTTTTTAAGATTTTTTTTTTTAATTCGGAAGCCTAATTTGCGAAAAAGTTTTCTTAAAAAAAAAGTGATAAATATTAAAGAAAAACAAACACATACATTTGGGTCAACTTGGTTAAGCCAGCGAAGCCGTTTTATAATCGCTGATGTAACTAGGCCGTACCGATGCAAGTTAAGTTTAACATAGCTAAATTATTGCATTACTTGAAAATCCAACTAAGATCGCGTTACAAGGTCAGTCAGTCATTAGTAGATTGATGGTAAGATAGAATACATTTATGGCTCAACTTAATCTTTGAATGCTTGAATTAAAATACCGGTTCTTCCAACTAGAGCATGCATCCTTTACTACAAGAATTAAAAGCGAATTGTAGTTTTCTTTATTTCTACACGATCTCTAATTCCGTATGCGAATATTCTTGCAAGTTAAACGACTTTTAACAGTAAAGTTTCGGACCATGGTTAGTTAGATACAGAGAATTTAAAAATATCTCTTTTTTAAAGTTTTGCGCGTTGAGGATTCTTTTGGCAGAGATTTTTAACATTTAATTTCGTACCTTTGGACTCTTTGAAGAACTTCTAGAATATCTTCAGTTTTTTTTTTAAATGAATTATATTGACAGAGTCACTTTAAGAAAAATACATGTATTTAATAGGATAAGTAATATAAAACTGTTTAGTTTTCATATTAATGTAAGAGTACGGTTAGAGCCTGTCAATGTCCCACTGCTAGGATGAGGACTCCTCTCCTTGGAACTAATTCAAATTAACATTACAGCCTAATGCTTTATCTATGTATTACTATTCTAAACTGTGTCACATAGAAACCTAAAATAGCAACAATGAAAAATACAAAATGAATATCGCTTTTTTCCTTGTCAATATGATGAGTAGCGTTTGTGCGAATACAGATAAAATAAACTCCGTTACATTATTAGTATGATTCAACACTAATATACGTGTTTTATGTATGTCGTCATCATTAAGAAACACAAGTTACTTCTGTTTGTTTACTTTCATATTAAATTGCACAAAGTACTAATCTAACATTAATTTAAAATTTAGCAACTATCACTATTGGCCAACTCATAAAGTAAATCATAAATGTTTATAAACTAAACGAAATCACTTAATATATTCAAACGTGACGCTATTGTTACGAAAATATTACCGAGGCCATACCAAAAAGGATTTAGTTGTATGTTTTTCTTTACATTATAACTGTCAATGCTTTTAGAGTATATTAATAATGAAAATTCTTCGAAATCATTTAATAACAATGAATTGTACTTCAAATTAATTTTGAAGAACATACGCATAAATTGATACAAAAGGAGTTTATATTTATATTTCAAATAAAATAAAATAAATACCTACTCATTAACCGGAAACCGCGCATTCTCTTAATTCGTGGTAAAATAAACACAGGCGGAGGATATCAATATCAAAATATACTTTATTCAAGTACTTTTAAATCGTCAATTATAGAATTATATAAAAAGTAAAGATACAACCGGTTCGGAATGTAGGATTCTACCGAGAAGAACCGGCAAGAAACTCAGTAATTACTCTTTTGCAACATTTGAGATACAGATATAGATATTATATACACTCTCATTTATAAAAAAAAAACAAATCCAAATCGATAATCATCACAGAATTCAACAACAATAATATTGATAGTTAAAATTATCATTATTAATAATAAATAATAAAATTTGGATTAACAAACTCATCTAAAATTAGAATGTTATGCTTCGATTTTTTACCATTTTGCCTTTTTTGTTTCGATATATATATACATATTATACAATATAAGAACGTATTATTTAAATTAACTTTTTGGAAGTAGAATTTCCGCAATTTGCAACAGAATCGTAAAACTGCAGCGCCAGATTTAGGGCGCATGTCAAAGAATTTCTTTTATTCGCTTCCGCGATTTATTTCACGAGACCGCACGAAATAAATTCAACTCAATTTCAAACCGCGCGACGTCGTTTCCTATACATAATAATCAAATCACCAGTCACGAATATTATATTTTAAGTTAATATAAAAGTACGAAAACTAGTATTAACATAAAATGAAATAGAAACAGCCTTTTTAGTATTCAGACCTGAAACCTTAAAATATAACACGACGACGACAACGACTTATCCTAACTAGGTTTTGGGAAGAATTAAATCGGTTCGACAATTGATAGGTAATGATTAATAGAAGAAGCAACAAATAAAATGGTAGTATAGTAAACGTATAAAGGTACACAAAAATATGTTCTGCTCTAGTATTTTAATATAATTTATCAGCTATTATTAAATTATAGTTCTAGATTAATGTTATCGAGAAATCCGATCAGATAAGAAAAATCTTATAAAGAATTCAAGTTAATGGGAAGCAGTCGCCTCTTGTCAGTGCTCAAAGCTTATTTTAAGACAAGCTGAGGCCTCGGTCCGAGAGGGCGACGATGACATCAGTAGACGGAACCGCGCCGCCCACGACCCTCCTACGACCGCAAGCCTTGCAACACCCTCCAGTGGCAATCTAGTTTGTATTATATAAGTTATAACTATTTATATCTATTAAACATTTTGATCTTTGTGTTTATTACTTTAAACAAAATTAGCAATAGGCGAATTAAAACGATCCTAGACGTGCAAAGTTATTAAAAAAAATGTTATAAAAACTTAAATAAGTTGAATTTTCACATAACGTGAACGAATGAATACGGTAATCATTAAAAATTAGATCCCTGCGAAGAAGCACACAAGAGTTAACGAGACGTATGAAGTGATTCACAAGCTACGGTATAGAATGACAGATTGAATGCGATAATTGGCATCACAAACTGCACAATTGAAGCAACGATTTGTGTCGATGAACTGATATCAATCTTTGTTAGCGAGCCACTTGAAAATTTCTTAGATAAATGACCATTTCAATTGCATTAAATATACTGTAGTTATTTCAGAAAATCAATCAAAACGAAACTGCAATAATCTTATAATATTTTATTAGATTACGGAATATATAGCGCGACTGTTTATAGATAAACAAAACAGAGGTTACATTTAAATACATAGGAAATTGTTGCATAATATTAAAGACATTTTAAAAATATTTTGCAGATATTTAGCTCTCAAGTCAAGACTTCTTAGCAGATAAACACAGAATTTGTGACGGAAGATACTGCATTCGTTAAGTTTGAATTTTATTTCCGCTAAACTAACGTACACTCGGAAAAGTAAACTACGAAAACGTGTTACAAATTCTACTGAGGAATTTCAAAAACATTAGACCTTTTCACTGTGAATATAACTTTAGGCCTATACGGCATTTTTTTATATTAGTTTTATATAGTAGTTTACTAGTACATAAAACTAATATATTATACTATATAAACTAATATATTTTCTGTTTATTTAAACGCACCAATATCAAGGTCTATCAGTTCGATTTAAAAAAACTATTTATATCAGATAGGCCATTTATTGAGATAGATTATGAACTATTTAATATCACTACATTTAGTATTATTTAAAGTTTTTCGACCTTTGTCTATGGATTACGTCATCAATGGGAAAGAAAATGAGGTTATAACTTTACGACAAACCACATTTCCCAAAAGTACTTAGTTGTATATTTGAGAAGTAACGTTTAAAATTGTTTATCATCCACAGCTTAGAAATCTAGATTAGGCTATCATTATCGACTAGCTCAAACATACGTATACGTTACGAAGGAAAGCGGAACAAATATTAGGGCACACGATCTAGTTCCAGTCCATTACACAGAATTTGGCCTCGTTTTATACTATTATCTATCGATTATATAGGCGAAGGCACAAAGCAGACACCTCGTGGAATAACAACGCATAAATTGTTTCGCAACACGCTTTCACATAGAATGTCGACAGGCTGATAGAACAGAAACACCTACAAAATTGACATTTCATCGAAAAAATCACCGAACCATAAATTGTAATTATCCGCAAATCAGTCAGTAATTGGACGTTTTTTAGAAAAACTTTGATGCTTTTAGTGAATATTATATAAGGGATACGTTTTATAATATTGAAGTATATACAAAATTCTATAATAACCACGAAAAAATGTTTTCTAAAAAAGCTTAACCACTACTACTGTACTGTACTGTACTGTACTGTACTGTACTGTACTGGGTACAATTAAAATTAACGATTCGCCGCTCAATGTCAGTTATAATGAGATAGCTTGTTGTGGAGTTATTTCGATTAAATAATTTAAAATATGTGCAATTGCTACTTACAACGTAACTTTTTTACTCCAAGGTTTGCTTATTTAGGCAATGTCCTGATTGCCCAAATATAATTGCGCAACTTAAATTTTAAAATTTGGAGGAGACCTCCATATCGTAATGACGCCCACTGAGAAAGGATTTTAGATTTGGAAATAGGCGCTGCTCCGTTTTCAAAGTCAGTGTCATTCTTTTTAGCGCATTATAATAAAATGCCATACAAATTTTTAGGATTAGACCAAGAGTCGAATTGAAAATATTCCATTGGCATAGCGGCAAGAATTAGTACTAGTTATATTAAAGAAATCAAAAAGTTTTATGTGTAAAAAAAATATATCTTCAATAAAAAATCTATGACCACAAATACGACGTTCAAATTACGTCTTATAATAAAAGACAACGTATTGTTTGTATACACAGCTCGTCATAAATGCTCCTACTCATGTATGATATCATAGATTAAATCGAAAGTTCTGTTTTGTTTCGATGTTGCAAAATAAACCCAAAACATACCCGACGATCAATATGGTCAATTGACCTGATATTTTTTTTTAATTTGGTATTATGATGCTAATCATAAACCAATATCCTGTATTCGCTTAGGTTATTTTTATAATCGATAATTAAGTACGTGCTTATGCCAAAATTCGTACATTTTATGAACACAGGAACTATCAAATAATGTACATCCGAAGCACGCTTTTATTTAGAACACATTTTCAATTTCACTATTTAATAATCATTAAAGTTTAATTTAATCATTTTACTTTTATTCAATCGTCTTATATTTTTTATGTTAATCCAGTTCTACTTACATAATTAGTTATTAGCATTCGAATCTCATTCAAATTACTTAATATTAGACAACTAATTAATTTAATATGGCTGCATATGAACAGTATGCCTCAGAAGTATCGCCCACGTGTTGTTGTGAGCATACAAATGTAAACTGTTATTTAGGCAAGAATTAGCTTGTTACTGATTAAAGATCCTTATTTGAAAAAACAATATCATAAATTGGTTTCGTCATTCTGTACTGCACATATATTTATTGATGAAAAAATATATTAATATATAGGTATATACATATTGTGTATTTACTAATTTTTTCTTAATTTACTTTGCGATATTACTTGCAATTATTCATTAGCCGTCGAGACATTTATGTACAGTCGGGGTAGGAAAAGTTCGTCACCTTAAGTTCTATTTTCTTGTGCTCAGTACGAGCGATAACCTGCTTTACCGATTGAGTATGACATATTGCGTCGCAATGTCATTATAAGTCGCATCTAGCAGAGTATAATAGCGTTTAAAAGCTATATTATTATAGCTACTGTAGCTCCTATAGCTATTACACCTTATTATTATTAATAAGGAGAAGCCGTCAATCGGTATGATAATTACCAACTTTTCACGAAACCTCATAATCCTTCGTGAATGCTCGTATAACATCTTATATTATATTATTAATAGGACACTTTTTATCTCCGGGAAAACATAAAATATCTCGGGAACGCGGGTAATAAAATAGTAAAAATAAATAGTAATTATGGTAAAATGTATTCATTTAAACAAATCTTATTTATTTTATTAAAAACTAGTATATCCGCCATTCGTATCAATCACAGCTTGTAGTCGCTGTCGCATTGTCCAACAAGGCGAGAGTATATGTTGATTCCTCTGAAGCCCTCCCAAACACTTCGGCAATGTTCTACGACAGTTGCTCTGGTTCTATCGTTATTATTTATCCACCGCTGCACCAGCAAACCCGATAGATTTTCAATAGGGTATATCCGCCGCTTTTGCAGGCCAAGGAATCACCACCACTTCCTGGTGCCGATGGAACCACTCATCACATGTCACGTCATTACATTAACCGTCACTTAAAATAGCGGCCGAATAATATTACAATCGTTTTTATTCTAAGATTGCAAGATATTGCAAGAATATATATGACACTGACAGACTTTGACAATTGACAATTAAGATATCATATCTACAAAATAATTTAAATCTTGTAATGACTAATTAGGCCATAAAAAAGTTTTTATGTTGATATGACACTAGACGTAGTCCAAAGATGTTACACTATTTTGAACCAAGTTATCATACTATGTTAGTTTAATTTTATATGCAGTTGTCTGCTTTAGTTTCAAAAGATACTAAGAGTTTATGACTTGATAAAGGAATGAATTTGAAAACTGACGAAGGTTTTCTTACCTTGACTGTACATTCATCAAGTTGTAAAAATTGAGAAAGTTCTTTATTTTCGTTTCTATTAGCAAGACAGGTGAGACTTTGAAGGTAAGGAAATATTTCCGAAGGTTATAGAGAAGTTTATGTGTGAAATATTACTTACTAGTTATTAGTTATTTATAGATAAAAATGCAGACGGATAAAGAGGCCATCTGATAGTAAGTTGTCCGACCGCCTAATTATGCAACTTTAAAATTGTTATAGCAAGACAGACTATATTCCAGACACCGATGCGTCTGCATTGTCTCGTATGTGTTTAAAATTAGACAACACACTCATCTTTTAAAAAAGGAACACCACAGTACTGAGCATGCAAATTTGGTGACAGAATATTTAATGAATGCCCACTCGTGGTAGCATTGCAACTGCAGTATTTACATACCAGTAATTACATACATTCAGTATGACTATATATTTGCTATGGACTTTTTTCCATTCTTTAAGAGACCGTAAATCGTGACTGGCGATTATATTTACAAAACAGCTTATGTTATTGAAAAACTTTTTCTCGATTTTAACGAGTAGCCTATTTAATTTTAATCCGCGTATGAACTTCAGTAATAAACCTCGTGTAGAAAAAAATAACTTTCCTTCCCAGTCTAAGAAACTTAAGTGTTATTTTTATTCAACGTTACTTTAAGTTAAAAAAATATAAATACTAATAATTTTAGTGCCCTTTTTTGATTTTTAGTAGAATTAAATGATGTAATTGATGGAAAGTAGTAAACATAAAAGTGTCCACAGTGTCACAGAGGCGTTGTTAAAGGCGCTCTTAAGTTTTGTATCTTATTCCATCACGCTTTTCCTGGTTAATATATAAGATCGAGTTTCATCTACCAGAATTCTTTACAATGTTCTCATTCAACGTCAAGTTCATGATAAATTTATATACACGTGAAAACTCACGTGTTTATTGCTCATCCCGGCTGGACTTCGCTAACATCAGTTAAGATATTAACCGAAACATTTCCACAATAAAAGCTTGGTGTTTCGTACTCTAATTACGTTATATATCTCATGTCTGTTGTTCCATTGACATATTTCATACCGAAAGTCGTAAATGAAACTGTTCGGGCTGGTTCATTTTGTTCATACCATTAGTAAAACGCAATAGAAAAGTATGCAAATCAAAATAAATACAAGGCACACAGATCGTTCCTTGCACCCATTATTAATCCGTTTACAAAACTGGGTTAACGTGGCAAGCCGAAGCTGAATCAGATGGACGTTTTGAATCGTAATTCGTGTTGCAGCGAACATTTTACGAGATAATGGGTATCACTATTAAACTAACAAGTCGCGAACAGAGCCCGTAACGGTTATAATGAAAGAGCCGACAATACAAGTCGCTCGGTTTGGATAACTTTGGCCGCTTTGCTTTGTCGCCTTTCACTCATATCTCTCTGAAGATATAAAATTCAACATTTACAACAGTGTACAATTATTGCGTATCTCGTCTGTGATCTCGATCGTATTTTCAACGTGTGAGGATATGAATATTCATTTCGAACTAAATATCACTTTTTTACCAAATATTTTAGAAGAAAAAAACATTTTTTTGTAACAACATCGTATGCAACAATATAAAATTGAACAGTTTGAGAATTAAACAGTAAGAAAAACAAATCGTCACGGTATTATTAATCATTTAACTGATTGGTTACTGCAACATAGGAATCATATATTGTTCTTATAAACTCTTATTTAAGATGATATTTTTTCAAGTTCAGTGTAGATATTACATGTATATAAATATATATGTAATATGTATTCAATTTAACTTTATCCTTCTGAGCGAAATGAAACGCAAACCCTATTAAATATTGGGTTTCTTTCCCCTCTAGATTATATTTGATACATAACATACATAAACGTGTAATATTATGTATTGAATATTCCATCTGCAATCTTTGTCGACACAAAGTCGTGATTTCGCCGAGGGAACCCGCTCACCGATGACTCACGGTCCGTTCGAAGCGGACGCCTCGTACCGTCGTACCTCGACTTACTTGTTTTGTTAGAGTTTATCAGTTAACGTTCGTTTTACTCGACTGCACGTCGCAAAGGAGTCATGCATGTCTCGACCTTAAGAACGTGTACTAGAAATGGCATCAATATTTCGTAGAGATCGATGAACTCTGACACTTTATAACCAATGTAAATTACATTGATGCTGATTATTTTCTATAATTTGACCTACATTGACATGGCTAAAATATTTGGCATTATTTCAAGGCCTCTATATCAGAAAGAGTTAGCATTATTTCAAGGCCTCTATATCAGAAAGAGTTAGCATTATTTTTAGCTCTGTGTATTATTTAACTTTAAGAGGTTTGGTACGAGAATCGGAACTATAGCAGTCTAGATAAAAATCAAAGGTTTAATATATAATACTGTCCTCTCGGTTTAATAATATTTTTTTGCCGTCATATAATGTAAAAATGCTTAAAAACAAATAAACCATGTCTTAATAATGTATATATACGACGCGTGTATCGTGTGTGTGTGTCTTTTATAATAATATTTGAAACGACTAAGGGGCGTTTTTATTCATACGCGGAAAATAACTTGTTTAATTATTAAATATTGTAAGAATTGCCTTAGCGAGTGTTTATCTATTGAATATTTATGTTATTTTATCGTTATATTTTCAATAAGACAACACTTTTTGTTTTTGTGCATGATTATTGCATGTATAATTGATGAAAAAGAGTAACTACTTCCAATTCTTCTCGGTAATATCTATATTCAGAGCCGGTAACGGCTTAACATTTAATTTAATCTTGTTAAATGACGCGTACGAGCCTACTTCTACAAAGTATAGTATAAGTATTTTGTTTCGGAATGACTAGTGTAGTCTAAAATGAGTAATATAGTTTTTGTTAAAGGGTATCTGCTGAATTTTCTATTGCATTTTTCCACCAATGTAAGGAATAATCTTACTTAATTCATTAATCATATAACAAAGAAACTCCATACCATCAGATGAATTGTTTGATACAATGCTTTCATCTCTAAACATCGTTAGGGTAAAAACATTTTTGGCAAGATTAACAATGCAAATACATTATAAAAGTACAGTGATCAGTACAATTAAAACTATTACTCCGTTGTTTCCACGCTATTTATATACATTTTATCATACATAACTCATACCGACATATATCGAATCATAAATATACATATTATTTATAAACAATGACATTCTTTATGCGATATCCATGTAATCAGTTTGAAAGTAGACGACACGCCGACTGCAAAGATAATTCCAATTCCACTAAAACTCGAATACAAAAACAAAATAAAAACCTCTTAATGAGAGCAGAGTTAGCTTCTAACGAGCTAACTTCTACCATAGTCTGTTTTATGTGCATAGTAAAATATCTGACTAAAAACGTAGCAGAAGGTCAAGGAAGTACCCTGATATGGAACTGCTTTGTTTAATCGTTAATAATACTATTATTTGACGTAACGTTCACCGTGAAGTTCCTACTTCCACCAAACGTTGGAGCCTTCTGATCGATGATGCAACCTTGGACGAACATGTCGTAGGCGACAACACGAGGCGAACTCGTAACGAACCTCTTAAGGAAGTACCAGATACCATCTCAATTACGTTAATTTGTTAAAAATAATACGACGTTATCTCAACGAAAAACAGAAAATGAAAATCTGTTAGAAGATACTACTACTATTTTATTTTATTTTATAAAAAAAAATAAACTTAGGGTTTACCATAGATAGAATTAGGGAGTACCTCTCTACAAAATGTTTTATTAAGCAACACATTTCTTTAACTCTACAAACTCTAACACTAAAAGATGAAGAATTAAATAAAAGATCAACACATTTTTAAATGGATTCTTCTCTTTTGTAATATTCAAATTTATATATTCAATGACATTGCACTTACTTAAATATCCTGACCCGAGAAAAACCGCTAAAAGCGTCAGCAGCTTTTTGTGCTATTTTTGTAATTGATACAATTTTTAATAAGTTAAAGAAATATTGAAAACAAACTCCTATATATAAGACCTTTTAGTTAATTGCTCAATTAATGGCATTTCTTTCGAAAATATAACTAAATGTATTGTCATTTAAAAAAAACAAAACACTAATTTACACTTTAATCCAGAAGTCTACACGTATTTTCAATGTTTAATTTATAAAGCTGGCTAGGCTTAAATGGCTTAGCGGTTTCACAGCTGAAATGCGTTCGAGCCACGTTCAAAGGCTTGAAAAGCATTGTTCGCCGACTACACAGACTATTGTCTACTACAATGGTCAAATAGCTTCAAACCCGGTTACAGCGTCAGGTTGGCTGGAAGTCTATTTATTACAATGTGTTACTAATAAAATTTATTCAACTTTATTTCTTGCATATGACACTACAGTTCGACGAGTCCAATATTTACCGCGAGAAAAATGAAGATATCATAATATTGCAAACCACGTATCTTTCACACGCTTATCTAAAACCTAAGCCCGAGCCATCACAATGCCAGTGTATATGAATAAAATTCCTTAAAATGTATAACATTATGAAATAAAAGTATCGACAGTGAAGACTATTTCCATTTGTGTGTACGTAGCAGAAGAGTTAGTCAATCCACCTAACACTATTTATTTAACAATCAAACTGCGCACATTATTCTATCACCATTCAAACCTTAGATTAAATAATTTTAATACTCATAAACAGACAGGCATACAAATAGATTTAGTACACGAATTGTTTGTAAAGCATGACGTCAACAACTGCAGCATCTATTTCCTACGAATCCTGACTCCCGATTCCATGACCTTGACATTCTGCTGCAGTTTGTTGCGTTGCGCATCAGTCACGATCTATATTGACAGTTTCCTGCGTCCGTTCGATTTAAATGAAACTGGTCAATTAAATATTGAAACTATACTGAAATTGAAACTGAAAAAAAAATTTTACTCTTTCGTATTCCTTTTTTAAATGACATAATTTCTAGACAAACATTTCATAAATATACAGCAAAGAAAGAGAACCAAGACTTTACAACAATTTATTTGATAAATTAGCATTACTGCTACATATTTTTATTGCTTTGGAATTAAAAATTAAGGAATATAATCACTCTCACGAAATACAATTTACTTAACTTCAAAGCTCTTAACCCAACAACGCTCTTTTTGTAACATACACGTATTACAAAATATTTAAATTATGCATCGGCAAACAAAAAGTTTATAACGTAAAAATAAAGTTTCAATAATGTAATGTCCTTTACACAAATACTTAAAACATCGACACTATTTATTCAACCTGCTCACTCCAAGATTGGGCTACTTGTTATATGACAAACAGCACGACGCACGCGCAGCGCCCGTACCTTTTATGGATGGTCGTCGCAAGGCCGCGTACCGCCCTCGTCGCGACTCTCGGCGGTTAAAAACTCAGTGCAAAAATTATCCGAGAAATTATATCAACTCAATTAATTTTAGGAATTACGAATATAATGTTATGGATGAGTAAATTTGATGTACTTTTTAATCCAATTGATAGATGGAAATAAATCCCTGGTCTGTTCCTCTCGGATCAAAGTGTTTTCCTATCCAAACCAGCAGATATTTTAGTGTTGAATGTTAAGTTATGATTCTTTGATAAAATTAATTGTTTTAATTTATACTAATTTAAGAATTTATAAGATGAAGAAAATTAAAAATGCTAATTATTCCATAATTGTGAATGAGAAATTTGTCCATCTTTCGAAACTATTATATTATATAAATGATTTTTTTTTTAAATCTCAAATGTAACAGACCAGTATAGCCTGACTCCTGAGTTAAGCCAAGTATAGTCAATATGGTTTACATCAGTATAGTACTGGATCAAATGTATCTTCTTTTTTATATTTATTGTAACAATTAATTCCATTTAATCAACATGTTATGTTATTTATAATGAAAACATTTAATGAGGACGAAATGTTACATTGTTGTATAGAAATACTGTTTAATGGTTATTCAATTTTTGTTTTGAATAAAAAGTTTTTAATGTGATATACACCTTGTGCTCTATTAAACTATATCTTATATAATTTATTACAATCATAACCTTGATCTTCATCTGTTAATAAATCATAATGTTAATATTTATGCTCAATTATATATTATACATAAGCAAAATAATAGCAAAATAAATGACTGCGTAGTGACCTTTTAGGACCTAGCCTTTTACCATACACTCTCACGAACAAAGTTTTTTGGAAATTTCAACTTCAAGGAGTAAGTGTGAGCTGTTAAGTTGTATGAAAATTGTCCCTACAAGTCATATCTAGTTTATATCTATATCTTGCTGTCATGGATTATTTCTCAATAATACAACAAAAAAATTGGAAACATAGGAGTAAGCTCTATTAACAGCTCTACTTTGTAACAATAAAAGACAGGTAAATTAAGATCTGTCATGTGGAAATCAATTATTATATATTAGAGAATTTTATGCGTAGACTAGGTTTTCTTTTTCTTAATGGTTTTGTGTATTCAGTTGGAAATTGTGAAAAAGCAGATTAATTTATTTAATAATAAAATAAAACCATTAGTAATTACGATAAAAATATATAGGTTTCCAATCAATTTCTTATGATTTATGATTTAATGTAAGACAATATTAAATTACTACAAAACTAAATAATTTATGTATATTTTAGTAAAAAAATTAGGGAAAATGGATTATTTTTAAAATGTAAATATAGGTAGAATAGCTCTTTAAATTTAATTCCTAATTTTTGTAAATGGACAAAAATATAAATAATACATACGAGTACAAGAAACAAAACGAACACGTAAACATTATTTATTGCATGCTTTGCACCAACTTACAAATCTGATTCATGCCTACTATCTATATGATTAATTTAAAAAAATAACGTATTTTAAACTTTTAATAAGCAATCGAATGTCGTGATCCGATAAAGTTATTAATATTACGCCACAGAGTAATAGGATACAAGTCGTGGTTGAACTCACCATCTGTTCTTTTTATGTTGATGTTGATCCCGGACTGGATTTTTACAGAACCGTCATCCATTTTTGCACAGCTTTATGCACCACATACACTAAATAACATTATTTCGTAAGAAACAATTGTTTAAAAATAGTCTAACACATTCGGAAATTGCACATGAGAACCGGTGAAAATTACAAATAAATTTCTACACCCAGATTGACAGTTATATCGAGCTAGCTACACACTTCAGACTGGAACGTTTCAAATTTGTTTCGGTGCAACAGTCAAATCAATCACTCTTCATTTCTAAATGAAATAATGGTTGTCTATCTAATAATAGTAATGATTAGTGAACAAATAAAAAGAAAAATAGTCACTAATATTTAAATTATTTCGGTTATAATATGAATTACCAAAATTCACACTGAGAGCACCAATGCCTCTAAAATAATTGTGGTATTGCTAGATTCAAAATTGATAAACGTAAATCGTAATACATAATTTTATTTATCTGAATTTTCACAACTTTCTTAATAAATTGTAAGAAATACTTAATTATTAAAAATAATATATTTCAATTAAATAATAATTAAATATGTATATAATTTTATAATATTGAGGAATTATATTGCAGTCAAAATTATAGACTAAGAAAATAGGTGTTAGTTCCTATAATTTTTATTATTTGGGTATAAAGTTAGTATTAATTTAAAATTACTTTTTCGTGTAATTTAAGTAAAAATCAAAGAAAAGGACTTAGATTAAAAGAAAATTCATATTTCAATTAAAACTTCTTATAAAATGTCATTGTTGTATTGTCTGCACAACTTATCTATGGTGTTTTTACCTAGTGTGATATATGCCAAATGCCAATTGCCATTTGCCAATGTCAGCAAGCCATAAGACAATCACTGAACCAAAAATTTCAGCTCTAAGTCAATAAATTATATATTTTTCTAACGAAATAAATATGGACACTGAACATAAATTATCGCACAAAGCCAAAAAACGTATTAAGGAAGTAAAGAGAAAAGCCCGACCAGGTATGCCTTAGCAGACTATGAACATATTATTTCGGCGAATTAACGTTATTCTAAGCGTCAATGCTTTTCTTATCAATAATATTATAATTTGTTTTATTCTTCAAAAGATAGGATTCGAGAATTAAGTAAAAAGTACAAAGGTTACTTGGATTAATATAAATATTCAATGTTCTAGAACGAGTCCCGGGTGACATACGTTTTGAATCGCCACCCTAATTTAATGCTATTATTTTAATTATTATAATGAGCAAATAATGTTTAGGAATATAACGTTGTAAGAGCTATTACTTATGCCTATGTGAATAACATTTTAATATATTTTTGAACTGATTATAAATTAACACCGACTAATATATATATCTTTAGATGCTGATGCTTGAATGTGGTTGTCCTGAACATGTCATGTGTTCTCATTACAAAGTTACGAAAATAATAAATAAAATTAAAAAGTTGGAAATATGTACATAACATATTATTTACTGACCTGAAAAAAAACACTCTTTTTTTCAATTAGTTTCACTGTCCACACTATGTAACCATATTTCATTATTTGCCTTTTAGCTTTCTGTCTATTACACCTATGTAACATTTACCTTATTGTTTTTTATGATTTCTGTAAATTAACCTCAAAAATCATAAACCTTAGAATTAATCATATATTTTTTTGTCCATGCCATAGTACATACATTGTTTTTATATGTTTCTAAGGAAATTACTGCTGACTATGATCTGTGAATTTTGAACTTTATGTAGGTCAACTTAACTAATTTGTGGCTAATTAATGAGACTAATTATGAATCGTAAGCAATTTCCTAATGCCTATTTTATGTATTTCAGTTAAGAGTATGTGTACCAAGAAATAACAGAATATTAATTTGTCATTTATTAAGATTTAGAATCAACAATATCTACAAATCAGTTTTAATTGATAATTGATGAAAATATTATGATAAATATTAAGTCATCCTTTCATAATTTCCTCTTAGAACTCTTAGATATATAATATCAGCTATAAATGAGAATAGTTGACATCAAATGCCTTGAAAAATTTTGGCCAGCATTGCTCTACATATTTGTAATAAATATGTAGAGAGTATTAGCTGAAATATGGAAGAGTTGGTATTACAAATTTAATATGCTTTATTGTCAGGTCTAGCTTAGATCATATTTACATGATTTATTTTTTCTTAATCAAATCTATCATAAAGTTGCTTCAGATTTTTTAGTAATTTATTTCAGATATTACTCTATTTAATAAAATTCAATGAAGTTTGACTAATATGTATGTATAATTAAACTATGTTACTGATAATTATTTCTTTTCAATTTCTAGAATTGGCTGACAAATTCCAATGGGTAGCTTTAAAATATGCAAATAATTTTGAAGAGTTTTTAAAATGTAAAGATAATGTTGACAGAATAGATGTAAATGAGGTATCACCAGAAGAGTTCATAAAGAGATATGAGAAAATATATAAACCTGTAGTAATAACGAACATACAAACCAATTGGCGAGCAAACCATAAATGGACTCAAGAGAGACTAGCCAAAAAGTATCGAAACCAAAAATTCAAGTGTGGCGAAGATAACGAGGGATATAGTGTTAAAATGAAAATGAAGTATTATATAGAGTATATGAGGACAACGACTGACGATAGTCCCCTTTATATTTTTGATAGTAGTTTTGGTGAGCATCCTAGAAGGAAAAAGCTATTAGAAGATTACGAAGTTCCAAGATATTTTAGTGATGATTTATTTAAATATTGTGGTGAAGAAAGGAGACCACCTTACCGCTGGTTTGTGATGGGACCACAAAGATCAGGTACAGGGATACATATTGACCCCTTAGGAACTAGCGCTTGGAACGCTTTAGTCTTTGGACACAAAAGATGGTGTTTGTTCCCCACACAGACACCTAGAGAGCTTATTAAGGTTACAGGGGCAGTAGGTGGTAAGCAGAGAGATGAAGCCATAACTTGGTTCAAACTTATATATCCAAAAACACAGCTTAATACGTGGCCTGAAGAGTATAAACCGGTATAATTCCTTTTAACTTTTAGAATTCATCAATTTGATTAAAATATATACTATAAATTGTGTTTATTTTTTAATTTATAGGTTGAAATACTTCAGAAACCTGGTGAAACAGTGTTTGTTCCTGGAGGTTGGTGGCATGTTGTCTTGAACCTTGACGACACAATGGCAGTAACACAAAATTTTTGTAGTCGTACCAATTTCCCTGTGGTTTGGCACAAGACTGTGAGAGGACGTCCAAAGCTATCTAAAAAGTGGGTAAAGGTACTAGAATCCAAAGAACCTGATTTATACAAGGTGGCAAGTAGCATGGACTTGAACCAAGGCACTGGTGTTGCATCAGACAGCTCTTCAAATAGCAGCTCATCCAGCAGTGATAGTGACAGTAGTTCCTCTGCAAGCTCTAATGAAGAAGACAGTGGGCAAGAAAGCATCACTGCCCACAAAAAGAAAAGAAAAAGGAAAGCTTAAAAATAGAAGCCTTATACACCCAGAAATAGTAATAATATGTTAAGTAATAAGTTAAGATTCCCTGAGGTTTTATTGTCGTTTGTTTAAATTTAAGCGAGCACTTGTATTACTAGATGTAATTGACTAATGTGTTGTTTTATGTCAGATAAATCAGTATCTTTTGTTAAAGGACCAACCTAATTATCAATAAATTTTAGTATTATAAAGTGTTTGTTTTACATGTCTATTTTACGAGTTTACAGGAAGTTGTAATACATTATGAATTTAAAAGAATATTGAAAATTGTCATTGTGTAATGATGTCATTTTACTTGGTAGAGTTTTAAATTGTAGTTATTTACCCTAATCTGACCTGTTGGCCAGCAAAAACTCCTTATTATTAATTAGATAATATATTTTAAATTCTATCTAAAATTTATTATTCAATTATTCCCCATTCCAAATGCTCTAAAGTTAGGACGTTTTTGAATGGACCACCGTTAGCAGCACAATATTCTAATCCGAAATTTTGCAATATTTTTTTTTTTTATTATTTATTGTATTCTATAGGTATATATAGTGACCAAAGACGAAGTAGACTAAGCAGTAGAAATTATAGATAATTATATAACTTTTTTGAATTAGTCTCATTTTTGCCGGAGTTACTAAAACTTATGTTATACGTTTAGATTTTTAATTATGGCTTCTTTGTACGTTCCTCATGTACATATTTTGTTTTTATTATGAACAATATATAAGGAGTAAAAATATTATTTTAAAATAAAGAAAATAATTCGATTGGTTTTCTGAAACTAATTATTACAGCAGAGTGCCACGTAATTTCAAACGTCTATAGATCAGAAGTTAGTATATTGAACACCTTACATTTTTACAAAACTAATTAGACTTGATTGAAAAAGCGAATATACTATTATCTATTGGTCCTAAAATTGGAAAAATAATATAGTATAGAAAAAATTATCAACCTATATATATTTTATTATTAAAAATAAGAGGTTCTTATCATAGCAGTCTTTATTAGGAATAATAGTCATTTAGCACAGTTGCAGTAGTGACCTCTGTATTGCAAATATTATAGGCAGTTTTGACATGCGCGTCACTATTGACTTAAAAGTAAAAAAAAAAGTCTTGTTATCTATGGTTTTTAGCAGCCATTTGTTATTCGTGCCGAAGTCTTCGAAAAGTTTTGTATCAAAATGTTACGGTCAGCTTCTGGTGCCTTTATAAATGTTGTCAGGAAATCCCTAGTCCCAGCATCTAGGGTTTCTTCCGTCATTCCTGCCAGGTGGTCACATGATGGTCCAGTTGAATCCGACGAAGAATTTGATGCCAGGTTAGACTTATAGTTTGACGTTATGTAACTGAAAATAATATTACTATCAGTAAAATAATCTTTATTTTAGCTATGGATAATAGCTTTTATTTATTGAATAAATATTTCAACCAAGCTTTAACAATGTTTAATATAAATTGACTAAAAAATACTTTGATTGACAAGTGTGTTGATAATATTAAATGTGGTATTTTTTAAATAAAATAAACGAGGTTACTGTTTAAAATATGCTAAATATAAACAGAAAGATCGATTTGAAATAACCTTAATCTTTATACATAGATTTAAATATACCCATTGTATCCAGTAAGAAAAATTAGACTTGAGACGAAGAAACAATCTTATAAGACTCATTCATTTTACAATAAGAAGAGAATACTTTAAAATAAATGAATTCAATAATTTGTAAACTTAACGTCATCAAATTTATTCCTTTTAATTTCAGATATGAAGCTTTCTTCAACAGAAAAGACATTGACGGATGGGAAGTCCGTAAGGGCATGAATGACCTCTGTGGTATGGATCTTGTACCTGACCCAAAAATCATCAAGGCAGCAATGCATGCCTGCAGGAGAGTTAATGACTATGCCCTCGCAATCAGGTTTCTTGAAGCTTGCAAAGACAAGTGTGGTCCTAGAGTAGGAGAAATCTACCCCTATATTATCCAAGAAATTAAGCCAACACTCACAGAACTTGGTATTGAAACTCCAGAGGAAATTGGCTACGACAAGCCTGAGTTAGCTTTAAAAAATGTTTTTGACATGTAAAGGCATTGTGATAAAAACTGAAGCTGTAGAAGAATTTATGTAATAGTTATGTTATTGATTTTATTTAAATATGAGGAAAGTATAATTTGAGTATACCATTAGTTCCATCTGATTGTTTAATAAAGGCTTGTCTAACATGAGTTTGTTTTTATTTCCACATCAAACTAAAAGTGCAAGATGCACTTGGTTGGCATTTTACAAGAAAAAATGCAACATATAATGCAACCACTTCAGCATGTAGATTCTGATAAGGAAAGTCAGTAGGCAGTAACATTTTAATGCAGTTATTCATAAATACATTTAATGAGGGTGGTCAAGCACCAGGCGTTCTATTTGAACATTAATTACATATGTGAGAACAACTTATCATTACACCATACAATCTATAATGAAACAATTTGTGATATTACATTAGTAAAAGAGAAGAATCAAGCATTGTACTATAAACAAACTAACTCAATTGCAGGTGAATGCTGAAATTAACTCAATGAGAGTTACCAAACGAAGAACCGCCCTAACTTTTCCATTTTGTATATTCTAACATGAAAATTATGAAAACTAATTCCAAATCTATTTTTTTAAATTATGTAAGTGCATTTTATTGAATACAATGTTCAGTGAATTTAAAATGTAAAAAAGTCTCTCAAGTTTTATTACAGTATTGTTGACCTTGAGCCTGGGAAAGATTGATTTTGTTGCATCACAAAAGAGAAGTGCGAAACTTTAATTATGGGCTATGATTTTAGGGCACACACACACACACAAAAATAAAAAGTGATTGACGTTTGATTAATCTACAAAAAAATTATTACTTCAATTTCGTAGCAAGAATAACGAATGTATCTGCTGACAGCAGGCGGGTTGTGAAGCCATTTTATCATTGGGCCCAATATAAGTACCCGAAGAATTGAAATCGTATTTGCTCTACTTCTAATGGTACATCCTGTCAATCATATACAGTAGTAGTATTTAATGCATCTTATCCTTCTAATGTCTATTAACTAGTATGTATGTATATATAGTTCAGTTTGGCTCTGCTATAGTGGTATTGTATCCTGGCCCTCAGGGAGACACCGAGAGAGTGCCAGGTATAGAACCTGCAAAATTCATATTCCTTGCTATTTTCTATGATATAATTACCTTTATATAATTTTTTTTTTATTTATTTAAATTAATTCGATGCTGTACGGTATACGTTTCGTTAATATGGCACGTTCCCAGAGCGATAAGAATAATATGCGTAAAGTTGAAAATAATAGCTGAAATCACAAGTAAGGCATCAAAGTAAAAATTTAGAAAGTGAACTGTAAGTCTGTAACTATGGCGTTGTCTACACATCCTCCCGCTCGCAGCTACAGGGCTCATCCACCAGGACCTCATCCAAAGGGAGTGAAGACCGATAGTGTTCATTACATATAGTACTAAAGGTAGAGTACATTACATTTTATTTCGAATATTTCTTGAACCCCAAAATCTAGCTTTACATTCACATAGTTATTCATTTATTGTTCTTATTTATATATGACCGACAGATAGATAGGTATATTTTATGGTATATATATATATTTTTTTTTCTTTTATGATATATAAATAAATACATAGCTGCATTTTTTTCTTTTTATTTCAAAAATCCCTATAAAATGAAACAGATAATCGATATTATTAGGTACCTCTTCTTTAATGCCTGGCTATTGAATTGTACTTATCAGTTAATATACTTGATATTAGAGATAAGATAAATGTGTGAATTGTAACCAATACAAAAATGTAATTATATGAATCTTTTGATATTTTAAATTAATAATGTTAAACCCTGACATCGTCAAAATATTCCATGAACTTTGTCATAAAATACTACAACTGATTTTAAGTTAATTTTGCAACTTGAGAAGTTGCAAAATCAACAATAGCTTGAATAAGTTGATGTATCGCGGTTTTTACCTATGTTTAAAAGTATAATAAAACAAAAACAAATGTACGTAAATACTTTATTTATAATGATTGCAATATTCACACAGTCATACCATTATTTACAACCACAAATTATTGTACTTAACAACAAAATTGTGCTTTTCATTTCTAAACATAAGACAAAACACAATCGCTCTTTGGTTTAAATTAAAATAAATTACTAAACGCATGATAAACTAAATAAATATTCAAATGACAAAACAATTGGTACATCACTTGTCTTTTCGTACGACAAATAATTTTCATCATACATTTAAAATATATCGATTTGTACTTTTCTATGACTTCTATCCTTATCACTAATTTTGACTATAATTTTTAAATTAATATTAATTTTAGGGTCAACCGTTTGAACCTAATAATATAGGTTTAATAACATACAAATGGCGATAGTTATCATCTAGGCTTCTCTATTTGAAAGCTTAGAGTCAAATATCTCTGGTATTGCTAGGGAAACTTTATTACCACATTTAAAACATCGATATATTGGTTTTGAAACCCTGCGCGGTAATTAAAATTTTCAATAAGTACAGTTAAATACATCAATTACTTTAATTTGCCTAGGTAGGTACGTATGTTACAAATTTAATTATTATAAAAGTTTTTTTTTGTATATCTTTAGTAGACTAGATTCTTTCCGCTAATGACTGTCGGTAGACTAGAATGAAACGTTCGCGTAACAAACAATAAAAATAAATTAAAACAACATTTTACTTAACAAATATCCTTAAATAAATTATGAATTAGAGGAATGTAGTTCACATAATAAATAATAATGTAGATACATTTTTAACAGAAAAATAAACGATAAGTTTTCATCGTCTACGTAAAATAAACGCGTGTAGTAAAAAAAATATTGCACAAATCTGGGATTTAGATCAACACCAAATAATTAAAAACACTAAAACTTACTAAATGTTCTAGTCTCGGGTGGTTGAAAGATAATTTTAATAATAATAAATAAATTAAACTAAGCATTGAATAAATAAAATAAATAGTTATTCCCATTTTATGGATCCTTAGTTACCGATCAAGGAGATAAGGTTTTTTAATAAAATTACGCTACTTAGGATGTAATGTGCGACACGGTCACACGTACGCACGCTTCAAGCGCGACACGTCAGTAATCCTACTTTTCATTATTGAGAAAGTTTAAAATTGAACAGAGTAAAACTTAAACGCATCTATTATTAATTAGCCAATTTTAAAATCAAAAAGCAGTATTACTGATCGCGCTCCACAGATTCTCACTCGTGAATTATCCCTAGAAAATATAACCCTTTACCCGCTCTCGACACGTTCATAACACTATGTTCGTCTACAAATGCCAATCGTCATTTCCGATACATAATTATCAGGAAATGCATAAAATTTATTAAATATTACTATAATTTAACTGCAAAATGTGTCACATGACGGAAGTACTGGTTTTTATAGTAAAAATCGTGAATTTGAAATCGTCTCGCTTTCTACGGCCGGCTTCTCCATGAACTACTTATTATTCAGTAAAGCAGAGGTTATTTAAGTCGTAAGTGTGGCGAGAGGCGCCGGCGCGACGGCGGGCGAGGGGCGCGCGTGGGGCGCGGCGGGCGCGGGGCGCGCGGCGGGCGCGGGCGCGGGCGCGGGGAGGGCGCGCGCAGCAGCTAGGAGTCGGCCGCCACCGCGTCGCGCTCGGATTTCACTTGCTGGAATGAGAGCTCCTTGAGTGTCATTGAAAGTGGTGATCACAATTCGGTTGTGCAACTTTTTCTTCAGCTTTATTTCATACCTGATGCTAAATTGTTAAGACCTTCACCCAGGTTTTGGACCTAAGACATTCTTTCATTCTCATTTGATACGGTCTATGGTATAATACGCTTACCCAAAATTTTATAGCAATCGTTGTATGTTACATGGTTTCAATTAATTTGTGAATTGAAATTTTTAAGCCATTATCTGAATACAGAGGCAACGATAAGTATTACTCGACGGTAAAATATCAAATATAGAGCAACTTGCTGCACAAGTTCGGTGTTCGGTCTCACCATGGCCTTGGTGAGCACTGTGGCGTCCTTGAGACTGAGCACCTGCAGCACCTGCGCCTCCCCGCCGCCCTGCAGCATGACCTGCGCCACCCCGCCGCCCATGGAGATCGCCTCCAGCGTCTCGCCGTTCTGCTCCACCTGCACATCGACGATACATTATAAGAATCACCACCAAGTGCACAGTTTATATTATATTTTGTAGTATATATTTTTTATAATAATAGTTTTACTTTGATTTCACCTGATGCATAGTCGATACTAAATGTAATAGCCTTCACAGAAACAAAATAGTTTAAAAAAAGAACTAATAAAAATAAAAACGTACAATAGCAAATTAATAAACATACACACCTAGTCGTGTCGGAAGCGTTTCGTGCGTCGCTCTACACACAACACAACTCAAATAAAACGCTCACAGTACACTCACTGTTTATTTCTGAGCTCAATAACAAAACATTGCGTAGACTCACAATTGCACTTGGATTTCTAAGCGATAAGTATTGCATTCACTTAAACCAATTCAAACTAATTTAATTCTAGAGTAATAAAACAAATGTTTATGAAGGCAATTAAAATGAAAAATGAATGTACCATTACTTTTACGAATTCTAGCAATGTCTGTTCTGAGGAAATCCTTTAGTAATTACTGGAAGCTCCAATACAGGTTCAAAAACAATCTAAGGAACAGGGTTTGACCCTGTGCTAATTTCACATCACTAGAGCGGGCGATATGCTAAAGTTATATGTATATATTAGTTTTTTTTTCAATTCGCATAAAATCCAAGAGCGTAAAATAAATCAACAACACAAAGTAATTGTTCTACTTAAAATTAAACACAAATATACAAATAATGTTAAAATTAAACTCAAGCAACAGCTCAACAGCACAAATCAATACTGAATATATTTATATAATAGAATACATCTCAATGAACAACAGAATTTTTCTAACAACATTTCAACAAAAAATAAAATATAAGTCATGCATTTGCAACCTATGAACACTGGCTTATTAACATAAGTTAATTTCAAAAGAGCTTCATTAATGAATGAAAAAATTTACAATAAACCTAATTTAGTAACGGTGACAAAGTTTCACTTTGTCCAAGCCTTATTTGGTATTTTAATTGCACAAATATAGTCAATGGAGCAAAGAGGATATTTTGAAATTCCTCGACTATTTATGTTTTCATTATTTTTAATACATATTCAGTTGTACTGCTGTCGAAAGTCAACATGTATTTTCAAACGAAACAAGTTTGAATAAAAATGTCCATAAAAAATTCTAATATGTAATGACATTATGTGATAGGAACTCGTAATTAAAAATCTAACATACAACAACAAAAAAATAACTTCAATAGTAAATAAATGAACTATATTTAAATAAATATAATATTGTATCGAATATGTAATTTAAATTAAGAACTAAACCGTTTTTTGTAAAATATATTGGTATATAATAGACAGTGCAACAGAAAACAATAATTTAAAAATATAATACTTCTTCATTCATAGCTGGTTTAGTATTCATCATACATTTATTTTACAATGTTCAAACAGAATTGTATAGTTATATTTTCAAGTGTTGCACTACCTAAAAATAAAATGCAAACACTAATTCAACATTGCAAGCACAATAACTACATACAAGTGAATATAAACCACACATGTGCAATAAAATAAATAATAATACTATATTATGGCATCTGGCATTTCATGCATGTCTTGTAAGAACAAGCTTCAAGATTTCTTTGGTATGCTAATAAACTAGGCGACTTTTAACATTTAACTTATATCTAGAAAAATAAAATATATTTTGTTTAAAACAAACGTAAATATAAAAATAAATAACGACATTTCTTAGCATCTGTCGTTGGATAAACTCTGTATTAAAGACTTATTTATTTGGCACTCAAATCCAACATTTTAGGACGAAATCGTAGCTTATACTATTTTTTGTACAATTAAATTATTGTACTTATATGCAAATTAGGATAATATATTATCACATTGTTTAATTGTTACAAAACTAAGTGAAAAAACAACAAAGACATTTGTTGGTATTTATGTGCTCCCAAATAGTCATATATGGATGTTATGCATCTACAATTCAATACATTCGTACAGACTAATGCCTCGAATATATTTTATAATATGGTTTCTACTCTGCTCATATTATTTATCTTAAATATCATATAGCTTGTTAGGCAGACCTAGACATCTTTTAGGCTTCTAGGTATCTTAAGATAACTAATTTGTAATAAAATTATAATGTTCATCAAACAACAATATTAAATAAAACATTGTATGTATATTGGTCTGGTGCATGTTTTATCAAAACATAGCAACATTAAAATTCTACAATAATAGTGGGTATACTTTGACACATTAATTATGTATTACATAAAAAAGCCATATTATATAAAAGCTTAAAAGCCTTTGTCAGTCTATTATGCAATTACCAACATGATCAATAATATTGCTCACTAATTTATTTATTATTTGCTGAAATTAGTAATCATTGAACGAAGCCTTACAATGTCGCAACGGGCGACCAATGAGCGTCCGGTGCTCAGTTGGCTTTGTAATTGAGATCTGCTCATATTTTTAGCAACTGGTAGTATGTAAAGTCTTTGAATTAATTATTATTTTAAATACCATAAAGTGGAAACTGTTTCCGTTTTCATAACATTTTTCATTAAAATACACATTGTCTTAAGACATAGTCATAATCTATTTTACAGAAGTTTATATATGTTGACCAATGTGGGCTGGACTTGAATTTCAGACAAATATAAATTACACTAATAAATAGAAGTACAACAAGAATGATGGTTGTGTTCTGCAATTAAGTAACTCTAATATTTGTTGTATATCAGCTTTCTGATTTATTTATATAGCCTCCAAATATTTATCATTTATTTTTACTTTTAAGTATAGAACATGCATACAATATAATTTAAGAAGAACACTAATCTGTCTCAATTCCAATCCGAGGTGAAACAAACTAAATGCAATCAATAATTAAGTAGTTTCTAAAACGATACTTAAAATATATCCTATATTTTTGGTAAACGACTCTTACATAATACTGTGTATATTAAGAAATTAATTACAGCCAGCTAGCCACAATACCCTCGGGACTATATGTCGATTGTTAGAGACGAGCATCGGAGTGAGCGAGGGATCGTGTTTAATTCGGTAATGCATTAAGACTTCGTGGGGGAGAGTGGGGTAGTGTCAGGTCTAGTCGGGCTCGATCTTGAGTCGTCGCACCTGCACGAGCGGCGCGACGCAGACGCCGTCCTGCTGCTGCATGGACGCCACCATGGACTGGTACACAGACGCAGACACCGGCACTGTTATCACGCCCGACACCGACACCGGGTAACCTGCAGGAACATTGGATTTAATAAGTATGCACATTTCATTACAAATTGTTTAATTAGTATAAAAAAAAATTTTCTTTATTTATATATTCTAGATTTATATATTTTTTATGAAATTCAATATAATAATAGTTGAAATCAAAAACCCTGGCGCAGTCTCTTAGTATAATTAACTAAATATTATAATGACTATGTATCCTAACTTAGCTGCTGACATCTGTTTATATATATACAATTATACATATATAATCAGCAGATTCAAAAGTCGTATATATAATATATATGTGGCTTTTAAACCCAAAAAAAATACTATTTATTTTTTTATAATATAAACCTTCCTTAGGTATGCTAAAATACCACCTGATGGTAAATGGTCACCACTGCACATAGACATTGCTGTAACTGAAATATTAACCATTCCTTACATCGCCAATGCACCACCAACATTGGGAACTATGATGTTATGTCCCTTGTACTTGTAGTTACAATGACTCACTCACCCCTCAAACCGGAACACAACAATACTATGATATATACTATGAGTACTGTTGTTTGGCGGTAGAACGGTGTGTAATGTAGTTGTGCCTGTAGTTACACTGACTCACTCACCCTCCAAACTGGAACACAACCATATTGAGTATTGTTTGGCGGTAGAATACGTGATGAATGCTCCAAACCGTCTGGGTAGCTACGGCGGTTCTACCGCCATATCTACCAGACGGGCCATCTCAAAACTGACCACCACGTAAAAGGCACAATCAAAAAAGTGTAATCGTGGCTCGTACCGTGTCCGTCCTCGCCCGTGAGTATGATCTGTCCGTCGTGGTTGAGCGTGGCCTCGGCCACGGCGTTGAGGTCGACGGCCACCGCGCCGTCCCCCTCCAACGCCTGCACCACGCCGCCCCCCTCGCCGCTGTGGATCTGCGACACTCCACACTGTATACTTATATATATGAAACCCAGTAATATAAAGACCAATGATTGGACAGAGACTAGTCAGATGGGTCGGTATGAAATCTTACCACCGTTTAATAGGTCGGGTGGAAATGTATATTTATTTAATTTTTTATATTAATTCAGGGTGGAAATTTGATTTCTTTCGTCAAAATATAACTGTTAACACATATGCCTCACTTTAAAGGATCCGTCGATCCAGTTTCGGGTATTTTCGGCAGATCGTGTATCGATACTGACCACTTGCGCCGTGGTGCCGTCGGGCAGCGTAATGATGTGGTTGCTTGGGTCCACCTGGATCAGCGAAACCGAGCCGTCCGGGTTCGTGATCGTCTGCAGAACGGCCGGCGCGTACTGCGACATCTAACGCACACACACAACACAACATTAACACACCCCTGTAATTAGATCGGGACACATACATCGATACGGGATCCGGGCCGTAAAGGACTCTCCACCGAAATCTACGACATGTAGACGGGCCGTATCTAAGAAGAGGCACCGAGACGGCGAGTGAGGGCGACGTGTATAGAAGGGAGCGGAGAAGGGGCCGTACGTCCACGTCGGTGAGGGTCATCTGGTCGATGCAGACTTGCGACGACGACAGCACGGCGGACGCGTGCGCGCGCGCGCCCGACGCGCTCGGCGAGCTGGAGCTGCCCGCGCACGACTGCGCGCACAAGTTACACATCCGGCAGCGTGGTGGACAGGGAATGCATTTAGAAATGGTCATTTGGCACTAATTACTTCACATGCTATCATATCACATACAGGCATCGCTAATGGAGCACATTTTATTTCACGAAATTTAATTAATCGTGAAGCAACCCCGGTACGATATGTAGATCCCACTGAGAACCGGTTAAAATTCAGTAGATACAATTTTAATTAATTTATTATAATTTTGTACAAGTGTTCGTCCAGGGGTCGAAATCTGAAGTTTTTATTTTTCCATTCTTATTTTAATTTTTTAATCAAATAAGCTACTGAACAAAGGAAAAAAATCCAATAACATGTATAGTAGAAAAGGGTGCTGAACTGTTTTGTAATTTAATTATATAAAACATTTACCATTGAAGTTTGAATCAATCAATCTCACTGAAAATTTGAAGCTGAAGCTTGAAGTTTAAGCTTGCTTTATATCAAAATGCAATAAAATTCAGTGGTTTGGCCGTGAAAGGGCAACAGACATACAGATTTACTTTCGCACTTATATTAGAAGAGACGTGATCGTCTGATTGTTCTATGAGCAATAGTCAGCTTCATTTTTCTGAGAAACACGATCGTATCGCTAAGCACCTGCTGTACGGCGATCTTGTCGTCCTCGTCCTCGGTGAAGGCGGGCAGCAGGTCCTCTCGGCCGTGGTACTTGTAGCAGTTGATGACGATCTGTCGCAGCGCATGCGTCCACGACATCTGGTACACACACGTGTATACACAATTAATAAAATATTTATGTCTAAACTACTACCACTATATTCGACACGACCGGATTGAGTTCACGCACAGAACTAGCAATTTCTAGACTCTAGGAATTTACTGAGAATTTTTCGACAGAATAATAATGCTAGTAACTTTTTTACTGGCTCGACGTAGGGGCTTTAACCCAGAACTTTGGGGCCTCGCAGCCTGCTGCCTAGTTAGTCATTTGACTAACTTACAAGGTCATCACTAATGATATAGTAATGATGTGCACGTACCGTAAATTGATACAATATTGTAATACAATTAAATTATTTACGTCTTCATTTATTACAAATGCAATATTAAACAATTAAAACGGTTAAATGGTATAATAATTGAATTAAAATTTAAAACATATAATACGAGCGAGCTCACTTTCTGCTTCTCGTCCTCGGAGCGCGCGTCCATGCGCACGTTGGCCCACGGCAGGTCCTTGGGCCACCACGGCGGCCGGGTCGACTCGCGGCCCCAGCCTGGCTTGCCGCGCACTGGGGAGGGGGCACAATTATTTTACGGATTCGTTTTTAAGTGCAAATCTAACAAAGACAAGTACATTACAGTACAAATAACTTTTTCCTAATAACAATAATAACTCATTTCTGAATCGATTAATGCAGTTATATACTTTATATGGTGAGTTCGTTACTCGTATATGAACATTTACCAGGGGGCTGGACGTTTTAAGTGAGCATACTCAAACTTTGCATAATATGTAATGGCACGAATTAATAGGATTTTGGGGCTCATTAGACTCTGCTTCACGAAGGTTTCCATACGACGTTTTCACCCTCGAACATCACCCGTACTCACCCATGGAGTACTTGAGCATGAGCGGGATGAAGGCGCGCAGCTGCGCCTGCGTCATCTTCTCGACGGGCGTGGGGATGCCGTCGATGATGAGCGGCGGCAGCTCGAACAGCGAGGGGTCGTCCAGCGGCGGCGGCGGCGCCTGCGGGCACCCGCCCAGCCCGAACTGACGCTCGTTATTAATCCTTTTGTCCCGCGCCGCCCGCGCGGGCGCTGCGGGCGGCGCGCGACACGTTGCGCGGTGGAGGCGTCGCAGACGGTTCACGTTCACGTTTCACGGTTTACGTGCCAAGTTTTACAAATAAAAACAATTTCATAAGACTCAAACTAGAATTTTTATGTTTTGTATAGCAGCTATTAATAAAGTTACAAATAATTTGAACATTTCATGTGAACTACGATTTGAGAAACAACTATATCAAAATGAGTGGACAGGGCGAGGGGAGGGTGGTGGTGAGTGGGAGGTGGCGTGGCGGTGGTTGCGTGCGTAGCGCGGTACCTGCTGCGCGAGCGCGTTCTCGAGCTCCTCCATGATCATGCAGCGCAGGTTGCGCACGACGTCCTCCAGCGGCTTGGCGCCGAACACGCGGTACGAGGTGTTGGGCTTGCCGGGCGTCGCCACCAGCACCACGGCCTGCTGCCCCACGCGCGTCGCGAACTCCTCGATCGTTTGCTGTCGCAGCGCGTTATGGCACACGTTACATGGATTGTTCACATTGTATCACTGCAGTCGGCGACTCGAGTCGCCTCGTCCGCCTCGCGGTGCGGAGAGGTGGTCTCCTCGAAACGTGTCGATCAGTCCTCGATATGTTACGTCAGTGAAACCGGACGATAGTAATAATTACAAGATTGGTGTCGATAGATATATTATTCTATGATGTAAATTATGAACTTACTCTCAGTTTTCTAAGTAGTCTGTTCTGGTGTCTCTTCCTGACTGAGGGGTTCGTTTCGAAGGAATGTGGCCTCTTACGTTTTTTCGATGACGCAATAGCTGCCGCGGCGGCCATGCCCACCGGTCCTGTACACAAAATTAATTAGGATATGACAATACTATGATCAAGGCATCGGGTTTTCCTTATATTTTCAACTAAGAAGAAAACAGTTCAGATTGCAACTTCATTGGAGATTATCTGTGTTTATAGATATTGCAAGAAACAACGCACTCTACACTATCCATACGCTGCCAACCATGAGGTCTAAGATGTTCTATTCCATGTCTGTACAAGCAGAGCCTTTGGGCACCCATGAATTTGGGGCCCTTTTGCTAGATATTTTTTGGTTTAATTTGGTAAATTGTTGGTTCTTCGGGGCCCTCTCAGGATGGGGGCCCTGGGCATGTGCCCCATGCCCTATGGTAAAGACGGTAATGTGTACAAGGGATAACTCTCAAAAATGAAACTAAGGCGTACATTGTAAAGCTGGTTAGCAATCGTATTTGGGAGAGTTTATCTATATATTCAATTGTTTTTCTTTACCGAATAGGCATGAGGTTCTATAGAAATATTAAACACTTGATGTTTTCAGAGAAGTCGTCTAATGGTACGTGGAACGTGTCTTATCACAGAGTTATCTCTATTCAACTGTAGAAATCAATAAGACTCTTGTGAGTAAAATCGACACCATATTATAAACGTGAAATTATTCATGTAATCTTCAAGGACCTTTTTACTGTACCAATTTTGATAAGATTCGAAAAATGTTATCCGAATGTACTTGAGATTTCAACCTTACTTATTCATACTTAGATGACCTGATTACATGTAGAGTAAATATATTAATTTAAGTTTTGTGAATTACTGAACGAATCACTTTAAAAACCGGTTAGTTCGGTCAAGCTTTATTCTTTTTTCTATACACTTTCTATACATAAAACAAAATATACTTTATTCGACTAGGCTTTTACGAGCACCTTTGAATCGTTAATCTACAAAACTATATTAAGTAAAGCTATCACCGGAATGTAGATTCTACCGAGAAGTACCGGCAAAAAAACTCAGTAGTTACTCTTTTCCAACATTTAAAATACAAAGTTATGTTCTCAATAGGTTACTAGCACGGTAATCGGTTTCAATGTAATTACGATGTACTAAATAAATAAAATACAAAACAGCGAGTTAATTATAAGCATCACCGGCATTGTTCAGTACTATTTGCTCACAAACTTTTTTAATAAAAAAAAGAAAATGTTTGTGGAAACTATGAAACCAACTGTTGTATTGTACTCTGTTGTACCTTCTCTGTACAATAAATTAAAGATTAAAACAATCATCGAATAAAATCGACTGTGCCTTTAGTGGTGAGCGCATAGCACCAACAGTAGGTATATATTTTAGTTTTGTTAGCGTCCTCACCAGCGGCAGCCAGCTGCTTGGTGACCTCATCGCTCATGGCGCTCTTGATGACATCAGCGCCGTCCTCGTAAGCGGAGCCAGCCGGCGACGACGCGCACTCGTCCTCGTCCTCCGAGCCGCCGCTTAGCCCGCACCCGTCCACTTGGGACATGTCCTGCTCGCGACCATAGTACACATGCTATTTAACATTATTTCATTAAATTAAAACTCGTTTAAAAATTACTAACACTAAAATTAGATTATTATCGCTACGGTCTGCGTATTTAAAGCCTTCATTCACGGTATATTACTCGATAAAACAAAAGTAATGCAATGTTATTTGGAGGTATATACATCTACCTCTTCAGACACAAACCTCTTCAGCCAAGTCCATAGATTCTGAGCTGACGGCTGAGTTCATGTTGCTGTAGTCTGAATCCCCCTGACTCTCCCGGACCATTGGCTTCCCACCCGCTGTACTACCACAACACTTGTTGTGACTTTATAATTGTTTCTTCGTTACGACCTTTGAAGAAATACGTGCATTTGGGGTAAATGTAGTGTTGAAAAAATTTCTAATTTTATCAACACTAATATTTACTCACATACAATAATTATACATAATATGAGGAATGAATATATTATAAAACTTTTATCAAATTAATTTATTCAGTTAAAATACATTATATATACCTACATATATAACGGCCTCTTAGGTCTAGTGCCTAGTTCATAAGATATATACCAAGGTTCTGGGTTTAATTCCCGGGTAAGGCCAATTAAGTGTTATAATATTTATCTATCAATAAACAGTAACAGCCTAGTTTGGATGTTGAGAGAATTTAAAATTCCGTGCTTCGTAAATCAAGTACAGCCATTGGTCCTGCAACTGACCTCTCTCCGGTCGTGTCAAATTGCCACCCCATCAAATTACAAGAGTACATATTATGCTAGTTAAGTAGTTTCCATTGAGAAAGGCCTCCTTGACCTGTACCAGTTATATCATAAATTTACTATATTATTTCAATGTGTTTATTGTGTACTGAAATTAATACCTATTTGGAAAGTTGGCGCTGTTATGATGATGATAACAATGATTTTAAGTTAAAGCTAACTCCTTTTCTTTAGCTACCAATTAGTAAGTGTGATGGTCTTACATTGAATGAATTACTAAACTTAAACCAATTGTTATTCATATATACGAACAATTAGACAGATATAATTTTGTAACTGTACATAAAACTGTAATGAATATCTAGTAATATTATATTAATATGTGTATTGTTCAAACACTTGATTTAAAACTTTGTAAAGTTGTTGCTAACATTTGCTGGCATACAACCATACAATTATAATAGGTGGCACATGGCAAGTGATTCTTGAGTTGTATTATATAATTGGAACAAAAATATATTTTTTATGTTGTATAAAAACTTCAGGTTGGATAGATTTTGATGAAACATTTATTATATTAAAGAGGTCATCTGGATGATTCTTATAGTTGACACCAGTTAGTGGTGCTGTTGTCAATATCTAGAATATAATTTTACAAAATTCAATCTTTATTTTTATCAGATTTCTCACGTAAAAATTATAGGCATTCATATTCAGCATCCCTTTTAATATTTTCAATTTTTTTTTTAACATGAATACATCTCATTTTTCTGTCCTTATTAAAATCTCAAGATAAGCCCTTAAAAACTCAAAATAAGAAGATGGCCAGTCAGCTAGTCTGTACTAGTAAATAATAGGTTAACTTATGACCATCACTGGAATCACTATTTTTTATTTCTATATAAACATTAAATAGTCCTATAATACAATTATAACTTGGTAAAAATATGAAGATAAATATAATCACTAAAACACTAATTTTAATCCAATGTATTAAGAAGTAGATTAATAATATGTAGTTACAAAAGTTTTGAAGTAAATTTTTTCTACTGTTCTTAATGAATATAGATATTATATACATACGCATATATTGCAAAAGTAAATATTCAAATATACATATATGTCTGGATATTTATTATGGTAATAGATCTTTATAATATAATAAATAATTGTATTTCAAAATAAAGAGAAAAAATTATCTTTATCTCTGTCTTTTATAATCAAATAGGAACCTAGAGCTATAAGGCATATACATATTTAATCATTTTTTTTTTAATTATAAAAGTTTATTGTTACTTGTGCAAGACATTACATATTTGATGAAAAATCTATATTAGTTATCACTTCTCATTGAAATTGTGTTTTTGTTTAGCACATTTGTTCCATGAAATTACAATGATTAGAAATGATTTTAAATTTGTCACATTAAGGGCTCATTATTTTTATAATTTAAAACCTTATTACACTATACTGCTCCAATGTGGTTCTGCTGACATGTGGCTGATTCGCAATTTTCATCTGATACATGCCTCCAGATAACAACCTCAGGAAGTTTACCTTCACAACCGAATATGAGATAAATAAAAATGCTATAACATGCTGCTATGAACAAAGTCACTGAAATGCAAAAGGCAAGACAGTAAGGAAATTTTTAAATTAAGAACTTCACTATATTATTTATATTTTAGAGTTCAAGTTCCACAACAAAAATATTCTCATCTGTTGTTTCTCAAAAATATTTTTTGTACTGAGCATATGGTGTCTTAAATATGTTTCTGTTACAGAGCATTGATATAGATATTTTTTTTCTTAAATAACCCTAATCTAATTAGATCCAAAAAGAAGTATTCAAGCACTTGTTTAATAAATGTATCAAGGCTCACAGTCATGACCTTTTGACATTTTGAAATTCTTAAACTAGTTAAATTCTAATAGATGGCTTTGAAGAAAATTTTAATAACATTCGTTCGTTTAAATATGTAGGTTAAATAATTTGGTGTTTCGGTATAAGAAAAGTGCTAATTAGATTTTCAAAAAATGTTAATAGGGTCGACGTAATTTCAACTATTCTATTGTGTAGGCAGCTAGTTCTATGGAAAAATCAATACTCGAGCTTTCCACAGAATAGCTAAAAAGCATATCCCACAAATGAAATCAATGCGGCATGAAAATGCCAGGTCGTTTCTTTTAAGCTGGATCTGCGAGAGACATCCAGCTTCAGAATATTACGGGTTTATTAAAGATATATTGCAATGTTGAGTTCCTAAATGACGCATTTTGTTTCATGTTATTGTTTAGATGCAATTTGAGGCAGATATCCGCGGCGAGTCAATTTTGAAAGCGAATGACATAAACTCTTTTGCGGCGGCGTAAAGGATAAACCCAAATGAATGGCCATCATGAAGGGGTCGCGCGTTCGAGCAGGCCCAGACAGAATAGAAAGACTACGACTGCGTACGCACCTGCGTGATTTGAAAGACATTTTGCACTCCTATTAGAAGCTCTTCATGCTTTCTGTGATGTAACTGGGCAAAAACAACACTTTCTAAGACTTTTTCACTCAACCGAACACTAAATTCACGAAATATACGAAGCGCTCAGGAGACCCCGAAAAATGCGAGTCCTCCATTGATATCGATCGGTAAACGCGATATGTGAACATTGTACACTTCATAGCAAGGGACGCCATTTTGTACGAGTCTGCGCGGTATGGTTTTCTTTTCACATGGAAAGGGAAATCGCCCCTCGGACTGCGGGGGGAAAGAGCTTTTATTTTCGTAAGTAGAGTGAATTAAAGTTTTGTTTTTATGTGAAACTTACCAGTTTTTGTAGGGTGTTCGTAGTTGATTTTATTTTTCGCTCAAAAAAGGGGCGATGAGGAAAAATTCCGAGTTTATTTTGGAAAACATTGATCATGTCACGAAGTGGCGCTATCTATTGGAATTTTCAGAAACTGGATTTGACATGTAAATTGTAAACAATTAACTATTTAGTTTTAGCTAAGTTTTGGACAAATACTTCTTGTATTTTTTTGAAAAACTGTATGTTAACTTTGTAAGGACGAAAAAATCTGTTACTTGATTAAGACTGTGCAAATAGTGATTTAACTAGCCGTACCTACGTACATTTAAACATTCGCAAAGGTAAATATTAAACATATTTAGATTTAACATTCTGATATGTACATGTATATTAGTGTATATTCTTATAACAATGCTATAAATGTTAACATATATACCTTGAATACTTAGTAGTATTCAGACAAATGTATATAACCTTACTTCGCTAAATTTTTGGGGCTATTTTACTTTCAAATAAAACAAAGTTTTTCAAACATTAGACGTAAATTTTAACTTATCTACTCTAAGAAATTGTAAAATTTTCGAAAATATATATATATTATAACATAATTTTTTGGTTCTCAATCAAATCAAATATAGGTAACCTATACACATGCCCTTCGTACTATGTACATTCTATTTTTAAAATCATGTTTAAATCATATAAAAGCAACAGGTATTTATCATGCATTCAATTATTTAAATGAAAATTAATAATAAGGAAAATATTGCCTAATGTTTATATAAATTTCAATTTTTTTTTCACATCATTGATTTTCAATTAATAGCTAGTAAATACGGAAAAAAATATATACTTAGGTATTTTATAACATACTAAAAACAAGAAACATGTGGTATGGAAATGACGATATTAAGTCATGTGATGTATATGTATATACTATACTTATATTATATACAGGCGCAGATTAACCCTAATTTTTTTTAGCACAATGTAATTATATTCATTTAAATTACTATTTTGGAATTGGATCATGGATCCGGAAATTTAAATTTGATTCTAAGTTTAATTAGATCCTAGATTCAAAAAAGAGAAATATTCGGCATCAACAACTATTCATTAACTATTTTAAATACTTATTTCCCAATTTTTGGTCTGTCTAGTTGACTACCCAGTTGACAGATAATATGGCTCTGATTATCAGTGATAATTAGTGCAACACAAGAACAAACAGCTTGATCCATACAATAAATTTAAACCTCCTAACCACACACATTTTTATTATGTTCTGCACCTTAAAGTTGTCTAAAGTGGCTGCTTAGCAATAACACAAGTCTCTATTATTCTATACATTTTTGTTTTTTTTTTTTAATATGAAATAAAAGGACTATCCTTATCCATCCAAGAACCAAGAACAACAACAACCAATTATCCAATGAACAAGATTTTTTTATTCTAGTTGTATCTATAATACAGCAAAGATAGATTAAGAAATACTTATTTCAAAAACTATATATCGGCTCCAGATTGTTATTTTCTTTTTAGCTTATAAACCAGCTGTTTTATATTAAGTCAAGCTCTTCTGTTTTTGAGTTTTAAATTACAGTTTAAATTATTTATGATAATGATTCCGGCCCATAGTATTTTGTCATTGTGTATTCAAAATTTCATGATGATCAGTTAAGATGTGATTGTGTAACAAACAAATTAACAAACATACTTTTGCATTTATAATATTATTTATGATTGTTTTATTTCTCTATACATAAACTTTCCCCGGAAATTTGAATAGTATCTAGTCAGTTTCATACTATGCTATATTCAAAGAGAAATGTTATTAAAAAACACCTGAAATGCAAAATCTTCACGGGTTCAAACATGGGTATAATTGGACTATACATATTTACAAAAAAAAAGCTTATAAATTTTTTTTTATCGGCAGTAAAATATTAGGCCCATTTTCATACATGTCAAAGATAACTGATAAATCATTGTTATAATGTTAAGGTGACAATGAATACAACTGAATATATTTGTCATCGTATATTTAATTTATAATATTTTTTTTTATTATCTAATCTTATAGCTAAATGACTAATTTAGTTATTGATACAAAATCTGTATAAAAAGTTCTTATAAAAATAATGAAATCACAAGTTACATCTGCTGACGTGTTAATATGTATTGCTTTTTTTATCGCGGCCTCTTGAACTCGCCAGACTCTTCTGAAGATCCTGTAAAAGATAACAGTATTATTATAGCCCTAATTCAGTCTTTTAATATTAAATATTGCTATATTGCAATTCATTAGTACGATAATCGTCAATCATTGTGATATTTTTTATCGAACTAGTGGTGCAGATGTTAGGTACATTATTTTGAAATAGGTTCCTTACAACTGCCCTGTAATTCATGAACTAGTCCAGGCTATAATCTAATTTTCATTCAGATCCGTTCAGTTGTTTTGGCATGATTGAGTTATAAAAATCCATCCATCCAACCAAAAATGTTGCATTCATATTATTTTTAAGATTGTTCTTTTAATATATAATCATTGTTCATATAGTTCATTTTTACTTAGAAATCTAATGTAATACTACTATTTTTTGTAAAAACTTGTAAGGCTATAAATGGAAAATGTGAGATACAATTCAAATGAATAGATTACATTAATTTAATTATTTAAGAATGTTAACCGTAAGTTCGATGGCAGAAGCGCCCCCGCCAGCCGGGCTCGCAGCGACACGCGCCGGCGCGACACACGCCGTGCCGACACGCGCGCGCGCAGTCGCCCGCGCGGCGCCCCACCTCGCAGTGGTTGCCGCCGAGCCCCGCGGGGCAGCGACACTTGTTCACGCCCTTACATTTCCCCCCGTTTAGACAGGGGATCACGCATTTCGCTGCCGATTATGAAATCGATTAATGCCACATGTTACTTTGTATTTAAACATAAACGTTTCATGCGGAACCAATATTTTTTTTGGTCATATTGGTTCAGTTCAATGAAAAAAAGTTATCCACGGTAACAGCTATAAAGGTAATTTTAAATATAAATAAGTACACGAATCACGATATATTATGAATACTCACAAAATTCGCAGCGCCGACCATAATATCCTTTAGGACATTCACACGTATCCTTCTGTATACATTTTCCGCCATTTAAACATTTTTGTGAACATATACCTGAAACAATATACAAAGTCGTTATTTCTATTTTTCAGATTAACCCAAAATGTTCCGACCGCAACTTTTACATCAAGCGAGGAGAGCATATTCGACAACTTGGAAGAAAAATCCTCAAGTATGTTTAAACTATTTAACATAAAAATAAAAGGTTCTCTTGACTAATTTTCGCCCATGGCATGAAAGCGCAATCCTTGTCGACCTCCGGCGCCAAACACATTAAAGTAGACAAGCGTGTGCGCAAAGTAGCATTGTCTATTACCCCACTGGTACAATCCGATTGGACCGGAGGGAGATCAGCCGTAGCCGGCATGTAACATTGCGAAGACCACTGCCAATATTGTAACATCGGACTGCTATTGATAATCTCCTAACAGAAAACTTATAAGTCATTGGCTCGACTTTAGTTTTGAACCTAAGATTTTGGAATATGTAGCAATATAAGCTAGCCACTTGGCCAGCGAAGTAAATAAATATATAATTAAAAATAAAAGTTTCCTGTAATGTGTTACAATATATCTCGTAATAAATTAAAATTTCTCTTGCATAATATTTTTTTAATATTGTCATCAGTTGGATTCAATAATTCGCGTCGACCATGCTGGAGAACTCGGGGCAGATCGTATATATGCAGGGCAGATGGCAGTCCTGGGGAACACGGCTGAGGGGCCTCTGATCAAGCACATGTGGGAGCAAGAGATTAAACATAGAGAGAAATTTGAAGAACTCATCTCGAAATATCGTGTGCGACCAACCGTTATGACCCCTCTGTGGAATATTGCAGGATTCGCACTCGGGGCTGGTTAGTATTCAGCTAAATATTTAGTGGAATTAATGTTTTGTTTTTAAAGATATCATAAAAGCATAGTGTAAATGAAGGAGGGAATAATGGTAAATTTCCTTCGCTCATAGTTACTGGCGCCGTGAGGAGTATAAAACACTCCTTAATGCTTGTTACTAATTCTTGATCTACTCATTACCGTCCATGCATGATTAATATACACTGGTTCACTTACACTTCAAACCATAACAACCAATACACAATAGAGCAATACAAATAATTCATGCTTTACTATTTTCTTTAATATTATCGGTTGGTGGCCTAGCAAATGGTAAGTAATCACCACCGCCCTAAGACATTAGTGCTTTGAGAAATATTCAATACATTGCCAAAGTTTCAAATTCAATTGCGACCTTCGGAGCTTAGATGCTTACTTACTTTTCACACACACTTACATAACGGAACACAACAATACTAACGGTTGATGTTTGGCGATAGTGGGTGGGACTTACCCAGATGGGCTTATACAGAACCCTACCATCAAATAAAAGAAAATATTATCAACATTATAACAACCCTACTTTAAAAAAAACTGTATGCGAGAAATCCTGTGCCCACAACAGTGGCGGCACTAAGAAAAGTTCTTTCGCAAGATTGGAAAAATATTCCGCAAGACCGTTTGATAACCATGATTAGATTTATGCGGAACCGATTAGAATATGTAATAGGGGCACGTGAAGTCTATGTATACACTTTGTTAGAAGAATAAAATACTGAGTTCCTTCAAATTTTTTTTTAAATTGAAATTTGAAAAACCAGTGTTTCAATAAACCTACCAAAACCAATCATTGATATATTTACCGTCTTTCTTAAAAAAATGGTCCGTTCCCGTAAACAAACATACACTTCAGGATATGATACTATGCTGTTAGGTGGTCAACGACCCAAACTATGGCTTTTAATTAGAACTTTGTATAAAAAATTTGAATACTTGGTTGTAATGTTTATTTCAAAAGCTGAATATCGATGCAGATCGTGTGTCCGTCAGTGTATATACAACATGTTTTAAATTCAATTTATATTTTAGGTACAGCACTCTTGGGAAAGGAAGCAGCGATGGCGTGTACGGTAGCAGTCGAAACTGTCATAGTGGATCACTACAATGATCAGCTCCGGACCCTCATGGAAGATCCTAACGTGGACAAAGAAATCCTGGAAACGATCACTAAGTTCAGGGACGAAGAACAGGAACATCACGACACGGGCATCGACCACGGAGCCGAACAAGCACCCTTCTATAAAGCCTTAACCGAAGTCATCAAGACAGGTTGTAAAGTTGCTATTTCTATATCGAAGAAGATTTAGGCAGTGACGGTCAGCAAAAGATATAAACTGAGTGGTTTTTTTTTAGTTCTATATTTTAGTTTTCTTTAGTTCGTTACAGTATTTACTTAAATATTTTAATATAAAATGATTCATGGAGATCGTTTGTCAACATAGTACATGCTTGTTATGCTGAATGTAACGATAGTTTTTCTATACCGAAGGAACTATACATGGTGTGTTAAAAAAACACAAATATTATTGAATATGTTACGGGTTGATTTCAATAAATACTTATAGTTTTTTAAAATGTAGATAAACATTATATTTTTTAAGAAAGACAGGCGTTTTATTTTTCTTTGTTTGTAATTTAATTATATTGATAAGTCGCAAATGAGTTTCTTGCCAACTCTTCTCGATATAATCTGTGATCCAAATCGGTGGTACCTTTACATTTATCCACTAGAATTAGCCTATCGTACGAACAAAAATCGTGTTTTTTATTAATAATATAAAATTAAGGTATTTTTGTTAAATTAAAGTATTTCACTAATTATTAATTTCCTGATGTCACAAATTAAAAGAAAAGAAATGCAAAAAGTAGAACTAATGACGCCATTTTGAGACGTCACTCGAAGTAAGCAGGTCTTTCATTTCATGTAAATATATCTCAAAATATAAAATATTAAAATTAGGATTTTTTTTAGGCTATTACTCGATTAAAAGTAAAATCAAAGCAAAAGGCTATTCAAACATAAGTAGTGTTCGCTCAGTGGTCTAAATTCAACCATAATTAGTAATAAACAAAGGAGCAGTATTATTTGTCTTAGCTTATTTATACGTATTAACCGGGAGGGCACTGACCTCCCTCGCAGTGGCGGCCCTGGTAGCCGGGCGGGCAGGAGCACACGCCGGGCGCCGTGCAGTTCCCGCCGTTCATGCACTGCGGGTAGCACAGCGCCGTGCGGCAGTGCTGCCCCATGTAGCCCTCGGGGCACTGGCAGATCTTGTCGCTGTTGCACCAGCCCTGGTTCGCGCACTTCTTGTCGCACTCCGGGTCGGGCCCTGCGGGTGCCAGGGCGCGTTAACCGAGAATGCTGAGCGGTCGAGTTCAAGTCGAATTTCATTTCATTGTATTCTAATTCATGCGATAAAAAATGTTCATCATGTTGTGATTTTTAAAAAGCGAAGCGTAGTGATCTCAGCGATAGAAGTGTTACGTGAATAAAAAGCGGGCGAGTGTACCAACCTAAAAAACGCAATCTGCTGTGAGTAGAGGAACCGTGAGTGCGGCCAGTCTGCGGGCTCGGCGACATGCGCCCGGAAAACAATGGATTCGGTTAATACGGCCTGACGCGCACGTGGGCCAGCGGTGCGGGCGCAGACTTATTACTACTTAGGAGTAAAACGAACAATACAAATTTTGACGAATCTTGCTGATACTTTACTAAATCTTAGGATTATTCTAAACATATGTCAAAGTAGATAATCTATCTTACACTGTTAAATGATAATGACCAAGGTGGCCCATCTAAATTATATATTATAAGAAGAGCCAAATTAAACTTTGTAAATAAGTAAATTATTCGAAAAGTACTACTCTATAGATGAGCCACAACAAAATAATGATTATCCTAAAACTTCGTCCAAATAAATGGGCGATTTTTTATAACACGCTATACTGTAATTAGAAATAAGCGTTCTATATCACGTTTTAAAGTAATGTTTTTGAGCAGCTTTTCAATGTTATATAAATTAAATTAATAACTACAAATCTAAAACAATGGAACGATTAAACGACAATCCTAGTATTGTTTCTGAATGCGTGAATATAACCACAGCTTAACGGTGTAATACGAACATCGGCGGGCACTTCGTCTATAAAATTCATACAACCTCGACAAACAACACGAGCGTTGAGCAATTAGAATTACTTATTAACCTTTTCGCAGACCAGGGAAGTCTGGACCTCGGCCTGTGAAATGGTCAAGTTGAATTTCCCCTTAGGCCCTCTCTGACATAGAAAGAGATGGCTTATGTCAGTTTCTAGATTATAATAATACTGTTTCAATATATTTTCTATGAATCGCTCTACTCTGACATGGTCCTGGCAGTACAAATTTAGTATTCACACACATAATTATTATATAATAATATAAATATATGTAAGTAGTAAATAACTACAACTAATAAACCACTTCCATGATTCTGAAATGTTAATTTCGATAATTAGGTACGTGTGTAAATACTAAATCTGCTGTGTATTTGTCCTCGCTAAAATGTTGCCGCCCAAGGCCATAACAATTATTAATTTTCTACAGTCTTCAATGTTTTTATTTAATAATAATATATATTTAGTATTAATAAGGCGTTGAATCGACACGTGTTACGTATGTCTATTCGTCTAAAGCAGTGATTCCCAAAGTGGTCCAGGTGGACCCCCAGGGGTCCACGGGAGACTTGCTGGGGGTCTACGTAGGCGTGAGTAAAAAATGGAGGTCCATAAGATGTTAATGGGGGTACACGAAAATTTATCTTGCTAAAATTGCAAAGCGCTATCCGCCCGACAATGCTTAATGCTTGTTCAGACATGAACTTGATTACACATGATCACCTTTTCTTTTTTTTTATCAGTTTGAGAGAATCACTAACAAATTCATAGATTTTAATTGCTGAAATACTCGTAGGGTTACTAAGGATAAAATTAAAAGCACCAATATGAAACAAATTTAAACTTAGTTCATATTTTAGTGTTTCTCTCAAACTGTGGTTACGGACACATGCCAATAGGTGGTCCACGAGAAAAATAAGTTTGGGAACCACTGGTCTAAAGGTACGAGATATGTCGTTATTAGTAGCGAAGCAACACTTTTCGCTGTCAATAAACGTTTTAGTGATCTATACGAAAAGTATATTTTATATAATAGAAGAAGCGTAACAAATCAAATTAATAAGCTTTATAGAGACTTTATTTAGATGTTAAAGAAGGCGTTGCTTATGAAGAGTTATGATTTCCTATTTTATATCTAAATTATAAATATATAAAGCATTACGAATGAACTTCCAATATTGTAATTGCTGAAATCTTTAAATTTACTTTTAAATAATAATTCGAAGACCGTTTTGATTTTGAAGATTTGAAGATTGTTTGGTTTAATTTATTAAAAAGTTAATCCGAATTCAAGGGAAATATACACAGATTAAAAATTATCACGCTTAAATCTATACTAATTTTATAAATTCGAAAGTTACTCTGTCTAACTGTCTATTACGCTTTTACGACCAAAATACTTAACGAATTTGATGAAATTCTGTATGAAGCCAAGACCCCAAGAAAGGCAATAGCATTTTTGGGGTTTCACGGTTAGCCTTTATACAGCTTATCTTAATAAATGGAATACCACCAAAAAAAATTCTTATAAACTGGTCGTGACTAGCGCGTTTGAACATACAAGCAAATTTAGTTTTACAAATGGGGAAGAAAATTCAATTACAATATTAGGAAGTACATTCGTACTTGTGTTAAAAATGCGTTGGCGATACAATACCTGTCCTTTCTAAATACACACCTCTCTGTGCGCATTCCTTCTTTAGGTTTAGCCTGAGGGGCGTGCCTTTCAACGGGGTGCCTCGACCGTTTTTGAGCACTAGGCCTATTTCAAATGTTGCCACTCCACTCACATTACCCATACAAGGCAAAAATATACTGAACTCTGTGAACAATTTAAATAAACACAATAATAAGTGTATGCCTGCTAAAGAAACGGCAATTTGTGTTCAAATTCCAACGCTAAATCTTGTTCCTCTTAGTTTAGTATTACTTTATATATTCATATAAGTATTCCTTTTTTTTATATCGTCAATGTCACATTTCATGTATAAGATATTTCACAGAAAGGACTTAAAGAATATGCCAAGAAAAAAAACTGAATAATTAAAACTAAGAGACTTGACTTTATATAGAAAAAACAAAACATCCAAAATTGTCCTGTGGTATTACATAGCAATGCTCAGTCTAAATGATACTTAAAAAAAAAATATTTGAATACCTACCTTTAGAGGCTTTAGGCACCCGGCCTTGTGTTTTGATGGATAGGTATGGTGGTTTCAAGACTTTGGGGTCAGAAGACGTCAGTGTGTCAAAATTATAGAAGTATCGCTTCTTTGAACGCCATGTGAAATTGACGTAGCCCACTTCGGAGGGTATCACAGGTAGTTTGTGGGAGAAATTAGGTTCTAATATGTACGGCGATATGTTGCCGTTCAATATTGCGAATACTTGCATTGATATTCCTGGAAAATGATTACATTTTACATAAATTTAATTAAATGATTATTGCGTACTTAAGCACTCACTTTGAAAGCATTACGTGTTGAATAAAACAACGCTTTCATTTATTTTGACATAATCATAAAAATGTAGGCTAAAAACTAAAACAACAGTCCGTATATTAGCCATCGCTGGCGCCCTCTACTTTTTTAAATGTAAAATACCTAATGGTAAGGTGTTTCTACCGCCCTAGATGGATATTGGCGCTGTAAGAAATATTAACTATTCCTCAGAACGCCAATGCACCACTAAGATTCGGAATTTGAATGCGGAACGGAGATGTTACATGTCCTGTGTCTGTAGTTACACCGGCTAAATCAGCCTGTACGTTGTAATAATAAGTAGAATTATTTGTTTACTTTGCAGATTAACAACGGTTGTTAAATTATTAATATATACTGACGAGTAAAATATTCAAATAATATAATAATTTGTCTAAGTTATAGACGAATAAGTAACGTTAAAAACATGTTTCTTTTTTAAAGTTATTTTGCAGACGGGCAAATGTGCTACCTGATGGTAAGTGGCAACCGCTACCCATAGACATTAGAGCTGTAGGAAATATTAAATAGGTACATCACCAATGCGCCACCAACCTTGGTAGCTAATATGCTATGTCCCTATTAATACACTGGCTACTCAGTACTCACTGGTCAAACCAGAACACAATTATGCTAAGTATTGCTGCTTGGCGATAGAACATAAGATGAGTGGATGGTACCAACACAGACGAGCGTGTACAAAACGCTACCACCAAGTAAAGTATGTGTTTGTATTTAACTATAGGTATTATTTACTATCATACAGAATAGCGATTTATATTTATATTAATTATTATTACTAATTTTATAAATAAAGCGTAGACAAGTAAAAGACAAACCTAAAAGTATTCTCATTGACAGTTAGCGGTAACCGTTAAGATAACATATTATACGTATGAGGTCATAATCATAGCCCCGTAAAGCCAAGATGTCTGCAGGTCAAGATCAGATTGCAGTATATCACAGATAGTAGAGAAATTCATATACTTAGGTTTTACGCACTAAGTCTGTACGAAGGCGATTTCTAGCATAGATAATCTATTTTGTCGAAAACAAATTTGTCACTTGCTGACGTGCTGTAGAGCTATGTGTGAGAATAACATACACAGATCAAAACAGCGTATCACCGGAAGTCGGTTGTCAACATTTCAGAAAGTGATTTTTTACAGAAGCTCACAGCTGTAAGTGTAACAGTTCTAAATTGAATAAAGATTTTGACTCGACTCGACTTTAGTTTGTCTGGAATAGCTACACACTTCTAGTTTTGTGATAATATGACGTCAAAAACTCTCTATCTCCAAAAAGTAAAAAATTAGGTTGAGATCTGCCAGTAGTTAGTTGCCAGCTGTGGCTTATTCTTCTTTGTGATAAATTTATTTAAAAGATGATTTGAGTAATTTATTATGCAATAAACTTACCACTGAACATTCTCACTTGCCGCTCATCAATCCAAAGCGATATGTCCGAGTTCTGTCTCTCTGGATCCTTGTAATCTCGTCGGCCAGCCCCGATGGTAAGCGACATCGCCAGCGCCACTCCTGCGCACACACGTGCCGCGAATGACGCCGACGGCCACATTCTGACTAACAATATAGTAATTATTATTATTTCTAATAATAAAAGCGACATATATTTTATATTTAGTAGTCACATAGCCGGTGTGGTTTTCGGCACAGTAGAATAGATCCTACACTCTCTCTAGGTTTTATTTTTGTGTTCGTGTGCACTCGTCAATACATAATATAACTCATCAGCACAGCTTAGCGCGTCGCCAATGAGTATGGTGGTGGGAAAACCACTAGCAAAATTATTTTGAACGGATAACAGACCGTAAGAGATTGCCAAATCCTTCTTCTTGCAGTGTTACACTGCGTTAAACATAAAATTACATACAAAGGATCGATGATGATGATATTTAATTTTAATGGTGTCGTGGCCAGATCATAGGCTTAATTTTATTCATGATGTGGCTTAAACTGAACTAAATATCTATAATTTTCGCAGTTATAAGTTTCACTGTCTAACATTATACTCTTATTTAAAGAAACAACGCATATATCGTTCAAAGTTATAGATGATAAAGGACTTGGAGATAGTATTGTAAAAGTATTTGAAAGAGCATATACTTTAATAAAGTATATATTGATTTTGGTGTAAGTATTTAAAAAATATGGCGAACAAGGCGCGCATTTTTAAAGATTGCTTGAATATTTTTCAAAACGAATTGGTAATTACGTATGTACACTAAGAAGCTGTTAAACCTGGAGTAAAGTGAAAATGTAGTTGAAGTCAATTCAGTAGCATTATAAAAAGTTTTTGTAAATTTTTTTCATAACCAAACATAACTTTAACACAACATTAACCGAAATGTAAACCGAATAATAAGCGTGTAACTGGCGTATAATATGTTTGTTGACCATACAAATAGTCGGATGACGTCCGAGACAAAAAAATATCACAGTTAACATAATTGATTGGGACCGTTCGAGACGTGCTCCCACAATGGAGTAGTCGTGAGAAACGCTCGACGCGTAAAAAAACCCGACAACTTCATTAAATAACCCCTGTCAAAAATAATGTCTAATACTTTTTTTTTCTCGCTCCCGATGTCGAATTATACTAACAAAAGGTGTTAACAAAAAAAAAATAGTCACACGAATACAAGTCAGGGGTGTTAAACTATTTTGTCTAGTTGTACATCCAATAATATTTTCCTTATACTTGTGTAAAGATTTCTTAAATCGTAGGTATATCTAAAATTTCTATACTAATAAAATTAATAAATGACGAGTTTTTATGCTTAACTCAGAAAGCTACGATATTAACATCCATAAAAGAAGGTGTTTTCGTAGCTATTATTATTTTATATGTACATAACTGTGCTTTGAAATTTCTCTTGCTTTAAATTTTGTGTTCCCAAGGTTCCCTGTGTTCCCTTTATTATGGTGTGTTTACAAATAAAAGATTATTCTACTCTTAAATTAGGATTACTGACGTCACAACCGTGAAGTTCATGTTCTTGTATGTAATAATAGGAGTGTAATTCGAAGAATTATGTAAATATTTGTAACATTTATTACTAAGCGCCTTATATTTATAAATGTTAGTAAAACATTACTGGTTCAATGGTCGATATTTTAGTAGATAGTTACTAGATATTAATTAAAACGCAGATTTCGTTCAAAGTCTATACTAACATCTTTTACCTATATATATTTCTTGACAATTAATAAATTTAGGTAATTTGTGAAATCCGATTTTTTTCATGATTGCATGATAAGAGTTCACGCACATATTAATGTTACAAGCCTAGAGCACCCATGTTTCAAAATATGCATACGCAAAAATCTTGATGCACACTAGCCATGCGAATAGACCCTTAGCGGTGTATTATTGGTTTCATGAGCATTGTCAAAGATAAAGACAATTTTTTAATTGCTGTTTAAAGCATATTTTTATACTTTTTTGATTGTTACGAATAAGATAAGTAAATAAATAAACCTAGTTTGAATTGTTTACTTTCAATGTAATTATGTCAATAAAAACGTGTATCAAATTACAACAAAATGTACATTGAACGCTTCCATTCAATTAACTTAAATATTTTATTAATAATTTATTATCAGTATAAAAGTTTGTTTACAGATAACCTATAATAATTAGCGCAAACATTGACAACTGATAATATTTTTCACATCAAATTCAACAGGGTTGTCAATTTGCACAATCAAAAATGTTTGTATATTCATCGGTTTTTACCTCTTGTAATTGATCTGTACGAATTGTATATCAATATTATAAAAGAAGATAAAAATATTTGAGTATTGACAATTCTTATTATTCAGATTATGATGAGTTTTATAATTTCGAAAAAATGTATATGTTATTAAAAAATGTGATGAAAAAAGTGAAGAGAGGTATAATATCAAAGTCTGTTTAGTCTGGAACATGTGAATTTTACCAGGCAAGTAATAAGCTATAAATATATATTTTTAAGTCTTCATAACAAATTGGGCCTTTGTTCAAACAGTGGAACATTTGGAGACTGTTACATTAAAGTTTTTTTTAATAAAATATAGTTCAAGAGGTTCATGTTGAATTACCAGTTAATAAATAAATTCCTTATTTATTATGTTAAAACAAACGAATGTTAAAAAAAAAGATAATATACATAATAGGTATTTACTGTGTCGTATTTACATTTGACAAAGATGTGTTTGCAAAGCCTTGACTCTGACTAACCTCTAGTTATAAACATAAGCAATATATAAATAAGTTTTATTTGTATATTTAAGTAAATTAAAATATGCTGAAAGAATAATATTTTATCTATAAAAACATTGTTTTATCTAAATTGTTACGGCCGGGTGTGTATATATATATAAATACGCAGATCTCAAAATCAACCCGCAAGGAGTAGCATGTTAGAATAAGAATATTTTTACATTATGAGGAGAGTAAAAAGTTGTCTAATCATTTTAAATACGTAATTAGCCCTGGTTAATGATCCTATCAACTGATGACATAATCTATCAAAACTATTTTTATATGGCTACCTGTCTCGTTAACAAACAGGTACAATTAAGACTCTAACCCGATATGTATATTGGTAAATAACATAGAACTAGTTTCCGCTCGCAGTTTTGTCCGTGTGTGAAGAAGGGGCGGGGGTGTTGCAGATGATATTACGAAGCTTTCGTGTCAATTTTTGTTTACTCATATAATTGTGACGTTTAATTAAAACGTTAGGAGTGATTTAAAATTATTGGATAGATAAATTCGACAAACGATTATATTCCTTGCAGATAAATGTATTTTTTCTAAAATTAAAGTCCATCGTTGATGAACCCATATTTGTTCGGGTTTTATTTATGTGACAAGTGTGAATATTTTCATATAAGTGTCATATTTCGATTGGTATATATACTTTTTATTATTTCTATTAATTACATTTTATGTTTTGTTTTTGTTTTATGTTTATATACCTTCTCTCGAGTCAAATATATTTTGCACGGCATTTTTGTACGGAAAATTAACTCATAATTTTTTTTGGCGGACAAGTATCAAAAAAACAAAAAATAAACGTTTTCGTCTTACAATTATTAATATCTGTTCCATCGTCGCAAATTAGCCGATAATTCTGAATCACTGAATAAAAATACAATTTGCGGTTTTGAATGTCACATCTAGGATGCGACGAACATTTCCTGTGATAAGGGACGTTGCAAGCGAATGACCCCATGCGATTTTGCGAAACTAAAGCCAACGCGGTAGTTATCGAAGTGTTGAAATTTTATACTCTACTTTATAACCTAACGCCTACTTATGTACGTACATACCTACGTGTTTTTTTAAGTATATACTGCTATCATTTATAATAAGAATTACTTGCGAATTACATTTTATTATTTACTGGCGTCGCATCTATTAATGTTGTTTGTTGGATATTGACCAGCAATTATAATTAAAGAAAAATACAAATAATTTTACCTAAATTAGAAATGTTAAAAAAAGGTTCGACACCCCTGCCAAGCACTTGTTAACTTAACCAGCCGTTGAGCGGACTCGTTCGGGAACAGGTAACCGAGTAAAAAGTAAAAAACAAGGTCCGGCTGACGGCCGCGACCGCTCCTGTCCGTCGACTAAGGACGGCTGTTCATTACATTAATATATATTTTTTTTATATAAATTCACATACTAAGTGTATGCAAAAATATTTATATATAATGAATTTACAATATATCTATTTTATTTTAAATATATCCTTTTAGTGTAATATTTTATTGTATTCTTAATGTCTTTAATAAACATTCAACATAATTGCTAGTTTGAAAGATTCAATTAAAGTAAACTGTAATAACAATGCTCTGTGATCCTACGTTGTAACTAAAGATATTTGTTTTTATATTATGTATATCAGATAAGTTAGATATTTTATTAACAAATACCTACTGCGTACATTTGAATATTATTTCTTTGAAATAAAATATTCTGATTTTATTTGAGATTTATGACAAAAAAATACCACTGATTGCTTTGTAATAAGTTGAAATTAAATTTATTAGGAAGACTTACCTTTAATTAAAATAAAATTCTTAATCTAATCATTATTACGATGTGTTTGTTTAATAGACATGACTCTTTAGATATTACTTACTTCTTTATTTACCCTACTTCTCAATTACTTAGGAAGTTATTAAACACAACAATTATTTTTGTATAAATTTATTAAATTGTTATAAAAGGAAACATTTATATGACAAATTTAAATCTTTTTTAGTTCTATCGGTCATGTTACGATATCTAATTACATGTCAGTAATGTAAACGCAAAAATAAGATTAGTAAACTCAAAATTCCTTCCATGTAAGGATATACTCATGCAATAAACGTGTTGCATCGATACTGTTGTGGTCATGTTGCTGTTTTAAAGCCACAAGAGTGCGGTATTTTAATCTATCATTTTTTTTAATACGCTTCTAATTTTACACGTTTTACAAATAAAAAACATATTGAAACGAGAAATTGTTTGTATTCTCAATACAATACATATAATATCATGTCAAAATGAATTAGATTTATTTAAGTTTAAAATCGAATATTTTAATACTGAACTATGGGTTGGATTTTAATTATTTATTATATAACATCATATTGTTACGAACAATTAATAATTTATAATTTACGAATTAATTCATATATTATATGCCTGTAATTTAAAATCAATTTTAAGACCCAATTGTATAAAATTGTATGCAAATTTTATTAATGGACCGCTTTGATGGTATGTTATTTATGTAATTGCCGTTCACGCTTGGAAGTTCGAAACCAGTTTAAGTGCAAATCGTTCATCAATGACCTAATATAGTGAACAGCCAGCTTTACCTGGACATGATGCACACTTTACAGTTCAACATAATATGATCCAGGGACACTATTAATAAACTATGTTTACAGATTTCCTCGGTACCGGCTATAGTATTGTTTACATTTTTACGCGTTTATAAGTGGAAAGAGGATGTTTTAAAAAAATATACTATTACTAAATTAAAGTAAACATTATTCATGAAAATCGTCATTATTTTTTATTGGTTTCATTGTAGTACAGATTTCAAATTATGTCTAAAATTTGACTACTGACTGTGGTTAAATATTAAAAAGAAATATGTAGTCGTAAACAGTGATTATTAAAATCATAAAAGCACAAAACCCAAGAATGCACACGATCCTAATCTATAAATCAATTAAACACATGAGTGGGATCAATGTTCTCAGGTATTCTGAACAAAATTCGCGAAGGCTATTAATTTTTCAAAATACAATTCGTACCTGATATATATTCTGTGATAAATGTATGATTAACACGGTTACAAATCACGCGGTTATATTTATAAATTCACTGCACCTGATCGAGAACCTAGACCGTTTTTTTTTAACGAATTTAAACAAAGTGTACGCGTGCTATTCGTTACACGATTCAACACGGACTGCCGCAGCCGCTGGGTCCGATAGTTTGACTTTTGTATGTAGTTTTGTGCCGCACATTTACTCCTAAAGGGGCTTTCTAAAAAAAGGAATTAATTTTGATCTTCCATCCTCGGACACGAGGATTATAAACTTTTCACAAAGAGTGATACTTTCGTGATCTGTAACTTATATCCAATATTATGCACAACATATTATAATATCTATTTTTTTATTTAATAAAAGTAGTCATGAAATCACAATGGCAACAATTGAATGTGCCATTAAAACCTAGTCTTTCTTTTCATTTAGAACCTCTAACTTATAGAATGGATTTTTGCAACAATGTCTGCATTTTAAACAATGGTTCTCGTATTTCAAGTTTTCGTATTGTTTTTCCTATTTATTATTCAATGTTTATTTAACGTGTTAATAATTAATGAGAGAAGACTGGAACTAGCACTGAAGCCTAGCTTCTAAACCTGTTGTCGAAATATAATTATACTTATATACATACCTATATACTTTAATGATTGCGTCTATAATGAGTTATATGGCTCTGATATTTTTAGCCTAACACCATATGCATGCATGCCTGTATATTATTATACTGCTCAGTACTAAAAAAATATATTCGAATTGGTTTCATTTCGTATAATAATAATAAATATTTCTATCATCATGATATCATGTCTAGGAAAATTTAAATTCAAAATCAAAGAAAATGTAGTGACATTATTAAGCTTATTCTAAACGTGACATAAAATATAACTGCTGTTAAAAGTATTATACGAATCTCAACCGGTTGGTTCAATGGAAGAATTAAAAATATGCTAGTTGGTAGACCGATGATATAGACAGAACTAACTATTCATGCAGTGGACTGCTATTTTTTGTTTCTGTTCTGTCAAAATTAAAGGAGGCAGAAACATGGAGATGTGATAAAAAAAATCCTTAAAGTGTCTTTATTGAGTCAATAGCTAGGAATAATACAAAGTCTATTCCAACTATAAGAGGATAAAACCCAAATAAACAACATTTGAAATCAAATTGTCGCGATACGATTGGTTGAGAGCTTACATAATCTATGATATTCATTATGGATTTGCGAAGAAATTGTGTTTTAAACTTCAAAGAAACTGTTATCGGTTCACTGTTTTAGAAGTCAAATTAAAGAGGATTTAGTAGAGGATTGTCAAATTGCGTCCCATACATTAGTCTAAGTTTTGTTAATCCATATTCCTTCTTAGATTCGAATACATAGTGTATTTTAAACTTAGTAAGTTGTTTGATAAATAAAAAGTGTTATGAAATATCTTCAGTAGCTCTATCATTACACAGAAAAAAAACATTCTGTAAATTATATTATAGCAAGGTATATAGCCTTAGGTACTGGCCTACGTCACAGTGTCAATGTTTATTCTTGTATATGGCGATACATCTCTATTTTCGATAACACCTTGTTTCCGACTTCGCCACGATTATACATCCTTCCTGGGACACGGTATTCGTTTCTATAATAAGATGCATCTTATCTTATCTGACACTTTTTCTGCCATCGATTTTAAATTGACCCATGCAACAGTTATTTTTAACTTGGCCTATTAAAAAATTTAAAGCTCATATAAAAAACAAATTATAAATAAGGAATATTACTTAATAGGTACAAGATTATATTAAAGATAATAAAGCTTGGACTTAAAATTTATTGATTTTTACGCAGGATATACAAACATTTAATTGTACTCTACTGACATATATATAAAAAAATATATAATTAAAATGGTTGAAAAAAGTAACTACTGTGTTTCTTGCCGATTGTTCTTGGCCGAATTTACTTTCCTAGCCGGCGGATGTTTTACATTCAAATCAACACTGTAACACGACGATTCAAACATCGCTTTTTTTTAATTGAATAAAGAAGATCTTGATTTTGATATAATAATATAAACAAATTAAATCTTAACCTAAGTCAACCTGCAAAAAACTTACATGAATGTGTCAAGATATAATATTATATAATCTAATGCTTTTTAACGTAAGAATAATTTGAATAATCTTGTTATTCAAACTGCTTTATACCTATTTATATATACACTAGCGACCCGTCCCGGCTTTGCACGGGTGCAATGCTGATACTAAATATACTGCACAATGTCTTACAACGTTCAGTTTTTCACTCAGAATACAAAACCGCTATATCCCTGCGTTTTAAATCTGTAATATCTTCGAAAATATTCATTTAAATTATATGATGTAAAGGGCCACATTGATATATATTAAATTCACAATGTATTTACTTAATTGGATAAGGATTAATACTGTATTGCTTAAAATCGCTTCAAAAATAAACCATTATTTCTTGTAAAAAGTAAAGGATAAAAAAGGTTATTGTGGGTTATTCCTAAGAGATAGACATATAGGTACCATCGCGGACTTTTTTGAAGACTTTTTTTAAAGTGTACAATACTTAAGTACATTATTTTGAACTATCTCTTAGAGTTTAGCCACCGTTTGCAATGTAAGCGCAAAAATGTGTTTATTTACGACATTAGTAACCTCTTAAATTATCAGTGTTTTTTTACTATACTGTGCATATAATAATACATATAAACCTTCTTGAATCAATATACCTATTAAAAAAAAAACACATCAAAGTCCGTTGTGCAATTTTAAAGATCTAAGAATACACAGGGATAGACAGCGGTAAGCAACTTTGTTTAATATGTGTATGACCGTTTCATATCATGTGCAATATATATAGGTATATCAAACCAAAGCAGATGAAATTGGATAAGTTAAATACGAGCCATTGAAGAGATTTACTATCCGCCTGATGGCTGTGTCATCCAATTCGATCGACTTACCAAATATTTGTAGTCATTCAAGGTTACAATCTTAGATTATGGATGTCTAGATAGAGAGAAAATTGATATCTAGATAAAAAGAAAAACTAACGGGTCAACTTTATCATTTAAGTGCGCGTGAAAGCTACGCTTGTCACTCGCGCAACTTCATTCTATAATAGGTGCGTGTACTTAGTGGCCACTATTTTTTTCGACGCGTTTTCAGCATTGACAGTCTATCTATACATAAAAAATCTAAGGATACAATCAATAAAATACAACAATTATATAGCTAATTCCAATGCAAGGAGTAAATATAAACAAACCTTAAATTTACGTAGGTATTCTATGCGATTTGTTAATAGCTCATCTATATTGTGCACTACACAAACAGTTCTTGATTAATATATTTTTATTAATAATATAACAGTATTTCACTAAATTACTAATATCCATTTCAGTTTTATCATTCAAAACGTCATTTATCACAAATCCATAATAAATAAGTATTATAGATTATTTAATACTTATGATGTGCCAAATGTTTATTTGTTTTTATTCATGGTTGGAATAAAATCCGTTCGTAAGTAAGCACTAAGTGTCTTTTCAGTAGTATCTATTTCGAACCGGTTGTAACTTAATCCCGTAAAATGACATCTGAAAAGTGTCTATGTGAGCTTACTTAAACAAAGTGTACCTATATTAACTTTTAGCTCACTACAAAAAAGAAGAAGGCTATGTATTTAGTGGTATTGTTTTATATGTTTTGATGTGTTCTGTTTATTCGAAAACAGCTTGACATAAACCTGAATGATATTTGACTTAATACTTATATACTAGTTGTAGTTCGCAGCTTGGCTCGCGTTGCGTTGATGAGCGTTTAAATGCATGCTTTTCACGGATACTGTTTTAGTTCTTAATAACCATTTCAAAGCCAAAAAATTTGATGGGCAGTGTTAGAATAATCTCAAACATTTTCCATAAAAAAACGTTTAAATGTTTTAATACGATTTTTAAGATAAATATACGTGATCGTTGCCTGGAATGAGTCCAGATTGCTTCCTTAATTGACATTGATTTGAAAAGTGTTGTAGCAATAGAGGCGGATAGATCATGATGCCTTTAATTTTATTCACTTGTTTTAAATTAAAAATGTATAATGTAATCAATATATTTATTTTATCCATTTGTTAGTCGAACTGTCAAATGTGCCATTTGATGGTAAATGTGCATCATCAGTCACTACTCTACTACTATAACCGATACTGTTATGACTCTTAATCCTGTTATAACTCGAACCATTTGAACCGGAACATGAAAAACAAAGTATTCCTGTTTGGCAGTAGAATATATCACGAGTAGATGTTACCTAAGCTCATACGGGCTTGCGCAAAGCCCTACACCAAGTAATACTTAAATTGCTATAACGACAAAGCATTGTAATCATAATAAGTTAATAACTATTACTATTATAACTACAATATATACTAAAATAATATATGAGGCAAAATCAAGATAAAAAGTATATATCAGACTTGATAAATAACTAAGCGAGTCAGTGAGGTTGATTAATTAAAATATATTATATGTACTTACCACAAAACTCTTCAAAACCAATGCTCAATCTTATTTCTTTCTTTTAGTTATGTACGAATGGCAAAAATATAAAACATATAAAAATACTTCACATACTTTCTAAACCAAATTTCCGAATATAAAAATTCAAAACATTTATGATGTACTACTGTACATTACAGTTTTGTTTTATGAGTGTACCTACTAGTAAAACACATGCGTAGTATTGATTTAAAATATATATTATTACGTTCTTAGATCTGAATACTTTTACCGTTTATTTAAATTCAAACATGACGTGAACAAACTTAGTAGGTCTTCAGGCTTTAAGTATGCAGAACTTTTTGTTTGTAGCAACGGTACTATTGTGAAGACAAGTGTTCGACAATTGCTGCCAATCATCAGTAATGTTATAATTCATACAACGTGGGGTTGACTTGAAATTAATTTTCATATTATGATTACTTTAAAAAAATATATCAAGTTATTAAATTACAAAAAATAAAAACACATGATAATTTCTTAAAATTTATTTTCTATGCAACATAAAAAAATATCCATCGTAGTTACAATAAATTACCGTCACTTAATGCGAAATAAACAGTTTATTATTAATTCTCCAACTCAAATGTTCATCGTGCCAATTACATCAGGCAGTAACACTTACATTTTGTCATGAATAACTTTAAATGCAATTAAAGTTGAACAATATTTTGAAAACATTTCAAAAGCTAAAAATAGTCATAACAGAGACACATTCTGAAACACCCGTACAGTACATCTGTATATATTATACTACTCTTATAACCCGGAAATAATAACTCCATCACTTGTTATTTAAAGAACGTGTCTCTATTATGACTCTGTATACAAAGACTTAAATTCACTAAGATATATTCGAGAAATACACTTTACTATTTCAACTGTTACAAGATTAATTTTTTACATTACGTCAAAGTTTTGAATACAATAACGGTCAAATGAAATATTCCTGCACATTTATTCAATCGCAACACATAATTGACAAAGGTTTGTCATGTAAACTAATAATTCGGAATACAAAACCGGTACACTTTTGTGACGTCAGAAACATTTATAAATGCATATATTGTGCTATACGTCGTACAAGAGCGAGGGACATTCGTGTAAGATATTATCTATCTATTTTCTCTAACTTGAAAATGGTTCTCCTCCACAGTTATAAGGCAAGTATCGACTAACCGATTTGTTTATTGTTGAAGAGGTAAAATGTAAAATGAACACATATAAAACTCTAATATTCTTAAGGGAAAAGGCAGTGATATATATCACCGTAATTTTGAGTGAGTCAACAATTTAACGTCATTTGTCATTTTGAATGTTAACAATTATACCGAGAGAGAATCTATCATTTATTAACAGCACGGTTTAATAAAAAAAGCGACGAAAACAGACGCGAATCGAACAAGGCATTCCTACTATATTAATTAAAATATATATATATATATATATTAAATTCTTACTAGACAATAGACATGATAAAGACTCCTTAACAAACAACTTAAAGGGGCTAAGATAACAGTGCTTTCAAATATAATAATGCAATGTCATAAGGTACCAAGGTTACTCAGTAAGCTCAAAATCAGAACAATGTTAGTGTTGCAATTATAAATATATATAAAACACGAGCTAGGTAAAAATCATGACCAGAACGTAATTCTATCGAACGCAACGGCCACCGTCGGTCTAGTTTTAAAAACATTGTCCAGATTAAATCTGACTGACAACTTACGTTTGACAAATAGAGGATATTTTCACAAAATCAACTTGGTCTGACCGCGTGGAATGTATTTTAGGACCCGACACCTTTCAGGCGCATAAATAAATATTAAATATATAAATAAACATTTTATATCCACTGTCAACCGAACTCGATCATTGAAACATTGCATAAACAATAAAAGAGTACAGACAAGAGTTACTCGACAGTGTATTTTGTTGGGTAAAATAAATAATGCAAAGAATATATATACTCATTGGAGTAGAGCGACAAGCGAACGCCTTAGCTGTCTAACATTAGATAACACGAGACCCTTAACACTAACACGAGATACATTTGAGACATGGGATCGAAAAAATTGCCATGTACATATTCCAAAACGAAATGTTGGTGCATGGCAACACTGGTGAAGCGCTCGTCTGTATCACGTCAAGGATTACAACTGGAAACATCAACTTGTCATAACATCTGTATGGTGCGGCGTAAAGGCAGATAAATATTAAATTGGGAGATAAAAAGCCTTAACATTTACTATCACTAGTGGGAAAATATTATGACGATTGACGTCTCAGCAACAGTTAAATTTTATGGCCATTTTTATGGTTTAATTATATTTAATTCGTTTTTATATAAAGAGAGCGGTAGTTTGAGATTCATTTTAATATCGTTACAGTAATGCGATTTACAAGGCGGTTACTTCGATTCGTTTCGTCTCCCGTTCCTATAATGAAAGCTGAGCAAGTTGCCGCGACACTGACAGACAAACAAACGGTGCACCTTATCTACGTTTCATACGATCACAACATCGAATACAAATCGTCTCCGATCACCTCCGCAAAGCACCAACATCGTCCGGTGGTCAAACCGCTCGCTTACAAAAATACTCGATACATTCTTTATAGGAAAATATATTTATGATATAAAGAGTAATTGCTCTGTTTTTTACAATATATTACTTTTAAATAATTCAAATCAAACTATCCGACCATTACTGTATAACGGTCACTTGATTGTATAGTAGGAGCTAACGGTGAAAGATGGACCCTAAAATGCTACAGAAATTAATAATAGTTGCAAGAAGCGAATACATTTGCTCTATATAGAAGAATAAATATCGGAATTGATCATTTTAATCTTAAATAGTAATAAAATATAATTCTCATCGTGGTCCTAGCAATTTTGTAGACAAGTGTATAAGAAAGATATGCATTTTATATAAAAAATAAACGTGTTAGAATGGTGCCAGGTTTTATTATTCAAATTTAATTCTCGTTACGTTTTGATAAGATTTACGCAACCAGTATAAATAGAGTATTCTAGACATCCTCAGCGTATCTGACCACCGGCATTCAGAGCAAATATTTTTCTTTAAATTTAATCAAATACCATATTATCTGTGACAAAAATAGCATTTCTTATATTCCAAGTCTTCGCGATCTACCGCACTTACCATACGAGTAATTGATATCGAGCCAGAACCGCCTCCTACATTCTATGCGAGCCCATCATTTCCTATAAATTTGAACCTCATCTCCGAGGCGACAGAGATCCCTCGATGTTCACACATTCGAACCTAGTGTCAGGCTATGAGGACTATAATATTACTCGGGTACTTAAAATCAGTCTTAAACAAACGAATCGCATCTCCATTGAAATCAAACATCCCGTTCGACACCGTACATATAAAACAAACCGAACACAGTGTAAACTCAAAGAGCTCTCTCATAGCCGTCATCACCGACACCGACCGGGGCCGACGTCACGGGCGGCTCGTGTCGTAACCAGCGGCTCCCTCGAAGTGATAAATTGAAACTAAATAGATACGAATGATATCAACGAATTCAACAGTGGCAGTAGAGGGACCCGGAGCGCGCCGCCCCGCCTACACGTAGGTGGGCGGCTGCGCGGCGGGCGCGGCGGGCGCGGGGGGCGCGGGCGGCGCGGGCGGCGGCAGCACGCGCGCGCCGGGCACGTACTGCCCGATGAACGAGCCGTCCTCCGTGAAGCGACCTGCGGGCGCACGCGTTAGGGCCGGTTACGTATGTAGCCAGGGATATTGAGGATCACTCGTAATCATTTCTGTTGTCCGTTCCCCTCCTCTTGAGTGACATTTTTTTTCTATATTTTTACGAGTGGTCCCCGTGGCGGCGACGTATATTCTTGACGGGTTTTATTATAATTTATATTTATTTTAAACATTCGATATTAACTTGTTTTATAAAAAAAAGATAGGCGGTCGTGAAAAGGGAAGCATAAATGTTATATCATAGGAATGTTAAACAAATGAGCTCACAATTTAAAAAAAAGTGTTGTACAAAAAAAAATATATAAACAAAAAAAAAAAAACAAAATCATACCTCTTTTGAAAACATAAAAATGGCGGCGCGTGCAGGAGATAAAGGATAAACAGACAAGGACGGAAACATGGATACGTTTATCTATTCTATTCTTACAATAAATGCAAACTAAAAACATAACGCTCGTGCTCAATATAAAGACTATATTATATTTAGAAACATTCACTGCAATTCACTGTCTATAATATCTTTTTTACAACCTAATTAGCTTACAACTAACGTGTACTTAACACCTAACCTAAACGCGTAAGTAGAAATGACGCCTTGCAATTGTTGAACATGTGGAACGACCTTTACTGCGACTATTTTTGAAATAGTACAATAAGATCAAAACGTCCTTACATTACCGATAAAAACAAAGAAATTCGAATTTCAAAGAGATTCTAAACACAACCAAATAGAATAAAAAATGGTGGATAAATTTGTTGAATGGGCCGATCAAATCAGAGACCTCACTTTGCAGCGATCGGTCGATTGGTTCTTGTTGTGATGCAATGGCACTACGTTTAAGATTCGTCTAGCGGACAGAACGTATATCAGCTTTGTGCAGCCTAAGTGTGTGCGGGGTGGGAGGGGGCAGGAGGCGGGGTTAAACGAGCGTAGCGAAGGCCTGCGAGGCCGAGTCGGGCTGACCGGAAGTGGGCGGGCGTCGCTTCCGCCCGTACTGGCCGATGAACGAACCATCCTCGTTCATGCCCGCTGTAATAATCATGCGTACAGGCAATCGTGACAAACGACATAAAGGACTCATGCGATAAAAAAAATAAAAAACTAAAAATTAAAACATCATGTCATGCTCTTAAAAAAATGAAAGGGTGTGTAATTCAAATCGATCTATCCGACATCCACATACCTGTCTCGCCTTCGCCATACTCGGCCATGGAGTCGGTATCGCTCTCGGGTCCGGGCTTAGTGCCGCTGCTCATCGAATGCCGCGATTTGTTGTCAAGTCTGAAAATTAATCAAATTCCGCATCACATGAACCGATACACGAACAAGCGGCACTCGCGAGAGAGAGCGAGAGAGAGCGAGAGCGGGTACTGACGGGTGCGTGTACTCGTGGAAGGCGGCGTCGGGGCAGTCGGCGCGGCCGTGCGCCAGCTCGCGGTCGTGCACGTCGTACTTGCCGCCGCGGTTGCGGCGCGCCACGCACACCAGCACCAGCACCAGCAGCAGGAAGGCGAGCGCCACCATGACGCCGATGAACCAGCCCGCCGTCGCCGTGGCCTCCTCGCGCGGCCGCACGCGCGGGTCTGCGGCGCGGACGCGTTTCGTTTCATTTAATCCCAATGATAAACTTTTACAAAATTGTATACAAAAGTACGAGTGTAGTAGGTGTTTAAATCTATTCAATATACTATCTGATTAGACTTACCGATATTGGTATCGACAACTTTGACTTCGCTGGTGCTGAAGTATTCACCGTCGTGAGCGGTGACCTTCACCTCGTACTCCTGCCCCGGCTCCAGGCCCGTCAGGATGACGTAGTCGTCCTCCGTGACTTCGTTGCTCTGCAACCAGTCCGGATGACCTTTCAGTCTGTACCAGGCGACAAAATGTGTACCGGCGTGACCGTCAAGGGAGGGAATCCACCTGACCAGGATGTGAGCCGTTCCCTCCTTGGCCGGTAGCGTACTGGTCTCGAACACTGGTATGTCAGGCACCGCGTTGACCATAGCCTTTGTTGTTTGTTCTACATAATATTTATCTCCTTCTCCTGCTTTTGTCTTCGCGCGGATTTCAATTCTGTACTTCGTGTTCGGTTCTAATCCAGCCAACTTTGCGCGATCAAATTTGGGATCAATCTCTTTTTTTCTCTCTTGCAGTGGTCCGAGGGATGTGCCGGTGACTTTTTGGTAGTAGATCTTATATCCTGTCAATATACCGTTTTCGTCCAATGGTTTGTCCCATTTGAGAAGCATAGCTGAAGATCCTATCGGATAAACTTCGAACGATCTGACCGTTCCAGGTTTACCTTCTGGAGTTACGAAGCTAAGAGTTTCACTGGGGGGTCCGTTGAATCTTCCATTGTAGACTAGGATCCTAGCATTATTTTTCTTGAACGGCTTAAATTTAGAGACTAGAGCACTGGACGCGTCGGCTTTAACCAAAATTTCTTTCGGCCGGTCTTCTTCTCCATCTGACCAGGTCTGGATTTTGTATCCTTTAAAGTGTCCTCGGACCGACTCAGGCGTCACTGGATTCCAACTCAACAATGCTGTAGTGCCCGTAGTTACTTGGACAAGGGTGAAGTTTAATGGTGCCTGTAATGGAGTATCTTCACCTGACCATCCAATAACTTCAACTGGGGCGACATTCGAAGTTCCTTTGGAATTGACAGCGATTACCTGTAAGGACATAAGCGTAAAATAAACTTTACTTTACTAAAATGTTTAACCTGAAAAGTAAATGTATAATAAAAAAAGAATGATTGAATTTACCTTGATCTTGTACGGTTGGAAGGTTGGCGTATTGGGCACTACAAGTTCAGTCTGCTGCCAATTCCTAACCTGCTCCTCGGTCCAGGTCTGCCCCGTGATGTTTCGTCTCCAAGACACCAGGTAGTAGAAGCCGGGACCGTTGTGCTCGATCTGGGGCATTTTCTGAAAGAATGAGTAGGAATCGTTAAATCAGAGTCGCGACCGCTGGGTGCTGGGCGCTGGCCGCTGGTCTCCGACACGCACCGACCACGAGATGACCATGTTGGTAGGGTGGCTGCCCTCGCCCTCGACGCGGTCGGGGTTCTTGTAGGGCACGTCGGCGCGCGTGGAGCACACGTCGGAGTGCGCGGAGGGCGCGGAGGGCCCGATCTTGTTCCACGACAGCACGCGGAACGTGTAGTTGGCCCACGGGCTCAGCTCCACGGCCCACGACGTGTCGATGGCGGGCACGCTGTCGCTGGCCAGGTCCCAGCTGTCGGGCGTGAAGCTCGTGTTGTACTGGATCGAGAAGCGCAGGATGGGCGCGCGGTTGTCGCCCATCGAGTGCCAGCGCAGCTTGGCCAGCTTCTCGTGGCACTCCACGCCGTCCAGCGCCGGCGGGTTGGGCTTGTCTGCGGACGGAGGCGGTTGGATCACTCGAATGCGGAACGTGTGTTATTGTTGAGCCGGGCGCCGCTCGCAATAGGAGCATACCTTGAACGGTCAACGTCGCCTGGGCGCGCGCCTCGTCGATGGCCGTGCGCGCGATGCACGTGTATTCCCCGGAATCCAGCTCCGTGGTGTCGGATATGAGGAGCGAGTAGTCGTTGGTCATCCGGAATCTCGGTTGATTCTCGAAATCGATCGGCTGTCCGTCGTTGAGCCAGATGATCTCCAGTTTCAGCGAGTCATCGGCGTTGGCGTTGCAGCGGAAGGTCGCCGAGGAGCCCGCCGCGACCTCGTAGTGCTCGGGTTTGTCCGTGATGACTGTGCGTTCTGTAAGACAGAGGAAACGTTTATTTTCGTCTTTTATTGCTTTCATTAAATGTATAATTGTATATACATTTATAATAAATACAGAAATTACGCATTTCTATGTAGTCCCTATAACAACTCTTATTTAAGGTTAGTACAATGAAATAAACGTTACGGTACAATTAGCGAAAAGAAGATCATACTAACAGAAGAAACATACTAACTTTTAACAACAAGCGATCCAAATGCAGACTTTTCTCCAAACTTGTTCTTTGCATAGCACTGGTAGGTGCCCATGTCGGTGTATGATACGTCTCTGATCACAAGGTCGCCCTCCGAAGTTATGTTGTACCTGACGAGCGAAGAATTCACGTGATTAACATTTTTTAAGGTTATAAACGAGCAGGTAGCCTGGCAAATACACCACCTGGTGTTAATTGGTAACCAGCACCGTAGAAACTGGCACTATAAGAAGTAATAAGCATCCTTTAGATCCCAATATTCTGGGAACCAAGATTTTATTGAATGTTGTGCTTGTAGTTAAGTGAGCTAGTGGATTCAGTCAGCCGTCTAACCGAAATACAACAATACAAAGTATTGCTTTTAAACAGTAGAATATAACATAATTATATAGATAGCAGGGGCCAAGCGAGGGAACTATATGACCTTATAGAACCTTGTTTAGCAATGGCCCAATCACTCATTACGTCATAATAAATCAACGCAGAAGCTGTTCTATTTGGCGATAACCAACACTGCCATTAAAACATTAATTTTTTTTTACAATCATGTAAAACAAAATAATTAATATGATAACTTTATTAACAAATTGATAAGTTCTCGACAAACAGTGTTGTTTCTTATTTATTAAGGACATTTACTATCTAGAGTAAACTAATTGGCAAATCAAGACACGGAAATAGTTTACGTTTATCGAGTCGCTGAGTGGGTGGCCAAGACATTATGAAACAATTATTTTAATAACAAGAAAAGTGCCGAGGCTGCTATTCGGGGATCTAGAATTAACAGTCATTGACATAATTAAGACCATAGGCCATACTATACTATAATAGGTATAGACTATGAATATGACATACACTGTACGATAGGCATTGCAATAGTTGGTCAAAAGCTTATCTTACTCTCTCTAAATAAATCTAGACAAATGATATTCATAATTGTTTCCTTTTATCTATTTTTAAAATTTCTGGAAAAATAATAATTGAAGAATTAAATTATATATTTCTACGTCTTAGCTATTACCGTAGCAATGTATAAAAATAACATGTAATCATTGACACCATTTTTGACGGGATCCAAAAGAAACAACGACTGTATATTAGTGTGGTAACTTTGTCCAAGAGATACGATTGTTTTATTGTTATATTTATATCGAAATTTTCGTGCTTTTGGTGTATCTTTATTTTATTTTGGTGTATTTGTATTTCAGTGTGCCTGCATGTACCAGGCAGCCTAAACAATAGCAATGGTCTCTTAGATTGAGGTTGTAATTTTGTCGGCGAAGTTTGTGACACCATATCAATTCAAATTATAGAGGACAATACTCACTTTCCCCCGGTGACGTCGACGTCGTCTCTCATCCATTTGACGATAGGCTTGGGCGCGCCGAACACGCGACACTTGAGAACCGCTTCCGAACCGTCCACTTTGGTCAGATTTTCCGGACCCTCCTTGATTTCTGGCGGTATGGCTAGAAACAAAATGTATAATTTGATAAAATGAAGTCAACTAAAAGTCTATTTATTATTATATAAAGATGATGCACAATTTTCTTAATATAAATGAAACTAATAAATCACTCGAAAAGATGAATAATTTTGTAAAAAAATTTCGCGTTCGAGACCACAGATTATACTTAATTTAATTAACATTTTGGCAGATTCTAAATAAAAAACATACGATCTGGTCTTGGTTCTTCCAGTCCTGTAGTTAATGGATCATTAATTAAAATTACTCCGCATAAGATTTATAACCATTCATCACAGATATAACAATTAGCAGAGTACAAATTAAAAGTGAGGACGAATTCATTCCGCTAATGTATTTCATAAGTTGTACCATGTATATCTTAATTTATCATCTAAAAATCCATTTTTAAGCCAGAAAATGTATACAGAACACGCATTAATCACCATTTTTACTGTCTCGACCTATTTATTTATAAATAATTCATAATAACTCTCGCATTGTGAGCATCCGCAACAATTCGTAGATGCAGTGTGGGCGTGTGAATGTACCGCCGTCCAGCGACCTGAGCGGATGTCTCTAATACACCTCGCATCTATCATTTAGACTGAACTTAGGTTGATGCAGGATATGATGCAGTATTTGTGAACGTCTTAACGGATTTTTGATCACGTTTTTTATACACGGTTAAGAATAATAGCTAAAATGATCGTAGTACAAAACGAAATCCTATTTCTGAATGTAATACTATTATCCGTAAATGCTAAAGCGTAACGTCATATTATATACGTTACCGTGAACAAATCGATAACTAAACAAAGGTGTGAAGGGTGATTGAACTTTGGGCAAAAAAAATATGCCCCCGGGTTGTAACCAACCGCGGTCCGGTATTTTCGGGGGTTGCAGATGATTCAGCCGCAGGTACGGAACACGCTTTGGATACGCAAGAATTTGTGCAGCTGGATGTTTTTTTGCATCACTTGAGTAACTAATCTTTGCGTAGTTTTTTTTTTAAATGCTCGTTGTCATTAAATTATAATGTTTTTTGTAACGGTTTGTTTACACAATGGCAATAGTTGTAGAAAAGTTATACATACACCGTCGTAGTATTTCTTTGTATTCATTTTAATAATAAGTATATTTTAAATATCTAAATAATTATTAAATAAATAATAATAATAGATGCGACTTGGCAAGAATTATAAACCAACGGCGAAATTAATTTTTTTTTCTTGTTAGAAATAAAATTTCCTTTAAAGTTAAAAAAAAATCACACCCAAATAGTCTTGATATTTTATTGTTTATTAACAAGTTACCTAATTTTCATGTTCGTTACGAATTGTTTAATGCAAAAATCATATTATTATTTATACAGTGAAGAGGACTCGTCAGCTGTGACGCAAAAGTAACGACGCCTTAATTAAAATTTCCTCTCAGATACAAATAACACGACATAGTAAATATGAACGTAAAGCTCGCTTATGATTGTGGACTGAATTACGACAATCATTTATAAGGATATTTCGAAAGCAATATTCTGACGTATAGTGACATCAGAAATCTGTTTTTAATTAAGATGTGAATAATTCTGAGTAATAATCTTTTTCACTTTACTATGAGTGTTTCTATTTTTTTTTATATTCTTAATTAGCTAACTAGCCTGATAGAAGTTGTCCTGTATAATTTCAACTACATACAAAAATAGTACCAAAAAAGTACTCTTCGGGAAAAATATTCCCGATTTTAGTTTCTTAGTTTTACTCTACATAAAAACCTAATTCAAACAAATCGGTCTAGCCGTTCTCAAGTGACGTACTTATTTTAGTTTGTATTATTTAAATTAAAAAATAAAATATACTTACATTGTACATTTATGTAGACGTCCTTATAAACGTATCCGTTCGAGTTGGTCGCGTTACAACCGTAGTTGCCCGTATCTTTCTTCACCAGATCCGTGATGATGATGGAATTAGACGTGACCTGTCTTCTGGGGTTAGATTCCGCTTGCTCTATCGGTTTACCGTTGTGCACCCAAGCTATTTGAGGTTCTGGTGTACCGCCAGCTTTACAATTTATAATGGCTGTCTCCCCTTCGGCGAGGTTCTGGAATTGCGGCTCTTCGATGAAGAAAGGAGCGGCTGTGGAGGAGATATGTTACGTATATAGCGTCTTCGAAGGAGTTTCTTTCGTCGGTCAATGCGTCCTTTATTTTAGAAGAATAAAAGACAAATGTATAGATATATGATGGTAAAAATATTGATTGTAAATACACAACAAAATCCAATCCTTAACTTAGCTGGACGTAAAATATAACTCGGATTTTCCCATACGTAATATTAATTATATTATTTGGTGATAGACGAGTCCGTTGCATGATAGTTTCCTTGTGTGAAAAAAGGAAAATCGATTCTTGACAAAATAAGATCAGAATCAGATCCTCTGATCTGATTTCGTCTATAAAAAGGGCAAGAAAATATTCCCCGTGCTCAAATACCTATACATACCAATTGTCAAAAATACACATATAGCTATATGTTTATGTCTTCGGAATATATTAAATATGGAACGTGCATTACCCAGCAAGGAATTTGTTTATGATATATTATATTAAATTTAAACCATTATTTTTAAATATATGCCACGTCAAGGAAATATACAGCTTGGGGCCTTTAAAATGGTCTACTTTATAATTTCGATGAGGGTATTTCAAGCCCTTTGAACTCTGTTTAGTATGAAATCATCAAATATAAAGTATTTTATGACTAACTAAGTGCTTACTTGAAAATACAATAAATGACGAATAAAGGAAAAACGATAAAATTTTATAACTTAGTTCATTTTGAATTTAAGTATATCAATGTTTCTTTTTCAAAGCATCAACTTTAGGTAGCATTATATTCGAAATTTATAATCCCCTACCGGAGGGTAAATGTTGTATCGGTATAACGAATGGGATTTAAGTTATTTTGAGGGGTAGGAACGCATTACATACATCATGTCATAAATACTACGGTTTTTATTTCAACCACCATTTGGCAAAATACGCTTCCCTGGTTCCGTATGCATTTTCCCTTTGTTTCAACACCTTTTAAGGCTCAAATGTTCAAATAAAGCCATTGTTACGAATCCAGCCCCTCGCGAGCAGAACGTGATCGCGTGATTAAAGCAATGCATGCGACTGTAGCCCTCAACAATGCCAGTAACACCTTCGTATTGAAAACATTTTTTTTATTTTACGTTAATTATTTTTCCCCCATTTGTAAACACTTGAGGAAATATCAAGTAAAAATAGACCTCTTAAGCGAAAATCCGACTTTACATACAAATTAAATTCACCCGTTACATTAATCGTTCGCTCAGTTATTTATTTTTATTTATTTAAAATTGGATCTTGTATTAACTCTTCTATTTTTGAATTTCCGAACTTATTAAAGTTGTTTAAAAAAACAGCCCCCAATAGTCAAAGGATTATGCTGGACAAAGATGTCTGGATCTTATTCCACTAGGTTTGGCAGATACCGAATCAAAATTACTTCTTACAAATGAACCTGACACCACCGAGCAAGATTTATTAAACACGGATTAAGCACATGAAAACATATTCATTAAAATTGTATTTATACCAAAATACTTCAAGGTTGTGCAAGTGTGCAGTAATCCAGGGATGTTTATATATCGCATACATAACACTTAGATGTAATCCCTCAATTGTCGCGTGCATTGCTGAGTTATTCGCGTGACACAATTACTCCAGCGTAGTGACGCGTAACAGCAATGTACTAAACAATTTATGTAACGAGATTATGCGATCGCTTTGCTGGAGTGCGATCGGACATTATCTTTCGAACTGCGGTCAGGAATTATTGGAATTTCTGATTATTGGAAGTTCTGTCGAACTGTGTTTAGTTAGCTGAGTTTGCTTCTAAGGTATTCGATGAGCGGCATTGTCCTATTGCATTACAAGTGACTTCTTCTATTTATTGACAAAATGAGTTACGAAAAATCACAAGTTTACATTACTTTTGAAAAACGAACACGCCTATTTTTTTCAACGTAAGGAAAATTCGCGAATCTTGTGCTGGTATTTATGGCGTTTACAAAATTCTCATCAAATATTCCGTAGGCTTATTAGATCATAAAACGCGCTGCAAGACGCTTATATTTGCATGTACCAAAAATGCGAAACGGTCCATTGTCCGAAATATTGCGCCCTTATAGGGACAGCGACGAACCTCGCCTCAATTGGACGCATTAGAGCCGCACTTCCGGACCGTCATTACGACTAAATTACGCTTACGCTGGAGGCGTTTCATGATATAGAATTAGAGCAATCAAACGTCATCGCTGTTATCAAGTCATGTTATAAAAACAAAATAACATCTTCTTACACATGTTTCTCATTGAAGCACGGTGGTTAATTATGAAATCGCTGGATGAAATTTCTAACGGCTCTAAATATATGAGCAAAGTTCGCCCTTTCATTTGTACGGTGGGCGTAATCAGACTATATTATGATCCTATAAATAGACGAGCCGGTATAACGATGCTCATGTACACGCCCGAGTCGTCAGCTGGGCAACATGAAAGCGCTCTCCGCGAAATAAATAACCGGGTTGCGATATTCATAAGGCAAGGGAAATGGTAAGGGTGAGGGCACTCGTTCAGGCTTGCTTGGGTTCGAAAGTTTCTCTCGTAAAGCCAAAGAATATTTTTTATTTACGAAGCTCTGAAATAATTCTTCATGAACGATTTTGTATGCCGTCTGAAACGTCGTGTTTAATTTGCATTAGGTATTTTGAGCCGTTAAATTTTTGAGGTAAATTGAAAATATGAGCCCAGAAAGGGTACAAAAAAATGGATGAATATATTTATCGAGAAGTTTTGTGTGGTTTAATTTAACATACCTTCAACGTTTAACTGGATGGAGTACGTCTGGGCAGTACCAACACCGTTGCTGACTTCGCATGTATATGTTCCCTGATCTTCGTAACCAGCTCGTTTGATGACTAAAGTTTTTCCATAATTGTCTTGAGTTATCCGCTGTGATGATAATATCGTCCGTCCTTCTTTTTTCCAAACCACTTGAGGTAACGGCCTATAGATTAAAATTGCATAAATTTCGGACGTTGCAAATATGTCTCGGAAGTAATTACAGGTTATAAATATTTATATTTAAGTAGATTAGTTGGCGCAAAGAAACCCATAAATATTGTTTCATAAATATACAAAAAATGCGATTCACTGCATCTACGTTGTACAGCTTATATATAAATAAACTAAATCGCTGGTATTTATTTACCCGTTTTTATTTTATAAACACTATTATTCAGGAAACGGTATTTATAAACGACAATGATAAAATACCACAAATAACAATGGACGATAAATCACAATTGAATTCAATAATAGGACATGTTCCAGATTGCTGTTATCCAAGGTTTTCATAGTTCACAGGAACATGTATGATTTATCGTGTTAAAAATAAAATCACAGTCACTAATGACACATGTGCAATGTTAGGCGCCATTAACTTAGTGATTCATTTGATCATGTTGATAGTTACGAGGCTTATTAAAATTCTCAAGCTGAGTACACGGGTACGTCTAAAGGCGACCTATTTGGCACACGCCTCCCCTTATAAAGCCAAGTCTGAAAAATGCATTATAAAGTCATTACCCTGATTCTCTAAAGTAGTTCAAGCATTATAACAATGTTACTTTGACGGAACAAGATCAAGTCTGTTAACTGAATAAATAGCATGCGGGTATCGGTGCCGTATATTTTATAGATGAAAGCATCCTATTTGTCACTTTAATTGTTTGAATACTTACGTCCCGCCATAAATGCAATACAGCTCCACTTTCTTGCCTCGCCATGCTTTCTCCACTCTTCTGGTCGTATATTGCCGGACAGGGGGATACTTATTCGATGTCGGAGATATGCCCGTTTGCTCAACTTGCAGGTAAACTTTATTACCTAACTTATACTCATTTCTGAATACTGATTTTGCGGCACATGTGTAGGCGTAGTCTACGCTCGCGTCGAACCGAGTTACGTTCGAGAACCACAGGTTTCCCTCAGGATCTAATGTCATACGTGAATTGTTTATCGTCTTGAGCTGCCCTTGTTCGCCTTGCAACATCCAGTAGACATTCGGACTGGGGTGACCATCAGGAGGCGCGCAGGTAAGGTTGAATGGATGACCTTCCTGAGCAGTAATTGTTTGTTGAGGTCCATCGGTTTCTTTGAATGAGTTGAGCTCTGCTTTCCTCACGTAAACCGAATTCGAGGTAGCTGTTCCCCATTCGTTGTAAGCGAAACATTGGTACTGGCCGAGATCCTCGTTGCGTGGTTTACTAACGACCAGCGTACCACGGCCTGGTTGCTGCGAGATTCGATTGTCGTAGCTCGTATATTCAAAGGGCTTGCCGTTCTTGATCCACCTATACCTGTTGGACAAAAATAACCGGTTAAGTATGATGTAATAATGAAACGAGAAACTGTCGATTCATTATAATTAGCCATGACAGAGTTTTTGCACGTTCAAACGAACCTTACTCCCACTACATTTTATAATAAACAATGCTGTTAAAAGAGTACCCTTAAATAAATATTATCTTTGGTGGAATATAAAAACGTTGTTTAACATTTTTATATATTTACATAAAAATATACTAAACATTTCTCGTTATAGATGTCATAATATTCGAACGTTGGTAAAGCATTGAAATGTCAATAACCGACAACAAAGGACTATCGGAACAATATGTTGGATTTCCTGAATTATTTTTCAATACTTTCACAATAGCAAACAATTTTTGCGTTATAATTAATTAAGAACTTTGCCCTTAATTTCGAGGTAATCAGAATAGGTTAATTGAAGTTACAGTTTTTCATAGTACTAAGCCAGTTAATTTAATAAATATTATTACGTTCTGTATAGTAAATAGTATATCCAAAGTAATTTGAGTAAATATAACATTATTAACAGTGACACAATATTTCCGATGTCTGCTTCTTGAGATGGCTGCGTTGAGTCAGAATGACTGACTCATGAATAATTTATTAGGATTCATAATGTTCATGAACGAACTTGCTTCTCCTAAGCCGCATATGGATACAGACAGCTTCACTTTGGTTGTAAAAGTTGATAAGTTTTAACTTCGGGTTCGAAGTATTCCAAATTTAATTAAGTTTTTTATATCAATTAAAAATTATATCAAAATCAAATCAATTGTTTTGATGGAACTAGTTTAAAATTAAATTACAAGATTTGACCCAACACACATATGTTATTATATAAATATATGTTACATAAAAGTAAAGCATTTACTTAAAACACTTCGAAGACGCGAGAAGTAAAAGTTTAAGAATTCATTTGTATAATTAATTATTTTTAAAGAGATTACAATAATTTAGATTGACGCAGACCCTCGTTGAGTTCGATCGGCATGAAATCACAAAACGTCTATTGATTATGCAATAAGTATTGTGTTCCAGATCTGGAGTTTCATTAGTCAAGAGTTTGGAGCACCTATTATACATTCAGTAATATAAACTAGGCACGATGTTTTCAGTATGTTTACGTCATTCAGTTTATAGTGAGAAACACTTCTAAATAATTGTTTTATAAAGCTTCCTCTACTAACGAGATATTTAATGAGCGAAGTTTTAAGCAATTATCACACTGTCCAGAGAGACAATTCATGCATGGAACATTTTTTTATAGTTCAAGTAAACATAATGTATATATTTTAGTGATATTTGTTAACACCCCACAATCTGCTTTTATGACAGGGTAAAGTATTTAACTATAAAAATACCTATAGGCAACGATCACGATAGGAACTCAGCCCTCCCATACGAATTCGAATTGCCTTCCACTTAACCGAACTCGTTACAGCCAAGTGTGTGCAAATATGTCCTACGCGAGGGGAATCCTACTATGAAGATGGGACACTTGAATCAAGGAGCCATCGTCATCCCGCTCTCTTGGTGTAACGATTCTTCAGTTGATCTTCCAAATCATTAATTCTTAAGTCAGATCTTTTGAACGTTTTTTACCAAACAACAGTGCAGAAAAGGGAGCGCATTAGATATACTGTCTGTATAGTATATTTTTATTTCGCTAAAAACTATTGGAACACAATAACGAAACGCAAACGGCATCAATAGGAGCGCTCGGGGCGATAAGAGGAAGGGAATATTTGGTTTGCTGACTAATTGGATAGTTTTGTATTATATATTTAATAGTCATTTACTAATTCAATTTCCTTAAAAGTATGTTTTGAACTAAAAGGTATTTCTTCAAAAAAAAAAAGGTTTTTTTACCTTAATAGCGGTTTTATCTCGCCACTCCTAAAACAAGCACGCACGCACGCACGCACATCGTGGACAGCTATTTGGAAGATTTATCAATGCTATGACCTTAGACTATAGTTTCGTACTGTTTTCATTATGTAACAATATGTTCATGAATCATCATCATCCTCCTGCCCTTATCCCAATTTTACTTGGGGTCGGCGCAGTATGTCTTCTTCTTCCATACTTCCCTGATGGACGTCATCTCACAAGTGACATTCTTTCTAACCATATCGTCTTTCACACAATCCATCCATCGTCTCTTTGGTCGTCCCCTACCTCTATATACATCCACATCCATGCTCAAGACCTATTTAATAATTCATTTTTTTTAAATACTAAATACATTAACAAGATAAATCCGAATTATTTTTACAATCCGTATATTTTTTTGTTATGCTAAGAGATACACTGCAGTAAAGTGTGTGCACAAATAAAACTCTTTGTATTTGTACAATATGTTCAATGTATAAAGGAAGTAGGGCACGACTCGCTGTAAGAGCTTTTTTACACTTAGCATACTTGTTAGATTTCATACTTAACCCTATACTGTCACAGCCTTATATCCGACAAGATTAAAAAAAACTGCACAAGAATGCACTCATCTAAATGTATTCATAATACGTATTCGTATGCGTGATTATGCAAGAATACCGGTAATTTACATTAATCGCAAACGATTTGAAATGTTAACATACAATGAAATCATTCATATACCTTTTTATGGGTGCGTAGTTCATTTACTTGATTTATCGATAGTAAAAGACACACAACTTAAATTGTCTGGTTATAAGTCAAATGATAATACTTTATATGGCTGTGTTGGTAGGATGAGTTCGTGTACACAACAGCAAAAGGGACAAAATTGTATTCGCCATTTAACAGTTTATATGTCTCGTATTGCTAATGTCTATTGGGCAATTAGGTATAATTAGGGCGTCTTATATCCCGTCTGTATTACTACTACTATAATATTGAAAGTCTAGCTAATTGTACGTCTATATACATTAGTATTGTTAAATGCGTCAGCATATTATGTTGTTCTATGTAAGACGTTTTATTATTTATAGTGGCTGTTGTCATAGTTGCTCGCTCACCTTTCACATAGTAACACAAAACAGAATGTGTATCTGTGTAATAAGTGGTAAGTCGTGGTCTTAGTAATGTATGGGAATCAAACCGCACTACCGTTTGGAAACATTCAAACACTTACAGTGTTCGATCATCTGATTGATCGATTAAAGTAAAAAGACAATATTTTTAACGCAATCTGGGTTAAGAATTATGACAATTTATGCTCATAAATATATAGTCACACCCTGTAGTTATTATAAAAGGAAATTAGCTAGTCAAGTCACATTCGCAACAGGCGACGCGATGTTTAATTTACTAATGTATATTTCTACGTGACCCACTGACCCCCTATGGGTTATGGGTTATGGGTAACGGCTTATATTGATAATAAGTTATTTCTGTTTTTAATACTTATATGATTACTACTACTTACTATTATTGTTTATTTATATTGTATTAAAATATTATATACTATATTTTCTATCCATCTAAACCGGTAAAGTAATGAATCAAATTCGATAAACACGCAATAGTAAAAATAAAATGAATATAATAATATACAGATGTCAAATTGAAGTCTTATTAAAGTCACAAATTATATAATATTAGATGATATTGCATGAATTTAGATCATATTCCCTAATCGTTGTCGACCAATTAATTTCATATCGAAGTTTAGTTAATTTAATATTTATAGTTTCGAAAACTTGGCGGACATTTATTTTGAACAATAGAGCATTAACTTGGTGTTCGAATATTGTGCAATTTTCCTTAACATATTATGAGACTCAATAAATTGTCATATTTTGCTATTTCAAAAGATTTTATATGACTTTATTGTTTTATTTGATCAAAATGTCAAACATTACACGAATAGACAAGCGTCCTTCGCCTAGGTCACATCGCAATGCATTGTGCGATGCAATCGAAGTAAAGGTGCAGGATATAACCACTTTGCCACCCGGCGCGAATCTGGGAAGTGATATAACGAACGTCGTAAGAACATTCGCGTCCGTCTACGTCTCGAGTAGGTCAGTTGACATTTTCTTGCTAATCGATGACTTATTTCATTCAGAGCAACCATATACGATTAAAGTTAAAGTTATTCTTGCATATGATTAAAGTTCAAATTAAAAATGAGCTAAAACTAAAATACGAAAGTGAGTTTGTTTCCGAATCCGATTACAAACCGATCATGAAATTCTGAATACACGTTGTCAGAGGTAAAGATATAGTGTATCTATCAACTGCCACCACCACACGGGGCGGGAACTAGTCATGGTAAACATTTGCACATTCTCATCCCCAAAAATCTACCAGGCAGATTGAGATATATCTGACCTGTAATCACAAAACGGGAGATTATATCGATAGTGAGAACGTATAGGCTTGATACTTGTGTTCAATAACTCCGTGAACTTTCAAGTTTAACAAGTTTATATTGCATCTATGTCTCTATGATAAGAGCAATAAATGCAAAACTGTACATTTGGAGTTAGAGAGCGACCGACGTCAGTTTAAAACTATGAAATTTTGTTAATCGTATTATTTATTAGAAGTCATTGCTCCGTCGTTGGATAGAGGCAAACTATCAACTTCACGGTATTTTAAAATTCAATTTAACAATTATATATGTATCAAATAGTGCTATGTAATCTTTTGTATGTTTAGTATAATGAAAAAAAAACAAGTCTTTTCATACCATTAGAATAAAAAAATATTAAATAATTGGAACTATTTAGAAAAAATAATAAATGATAAATAAAATAATAAATAGTTTAAAATGCTGTTTTGCTGTCGAAACTAAAAACGCCCCGTGGATTCGCTTCGCATGGATGAATATAGACTACCTCGTTATAATTAGGAACGTCTTGTAAAATATAAAGGAAAGTAACAGCCCCGTATAAATATCCTACTGCTGGTCAAACAACTGTTCTCTTAAGAAGAAGGTAAAATAAAGTATACTCAAATATATAATACAGCATATTTACATATATATCTTGAAACTATACGTTATCACAGTGAGAAAGTTCCATTTCAATCGGGTTAGAAGGAATTTATAAGTATTTTTTGGTATTTATATTGACCCAACAGGAAATTAAGCATTAAACGGTAATTAATCATAACCACGTGTTACAGCGTCGATATCCCATACGATTAGAATGACGTCACACTGCTGGGAAAAAATTTAAGTATTATTTGTGTTAATTGGTATAAGTTTATAGCTTAGTTTTAGCTATATGTAAAATTGAGTCGAGTTAAGGTGTCGACGGAAGTGAAAATTCAATAAGACAGGGTGTAATGACCGGATGGTGTATAAGCGTGGATCCTGTTACCGGGAAGTGATTTAGCGAATAAGAGGATTAAATTCTGTTTACGTTTCACTTATTTCTCGGTTGCACTGGATTCTTATGGCTGTGGCTGAGACTAAAGTCTGAACTCCAGTAAACGTTTTGCTAGTTACATTTTCACGTTTATGGCGTAATTTGCTATTACGCGTCCATACTAATATTATAAATGTGAAAGTAACTGTCTGTCTGCGTGTCTGTTACGTTTTCACGGCTAAGCGACTGAACCGAATTTGATGAAATTTTGATGAAGCAAACTTGAATCTCAAAAAAGTATATAGGCTCGGCTTCTTTCGACGGTTCTTCTGATGTCAGGGTATTTTCTTTTCCGAACCTTTGGTAGTGTTTAATTCAACAATCAGTAAGTAAGTGTAATAATTCCATGGAAAAAAAGAATGTGATTTGATTTGTTTCGTTTGATTTATACCTAAACCTTCGACACTCTAACTAATAATCTAACTCTATCTTTAGTTTCGTCAGGTATTAATTACACGCAATATAATTTTGATAAATATTGCGATATTAGGATTGAAGTAAACTGAATGACAGGACAAGGAGGACGAATCGGTTTTAAAAAAAAATTAAACCAACAAACTCACTTATAGATAATAGTTATCATATTAAAATATACTTAGTCGTCTAATCATTTAGACGGAGTAGCGAGTCTTTCCATTTAGTTGACTTTTGTGGAATTTACGGAACTAGGAATATAAATGATAATAATACAATATACGACAAACGACAACCGACTATAACTCGCGTGGAAAGATGATAAAAGCAACCGTTATAAGTGGCGCCAGCTCAAAACTAGCTACCAGTTAGCAACGTATAGCTTTATAGCACGCTAAGATCGTAGGAGAAAGGACGATACTTTCCTGTTTTCCGTATGTGAAATTCAAGCCTTCCCTAGTCGTAATCCCCCAGGAGCCGGGGATGCTCTTAAGTAATATGGCGTGGTATGAAAGCGCTTACCGCGGTGTATAGAACTTGCATCGCGCACTCCTTGAAAGGTATTTTTGAGGACAAACTTTTTTCTTTCATAAATTCTAAGTTATCAGACTTCCTAGCAGTTTTTACTATATAAAATCGACGTATTTGAATGTTTTTAACGATTACTAGACGATTTTAGACGTACAATCGGTTGAATTGCTTCGAAACTAATTTAATATTTCATCTGACTCTTGTTTGTTAAGTTTTTTTAAACATAACGACAAAGGTAACACAATATAAACGTAAATCTAAAAACGCAAATAAAACCGCTGAGCTTAGCTATTTCATTATATATAATAAAAAATGACGTAATCCCGTCACACGATATAATTTTTTTTTATATGATTACGAAAGTAAAAGCATTATTTAATTAAAACGCAAAACTAGGGTGTAAAATATATAATGAATTTCACAGTCACCATTCGAAGGCTTTCTATTTCTAGGAAAGTAATTGTAGCGCAACCCAATGCAAACGGTAATGAGAGTTGGCGAGTGAAAATAGCATCGTGCCCACCTCCGGCAAATGTTTGACCAAACCACACGATTCAATTTAAGCTTTCATCTTATTCAATTTCCCACATTCATATTATGAAATCTCATCAATAATCGACTATTCAGGTTAACATTTCTGTGTTAGTATAAAAAAAAAACGTAAACATTAAAATTATATAACGTATATATTATATGATAACATGTAAGTTACTAAGTTACATTTACATTAAAATACAGGAAAACTTTTTAGCTGTTCTATATGGATCTTCTGAAAAGTTTATAGATTGTTATGATACATCATCTAAATATAACTAGAAGGTAGAGAAATATCGGTAATTTAATCAAGTACAAAGTAGAATATTTAGGTAATCTACATAAGTAAATGTATTTTAAATTTAATCCTAGCCTTTATAGATTATATTAGTAATTATAGTTTATAGCTGACAGAAATCAAATATTTTACGCATAGGGTCATATCACCCTGACCTTTATAACATAAGGCCGTTATGTTCATATTATGACATCATTGTTCTCGTCATATTTCTATCGTTTCTGATACTGTGACCGAGACATCGTGTGACAACATTTTGTTACAATTTACAACATGACATTTGAACTCGATATATGTACATGTTTCCAGTTAAATCAACACGTCTCAACCTATTTGGACAATAGTTCGATTGATTCAGCGGTGGTATAAGAACTCACTTCGCGTCTCATTTGTGAAATGTTGAAAATCGACATATACTGGATACGCTATTTGGATATGTGTGTCCTATAAATTTCTGACATTTCACGATTATGTTCTGCGGCGAGTTTCGGGTTTGTTCTCATATAATAGCTCTAGTGTCATAAACATTACGAAGTCACTAGAAATCTGATACGGTGGCCGGTATTCTTAAGGAGTTTCTTGAACCATAGAACGCATACGGAATATATCTAACAAAAAAAAGCCATATTTATACATTACCCTACACATTTATTGTATGAATATGTTTGTCGCCGCGATAATTTTATTTCTACTGTTATTTATTTTTGTTTTGTTATTCTATACTACGTAAATAGATTTACACCCAACGTATGTATACATACCTAAAACGTTGCATAGCATAAGAGTGCTATAACATAGGCGACACGATATGTCTCAAATATCGATGTATGATAAAAAGTTACTATTTACAAAAACAAACGAAAAAATAGTAACACCATATGATTTTTCATGTAAATATGTTACAGAAACTAAATACGATATCGAATAGTAAAGTTCACGATCGTGCAATCTCTTGGCAAGTGGCCGGAATTCAGGTTTAGACCTACTGCTCTCAATACCTTGTACTGGTCTGTGGCTCAAGCTAAAGAAAATATAGAAAACATTGTTTATGTTGTTTGGTTAGATGCCGCATAGATCCACTTAAATACTAATCCAAAATAGGTACAAACTTTTTCATAAACGCGTTCAAATAATTGTTTATTAATATAATATATCTTTGAAGCTTATAAGATGAAATGGAAACATTTTCTAATAATGTCATCAATCAAAACTATTCCTGACAGGAGTTGAGAAGGATTACACGTGGTCGACATTATCCATCTTGGTCAGAACATAAGTAATTAAAGAAACATAGCTTAGATATTATTTCAACAAATGTATGTATATTTATAACTACCCATAGTATACAAACCGTCACCCCCATTTTACACCCTCAGGTGGTGGGGGTGAATTAAAAAAGTCCTTCCGCGGAACTCATATTATCTACATACTAAATTTCATATAAATGGGTCAAACGATTTAAGCGCAAAGAGGTAACATACAGTTACCTTAGCATGTATAATATTAGTACAGCTTTAACAAAATATTAAAAAAAAAATTGTTGAAAGTAGACTGGTGAATGCTAGTGAAACATTAAAAGGAAAACCGAAATAGAAAAGTATATAAACTGAGAAACGTTTGGAAACTAGAATAATTTATGTACAATATATTGTTTTTCAAACTAATACCATTATAGAACTTTAGGTAGAAATGTAATAACATTTAAAATCAATACGAGCATAATTTATGTGAGCACTATGTTTATACTTCAACGATTCCAAATAACGATTTTGCATCAAATGATTCTCGGAATATGACCTGCATCGAATGAGGTCGCCGTGTTCGTGATGTTTTACAATCAACCACCCATTAGAATTACTTTGGGACACTTTTTAAGGATTCCATAATTGGAATTGGCGGTTGTTTCTATAGATACTATTTCTGAGTACACAAGAAAGTTATGACTATTTTCAATCATCATTTTTAAATAAATAAACTTATAATTTCAGCCAATAAACAATACTACGGTTTTGTGGTGGTAACATTTTATCATTCAAAAGCTATCCGTCTCGGCTTCGCACGGATAGAATATTGACTCTATTGGTTATAGCGACGCAGGCCAGTAGTTTTCAGCCAATTTACAGAAAATCTTAAGAAATTATCCAACTAAACCCTTCTCATTAACGAAAACTGTATGAAAATCCGTTCGCTTGTTCTGCATTTATCGCGTTCAGGCAGACACACACGGTGGAACTGACACCATTTTTACATTCATTTATAATAAAGCTCCGTAAAAGACAAAGTAATTAAACCATAATTAGTGGCTAAACAAATACAGGAAATGCTATAATTTCCCTTTGTTCCCGATAAATTAATTCCGGGATAAATTTATAAATATAACGATCAGTAGTCAGAGTGTGAAAATAATTATATCGGCGTTGCCTTCGAGAGACGTGACCACGGGGTGAATATACGTGAATCGAATTTGTTATAATATTTAATAGAATATTACCAAGTGTTATGAATAATTGAATACTAAGTTATTATTTATTTTAATTAGTGATACGCCTTATTACATTCATGCGATAATTTGATGAAGGCTTTTCGACGTTCCTCTAGATGTTTAATTGAGGTTGAAATGGGAGATCGAAATTGAACTACATCTTCGATTTGGTAATGTCAAATCACAAATACATTAATGATTGCTACTAAACCAGGTAGTGACGTCAGCAAATTTTCAGATTTGAATTGTCATGGTATCTATTTAAAAATTATAAAGCGTTTTTTTTTGTTAACGATCACAACCTATTTAATTTAACGGAGATCGTGAATTCTTGGATTGAGTAAACGTTATTTGGAGGTTCCCAAGTATTTATGAAAAAAAATTATGTTCACCATTACAATTGTGAACATGAAAAAAAACAGTCAACCATTATTAAAATTATTGAAAGGTTATTTACTCAGAATTAATTAATAAATCAAACAGTGTAAAAATTTCACCAACATTTCCTTCAACTACTTTGAAATCTTAAGTCAACGTTGAGTTTTTAACTTCGTTTGTCTATTTTAGTACGACGATTCATTTAATTACACATACATTACTCAGCGCAGACTGCAGCACAGGGCCGGCGAGGGATTTTTATGACGACAGACATGTATGTTGCCATATCATAAAAAAACATTACGATCTGGATTTAGTTTTATTGTAGTGGTTTGTGTATAATATTTGAAGACAGGAAGTGCAAAATCCCAGCCAACGCCACACATACAAAGCGTTTAGTAAAAAAAAAAAAGCAAACTTTATTTCAATGGTCGGGCTATGAACAATTTCATGTGATTACGCACTCCTCACCCATCAGTAGTAATACTATTTAATAGCAAGAATTTTATTGCTGTGTTCAGATATAAACCGTGAGTGAATCAGTCTTAGATATCTTGTTTGAAAGGATAAAATTTGTTACAGTGACAATATCTAACAGTTAACCATTTACCTACAAATGGCCCATTTACTTGCTAGCCTTCCTATTACACATTTTAAAAAAATACACTTCATACATACGTCATACCACAAACACAACGTTTTATTGTCCTTGGCAAATTATACGCTTTCACCGACACGTATTCAAGAGATGTGACCTCAATAAAGAACAACAGATTATCATATATTCATAAAACCATTCAATTTATAAGATGTCTTTCAGTATTACCAATATTAAAAATCACTAATAAGCAGTCTTTTGAAAAGGGTAACTCGATAATTTAATAAAGTACTCGCTTAAGTAAAACCTCCTGAGATTGTTTGCACTGAAGACTCTGAAAGTAGCGTCAGCGAGAATCACTAATGGTGATTTATATTAATGTCAGCAAATCTTCAAACCATTAAAATAATACGATTTCACTGCGGAAAATCGCTATCTTAGTAAAAACGACTAAATCGTGTTTAATGTTTGATATAAAGACGATAGCTTTACATTACCGAAAATCTTATTCAAAAAGTATTGCATCGAATTAATCTTAAAAAAGAATTGGTTACCAAATATACTCTTGAAGGGATTGCGACTGTCGAGTCAAAAGCACAAGTTTTTTATTTATCATAAATAGCGACAAAGAAACACGTCGCTGACAGTATTCTTCAGTCGAAAGTTTTAAATCACGGAACCATTGTACGTAAAGTTTTTGCAGTAAAATCTTTTCACACATAAATGCTATGAGCATATATGAGCTAGCTAAAGAAATAAACTTATCTTTATAATATATAAGATTGGTATATATATGAGGTATGCTCGAAATAACTTTTCCTAATCTAACCGAACATAGAAAAGTTTAGTATTACAGATTAAACAGTATAAGAAGAGGGGAAAAATAGTGTTTTTTTTTTGCTTAATCTCTCTACGAACATTGCACAAAGCGCACGATTAAATCAGCTAGCCGAGATAAAGGTAGAATAAAGCCCTTGTGACGAGTGTTCCTAACGTTGCAGCAAGAGTTATCCTGCGCTGCAGCGAGTTTAAAATGTTAATTAAACACTTGTATTTTAAAATTCCCAGTCACTCCAGCTCTGGCCCCGTTTTTATACTCACATCGCTAGTGTTTACCACAATGGAAATTTACAGTTAGTTACTAACTACTGTTATGATATTTTTACTTTAAAAACAAAAAAAAAAATTATCTGGTAATGTGACTAGTTGTCGAATGCGGTTTCGCTCGCCTACGTCACTCGTTGGATTTCAAGCCTCCTTTATACTAAATTTCATCAAATTCGGTTCAGTCGTTTGGATGTGAAAGAGCGATAGGCACACAGAGAGACAGACATTCGCATTTATAATTCATATATAGATTATAGTACACGAATAAAAAAAAACATCTCAATCATATAATCAATCACTAGTACAAGCAAGGGTGAGATCCCTCGAGCTATTGCAGTTTTAACGTCTGATCCATAATCAAGCTCATACACAAAAACACTTCAGCAATCGTTAAAAAGTTTGTCCTCATTCTGAATAACCGTATCCTGTGGATTATAACGATGCTCTTAAAGCCGCCGAGTCGATAGTTGTTACGCTCCAGGAAGTTTACGAGAGTCGACGATTGAATCGAATATGAACGTGAAAACTTAAAGCAAGAATGCTGAAAAAAATATGTGTATTCATTCCGATTTCCAGCTAAAGTATTTTTAATATTCAAACCCATTTAATAGTACCATTTATGTCGATAATTGCTATTGACTTAAACGGTTTACGTCATAAAATGTGCCGAAAATAATTGACCGATCTGGAGACAGCTTTTGAAATGGTTTTAATTTCTAGCAATTGAAAAACATGATCTATAGTTTTAACCTTAAAGTACATTTACTTTAGTTTAACAGTAAAACATCTCATTCATTTTTACAATGCCCATTTAAAGATTAAGCGTACATTTAAAGAAGGTATCAAAATAATAAACCTTTTTGCGGACGTACCAAACAAGTCAACTTGTTTACGTAATGGTCGAGAGAGAATCTTTAAGAAAAACTTCATCGCGTCGACAGGGTGAAGTTCAATGCCCTTTTACAATACGTATAAATCAGATAAGAATATTGTGATAAGCGAGATTTATTGTTTTTAATGTATGAATAGTTTTGGTTATCATCTTTGAAATGTCCAGAAGTTTTGACTTATAACATTGTAAGGAAATTCATTGAGTATTAATGCACGACCGGCTTATTGAACTTGTTTTATTTATTCGCTGAGTCAATTACTATATATAGTATAGACAGCAATGCAATGATTCACTGAGAATTTTCTGATTAAAGGATAACTATAAATACGTTATATCAATGTGAAATGGAAACCATCGGGTTTTCTGGCCACGGTATGTTTGGGGAACTAATGGATTTTCGACATCGGACCGTCCGGCGACACAAAAACACATATAGAGCTAACATTAACGCTCTGAAAAATAAAACACCGATCAACCAACTGAAATTTTTATGAGCCACATAAAATTCAGCTGAATGGCTTTCAATGTTCTCGTACTGCCGTTCAACAAAAATGATAAATATAAAAACACTAATACGAAAAATACGACTGACATTTCATTTTAAAAATATTAAAAAATATATATATTTCTAAAGATCATAATTATTAATTCAATACTTAGTAAATCAATACCTTTGATTTCAATGAAATATATATAGATATTGGCAAACAGATTATATAGATTCGTAAAGCATATTTCGCTACTAATACTTGTCAGTGCAAAAAGTCGTGTAAAATTTAAGCAGTCCCATAATTTTTAAACGTATTTTTATAATAATTTAGCCGTGGAATATATAAGATATGCTTTTATTATTAGCAAAGGTTAAATACGATGGATAAAATATTAATATTTTAGAAATATAACATAAGTAATATATGTATATAAGTAATACGTGTACAATACATGCTACCAAAATTATGATATTTGTAAATCCTTTAATTATTTAAGACAAGAGAAAAAAATTCTCACGAGTCTCAATTCAATTGCTATATCTGGCTATAAATGTTATTACAGAAAAGGATCGTTCTACATACTTGGGCGCCGGCTCGCCTTCTGCTTCACATTCTATGATAAAAGGTTTGTCGACCTCTCCAGGCTGCGCCACCTGGAACAGCAGCTCCTCCACCGTCGGCTGCTTGACGATTCGCGGCGGTGACGTCACTGGCACAAAAAATTGATTATTAGACATTACTTAGTACCAGAGGTCAGTACGTACTTGACATCACAACTTCCATCTATCTTGAATAAAATAATCAATCTTTGATACTAATAGATAATTTATTCAAAAATAAGCAATTCTGGGGTATGAATTGTTTCAGTATTAGTTTATTTATCTATTGTTATTCTATTCATATAGTGGAATATTATTTATCAGTTGTTCATATATAATTACAAAATGTATAAATCATTTCTGGTGTGAATTTGTATACAACAAATCGAGTCAAACATATGAAATTATAAACATATTTCAATTTGCATACGACATACAGGTATATAAAATGATTACTACTCACACATCAGTTCGTTAATACTAATATTATAATGTGATAAAATTTGTTTGTTTGTATATACAAAGAAATTGCAGAAATAATAATCCAAGACTAAAAATTGTTTTACTGGTAGAATGCTACATAATTTCCTTCCTTTCTTTATAATTCCCAAATTCTAAAGGGTCAATATTATATTTATAGGATATTAAATTATTTTTTATAAAATTACACACATACAAAGATGGGATGGATCAGTAGTCTATAATAAAAAATTATAATGTCTTAGACTTACACATGGATTGACAATGCATAGACAATTTAAGAAGTAATGTATAATGGTAGAACCACTATAAAAAAATCTTTTGCAAACAAAACAGATACATAATGATTTCATAACTTATTATGCTGGCATTTAAATTGCACTTGAGTAAAACAAATTTAATATTGAGATCTATTAAGAACAAGTTTCCATCTTTACTGCTTTGTCAATGCCACGGCAAGATCGTAATCTTTATATTACTGTTGTAAATCAAAAAGTATTTAATACAAATTACATAAACCTATATTTTTATAAATTTTATAAAACACCTTATTAAGTATAAAAAAAGAAAATATGTTGTATGGCATGATTTGTATTATTGATAACTAGTTCTCTTTTATATTACTTTAATATTTTAACCAATGCTAACCTCCTAAAACAATTCTATCAAATTTGTAATAAATTAAAAAATCTATTTGTGTTTTTTAAATTATGATAATAAAAAACAAAGTTTCCTTACAGTATATATACCAGTTATTCTATAGGCGATAAAAACTGAATGACTTTTCCAGTAACTACAAGGTCCTTTGTACTTTATTAGAAGTCCATTAAAAATTCACGCTAACATTTTTTTAACTAAAGTGCTTTATTTTTAGTTACAAATTACATTAACCAAGAAGAAATTCTTGATGAATAATATTAAATATTAAATTTGAACTACTACTTGAATATCAAGGCTTCTCTCAACTTTTCTTTGATCACCAAATATTTAAGCTACTACATAAGTTAATCAAAAATTATATAATTGAGTAAATTTTTGGTTTAAAATAATAATTATATTATTTTATTTGTAATTTTTGATGCAATTTATAGTTAATTTTTTTTTAGTGAGAAGCAGTAAGTTGTATCAATACATTATAATTACTTTACATTACATTTTTTTTACATTAGCAGCCTGTAAATTTCCCACTTCTGGGCTAAGGCCTCCTCTCCCTTTGAGGAGAAGGTTTGGAGCATATTCCAATTACTTTAGTGAAATATTATTAAATTTATATATTTAAATCTTTAATTGAAGCAGTGAATGATTTGATTTACATATTAAAAACAAAAATTATAAATGTATCTGGTAACTGATACATTTTAGATATGTAGCAATAATATTATAATTTAAGTCTATAGACTACAAGTGACTTGTAAATGAATATAAATAAAAATCTACAGTTTTTTTTTTTAATATAATATTATTTAGATTTTTTTATTTGTTAATAATGATCAATAAGATATAGTGAAGATAAAATTATGAATGAAACAAAGATCCTCTGATAAACTACGTACATACTTAAGTAAAAATAAATAAATAAATATTTTTAAAAGACTTTTCAAAAAGTACTTTCTGTTTTATAAATACCAAAGAAAGTGTAATGAACTTCTAAGCATAATTAAACTATAAATGATAACAGCGTAATAATGTTTAATACAAAGCTTTAAATAGAAAACATTTCGAAAACACTTACATAGAGCCGCCGCTTGCGACAATATCGCGAAGAGACAAATAATTTTACTTGTTTCCATTATTGCAACACTGGTGGCTCGTAGATCTAATGAGAAATCAAACAAGTTTATTTAGTAAAACTAAAACACTTTTCTCCGGTACACATGTTCACCACACTTGATGATGACCTAATCCGAATGAAGCCCGTAAGTCGTAATGACAACACCCACCAAAAATAGTAACATTAGCACTGAACTGCCGCCCAGTTATAACAGAAAAAAATATTGTACGGTTAAGTATAATAACGGTAATCCCTTAGCCCTTTTTAATTCACTATTTGATGACTGATCAGAAGTAAAAACACGCACAATCGCACTTTGCAACGGTGGTCGGTAAATCGATAAATTGCATTCGATATCGGCGTCAGATTCAATACACATTAAATATCAAATTAATATAAACTTTTTTTCATAAAAATTACCTACTTTGTCTCTTTTATAAAAGCATCATCGCGGAAAGCCCGAGTAAATTATATTTACAGATTTTAAAGGCGGGGCCTTTGAGATTCTCGTTTCGACAGTGATCAATTCAACTGTTACCTCTACCATAGACAAGACCTAACGGTGTTCGGCCATGACAATTTTTATTTTCTTCTGGGTTAAGCAAACGGCGAATGTTATACTGCCAGTTATAAGAATCGATATTAAAAGCGCATAAAATCAGCTTTTCTATAAATTTTCTACTTAATAAATATAATAGTTTCTAAAACAAATTATTTCAATACAAACCTTTTTAAGTTAACATATATTCTCTAAATTATTATAATAATTTGTGTAAATATTTATATTTAAGTAAAGTACACCTTAACAAGATAATAATGTGTTTTAATTAAAATTTTCACTTTCATAGAATTAAAATGATGTAGATAGCTTTATAATGAATGTTATATGTAATTCCAACCCTCAAATTAGATTTTTTATCAACAATTTCGAAACTAAGTGGCCGTCGGCGCTACGGAATGTACAGCACCTTCGCCTTTCGTAACAAAGCACAGGCGTCAGGCACATCTTGCCTTTACGGGTGATGCATCTTCTTCCGACCTTCGGTTTTTTAAAAAACGCTCTAGTGGTAAGACCTATAATACCATATTGAGTCAGAGTTAATAGAGTCAGTTTTTGTGTCAAATTTGCACAATCAAATGTCTAAATCTATGTTTTCTAGCAAAATCATTAATAGAAACATACAAAATTTCGTGACATTTGACACATTCATTGAGCGTTTTGACATGACATGACAAGCACTCTTGTATGCTGCGTCCTTGTCGAACTTAAACAAAATACGTTACTTATCGTGCTCTAAGCTTTTGCTTCTTACAGTGATACTACGATGACGTGTTCGATATATTTTCGCGTCTAAATTAGTTTTTCGTAATTTTCTCGAAAACGATGCAGTTTCAGTCGATACGAGTGGTATTGTTATAATAAGGGTCTAAACCTCTACCAATACACAATATTTAGTTTCCCAAAAATCGTGCGCCGGATTTTAAACCCAACATCAAAATTTAACAATTAACAATAAGCTTAAAAGAACTGTCAAAGTTATCGCATTCAATGTTGTGTCGAGTGTGCTTACTGAAATTTCATTTGTTTTATGTCTACTTATTTTATTATTAATTGAATTAGATTTTTTCAAACTGTTTCTAAATTGTTGTGGTTAAGTAATTAAATAAAATTATCTTAATATTTAATTTATAACGTGACACTAATATATTTTATAATAATTATAAACAGTTTCTATTTTAGGTTCTATATTTTCATAATTTGCAATAATATTTAATTCCTAAAAATATTTCTTCAATAATGGTCTATTGGCTCCTGCCATGTTTGTAATTTATTTGGTTTATTTTTTTATTCTATAGGAAAAACGTAATTCCACATCAATATTTTATTAAATATATTAATAGGTATTTCGCCGTATATCTTAAAAATACAATAATACAACATAACATTTTTATTTGGTCTTGTCTTGATATCACTTTTACAATTGAAATGATATAAACCTTTTTCAGACAAATACAATAGCGTTTTATATGACATATTTATGCTCTACTCTTTGGTACATATCAATGTTACGAATTTTAAAAATAAATCTCTGTTAAATTTTTCTGGTCTTTTTTATAAATTATTTCATGTACCTATAATTTTTTTATTGAGAAGTAATGTTACGGTTTCAAAATGGGTAATGTACTGTTATTTATTATGTTTATATTTCATCTGTTAATCGGTTTTTAAGCGCGATCATGTGTGAAAAGTTGGCAAAAAAGTATAACATAAATGAGAACGACAAAAATTCTAATGGTTTTTTTTTGCAGTACCTAATTAATTTTATTATTTAAATAAATGTCTAGATTTGAAATGACTAGATCGGCTTTTATTTATTTAATTGAAAAAATAAATAAAAGCCGTTTTGAGAGTATTCTTTTACAAATTATCTTGAATTACTACTCGGATAAGCTTCGGTAAAAAAATACAATAAAAACAACTTCAGGCATAAGCTCGCTATATAAGTGCTTACTATAATATGTGGACGGGGAATGAGCGAGCTGATATCGGGGATTGAGTCATCTGATGATGGAATCATTACTTACATCGCCAATTCACTACCAACTTTGGTACCTAAGATGTTACGTTTTTTGTGTATGAAATTACACTGGCTCATTTACCCTTCAAACTAGAATTAAACGGCAGGTTGACTTACCGAGTTATTTTTAAACCGAATCAAATATTTAATGGAAAATACAAGTATGCACAAATCAAAGTCAAAGTCAAATCACGCTCATATACCTAACACATATTTTTGTTTCAAAAATGACTTACGTACTGAAGAGACCGAACGATTATTGTTACTTATGACAAAAAAAAACGTCAAATCATTCTTCTTTATCTCCAGGCTATAGCAAAATATTATTTAATTTCTTGCGTGTTATCTTTAAAAACAGTAGGAAGAAAAAAATCTTTGTAACCTCTGTTGTAAAATAATAGGCTTGTACATTGTTTTTGTTATTTTAATTTCAGACAAAGAATCAGCTGATGTCAGAAGGCTTAACAGTTGTTTTGTGAAGATTTCTCCTACAATAACTCATTTACAGGAAGAGTGTAAATCACAGCGCTCAAATATCGAAAGCCGAAAGTATTATAAAAAATATAATGTTAACGATAATCCTGTAAAGGATGATAGTAATATAAATGATCGTTCATTCAGTAAAGATAATGCAGGGCAAGGAGACAAGAGGGATTCTATTACTAACTTTGATCTTGATGAAATAGAATTGAAAATACTCAAAAAAATGTCTCAAGAACTTCAAACAGAGGATAATTCTATTAGCAGTCTTGATTCTAATATAAAACTCTTTAAAACAACTGTTAACCAAATCTTAGAAAATTTTTACATTAATATGCAAGAGTTTGAACTTTATAAGGAAAAGTTCCATGAAATATTACAAAAGAGTAAAGGAGATACAGTCACAGAAATGGAAGATTTAATTAAAGATATGATACAACATATAGGATCATCAGACTCGTCTGTAAACAATAGCAAATTCAATGAAATAAAAGAATGTCATAAAGATATTCCTACGCATAGTAATTGCAAAGTTAATATTGATGTTAATAAAAATAATGTATCAACCAGCCTAAATTCAACAACAGAAGCTTTTAAAAACGAAAATTATTTGACAGATTCAACTTTTGAACAAAACAGTTCGAAATTTAATACCAATGTAAATAAAGAGAAATTTTTAAATATATTTCTTCTTAGTGGCAATCGTTGTGTCGAAATTAAAATGAATGATCGAAGTATATTTTCCGAAATAAATATAAGAGATCAGGACTTTGATGGCATAAAAGAACCGTTGGCGTCAGCTGAAAATTTGAAGAAATTAAAAGAAAAAAAACATGAATTAGACAAGTACTTTAAGGAACAAGAACTACATTTGAAGGATAGAGAAATACCAGTAAAAAGTTCAAATGCAAAGAAAAATATACATCTAGATGAGGATTTCCTCGATAGTGATAAAGATGAATGTAACAAATTTTTCATATTTAGAATTTGTAACTATTTATGTCGCAAGTTTCGTAAAAATGCATTTGCCTAATTCAACTGTTATAAAGGAATATTATGTTCAATATATTACGAGTAATTATTCAATTAATTTATTGAGGACTAGATAACATAATACAGGAACAAAATTATCACGTTTCACCATTCTCTTCGAAATTAACGATGTAATACCACCGAACCATAGTTATGTGCTTGCACAGTTGCATTGCAAATTCTTTCTTCATATGCAAAAAATGTGTTATAATTGGTAGATCAAGCATTATAAAGGCCTGTCCGTCGATTTCTTCTTGCTTCATCTTGTCAGCGATTAGTTTGCAGTCATCAGTACTACTTAAGTAATCATATACATCGTCAACAGACCAATCCAGGGGATTCCGAGCTAATTTTCCCTTCCCTTTAATCCAAGTCATGGCCGTGTGTTTTTCAAACATTTTATTATCCGACGGTAGAGGGTCATTTGTACTAAATTTTAGTTTCTTTAGTTCTGGCTCCTCCGAATCCGAAACGTCCGAAATATTTTTGGCATCCCTCGAATTACAACTGCTCTCATTAGTCTCATTTTCTGTATCGCTGTCTGCGTTGTTTTGTTTCTTAGATACGCAAGAGTTACTATAAATAGTTTCAACATCTTTCTTGTTCCAATGCGCTTCTTTCATTTGTAATGCAAAATTCGGTAATTTTGCACCTCGTGTTTTCATTTCCATTTTCGGGTAATTGCTTTTAATTTCACGTTTCCTTCTAGTGCTTCTCTTATAATCCGACACACTGTCAGGTGAGTTTGGCCTGGTACCGGATTCTGAAGGCGGCGTAGACCCTGCACTGTGTTCACTCTCAACAGATTCACCATCTCTATTGCTCTCAACTTCTTGTGGAGGTTGTTCTTTCTCTCTTTTTTCCGGAGCCACCTTTTTCTTTTTCCTTCTACCGTTCACACTGCCTTTTGGTCTACCGCGACGTTCCGTCCCATTATCTAAAAATATAAATAACATAAATTTATTTTTTATTAATAATACACAACAACACAACATACATATTTAAATAAGTAGCAATACTTACGGAATGTAGACTTTTCGACTTGCTGGCACATGTTTGGGCACTGCTCTGGATATTCGACGGGACCAAACAGGGTAGGGCAGGCTTGTAGCTTTACGCACACGTCGCGACAAAACGACTCCACCTGGTCCGATGACGTCACTATCGGGACGTAGGCGTGGTAGGGTCTGGTTTTTAGTCTAAAAATAATTACATCACTTGAAATAACTAATTATTGAAGTTGTAATAAAAATAATTTATAACAATAGTGATGACATTTATTTCATTACAAAACAGTCAAAAACATTATATACGTAAATAAAAAAAGTCAAGACAGTTTCCGTATAAGAACTGTTGCTATTTAAATAAAAAACTTTATATATATTTAATTAAATATAGATCGTAATTATTAATCATAATTTTATTTTATATGACTAATACAAGTACTTAAGTACTTATGTATATGTAATATGAGTTGCTGATGTAAGTAGGGTTGCCGACAGAAATGCTTTAAATACGATGGCTACCAGTAACCTAGTACGTAGTCTTATCATTATTATTCTGTTTCATTATGGCTGTGCTAATTAAAAAAAAAGGACTTTAAATTCGTGAATAAGAATGACAAGAAGTATCTATTGGATTTCTCGTCGTTACTTTTCGTTAGAATCTACTTAACGAACCGTTGCTAGTTTTGCATAATAGTTATATTGTAAAATTATGATTCACTTGGTACTTACTTTACTTTTTTACTTTTACTTTACTTGTTTTTATCTATAGGCGGACGGGCAAATGGGCCACGTTCTATAAGCTTTGGCGCTGTAAGAAATATTAAACATGTCCAATGCGCGGCCAATCCTAGGAATTAAGATGTTATGTCCCTGTAGTTATACTGTCTTACTCAACTTTCAAACCGGAAAACATCTGATGAAGTATTGCGTTTGGCGGTAGACTATTATGATAATATTAACCCAGACGGGCTTGCACAAAACCCTACCACCAAGTAAAACTAACAACCTACTTAAATAAAGTTTATATCAATTGACTGACTAATATGTATGGTTTTCAGGCGAATACGTCTAGTGGCCTTATTGGAGTTACATTATAACCTTATTTGTTTCAGTAATCGTTATCTAAAAGACTTAATAATTAATTGCAAAAAAAAATCATAATAAACTGAAAACCAAATATATATAACCTTCACAACCTTGCGAGCTTTTTAAGTTTAGTTAATATTAAGGAAATTTAAACATTTTATTTGTACATATATTATATCTGTAACTGATCCCTACATATCACGTACTTTCAAGTCAGAAATCAATATAGTACATCTGATAGTTTTTAATTGTAAAATAATTTTTTTTGCAAAAATGTCAATAAAATCTAAAAATATATAAACATATCATAAAATAATATTTTTTAAATATATTATTACCCTGGACAAAAATAATAATAAAATACTACTCACTTCGCTCTCAGCATTTCAAGTCTCATGCCTTCTTCCGGCGGTCCTTCAGTTTCCCAATCTTTTAGTAACTTCGCCGGTTTGTAAGAAGCCGATATTATCTTATTTAGCACTTCTTTCAACACCAGCAGCAGCGGTCCGGGACCGACGGCCTTCGGTAGTTGGGACAACTTGTTTCGACTTATCGATGGCCCTGCATAACATTTGTAGTTAAAGAATATTCGATCGCACCATTCTTCAGTCGATTTTAAATCTTCTTTAATTGTTTTCGGTTCTTCTATCGGTTTTGGTGGTTCTTTCGGATTCGTGTCAGGTATGTGCAGCTCATAATTATTGCTGTCGCACCATCCCACGGGGAAAAGGAGATCACTGTCTTGAGAGAACCAATATTTCTCTCCGATTGGCAGGAGTTCGACATATAACATATGCTCTACTATGGACTCGACTGTCGCCACATGTATTTCTTCGTGGTTAAGAGGGTTTGCAGCTTCCAATTTCATATTAACATCGATACCTTTTAAGAGATCCTTGTTACCAAAACAGTAATCCGGTGCAGGGACAGATGCAGTCATCGATAGATATTCTTCCCAATCAAATGCCCCTTCTGTCCATATTTTGGGTGGTTTCAGCTCGAGTTTGTTTCTCTGTGCCCAGCCTATGGGGTATATGTAGGGATGCATATTGTCACACATCCAAGCCATTTTGGTGTCTTCGTAATCATCGATATGGTCATCGATTACGACCAGAAATTGTAAGTTATTGAAGATTTTGGTAACAGTTGCTGGACAGAACGTGTTCATGTCTAGTGGACTAAGTGCTTCTAATTTCATACCCGTGGCGAAGCTGTGAGCTTCTAAAGTTGGATTTGGCTGTTGAGTATTCAAAATTAAGTATTAATATACAAATACATTGATAGCCTTGAAAATTTAATACATTCCTTATTTATCGATACATTAAAATAATTTTCCTGAACTGAAGTGTTATTTTCCTCTACGATTTCGATAACAGCCTTAAATTAACGTGTTTATAACATTTTTTACTAAAAACAATTTAACTGCAAACGATTCACGACGACCTCACCTGAAACAAATCAGCCGGTGTCGGTTCTTTGATAGATTCTTCAGCGCTTTGTCTCAATTGAGCACTAAGTTTATTTTTACACGAGAATTTATTAACTTTTCCCGGATATTTAAACTGCCACGGAGAACCCTAGAACAATAATTAATGACTTAAAATTTACGGTAATAATGTAACAACAAACAACGGAATCAATTTAACATGTAAGAGTTGCAAGATATTTAAATAATAACCTTGTTTGTGACAAAACCAAAACTACTTAGTCGAGGATTGCAAAAGAATATCCAAAACTGTTGCAACTCCTCGTCTGCACCGTCGTAGCGTAATAAGAGACGACCGCCGACATTTTCGCGAACCTGAAATATTTCAATATTAAAATCCTGTTACATTTTTATTACTTTTAGAATAAAGAAAAGAATCATATATAAATCTGTAGTATCTAATAAAATAGAGCCTATATTTTTAACTGTAAATATGACGCTTAATTTTTTATATTCATGTTATTTGGTCTACAATTACTCAGTAATTATTTTTCAATATCGATATGATTATTTTAATACTTACTGTCGCTATCCAATATCTATAAGGATCAATAACATTCTGAATTTCCACTTTCATCCCCACTTTAATTCTATCAATTGGGGACAATCCTTTATTATTAAGTGCCTCGATTGATACCGATTTACCGACCAAAAGAGCTTTCTTCATTATTTCAATGATCGTGTCCCCACATCTATCGTTTATCTCATCTGGAGGTTCGACCAACTCGTCATATTTTCCGCACCAGCCTAATGGGTGAACTTTTGTGGTTGAGATATCACACCAGAAGTCTGTTTCGGCGCCTATAAACTTAATTCTGAGGAGATGGCCACAAACCATGGTGATATCGGCTATCCAATATACGTCCGGATTATTTTTATGACAAACTTCCAGGAGCATGCCTTGCTTGATGCCATTGTTGAGACTCGCTTCGACCTATAAGAATATTTTTTTATTACTTCTCAAGCTCCTCGTACCATACCTAACTAAATGTATTCTGTAAGTATCGAGTAAAAAATTACTTTAAATAAGTTGATCAACTTATTTCTGGTTTCATTTCTACATTTCAGTTTGTTATGTAGAAATAATAAGTCTTACAAAAAAAACGTCACAAATTTTTAAGATATATTTAGGGCGAAAATTAAATACATTTTAATAATATCTAAACCTATCCGGGAATGCCGTGTCGTAACATAAAAGTATTCATCCTTGACATCTTTTATTATTAGGTCAAGAATATTTTCGTGTTGTGGTCATTATTCGGAAATTTATTATACATTAAAGACAAAATAATGATGAACCATAACAGATGCGTTACGTGAAATATTAAGTTTAAAAAAAATGCAGGTTACAAAATGAGTTAGGTGCATTTAAAAATAAGAAACCAATTAATTTATACAACAATAAAAGAATTATGCAGGGTCCAAAAAATAATAATATGGTCCAAATAAATTAAAAAACAAAATGAAAACATTAAAAACTATTCATTGTTTAAGGTAACTCATTTCAGATACAGCAAGTTAAATTTCAGTAGATATAAAATTTGTAAGCAGTTATTTTTTAAAGCACTCTCTATACTGGGCAAATGTTACAACAGCAGTAGTCAAACAGACATTTCTATGTACATTAAATGTATTAACTTTTATAAATACATTATGATGGCAAAAACTATTAGTACTCACTCTAATAAAGTCACCTTGACATTAGCATTGTACACATTTCATAGAAGGTCAAATTATTATTCAAATAAATCTTGAGCATATAAAAAACTATGCTAAACATTATTTTTTAATACTTCAAGAAGTTATGTTAACTCTTGTTAAATGTTAAAGTTCTCATTAAAGGGCCAATTTCATATCATTGCCAAAGTATGAGAGGTATGGCAGAGGAAAAGAAATATTAACAGAAGATATTTCTTTTTCGGTCACAAGGAGCAACTCAAATATACTTTTAAAATATTATTGACCAGTTAATGTTATATTTGTAGGAAACATTCTAATTACATCACTCTGGTTTAAACCACTGACTCATGCTCGGTGGAGAAGAAAATCATTATGCCGGAAACCTTTACCTTTATATATATAGAAGAAAAACTGCCACATTTATAAAAAAAAACAGCATTGGAGCAGCATAGTGTAATTATCTCCAAACTTTCTTCTTAAAAAGAGAAGAGACCTCAGCCCAGTACTGATACATTTACAGGTCGTAACTTATAAGTTTAATTAATCCATTTCACAATTTTTTTGGATAAGATTTTAATGATAAAACCTTATAGACTGGTATCATTATAGAATGAAATGGATTCCATGATAGAATAAATACATAAGCCTTGTTGCCAGTGCTGTAATTATTACATTCAATAAAACCACATGGCATTATTAAAGAACCTACTTCATTTAAAATTTGATAGTTTGTTATTTTTAAAAATAAACATAAGTACTAATTATAATATCCATTTTTATATAAAATGTTATCAATTACCACATCAAGTTAATATTTTAAATATAACAAATGACTGAATATTAAAACTAAAAACTATAAACATTTGTTTATTTAAACTTACATTTATTATACATATATAATTCTTCTGGTGTGTGTATCTCACTGAACCCCTAAACAGCTGGAGCAATTCTGATGATTTTTTTGTGTTTTAATTTTTCTCATTATGGGTTAGTTTGGACCCGGTAATTGGCACGTGGAATGGATCCAGGCAATATATATATATATATATATATATATATATATATGTGTATATATATATATATAATACAAGACAGTATTTTGAGCCAAATAAGTAAATAACAGGATGATGTGAGACTTTATGAGATATTATATATTTTTTAAATTTATATTACAACAGGAAATTTTATTTAATAATTGAAATATTTCACCGGTACGTATAAATAAATGGTATTTGATCTGCACCATTAAATTGTACCTTCATCATACACATATAAATTGTGGTACATTATTTAAATATTTTTAGTATAAAATTAATATTTGCAGATAATCATATTTAAGTTTTTATATCTTTATAAAATAAACTTAAATATGAAGGTTTCTTAAATTTTCTTAGGCAAAATTATAAAATCCAGTAATTCATGGAAATATTACAATTAATTGCTACAGTGAAATTACTATTTATTTCATATTATGATTCATTTAAATAACAACATTAAAAAGATAAAATTAAAGTACTTACTTAATTAGGCAATTATATTTCATTACGACAATGTGGCACAATTCGTGTCTGTTCTGTGTATTCTTAGCATATGGTTTAATTCATAAATAATATTTAACTTAATAATAATAAATTTCTACAACAACAAATAAAAATATATCGCAATCAAAGTATGTATCTTTCTTTTTTTTGTAACTAAAATCTATATATAGGTTTAAATGGCCTTTATAAGTTGCGATGATGTTAATGTTTTTTATAAATATATTTCTATTTTTTTTAAAAAGCTTATGTTACCAATTACATTTATCTCATCAATATATTTTACTTTAATCCAACTTCAACAATAAGAATTTAAAATAAAACTATTTTTATCATTATACAACATTAAAGAGTAGTTAAAAGTCGCTACTTACATGAGAAAATAATTCTTCAGGGACAGCAATACTTTTAGTATCTTCTAAGTAATTGTTCCAATCGAACTCCATAACTTTTACTAATAAATAAGGCGAACGTTGATCTCATTAAACTAATTATATTTTAAAATAAATAAAATTACTCAAAAGCCCGAAACGAACTTAACTCCCCTCCCCTTAAATTTCAGTTCACTGAATGAAATTGAAATTCATAATCACCCACAACTATATTTTTGTTCTCATCTATGAGTTTGACGCATGTATATATTGTATTGTGTAAAAAATGCAGATCTGAGACCTCTGATTTATCGTTCTATTCAAATATGTAATATGAACTAGTTTATATTAATAAATATTTATAAATAAATAAACAAAATGTTGGGTACTTATCGTATATTACAAACATGTTTTGAAAACACGACTAAATATCAAGTTCTATGTAGTCATTTAACATATTTTTTTAAATATATTTATATAGTACTATTGATTTTATATATTACATAAATACATACACTTCATATAATGTCTAGATCTAGCTAAATATATATGGACTTAAAATAATATTGAAATAATTGAAAATAATATTGAAAAAAATTTGCTCTCAATACACAAAAAAAATCCATGAAATGACTGGGCAAATGTTTTATTACAAATGCATCTTATTGCATTATAAATTATATTTAAATATTAAACTTTGAGTCTAAATTCATCGAATGTGTAGTGTTGATATTATATCGTTACATTATTCATGTACAGAGTAGATTGGAGTTATAGTCTGTACGTTTGTATCATGTATGACGTTACGATGACGGAATGTAAGAACGAATGATAACTATTTCATTAAGTCAATCAAGTCATAAACTTTTCAATTTTCATACAAATCATACAATAGTCAATACAAATCTATAAACGCTAGACTTTTTGTGACCGAAACAACACCTAATCGTGATTTTATCCTAATATTAAAACAGCTGGAAAGTGTGCGTGATCAAATGAGTCAAAGTAAAATTAATTTGGTAATTTAATTATGTGAATACTTTCTCTTTACGAATTGTGTTGCGACATCAACAATGGATCGCTTTACACCAAGCAGTATACTTGTTTCTTTATCTTCAAATACCTCAAACGGAACCGACGATGAGGGTTGTATGCTTCTAAATCCGTCGCAGAATGTGATAATTACTGGTGCGTACAATGGTATACCACAGACCTTGATACTAAACTTGATATCGTGGAGCTGTTTAATTCTATTATTTACGGTGTTACGACGCACCGCATGGAATTATGGACGGATGGCTTTAGTGCAGCGTTCTAAAAGTCGCTGGACAAATTTATTCTACCGAGGTGGAGATAATGACGCATTAGTGGAGAGACGAAGAAGTGCCGATGAGTCGTTAAATATCGATGAAGGATTTTTCACATGGCTGCCTGCTGTATTTCGACTTACTCGCGAGCAAGTACTTGCCAAGTGTGGACCAGATGCTGTTCACTATCTGTCCTTCCAGAGGCATGCAATAACGCTTATGTTTATTGTCACTGTGGTCTCCATTGGAATAATTCTTCCGATTAATTTCCAAGGGTCAGCACAACTCGATGCTAGTACATTCAGTCGTACAACATTATCCAATATCAATGGTAGGTCCTATTGGTTGTGGGTACATACTTTGATAAGTATTATGTTTCTACCAATCTCTGTATTGATTATGAGAAGATGTACAGGAAGAAAACCAGTACCTACATCTATGACAGGAACAATTATGATTACAAACATATCAAAAGCTGACAGAAATGAGGCAACAATAAGGGCATACTTTACACATAACTTCCCACATATTCAAATTGTTGATTTGCGCCTTGCTTATAATATAAATAAATTAAATGATGTACAGGAAAAGAAAGAAATGGTGACAGAAGCCCTTATTTATACTGATACATACTTCAGGAAAACTGGGAAGCGAATAACAGTTAAACCAACATTATGCGGGCCAGAATTGGATGCTCTAGAATATTACACAAATGAAGAAAAACGATTAAAAGATGAAGCAATTAGATGTAAAGCTATTGTACTGAATGATCCTTTAGGTATAGCTTTTCTAACTTTGCCCTCATATCAATTAGCTGAACATGTCATTAATCACTTTAGCTTACACCGTGGTTGGGTTCTACAACATGCTACCAACCCGTCAGACATTATTTGGGAGAATTTGTGTGTGCAGCCCGGTGTCTGGTATGTTAAGGCAATTATTATCAACTTTATTTTGTTTATTGTCCTTTTCTTCCTAACAACACCTGCTTTTGTTGTTAATCTCATAAATACATCAATCGCTAAACCAGAAACTCTAAATAGAGTCAGTAGTTTAATCTTCGAGTTTCTTCCCACATTACTTCTGTGGACCATGGCAGCTGTGATGCCGGCAATTGTGGCCTTCTCGGATAAATTCCTTTCACATTGGACCAAATCCCAGCAAAATTATTCTATAATGACAAAAACAGTAATGTTTCTTCTACTTATGACTTTGATTTTACCATCATTAGGACTTGCTAGTGCTGAAGCATTCATGGCGTGGGCATTGCACCATGAAAATGATACAATGCGCTGGGACTGTGTTTTTCTTCCAGATAAGGGTGCACTGTTTGTTAATTACGTAATTACCTCTGGCTTCATAGGTACTGCGCTCGAACTTATACGATTCCCTGAGTTATTTCTATATGTCTGGTATTTATTACAGTCAAAATCGAAAGCTGAGAAGAGTTATGTCAAGAAAGCTATTTTGTATGAGTTCCCTTTCGGTGTGCACTATGCTTGGAGTTTGGCAATTTTCTCTATAACTATGGTCTACAGTTTGGCCTGCCCTTTGATAGCTCCGTTTGGGCTTATCTATTTCTTGTTCAAACATATTGGCGACAAGCATAATTTGTATTTCGCCTATGGACCGTGCGATATGAGCGGGGTTGGCGGCGGGCGAATTCATGCAACTGCAGTTAGATTAATTCGAGTTTCAGTGTTGCTTTTGCTGATAAGTATGGCGGCTTGGGCTGGCCTGCGAGCAGGTTTTGAGGCCCGAACGATAATTTTGATAATGGCTTCAATTGTTGCTTTTGGGACATTCCTATTACTAAGTCCATTTCCTAGCTGCACACCTCCAGCACCTCTTCAAGAGGAATCTAGTATGAGGTTTTCGGAGTACGTTGCTCCGGTTTTAACTAAACCGCTGGATTCTCCGCCCACTTCATCGCCTTCGACACCAGATTATGGCGCGTCATCACCAGTCGTTAATCTATCTTACAATCCAGACCCTATAAACATATAGATTGTTTCGCTTAGTAAATTAATGTTTGGCAAAGTCATATCAAGAGATAAAAGAATATCTTTAGATATCGTTCGCGGTTTTGATATTGACAAAAGAAAAGTATTTATAGCAATGTAAATAGGTATGTTACTGATGCAATATTTTTATATTATAATATATTCCTAGTCCTTAGGATATTTTGAAGGAATCTGTATTAACTATACTCTTATAATTCGTTGCCTTATTCATATATTTATGATATTTAAAACAGTTAATGTTTTTTGTAATTTTTCGATATATGTATGTTGCTTATTAGTTATTTTATCAATTGATATTTTATTCAAATTGTAATAAAAATAATTTCAAATACTGATATAATAATTATTCGAAAGCATAAGTTTGTTTACATAATTTTTTATTTAAAAAAATTAAAATCATTAGAAGGTGTAAGAGTAAAAATGTTAAATCTTGTAATGAAATATAACATACTTAATAAACTTTTTTTTGCTTTGTTATACAACTCACAAGCAAATTATTCGTTTAGCGTCCAAACGTTCTAATAACACGAATTCAATGCTAATTTATTTAGTTTAATTGTTACATTATGGCATATTTATATGTAAATAATAAACTTTAATATTGTGATTTTAATGGCTGTCTAATTTCGAACACTTGATTTTGTTCACAGATATTGTCATGTTCAATTGTTTTTGTTCCATTGATGTTCATTTATGTAGTTAAATTTTACAAAATAAATGATAATGTTTATGTTCAATATTGTGGTTTCATGTTGGTATACATGACGTGTGCGCAGATTCGCTTTATCATTTTAATCATTGGTACTTAGTAATTTTAATATGTTAGTCCAATAAATGATAAACATTATAATAATGACGTAATCAATTGAAAATAATTTTGGTGGTAAATTTTATAGGTCAATTAATAAAACTTATTCCATTTTAATTTTAAAATAATTAAAATTTACTTTATAATAGAATGACGCTATTTATAAATGTTTATTAAATAATTATTTAATATTTTTTATTATTTTATAAATATTTTAGCATAACGAAACTTGGGTTGGCCGTGATTATTTGTTCAACATAAAATCTATTAGAACCTGTTTTGTTAATTAAATTATCTAGAAACCATACCAATGAATAAAGAAACCTGATAGCTTTAAAGGAATATTTTTATCATAACTGCAAATAATAACAATTAACTTTTAATTTAGAATATAATATTATATGCAAGTGCAATCAATTCGAAAGCATTGTGCAATATTGAATTCGTAAATATGTTACGTAAACTGAACTGGTTTTCACCGCGAAATTATTTGTACCTGTTTTTTAACTTAATGTAGGAACTATGTATTTGTTAGATAATGCTTATCTATTGTATTATGTTGAATTGGAATTTGAACATTGAGTTAGAAGGAAGAAATTAATAATATAGTACAATTCTGTAAATAATATTGAAATGTTTTTATCTCAACAAACAAAACCATCTCCATTCTATATTTTTTTCTGTAGTATTTTCATGAATCATATATGTTCAAATCTTTGTGCATGTTTATTTTTTCTCATAAAAATTGACAATTGAGACATTACTCAATTTATATTTACAGATATTAATTAAAATACAATTTATCATGATATCTTAGATACTGTTTATTATTTCTACGAATCGATTTTGCTTTTTAAATTATTTATGGCTAGCATTACCCGTTGAAGCTTCAACTAATTTATTTTTATAATTTTCTTAATTATAATAAATTTATATACCCCACTTTTGAGATCTAGGTAACAATTTACTCTAATTTAAATTGGTCAAGCCGTTTTCGAGATATCGCTGTCCTACATAGAAAGGAAGACCAATGCGTCGATTATAGAACATTCCTATTATTGTCTCGAAAAACCAGTTTTTCTTGAATTAATAATACAAAAATAGATGTTGACGTACGCTCGTATTTGATCAATAAATATATAAGAGGAAACTAAAGCTGCATATTAATTTACTAATATTGCTTGATTAATACTAATTTTTACATAGTTATATTGAATGTTTTTCCAACATTTGTGTCATCGGCCAACTAAATATTTTTTTATAGAAATGTTTATACTTTTCGCCCTCCTAGCCCTGGCAGCATTGATGGGTTGGATGAATAAGTGCTGAGATTCAATCATCCCACTCCCAGACTCAGTCCATTTAACGGCTCCCGGGCCCTGCTGGTAAAACGATGTTTGAATAGTTTTGTAACACGTATATTCTGTCATCGATTTATCGTCTAAAATAACGTGCTTAGGACGCCTACGAGTTGGATATGAAACCTCTAAAAGGCTAAGTGTTTGCTCGCTTTGGGTGTCCATGACATTGTTTTGAATGTCGACGCTTTATCGACATCATGTTTGGAATGGGTTATTAAGTGGATCGTGTATAATTATATTAATTGAGAAAGATACTTGATAGCGTGATTCAGGTTTGCTATGTGTCATCGCGTTAAAACTATGCGGAATATGTAAATACTAGTAAATAAATTTACATTGTTGTACTCGTTTGCTATTCAAATAACATATTTTTTTACAACGCTGCAACGATATATCCCAGATTCTATTAATGATTATTTGCTTAGATACATCTATACTAATATTTTAAATACGAAACTAACTCTGTCTGTCTGTCGTCCTTTCACGGCCGAACTTGTACTCTAAGGAAGGACATAGGCTACTTATTTAAATCCACACCTGACAACCAAACGCAAGAAAAGTGTGGGCGACAACTAGTAGGTACTTTATAACCTGCTAAATTATAAATTTTAGCATTCAGCATTGTTGTAATATAGCCAGTAAATAATATATCTTTATAATAAGTAACATATTTGAAATACACCACCCAGCTTTAATTAGAGACTTATGAACTAGAGACTTAAAAAAAATATTGAAATAATGCTTTAAAACGAGCGTTGTGTAATTTTTTGTGATCTTTAAGTTTTATATTAAATGTAAAATACGCATCACGTGTCATCTGCGTAATGAAACATCTCGGGAATCTTTTAGTAGAATTGGCGAGCAAAGGCTCGCCAATTCTACTAAAAAATTATCATTTTATCGTAATTGATTCGAAACGTTATCGTTTCCGTTCGCCCGTTTTCCTATCATCACAGCGATCCTTTTGCGTTTCGGTCAAAGTTAGATCGAAATATAATCGGGATCGCATTAGAACCGGTATTAATAAGTAGAATTGGCCCTTCTTTTTTTGTGAGGAAATAGGATCGGAATATAATCGGGAACGTTCCATCATTTTATGTTAGTAGAATTGGCTACGGGTGCCATTCAAAGCCGATATTCTTAAAATTCGGGCCAAACACTGATCTATCTATATAATAATGGGTCATTTTAATTCGAATTAAATGTATCTTTTTAATTTATTTCTTATTTGTTTGTATCAATGATTACCTTATCTTTATTGCTTCATTACAACAGCTCAGATGTGAGATGACCTAGTTCATAGAATTTTGTGCTTAACGGTGAAGGAAAACTGCATTTTTCGTATACCTAGCCTTGTAGTAATGCTCCGAACTTTCTGAAAATAGGTCTAAGAACCAGAAGAACCAGCTCTGTGACTCGGTTTCATGTATTTAATTGACTATTATTTCGTTTTATTACAGAATACAAAATTAATTTACCGGAACAGAAATTACTTAAAATATAAATTTAAAAAAATCTCTATTCAAGTGGACATTTACAATCACATTTGAATCATCATATTACAGAATTGTATTAAAAAATTTAAAAATTTAACTCAGGACTTGTGTGCTTTAGCGAAAACTCACCTGGATAAATCCTGGAACCCTGTTTGAAAAGTTTCATCAAAATCTAAAGGTAGATTTTACGCATCTCTACAACCAGACATTCCAAGGCGACCTTTGTTTTCTCTTCACAGGCAAGCTAATCGTTGGATCACCACAACTATCTGCCCACTACACCTGGGATATACATCTTTATAAAATTAGAGTCAGAGAACACTCTTTGTGTGAATGTGGCCTAGACGAAGGTTCCTTATCCCATATACTGTTTTCTTGTCCCAAACTCCTCCATCCCTTACACGACGTTCTCCCTCCTAAAGTCCCTCGCCCTATTAATGTTGAATGTTTGTTAGTGTTTGTGTTCATTCCACTTTGTAATTTTTTATGTAAATATATTAAGCGTAAAAAAATTAAGTTGTAAATATTATTTGATTGTTCTTAAATGTTATCTTATTAATGGTTTTTAACAAACGATTTGAATTTGTGAACCGGCTATGTAAAAAATATCTGGGGAACTTTACTATAGAAACAAATATCTTGCCCTAGAAAGGAATTATAGTTTGCGACGTCAGTAACTCACTAGACAGAAGAAAACAGTTACTTTGAAAATACAAAGGAAATATGAGTCATAGAATAAATGTATGACTCTTGTATTTATGTAATATGTATTTATTGCCTTGTTTTAATTTAATATGAAGTTACGATCGTTACTAATATCAATTGCTCACATATTCTATATCTATATTCAATACATTGTATCAGTAAATGATATCTGTAGGTCTTGATATACCTACGTTTTTATCACTTGGTTCGTGGGATCAATGGCCCTACTCTGATTCAATATAAACAAAAACAATAATTTATATTCATATAACAATAACAACAGGAATTTAAATAAAATTCTTGGGTCTTCGTTTTCGCATATGCAATACGTAATCTCGTTAAATAGCATTTTACAATACTGATATAATGAAATCGCTTAGATTTTAACAATGTTAAGTAATAGTGAAGTCGTAATGACTTTTGTTTTGATATCATTACTAAGCTACTGTCTTGTTTAACTTTTAATTACACTGCATGCTGATTATAACTACAGAGTCCTCAGCCATAGAACCTACTATAAAATAGCATTTTGGATTACTGACAAAATATTGTTAAAAAATTACACCGCCTCGATGACTTGACTAGAAGCAGCTGTGTCATCCGCAGAATCAGCAGTAATACATTCGCTTCATTTAAATAATGTGTAATACCTATTAAATTATGAGTTTCGGTATGGCTTAGTGCAAACCCATCAGGGTATCCGTATCACCCACTCATTCTGTTATTGATATTCTACCGCCAAACAGAAATATTTACTTAATATTGTTGTATTCCGTTTTGAAGGCAGATCAACTAAAAGCACAAGGGGACGTCCTTTCGTAAGAACTATCTCTACAAACCTTCGCTAATGCAATGAGACTATGCACAAATATTATTTTCCCTCTATAATTTTGTCTGTTGTAATTAGTTTTCTATGTTGTCTTGGGTCTGGGTGTTTGTGGTACCGTCGTTACTTCTGATTTTCCATAACACAAGTGCTTTAGCTTCTTACATTGGGGTCAGAGTAATGTATGTGATGTTGTCCAATATTTATTATTATTATTTACACTCATGCATAATAGATTTTTAAATATAGAATACAAAATATATAAAATATATTTAAAAATATAAAATACAGAGGCCAACCAGTGGCGGGAACAAGGTCCAAGCCACCAGTGGTCAGGGCCCCAGAGAGAGGAACTTCCTCACAATACGCGCCGTGCCGAGGAGTACTGCCTTCTGCATCAGGCCCTTGACCCAGCTGCCTAACGAGAGCCTCTTAAGGTGTTGGTCGAGGCTCTTGGCCATTAGGCCATTCGCTGAAACGACTATCGGCACAATAACTGCTGTATCCACATCCCACATGTCGACAACCTCGTGAGCTAAGTCAAGATATTTTATTTGCTTATCCTTCTCAGCCTTCACGAGATTCTCGTCATGAGGGATGGTGACGTCAATAATTATCGTGCGGCGCTCTGACCGATCTATCACCACTATATCAGGCTTGTTGGCGACAACAGTCCTGTCAGTGATTATAGATCGGTCCCAGTACAGTGTGATACAACCATTCTCGAGAACTGGGTCGGGCACATACCTGTAGTAGGGTACCTCTGATACCACAAGACCGTATCGAAGTGCAAGTTGTTGATGGATAATCTTGGCCACTTGATTATGTCTGTGCAAATACTCTCCGTTAGCAAGACGAGAACAACCGGAAATAATATGTCTAAGGGATTCGCCCGGAGTGTGACACGCCCGACATATGTCCACCGTGCCATCCCTCACAATATACTTCCGGTAATTGTTCGTCATGATAACTTCGTCCATAATTGCACAGACAAACCCTTCGGTTTCACCAAATAGGTTGCCGAACCGTAGCCAAGCTACGGACGCTATAAAGTCCACATCGGGTCCATGAAGGGTCCGATAGAAGCGTCCGTGTAACTCCTTGCTCTTCCATACCTCCTTGCGGTTCTCAGTACTTAGTACTACAGGTTTGCGCCAGTTCTCTTTGCCTAAGGAGAGCGGAGTTAGCCCCTTGTCCATTGTAACTACATCTCGGTGCATATCCAAATTATAAAAAAAAATATATATATATATATTATAATAAATTTTATTATTATTTATTATCTGTTACTGCAGTTCTATTTTTATATATATATATTTTGTGGGATAATGAACAGTCTTGACATTTTCATAGTAATCCTGAACTTTGATACAGTTTTAGTTTAATCTAAAAAGTTTGCATATTTATCAAATATATTAATTCGAAAGTAATCATGATCTTTGATACAGTTTATGGGTCCACCAGTGTATATATTTTATCAATACATTCTAAACAAGGCAATCTGCTCGTTTATGTATTGTTTAGAGATAGTTTACAAATATTTTTTATGGATTAATCAGCGTTCAAATCACTTCAAACATTTTTGAAAACATGTATTTTGACAAAGATTTTGTCAAATATCAATAATGTTTATTTAGTGTTTTTTTCGTAGGGCCGGGTGGTGCTGTGCACCAGGACCCCGGTATAACCAAAGCTTTGAATAGAGATGACTTATGGACTTTTTATGGAGTTAGCCTACTTAATACTTAAACGATAAGTTCAACTCTCCTCAAACTGTATCCTATTTTTAGTCCTATCTATAATTTTGAAGGGCAATATACGTTAAAGAGGTTCTGAGGGCCCGATTCTTTTTCTATACACCGGGGCCCTTGCCCAACTAGCTACGCCACTGTATATACATCAGTATATGATAAATCAAACTTAATTCCTAAAAATCCTGATGTATAGAGCAAACAAAACTAAAATAACAATATTACTGGCTTTAAATAAATACTAATAGATAGAGAATAAATAATAATACAACAACACTAATACTCCTGTACGCACGTCATCACTTAACGTACAACAGGATTATGTGACACAACGTAATAAAAAATCACCATGCAACTGCCTATCTGCCTATCTGCTGACGCGATCCGTAACATCATAGGAGAAGAATTTCGTCAGGTGCTAACGACCGAATTCAATTCCAAACTCCAAGACATTCTCAGAGTAGTTTCTTCGCTTGAGACATCGCTGTCATCGTTTCACCAAGAGTTGGAAGTGGTAAAGAAGCAATTATCCACTCAAGAAAATACTCTAGAGATAGTTTGCGCAGAAAATACTTAATTCACTTCGTTCCGTTAATGAATTACTAAGCCTAACACAACTAGAGCAACACTCGTGCATGTAACATTGAGATTCATTGTGTACCGGAAAACAAATCTGAAAATTTGATGAACACAGTACAGCAGCTGGCTAAGGTCATAAAATGCCCATTCGACACGAATAATATACAGTTTTGTGCCAGAATTGCTAAAATGAATAAGACCAGCCCTCTCCCGAGATCTATATTAGTAAAATTCAACACACCACACCTTCGTGATTAATTTTTTAGCAGCAACAAGCAAATTTAACAGAAGCAACGTTGACGAGAAGTTACACAGCGGTCACTTAGGCATTGCAAACACAAAAAAGGTACCCATATATATATCGGAGCAATTGTCGCCTGAAACCAAAATGCTAATCGCCGCCGCTCGACAGAAATCTAAGGAGCTAAATTACAGGTTTGTGTGGGTGCGTGACGGTTAAATTTACGTGAGAAAATCTGAAAACGCAAAATACATTCAGATACGTAATCATGATTGTATTAATAATTTGTCATAAAATAGCTAAAGTTGACTAACGTATTTTTTTTTATTACTTAAAGGCACTTTAAATGGTTTATCTGTTTACTATCAAAATGTAAGAGGTCTGAGGACGAAAACCGTTGAATTATTTAATAATATTGTATGTAATTCATATGACATCATTATATTGACTGAGACATGGCTGAATAATAGCATCTTTAACTCTGAGTTATTTGACTGTAATAGGTACACAGTTTATAGACGTGATCGCTTGAGCAGTGGGTTTCATTCTAAAAAGGAAGGTGGAGGGGTCCTTATAGCCGTTTCGAAACATATTAAATCTTGTCGAATTCAAGGATATGAATCTGATTGTGAGAATATTTGGGTTAGCTTAAATATCTGCAATAAGTGCGTTAACAGTGAGACTATATATATATATATATATATATGCGGAGTTTACATTCCTCCTCCCGTTCAAAAACACATACTCAAACACTTTATTGAAAATACTAATAGAGTATTAGAATCTTTTGATGGCACTTCGTTAGTGGTGGGGGATTTCAATTTGGGCAACATGTTATGGTCTAGGACGACTCATACCTATGTAGGAAACTCCAATAGCGCACTGCATAGCATGCTGTCGGACTTTTCATCCCTTAATGATTTAAAACAATATAACTTCATTGTCAACAATAAAAATAAAATTCTTCACTTAGTGCTTTCAAATCAATCTCAAATTGATGTATGTGAGTGCATGGACCCTCTCATTTCTGTAGACGTATCACATCCACCTTTAACATTTGTTCTTGAAACTAGACAAATGCCAGATCTGCTTCCTGATATATCCACTCCTAAATACTGTTTTGGTAAAGCAGATTACGTGAAAATTCAACAAGAGTTAAAAACCATTCCTTGGGATGACCTCCTTGGTGAGTGTGGCTCTGTTGATGCTATGGTGGCTATACTTTATGATCAGTTACATATTCTTATTCGCAAATACGTACCCTTATCCAAACATAAAAATTACAAATACCCATTTTGGTTCAGTAGAAGTCTAATTAATTGCATAAAGGAAAAATATAAATGCAGAATGAAAATACGTAAATACTGTAACCCTCGCGATATTATGGCCTTTGAACTTTTAAAAAAACGTTGTGATAGATTATTAAAGGAATCACACGCTAAGTATCTGGAGAATATAGAGAAGTCGTTGCGATCGAAGTTGTTTTGGTCCTACCTAAAAAAACAGAAAAAATGCAACTTCTATCCAACGAAAATGAAATTTAATACATCTGAAGCAACTAAAGGCACACATATATATAATCTTTTTGCTGACTACTTTTCATCTGTTTACACTAACGTCTCTTCTCTATCATCATCACAGCCATTTCCTTTGGCATCATACCCAAATAGCTGTCTAAACTTAATATCCTTTACATCAGAACAAATCCTTAAGGTCTTAAAAAGACTTGACAGTTCAAAAGGCGCAGGTACAGATGGTATTTCAGCTATATTTGTTACAAATTGTCCTAAAGAGTTAGCAAAGCCGCTTACGTATATTATATCCTGTTCTCTGAGCACAAGTATCTATCCATCACAATGGAAAGACGCTCTGGTTATTCCTGTTTATAAAAATGGAGATCGTAGTCTCATTAGTAATTATAGACCAATATCAATCATTTCTGTGTTCGCCAAATTATTCGAACTAGCTGTCTATCCAATTTTCTTCTCACAATTTAAGGCAAACATTGCCCCGGAACAGCACGGATTCTTGAAAGCGAGATCTACTACAACTAATCTTACATCTTTTATCGAAGATCTTGTTGAGGTGATGGATGCAGGTAATTCTGTTGACGGTATCTACACTGATTTCAGTAAGGCCTTCGACACAGTTAGTGACACCTTACTGTTACAAGAGCTTGAGATGATTGGTGTTACTGGCAATATGCTAACCTGGTGTAAATTCTATCTTCAATCTAGAAAATCTATAGTTGTTATTAATGGTTACTCTTCAAAATCATTTATTTATTTTTCTGGAGTACCTCAGGGATCTCACTTGGGGCCTCTATTCTTCAATATCTTCATTAATGACATCTGCTCCTGCTTCTGCAGCTCTAAATGCCTTTTATACGCCGATGATCTTAAGCATTACAGAACGGTTCGCATTGAATTGGGTGCCACCTGTCTTCAGAATGATCTAAACAACTTAGTGCAATGGTGTAGGGCAAATTGCATGAGTCTCAATACTTCGAAGTGCTATGTTATAAAGTTTAGTAGGAAGAGAACATCTTTTGAAAGAAATTACTCAATCGATGGAAATACGCTATCAGAAGTTGAACACATTCGAGATCTAGGTATCATATTGGATACTAAATTGTGATTTAATTTACATATTGACGACATAGTAAGTATGTCTTTCAAAATCTTGGGATTTGTATTGCGCAACTGCAAGAGTTTCAAAAACGCTGAGACGAAAATATCGCTCTTTACTGCATTGGTTAGTAGCGTTTTGGAGTATGGTAGTATAGTTTGGAACCCTTACTTTGATATATATAAAAATAGATAAGAAAGTGTACAAAAAAGATTTCTCGGGCATTTAACCTACAGTCTCAATTTAGCTAAAAAAACTACAAAGCTATGAAGAGAGGTTATCATTTTTCAAACTTCGCTTCAAAACCGTAGACGCGTTCTAGACAACTCATTTATGTTCAAATTAGTCAATGGGTCAATTGAATCATCTTATCTGCTGTCTAATATAATGTTTCGTGCTCCTTCTAGATCCTTCAGAGCATCTACTTACACACCTTTTGTCGAAAGTTTTGCTCATTCACGTTATGATCGTTTATCCCCAATGAACAGATTAATTATTAACTACAACAGCATATATAAAATAGCGAATTCCTTACATTATAATATAAGAACGAAAATAATTCAACGGTCTATCCAGACATTGACATTTTAAATGATAATATACATTGTTTTAAGAAAAAACAATAGTATATATAAATTATAATTCATAGCCTATAATAATTCAGTAACTCCAAATGGTTATCCTGGTTTTAAGATGTTACATACAAACTGATAATTAATATTCCTATGTACATATGTACAAATTCTAACATTGTTTTTAAACTCACAATTGATAATTTTGCTTAATTTAATTTATTTTTAACATTTTGACATAAAACCGTATTTAGACTGTTTTCCTATTGTCTCTTTATTTTTATTAATTTTATAATGTTTTATTTTATCAATTAGCTTTTTACAATGTTGACATATTTCAATTTCCAAGTAATCTTAGAACACCTGTAAAAAAGTAGGCAATTACCCATTTACTTACTTTTGGTTTACTGTGTATTTTTGTTGTACTACTTGTTGGTGTTGTCAAATAAATAAATAAATAGTATTGTTTAAATACTAGTTTTAAAGTAAAAAGAAATAATATACAAAATCTTATAAATTATTCTTTTATTGTTCATATAAATTAATAACAAATAAAGATGATATGGATGAAAATAATGAGAAAATGAAATAATTTCACAGCTTTAGTTAATCCAAATATTCAACAAAATGTTTTGCAAAGTAAAATATAATTTACTATTCCTTTTATTTTATGCTAGCTGGTACTCTGCATGTACTATTTAATAAGGTTTAATAAAACAAACAACATTACTAAAGATTTTTTTACTAAGTTACTAATACCTAACTAATGAGTCTTTTTGGGTTTTGAGAGCTTCTCATATTTGCTCTTCGATGAGAACCAGAGACCAAATGGAATTGCAAGAGATGGCAGAGTCATAACAGCGAAGGCAGTCCAGTCTAAGATGTGGGAAGAGAATTTTCGGTCATAATCCTTGAAAGCAACAATTGTTCCCTCTCCTGGGGCACTGCTGATCGCATATTGGACCTGGAAAATAATAATAACATTGAGTTATATGTGTTTATATTCAAAATGTTTACTTGCAAAAACAATAATGTTATACTAATTTATACTTATTAAAAATCTGGCTAAAGTCATAGCAAATTTATCACAATAGAAATTTTTATATTGCATATAAAAATTTAAAAATGTCAAAAAAAATTATAGGAAAGTAAAAAATTTTTCTCATTAGCTTCCAATATGAATTAAAATTGTTTCATTTAAAAACAAAATATTGAATATAAATTTCCTAGTATCCCTTGTCATACATATATGCACATTGACATAAAATATTTGTATAACTTTAAACAACAGTCAATTTACATTTGCACTTTCACTTAAATGTTTAATATGATTGAACAAAAAAATAACTGTACCTCAGCAGCATCTTCATTTGGCTTGTATGTGACTTCTGCTGCTGTGAAATTGAAGTATCCATATCTGTTGGATCTTACTGTGACTACATGAGACACATTGGTCTGTGGAGCTATCCTGTCGATCTGGGCGTTTAATTGTCCTCCAACCACTGTGAACACTTCTGGGTGGAATCCATTATCCACGAGCTTCACATCCACAGCTGGTGCTGTTCCCACGTTAAACAATGTGTATTTTATTAAAATATCCATATTTTCTACCAGGTATTTGTTTAATACTTGTTTTGAGATAAGAAGCTTTGCGAGCGATGGTTCTTCATCTGCTGTCGCAGCCGCAGCGATGATAACAATCAATGTTAGTAATTTTGCAGCCATTGTGTCTGAAAAATTAGATTTTAATTATGAAACTGTTCAGTAAGAAATCTTGAAAAAACACAGAAAGGAATATGAATGAAAATTTAATTGTATTATCTTAGAAATAACCGAATATAAACGGATATTATGAAAGGTTAATATCATGTAAAATTTTGTTTGTATTACCTTATAGTTAACTAATAAAATGAAAAATTAATACAACTTTCCAGCGACGAGAATAGTGAAATGTTACGAATATTGACAACTGTTCAATGTACGTGGCTGACGTTTCACTCCACGCGTTCAAATCATTGCCAGTTATTAGAAAACATTTAATTATACCGTTAAGGGTACATCCACTTAGGAAGGTTGAACATAAGTTTCCTTTAAATCAGTAAAATTAATTTTCTAATTTTGAAAGTAACCGTTATTTATTAATTAAATACACTTCTAATACTAAGATTTTTCATAGAAATGTAGTTTAAGGCTAATATTGATCGTAACATCAACTATTATTTTGAACGCTTCAAATAGTAGTTGTCAATTTCTTAGTGGATTGTATTGAATTCGTATTTTTGGTGAAAATAAATGGATTAAAAAATGTCTAGTTTTAATTGAATTGGTGTTATTTAATTACTTAAAAGGTAATTAGTGAGCTATAATATTAGTTAAACTATGACAGATAACGAAGATGTTAATAAAGAACCCGCTAAAGAACCACTAGACGACGAGGCTCTAGAGAAGTACGATTAACTTATAATATATTTTCATGGGTTGTTTTTTATTTTTAGTAAAAATAGTTTGTTTATTGTGGTAGTATAAAGTAGTTGTATTATTCATTGTTGTCATTATAACGACAGTTCCTTTTCACTAAATAAACAAATAATCTTGTCCTGATACATCTTAAAATCCAGTTTTGTTTAAATGTCATTCGTTACCAATTTTATCCATATTTTAATATTATTGATTTAGTCTCGATAAACATTATTAGTAGCATTTAAACTATGAAAAACAATGGCAATTTTTGTATTTTTCAAAGACATTAAACATACTAAACAAAATCTAGTAACAACTACTAAAATTTATAAAATTATCATACAGCTGTTATTTCAAATTTTTTAAAAACTGTGTCGGTGACAAATTTTCTAGTAAAACAGTCAATATTTAAAAAATGATATATGTAACAAAGTTTTCATAACTATTGCCATTAAGTTAGTTATGCCATACATAGTTTAAAGTTTGGATTTCTGGGTTAATCTGAATGCAATTTATTTTTACAAAAACCTATTTTATATAATTATGTTCTTTAGTAAATAATTAACTTACATAACCATAATCACAGTAACAGTAATCGTTCCATAAGTCCAATAAAAAAATTCGAAAAATTGATTGCTTTGATAAAAAGTGTGATATGTGCAAACTTTTCCACTCATGAATGACAATAATCATATCAATTTTGATTAGAAATTTATTTCTAACAAATATAAATAATTATTGGATATGTCATTTAAAAGAAATATTCCGCCCCATGTATTCGTTCACTCAAATATGTCTAGTTGGTCATATATACTGGCATCATTTACCCTTTAAATGCCTAAACTTAGATATCCGAGCCGAGTCAGTTGCCAGTACTGTAAAGGGGTAATATATTATGCATGTATAACACAAAATATTATATTTTGCTTCATAGTACTGCATCTGTAGCTGCAGTTTCATTGATAGGATATCAATAACCAAATGAAGAAGAAGAGTTCTTAGTGGTAATAATTTCTGTACCATATTAAATTTGTCTGTAATAATCTTGGATAGCAGTATTGTTGTTCAAATAGAATGATTATTAATAATTAAACTTAACTATTGATCTCAATAACAAACACGAAATGAAATATTATTAATTATCTATCTTTTGTCATTCCTGTATAAAAGCTGATTATTTTAATTTAGTTAAATCTTAAATTGATAATTTAGTCATTAAATTACTCATCAGGTTAGCAGTAGAAGAACTCCTACGAGAAGCAGTTCAAGGTGCTGCAAGGGCTGAAATAGTTGGTCCCTCAGGTTGGATAAAAGCACCACAGCAAAAAACTAATAAAAGATTTCTAGTCAATACCCTTAGACATGCTGTGAGTTCCAATAGATCCTATACAACACGTAGTACTCATAGAAATACATACAATAAATCTCCCAAAAATGACCGGAAACCAGAACTCCCTATCAAAAAAGATAGATCAAAAAGAAAGTGTTAATATGGCAGAATATGATGTTGAAAGTATAATAAATAAAATTGTTAACAACAATGAAACAAATTGGACACCACAGGAAAAAATGCCACTAATAATTAAAGAAATAGATCAACTTAAATTAGATGTAAGAACATATTTAGATAATTGTGATTATGATGTAGCGGCTTTATTGAATGAGGGCGCCGAATTATGTGCTGAGAGTAAAGCTTTAATTAATGAAATGGAAACATGTAAAAAGGAAATTGAAGATGAAACAATGGCCGAAATTCTTAAGTCTCTAGAGAGTCATGACCAAATTGCCAAAGAATTACAGTCTGTTAATTATGCTATGAATATCATAGTTGACATTATAAAATGCAGTGAATATCTAAGGGAATTCAATGAAGGTAGAGAAGCACAAAGCTATTCAAAAGCCATAGAGGCAGTTGATGACTTACTTGAGTTCATTGAAACAGCTGCAGATGGTTTCAAACAATTAGAAGTTTATGTCAATACAAAAAATACAGCCAAATTAATCTTCGACACTCTTTTGCATGATTTGAATCAAGAATGGAGCCGAATGGTATCATTTAGTTGCAAGCCTGGACCTCGTAAAACAGTTTTTAATTTCAACATTACATTAGACAATTCAGAGACTTCGAAAGATATTCTAATCGCTCTAGACAAAAGTAACGGTTTGGTTCATAAAATTTCGGAGTTCGCTGAATTTCTTAAGAGAGAAGTTATCATAGAAATCTTAAAAAATGACAGTTCATTTTACGCAGAAACAGAAAACACGGCAACGGTTACGATACATCATAAACAAAATCAATTGCCTCATTACCGTGTTACAATTTCAAACATAAGGTTATTGTTTCGTTTTCTCAACGATAAATTTAAATTAAAATTTAAAAATGATAAGACTATAATGAAAATACTAGGGAATTTTATAAGCAAAGACATTTGCGATATGATGATAAAACACTGTTTAATACATACTATACCAAATAACATGAATGACCTCCAATGTTATACCAACATAACAACAGAAATACAAAATTTTCAAATTTTTCTAATAGCTATAAAAATATTTCCCGAAACAGGCGTAACACTCCTGAAATACATGGACGATATTGACGTTTTATTTGCATATAGATCAAGTGAACACTTTTTGGACACAGCAAGGACAATTATGCTCAAGGATTTAAGTATAACGATGTCTATTGGTGTCGAAAAGATTCCAGAAGAATCTACGCCTTCAGAAAACTTTTCGGGTGATAGCCATACAGCGGAAGCCCTTGAAATATTTGGAAAGACTTTACCGCATAGCCTGTTCTATTTTCCAAGATGTATGATATCCAAAACCGCACAAGAACTGTTAGATTTAGTCTACGTTATAATGGAGCAAGCCGTGCAGTGTCAGGGAATTGTAGCTAAAAAAATGTATTACACTGTAAGATTTATATTTGAACTTTACGATGCGGTTGTTCCTTACAGCCATGAAAATTATTTGCAGACAATCCCACAATATGTCGGTAGGTTATATGAATTTATTTTATTTAAATTAAGCGCATTTTTATTTAGATACATGTGTTACAACTTGCATTTCTTCTGAAAGACACCAACAATTGTATGTTTTCATTCATTAAGGCGCGAAATTCACATTTAATTAATTATTATCCGCGTTCATTAGTACGAGTGAGTGACGCTCATACACATACATACACTCGTAAGAGTGTGACAGAAAAACAGCAAAAAAATACGGATTAGAGTTTATTTCTTAATTTTATTTTTTATTAGAACTCTGATTCGTGAGTGAACAGATCTATATATGTGACACTATAATAGTTTTTTTTTAGTTATTCCTTAATTTTTCTTTAGTTTATTTACAGCTTTCTAATAATAATTAAAAATAGTAATTTTATAAATATTACATTATATTTAGTTACGTAATTTTTTATATTTGTTACTTATATTTCAGCTTTATTCCATAACAATTGTATGTATCTTGCGCACAACCTACAGACCTTGGGTGATAAATGGTTGTGTTTGATGGAAGGTCAAGAATTAGGGTATGCAATTGGATTCATAGACTTGGTCCAGAAACTCAGGGAGCTAGGCTACAGACATCTCGCTATGCACATGCAGCAACAGAGGAAACAAATTCTAGACAATATACGTTCGTCAGGTTAGTTTTATATTTTAAATAGTATGTAATGTAACGAGGAACGTGTCTGAAGATAAATATTTACCTACTTAGAAAAAAATAATGTTACAAATATTTTACATTATGAGCAACAGCGTGAAACATCTAACGTAGCAGGTCACGTGTCACGCTATCTATACTAATATAAACTCCAAGGAAGGACATAGGTTACTTTTTTATGCCAACCACTAAAACGCGAGCGAAGCCGCGGCCGACAACTAGTATGATACAATGATAGTATGAAACAACTTATACGATGACGCGTCGCCATTCGCAACTGATTGTGCGACTCTAGTGGTTTCGATGTTTCACATCTGCCAGGCGACCCGCAACCACTTGTTTCTTGACTTCAAATTTATAATTTACTTGAGCTACTCTTTTCTTGTAAATGTTTGGAATTTTCTTTTACATAATGCCTTGACGTCTGTAAGTTTCGGTTGAAACGTAGTTTTTTTACATCAATTATTAAATCAAATTCAACCTTGCAATTAAACTATAAGCCTAAAAATATTTGAAAAACCCAATACGTTCTTGAATTTTACTTAACTATTATTTTAAATATATATTGTTTGATATTTCAGATTTAAACTGCATCGTCGTAAAAGATGTATTAGGTGAAAATGCGGAAGCAGCGGTCAGGCAATGTCTTAGGCAGCTGCAACTATTGAAGAATGTCTGGATTGGTGTTTTTCCATCCAATGTGTTTACGAGGTAAAATATTTTATACCAAGAAAGGAAAGTGTATCTTTTACTGATCTTTATTATGACGAAGGAAGGCGAAGTTCGGAAGAACTAGATATATTTATTTACATTACAAAATAATGAAATGAAATAGAAACAACGAAAAGTGAAGTGAACAATTGTACATTATGTAAGAAAAAATAAAATGGAATAGCAAACTGAACTATACACTACATTAATATTTGCATCTCTAAGAAAAACTTTTTTTTAGATTAATGGCAACACTAGTGAACATGTTCGTCGACGAGCTCATACATCGAGTGTGTACCGTTGAAGATATATCCATGGAGATGGCCACTCAGCTTACTGAAATGTACACACTTGTGGTCCAAAAGACACCACAGATGTTTCAAGTATGTTTATTTCTAGCATTAATTAGTAATCAATATTTTTTATGAAATTAAGTATTTCCCTTCAAAACGTATAAATCGAAAGATTTTTAATTATGATACTTAAATAATTTTCTTTTTCAGAATTCATCAGATGTTGAGAAGTACGTTAAATCGTGGGTTAAACTGCAAGAATTAATTTTCGTTCTTGGTGGTTCACTAAAGGATATAGAAAACCATTGGAAAGATGGAACTGGTCCTCTGGCAGTGAACTTTGAAGTCGAAGAATTGAGAAGTCTCATCAAAGCCCTATTCCAAAACACGCAATTTCGCGCCAATTTATTGTCAAAAATAAAATAGTGTTGTTTTATTGTAGTCACTATGTTTAATATAATATTATGTGTTCAATGGTTTTTGTAATTTAAATATAACCCTGCTAATTAAATGTTTCTTTATAATATCATAAGCTGGTTTTTAGATAATTTTAGATTAGAGGTTATATGCCTAGGCCGTCTTTCACATTCTAGGTACTTTCTTTAATACAATGGATTAAAATACTTGTTAGTAGTATATCTAATATTATTTCTCATAATCGAAAACCACTCTACAATTAACTAAATCCCGTGTATATATCGGGCTTCTATTTATCATCGGGCGTAGGTGTGCATATTATTATTTACAATTTTGTAAATGGTGATGTAGGTAGGAATGGTAGGTCTTATAAAAAAAGTAAATAATTATTTTTGTAGATGATGATCTACAGTTTTTATGGCAGCACTCACCGTTTACGAGAAAATTGTAAAAAACGATACTTTTGACCAACGGGTACGCTAAGTCCTGTTTGGTACAGAATTCTTCCTTATTTCTACCGGACTAAAATGTCTTAAATTCTTTGTCGAAATGGTATGTTTTTAAATTTTTCTGATAAAATGTACATAACACATTCTTGAAACTAGTCTTTAAGATTTAATTATTTTAGAAGCTTGCAACTCTGATCGGATCTATCACCTAGTGTCAGAATTAATTTAAATGTAAAAATTGCGAGATCAAAATATTATTTATATTTTTTAAATACTATTGTAAATTGCAGTTATATAATTAATAGTTAATACTAAAATGAAAAAATGAATGCAATAAAATTGTTTGTGCAACGCAGATATCCCAGTTTCCTAGTTTATCGTACTGCCACTACAAAAAAGAAAATACATGATCCCCGAGAAGAGGAAAAGTTACCAAGTAAAATCATTACTATTTATTTGACTTTAGATTTCAAGATTATTTACGAATTTATTTGTTTTAATTCCTTAGAATAATTTTATTCTCTATTTATTTGTAGGTTATTTTCATTATTAATAATGAAAGAAAATTAACTTTAATTGGAAACATTACCGTCACGTTGTTAAATTTAATGTTTACTCACATGTTAAAATATTTTTTTTTTTAGTTTTTCAATATCCAGTAAGCAAAAGTTCTGATAGAAGAGTTTATGTATGGGGATTAGCAGAAACTGGTGCTCTCGGCATACACATGCCGAGGAGCAAGAAGACAGGCAAGAAATCTTACAGAAACAACTTTACCTTTGTCACATATCCAAAGAGATCTAGCTTTTGCGAAAGATTTGATGTGAGTATAAATAGACAAGATTTATTGGATATCTTATTGAAAGTATTTATATAGTTCATTGCAAAATAATTTATGCCACATTTCACCAATGAAAATCAATAAATATCAAGTTATCAGTATACTTTTGTTATTAAGTGATATCAAATGTAATTAATTATCAAAACAATTTTAATATATAAACTACTAACAAAGTTTCTATTAATCTTGGTCTAGATCTATAAACCTAAAAACCTATGAAAATTATATAAATTTACACTTGAATTTACTCACTGACACTGTCATTAGTAAAAATGAAGTTGATATAAAGTTCACTCTATTTTTGCATAACATATTGAAAATATTCTGAATAACTATAGTTTAATAAATTACTTTAAAAGTATATCTGTTTCTTTGTTCACTTTAAGACAACTTATTACAAAGTAAATTAAAAAATTGTTAAAGACCATCTGAAACATACTATTGATATTTCAGGTCACAAAAATTGCTTGTGGTTATGGATTCACAGTGGCAGCAGTCAAAACAAGTGAGCAGCACAAAGTTTTTGGGACTGGCATCAATACAGATTCACAGATTGGTTATCATGCACCTAGGATTGGTAAACCTTTGGAAATGTTGCTAAGTCCTGCACCAATTTATATACCATATAATTCATTAGAGACCAAGGTAAGAGATATAATCTTAATAAATATATATATCCAATTAATTCATTTAATATTTGCAATGTTACATTATTGTGATATACTTGTTTAATTATAAACATGTTATGGTAGACACAATATATGTGCATGTAAATTCTTTGACTAATATTTTGTGTAAACATTTTAATATTTTCTTTTATTATAAGATAGGAATATGTGCTTAAGACAATACTATATCAAGATACACATAATGTGCATAGACAAAAATAATTTGTTTTAATTAATATATAAAAAAATTACAAGGTCTATATTAACCCTGAATTCATTATCTTTTAGATTACAGGACTAGCAGCCGGTAGAGCACATACTCTTATACTGACTGATAATGAAGGTGTCTATACATTAGGTAACAATGCATATGGACAATGTGGTAGAAAAATAAATGCTAATGAGGAATATAGAGGCAGTATGGCTTCCCATAACATAAAAAGGCTAGGAAAGGAAAAAATTATTGACATTTGTTGTGGACAAGATCACAGGTAAAGTAAAAAAGATGAAACAATAATTATACATTTAGCATTTTACTATAATATGATGCATGCCTGCAATGTTGAAGACATTAGATGAATGAGAGATGTTTAAACATTACAACTAAACTTGTGAAAATTGCTGTCTGTATTATGATTTGAGTTACAATTACAAATATAACAAGATTTATACAATAGGATTCAAAGTTAATTATAAATAAATAATGTTTGTCACTTTCAGTCTCTTCATTACAGAATCAGGAAAAGTATATTCATGTGGGTGGGGAGCTGATGGTCAGACAGGTCTTGGCACATATGAAAATCAAGGCTTTCCAGCTGCTGTTAAGGGAGACATTACTAGTGAAAAAATAGTCAAAGTTGCTTCTACTGCTGATTGTGTACTTGCATTGAATGGTAACTGTATATTTGTATAAAAAATTTAAGAAATTAAATTTAAGTGAACTTCATTAAAATAAGATAGTTAAGCAATTTATAAATGTATCTCTCGCAAAGGTTGCATTAGTATGATTGAGTATGTATGAAACAACTAAGGCAGAAAAAATATAAAAATTAGATTATGTTTCTTTATTTTATTAAAATGCCAATCATTTACTGTGGTGTGCGAACCACGCCTTCAAGGTTGAATTGAGACACTATTGTTAGATGTAAAAAGACTATAAATGTTGTTTTGCAATGACTAGTTAAACAATGACATTTTATTTTTAGTTCTTTCAAATGTCAATCAATGACAAAAAGAGTAAAATCAAAATATAACTAATCATTGTTTATAAGTAAAGCTGTTTAGTTTAGTGGTGAGGTTGATATTTTGTTTTTTTTTCAGATAAAGGTGAACTTTTTGGATGGGGAAATTCAGAATATGGACAGGTACCAATGGCTACAAATCAGCAACAAGTAAACATGTCATATGCTTTAGTTAAATTTACCAAAGGCTTAGGAAAGATTGTAGATGTAGCGGCTGGTGGTTCCTTTTGTCTCATATGTAATGGTAAGTAATAGGAACTATATATATATAAGGTAACATGCATATTATATTTATATATGACAATATAAAAATTATAGTTTTTTTTGAAAACAAACATTGTTGATAATAAATAACAAAATAAATATCAAAACTAATGTAATACCAATGGTATGAATAATTTTGATTGTTCAAGATTTTTGTATGGTTTGATTAATGCAATTTTTTTTTAGAACATGGTGACGCCTTTGTTTGGGGGTTTGGTTTGTTAGGACTTGGACCCAATGTGCAGCATGCTAAAGAGCCCAAGCAAATACCAACACCACTGTTCGGGAGGAATGAATTTAATCCCGAACAAATGGTGACAAATGTTGCATGTGGTATTGGACATTTGGCAGCAGTAACAAATAATGGAGATCTTTACATGTGGGGTAGAAATAGACATGGCTGTTTAGGCTTAGGCCATGGGAAGGACCAACATTTTCCTCTCAAAATAAGTATTGGTGCTCATGTGTTGTCAGTGGATTGTAGTGTTGATCATACTATTGCAATGTGTCAGCCCTTTACATAGTCAATGTTTTTATATTTATTTAAGATAGTTATATCTATATAATAGGTAAAAGATGTAGTTTTATTTACACCCTTTTATCATTTTCCTTGGTCTTCCTTTCCTTCATCAAATATTCTATTGCCAAACGGCTTATTGGTTTATTCTGGTTTGAAGGATGAGTGAGCTAGTGTTACTGCTTTTAGGAGGGACATAACATCTTAGCTCCTGAGGTTGGTGGGGCATTGGCTATGCAAGGAATGGTTAATATTTCTTACAGCACAAGCGTCTATGGCAGTGGTAACCTATTTGCTCATCAGTTTCTGTATATTAAAAGAAAAAGGTTACTACATAGATACAATTGCAACACAGGTTAAAAGAAATGTCTTTACATAGTCTATTATATTAATTAAGCTTAAACATTTATTTTCATGATTATAGTATGGTGAAATTGTACAATACTATCTGTAGTCCTAATAACCATACACCAAATATGAGAGTATATTACATTGTATTACACATTACTTAGACAGTTAATTTTACTCAAAACTTATTAAAGATTGTGAAGTTCAAATTATTTTTAGTCCTTGTTTTTTTTTTATATAACACAACTCACAGTAAATGTTCATTGCAACTTGAGATATTGAAGGAGAAAGCTGCAACACAAGTATCATACCAGTGCTCCAAGCTTTCCACTTCAATACCACATTAACTATTGTTTGCACTCGTCATGAAAGGGTTCAAGCGTGCGGAAGTCACGCCAGGCTGGGGGCAACATGGAAGTATGATGTAGATGACATCCACATCGTTTACATGGCTCACTGAATAGGTTTACATAACTGTGGAGCCATGTCATAAATGAACGGACTGCGAGCTCTGGCAAAGTTGGTGAATAGAAGTGTAACATGGCAGCATGAGCATTTTCAGTAACTTTTCGGAAAACATGGTGTCTGGACTCCGTCCACAAATCAAGAGTCTCGCCGTAACCTTTCACCATCACCCATTCCATCAGCAAGCTTTTGAAAGCAACAACAGCTTTTAGAACATGGCTTAAATTTATCTGGACGACAGCATTGCTTGCAAATGGGCGTGAAATTGTGATTTTCATATCGTTATAGGATCTATCTATGTTATTTATAACGTTGTCTACCTGTAGCGGGGCTACGTTGTGGTTACTTTGCAATTTACCGCGACGTTTGGTACTTCCAGAGTTGATGTACGATCGTTTTAAGGAATTCTGACTCAGGAGTGTATGCGCGAAGGAGCTGTATTCGTGAATTTTGTCCGTCCATTTGTAACTGTTTACTAATTGAGTGTATAATGCTTGTCGATCTTGTGTTGTTTCCTGACTCAAAAATGTCGTGTTTCCTAGGTTGAACGGTGCAGTAGGTATTGGTAGCCCATTAACAGTTTGTTCTAAATCTCGTAAATTTATATTTACATTACTTAAAAGTTCTTGAAGTTCTACCAAAAACTTGTCTTTGCCGTCTTCGCCGTGATCGGCTCTCAGTCCATTTGATAATGTTTCAAATACATGACTAACGCTGGAACGAAGAGTTCTCAGCGACGTTAATGCTGAGTTAAGTTGATCTACGTTAATAGTTTGATTCATATTTACAAACTTATAATAATTCTTTATTGTTTTCAGATTTACCAAACCAAACGAACATTCTTTCAAAACTTATTAGTCAATTACTCTATTATATTGTCTATTTGACATTGACATTTGATTTTTTAATAAAGGTTCGTATGGTAGGAATCTGTACTTTACAGTCTTTATTTGTATTAAATAGGTACACTGTTTAATTTCAAAAGAAAGTTAATTTGCTCATGGTTTTTATCTTACTTATTTCTAATAAAATATAAAATCTCATGTTTAAATACACTTCTCATACAAAAAAACTTACCAAAGGTTGTCTGTGAGAGATCGCTATAAGTTATAAGATCGCCTTTTATTTTACTCTAATGTTATTTATATGTTATGGTATTTAAAACAAAAATAAATAAAATTTCTATATAAAATTGCAAAACCTATTGCAATTTTATACTGGATAGCGAGTATTTTTTATATAAAAAAATATAAATTGGTCATTCGATATGCTTTAGTGAGGTCTAATAACAAATATATTCATAATTATTTAATTAAAAAAATATATATAATATATTTTATAACGTATTTTAAATAAATATCTTTGTTGCTTTTTAAAACAAAACGAGTTATGATCATTATGATTATTTTTAATACGGTGAAACCTATAGAAATCAAAGAAATAGCTTGAATACAATTTTGTGTGCATATAATTCTTCCCATGACTGAAAAAAAAAAACTTAAAAAAGAATAACCTTATTTTTTACTTAAAAATCAGTCCACATGACTGATTGACATGAATTAATTAATTATTTTATATGACTAGTATTTATAAGTTTTTGGACGTTGAAATACCCTAAGAAATAAGAATACCATTTGATTTTACCCTCGAATTTAAAATAATTGAGCACTTTGGAATTATTAACCTTAAGTCCTTAAATATATACAAATATGAATTAAAAATAGTAACTGTATAAATCTTGACAGCGTGGTATGGTGGCAAGAATGCTAGCAGCATTTCCCCGTTGAACCGCAATTCCGATTCTCTGGGAAAAAACGAACCAGCCCACCTGTCACCAGTGGAGGCAATAAGGCGAGGTGTTATACTTTTAATGAAGCTTTTTGCACTACTACTCTAAGGTCCAAGTGTTTAAGAATATTTGGATCCTTTTACCCAGGGAACCAAAGTCAGTCCATCAGGTCTCTTACCATCATCACGACTAATTCTTATTATTATTATTCTTTCATATACATAACTAATAAATGCACTCTTGATCACCGCCATAATAACGATAGTCAATATTAATATTTCTTATTAAAAATTAGCTTCATTTTCCGATGACGCTGGCAGAAGACATTATCGCAGTGGTACACGCTTAAGAACAGCGTGAGTTTTGCTCCAAGCTAATAACCTAGGTAATGTACGTACACTGTATCAGAGGGGTTTCCACACAACACTTTGACCTCACACAGATTTTGTAAGGCTTTTTTAAGCTTTTGTAACATGTATCATATGATTGTTATAATGGAATTAAAGAAGACATTCTTAGATTAGGTAGACCAGACGTACTAATGAGAACAAATGCAGCAGCAGCAGCATTTTTGTCTTAAGTTTTCATGGTTTTGGGTAAATATGTATATGTAGTTGAAGTAGATCTTGTTAAGGACACTCACGATAAGTTGGGTTTCTAGAATGACCTGTGAGCGTGGGGAGAGCGGAATCATCTATTCAATTATTAAGAATTGTGTGGTATTTTACCTTTAAAAATATTTTAAATTAAGTCATAAACGCTAAAGAAAAAAATTGGATCATATTAACTTAAATAGTCAACTGAAAAGTATTTGCAAGTGAGATGCCATAAAAACTGGCGAGCTGTATCTAAGAGTGTAGTAACTCTATAAGAGCATTAGACAACGATCTCCTGCAAAATGTTTTATCGATTTTGTTTGTTGAACAATTTAATTTATTTGATTAATATTAATTCGAATATTTTAAAACAGCATCGAATTGCAACAAAAAATATGATATTGTTATAAGAATATATGTACATATATATTTATTTTTATCTATATTTATTAACTAGATAAAAAATTATTAACACTTTATACAATATTTACTAAGTTACAGTTTATTTTATACCAATTCACGCGTTCGTTCATACTACAAGGGTTATTTTAACGCAGTTTTGTACCTACGTAAATTCAGATATTAGTCGCAAATTACTGATAAGCCACTGTAAACACAATGGAAGTTCGAAAGGTGCGGTAGTTCCAAAATTACTTACTTGTTTAGTTCAGACGATATCATAATTCAAAGGTTGGCGAACGAAATCATTGTACTCCTAAGTAGTTTGAATGAATCATTAATACCGACCGAAATTGTAGTTTCGAATCGGCTCGTTCAACAATGAACATTGAACGCATGAAGTATTACTGCTATTGTAGCTTCGGTTTTACTGCTGTTTGACTTTGAATTATTGTGTACTAGGTTACATGTAAAATGCACAGACTATGAACTACACTGATATGGGGTATCTGAACTTAAGGTTATATTAACGTTAATAACGCTTTACATAATTGATTATTTTTACAAATTAATATGTTAGGTACTAGCTTAATTCACATACGACTTACTTGGTAGAGCTTTTGCAAGTAATTTCGGGTCAAACAGCAAAACTTAGTATGGTTGTGTTGCTGTTTGAAGGATGAGTGAGCCAGTGTATCTAATGGCTCAAGGGTCATTAGAATTTAGTTCCTACGATGGGCGGCGCATTAGCGATGTAAGGAATTGCTAATATTTCTTACAGCGCCAATCTCTATGGGCGACAGTGACCACTTAACATCAGGTGGCGACCTGAAATTGGCGCGCATTTGCCCGTCTGTCTACATAAATATTTTTTATAAAAATAATATGAATTCAATGTATCCGAGCAAGATCATAATTTAAGAGTATGTAATGTATAAAATTGGCATATGTGTATCCACCAATTCACACTGGAGCAGCGTGGTGGAAATTCTTTATTTTCAGCGTATAAGAGAAATGAACATTTGAATGACACAGGCTTTCGAGAAGAAACGTTATCAAGTCTGAAGTAAGGCAAGCGAGGCCGCCGGCGACTCGGCTGGGGGAATTCAAATAAAACTATATTAAACTAGGTTTAAATAAAATGTTACATTACGTGCTTAAGTAAAGTTAAATAGCAGATATGAACTGGTTTCACTAGATTTGTTTGGTTTACAGCATAGCTGGGATCTGGGTGTTAATTAAAAGCGTGATGTTTTGAGTAACTGAGTATTTAGGTTTTTTCAGTTTAAATTCAATTATTATTAAATTTGTTTGTGATTATTGTATCACAACAGACGTCTATCTGGACCGTTGAGTATCTTATTTATAATTTGATTTATTTTATTTTAATGTCCAATGTATTTATATTATTAAAATCGCCCTTAGCTTTATCTACAAATTATTTTAAAGACCCTTTTCCCTTTCACGCCTGTCTGTATGAATGTTCACGCTAATCCAAGGAACTAATGTGAGAATTTTTAAACCGTTTTCATCAAGAGACAGATTTACGAGAAAGTTATAGATTTTTTTAATAAAGTCTATCTAGACTACTTTGAGGCTATCCTGGTTTACATTTGCAATATTGAATACACGTAATCTGGTCGAATAATTTGGCGTTATTTTTACATAACTTAATACTTTTATTTTAATTTAGAAACTAGAGACAATACATTACAATTCTAAACATGCAAAATGACCAACCATAAAATAAATGCTTATTTAAAATATATTATTGTAAATAATTTGTTTTATTTGGAGTGGACGACTTGATGGTAAACGATCACCATCGTCCAAAGACATTGCCAATGAGTGGTTTGAAATTAACAACTTTGCCATTTCTCATGCTAAAGATTAACTTTTAATGAGTTTACTTTGTGCTTGTAATTGCTCTAGTCACGTTTCTATCAAAACACAGTAAACGTGTTTGTATTTAAAGCGTCTACAGCCTGCTGGAGATGGATAAGTGCCGATCGACGAAATGTTGTATTCCATTTTCCGTATTATGTTGGAACCGATGATTTATGTGTCTCGGTAAAAGTGTTTTATCGAAAGAAGTGTTACGCACACATTATTTTAAATATATTCTTCAATATATTTAAATAGTTCCTCAAAATTAGTTATTTTAAATGTTAGTAGAATTATAACTTCGCCTGTATGTTGCCTTCATGAATAAATTGTATTGACAAAAAAGCAATTGTTATTTGTGTCATAAGTTTTTATACATAAACTTTATTAGTAACTATTTAATTTAATATCTAGTACTTCCCTAAGGAGGGTCTGGAAAACCTTCCCTAGAGAGGGTCTGGAAAGCCAAGGAATTAAATGGATAAAAAGTTTTGCTGATTTGATTTAAAACGAAATGTAATTGATTAAACAGCTTAGATTGTTTTATTTGGGTAGACCTCTAACGCAACGACTATGTTACAGAAGTTGGCCTAATGTTTTTAGTATATTATCACGTTCGCACAGTAACAAGGACATACTTTGAATATGAGTACAATTTAATTCATATTCCTGGATACGAATACGAAACCTTATTACAATAGATTCATAACAAATTTCTCATACAATATTCGCATAACACAAGTTTATATAATATATAGAGATACCGGGAACGTATCCACCGTTGCGCAGTTTTCGCTACGTTTCTACATTTTATGAGTGCTTTGTGTTACTCGAATGCGAACAGCCAAGTAAATATATTTTCAAGTCGATTTCATTCATTCTTGTATCTTTTTTAACATTTTGTGAAGTAATATTAAATTGCATGAAACCGTGTTTTACATTACGTTACAAATAAAATAACTTTAAATAAAATTTACACAATATTATGTTATTTTTGATAGTGTAGTAAAATTTATTTTAATGTGAAGAGAGTCGAATTTGAGTATACCGCTTGAGTGTGTAATGTTTTTAGTGCAAAGATGTTTCATTTCTGACATTTATGTCATTTTCTTTGTATTTATTTATTATCCTATTTCAAAAAGAGGACATCATCAAATCGACATAGTTTTTTTTGTTTGTATACCACGGTAATATTGTTGTTCATCATTGAAATTGATTATTATTATTTTTATTAAATAGGTAATTTGAAAAACAGAGCCGAGATCGCCCAGTGATTAGAAGGCATGCGTCTTAACCGATGATTGCGGGTTCAAACCCGTCTGGGTTTAGACAAGAACCACTGAATTTTCATGTGCTTAATTTGTGTTTGTAATAAGGTGAAGGAAAACATCGTGAGGAAACCGGCATGTGTCTAATTTCAACGCAATTCTGTGACATGAGTATCCACCAACCCCCATTGGAGCAGCGTGGTGCAAAGGAGAGAAGACCTTAGGCCAGCAGTGGGAAATTTACAGGCTGTTAATTGTATGTATGTATGTATGAAAAAAAGTAATACCTTAGAGTTGTATAAGGCTGACGTTACTTGTTGTGTGTTTATTACTTGACGTCTTCCTCGATTGTGAGACGATTATTTATTGAATTAAAAAATAACTTATATTTTTTTAAACTGAGCCATATTTATTATTTTTTTATATTTATCATCTATCCCTTACACATAACTAGTTGTCTTCCGCGGTTTCGCGTTTTAAGAATTGGTCCACAGGTGTTAGGTATAAAAAAAATGTCCTTCCTTTGAGTTCAAGCTTGCTTCGTGCGAATTTCAATGAATTCAGTTCGTGGTTTCGCCATGAAAGGGCAACAGGCGAACACGCAAAGTTACTTAGGCTTTTATAATATTAGTGTGTATAGTTTTATAAGTTCTGAATATGCGAGTCTTAGTTTATGTTACGATCATAATAATAAGAATATATACTTATGTATGTATATAATGTGTTAATGACTATATTTATTCATATAAATTCTGATTTAATAAATGTAAACTGTTAAACAAACAATGACAATTCCGTACAAGGTTTATTAAGGATAATGAAGCGTGGTTTAAGTGTCTTGATTTTCTCGCAGGATGAATGATGGTGATCTCGACATGACAGATTGACGATTCAAGAGTGCCTTAAAAGCCTACTTGAGGGAAAAATGTTCTATTTCATGTTGAATTGAAACGTAACAACATTTCGTCCTGAGTATGATTTTATATATCAAATGTTATCGAAGATTTTCTTAAATTAAAAATTGATGTCGTAAATTCAAAAAAACATGATATCAAAAACCAAAACTAAAATATTATTTACTTATGCACACTCATAAAATCAATTTTTTTATTCGTCATGTTACAGTGTTAAATTAAATGTAAAACTACCAACAGTTCGGAAAATAGATTCTACCGAGAAGAACCGGCAAGAAATTCAGCAGTTACTTTTTTCCACCATTTTTCATATTTTATCTTTAATATATCATTGTATTGGTTAATACGCCTTATTTATCAATTATCCATATTTTGACATGAGCTTTAAATTTTTACAAGTTTGGCCAAGTTCCAATAACTATGGACTCTTATTGTAGAAACATCAACAGGAAATAAAATTTATAGTATATTTGAATAAAGTATATTTCCCGCTTTATTCAAGTTGGCTTATACAACTTTGTTATTACGAAACAGTATATTTATAATCATTTTACAGGATTATAAATATACTGTTTCGGAATATAACTTTTATAGAGTTGTATTATATACATACACTTACTTATTGACTGTCAAATTAAACAATACCACTCGTTCGGAAAACAAAATACGCTGACTTGAGAAGAACCAAAGAAAGAGACACAGCGGGGTGGTACCTCTTTTGTGAATTAATTCAATATAAAAAAGAAGTAGCCAAGTGATCGTTGCACTCCCAAGGTGTGCACGACACGCGTGTGTGTGAACGACAAACTCAAAAATGTTTAATAATCTTTTGTATAAAGAGTTTCTTTATATATTTTTTTTAAGTTTGCGTAATGACATTATGCTTAGAATTTAATTGAAAATTAGCATATTTCAACCGAACCGTACGAATATCGGTAAAGTCTTGTCAATCTGTTTCAACCAATAAATTGTAATAATGATTACTAAATTATAACATTTATAGATTATTAAAATTTGCTTAAACGATTTTTTTAAATATATAATGTAAATCGAGATATTAACATCTATTTTTGTATTGTTCAATAGCAAATTAATGAATATATTTTTACTAGCCTGGATGACCTAGTATTGATCCAATGACTAGAAATTAAGGTTATATTGCAATCTATTTTTACCTCCCTACCATAAGTGCATTGACCCAATGAACTACAACCACTATACAGATGTAATCTGCCTTAGCTAGATCCGCCCTAGTCGAGTGCATTAGTTTCCTGTCACCTGACGGATCGCAGACCATAATTTTGACTCGTTTTGCGCAAAAACAAACAGACTTCCATCACAGAACATCTGTTATCACTGATTTCTTAATCAAACTCTCAGTTTTCACAATGGTCATATGAGTTTGTACGTCAAATATTCGTTAGATTTTAACAACGCGTAACGATTTGATGTTTAAACATTATTTTCTTGTAATAAAATAAAAATATAAGTGAAAACATGATCGTAAACAATTTTAGATCCTCCTAAATTACCATAGTTACATTTTTCCGAAGGTCTTCGCAGAATGTTATACATATGTTGAAACAGAATGAAGATGAAATTATTCCGCCATTTACAAGAAATATGAACGAGAAAAAGAAATAGGCAACTTGACGTCGGATTTCTTTCAGTAAATTGAAACAATCGATCAAACACGCGATACTAACTGTAATTGGTAAATAAATACATATTTGTCTTTTATTTTGTTAATTTTATAAATGAAAACCTTGATGGATAGAATAATTGTCTGGATTCGAGCCCTCGCAGAACAATTAGTTGAACCTTTTAGAAAATATTTTGTCAGCGTCGAGACAAAAACGATTATCGAGATAATCGGTTTAAAATAAATTCTTAAAAGACGTAATAAATTGTAAAAAACTATATGTTAGTTTTTTAAACGAACTGCTAATTCTGGAAGCTCTGGAAAACTCTCACAGTTAATAAAAGGTTCATTTTCTATCGTCCCTCATGTAACAGGATCAGTGTTCGAAAACACATTATCTACTCAACAGAGGGTTCGCCGACACAATTACCTATGTGTCTACTTGGAACATGTACATAGGTTGCATATAACGTAACGACGTTTACTTACGACAACAGAAATAAAAAAAATTGTACTTGAGCTGTTCTTGCTAAAGAATTGAAATTGTCACCAAAAATGTTGTAAAAGATACATACTGATAATATAATAAGTATACATCTCATAAATTAATTATCTGACTAATTAATATTTCCGTAATATAGCCAGATAGAGCTAGAATATCAGTCCCATACACACTAATTGCCCGCACCAAAATTATTATTTCAATCGATTGAAATTTTCCAAGCCGTTGACTATTTATCTTGATAAATGAACTTTGCAGACGCGCGATGGACTTTGATTAATATTGTGTTCAGCATAAGAGCTGTAAAGGGCGCATAAAGATTACGGGGCTCTTGGCCAGGGCTGCAGCGACCTTGACCTCGCTGCCCTATTTCCCTAACATCCTGTACATCAACATTTACAGTCAACGCCGTCGGTCCACACAATGCCCTAATCTGAGATCGGAGGATTTTTCAAGGGGCAGGGCTCAGGTCGGCGTCGCGCGCACCTGAAGGCTGCGCAGCCGGGCGGGGTTGAGGGGGTCGGGAAGGCAGGGGTGCTTCGGGGGGTGAAGGCGGCGGGCGAGCCCAGTCCCGCGCCGAGCGCCGCTCGGGCCGGCCGCCGTACGTTTGAGGAGGCCGCATGAGCGCCCCGGCGTGCTAGCGCAGCGGGCGCGGGTGTGGTATGCCCGCGCGTCGCCGCCATGGCCCCAATGCTGGCGGCCTTGGCGCTGCTCGCCCTGATATCCGGTGAGTCCGCCCTCGTGTTGCCCTCGTCCGCGCAACAGGCGTCTGCCGCGCCCCCGCGTTTGTTTATCAATCGATTCCAATAAGCAAGGTGTTGTGAGTGATCTGGATGTGGTATTCGGATTTGGTAAGATTTCGAGGTCCAGGAGCTTCGAGGTCAGGTGAACTTCGGCGTCGTGATTGATTGGGCGACAGCCGACAGTATGCTTCCTATTACCTGTACTCGTATATTCTCACAAAAATATAATTTCGTCTAATTCAATCGACAGAGAAACAGATTTTCTATGTAATTTCAATAAGCTGCGATGGCTAATCTAATATCTGTATTCGGTCCAATAAGTACATAATTAAATCATATATTTGACTTATGATAAAACTAGGTTTTAATCATCGTGATATATTAAACATAATTAACTTTATGAGTTAATTATGTTGTTACAATAAATTAATATTAATGTTAGGAAAAAAAAACAGCAAACTTATCATTCAATAAAAAAGCGCTTCACAAAGTAACCATCACCGATACATTATATTTGCAAGGCTACATTCATTAAGTACTACATGACATTACATTTTCCGTCTCAGAAAATATTATTAGCACTCAATTATTATAAATTATATTCAGTCATTATAATCATCTTCGTAACCGATGCACAAAAAAATTAAGGAATTGCTAATAATTAACTGTTATAAATACTTATGAAATTTCTCCACATGACGAATGGATAAATTCAATTTATTTGATAAATGTTAAATCCTTTCAGAAACATTGTATTTTACTTTTGACAAGGTCTTTATTATTTATTGCTACCATAAAGTTACGATTCTAACAAAGGAGTTGCTTATCACAATTTTCTTTGTTCAGAATTGTTCTTGCTTCTATGATGTTTGATATTTAGATGAGGAGTGAGTTCTCGGGGTGAATAATCTTCTCGGAAAATTCCAAATATTTATTTAAAAGTAACGTTGCATAAATACTCTTTGTAATCCTTGGCTTTAAAATCGTTTGTTTGCAATTACTTAAATAGTCAAACTATAAATAAATAAATACATTTTTATAATATACCGTAAAGCCATGCAGACTGATAACAAAATCACCTAATTGGTATATTCGATAACATTATCTATAATAATTTGAAGCAAAATACTCTCGATCTACATTTTGAAAAATATAGGTATAATAATTTCATAAGGTAATTCGATAAAGTACGTGTAATTCAATTTATGCGGTTTTCAATAAAATCACCAATTAAATGAAATATTTATTCAAATTTAAATATTTGTAACTGAAAATGGTGTGTCCTGTAAATAAATAAATAAATAAATAAATATGTTCAACTAAGGCACTTGAACGGTATATAAATAAATATATATATTGGCTCAACTAAGGCAGTTGAACGGTATATTTTTCTCGTCCGAAATTTTACAATTATCAGATCAATGTCGTAGATATAAAAGTCGTGCTTGTTTTTCTCGAAGTTTCAAATACCTATTTGGGTAAGTGTCAATAACACAAATCCTTTGATCTCAACTGCGTGTAAAGCTAAAAACTTTCCGAATTGATCTAACACGGAGTAATAAAGATGGCATACATTATGAGGCAAGCCAGGGTGAATTCCATTTAAAGTTTAATTCGGTTTGTTCAGTAACGTCGATCGACCGATCGAACTCATATTTTTTCCCTTTATCGTTAGCATGTCGCGAATGAAATATTTGACAATTTCTTACTGAGAAGCTCAAAGTTTTTATTTTATCTTATTTTTTTGTTATAAAATATTGAGGCGGACGGGCAAATTAACCTTATGGTAAGTGGCCACCACGTTAGAAATTGGCGCTGTAAGAAATATTAACCATTCCTTACATCGCTAATTCGCATCCAACCTTGGGAACTCAGATGTTATGTCCCCTATGCTTGTAGTACATACACTGGCTCACTCAACTACCACCTATTCATAACCCGCCTCTTTCTCTAGTCAAATCTTCAGTTAATCCCTTTGTCCTTCATCGGTCACCCAGTGTTTTATGGTCTTACTTAGTTCTTTACGGTCTATCTTATGACAATCCACATCCATACCTTGTAATATGACATTCATTCCACCGCATTACATTTCCTTACCACGAATCTATGCCCTTTAGTCTTTGTTGCTACGGGAGTTACTTTCAAACTGTCTCTTACGTATTTCATTCGTATAGTAGAAGTGCATCGTCCGTACTTCAGACATCCATTTTATTCTTATCTCTACAAGAGTTCCCTCAGCCTGTAAATTGGATCCATGAATGAAAACGCGTGTGATGATAATTTTTGTTTAATGTATGGAAAATTTGAGGGTCAAGAGTAATCCCTCTGCCTTGTCACCATTTTGCCCACCTTGAACTATATATATAGAAATTCTAAATTCTTGAAAGATAATATATGTGTCTTTCCAACCATACAGTCCCTTTTCTTCGAAGAACTTATCTACGAGGCATTTTAAACAAAATGGTAATAATTCCACAGCAGGCAAACCGCTGTTATTTTAACGGCCATATTATGAGTAGTGCCTGTTTTATAAAAATATTTTCAATTTTACGTTTCCGGGAATGGTTCGCTGCAAACGGTTACTGAAACCTGTGTGTTTTTGGAAATTCATCCGTCTCTTTGTATTTTGGTTTGCAACTGTAAAAAAAAAAAATTACCAACGTGAAGTTTATCGTATTTCCATTGTTTCATAGTTTTGCTAGCACTAGTGAAAATAAGTCTACAATGAGCTGCCTGTATTCTGAAGATATTATTAATAGTTATATATTAGAAATGCTATACACTTTGTAAACTTCTTAAAATTTGATACGCATAAATAATTTCTTTAAATGTATTTTCAGCAGTTCGTTTCAAAATACCCATAAGAATATGTATACCAATGTACCCCTCGTAGAGATTTATGGCAGGTCTTTCTGGTATAGTGTTGGCAGAGCATCTATCATTTTTGTGCCATTAGTCTACAGCTGAGCTCAACACGCTCGTGTTGGTTATTTCGAACGTAATAATCCGAACAATCGTTCCATTGCCAGACGCGTATTTGTCATAGACGTCTTAGAACTATTTACTATTTTTAATACAATTCCGTAAGTTTATTTAAAATTTTAATAAATTCGAGTAGTTTTTAAAATTTATTTCAAAGTTCAATAACCTTTGATAAATATGTTTATATTTTATTTTGGTTCATCTTTGCTTACTACTTGTATGAATTATAATTTCATAAATTAATATTTGAAGACAGTGGATTATGAACATATTATACACCTAAGCATCAATAATTATCGATTCTGTGGTTCGTACGATTAGCAAATATCTATATTAAAGTTTCCTATTAGATCTCGTGTTGATCTTAGAAACCACGATCGGCAAAAGGATACATAATTTAAAGATATTTTGTGTAAATGAACTAAGGTTATGACAATGTAATTAGGAAATCATTTTGTCTGAGATAACATAAGCATGATGTTAATATACAAAAAAGCCACAAATACAAAGCGAAAACTTTAATAGGTACTACATGTTACTTTATGTAGATAAAACAGTCTCTATCACAAACGATTTTTTATATTTAATTATTCTTTCATACGCATAAAAATCGATGTTACTATTAACTTTAGTCATTGCCGGCGAAAGCCGAGCGTTCCCGTAGTTTGAGATGGAGAGATTCATAAAGGTATGTATTGATCCAATAGGAAAGTTAAATTAGAAAATTCGTCTTTAAAATAACACGTTTCAAATAAATTTATTCAAGACAATATAATATATTATATTTTGGTTTTATTCAAAATACAGGAGCAAGTTTATCGACTTGCCATTTTCTTTCACAACGTATTGTGATTAGTATATATTTTTAAAGTTTTTTAATTACATTGAAAAGCAAATCTAATATAAATTTTAATTTGCTCTTTTAGCAAATAAAAAGGACATTGTTCAGATCTTATAATCTGTCAAAGTTCCCAAAACGAGTATGACAATCAACGAACAATTTCAATATCAATGGATTTCTTTATCTAATACACAACAGATATGCCGTTGACAGTACGTCTGGGATGCGTAACTAATGTATATTAAATATCAAAACATAATCGAATGTATCGACAGTGTTCAAAAGTGATTATATCAATATTACTTCTACTTTTATATTAAATTATACACTTTTTTCTTGGTATATTAAACAGGTATTTAATTTATAACATGATCAGGTGCTATGCCACCATGCTATGCCCTTCAAATCAAAACAAATAAAAATACTCTTTATTGTACACCAGTAAACATAAAGTTGAATCACATTTAAGAAAGATGCACAAGAGGCGACCTTATCGCTAAACAGCGATCGCTTCCAGGCAACCTTAGGGTAAAGGAAAGAAATAGATATAGAAAGAGGTAGGGGTGTACAAGGCAGATATAAACATAATATATTAATACATTACAGTGAAATACTAATATAATATCCTTGGAGTTCAAGCATGTTTATACCAAATTTCTTCAACTTCATTTCAAGTGACAGAGCAACAGACAGACAGAGTTACTTGGCACTTATATTATTAGTATAAATAAACGCATTATTATTTTCTGAATTCCAGGACAAAATAAGTTTCAATCTAATTAGTAGGTCACCAGTAACATAGACCAAAAATGTGATTTTTTTTTTATTTGAGAATATTGACTCAGTAATATGAACAGAATGAGTAATATACTTAAGTGCCAACGATTATCCTCAGAGGTTAAATATAATATTCGGGACTTGTGTGCTATGAGATAAAAACCAATATTCAGTGTTTCCTATTATGACTCCGTATCTATGAGGAAGTTTGCCTTCAGTGATTAAATAGATTAATATTCTTATTTGATCGTCTGCTTTTAGTGTCTGATAAGCGCTGATGGCTTTATTCTTAGTGTTAGTGTAAACCCATTGTATTCGGCTTAGCATTAACTGTTCATCAACATTATAGGCTTTAGATTTGTAGAGTTTTAATGGGCTTATTATTTATACCCTCATATATTAACATACATACTACATATCCTACATAAATATAATTATATATATATATAAATATAAGTAAAGCTTAAGTTTGAAAATTGAATGACTCGTGCACAATATAATTTATTTTTATAAGCATAATTTTCATGAGAATTGAGAGATTGATATACACACATAATATTTTTAGTTTAGTATATTTTAATATTTTTAATCCACACGCCTTTTTTATCATATGTGACATTGGCAGAATAGATTACATTAGTAGACTTAAACACACGCTATAACGAATTAAGAAAAAAAAAACATAATAAAATTATAAAAGCCAAGCCTGACAACTAAATTCTGACGTAAAAAAAAAAAAAAAAGTTAAGTAGCTTTGGAATTGTAGAACACGCTTAAGCTGTCTGCTTTCATACGAAAATGCAAACAAGACGGATGCATAAATAGAAATACGTTTAAAAAGTAATTTGCTTGTTTTAACTTGAGTGAAATATCATGTTCCGTGAAGGCCTGTAAACTCGAGTGTCGACTTTTACACAAAATTCTCTTTATCGCTAAAAGATCTGATGATATATAATGATGTGTTAAAAGCTTTATTCAAAGTGCTATAAACAAAAGTGTACTCACTGCTTAGAGTAAAAAATTATATTTAACGACTACATAAGCCCTTATAACAACTACGGTAGTTATAACTTACTACTTTTAATATTTTCATTTTTCAAAACGATTTCACGTATAAAATATTTTTTATAGTTTAATATGATATGCGTTTGTAAAGATGTTTTAACGATTTAAGTAAATGTTTGTGCTTAATGTTTTTGATAAATTCTAGACTAAATATATATTTTAACTTGTCCTTATTAAATAAGTAAGTACTTACCGAAATTTTAATTGTACTTTTATAATCAGTCTTAACGATTGAAGGAAATGACCGAATAAGATATTGCATTAGAGGTCAAATTGCATGCATTGATTTCACTCATTACCTATTTATTTTTATTTAGTGTGATATTATAAAAACGGCCCTGGTGCATGTTACCCGGATACCAATTGGTGATTTAATTAAATATTTAGAATCATTTTTACCTAAACAAATAAAAGCTATCGATAATGTATTGAGAAATGTCATAGTTAAAACAAATGAATCTGTGAGAGTATATAAAATATATTTTATTGAACGGGTTTTCGAAATTGTGTTACCTTATCTAATTTGCCTTTTATTACTTCTCGATACCCATTACTGTTCAGTAAATAACTTCGGCGTAATTAGGAAATTGGGTTGGCCACTCACCACGATAGGCCAATGACAGTAGGTAATTGTATTACTTCTCTTATTTTGTTTATTATGTTAATACGTTTTCAGCATAGAACTTGAACGTGTACCTGAGAGAAGTAACGCGTAGGAAAAGTTTCATTTAAAGAAACATATAAATTAAAAGAGTTGAGATGGTTCAGTGGTTGGTTTCTGGAAATTATATGTATAATATTTTGATAAACAATGAAATATATTTTCTCAATGGCAACAATATGTTTATATCACCGTAAATTTGTAAATACCGCTCGGTTATAATCTATCTCGTGAGATTGCAAACTGTCCAAAGATCGTGAACGGTAACATACTGTTTACAATTTCACCCATTATTTTTTGGTAGATTGTATTCCATAGGAGTGAATTTAGGTTAATTATAAAATCTCTAATCAAACTGAATGATCATAAACTATCGAAATGTTATACATTTTATTAAAATGTATTTGTAACTTCTCGGTGATATATAACATCCACAGCATGTAGAAATATTATTAAAAAATCCGAATATATTAAATCAATACCTTATTTATGTATATAGATTTTGAAGCGTGTTTGAATCCTACGACTTAATTTAGTATGTGCGATGTCATTACAACAAAGTAGGTGTTCACTCACTTAAAGTTTCTGATGAGCAATGAACACAATCTTCTTTAACGAATCTGCCAAGTCAGAGTGACGTAACAAGAATCATCTTTAGTATTATAAACAAGAAAGATGTTATAATTAATTCGGTTTTTAAATAATTTCAAACTGAATCAAGCAGCTATTTGACGCCTAAATCCCTTAGTGACAGATAAACAATAATTGTACCGTGTATTGCCAAATTATACCAATCAACAGAAGTATTTATGAAAGTTATTAAGGTTTGAAAGAGAAAACTAATGTAACGAAATAAAAAAAAAATATATGAAATAGCTTCAATTAATACGCATAAAATTATCGTTATATACATATATAATTTAACAGGATTACTGCCACTATAAAAATTGTCAATCTCTTTTAAATTTTATCAAATTCTATTTGCGCTTCTGTCGTGCAAAACACAACATGAACCAATTATTATTTGCTGTTATTTGTCACTAAGGGATTTAGGCTTAGGGTCCAATTTACAATAGTAAAATTGAATTAAAAATTGATGAAATAAATGATTAATGATGATTCGCGTTTTTCATGATTCTTTCATAAGCGAATGTGATATTATTGTGATGTCATATCAGATCCGCGTTAAACATAGTCATGCTAATCATTCAAGACGATTTTTTTACACTTACTCTGTATATTATTTAATGTAAGATAACATTCATAGACGCCTATAAAAAATCATACGATTCCCGAATTATTGTACAAATTCGCCCAATAAATATCTAAATTCACCTGGAGGCTTAGCATGTGCCCACAGGTAAAATATTTTAGGTATAGATGCATTTATAATTTTATTATAAGTAACAGTGTTTTTATGGGAAATAAAATTGACAATTGTGCCGTGAACTCATGTGAATGTCCACTAGGAAAATGCCATAAAATAAATTTGATTATGAGTAAAATATTTACACGTTATTGCCAAGGTCTAGACAGACAATGAATCGTCTTCAAAAGCATTGATATACTCGTATATATCAATAAAAACGACCATGCTTTATCTGCCTAAGAATACAATTGCTGTGCTTGTTAACACAATTCCATAGTTTGAGCGGTCATTTTTAAAGATTAACGATAGTTTAATATTATTTGTTTATCCAAATGTAATGTAATCTTCTATATAATTTCTTACGAATAAATATTTAACACGGTGTAAATATTTGTTCTTAAAATTGAAAATATATAACGTAAAAGGGTACAAAGTTTTAAAATTTCATATGAATTCACTAAACCTTTAGTCAGTTTTTTAGTTTTCATACGAACGTATTGAATATTATATGAATAGCCTGAATGGACTTGAACGATAAAAAATTTTGTTAAGCAACTGAGAGCCACGAATTAAAATACAGACCGCGGATTAACTTGCGGTGAATTTAAGCAAGCCAAACAAAATCGACGCGAATTATTCAATTCACTGTTTACGCTGAAATCATACTAATTGGTATTGACTTACCAATTCACTGGAAACAACTTTTTTTTGCAACTTTATGACCTGGTTTTTAGGCACAGCTAATATTGGTTTTGGTTCAGCATTTAATATTGCGGTATAATTCAATTGCAAATCAAAAAATACGCAAAGCGACAGAGTTATATTTCGCAAAGGTGATTTTGTAGTGCTTTCCCCGCCTAATCTAGATATAAAATATATATTTACATAAATATAGTAAATGATGGTATGGCAGCTTTTTAATAAGAAAATATCCACGGTTTATCTTTTTATTAAACTCAATTCTCGTTTGAATAAATACTTTAATAATTAAGTAGGCAATCCAAATAACAATAAGAGTGATTATATTATTTCACAAAAAATCTTAAAAATTATAGATATTCAATAATATAAGATACTTCTGTGACAAAACACCTGAAAAAATTGGCTCAATGATTCAATGTATCCCATTGTGTCGGTTGCACATTTAGTAAAGTTTTATTCAATTGGGAAAATATCAAAAATAATGGTCGGAATTGTTTCTAAATGAAATGAGAAACAGAGCGGGGCTGTTCAAGCGATAAGTCGCTGTGCAACAAGCTGTGAAAATGCTTAAAAACAAAACGCGGTGTGCCTTTGTTTAATTTTAAAATGTAACCACGTTTGTAAAGAAGTTTTTTTTTTTAAGATTTCTTTTATCATAATTATACTTATATTATGAATGCGAAAACAACTGCGATCCTAGTGAAATCTGTTAGAAATAGCCTAGTGTCTTAGTTGCATCATATTTATATAAATTACGGTATTGATAGCTTAATTAGTTAAACAAATGTCTAAAGAGTCTTGAAGTTGTAAATAATTTAAATATATAGATATATATATTTAGTATTGCTCTCCCAAAACTAAAATTAAAATATGAATGAGATTTTACAAAAGGTTCATTCCAGTGCGGTCATAATGTTAAAGCGTTCTCTTCCAGACAACTTTAGGGCATACTGCTGATTGCAAAATATGTGAGAAAAGCACCACTATTTCTATATCACGGGTAAACATTTAACATAATACATTTACATTCACATACAAATAAATAAATATATATACTTTAGTAACGACGATTGATAAATCTAAATTGATTGAAAATTTAATGAAAGGCCTATTCAGAATTTACACTTCAAATTTGCTTAAAGCCTCTAATCGATTACCGTTTAAGATATTCGGTAATCTAAAATTAGTGAATGAAAAGCTGAGCCTAATTACTCGAACGGCCTTTAATTGCCACGAGTATTATAATTAGTATTTTCTTGCGACGTCGCTGAGATAAGTTAAAATGTCCTACAAATTACAGCCCCACGGTATCCACAAAGAATTTTTTCCTCTTTGACGGCGTCAATTTCTTAGGCTTCCTAAAGGAAATATGAAACCGGAATTAAGCATTACTCGGCTTTAGTGCACCTCATTAGTGAATTAAAAACGCTCAATGTTATTTTAAAGTCGTTTGGATTCAAAATTCTCAATTTAAATGTCAAAAAGTTTTACTTTTAGCGCCGAATTATTTTAAATATTCATTTGAAGTTTATTAAATGTTATTGAAGTTAGCATTCGTTTTTCGAGTGATACTTCTTTTTTAACGCGATATAAGTAAAATTTCTAGACCGAAATATTCATTAAGTGAATATTTTTTAAATTCCAGAATTAATGAATAGAATATTTATAAAGTTTAGAAGATAATTTAAATCCGTAAGTGCTGTTAAATTCCACATGCTGTGGAATGTCTCGCCATTCTCGGACGTGAATTAAAGTTTGCGGTCGCTTTTGAAGGCTTTCAATTAGCGTTCTCGTACTACACTAGACATTGTAAGCAAGTAACTAAAATAAGGGAAACTAAAGGATATGAATTTTACTGAATGTTTAATATTTATTTTTCTTAAAAACGTATTTAATATAGACAATTTAATTAACCGACACATTAATCAACTAATAAATCAACAAAGTATAAAAAAAATTAACACTTACTTTAAAGAACTACTCCAAGTGTGATATTATGGTAACATACCTTTATTAAATAGAAAAAATGTAATGCTGCCATCAAGATAATTAAAAATTGCACTAAAACTAACTAACACGAGAAATATGAAATGAAAAACCGGCATTTTTAATTACCACAATTCGTAGATGTACGATGTACTGTCTTATATTAAAGTCTGCATTGGGTCCCGTGAGGCGGACATTCAATTACTGAGCTTCTACTTTACCAGAGGATTCAGGGAATGCGGAACTGCTTCTCAAACAATAAGCCTGTTAAATTTAAGGATTTATGAGCAAATCTCATAGTATTATGGATATTTCAAAGTGTAATTATTAATATAATACTTTTATGCTATAGTCGTGATTTTTTTGAAATAACACATAAAAATTTTTAATCTTCATACGTCCCTTATAAGAAAATTAATAACAAAGTTAAATAAAAAACCGAAATGGCTAACAGTAGTTTATATATTATATACTTATTTATTGCAATTTTTATTTAAATACTATTTTAGCAGAATAATTTAGGTGCCCAAAAACGTAGGATTTTTCGCTCGTATTATCATGGAATAGTCGATATGATTCGAGAAGACTGTGATTCGGTAATTGGTTTAATTACATATGATTGACGATATGATTTTAACACATTAGCTTTACGACAATGGGAGCTATAACATTTTCAAATGATTAAAAAAAATTGATCAGATACCGTCGGGTATTAACGAAGTAATTGAACAATCTTTAAAGGTTTATAACTAGAAGTCTCTAAACGTCTGTATAGTATAGAAAATGTGAGTTAAACTTTCATTGGAGCTTGAAATATATCCCAGGATTTCGTAAAGGTCGTTTGCTCGTGACGGCTACTTCTGTTATGCCGGGGACATTTCCGGCATTTGGTTTCGGGTAATTTAAAATATTAAATTTCATTAAAACGCTCTTCTATGCTTATTTTTACACACACATTTTACACGGACATAAATGAAATTTCAGGATTATCTGATTAATTTGAAAACTTTTTTGGATAGTTTCAAATAAATCCTGTTTCTTAATGATTTAGGAAATTTTGTGCTGTTGATTGATGATATCACCGATTCCTCGTGTTTGCCTAATACATTTGGATTTATTGAATAACATACATTATAATAAGGAAATGTATATTTCGAAAACTAACCTTATTTCTAGTCTGTGACAATTAATATTCTCTAATCCTCTTGTAGTAGATTACATTCTGTCATTAATATTTAATTATATATTACTAAACGCGGCAGACCTTCTGCGGGGATCTATTAATTTTTAACAGATAATCCTACTTCCATTTGTATAGATTTATTATTTCAGTTAACTTTGTGTTGCAATGTTTTATTTTCTCTGAACTGTTTGATATAATTAGTGGTTACAATAATTTGAGATTCTTCAGGAAATTACTTACATTTACACAATATCGTAACATTTTTTGTTGATAGGTTATGGTAATTACATTTCACAAACTTATTTGCATCACCAAACTGTCCAAAAATATTTTTTATAGACGCATTTTAAAACAGCTTTATAAGTAATAGGTTAACCATATTGCTACGATACAAACTTTAAGTTATACAAAAATTGCAATTACTCGTAGATTTTCAAGTGACTACAGTCAGTGATATTTAAAACAGATGGTGTTGAAAATTTTGTCAGGAAGGAGAGATGTTACAATTTATTTTATGTAAAGATTAAGTATTAGATGGAGTGGACAGTCGTCCACATTATACAAGTTGTTCCAGTCGTATCACAATCTCAGTTTGTTTGTCGTGTGTATTTACTGTTGCAATGGAACTCTTGTAATAAACATTCATTTGCTTTAGCGGTAGTCCGTAGAGTCTATTCCTTAAGTAACTCCGGTCTTGAGAAACTTAAGTGCATCTGTGATTGTTGTATTGTTGTAAGTATTTTTTATTATAGGATCTCTATAAATGTGTGGTTATTATTAAATAATAAGATTGTTTTTTATTAATTGTATGAGATACATTATTCTGTCGGTAGATGGATAATAATTTTAAAGACTATATTTGATACTAATAATGAGTAAGGTAATGTCTCACACCTAGGCAAAAGCAGGCATTTTCTCTTGAAGAGAAGGTTGAGAGCTTATTTCAATGATATGAAATGAGGGTTGGGATACACGTAAGATGAATTTCATCCAATTTCCAGGTTTCCTCATCATATTTTCTCATTCATCAGGACTCATAATAATTCAACAGTTTTTTACTTACAAGTAGCGGTCTCTTTGACGTGAGAGATGGATGAATGGACTTTAATGGGACGCCCTCACTTTTCTTTCCCTGCACGGTTTACTTCACATCTTGTATAGATCAAGATTTGAGGTTTCTTCTAAGAATGAGGACGATTAATATCTACATGTCAAATATGACTTGTGCCCCAAATGCCAGTTTTAAAACTTCACAAACGACGAAAATACAAAACTAGACGAGATACTTCGTAAATATTACTCTTTTTATTCTACTACTGAGAAGTTAATTTTTAATTTTTCAAATGACCGATAACTTGGACCTTTGGGTTATGTTGTATCTGTGATTTGATTATATGTTTTAAAAATAACTAGAAATTAATTTTAAATATATGAACAAAGATATTGCCGACCCACGAAAAACCCGAGCCTTCACCGGCAGATAAGGCGATAAACATTGTCGCAGAATTTTCTGTGGAACTATTAAAAATAAGAATTCCATCATTCATTTTATTTTTTAAGTAATACGTAGACGGAGTCTTAAATGGGCCATCTAACGGTAAGTGTTCACCAGAACCATCATAAACATTGGCTTTGTAAGAACCCACACAGACGGCTCTGCACAAAGCCCCTCTATCGAGTAATTTTACCGTTACATTAGGCACAAAATATAATCTAGATATAATCTTTAGAGACGGACGAGGTGGTGGCTTTCATTAACAATATAAGTATATACATTCAACAGGCAGAAAAACTAATTTCTTTGAAATTGAGTGCAAGGCGAACACCGTGTCTGAACCTAAGCCATAACGAAATAAGTGATATCCACGTGTTTTACGTTCACGACGCGCGCTCGCGATACTTCATTCAATCCTTTGTCTAGACAAGATTTATGGTCCTGTTCTATTGGAATCGATTCGTGAATAAATTTAAAATTTATTCACATGTAAATAATTCAATCAACTTCGTAAATAATTTGTTCGATTCTTTTGTGTCACTTCGTTACTTTTAGGGCGTTTTTTTACCCGATTTCGGTGAAATCGAAACGGGTTATGATTTCAGTCATGTATGTATTTTTATTTGTTCCCATAACTTCGAAACTACTTATCATAAATAGATAAATGGGACATATTTAGTAGCGTCTTGATCGTCCGCTGGTTATAAGGATATTTGACGTCACACTAAAATTAATATGGCGTCATCTACATATAATTCTATATGTAAAAAATGACAACCATCACATATCAACGTATTAAATTAAAGTATATAATATGCGAGTTACTTATTAGATGATAAATATTAAATAGTAGATAAAAAATCAGGCAAGAAAATTTTGTTATTTCGTATTTTTCATAAAGTAGTTTTCATTTCTTAGCAGTTAAGTTATACTTCATGTTTCATCATTAACATAATTAAGGTACTGAATATTAACTACACTATATATATAGAAAAGCATATATACCACACGGTCAGCACTTCTGTAAAAACTCGTCTATAAAACTCTTTGAAAACAAAATACGTCATGAAATTACTCTCAATTTGTTAGTTGAAAAACTATGGCAATTTTACGCTACATAAATATTTTTCTTGGAGCATGTTTGCTTTAAACTGAATATTTTTATTTTTTACCGAGATCAGTTATGAACTACTTGTTTAATATGTTTCTAGAGTCGTGCGAAGTTTTTCTGATTCGTTCATTAATTTGTTTTTATATTAAACATTGAAATGTTTGAAGAATCTATCTTCTACACGAGTGAATACGGGGTCGCTTTTTGTTAAATCTAAGTGAAAAAGTACGAAACCAATATTTATGAAACGAATACCAGAAAATGCAGTGTGATTTGGAGTAGGCTTTAGTAATAAACATAAATAAGTTTTTATATAATAAATATTAATTATTATTAATATTTAAATAGGCTTTAGTACATAATATTATATTTATAAGTACCTAGGTTTCGCAGTTTCACTCTCCTTTAGTTTAGACAATTGATTTATAAGCGAGAAATTCATATTCTTGTTCATATAAAATAAGAAAGACGTTTTATGTCATACTTCAAAAATAAAATAGCGCATTTTATAACTATATAAATGATATGCGAGATGTTGACTTCCAGGCAGGATATATAACATACATATATAATTGTATTTAACTAACATGACTGTATTTTTAGATGTTGAAAAAGTTAACTACTGAGTTCCTTGCCGGTTCTTTTCGGTAGAATCTATATTCCGAACCGGTGGTAGCTTTACTTCATATAGTTTATTAAATGACGATACAAAAGTGTTTGTAAAAGCCTACTTGAATGAAGTATATTTTGATTTCATTTGATAGTTTTGTAATTGTAGCTCACACGTTATCGTAAAAAACGAATACAAACAACTATAAAACTTAACACAATAAATTTACTTAAATTAATTGTTTTTATTCTAATAAAAAATGGGCACGATCTCTCGAAATCTTTATCCATCAGAATTGTTTCACTCATAAAACGTATATATGACTCTAAACTTATAAAAATCTTTTGATATAACTCATATGAAATTTAATACATAATTTTTCATCACGATTCACTTGAAAACGTAATTATCATTAGTTCTCTGTGCATTAAAAACATGTGTTATGAGGCGTCTCTCGGTTTGTATGTATGATCAAATCAAATCAAAGATAATTTATCGCACTATAAATTTAACCTGCCTTATTCATTTCAAATACGTTAAATTTCCACATGTGATATCCCGCACTTTATAAACTCGCGTCAAATCCACCCAGCTATTACGTTTAATTTATGGTATTTTCAAAGTATGTACGCTGATAAAGCCATGCTCCTTTCTGGCCGCCATCTTTGTCTCCCGGGGCCTGGGATTAGGGTGGGATTCAGGATTCAATAAAGCGTAGGCTGACCGTTCACTAAATAAATAGCGTTATAAGAAAAAAAAATGTTAGTTCATTTTGTGATTTTATATATTGTTAACTGTTATTTCAATTAGTAATAATGTCGATGTGTGATAGTTGTAGTATCATCAATATCAACATCACACGAGTGAGCGAGATAGTGATATGATACGCTGTGTCGCCTGTGAATGATTCGCTTAACCGGCTGTCTGTTATCGCCCATTCTACTTGTTCATTTTAAAATAACATGAAGAACACATTGAATGAAATAAGCCGATAGAACTGTCTAGCTGAGCTTAAGCAACGTTTACTTTTATACAATAACATAAATACACACAAAACAGAAACTCAATATCCCTGTAATACTTGATTATTATTATAGGGATATATAAAATGGCGTAAAACGCCATGTAAATCTTAATACAACATCATTTTCATTACAAAGTAATAATTTACAATTTGGTAGTGTATACTAACATTATTAAGTATAAATAGTAAGTCAGTAATATATTTATTTATTTTCATAGCAAATACATCTAAATAAAAAAAAAAAAACAAATTATCTAAGCAAAAGTTCTACTCGTTACGGGTAGTCTCACCATGCACTATCATAGTGCACAATACGTATTAAAAATATAAAATAAATATAAGCAATAATTAGAGATAAGAAGTTATAATACATTTTTTTTAAACTAATAATAATAATAAAACAAACAAAAAATAAATCTACATAATATGTTGAAGTTTCTTACGTAAAAGTTTCATATTAAATTAATTTTCATACTAAGATGTAACTAGTATTTATTTTTGTTCATTCAACTTTTCACGTGATGCAGTTGTAAGGTAAATGTTTATTTTTTAAAGGCACACACGTCGTGAAACTCATTATGTAGGCATTTTAACATCACTGTTTGCTAGCCACTACATTCTTTCTCTACATCTTGTTTTTATGGAAATGACGTTTCGTTATTAACTTCGTTTCGTTCTTGCTCGTGACTTTGTCGCAATTTTTTAAAATTAAAAATTTAATAAAACCTTTTTTGTTTTTTTCACTTTTCATTTTAAAGTTAGTTTTAATTATTGTATTATATTATTTGTTATTGTTTTAAATTATTTTACTTAAGTAATACATTTAAAAACCGAATTACGATTATAGTCAGTCCCTCTGCGTCTCGAACTAGAAAAAGATAAATTTTGGAAATGTACAAAATTGGCAACCCCTTCTCAAGTAGGTACCAAATTTAAATAAAAAGTATTTATGAGAAAATATCCTTGACACGGTTCTTTAATGTCCTACTTTTGCTAAGTTATGTTACACGCTTTTATATAGCGTTAAATAAGTCGACACAGGCCTGCTCATGTCGGTACATCCTCAGGAAGCGGCAGCGGAAGGCGTAAGGCTGCACTGAATACGTTGAATCATATGTACCCTGTTTTCTGGTATGCAATTTTTTATCTCTGTCAACGATAATTAATGTTCTACTGCTGTCTGTAGTGCGGGAATATGTCATTTTTGGCGGCTAATGTACGTCATTTTTAAAAGTATTAAGTGAAATGTTATTTAAATTTCGAACGTATTTAAATAAATAATTGAAAATAATTTGAGTGCCAACTAAAAACCAATAACGTTTTTATCGGTCTGAACCGGGGTTTGAACTCATCATTCATAAACTAGCCACTAGACCGACGATGTAATTGAATGATCTATATATACATTTTATCTTAATGACACTGATATTATGGATACGAGAATCTACACAATTATATTATTTAGTTATTTAAATGAATCATTCTCGCCGTCTCCCGGGAGTCGCGTTAATGTCCAAAGTTACAAGGCGAATCTTAATTGTATTCATTATCGTTCAATTGTAAATAAATGACCTGGTTTCTCTATTAAATTATTTAGTAAATGAGAGATAAAATGTCGTTTTGTGGAAAGCAATGATTGTTCGCCTTATACTTTAACTTTTAAATTAATATTCCTTGCTGCTATTAAAATCGTCACGTCAATCGTTTATTTATTTTATTTATTACGCCTATGCAGTTTGGTAGATGCATTACCTGCTCCCAAATATCGCGAGAGAGCCTGCACGTTCGAATAATATACTGCATATATATTTTATATTCATCAAACGACAGAGAAGCATATTCGCTTAAAACTTTCTTACCTAAGAGGAAGGGGGAAATTGCTGAGCAGAAATTTAACATTTCAGTAATTTAATATTTAATAATGAAGCAGTTATCAAACGTACACCATAAAATACAAATTAAAAAAAAAAAATTGTATTTAATATTTGAAATAAGTATTATATAATTACCCATCCTAATTGAGCTTAAAAGGTTTAATAGTATGAGATATTATTTTAAATTATATCATTCTTCGGCATAATACGTTAAAGCCTTTGACATTCTAAGTTACATTACATCTTAAGTCAATTAATATGCTAATTGATAGAACACAAGCAGAACTCGCGTTTGCTTGGCATTCAATTTGTTACGAAAATGCGGTTCAATTTCTTGTATTCAATATCTTATCCCTTTATTTTATCCACTATCCTTATTACTTTTATCCCCACCATTACCCTCTCAAAAGAGTCTTGGAATTTCAAAATCGATTCAGTAGTTCAGTCCTAAAAGCGTAAAAGTCGGAGAGAGTTACTTTCAAATTAATAAAATAAGTACAGGCAACATCAACAAATAATTTATAAACAAATTTTCGAGACGGAGTGAATTGAAAACAATATATAATTGGCAAAAAAAAATATTCGTCTTTTTTGTCTTTAATATATTTTGCTTCTAGTTACTATAAATGTTGTTTACATATGTATATTCTGTGTAGGTTTATACACATGTAATAAATCAATTTAATATTCACTCAACTAATTAATCAATACTTACTTTAATTCAATTTGTGTTAAATACTTAAAGTTGTTCTTTAAAAACACTGGCTAGTAACATAAATATTTAAGCACTCTCCTCATTAATGGCATCAGCTTAGCTTAGAGAATTAATTAAACGCTTAGGCCAGGTTCACACAATCTCCGGTGACTGAAATTTTCATTCGAAATATTTCGGTTCGGTATTTATGAACTTGGAGGAAAGTGAAGAGGTTAATCTTAAAATTAATTTTAAATTCACAAAGTTATAGTGTCCGGGCGAGTGAATGGCTCTCGCGCGACGGAACGTCTCCTTTAAGTTTAGTCATTATATCCTTCGTCACCGTAAGTAGATGCGTGAAATGGAAAATACGAATGATTAAATTCTTCTGGTACGTAAGTATTTATTTAACAGGCATAATTCGCACTTCATACATAATCCTTGGTGGTAGGACTTTGTTTAAGCCTGTCGGGTAGGTACCACCCACTCCTTAGATAATATTCTGATAGTATTGTTGTGTTCCGGTTTGAAGGGTGAGTGAGCCAGTGTAACTGCAGGCACGAGGGATATAACATCATAGTTCCCAAGCTTAGTGGCGCATTGGTGATGTAAGTAATGGTTAATATTTCTTGCAGCGCCGTTGTCTATGCGGTGGTGAACACTTACCATCAGGTGGACCATTTCTCTCGTTCGCCTACCTATATCATAAAATAAAATAATTAAATAAACTTCTTATTAATGGCTAGAATATAACCCAATTATGTCCATTATTCATTTAATTTATGGCAATTGTTCTTAAGTATATTAGGTACATTCAGTAGCTATAAACTTGCAACTATTTGATCGGAGTTTTTTTTAATTCAATATTTATTAAAAATAAAACAAAAAGTCAATTTTTGTACGTTTACGAGTATATTGTCATCCAGTAATAGTTTCTTAACATCGAGTGTATTAGTCGTCCGCTTAACTATGCAGGATAAGTGAGCTGGTGTTACCTGGCAAATTTCCAGCTAGAAGAGATTTCGGTAAAACCATGTAAATTGAATACACTAGTTTGATATTATACAACGCTTAACAACATTAAAATTCAGTGGATGTTAGCGATTTAAAACTGGTGTTCAGATCTTGCTATAAATACTGTTGAACACAGTTATTAAGCTAGATGTATGGAATTTGAAGTACGTTTTTTAAAATAATAATTTGTTTTAAATAATCTATTAAATTATAAAGGACAACGACATACGGAAAATAAAACATCAAGTTTTTTTAATATTCCTACATATAATTTGTATGTTCAGAGTAAATTAGAATTAAGTACTTTTGGCTCTACAGATCTTGACTTTAGTACGTCAGATAGAAATAAAAAAAAAAAAATAGCGAATGAGGCATCTCTTGTATAAAAGATTAAACATTTGTAAGTTTTGTTATAATTGTTCTTTTCATCTTTATTGCTTTCATTAAACCGATATGATTTGAGCTTCCCTAAGATCTCGTTGAATTACAGCACAATCGCTTCGAAATGGAACCTTAATGGTAGTGGAATGATTTATAGCGGATAGGACGGTACGAAAACATTTTTATTTTTAAACAATGCAAGAGATTGCGACGGTGTTAAATGTACTTGCCTTTTCTAAAAGGTTCATTGTTCGTGATAAAATTGTTTTTTTTTTTCGTCACAAAGTATTTTTTATTCGTGATGCTTCTGACTTTTGATCCGAAAGTGTTTGTGGAATAATACGTTTAAAACAATGTACCTTCGATAGGTACATTGTTTCGTTCTCGTGACATGTAAAATAAGATATTTTGTGGTATGTTATCGTATTTTTTTCAAGTAACATAGAAATTTCATTAGCTAATTAGCTTTGCATTGAAATCTAATTTTTGTTTTGTTTATTTTAAATTGTAACATATTTTTTACTGCTTTGGTAGGTAAAATCACCTAATTTCAAAGTCAGCTAGGCGAGTTCTGTGTATATTGTTTCCCTCCCAACAAGTAACATGTTCGTGCGCTATTATAGGTTTTCGGTTTAATATGCTACTTGAGTTAGATTTACAGTGTCACAACCGTATATAGCATTTCAGAGTCACCCGCAGACTCAGGTCGCTCCTCAATCATAAGTATTAAATTAAAGAATAATTTATGACTCAGCGGCACCCTTGAATCAAGCTCCCAACTGTCCGCATCGGCAAAGCTACGCCATATCGCAAAACAAGAAATTTACTAAAATCACACACTAAACAATTAATAAATGATTATGTTAAAATCAAAATAAATCTAATGAATTATGTACAATGATATTTTTCATTTTTTTTATTATAAGATGTTATTCTGATTTTTTAAGTCTAACGAAAGATGTTAATATTCAATAAATATTTGTCATAATATTTAAAAAAATGTATCTGATTTTTGAAGTACTTAAAGCCTTTGGTACAACAGTCGCTTTGCGCCTGCAGTTTCTCCGAATGTATCAGATTGGGCCCCATCGGATTATGAGTGCGCGCTGTGACATTATAATTTGCCCTGAGCAAATACCGTTGAGTAAATATCGAAATATATCTCAACGGCATCACGATCATTAAAATATATTTATATATTAAATGGATACAATATCCGGTGAAAGAATATTATTTACGCGAAGTAAGATCAGAAAAACAGAGTTACATAAATTACAGCAAAAAATGATCATTATAATAATATTTCATATATCATTGTTATTTGGCGTGTTCAGTTCCTCTCATCTTTCATACCTAAATAATGTGGCGTGATAATTACGCGTCACGCGAACTTTTCCTTTGGTGTTGTTATCATTATTATCAATGGTTTATTTCATTAAATAAAAGAATGTTTGCTTTGATAAACTCATCTCGCATTACCATCACAAAAGGAATTGTATCAACAGTGGCATAACGACGAGTCCACATTGTTCTTATCTATGTATTAAATTATCTGTTATGATTTTTTTGTTTGTTTCTTAGCTTTTGATGAATTTTAGTGAGCCGAGATGGCCCAGTGGTTACACTGGGCCATCTCGGCGGAATTTGTATTCGTTTTGGTGCCTAATGTTCCGAGCGCTCCATCTCACCATATAAGTATCATTTGTGCGCACTTCATGCTAAAATCACTAAATGGAATTCAATGATATAAATTTAGCATAATAATGTTGGAGCCGAGATGGCCCAGTGGTTAGAACGCTTGCGTCTTAACCGATGATTTCGGGTTCAAACCCAAGCAAGCACCACTGAATTTTCATGTGCTTAATTTGTGTTTATAATTCATCTCGTGCTCGGTGGTGAAGGAAAACATCGTAAGGAAACCTGCATGTGTCTAATTTCAACGAAATTCTGCTACATGTGTATTCCACCAACCCGCATTGGAGCAGCGTGGTGGAATATGCTCCATACCTTCTCCTCAAAGGGAGAGGAGGCTTTAGCCCAGCAGTGGGAAATGTACAGGCTGTTAATGTATGTATATAATGTTAGTGATGTCAATAAAATTGAAATGATATTTAAAGAAAAAACAAATGGTCGAAATAAGCAAAATGTCTAATTTAAATGTTTAATAATAATTTTGGTCGAATTTCGTGCACTGAGCACACTTGGTAATCAAATTATTTAAAGCTGGAACGTATCTGCTTGATCAAGGAATAAAAATCTCTTTGAAATGAATTCGTTTGTGCAACTACGGTCACAATGGGTCAGCTTAATTAACACGTCATTATTCGCTTGCTTCCCTATGCATGCATGTTTTGGATCGATGCGTTGTATTTTATTTTACGGCGCAATTACATTACTAAAAAAAAACACGATATCTGTTCTTTGCTTCGTTAAATACAGATTATTCATCATCATATATTTGTATCGCTGTTGTTGTCGTGTCTCTATTTACACTTTAGTTTCTGTGGATTTGTTAATAACCATTTATATAAGATACTTCTATATGATTTCGTTCGGTCCAATGATTTATCAAATAATTATATATAATATAATAAAGGTTCGGTCTATTCGTTTTCTATGACTACTTCATTGGTCAAAGAATCTCTTTGATGTAGTTTATAGTTTGCATTTTGTATATATTTCTTATTAAAGGCAATAGAAATTCAAACGTATCAGTTCTTTTAAAGAGTCTCGAAGGATAAATGAGTGTTTTCAAAAGGAGTTAATGATAAAAGTTTCTGTAATTACCCTTAAGTTTTTAACTAGAAGTGAAACATTTCGAGAATCGTGTTTCATGCTTTAAACATGACATTGTATACGAAATATAATGTTGTATTATAATTCGATGTGTACAAAATGGAAAAACAACTTAGAGACTGCTTAATGCAGAAGGAACAAAGATATTGTCAACTGTTTCAGAGGATCTTTAGATACGGATCTTTGTTCGTATATTTTCAATGGTATTGTTTACAGACTATAAGATGATATTTATTGTAATTTCAATAACATATTTGATACTATATTTTTGTTGTCATTTTATTTCAAAGTAAACAAATATTATATTTGAGTGAACTTTTTTTACGTAAAACTGTTTCAAAATCTCAGTCACATGTACAGTTGCTTATCTCAGTTTTTTATTCAAGAGTATTCTCTCAATAAGTCCGCGAGATATGGTAACCAATGCAAAATACATACTAGACGACCTCTCAAATAACTTCATTTCATGCGATTTGCATGACAATGGAACCCTGAAATCTGCATCGTCTGGGGCAAATATGACTGAAATATAGTTATTTATTAGCTTGACGACATGTATATATTTTTAATAAAATAAAAATGGATATTTCTTTACTGAGATAGTCCATCGGATAGAACATGTAGATTTTAACGGAAGTCTTCTTTAATTAAATCTGGAGAAGGACTACTGAATTTTTACGAGTTATTTATATTTTTTTTTATATACATACTCATGTATAGAAGAAATCCTCGTAAGAAGACCTTCAGATGAAATTCTATCAAATTATTATTTTCCAATTCACCCTGGAACATTTTCAATAACAGCTTAAGGAAAGCTACTGTAAGGAATAGTCTGACGTATTTGTATATTTTCTAAGTTTTTATTTTCCTGTTTATCACGCGTACATTTAATGAAATACATATGAAAACATTCGACACACGCACAAGCCGCACTTTTATTAAACATTTGTTATATGAACAGGGCAACAGATTTTTAATATAAAACCAGAGGTCATGAACGTGTTGTTCTAAACACGCCGATACTACCAAAAAGCGACAATTTGGAATAGCGACGGAATTCTGATATTACATGCATACTAACATCTGTGGTCTCGTGTTCCTATATAAAATATACGAGTAGACGTTCGACTTTTGTCTTACTGAAGAGAACTCAGTAGAAATTCCAGCTTGTGTTTTGTGAATTTAAATCAGGTTTAGCACCAATTAGGTTTTACATGATACTAATCATTTCCCGCGACTTCAATCGTCTCAAATTTTACCGTAAATCCCGTAATTTATATACCTATGTCCTTTTCTACGTCACGAGCTCTCTTAATGTCAACAATAATTACAATCGGTTCAGTGGCTTAGAATTACAAATGCATTTCCTTTCGACAGCGACAGTAACGTTATGGATTATGCAAGAATCTTTGCCAGTGCGCTCAGACACGAGATTAGAGATAGTGAAACGACAGGTTTTATTTTTTTATCACATACATAAAAATTAAAGGTACAAACCTTACTGACTGTAATTCAAATGGTGGAAAGGAGTAACTCCTGAGTTTTTTGCCGGTTCTTCTCGGTGCTTTCCGAACCGAAGGTAGCTTTATATTTAATTCAACTCTGTAACATGACGCTCCAAAAGTGGTTTTATAAGCCTCCTTGAATTAAGAATATTTTGTATTTGATGTATTGCTTTGATTATATCGCACATATCGCGCCGAGGTTATAGCAACCGTTTAGATATATTATATATGATACCGAGTACTAGAAAAGCGATACTTACCTATATTATTCCGAACGTACAGCTTTGTGTATTCTGAAAAAAAAAATAGGCGGTCTGTATACAGTAAATACGGTCCAAATAGCTCACAAGTAGATATCGTTTAATTTCTAGGATCTTGATATTCGGATAAAATATGATTTGCGATGTCAACGGTTGGAAAGAATGTTTGGAAATAATAAGTTCATGATGCTGAGAGCATTTTATTGATTTATATTTCTAGTGAATTATTTTCGTGGAGAACGATTGCCTGGATTTGTTGATTAAGAAAGTAACTACCGTTCGTTAAACGTTATAGTTAAAGTTTCGTTATTGTTTTCTCTCAATGTTTTCTTACTGTTTGAATACTACCTACTAGTTTTTATGCGTTTCTTTCGCTCGGCATTATACAAATTTTATATTATTAATAGTAATAATTTTAATCACAACTTTTCAAAAATAAAAAAGTACCCCGTGTCTTATTCTAGAGCATATCTGAATCTGATGCAGAACTCGTCCAAATTTTTGCATTTATAAATAGTAAGTTTCCTGGCAAACTACCCGATCTCGGTTAAGTATCTCAACACCAAATGTCACTTTACTGTTTGCAAATTAGGAAAACACGAGAACACTTACAGATTGAATAAATTAGTCTATAAACTTAGTCTAAAACGTGACAAAAACGACGAATGGCCCAACCTAAACATAAAGTTACATAGCTGCACAATATTTTACAAATATAATAATTGTCGAAATGATCTTAATTGTTAAAACTTTTAATGAATTAAGAAGTAACCCGATATTGTACGTTTATACCGTGTTCTCTGTAATTAAGCGCCAAGAGTTTGGTTGTAAAAGATAACGCGATCATAAATTTTAATTAACTTCTCTTCCCCGCTGCGAGGAAAGTATTGATTTTGTTATTTATTGTCTAATTTTATGGATACACACACACACATTTCCTTTCCCGATCGATGATATACGCTCGGCTTAGAAATGAAATGAATCGTGATTACGATTGTTTGTGTTGTGTGATTGTCGTTGTTTTCATTTCATTATTCGACGTATTTGTTTATCCTGTACATGTTTAAGAGTAAAATTTTTTTTTTGTTGTTATGAATTTATAAATGGAATAAACGAATAACATTTATTGTTTCTACATCAACTTTGTTTCGTTTGTTTTTTTTTTTTTTTTTAAATAAGTCATTGACTGTTTTTTGTTTCGTGGAAAGATTATTATCCGTTTTAAGATATCTCGTTAAACTATTTTAATAAGATTTTATTTAAATTGTACATTCATACGATTTATACGTAGTACGTACAATAATTTTTAAATATTAATATTATATAATAATCTAAATATAATTATATTCTAAAAGTTCCTGCGGTTGAAAATTGTGTTTTTATTTAGTTTATAATATTCCGTGTTCTATATACTATATGTATTGCTGTTTATAAATATAAAAGATAGCCAACGTTGAGCCGAAACTACTGAGGCTGGAGTACAAAAATTTGGAGATAAGATTTTGTACGTGACGTAAGCACTCGGAAATGTCATTTGTATTTCGTTTAAAATTCTAACAATTTAAAATCCTGAAGTAAAACATGTCCTAATACTTTATAACTGTGTTTCGTTATATTATTTTATTAGTGCAGCGTTAAATTTAGTTGAGGAATTGTTGTATTTTACTTTTAAAGAAATCTTAACAGTTATTTTACTTATTAATAAATTGCACTCGTGTACAGCCGATTTGCTTATCTATATAACTATATAAAAGCAAAATACCAGTCACTGTTTAATCACGAAATCTCAGAAAGTATAACACATAAAAACTTGAAATTTGGCAGGTAGATTCCTTATAGGGTGTAGACATCGTTATAGGGATTTTACGAAACTCCACCCCTAAGGAGGTAAGACGGGGTGGGGAACTTGTGTTTTATAAATTTGGCGCAGGTAAAGCCGCAGGTTCAGCTAGTCTTATATATATGTCATTTAATCGTGTATAGTCTCCCTAGCTGCTCATTAAAATAACCTCAACTTTGAAGATCTTAGAATCGTAACGGTTCATTTCCATTTCGCTATTACCTAATCCCATTCGATCTCGAGAATGCGGCGGATCAATTCAGCCTCAATTTACAATTGCAAATCAACTTCAGCGTGAGGTATTATTCGAACTGTTCTCTGGATACATAGCTCAGTATAGTGTAATGTTACCGAGGTTTTTCTTTTTTGGAAAATTATTCATTACACAATATACTTCTCTGCTGTCTGTGTAAATGAATAGGACTTTATTCGGTTTTCACTTTACGAATTTAAAATATAAACTACCTAATTACTATTGACATAAACAAAATATGTGAAAACAATACAATCGTTTTATATATATAGATTATCCTGTAATGAACAATAATAGCTTGTACCTGTTAAATACTTTTTGTAATAAACATATATTCCGATGGCCGAGTCCATCTATTTATTTAGTAGTTATTAAACTATTTTTAATAAATGTAATTTATTACATAGTAGCCGAATCCGGACTTCAGCCGCGCGTTTATAGCATACATAACCCCATACAAAATTCGACCCCTAATTTTACATCTTTAAAGGGGTGTTTTTTGTTAAAAAAATAATCTATGTCCTTCACCGGGACTCAAACTATTTCCATACCAAATTTCTTCTAAGTCAGTTTAGCAGTTAAAGCGTGAAGAGGTAACAGACAGAGTTAGTTTCACATTTATAATATTAGTAGAGATACATTAATGGCATTTGGAGTCAACTGGAAGGAGACCTAAAATTACATAGATGTTTGATTACCATCTATTAAGAGAAACATACTGATATATTTTTTTATGTACACCGATGTTTATTTATCATTGCCCTGAATGAAGAAATGAATTATTACAAAGTAAGTGTGACTAAGGATGATGAAAGGATTCCAACGATATCCCACACATATAAATATGTTCAGGTATTTAAAAGTTACGAGGGCAAATATAAATTCATATATACCTGAACCCTCAAAACATTACTTACATTTTTGGGCTCAATTCGCGTAATTACCAGAGTACGCTTATCCATTCAGCATATTCTGCACTGCTACATGTAAACATTACTGTTTATGGAGATATTATGCAAACTTTGAGAAGCAACCCTTAATAATTGACAGAGATAATGCTTACGGAAAACGGAAAGGTCAATGACTTTGAATTTCATCTAGACATTAGGACTGTTCTCAGTGCTTTCGTTCGGTTCTGTTTGTTAACGTTAATAGTGATGTCGGAAAATGTTAAACTTGGCTTGAGACTAAGGAATAATTACAGAGCTATTTAGCTTTTGGTTGCTTTCATTCTGAATATTAGTAGATAATGTATTTAAATGTGAAATTATATTTGCCATTTTAGCAATCATGCATAATAATTGTATGAATACAATATGTGTATTGGAGGGAATAAAAACGGTTGACAATTTAAAAATCTAGCAACAAGCTCTGAGCGACGTATTCGTGGACGCGTGTTGGCTAACATAATATAACATAATATAATATAGATGCACTTTTTATTTCACCCATATTCTAATGAGACAATCCAACACGATCAATGAGAGATACGAAAACTAACGGTTTATATACTTTTCCAGGCACAAGAGTGCAACAACTTTCTAACCTTGAGAGATTTTTTTGAAAAATCCCATAACTGAGGAATCCTATAGCTGTACAATTTATTTATTGAACCCCTATTTTCAGGCAACTCTGTCTAATATACTATATATAATATATATTTTTAATTAAACATTATACACAAGCTATTTATTTACATATAATTACAAATAATTATCTTAAAAATTGTTACTGTACAAATCATGACTGCATGGAATGAGGTATTTTCATCAGAGTTGTAAGGAATGGTTAATAATTCTTACGGCGCCAATGTCAATGGGTGATGGCGACCACTCACCACCAGGTGGCCTATTTGCCCGTCCGTCTACTTATTTAATTTAAAAAAGGCAGTAAAAACTTTTTCTTATCAATCTGCTTCAAAAGAAGACAGAGGTTATAAATTCGGTAGTATTTTTTTATGGTTGTTACCTCAGAACTCCGTCATTTATGGTCTCGAATTTTGTTTATAATTTATTTTCTCAGAGTTTGTTATTATTATAGCTAAAATGTGAATATCCAAACATACAGTTACTGATCTCCTCTTGCATTTACTTTGTTCAGGAACGAACAATTTTACTTACATTGAGAGAGATTCGTTGGTAATATTTTGGATTTTGATTCTTACTAATATTATAAATGATGTGAAATTAACTCTGTCTGTTTTACTGTCTGTCTGACATGCTTTCATGGCTAAACCGCTGAAACCGCGGATTTGATGAATTTTGGTATAAAGCAAGCTTGAATGCCAAGGAAGAACGTGGGCTTTATACCTAAAAATGATGACCCCTAAGAAACAGGCAAAGCCACGGATTGGGTATATTTGAAAATTTTATATTTTTATGGAGAAAATTTTTTAAACTATAAACTTTGTAATTTGCCTCTAGGTCGTGATTTGTGGTACTCCATGTATATACACTTAATAAGAGAATATCGTAAACCCTTGGTAGGATTAATATATTATACATATTTTGCTAGTCAGCGCTTACTTATTATAATTTACTACAAAAATGTATCCATGGTTCATATATTCTCCACTGGTTGAAGATAGTCATCTTTAACATATACACGTGTATCGGAAAATTGAGAGTCCATGTCTGTACAGGCGCGGACATTACACGTAGGTACTTAATTTGGTTTTTTATTTTTTCGTATTTTGCGGAAAAACATTATGAGACTTCGATGTATCGAATGAGATTCTGTCACATCTGTATCCACTAACCCGTAAGCGAACTAAAATAAGCTACAAACTTACCTTAATACAAAAGGAGGCCTTTGGTCAGCAGTTACGTTTATAACCTATCACTGTTGCGTAATAGAACGTTATAGAAATATAAATTATTGCTATTTTATACTCATATTATTAGGTATATATAAATAAGTAAGGACAAAACAGATCATTACATTCATCTCCTCAGTTTGTTAATCGATTTTCTTTAGTGATATCAATAAAAATAAATTGGTAGTATGCAATTTTGTACTATAAATGCCAAAGTTTGGATTTATGATTGTGTACATTCACGCTAGAGCTGCTAAATGGATTGAATGAAATTTGCCACAGAGATAGACTATAGTCAGGAATAGCAGATAGGATACTTTTTATTTCTTGCAAGCCCCCCCTTTCCCTTCCTCCTCTAAACAAACGGGTGAAAAAAAATGTTTTTTCTCTTAAGTTTTCCATTGTGATTATGGTCGAATTTTGACCTTATTGCGAACACTACTGTTATCAATTATCAAGGTTAAAGATAAAAGTAATAGATAAAAGTAATAGATAACAACAGTGATTTAGTGTTTCTACAGGCACACGGGATAAAACATCTCAGTTCCCAAGGATGGTGGCGCATTGGAGTTGTAAGGAATGGTTAACATTTATTTCTAACAGCACCAATATGTATGGGCGGTGGTGACCACTTAACATCAAGTGGCACATTTGCCGGTTTACCTACCTATTATATTAAAAAAAGAGTTAGTATAGTAAACCATTCATTGCTGCTTGAAATCGGTTAGACATATCAATTACCATATTCCGCTAAAAGGATTTCAACTGATGAAATTCGCCCAAAAAAGGTAAGATTGACATTTAAGATAGACGTATAAAAGATTCCTAATACAAACGGTCGATACTGATCCGGGTAAATTTTATCCTTTCAGAGAGGCATCGATCTAATTGACATTTGCATTTTCTTTTAAACATTACATAATATTTTTCTTTTTTTTTATATTTGGCTCAAGTTATTTCAGATTATATTCAAAAGGTTGAATCAAATGGGAATTTTATTACTAGCTACCCACCCTGGCTCCACGCGGGTATAATAAAGGCATCACACAACTTAAAGATTGAAGACCAAATATAAAATGTATAATTTTTTTACGGCTAGGAAAGCTGAAAATTTTCTCTATAATAATGCATGTGTTATGCATAAAAAACTTCCTCTCGAGTCACTGTTTACTGATGAAAACCGAAATAAAATCCGCTGCGTTGTTTAAAAGATCTAAGCATACAGACGACGTGAAGCAACTTGGATTTAAACAAGGCAGATATTCTGAATTTATTTCAAGTTAACACGCACACTTTAGTTTAGTTAGACTAATTTAGCTAAAGAAGGAAAATTTTGGGAGGCGAATTTTTCATGGTCACTGATTTTTTATTTAGATACTTGAACTAACGGACCATATTTTCCGGTCTTAAGTTCAGACATACCGAAGACCTAAAACAAGTGCGTTACAGTCCTATAAAAAAGCGGAAGTCCTGGAGATTTTGTTACATTTTTTATTATTCTAATGAAGGTTACAAAAAATTTTGTACTTTCATATTCTTTTTTTTTTAAATCAGCCATATACATATTTATATATACCGTAATGGTTATACAAAGCTGTAATAAGTCTGCGCTTTACTTGCGTAAATGTCGGATATGGGGTTACAGTGTTTGATTATCCCTTGGAATATTTTATTTCCCGGCAGAAAAATTATCATATAAAGAGATCCTGGATATAAAAAATTTTAGCATTAGCATTTTTAGCATTAGCAGCCTGTAAATTTCCTACTACTGGGCTAAAGGCCTCCTCTGCCTTTGAGGAGAAGGTTTGGAGCATATTCCACCACCCTGCTCCAATGCGGGTTGGCGGAATACAAATGTGGCAGAATTTCGTTGAAATTAGACACATGCAGGTTTCCTCACGATGTTTTCCTTCACCGCCGAGCACGAGATGAATTATAAGCACAAATTAAGCACATGAAAATTCAGTGGTGCCTGCCTGGGTTTGAACCCGAAATCATCGGTTAAGATGCACGCGTTCTAACCACTGGGCCATCTCGGCTTAAACATTATTATGCTAAATTTATATCATTGAATTCCATTTGCAGGAAGTGCGCACAAATGATACTTATATGGTGAGATGGAGCGCTCGGAACATTAAAGGCACCAAAACGAATACAAATTCCCGTGAAAAATACTACTTTTTGTTGATATGTTTGTACGTCAAAAGTGCTGTCACTCGAATTATTAATTACTAGCTGTGCCCTCGACTTCGTGCGCGTTTGAATTTAACAAATAGTTTATTGTTGTAGCCTAAGTTACTCCTTATTACGTCAGCTATCCAGTGTGAGTTCCGTCATAATTGGTCCAGCCGTTGCAGAGATTAGCTGGAACTAACAGACAGACACACAGAAAAAAGTTGAAAAAAAGAATACATTGGTATATGTACCGTGTATACATGCATTTAGTAAAAAGCAGTTATTTTAATATATCAAAGAGATACTCCAGTTTTAATATATGTATAGATTGACGTATTAACAAATTCTTAATTACCACACACTACCGGGGATATGAATTCGTCTTTAATTTTGTCTTCACTTTTCGCCTGTCTTTTGTTATTAATCTGGGATAGACAGATAATACATAAAATTTTATTATTTCTTTTCACGTAAATCTAAATAAGAATTATTTAACTTTTCAGTACAATGTGTATATTAAGTTTATATTTTACAATTGTTGAATCCCCATAGTCGTTTTGAATAACAAATACGTGTTCGTTTCCCGACCAATTCAAGTTTGGTCTTTAACGTTCTTAGATTTTCGACATCGGCTTTTTAGGTTTTTACGAGATCTCGTAAAAGGCCTCATCGTGATTTTTTGTAGACAACTTAAACGCGAATGCTGCCATTACGCGATGCCTCCGTAAAGGTTTAAATGGGTAAAGTAAATTGTAAGTGTTCCATTGAGGTTTTACGTTGACAAAAGTTTTGATAACGATGAGAAGTATTATACACGAGATACCTCTCTCGTTTCCATATTTGTGCTTATAAATGTGTTTAGTGATGTTTTTATGGGACCGCGACTTACTTTGTTAAGACAGTTAAATTATCTTTTATTATGGTTCTAAAATGAGACTGGCGTCGGTAATATCTGGTTAAATCTAGTTATTTCCAGTTTCAAGATGTAGTAAAAGGTATTGTTTGCTCTAGCTAGTTAGATGGTTGCGAAAAGTTTGTTGGATTCAATTTGTTGTGGATATTAAATTCCAATTAATAGTACCCTGTTGATTCTGGACTAGATTATATAGAAATCACAGACGAAATATTTCACAGTATGAGATTAATCATATTATATGAAAATAGTAAAATAGCTGTGGTAGTCACTTTCCATCCGGTGAGCCTCCTGCTCGTTTGCCCCATGTAAGAAAAAAAAATCAGCTTACGGCCCTGAAGTTCTTATATAACTTGAATCTATAATTCTAATAGCTCCCCATTAATAACTATTGTTGTATAATGTTTAAAACATGTATTATACTCCAGTATAATTGAAAAAAAAAACACATGTATTCAACAAAATAAAAATATACTAGTTTCTGTTAATTTATTTGATACTAGCCTGTTCCGTCGGGCAAAATCAAAATCTAAATATTCTGTATTCGAGTAGGCTCAAAAAAAACACTTTCCACCAAGCCACCACCGGTTGGGAAAGAAATAATAAAAAAACCTTATACTCGATTTGCCACCTACCGGATCCAAACTACGGACCAAATCTCGGGACCCGTTTAAGCACATAAAAAAATATCAAAATCAATCCAACCATTTAGGAGTTCAATGACACGTTCAGAATACATGTAAAGATACGCCATAAAATAAATTTTCTGTACAATTTGACGTAAAAACGTCGTGGTTGAAGCAGTTATCAATTTATTACAGCGGGAGCGATTTATAAAATGTAATATGTAAGATATAAGTGATGAACCAAATAGGTAAATTACATGACACATTCGAGAGCTGGAAAATTATTTCAATATAACCAAGTATAAAAATGTCTACTAGTTGCACGATATACGTTGATAAATAAATACATAATTAAGAAAACCCAGCAATCGGCTGGAAATAATACTTGGCTTATGTGCACTGAGACTCTTCACACGAGAACACTTCGACCGTTCGAAAGCTGTCGACTCGATAATAGTGCTGTACCAAGCTCACAATCCCCTGAATCCCCGGATCCCGTATCGCGGAGTTTTAACTGGCACGCTGCCTGATAGTATTATTGTCATGATTATATTGTTCGAACTTTTACTCGAGTGTATGTCGTTTGAGCTATGTGCCATTTTGTATTACGAATTGCTTATTACATTTCTTTTGATGTTTTCATTGGTGCTATCTTTGCTCACAAATTTACTTTGCAGTAATAACTTTTATCTTAGAAATTATCTTGTTTTGTCATTTTATGTAATGTTATTTTTACATAAAGAATACGTTAAGGGGTACTTTATGTGACTTGTGTACTTAGTGCTTGTAGTATTTTTGATTTAGTTATGAGTATAATATAATATTTATTAATTATTTTTCATTTTAGGTCCTATTACTCTGTAGATAAAACGCGGATACTTCTAATGTCTCATATAACGTTTTGTAGCTGTAGGTATTAATGGACAATAAACCTAGTTAAGCCTGGTTCATTTAATCCTGGCAATACCTAGCTTTCTTCATATGATTGGCAGCACGTTGACAATAATAACAGGAATTGAAAATCTGGAGTGAAATGAAATCGATATCTTGTTTCAAGCAATTTTTTATGTGAAATTTGAAACTCTATGAAAATATTTTTCGGTAAACGTTTGTTAGAAATATTTATTAATGAAGTTACATTTGTATAATTATTATACATTTGATAAACTCATGTATTGTTATTGTATCCGATTCTATAAAAAAAAGTGTAATCGATTTCAGAACGTCATTCGTATGTCATTAATGATTAATACGAGAAAGTTACCCGCGCAAATTTAGAAATAAAAATGACAGTTACCGATGTAACGTACATAAAATTTCAACCTCAAGATTATAATGTTTATAAAATTAAACAGATATTAAAAAATATTCTACTGTTGTATTTATCACGTGGAAATATGCCTTTAATCGTTTTTGTGCCAACGATTATCCTATTATTTTACATGGGTCCCATCACTAGCTTTTGTTTCCAAAGGAGTATTAGCACTCTCACTGTGATAAAAGGCACTTTAGTTCTTTATTCTAAGTGATCGTGTTTTTTATTCTGACAGAAATGTAAGTTACTTAAAGCGTCCTTATTTATGTTTAATAAATTCAATTTCACTTTTAAATTATTGAAAGTCATATATTACATATTGATTTACATAGATATAAAATATCATTAGATAAAAAATGTTATATCTAGCAAATGTCCCACCTGCGAAGTCTTTCAGGAAGAATCTTTGGAGCATATTCCACCACGCAGGAATTGCTTATATATATCTTTACAGGGTGAACTCTGGCATATATGCCTTCCGTGTCCTGCCTTCGCGATGTTCATTTAATTATAAATACTAACAAGTAAGCAGAGACACGGACAAGCGTATTTCTTTAAAAAATATTATCCAGCTCAGTCGACTGGCTTTTGGGCTCTTTAGTTGAAAATCAATATTATCGTTTTATAGCTAAAAACGTTAACGTATAATGTTCCCATAAACGCTAAGTGATTGTAAAAACTGATAAAGCGTAGTACCTATAACATTTTAATAGAGGCAATTTTTGCATGAAAATTGTGTTATATACTTATTATAGGTTGTGATGTTTTTGCTGTGAATCATCTTAAAATAAAGTTTGTATAAACCTTCTCTTAGTTTTAAGATTGGTTATATAGTTTAGATAAAGTATAGGATTTGAAAGAGACTCGAGACGATTCACCGGGTACACAATTCAAGTCCTATTCATGAAATTACTCAAAAAGATTGGAAGTGAGAGGAAAGATGCTGCTCACCGAAAAACAAAAATAATATTTTATTGGATTTGTTTTCTTTCAAATTACGTATAACTACTAGCTAAACACAAATCATAAGAAGTTATTATAGCTATTGATATTTTCGCCATTAATGTTTTATGAACTTTAATTTTTTTTATGCATCAAAATTTTCTCAAGGGTTAAAGTTTTCATCTATTAAATCTTGTGGCTGCCTTTAATTCAATAACAGACGCCTTTTTAGCTTCCTTGGGAGTTAATTTTCTAAAATATTTTCTTTATGCCTACATGTAGGAATACATTTTATGCTATTAGACCCACTGGATTTGGCACTGCATTATTTGTTAGTGAGTCAGTAGAGTTTTATTAAGAAGATTATTTCTAAATATTAATAACAAAGAAATTGTTGTATATCATAATTGTTCCGAAGTAAAATAAGTCTAACTTATCCTAGATCCCAGAGTTTTTGGGATTTTAAAATAATAAAATTTTGTGTCTAAATTCATAAATTAACTTTTTATACAGTGCTTTTATAAAAGGAAACTTCAAAGTGTGTATATACTCTATGATACCCCGACCAATTATTTTTATTTAAATACATACATTCCAAATAATATATATGAATTATCATGTTATCTGCAAAGAAAGAATACTTTTAGTCGCTTGGTTAAGTAACATTAGGACTAAAATATTAAGCAGTACTTCAAAAAAAAAATAAACTCATTATAAAAGTATATTCGCTTAGGTACAAATGCGGTCACAGATAAATTAAATAGTACATTTCGCGTTGTGTCATCAGCATAACAGAGCATAACAAAATATTTATATTGTCATTCATTCGCCGCCATTTCGCACACGTGTGTCGTATGCGCATTGTGGTAAAATTACATCGTTAAATGTAATGACGGATTTTACAAGGGAAATCTTATTTCGTTAAAGAGTTTTGTCTACATAATTATACGAATTACTTAAAATTACCTACATATTACTCGAATATAACCAGAGTAGTGTTATTTTTTGTGAAGTTTGCGTAAAGACTATAATTGGCTTAGTAACAGAAACGTCCATTCATAAAAGCCTTTTTATTACTGCAATATAAAGGTTGCTCTTTTAACATTAATATATGCCATCATATTTTATTGATTCATGAATGGATGAATGAACTAATGAAGGAAAGTACTGAATTATCAATCAACTATAAACGTTTTGTTCTTTTCCAAACATTGTAACGTTTAGTATGAATATTTTAGTATGTAAGTGCTTAAGTGTCCAGCGAACGTTTGCTGGTGTCGAGATAAACATCGAACCACACTTCGCCATTTGCTGTAGACCTAGCACTTGTGCACAAATGAATAATTCATCCCAGTGCACTCGGAAACAGACGCACATACATTTTAAATGTGAACGTGTTCCTTTACAAGCGTTTAGGCGCTTGGATCGTTAAGTACATCCACTTTGTAGATACCAAAACAAGGAGTATTTAGTTTAATAACTCTTGGTTTAATAGAAACTACATGTACTTAGGAAGAAAGTATTATACTTTATATTGTAATTAAAAAGGATTTATGAGGGTATTTTTTAACGTGAGCTTTGTTAGCTAGGGAAAATAAATGAAAAAATAAATGTCCCACTGCTGGGCTAAGGCTTCTTCTTCTTTTGAGAAAAAGGTTTGGAATTTAATTCACAACGCTGCTTCATCGCGGTTTAGTGGATAAACATGTGGCAGATTTTCTTTCGAAACAGGCAGTTTTCCTTATCGCCAAGCACATATAAATAAACAGAAATTGAATACATAAAGCGCTTTTCCGGGTTTGAACCCGCAATCTTCGGTTAAGAGTTACGTGTTCTAAACACTGGACTATATCTGCTGCTAATTTCATATGTACTCATATGAAAAGGGAAAAGCGAGCTCAAAATGAGAAACACGGAATGTGAAATTAAAAACGAAGTCTCATTTAAAATCCAATAAAACATTATAATTAGTTCTTTACTTATGAAACTTTATCAGCTCTTTTTCTTCTTTCGTTTTACCTTCACAGACACGTTTATTAAGAAACATTCCCTTTAATATTATACATTGAGCTGCCTCCTCTCCAATTACATAGTATGACTTGAAGCTTATTCCATCACGATTCTTAAGTCGTGGTTGGTGGTTTACGTTTTTTATGCTATGGATTGGTGGAAGAGCAAATGGGTTACCACCACCCATGTAAGAAATAATCCTTAAATCGTCAATGTGTCACTAACCATAAGTAACAAGATGTTATGGCCCTTGTGCCTGGCTCTACATCTTTGTTAAACTGCCTCACCCTTCAAACCGGAACTCAATAATATTATGAATATCTGATGAGTAGCTGGTACATACCTAGACGGGCCTGTACAAAGCCTTACAACCAAGTTAGGAATATTTGCTTTGTTTTTTTTATAGCACTGTTTTACTCTATAGAGCTGGAACTCATGTGAAGCCGGGACGGGTAGCTAGTTAATTTATAAATAATAGATGTAATAATAGATAAATCTATTAACAGTATTTATATAAAATATATTATATTCCATATATAATAATGGAAAAAGCATAAATCTTTGGAAAGTCCGCGCTGACATACATTTATATATTTTATGGTGCTGCGCGTAGCATAAAATAAATATCGGATACATTTAAAAACATTAAACACAGTCGATCTTGTTAAGCCGTACGTTAATATATTCAGTAATGTAAAATACCACTGAACAAAGGATCGAATACACTATTCAAGTTAGCGAAGCGGATTCGTCATGACTGTGGCATTGTTACAGACCAGTATATCATAGTATGTACGAAATTGCGTTTACGAAGTATCCTTTTAGTATTAACTTGCTTGGACGCATATATTTAATCTTAGCTTTAAGAGAGGTCACAGTTGCATTTGCTTTCGCCTCGCTTAATTGTTTAAGTGGATTCAAAGCCACCGGTATTTAGCCCTGAGATGTGTGCAGGAACACCACATATGTATGTATAATTAACGTTTGTGTAATAATTAATATAGAATAACTTAGAACAAGTGTAAGCATAATCTAAGATGAGTATGTTCATACAGTAGATGTTATTATACCGTATTTTAGTAATGTTGAGCAAATTACTGCGATAAATATTGAGTCAAAGTGGGATAATCTCTTTTTATTTAACCTCTACTGTATGTACATTATACCGAGGACAACTGGTATGAAAATTATTACTTACTATTTGGAAGTGATAAATTCTTATGGGAGGGTAAACTGCTTCGTTACGTAACGCGTTACGGCGCCAGTCTATCTGGCTTCCCTTTCTCTTACGCATACGGCAGCGGCGGACAGCCTCCTCCTCTCTCACTCTAACCCATAGCGCTACAGGAATTGTACCTAGGAGTAAAATATATTTTATAAAAATAAAACATATCAATATAAATAAAATTTCAGTAATAACCTAAGCTTTTCTTAAGTTAAAGAATTTCACGTCTCGAGACGCATACGTATTTTTTTTATCAATGAATATTGTTTAAGGGGTAAGTAATTAAACAATTATCTGTCTTATTCTTTCGAATGTAATTATCATGATGGAAAGAGATAAATCAGAGTTACACAGCTAAGTTTTAAAGTTTAATTAAGTATGTCCACATTTCATCATCTACGTAATTATGAAAAGAAAAATATATGTCATCAATTTAAAAATAATATCAATTAGTTTGTTTGTTATTTTTTTCTTTTTTAAAAGTCTTAGTCATGAGCTGAAATTTATAAACTTAATTTCTTCAGCAAAAAGGTTTAATGATTTTAACGACTCCATTAATCACATAGAAGCCATAACCCTTAGCTGGGGATTAAGTGAGCAAAACAATATGGCCATTCAGATACTCCCCTAAACAGAAACCTCTTAGGCTTCCAGTAATTTACGTGTTAACGTTTTCCTAATTGACTACTCGACTGCGTCATAACAAAAGGCAGTAATACTTTGAGACTGTTTTGGCTGTGTATGTAATCCCATAGCTTCAACCAAAAAATGTATATCCATATATGTGTTTATATTTAAGCAATACAAACACATATATGGAAATTTTCAAAGTAAAGGTTGTACAAGTTACGTGCAAAGGGTATCTTATTGAAATATTGTATTTTTGATGTCTTTAAGGCACATTGTTCTAAAACATATAGTTGAAAGTTAATAGCATTAGGGATTCCCCGGTATTCGTATATTACAGCTTCGTATAAATATATAATTGTATTTTTTTCTATTCTTGGATTAAAAATTTAATCTGTTATTTAAAACGAAGAAAGAAAATCTTATATTTCTCGTTGAATTCTACTTAAATTAGATACTAACAATGAGAGGCGAGGTGTGATATTTCAATTATACTAGATAACAATGTAGCCAAGTCAAGGACCATTTACTGTTTCACTCTCTCTCATCCCTTCTCGCTCGCACGTAACTAGACATATGAAAAGTCATTTGATACTTCATTCGTTTTGAGACCTAGTTGATCCTTTTATTTTTTTTTTCGGAAAGTTTTTATATTAGCAACAATTTATGTATTAAAATATTTAATTCCATTCAGCTTATAATACGATGTAATAGAGAAGATATTTTTTAATATTAAAAAACATACGAATGTACATAAAATAACTTAATTAGATGATGTTCATCAATATGCACGATGTGTACGATGAAAATCCTCCAATTGTATGTACCCATCCTGTAAAACCTCTATTCAAAAGAATTGAATACTTTAGCCCAGCTGTGGGATCTTTAGAGACTGTTACAGTGTAGTTATAAACAATAATTTTATAATTCATGTTAATGAAGACAATAATAAATTTAATTTGATTATTTTGTATTGTATGTTTGAATCTTCCAAGGTTTTATATAAATAAAATATTCCATAAAAATATACATTAGTCGCGATCTGAGAAACGTTTTCTTCAAGGTCCCGGGGGAGGCTTTCAAAGACATTGCGACGAATAATCTGATCGAAAATGCGACGAGTTCCGAAAAGAGTAATTGAAAAATAGTTTTTCTTTTTTTTTTTAAGAAAAAATTACCTTAATTTCATTAAATATGTTTTTTTAGAAAATGTACATTGACATTTGACATTAGAACAGATACTAAATTCAAAGATAAAACGAGAACATAAAATATACTATATTTTCTTCATTGCAAAAATATGTACGACGCATTTAGTTATACTAAGCAACGTTTGTGTACAATTTCTTTCTATAAAGTCATATTACACAATAAATCCTAAGCGATGCTATGAAATATTTTCCCGCCGTCCGCCATATTGCTTAGTTATGGCCCATAAAATGGCGTCGGATGCGTTCGGATACTCGCTGAGGCAATCGCGGAGGTAACCAAATCTAGATCATGGTTTTTATGTCGCGTAAATAACTCGCGGCGTTGTATATCTTGGAACAGCGAGGTGGGATTCTTTTATACGAAATAGGGTGTAATTTAATTTTATTTCGTTTATCTAAATTATTTCCTTCACTATTTTTCCGCGATTAAGAAAATAAAATGTAATAAGCTTTTGTGGTTTTACTGTTAAAGGCTTTTTGTTGCAATTTTAATTTTATATAAACGAGGAAAATTAAAACTATTTTATATGGAATATATTTTAAACCAAGCCTACCCGTCGCGTTGTCTGCTACGCGTGAAGATTTGCTACGAATGCAGCACGTAACACCGCTACGCCGCTACGCGATGTAGATGACAAGAGCCATTTTCTACGTGGTACAAAGGAGAAACATAGAAGTGAATAAATACGAGTGTAGTTTTAAAAATGTTAGCGTTCGTGTCGTTTTGCTCACGTTCTTTGAATTTGGCATACAATAGTGTAAGAAAAATAGAGCACGACATAGGTAAAGTAATTTCAATACAAGATTTAATAGAGAAATGGATTAATCTTATATGATCTATGTTTTTTTATATTGTCTAATGTCTATATTTAAAATTAATAATTGTTTTATTGTATATGCAGATAATGCTTTTCATATGAAGGATTGATTTACATTTACAATATCTGTTAGTTTTGTCTTGCCCAGTGAAAGACGAATAATGAAAAAGAAAGCACATAAAGTGAAATATATCAATTGACGTTAAAAAGTTATTACAAAAAACTACAACAAAAGAATTATTTTTTAAATACGTATTTATGAAAACAATAAAATAGGTATATAAAAATGACTGTTTATATAAAACCCTTATTTCCATAAAAGATTATATTTCAACTAAAGTTTAGAAAGACTTCAAGCCCGTCGAAATCAACAAAAGCAATTAAACCAATCCCAGCCTCTCGACTTGAAGAGATTACGGAATTAAATTTATTAAGAAATTCTTGTCAATATTGGAAAGGCCTGATAACTCGACTGTTTTTAGGAGGAGATGAAATTTTTCGTTAAATACATTTATTAAAAGTCGTTTTATTTTTCGAGTTTGATGGTATCTTGATACGTTATATTAACATATTACTAACTTTCAGAGTTACTTTTTGTAAAACCCAGCATAGACAGGAGCCCAGAAGTTTTTAAAACATACGTTAACTGTAAGTGGTCACATAGTATAATTCTTAGGCTTAAATTCACTGTCGAACACTGTCACTTATTAACTATCAAAATTCTACCAACGGGTTGGGAAAGAAACTCAGCGGGACAATAATAATAATTATTATTTTTATACATGTATTTGAGAAGGATTGAATCGTATTTCACAATGATACTTACACGGATACACAAGACGGGGGCTTTCATTCATAGCACGTAGGTTTTGTTCACGATGTTTCCGTTTACCGCCGAGCATGAGACGAATCATTTGTTGCCGTTTTCACCAATGAGGCATCTCGGCTCTTACAATGTATCCATGCAATCTTGAGGTATATATCAAATACAAATAATAGGTTTTAATTCTTGTTAACTTTGCATTAATTTATGCATACAAAATTTTATTTCCCATTAAAGTCTAGTACGTGTATTTCCTCCTACCATAATTCATGCCCCATTTATCAGAGAGTTCTTAATTGCAAAATTCGTTCCCCTAAACGGTACGAAATTTTACTTATATAATTTCCAAATTGTTTCTTCTTTGTTGCATGGTTGTTAAGTAAAGGATAGACTAACTGCCTTAGTGACTTAATGTAATTCCGTTTACAAAACATCTTAATTTAGAAAAGTTTTAACTTCTATGTGGCGTTTGTTTTTGTATATATTTTAATTTTGATATAAACGGCGACTTTCAGTGGTTAATATAAAAAGTATGTTTAAGTTGTACAGTTTGATTGCCTACTTTGATTTTAAATTTGGAATATGACTTTAGATTTCTTTGTGTTTTGTACTATAATGATGAATGGCAAACAGTCTAACATAAAGAAATTGTTTCTTACTTTCATTTTGTATGTATTATATACGTACAAAATGAATTAGCGATGTTAGCCTACGTATTATTAACAATACTACTCTAAATTTGGTATTATCGATTGCTATTTGAAGTTATATGTGCAAGAAGTCTGCAACATCATCGTTTACTAAAAAAAGTTGAAGAAAAACACAATTAAATTAACCTTCTGATTTTTTTTGTATGCAATTTTATATCGAATCAAGAAAACGTATCATTAATTTGTATATTAAAAGTGAAAAAATTACGGGGTAAATTTAAAAAAATATAAGTGTAAACTTTAACTCGGATCCTCACCTTCGCGAAGTGTGTCCGCGCGCTTATATTCTGTTTCAACGGATTTTATCTCGAAAATATTTTTAAAAAACTTTTGTGAAAATATTTAACGGAAAGTGAAATATTTTCGTGCGGCATTTTCAGATTTTCGCTTAAATTATATAGCGGCATATTCGAGTTGGCACTTAACGCAGAACCGAACGATAAAATATCTACAACTGCCGTAGTTTTCTTTTTAATATCTACAAAACTCGGGTGCGGGTCAAAAAACTTAATGGAGAAAACAAACGAGAATTATAAAACAAAACTTTAATATAACATTTTTCGTACAAAGTCAAGTATTCAGTATATATATATTTTTTTTTTCAATTCTTATGTACATACGTTTTCACGTTTGTTTTTTTAACTGTTTTAATAGCCAGGCAAAGCTGCCTAAATAAAACTATTGTATTTTTAGGATTATTAATCCATACTAGATTTAATTGAATTTCTTTACTGATCTGGTATTGTATGCATGTTGTTTGGTACCTAAACATGGCATATCTATAAATATTTAATTTTATTTCTATGCCGTTGTAAGGTTCACTTGCATCAAATATTTAAGCTTATCCGAGGAAAATTTTTTTCAATAATCTTATATTTAGACGGATATGCGACACGAAATAACCATTACGGTTAATATAAAATAACTTCCCGTCTTATTGCCTTCGTGGTGACGGAGGGGTTCATATCTCTCATAAGATAATTGAAATTGCGGTTCAATGGAGAAATGTTACTAGCATTCTTGCTGCAATTCCGCCATCACGATTGGATAGTAACTATTGTCTTTTAAATTATATACATATAATATATATAAAAATACCATTGAGGTATATATACTTCATCGTATGTCCAGTAAATATTTTCTTAAAAATAAAAATATTCTGATTATATTATCTTTGAATCTTTAAACCATTGAAGCTCTTTGTGACTGATTTCGGCCTAAGGAGACTAGTAAGTACCGTATAACATATTATATTGCATAAGGGTGTGCCATCACACTCTTTCCGAGGCACTGTAGAATATACACTAATACATTTCAGATTCTGGCTCTTACTAAGTCCTATAATATTTTATTGGGCCGCGGTTTAAACGTTAGGACTATATAATCTTTGTCCTTATGAGATACTAGACTATCAATCCAATCAGAAACTCAATTAATGAAAATATAAATGTAACGTGGATATAAAGACGTTTTTGTGTAATATTAGAGCGTGACGGCTTGAGTAGGTAACAAATTATATCAGGTAGAGTGCACATTTTTAGCGACGTCATGTTATGTTAGCGAACTCATTTATTCTGTTGATGTTCCATTTATATTGTGTCAAATCGTTTTAACATAAGCCGAACGGTACAAAAGGAAATGGACAATGACATTAACAAGCAACTGTTTTAAAATTTCAACAAAATAATAATAGAATTAGGCAATAACAGACTATGTTCTCATGGGAATTCATATTGAAATATTTATGACTCTTTAATTACCACGGGTGTTTAAAATAAATTAACTTAAATATATGGTGTTCTTTATTCAGATTTTAATATACTTTATTTTTTATCTAATTAAGTTTAAAGCTTGTATTAAAAGTGGGTACTGTGACAGCCAAAAGTGTCAGGAACGATTATATAAAATCGAAAAGAACCAGCGAAATATTCAGTAGTTATTACTTATAGGAGAAAAATAAATAGGCGAATGAGTGGTTTGATGTAAAAAAGCGACCTTCGAGCCCGAACATTGTATTCGTATTTGTAACTCTACCACCAAACGTCTAAACAGGTGACTGTAAAATTTATTTTTTCCAGTTATTTTCCTTAGTCAAACAGGTGCGACTAGAGCCTTACAAATGTTAGTCGAGGGACGATGTCGTTTAGCCTGATTGCGGGGGTGGTTCGACACTTAACATTTTTGTTGTGATATCCTTATATGTTTATATTTTCCTCATCGTCGTCACACTATAGTACATTTACAAGCTGGAGACGTCACTTTCAGATTGACAGATTTCTATACGTTATGTAAAACCGGCTCTTGTACGGCTGCGTTTTATGTTCTTTGTGTTTATATAATAAGGCTGTGCATACAATTAGTATACATTTTTATAAGGTAATGTAATAAATAACGTAAAATAAATATTTTGAGTATAATTAAAAAATCTCATATATCACTATCACACATCTAATAAACATATATATTTATATACATGTATATGTGGGTTAGTTAAATATATATTTTATTTTGAAAATCTGTGTTGCTTTGAATAAAAATGGCGCTAACATGGCTAATGCTTAACTTTGAGATATTATCAATATAACGTACTGGAAAATAGCGTGTGTCTATGTTTTAAGGTAAACGTATTTGTGTTTATTACGAATAAATAAAAAACTATAGGGTGTGTGCTAAGTCATTTTTTTGAATTAATTATTAACGTTTTTTCACATAGATATGTTAGTTGCCCAGTGTATTTAATTTAGATTAAAATTTTCTTTTACGCTATTAAATTCTTATACTTGTTGTGTAGTCGGATCACTAGCTAACAATAAAATTTTGACTTTGGCAGTTAGAATTACCCAACGTATTATCTGTTATATTCACAAAACGATTTTATTAATATTTATAGAAAAACAGACAAAAGTTCTCAATTTTATCTTGGTTTTTAAATCGCGATCATAGGTAAAGATTTATGTGTTCTGTCTACGGCGCCATTTATAAAACAAAGTGGTATAACCTATAATGCTTGTCTTGTGAATTTATCTTTGAAGGATGTGTGAGTCGCTGTATTGTCAGCGGCTCATTGACAGTAATAGACGTAATTGCATTGCAAATGTTGATAGACGAAGGTGACCGTTTACCATTAGGCTTATATATACTCAAATATAACAGTAACAGCCTCTGTATTTCCCACTGCTGGGCTAAGGCCTCCTCTCCCTTTGAGGAGAAGGTTAGGAGCATATTCCATCACGCTGCTTCACATGTGGCAGAATTTCGTTAAAATAAGACACATGTAGGTTTCCTCGTGATGTTTTCCTTCCCTGCCGAGCTCGAGATGAATTATAAACACAAATGAAGCACATGAAAATTCAGTGGTGCTTGCCTGGGTTTGAACCCGCAATCATCGGTTAAGATGTTCGCGTTCTAACCATTGGGCCATCTCGGCTCATATGCTTATATGTATACCATATTAAAATAAAAACTATATTAATAGAAATATCACACAAAACCGTTAAGTCACCCAGTAATATAACCTATATAAAGAAATGACGAAAGGCAAATTGGCTTTATCCAAAACCTTCCGACTGTCGCACACAAATGGCGTCAACTCTGAGCGCTTAATAATTCTTTTTGCGCGTTTTCCGCATTCCGTGAGCGTTTTCGTTCTATTCATTTTTTTTTTGTTTCCCCGTAGATATCGGAATGACTTTATTACATCGTCTGCGGGATGAACGATCTCCGAAAATAGCGACATGAAAGAAACGTAAACACAGACTTGGAATATTGAATCGGGAATTTTCACTGGATTTTGTTATCTTATATACAGTTTTTATGAAGAAAAAGCTTTATTCGTGGCTTGAAATTGATTTGAAATCGCTTTCGATACGCTTGTTTGTTTTTGTTTATCTAAAACTAGCTCCTCACCTTTGCTTCACACGGTTACAATAATATATACATCTTTTAAATGGAAGAATAGATATAAAAAGAAAAATTCTTGCTTGGATCTGGTTAGGATGATTGAAATTCTCTTTTTTCTTTGCTATAAAATAAATGTATTATACATATAAACCTGTCTCTCGAATCAATCTCTGTTTATTAATCAAAACCGCATTATAATCCGTTGCGTACATTTCAAGATCTAAGCGGTGGTGAGCGACTTCATTTTATACTATTTGGTTTTTGTTCGAACATATTCTTCGTTTCATATTTTAAAAAGATTTAGAGTTTTTATTCCACAATGATCCAATGGGGGTCAATGAATACATATGCGGCAGACTTAATTCGTAACATACAGATTTTCGCGAGATCTCGAGATGAAAAGCAAATTAAGCACATGAAAGCTTAGTGATGCTAGCCCGGACTTGAATCAGCAATCGTCTATTAATATGTTTGTGTGAAAAATCATGTAACTGTAAGTTCATATATAATACAACTTACACATACATGCCGCGGATAATAGCAATCATAATTCTGTGAATGATAGAACAGCGCGCATTGATCGAATCCCACATCGTTATCAGAACAATAGACAACACAAAGGCGAACCAATCAATGTCGTTTCAGATTCCTTAATCTATGACTTGTGGAAAAAATCGTATATCTTCATTTGAGCAAATAATGTGGAATATTTTATGTTATAATATAGTTATTGGCAGTTTGTTTTTTTATGGATTAATGACAGGCACTTGTTATGTTAGAAGAATTAATATTTATAATAATTAATTAAAAATCGGATATAAGATGCAATATCATTTTTGTCAGACCAGACACAAATATATTGTTTTTTTTACATGATAGCTATAATGGTAAATGGGACACCTGATTGTAAGTGGTCACCACCGCACATAGACATTAGCACTGTCAGAATCACCAATGCACCATCAGCCTTGGGAACTAAGATATTATAGCCTTTGTGCTTATAATTACACCGGCTCGGTCACTCCAACTCGGAACTCGGACTAACTGATTATTCCATTATAATTTAGTGCAACCTTTTGTAGCTGGTGATAAAATCATGTAATTAAAGATCGTATTTTATTAAATAATTCCCACATAAATCCTTTTTTTAAAAAAAGGTCATCAATATATTTTATTTCATTACGAAATTAAAAGGCGTCTATAACTTACTTCAGCGTGAAGTTCTCTCGATACGAGATCTAATCTAACGAACAGCGTTATTGTTTTATCTCAGTCAGGATAATCTCTGTGTTCTGTAAACGAGTACGCAATTGCCTTTATATGTGGTTAAATAGGACATTGAATGGGATTAAAAAAAGTCATCCCTGTAAAATATTTTGTACGAGTAAAACTCTTTTAAGTTTTATCTCGATACTCCTGAGGTTGTCGTATAAGAGATAAAAGTGATAAAGCCGTTTTTATACAAAATTTTATTATTTATATCTGTAAAATGCTTTTATTTTTGTAATTGAATGAATTAATATTTTTATCTATGTTTATTTATTTTGACATATATATGTATTAGGATCCTACCCATCTTCTTATATATAATGCACGCATTAGTAAACGAGGTGGAATAAGTTAATGCTAAAGCCTCCCCTCCTTTTAAGGGTAGGCGGCTTTAGCACGAGGACATTAACAGATTGTTACTTTCACTGCTAGATTACGTGTATAGGGTTACAAATACTCCTTGTACTGCCTACGACTATGGATTAAACTTTATAGACATTTCGTAGATATGTTAACATTATGAACTAAATACTTTTTTGTATCTTTAATAATAATATTAAGAGGTATAGGAATACTCGGTATTTGTTATTCTATCTTATATTCCAAAATTATTATAAAGCAACAACATACTAAAATTTCTAACCAACAATTTATTGTTGAAATTAAACGCAAACGTTTTGCTCGTGATGAATTTAAGTGAATAATTTACATGGCCATTGTAGTTAAGCCGCCATTGTATAATAAAACAGTTTATCATATTAATGCGTATGAACGCACAAGCGTGATGAATTGTTCTATTGTTCGGTGATAGGTTTCTATCAAGGAGGCGATAAGTCACGATTACGCTTCGAGACATCTTAGTTACATTCTCCAACTCGTACTACTACAACACATGCAGCCTTTAAGCCAAGCCAGGGAAACAAATACTAACAAAAGTTGCAAATATTTAAATTAGTAAAATATATAAAAATTAACTGCACTTTACTGACATACTCTGGAATTAAAATGGTGGAACAAAATAACTACTGAATTTCTTGCCGTTTCTTCTCGGTATCTACTTTCCGAACCGGTAGTAGCTTTACATTAAATTCAACACTGTAAAATAAACATTAAGTACTTTTTGTATAATTTTGTTAATATGGGACGGCTAAAAAATATAATATAGGAAAATTTTGTGGCCTTATTATTCATGCTCACATGTAGCACCTTTTAAGTTACAGAATAGTTAGACAGACGGGCAAATAGATCACCTCATGGTAAGTGATCACCACACCCTTAGGAAATTGATGATGTAAGAAATTTTAAACATTTTTTAGCTAAGATGTCATGTCCCTCGAGCCTGTAGTTACACTGGCTCACAAACTTTAAACTGGAACACAACAATTCTAAGTATTTATGTTTGACGGTAGAATGACTCAGATGAGTGGGTACCTACGCGGACGGGCTTACACAAAGTCCTATCACGGAGTAAGGCCCGTTCTGCTCTTAGAAGTTGTTGGAGCTTATTCTGATGCTTGCTTACAGGTTAACTAGGCCTTAAGTCTTTCTATTTTTATATTATTATTCATTATTATTTAAATTACGGAATTTAAATTTATATAATAGGTATAAAATAGTTTTTACTCTGTGGCTAAATGGATTTTGTGTCCATCCGTCAATTTATGTGTCAAATTCATTAAGTTTATTTGGATGGGTTTCACGCATGCTGTGACATTTTAAAAATAATTACTCGTGACGTCATCGATATACTATAAGATCATAATGTATTATCTTTTCTTGAGTAAATATAAGATTCAAACTTCCCTTTACTTTTGTTTAAATATGTTATCATGGAATATAGAACATGCAGATTTATTATTAGCTTTTTTTCCTGAGCTATCTATGACAAGACTCTTTTATTTACAATGGATTATTAAGTAAAACTCCATAGAAGTTCGTCTTATTTTTGATAAAGTATCTATTTTAATATTTTTCATGTAATCGATATGCGAAAATTGCGAGACCGGCGAGACGTTCCGCTGAACGAACATAAGGAATTACAGGACGCAGGAGGTGTGAGTTTTACGAGCGCCAACTTTATCGGTAAAGCCCAATCGAGAAATACCAACGAATAAATTCCTCTAAATAATATTTTTAAACAAATAGACGAACGGGCAAATTGCACACCTTACCACCACCGCAAATAAACATTCGTGATGTAACATAAACCATTCCTCATATATCGAATGCTTCACTAACCTGGGAGCTAAAAGGTTACTCACCCATTAAACCAGAACACAACAATAATTATACTAACTAAATATCGTTAAACCACTTTACTAATTTTCAAAAGGCAATGCAAACAGTTTGTCCCAAAGTGGATGTTTTTGAGATCATCAAACAGACACAGCTCTATAACAGTACAGATACGACTCGGGCGAAATAAATAAAAAAGTAGATTCCGAACACAGGCGTCAATATGCAATATTGGCATGCGGCGGTGCTACAAAATGGAATCGCTATTTTGTATTGTGACTTGTGATTGCGTCACGTCAGTCAAATACCAAAATACTAAGCTACTATAGTATATAAAATACAATTAGCTATCCTTCCCGCCTTCGCATGAGTACAATAAGTCTCTACATAAAATGTTTATATTAAAGGAAAATTATAGATCGTCGCAATATTTTAATTTATATTTATTATATTATAATGAAATAAAAGGAAAGATTTGTTGCATTAAATATTGTCCACACCTGTACACACACAAACGATATTTAAGCTAGCCTTTAAGCATTATTTATTTATTGCTGCCTGAAAGATGGGCCAGACCAAAAACCCATTTTGTTTTTAAAGAAAAAAAAATATTCAAATAGGCTCATAAAAGCTAATGCAAAGCTAATTGCGCTTCAGATGGAACCAGCAAGTAACTGAGCAGTCTCATCGTTTCACCGATTCACATACAAAAACGACGTTTCTATTTCGAATACAATTTTAGTTATCTACTAAATTTGAAGGCAAACTTTATCGGTTTATTAAGCCTTCATTGGTTGTTTTAGTACACCAGGAAACACCTCAATGTCGAACAAACTTCGCGTATCGAATTTTAAAACTGTATTCACCAGTTACTAAGTTTAAAAGGCTTTCTAGAATATAGAAGGTAAATACTTGGAATTGAAATAGTTTCGAGTAACATAAAAATAATGAAATTTGTATTTGTAAATTATCTATAGCGTGTACTCTTATATTAAATAAAGGAAAATAATCCTGCAAACAAAATTATTATAATATTAAGTTAAGATTTATTTTGCAGAATAATAAAATGTGTTTTATAACCGAGTATCAATAGCTTATATGTTTATGATAAAGCACTACTGGTATTGTCAGTGTTTTATTTCTCGGTGGTGACCAAAGTCGTGAGGAAACCTGTGCGTGTCTAAGCATGTAGAATGAAATTCTGCCACATATGAGTATGTAAGCAGCGTTCTGGAATAAGTCCCAAACCTTTCAGAAAGGTCTTTAATTTTTTTTTTAAATTTTTAGTGATGAAAAAACTATGGAGTTTGTATTTATTGATGTTAAGGCAGGATATATAAATTTACTTGGTTTTTTTTTAAACATATAATCTATGTTATTTATTTGGTGGATGTTAGTATTTTGCCGGTTCCTCGGTAGTACTAGACATATGATAATATAAATATTCACACTAAACATTTGTGTGCTCGCTTCATAACGTATGAATCACTCTGGGTTATAAAGATAATCTTATATTACAAGCTGTATGATATAAATATTTATATTTGTATAAACCAAATTGATCGTATAGCTAAGTCAGTAGTTACAAAAAAAGAGAACTGCATTCAAAGGTGTTGTTTAAAAAAACTAGCGCCTAAAAGTTCGGTTCGAATATTTCTGAGTTCAGGAACATGTGTGACAAAGGCGTTTGATTGAGTTTTCGTACGACAGAAAAAAAAATATAAAATTGTTTGGCAAACGAGTAGCGGGCATCGCGCCATGGTCAGCGAAACACGTGTAAAGGGATTCGAAAAAAATTATAGTACGACGATGTGGTCTTCTTATTTCAAGGTTTTGGGGCGACGTTTCTTATCACATATGAACACATTTTTGGAACTATGTCCTCTTACGCGGCTTACAGTAGAGTGAACTGGCAGAAATCGTCCTCGATATCGAGGGTCTCCTTGAGGGACGATTTCCCTGACGATGACACTCTCTTTCTCTTTGTAAGTTTTTTCTATATACGACATTAATAATAAAATAAATTGTAACGAAATTTTTAAACAAAAATGTAAATTTTCATAAGTTATGTGCAATGAGTAGAATAGTTAATACAAGTTATCCAATGAAACAAATATTTGCTTTACTGTCCACTTTGTTATTAAACTTTATAAATAATATTTTTTTATTAAAACAAACAATTGATAATAAATAAAATCTTCAAGGAATCGGAGTAAAAATAACTTTGGTAAATAGTACGGTAAATGTGGCTCGAAACCGAAGGTCACGGATGCTCTTAGAGAAATAAAATATAAGTTTTACCAATCTTAAAGTCAAGTAGCGCTACGTGATGCTATTTATTGAGTGTAAGGCCGACCCTAGCAACAGATGCCAGATGTTTAATGGCAGCTTACTGAGACACGTAGCCCGTTACATTTCAGGATCTTTGAGCATTTGTAAGATATATCTGAAAGTCTACGGTTCAACGACCTGATATTGCAAAATAATTTTTGCAAAGTTTTGCACGATTTTAAATACTAATATTTCGTTTTATTGTATGTCCTGTGCTTCTTGGCAGTTTTACCACTAGCACAGGTAGTTCTGTGTTTTCGTCTCACTTTAGAATTAAACTAATTAAACTTTTAATTTTATCTAAAACTTCATACTATGAAGTCGCTTTATCTTGTTGTTTATAAACTTTTGTAAAATAATTTTTAAAAACATAACTTAAAGAATTTTATTTTATATAAGTTAAAGCTGGAAAATTGTGCATCGTCGTGGTCGTAATGTAAATTGTACCAAAAAAATCCAGCGAGGAATCCAGTATTTAGACTTTTATACTGTATTTATGGAATAGATAGCCTGGCAAATAGGCCAATCAGTAAGCCATCATCCATAGATATTGGCACCAAAAGAAATATTAACCATTCCATACAACACCAATGCGCCACCACCCTTGGGAATTAAGAGGTTATGTCTTAAGAGGGTGTGCTTACTCACCCTTCAAACCGCAACATAATCATACTGAGTTTTGTTGTTTGGCGGTCGAATATGTGATGTGGAGTATGAATACTAAGATTCCACAGTTATTTTAAACTTAGCCTATTAATAAATGTAACATACATTAACAGCCTGTAAATTTATCACTGCTGGGCTACGGCCTCCTCTACCTTTGAGGAGAAGGTTTGGAGCATATTCCACCATGCTGCTCCAATGCGGGTTGGTTTCGTTGAAATTAGACACATGCAGGTTTCCTCACGATGTATTCCTTCATCGCCGAGCAATTCATATAAATCTAATGTGAAAAGAAACTTTAATAAATAAGGCATACATCACAATATAGAATTATATTAATGATAAAAAAGCGTGGACTTAGTATTTTCAGGTAGAATATATACAAATTGAATGGAACTTAATTGACATAAACTCTGAATCTAAAATGGTATCTATTATTTTTCTTGTCAGTTCATCTCGGTACAATGAATATTAATAGGTGCTTTAATGAGCCAACTTGAATAAAGAATATTCTTATTTTGAATTTGACACATATATATATATATATATGTTCGTTATGATGTGTAACATCTGTCATCTCGTTTTCCTGCAAACCGTGGGAGTGATTTTGTGAAAGGGGACGGAAGAATGTAACAAAGAGCCGTGAAAGCAATCGCTATTGGATTTGACCAATGAGCACGCGCGGTTCTAAAATTGGCTGTCAGACCAACCCATTTTTCAAAAGGTTGTAACGTCAATGTTGCTTTTTACAGATATTTTAAACTAAGACTCTTTTGAGGGTCTTTTGTATCTTTATAACAATTTGCTCAATATTTGCTAATTTCTGTGTTTATTTTTCTTATTTATTCATACGAATTAAATCCAACATCGAGACAATATATTCACCAATGATAAAGGACTTTTATTGTATATATAAATATTTGCGCGTTCAGTTAATAAGACTGGCGAAATTGCGTTATATAGCGTTATATATTTGATGTATGAGTAACTTTAGGTCGAGTACTGGACTCGGTGAGTGCTATAATGGCAGCATTTATCATAAATAAAACGGCAACCTTCGCATTACGACCTGGACGTTTGCTGAGCTAGATAAACGGACTTGTAGAAGTATGTATAAAAACGAAAACAATCCTACGACATTACGGGTAGAAAAATGACATTTGAGTATGAAACATTGTTTCGATATTTACTTAATATATTCCTACCTAATAGTTTATGATTATAAAAATACTTTTTTACATTAAATACTCAGTATAATTGTTATAAATTAATATATATTAAGACGTCGTGTAGTTACAGCAAAAAATAATAAAACCACCTCACCAAGTCACGTAAATGCAGACTGAGGGAATTTTGTGGTATTCGCTAAACAAAATTCGAATTCGAATTCGGCAATTGACTACGTAAGGGCCTCGTGTGTAGGAAAACCAACCCATTATCCAAAGTATTCCCAAAGAGGGTTTGAGTCAGGCAAGCCGTAAATATCTGCTAAATCTTTTTTTTCTTATATGTAGTTTAGTGTATTGACTACAAACGGATGGGATAAGGATCATCCAATGATGGCAGCTTATAAAGCATTATACTTATTTATTTAAAAAAAAAAAAAAAACAAGTGCTTAATATTGCAATATTGAACGGCTCCTAGTTCACGGGGAATCTTCAGGGATTTCTCCAGACTAAGAGTGTTTTGTGTGCCAAAGTACCAACTAAAAACTATCGGTACCCACTCCTTGAATGCTCTTGGGGGCCTCACGGGATCGCTTGCTTATATTGTCGTGACGTCTCAACGGTTAGCACAAAAACAATGCAAAAATAATCACCTAGAATGGTCTAGGAACGAACACCGTATGGCGTATCTTTGTGGTAAATGGATTCCAATTCATAACCATAAGCGTAGCAACGAAGTGCACTGACGACGCCCAACCAGTCTCATGTAAATAGTACTCGCATAAAAGCAAACTATGAAAAGAGAATTGAAAACGCTTTTAATTCTCGTAAGAATTTAAAAATAATCGCTGGATATTTGCTAGAAAGCTAGCTCTTAAAATACTAATTTTCCTTGAGTTGAATTGTAATTTAAGCATTTATATTTGTATAAGGTTTTCCTTTGGAGGAAAAAAGTTTGCGTCTAATTCATCAATGTGGCAGAATTTCATTCAAAACATACAAGATTCCTACGATGTTTTCCTTCACCACCGAGCACATATTAGTTTGAATAAACACAAATTATGCACATAAAAACTCGGTGATGCTTGCTTGGGTTGAACCTGCAATCTGCGGTTAAGTACATCTGAAGTGTTTCACTCCTAGTCCATCTCGGCTTATTGAAATTTAACGGTTCACAAGAAAAAGTATAAATAAATAACGGATCCAGTAGGATCCGTTGTGGTGGTCTAATTGCTAGATATAACGCCATTGATCCCGAGGTCCATAGTTGAAACCCCAGATCAGACCGAACAAAGTCATTAAGTTTTACAATCGAAAAATTCTCAGCGATAATCTCTAGTCTGGAAATTGGAAGTGTGCACACTCCCGTGCCTCGGAAAGTACGTAAAATCGTTGGTCCTGCGCCTGATCTCATTCCGTCAGATTTGCCGTTCCATCGGATTACGAGAGTGTACCTAAGTTTGCGCGTACACATGTGGACTATAATATATCCTGCGTACTTAGCAGATCTCTCTTGAGATTGGCCGGCTTGGACAAATCGGTTAGGATGACATCATAACTCACGCATTAAATAATAAAACTGTAAATTAAATATTTAAATAAATCATATACAGTTATTGATGCAAGATTAAACTTACTAGTTCCTTCAACAACTTAATTCAAACCATTTAATACGCAATCTTATTGATCTAGTCGCTACGAATATTATATTTTTAAACAAACTTATTAAAGAGTTTGCGTTGATTATTATAAATTTTCATTTTCGTAATTGTTTTATAATTGTCTTTGTAATGTTTCCGAAGTTCGAAAGTTAAAATTTTGTATCAGCGTCTGGCAGCTGTGTTTGTGTATTTTATATTGAAACATTAAGATGATTTTAATTTTGTTGTATTATTCATTGTTTCGAAAGTTGTTTTTACCATTTAGACGCCTCTTGAAAGATTCGTTTATTTTAACGTGCTAAGATGCTTGATGTGTTTTGTTAAATAATTTTTTTGGTCTGTCGTTGGAAATTTCCCTGCACTGATCTTCATAATTGTATATAGTTTATTATTGTATGCTAGCAATGCTCTGTTGAACAAGTCACGATATTTTCATCTGCATCCGGCTCGAAGTATCATATTTTTTATGCAAAATAATAAACTATTTCCCAATTTTATACTGAAATATATATATATTTGATTCAGTTACAAGACACCATGAATATTTTATCTGTAGAGGATGAATAGTTAATTAAAAGCCACCTAGTTAGCGTGTCGGCGACAGGTCGGTTAGTTATACAAAAAAACAAGTTTGCTTCGAGTTTGTACTGTACAGCACTCGAATATTCTTGCGGAGTTTCGAAGCCTTATCAGCAAGCTAAAATGCTGAAATCATGTAGTTAATTACTTGATGGGTAGGACTTTGTACAGGACCCTTTGAGTACATACCGCCGATTATATATTTTACAGTTAAGCAGCTATACATAGTACCTTAGTGTGTTTAGTGCAACTACAGGTACAAGAGACATAACATCTTAGTTCCCAATGTTGGTAGCGCATTGGCGATGAAATGAAAAATGGATTTATATTTGTTACGGAACCAATATCTATGGGAGGTGGACTCTAACCATTATAATGGTTTTCATCTTTATGTGAGGGTGTTGTATGTTCTTAATATTTATTATTAATATGATAGACCAAAGAAATATTTACGGAGATACATAATATTATTGTCACTAAAAAAAAAATGAAATGTATGACGTTTAAAATTCTAATTTAACAATTATTTTTTTATTATTCTACGTTTATTGCAAAAATATATATATTAATATATATATTTAATTTGCAGTCAATTGGATTGGGTTTGATGCAACGGAGCTCTTATAATCCGTTCTGTGGTAAGAGCACTCGCAGATAACAGATAATAAAACTTTAAACCTTGTTACGCGTCGGCAACTTTTATTCTATTCCGTTTTCATTTCGGGATAAAAAGATTCCTGTGTTATATATTGACCTCGGGTCAATATCCCGATATACGCTATCACGGTAAGTTTCATTAAAATCTATTCATTACTTTCGCGTTATGTTTCGTACAGACTGACAATTTGTTAAACCTTTTTTATTCTGATGGAATTTTTGAATAAACGTTTCTATTGCAAAGTTTTTTCATTTCTGTCATACGTATTGTGTTCTTTCTTATTACTTTGGTGTATACCTACAACGGTATATCCTAATATTTCATAACATTTGCACTGATTAATGATTTTGAATTTATTGGCGTACGATAATATGCCAAAAAATAATCGAACTCTCATTAAATATTGAAAACCGACCTATGACGATTCGCTGTTTTGATGCGTGTATTCTTATAGTATTCGCGTTGCTGTGACTACCTTATACATTGAATTATATTGTACTAGTTGAACCTGCGACTTTATTTGCGTGAAATTTATAAAACTTTACCTATAGTACTCAAACTGTAACTACGATTTTACCCCTCAAGGTGTAAATTAAAGTCAGCTCATGTCCTTCCCAAGACTATCCTAGCTAGTTAGAGCTGCTACCCAGAGTTGCTATCCAGACTATCTCCACACCATATTTGTCTAAATCGGTTTAGCGGCTGTAGATAGCAAACAAAGTTACTTTCGCGTTTATAATATTAGTATAGAGGGTAATATTTAGCCAGACAAGGCTCTGAAACACGCAGAATATAATGGTACTTTCATGTTAAAATATTCAGAGGATTTCCGTGATGCTTATCCAAAAAAAATATAGCTCTTTTAGCTCTTTTTTATTTTTTATAAACAGATTTTTATATACAACGACGCATATTACTTTCTGCCAATTCAGGATCGCGTCGTGTGGGAGTTTTGGAGTTACTTCTTACAGAACAGCTTCACTATAAACAGTTATTATTTTCGATGTATTATTCGGAACTGTTAATATAATAAATAATTTACTCAAATTAGTCGATGAGTTTAACAGACACGTAAATATAATATTAAATCTAATGTGACTTTATACACATTAATTCATGAGAGTGTAAGTAGTTACTGAGTTTCTTGCTTCTCGTAAAATCTCTTACAATGGTGATTGAAATGTGCCTAAAGAGCCTATTTGAATGAAGTATATTTTGAGTTTCGTTCGATAACTGCTGAACGTAGATTGTTACAACATTGTAAACGAAAGAGTTTAATTTTTTTCACAATACGAGTTCAAATTATGTACTTATATACGAATTGATTTCATGGTTCGATAGTAGTATTTATGAAATCAAAAATGATATATATAGAATAACCCGGCTTATGGTTCTCCAATTAATTGCTGTAAAGTGAGATGAGAAGTGAAGCACGTTTAATAAAAATCATCTATACAATGAGAGAGTCGAGTGATCACATGGGGAACATGTGTATTTAAGCAATGATCAAGGGTCCTAGTCCGAATAAGCATCAGAGATTTCCGCATGATTAATTTGTGTTTAAAACAAATTTCCCATTTGACAGTAAGAAAAACATTGTGAAAAAACAAATTGTCATGTATTTTATAATATTTCGTTTTAAGTACGTTCTAGTATATCCAACAAACCGCTAGAATAACATTCAAACAAATATCACGAGAGAAGCCTTTCAGCATATGCACAGCAGCGGGTTATTTCTTTTACGAATTGTACTTCATTGACATTATCTATGTATTTAGTCGATTAAGGGAACTTGATTCTATTGACTTGTCCGTTTAAATGTGCGGTCAAATGCAATAATTGTATCATGGCTGCGTGAAAGATAACTTCCTATAATTTTTTGTAACATGTCACCGTGACGTGATATTTCTAAACTTCTTGATGTGCTACCGAAGTTTACCTACGATCAACTTACGATGGGTTTGAGGTATATCATTTACATACAACTTACCTACATCTACATAGTTATCTAATGTTAAATAAATTTACTAAAGTTATAATGAAATACTAATATCTAATACTTGTACTTAAAGTTAAATATTCACGTAAAACAGAGACTACTTATACAGGGACTTCTTGGTCGTACCCGAGATCTTCTTTGGTTCGCGCCTTTTTTATTAGTCACAGAAAGAAAACGATATTTTTAACCTTTGACCGCTGGGGTCGGTTGATACAAGCTGAATACTTGCACAACGCTTTTACTAATTCCTGTACTACCGTAGTGATGTTATGTATTATAATTATTAATAATCAAAATATGATTGAATTTATTGGTAATAACATTATATGTAAACGTTAAAAATTGGAGTAAAATACTAAGATTTTCCATGTAATTTAGATTTTAACATAATTCTGTAATAATACTATCTTTACATTAACACTAACTACAAGCGACAAGGAAGAGCCGAGATGGCCCAGTGGTTAGAACGCGTGCATCTTAACCGATGATTTCGGTTCAAGCCCAGGCACGCACCACTAAATTTTCATGTGCTTAATTTGTGTTTATAATTCATCTCGTGCTCGGCGGTGAAGGAAAACATCGTGAGGAAACCTGCATGTGTCTAATTTCAACGAAATTCTGCCACATGTGTATTCCACCAACCCGCACTGGTGCAGCGTGGTGGAATATGCTCCAAGCCTTCTCCTCAAAGGGAGAGGAGGCCTTAGCCCAGCAGTGGTAAATTTACAGTGTGTGTATTTATGACAGGGACGAATTAAAGCGTCGTTAGCGTTCACGATATACCTAGACGTGTGCATGAAATGGTACGGTTCGGTAGATATATCGATGTTTATTTTTACTTACCTACATTCTAGTTATAGAACGTGGTGTTTCACACACTAGCACACATATATTTTATATCGTGTTAGACTATGTGTTAATCTTCAGTAATCTTCAGTCTTTCGCTCTTGTTTGGTACGGAATGAAGGTAAATTAAATTCAATTTTGAGTTACTTTATCACGTTGTTTAAAATTGCATTTTCTAAAGGACTCTTCTCCTTTTGGAAAAGTGTATATATTTTTTATGACATGTATAATAGACCACATGATTATGCAAGAAATATTAACAATTCCTTAGATCGCCAATGCGACACCTTTGTTAACTAAGATGTTATATCCCTTGTTTCTGAAGTTACACTGGCTTACTCAACATTTAAACCAGAACAAATTTGAGCCTTAAGAAATAACTCTTAAAAGGATGCTTAAGCACTACCTGTCAAACATAAGCTTAAAAATATCGGACTCAACGTATAGATCGAGATCGTTAATGCCGCTTTAAATTGTCATTGTCGGTCTAATGTACCCGTACAATTAACCGCGCTAAGTCCGCCTTTTGTTAAATTTATATTTGATTGTAAAATAAAGTATTTATTCAATTAAAATCTCTAATTAGCCTGTAATTATTTAAATTTATGACTTCAAAGAGCATGTACATTTGCCACAATTCTATAACAATCTCAGCAAGGATTGTTATAGAATTTGAACGTAGGCGATCCTGTTACGAGACTTCAAAGCGGAATATAAAAGAATTAAAATAAAGGTTCACGTTGCAGAGCGTTTTTCCCGGGGAATTGGGGCATTGAGCCGTTGCCATGGCGACGGTGGGGGCGGAATCAGCCTCTCGAATATAACTAGGGTGCTAATTTCATTGATTTCCACGTTGACTTTTTATATATGCTAAAATGTTAAATATTTTCTCGTATATTATAATAAAATTATGAAGGTTTAGTCTTCTTTTAATGTATTTAAACGTTTAAATAATTCTAATGAGAATTTATTTACCGGTTTCGTCATAATACTTACTGTCATAAATGTTCTTATTTTGAAAGTCTAAATTTTGACTCAAGATTATAGTTCCCAGTATTTTAGTCTGTATTTTTTGTAAGCGTCAGTTTATGTATTTCGTCTTTCATAACATAAGGTAAATTGTTATTGATTTGAGATCAGTTATTTCATATTAAACGATACGTTTTGCTAGCTGACAGGAGAATTGTGTACGAGGTGTAATTTAGAAGGTATTTTTGGATTGTTACTAACCAGACAAAAGGCTACAAACAACAGATAGCAAGATTGAATAATAATAATAAACTAACGACCCTCTATCTTAAAAATAATGGAATACGCGTATTGATTCTATAGTATATTATAAATTTAAATCGCGTAAAACTTAAAAGTTATTGTAATCAATAAATATTTTCCAAGTTCCGAATTTACCGTAAGCGAGAGTAGTAAGTTACTCTTAAATAAAAGTAAAACCTTGGTAGAGTTTTCTCGTGTTGCCCTCAAGGCAGAGTGGTGTACGGGCCTCGAGGCTTGGCCCCCTTACTCGGGCTTCTTTTATTGTAGATTTACCGACCGCTCGGATGAAAAAAATAAATAAAACACTTGCTAATTTAGCATAAGCAATAGTTACACTATTCGCGAAGTTAAAAAGAATTTATATTACATAAACTTAATTGTTTACCATATTTTTAATAACGAGTAAACAAATATAAGACAGATAAACAAAATATAGTCAGTTTATCCTAAAAAGGCCTTTACTACTTAAAAGATGATTATAAGCGATAGATATATAAAAGCGAGCCAACAGACCGATTGATCTAAAAAATCAACATTTCTTGTATCGTTTTTTGCAACGGAGAAAAATAATGTTGTGTTTAAAAATATATAAATGAGCTTTTTTTTTTTTAAACAAATGATTAACGATGGATTGCAAAAGGACGGATGTTAGGGAGAGCAATTAATTGTTCTTTAAATGTGATCTCTTGGGATTACGTATATGTTAACTCTGTGTATAAGGAATCACTTCGTATCTGTTGAAATTTTGAAAACAGAGTTAAGTAGATATACTTTTTTGATGTGTGTATCCTTAGAATGTTATGTTATAATGTATTTTCAATCATATTTATTACAAATAAATGTTAATATCACAAATCTAACGAAAACATTTTTTAATGAAGTAATTTTTTTTTTCTTATAAAAGTTTTTTTAATAGTATTTTGTATATATACACGCTGTTTATCTTGATTAAAATAAAAAATGAAAAATTAAAAAAAAAAAACAAAAATAACTATGAACGGACATAACAAAAATGGAAAGCCGACTCGATCACGATCAATAACAAAAATAAACTAAAACACTCGATTTTATTTCCGTCTACACAAATAACTGTATCAATTGAACAGTATCCAAATCTAATTATTAATTAGCTTTTGTTAAAAATCTTCTTTGTAAATTGATTTTGACTGTTATCGAATACTGGTGTTATTGTTTTTGCTGAATGTATTATCTTATAAGTCTATTGAAGTTCTGGCCAATTTAGATATACTTATTGTAAAACAATACACGCTTGTGTAATCTTTACGTCAATCTACAAACAATACAGGTTCAAATCCTAGCAAGCCTCATTCAATTTTCGTGTGCTCAATAATGAGTAAATCTTCATGAGTCGATCACAAATCTGCTACATGAGTACCCATCAATCTGCATAGGAGACATTTACGAACAGTTACTTCACTTTACTCGTTTCAGTTGATGTCATATACATAACTGCAACTTGTTTTAAAATCCTCCTAAATATGTTCCTAGTGATATGAAAAAAACCGTGTGTTCGGGAACCCCCGTCAAACGCCCATTAAACAGATACGCACGTTTGTTAAAAATCAGTCAAACGCCCATTAAACATTTTGTTTGTTAAAAATCATTAATTTAATAAGTTCTCATTAGCGATATGAGGAATGCTATTTGAAAAGCATATCAATACCGGCATCATTATTACCTTAATTGGCGTACAATGGATTTTCGCGGTCGCTCATCGTTTTAATTATGAGTAATATTTAAAATTATACCATTATGAGTACTCTGGACTATCCGCAAGGGACAATATAGCGTGGAATATAAAACTCTATGTAATTACTGTTGGTGACATGAAGATTCAATTAACACGGCTCCCTGCCCCCAACTTTGTCGATATTTTGTAACAGTTCATTACCTCCGAGGTTCTATACATAATAAATTGATGTTCGTCGTATTTATGACCACAAATCGATTTTAATATTTAATGTTTTATAATCATTATTTCGAGAAAACAAAATAGGGTGTCGTGATTTCTAGTGCAAAAGGACGTATGTCAATATTGTGTACTTTTAGGGAGAACAATTGGATATTTTTTACATGTGATCTTTTGGTATTACAGAATACGTATTAAATTAATTATTTATCTGTGTTCGATGAAAATATTAACAATGGCAGTGCTATTGTAAGAAGTCATTTCGTATCTATCTATATCTATATATCAGGAATTTTGAAACCGTCTTACGAAGATACGCTTTTGATACTTTGAATGTCATGATTATAGGCTATGTCGCATATCATATTTTCATGATATTTTATGATCGTGATCAGCGTTCAGTTTCGGGTTTCTTCTTACGGAATTGTTATAATGAAGGGTTTTGTCAGATAATCAACTTTACCTCCTTATCTAAGGTCCAAGTTGGAGAAATCGAAAGCACTAGTTGAAGGTCTCTATTTAATGGTATCTCGAAATAACTTATTGAGTCAACAGCCCAAGACCGAGCTACCTCGGTCACCGTCTGAGTTTTACCGTATACCCAAAGGGCTTTCGCGAACTTTGAGAAATACGAGTACTATCAAAATTCAATTCAGTAGGATCGATGAAATTCAAATTTTAAGCAAATATTCCGTTCAAATGATTTTCCAGTTTGATACTTAGATATTTAGCATAATGTCCTGTAGATTTAAATATCAATGACCTTCTGAAATCAAATAAAAAATGGAACTTTATATTTTCTCCGCTTCATAGTTATAATAAAAAGTTATACTTTCATAAATTCTTGTCATAGTAAATCTTAGCAGCGATTCTACATGTCGTAACTGTCAAGCCGCAAAGAATATTCAATTTAAAAGCGAGCCAACAGACCGACTAATCTAACAAACTTATAGGGTCTTGTAACGCTTTTTGTTATGGAGATTTATAGAGAATTGTTTTTGTTTATGAAATATCTATCTATGTTCTTTTAAAAGATATGAATGATATTCTTCCAGTCTTGTATTCTCTTTGTAACTATTTTATTTATTAGCACATATAGATATGTAAATGTTGAGATAATTTGTTTTATGGCTTCTATTGAGGGACGGTCAACGGGCCACCTGATGCTATGTGGTCACCACTACATACAAACATTGGCACGTTTCAAATTTTGTGCAAGCCCGTCTGAGTAGGTACCACCCACGCTTCATATATTCTATCGCCAAGCAGTTATCTTAGTATTGTTGAATTTCGATTTGAAACGAGTGAGCCGGTGTAACAACAGACACAAGTGAGAAAACATCTTAGTTTCCATGTAAAGAATGGTTGATATTCCTTACAGAGCCAATGTCTATCGGTAGAAGTGACCACTTACTTATTTACATTTGCTCATTCCCCTGCGTATTTAAATTAAAAAAAAACATTTATCATATATCTAGAAACAGGTAAAAGCTACGTGTAATCGTATAAAGGTAAAGTATCGCCCGGCAAATATCGCACTTTACACAAAGGTTAGGCTTCATCTCCTTTTAATGAGAAAGCTTGGACCTTAATCCACCGCGGTGCTCTAATGTTGGCAGATAAATGATTCAGAATTTAGTAGATAATCTACAGGAATATATTATAATCTACGAATCTCACGAGATATATATACAAGCACCATTTTGTTTCGCTTCCTAGGAACCTGTAATCTTTGATTAAGATTCAGTCCGCTATCCACTACGTCATCACGGTTCTGCTAAAATCATTTAAAGTAAAAAAAGATATAATGAAAGAGGTTTCGTATGAAAAGTCTGCATATCTTTCATGACGCAGACGCGGAATTTTTTTACCAAAAAATGTTAAAAATTCTTTTGCATTCAATTTATAACATCAAAGGGCGACAAGCACAGCGTGACGTAATCCGTCGAATTGCCGAGGATTCCGTAGCACTGAGTCTTCAAAATATAAAGCGTCTAGTTATGAAAGTGGCAAGCAGTTTTATTTAAATTGTATTCTATCAAAAACATGACACTGTTTTGAAAACTACGTTCGAAATTCGAATAGGAAAAATATTGGGATTTTAAAGTTCAATATTTCTAAAGATTACATATACAGCCTTGGATTAAGGTAAACAAACCTTAGATTTACGTATTCCATGCAATTTGAACATTGAATCGACGTAATGTCAATGGTCGAGAGCTTGAATAAAATCAAACATATTTCTTATGGATTCGCGAAAAAATGCCGGATAAGTATTTATCGGATCTTTGGAAGTAAAAGTACAATGTATAAAGTAGTCAAGCGAAGTATTATAAATAAAGATATATTCATCAAGAACTGTTTGTATAATATAGCAGAGCTATTAGCAAATCGCCTGGAATATGTAAATCTAATTAAATTTATCTATCTTATCTCTTTCTTTGATTGGAATATGACATAGTTGGACAAGACTTTAAAAGGCTATTCATAATCAAGAATATGAATTATCATATTAATTGTTTTCGGAATTTTGAGTTATAACGTCGTACTAATTAAATTAACTTCTTCATACTAATTATGAGCCGAGATGGCCCAGTTGTTAGAACGCGTGCATCTTAACCGATAATTTCAGGTTTAAGCCCAGGCAAGCACCACTGAATTTTCATGTGCTGTGTGTAATGTGTAATTTGTGTTTATAATTCATCTCGTGCTCGGCGGTGAAGGAAAACATCGTGAGGAAACCTGCATATGTCTAATTTCAACGAAATTCTGCCACATGTGTATTTCACCAACCCGCATTGGAGCAGCGTGGTGGAATATACTCCAAACCTTCTCCTCAAAGGGAGAGGAGGCCTTAGCCTAGCAATGGGAAATTTACAGGCTGCTAATGTGTAAAAAAAAAAAATAAAAAAAAAATAAATATATCTTTCTAAGTTATAGTGATTTATATTTCATTAATAATTACTTAGAAACTAAACTAAACTCATGCTACTAATGTCAGTGTTGTTCACATTCAGCAGTTATTAATTCATATTCGTATTTGACTTTCCTGATCGATTGTTTTATATTTATTTAATAGTTGATGTTTGATAATTGAACTGTTTTGAGTTTAATAGACTTCAACACTATGTAACTCACCATGAAAGCTGTGATTATACTTATATGATATTTATAATGACTGTATTAACATTTTTGTCGTAAATCTTGCCTAGAAGGCATAGTATTGGTCATATTTGTTGTACAGGAAGTTTCTACTGACGGTTACTAATTTAAAAATAATTTAATTTCTTCTTTGTTCGTACAAAATGTCAAATTAACAGTGTTTCATTTTTTTTAAATGACTGTTGTAACAAAGTGGAACTAATCTATTGGCCGATTGTTTGAAGGCGACTGACATTTTAATTAACCCGTTTGTGGAGTTAAAAGGATTTTGTAATGTAGTCTGTACCCTGGTTCATGTCCCTTCTGTGGTTCAACGAGGGCGCAGCGTAAAGTAGCATTATAAATAATCTACGGGTGTATGGACTTGTCTCTTTCGCACATTGACAGATTAACATATGTGATAGTTTTTATCTCTGTCTCGCTTATTCCGGGTTTTTTCTTTAATTATTTTCCACACTTAGTTATATTAATATCATAATCTATCTATTCAAACATAACATAACCTTGAATAGACATATTCTATCTAGATCTGAATCTATTGAATTATTTAAAACTGACAGTGATATAGTTCGATCGAATAGTTTTGACCATATATTTGTAGAGCAAGTAAATGTAATTAATCTGCATTGTAAAGATATAAATGCTACATATTTGTGTGGTATATACGTTTTTTTTATGAAAAATAATAAACTGCGTTTGGGTTCAGTCTCCAATACCAATCAAACCCCATTTTTGTATGTATGAAACTGTATTTTCTTGATGTCATCAAAGATCACCTAGTTAAATCTTTAATAATTAAATCTTTAATAGTTAAAAATTGTAAAACGTCGTATATACCTAGAGATTTAATTTATATATGAAAGTGACCTGATCCAGTAAGTGAACGCAGTTCGCATATGATGATGATAACGAAACTCCCGAAACATTAAAATCCCACAGCTTAAAAATATTGAATATGAAACAACATTCCATTTTTGCTTTAGAGATATTGAACCTTTTCTAAAGAACCTTTTTACAGAATTGTATATAAATTGGTATGTTTATAAAATATGTTCGTAATGTTCCAAGAAATAAAGTAACTGGCTAATTTTAATAGAATGCAAATCATAAACTTTAAAAACTACCCTTACTTATGAATTACGTATTTGGATTTCCTAATTTCGAAAAGCAAATGACGAAGTTTTCAACTTTTTTTTATTTGTTTGGTACTAGCTGTTGCAGTCGCTTGAGCACTAGATTAGTCGAGACCGTGCCGTTATTGCGTTCCGGTGAGCAATAAGCGAACCTTTTGTGTTGCTATGAATTGTTACGAATAACTTTTATTATTATACAATATACAAGAACACGCTAAAATTTATAATTAAGGTGCTTAAATCTAGAATTTAAAAGAATGGTCACATTATTAGAAACAAGTGAACACAGAAATATTTCATAATACTTCAAATGATACAATCAATGATCAAAAAGTTCATATAATTATACCTAAAAATATAAGTCTAAATTATAAAAACCTTTATATTTTTTAAATTGGTTTATTAATAGTACTTAATTTTTTAAAATGAGAAAGGACGTCAGTTTATTTATTGATATAAATTTTAAAGATATTATTATCTACTCTCAATTAAACTCCTTTTTTAACCTAAAACAAAGCAACGTAGAAACCGCACTAAAGCTAGTTTGTAATTTACAACTGAGACACAAAGTAGAACATGATGGTACAAATTTAATAATTTTAGATTAATCCATTATTTCAAACACATGAGACCTTGTTTCCCTTAATAATAACAACATGATGAATGAGACGCGGAATTGTCTAATAAATTTGAACACAATGATCAAACTCCTTAAACGAACATGTCTTTTAATTAAAATCGTTACGGCATCTTGAAACTATTACACGTAAAACGGCCCATTGTACCCTTGAATTCCCAAGGATATGAATCACCTGGTTTAACGGCTTCGCGTATTCCATCTCCCTCGCGTAAACTAATCCAGCCATACACGAATTATACCTGTCGCATTCGCACCTTCGTATATCACGTTCACAAGAGCGATCTAAGCCCCTAAAATGAGTGTTTATTGCTGGTCCTTCAAGCCGGACTCTTGTGAATTTCTGAGGACTGCTCAAACGAAATTGCACTTTTTGTCTTTAGTTTAGGTGTGGTCATAAATTAACCATTTCGAGAGGTTCAGGTGCGTGGCTAAAGGTTTTATCCAGTCGTAACTCTTCGGAGCGGGTCGCTTCGAGTATCCAACAAGGATTTGCGCAATTTGTTGCGGGTAGTTCCTAGAGCTCCAGCGGTCGTTTGTAAAGCCGGCGCTAAGTTACTGACCCTATGAATTATATAAGAGACTCGTATACTAAAAAGGCAGAGGTATCCGACGCAAATAAAATGTAACAAAACGACCTTAAAGCTTTAAAAACTGAAATATTCATCAAAGGGATCTAATATACGTTTTCTACAAGCAAACATGGAGTTTACATCGGTCACGTCCAATAAAAGTGAGTGGAAGGCGGGTCCAATTAGCAAGTACAAACGCGTGAACAAAAGAAATACAGAGAGAAAAAATAGACACAGAAAAGATCGCAGCTCTAGATAAAGCTTTTTAAAATACAGGAATTTTTCATTTGAATTCACCGCGACGTCGTCTCTATTGTCTGCCCAAAATTTGGTTAGATTATGTTCAACATTTTGGTTTTGACAAGTAGGTTCAATATCCTGTTTATTATACATAACGTTTGTAGGATGTTATCATTTTGTTCTAGTTATGTATGTCGAAGAGTATTATATCTTCTTACTAAGTAATATTCATTCTTGTATATATAGGCCTTCAAATGGTTATTTATACCTTTTTTATTATTTGTTTTAAAGTTTTAAGATTTAAATTCGAATTTGTTTGCTCTGATGACTTTGACTTAGTGCACTTGAAATTATTCTTATATCATACGCAACAATTGACTTTTGTCTTTAGTATTTTTAATACCTTTGTTACGGTTATTAGTAAATTATTATAAGTGCAAGTTTTATATTCACACGTAGCTAATTATGAATTTGTTTACAGTATCGGAGCAAGGACCGCACGAGAAGCGTCTACTGAACAGTCTTCTCAACTCCTACAATACATTGGAGCGGCCGGTAGCCAACGAGAGTGAACCGTTAGAGGTCAAGTTTGGACTCACGCTGCAACAGATCATTGACGTGGTAGGTTTCATTCTAGAATTTGGTAATAAGAATAATTTTACAAGTATTTAATAATATTATTTACAGTGGTAATTAAAGGTCTTTAGAAATTTTGAATTTTCAAGCAATTCTAATCTTGTCATATGCAGAATAACATCGATTTAAATATGGAAATATAAACGTTTACGTTACAATAGTAGTAGGAACTATAATAACGATCACTGAAGTACAAAATTATACAAATATTATTTAGAAGGTCATAAAGATGCTCGTACTAATGAGCTCATGTCTCGAGTATTAATTTCATGGAAGTTTATTAATATTGTATTATATATTATGTTTAGATGATATCTATTATTTTTTTTATTTTAAAAATAGTTACTTTTATCACGTGTCTAGAGATTGAAAGGAACGCAGTCGAAGCTGGGGACTTTTATTAATATTTCGCAAAATTAAAATTGCGCCTGCATTGTGTGTCTTACTTTGTCGTTTTGCGACGGCCGGCGAAGGTTTTGTTGGCAATACTCAACAGAATCGCGAAGAAAATTAAATCCATGTCAAAATTTAATTTTGCGAACTTTTTTTTACTAAAAATTTACTGATTAGCAATTAAATAGCTGTAAGGTTAAAGGGTACTTTAAATTTGAATTACTTTACCGTCTATATCGATTGAATTGATTTCAGTAATGCTATTCTGTAAGATCTTACGTTGTATCTCATTTGCGAAATGTTGAACATCGAATAACGGTGATACGCAATTTTAATCCTTAAAGTTATATAATTATAATTAACATCGCTTAGCTGATTGTGCTGACTTTAGATTTTGTTCTTACAGAATAGTTCTACTGCTACATAAACCGACAGAATTGAAATGTCATACATTACATTTCAATTCTGCCGGTTAGCTTAAGTATATGTGTTGATAGTTTCATACGGTATTTACTTATGAAAGACAGAGATTTCGCTTCATAAAATGTGTTGTTTAGTTATTAACAAATACTACATAACTTCGACTGGATCTGGATGGATATATATTTGGTGTGTATTTTATTTATGATATATGATACCATCCAAGTACAGAGGAGAAGGGATCTCGAAACTGTCTTGTCAAGTTGGTCAGATAAGTTAGCCGGTTTGAGTTAGCTTATGATTTGCGTGTGAAAATCACCAAGTATGTCGGATGCATTTATCTTCTGCGCTGAGATTAATGACGGCCGTCCGGTAGCTGCGGTCTGGGAGGGTTCCGTCTAAGTAACTTCAGCGACTTGCTAACTTGTGACGTCAGTGTACTCAGATTAAGGGTGGGCAACTACGTGATAAAAGTGAATCCTTCAAACGTTACATATAGAAACGTTGCTCCCAGATCGTGATATGTTACTCTTATCGCAATCAATCACTTGAAAAACTGACCAAGATTTCGGGTTCATCGTGAAATGGTTCCGATTTTTTCTTGAACATATCTTATTATGTTATGTCATGTTTGGTTTAAACGTTTTTAAAAATTTCATATGTAATTGTTTACCCTTAATACAATTTGTAATTAAATTGAATTGAAAACGTTATGTCGTATCGAATTCGTTACTGATCATTAATTTTAATTATTTCATTTCATTCAGTAAAATATTACGGGCAGACGTTATTTTAATTATATATATTTAAAAAAATAATAACTTACCTTAGCAAGTGATAATATTTAAATGTTATTTAAATATTTTATATTATTAATTTTTAAACTCAATTCGAAGTCGAGAGACGAAGTAAACTAGATACGTTATTAAGTAGTTTAGCATAGATAGCTTACTAATGTATATTTAAAATCGAAATTTAATATAAATTTTATGTAATAAAATATATTTACACTAATATTATAAACGCAATAATGATTCAGGTAAACTATTGAACGGAATTTGATGGAATTGGGTGTGAAGGAAGCTTGAACCCTAAGAATAATTCCCGAAGACGAGGGCACGGACGAAAACTAGTTTACTATATAAGCAAACGGAATATGCTTTTGTAATTTAATAAAATGTACAATTAATAGTTATATGTATGTACATTACACGCGAATGTATACGCAGATAAAATCTTTGCCGTGTGTCTTATCTGTGGCCAGAGAATATTCCGCGATTAAAAACACGAAAACGGTATAATATCGTTATTTTTTTATTGTTCTATATGTTGTAAGTGTCGCAAGGCCTTTGTGCTGGTCAACTTAGATTGCGCGCACTGCAAACTTCTTTTATAAGAACACATTTACACAGATTTAAAGTTTATAATATTTACTGTAACAATTTATACATTATATTATTGTAAAAAATCCGATAAATGTATTATTTTAATATTTATATTACGTGCAGTACGTTTGTTACCGTTCCGAGAGAAATTGTTTTTTTTTTTTTATTTGGTAACAGTGACTAAGTTTTTAATGAAATGATGCAATGATTGGGTATCAGTATTTAAATTTATTATATCATACGGAAAATTAATAGCGCGGAAATAGCGGATTTCGTTCTGTATTTTTAATTATATTAGAAAAACAGTAAATAGGCCAGCTGATGGTAGCTGTTACCTCTGGACATAGTATTGGTATTATATAAAATGCTATCTGCGCGCAGCAGGTTTAACCGCGTGGAAAATATTCTCATTGTTACGACTTGAGTTACTTATATTGGGATTACGCGTTGGCAATTTATTTATTTTGCAATAAAATATATCTCATATAACTCCAGTGTACTTTCCTTATCATTAACTCATAGAATCGTCTCAATTGTTCCGGATATTTTAGGATAAGAGGAAATCAAACGCTACGTAATATTAGTAAAGATAAATCATTCGTTTTCAATTTGCTGCCTGTTTATAAGCCTTCATTCCTAACTATCATTCGTTCGTTATTTTATATAATCATATAGTTACTTCTATTATCTGTAAGACAAACGGTTTAAATCTAAACAAATACTACAGTGTTTTCAAGTATTCTCAAGGATTATAAAATGTCATGTTCACGATAAAAATTCTGACAAATGTCAGAAGAAATTTTGATAAAGGGTAATGTGGCAGTAGAGTAGAGTAGAGTGGCTAGTAGAGTAGGTAATACGTCATTCACCTATTATATTATTACAAGAAGTCTTATTTTGAGTAACATGGTCTGTATTATTTATAATATTAATTGAAATATTAAGTAGAGGAACAAAACCGTCTTTGTTTTCCGTTTGGAGGCTAATTAACATTCCGTTTCAATATTTTCGTAAAACCAGCAAATAAAATAGAGTCGAATGTGTTTGCATTCACGAGAAATTTCACTTCGGCTTTTTATTTTTTTACAGAAAGCGGTATACCTTTTTCACGTGAACTGACAGACGTCCGATATCTTTGCCTCTGCCACGAAATTCAATAGAACGAAAAACGAACTGTAAAGAATCAGTACAAAATACGGTTATTTGATATAAAATCCGTACGTTTCGTATTGTTAGAAAGCATTTTTCTTTTCAATAAAAATAATGTTTCCTCGGAGAGTAAAATTACAGTTGATAAGGAAATCATTTCAAAATAGTTCTTTGTTATATTTCTATATAAATAAGTGTGTAAAGTTAATAGATTGAACATTAACAAAGTATTTTATTGTTATTATTATGTTACGAATGAGAACACTAATTGTTTATATAATATTAAGAGATGATCGATATTGTCTATAGACAAAATGTTGAAGTACGATTACATGAAATAAATTTATTTGCATATTTATTCAATGAATATAAATAACGTGCGCATAAAGTGAAAATTTCTATAAATATTTACTATTTAGAAATACGAGTATTAATTAACTTATAAATATTAGCTTCATTATGACGAATAAACAAGGAGTTCAAAACTAATAACGTTATTTCAATTAATATGATTTAATTAGTATGATAAAAAACATTCTTCTATATTATCAAAGTGAGTGTTATGTTATGATTTTATGAAGCATTAAATTATTATAGGTGTTGTAGTTTACTTGGCGGTAGAGTATTGTACAAGCCCGTTTGGGTAGGTTCCAAACAGAAAGATTCTACCTCAAAACAGTAATACTTTGTATTGTTTTATTACGGTTTGAAGGCTTGAATGAGTAGTAGTAGTCGGTTTATGGGCTGTAATGTTTGATTAACAAGAAACTGAATGATTAATATTTCTTACAACCCCAAAGTCTACGGGCTGTTGTGACCACTTACTATCAGGTCACCCATTTTTCTACCTATTTGATAAACAAAGAAAGTTGAGGTAAGAAGACTCTTTGCAGCTGCGTCCGATGACCTCGACTCCTTTTTAATTTATAAAAAAGTAAAAGATTATGCAAAGAAAAAAAAACAACAAATTCGTCTTGTAGGTTAACTTAATCTTGTCTGAGTGTGTATTTAATAAAAACAGAAGCCGTTATGCAAGCTATAAGTGATTTAAGCTGGCTTGGTCTATCGCCAACTCCCTGAATGTCATGTCATGAATAGTTCTACAGATCATGTTCAACACAGCTCAGAGTGTTATACAAGCTATAGCGGCCAGTTTCAAGCTTTCTAGCTGAATTAAATGATATTGTCGAATGTTAAGATTAAATCGCCCCTACAAGGTTACAGCAAATCCGATAAGAAATATTATTCTATCATTGATGTAAATTACCTGGGGCTTTGATCAAGACGGTCCGGGTACTACTAGTAGTACTCAGTATTGTTGTGTTCCGGTTTGAAGAGAGAGTGAGTGTACCACAGTTCTACCACAGGCAATTGGGTCACTTTACAGGTAAGTGGTCACCACCGGCCATAGACATTAGCACTGTAATAAATATTAATCATTGCTTAAATCACGCCATTGCGCCACCAACCTTGGGAGCTAAGATATTATGCCCCTTGTGTCTGCACTTACACTGGTTCACTCACCCTTCAAACCTGTATACAACAATACTAAGTTTTGCTGTTTGGCGGTAGAATATCTGATGAGTAACTACCTAGACGGGTTTGCACAAAGTCCTAACACCACGTCAAATCCAAAATGTTGCCGGTCGTAGCCGAAATCAGACACGACATCATGTTTGACCATCGACGCTTAGCTAAGGTTTAAGACATAGATTTGAAATTCGTAGAAAACTTCACTTTATGATGTATATATCGGTGTTATATTTTGATCTCAATGAATTGAGGAGTTTTCTAATCATCATTCAAAACCCGCATTACATAGTATAGTTTCACCACAATACTTTATTTATAATAGCAAAATTTATCTGCGTAACTCAGACCGAATTACCATTTAACATGCACACCGGAATAAAATTAGTCTAAATTTATTATAACCTAGCAATTTATTCAACCAATCAATGTGGTAAATATATTAAACTAGCTAGATTTCATATAATATGTAACGAATTCAAAATATACGATTTAAAATACAGACTTGAAATAAACCGGTTTGGACTGGTTCAGTTTTGACGTCTCCTCGCTCCAGGAACAAAGGATTCTTCCGTAACGCCGCAGGTTGTATTCGCTGACTTCTTTAATGTTTCAGTGTAACTTTGTGAGTTCGCTTTCGTGGAGCTAACTGAATTTCGGATTCCATTTGCAGTCTGGTTAGTTCTTTGTTGACACACTTTTGTTACAAGTGTCGAAATCTTGGTACTTGCTTCGTTGAAAAGTTTAATTGCATCGCCAGTTATAAAACTTTCTTTTTAAATACTTTCTTGTTATTTCAGTAACAGGATACTTTGTTTTTTGTTAAATGCTATTGTTTCAGATGATGTCAAAAATAATATCTATCGAACGAAAACTATTTTAAAATGCGTAGGTCCAGTTTAATCTAAAAGCCAAAACAATACACTAATTATGTTTCCAATCAGTAGGTTATAAGGCAATGAGATTTCATTTTTAACACACAAACATTTTTGATAATATTGAAGCTAAGGACTATATAACAATTTCCCTTAATTTTTTTTATAATTATTCGATACTATTTATCGCAGGCTTTGTTTTAAGGGTTGATCATCAGGCGTTTGGTATAAAAAAGCAGTTTATACACTTGGGGTTCAAGCTTCCTGCGTACCATATTCGTCAAACTCGGTATAGTGGTTTGCCTATTCAAGAGTAACAGACAGTTAGGCTGAATTACTTTCGCAATTTTGAAATTAGAATAGATTACTCGCGCGTCTCCTATTGTACGTTGACGGTTCTTTACTAGAAACCTTCATGCTAGTTTCGACAACAACTTTACTAAGTTTCAACTCGACAAAGAAACATTAATATTCAAATAATATATAGATAAAATATGTGTATTAGAAATAGGGTAAAAATCTCAGTCAATTCGGTTAACTCCAGGGTCGGGTAGGGTAGGATATGTACTAAAACAGCTTATCGTCAGCGTAATCGTTGTCCATTTTGTAATATATTTTTACAAGAGGTTTAGAATGAGTACCTTATTTTTCTTTCTTCGTTTTTCTGAAACGTTAATCAAATTCAATTTGGCTTTAATATAAATTGTCATTGGTTGATTACAGTCGATGACGCCATAGGCTACCAATGATAAGAGATAAAAGCCACGTAACTCAAGTTGCTTACATCTGAAGTATTAAATATGAGGAGGGGGGGTTACAGTCGATGACGCCATAGGCTACCAATGACAAGAGATAAAAGCCACGTAACTCAAGTTGCTTACATCTGAAGTATTAAATATGAGGGGGGGGTCTTACATCTGAAGTATTAAATATGAGGGGAGGGTCTTATATAGAATGTTGGATGAAACAAAGGAAGTCCTTTCCACTATATATATAACTTAAATTAATTTATAGTTCACGTTCGATGAATATTATTATGAATTTGTGTCAATAGTCTTATATATTATTAAGATGAAAACAAACAAAATTACGTTATCGTGTCACACATCGTTACCTAAGTCTAATATCACAGTCTTTTGCCGGAGGATTAAGGAATACCTCCCATTGCCATCTATTTGATTATAATTTACTCTTTCTATGACTTCAATTTTGATTTCTTATTTAATTAAATATATTTTGTTTAAGAATTCATAGTAAGTAGCTGTTAAACAATACAATGTGTAATTTCATATGTGTAAACTTCCTTTGTTTCATTGTACATTTAATAATACAAAATATCAGAAATATTTTCAAATAACTTTTTCCATAAAGTAGAATAAGCAAAACATATAACGTTCTCGTATTTGAATAGAAAGAGTTTGAGTACAACGTTTATGTGAAAGATCAACAGAAAAATACATCGCTTTACAGTATTGGCAGAAAGGCAGAAATATATATAATAAAAAAATATTTATTTATTTCTATGTCACAACTGACAAATAAACAATAACAATGTAAGATTAAATCTAACTCGAATGAAACACTTTTGTCTAAACTAGATAAAACAAAATCTATATTACAAACAACAGCTACACAAATTTCTATTTCTTATTTTAATGATCACATTAAGTACATTATGATGTCTTAAGAAATAATTAAAATAAGGTAAGAAACAAAAATAAATAAAAAAAAGTCCAAATTAAAGTATCCATGCGAGAGCAATTAAATTTATTAGTATATGTGAGTGAGGGCTGGGCTGACTGGAAGGCTACAATTATAAACATAAAATATTCATTTTCGTCTTAAAATATAAACGTGTAAACATAATCGAACACTTTACATAAAAACTAGTGATTATGCGGACACGTCATAGCGAACCATTCTTCCATTATTAGAAAAGTATGACCGATTAATTTCTCCAGTTCCTCCTCCCAACAATGCTTAACAAAAACTTGTTTCCTATTTCCCTATTCAGCACTTGTCTCATTTTATACTTACACTTACACTTAAATTGTAAAAGTGGTCTCCATCGCACTAATCCCTCCTTTGTACCTCGTGCCCGCTTTGACTCGAGCAATATCGTAAGATGCAGTTTCATTTTCTTATTGTCCACTATCTATTCAATCGGAAGCTTGGTTGTAATCCGTAAATCTTGTAATATTTTTTATTCTTTAAGAATATGATTTGTTTCTTTTGTTTTGGTCTACGTTATGTTTACTTCCTTATTATATATTATAAAATATCAAAATGTAAAAGAATATGCATTAAGACTGTTATAGTTATTTGGATGATGTGTTCACATCCTTATGCTTAAAGGAGATACAGTTATTGTTATTAGTAATAAGAATTCAAGACAAATTCAAAGATTAGAGTAAAAATTTAGTTTGTTTTTTATTACAAACTTTATCGTCTTTACTGTCTTTGCCTGAGATTTTTTTAATTTTTCATTACTTTTTTTAAATTATTAACTACTAATAAGTGTTGGATACTATTTTATTTACCTAGAAACATGTTGAAATTCATAAACAGACAAAAGTTAAACTTGATTTATTTTTGGTCTCGGTTTTAATACCAGTCTAAGATGAATATTTTCGCAAAATGTTTTACGTTCCAAGATATTAAAAATATCTTATTTATCTAAATACGATCAATAAAATCATTCGTATTCTAAACTAATTAAACGAAGATCATAACTTATTCCTAGAAACTTGATTTGAAATGATTTAAAATGTAACCGATGTTACGTTAATGGAGTAGCTATTAGCGTAATTGAATGAAAATTACGGCACTTAGGCAATAAAGAACCCAAAGATATAAGAACCGTTTATGGAAACACTGAATTTCAATACGGTATCAAAGCTCGTTTCTTGGTACCGTGCCAGAAAATGTAAATCGCATTGAAAGAAAAACATTATCATGTCTCGTAGTTTTCGGGACACGTAATCCTCTTTTCAACTTGTTTGTGTCAACTCGCTGGTGTATCGTCAATTATGTAAATTAATATATTTTTACGTACAGTAAAAAATATAACAGAGTAAGATAAAAATACTTCCATTTATTTCGTACATTTTTAAAAAAAAATCTGCATTGTAACGTTGTATAATTAAAATTAATTAGTCGCATGACATATTAACTGAAAATAATTGCATATTTATGCCTGTGAAAATAACGTCTGCCCATTCTTACATCTTAAGTACAGGAAATACCAAAATGTTACAAATTTACGTACATAAGATTAGGTTTTTTACAGGTCAGTAACTTATTCATTTGAATAGTAAGCATTCCGGATGCGACTGAAAAACTCTATTAACGAATCTTTTCATTGCCCCTCAGAAATTGTTTGGCCAATTGGACGGAAATTTGCAATACATTTGCAAAATTGTCAGCCCATTTGCGATACAATTCGTCATTTATTATTTAGTAAAAACACGTGACGCAATTCGTTGGCCGCAGCATTATGCGAGTTATTTATGTGAGCGGTTTGTTACTGAGATTTTTATTTATGACCAACTCAATCATATTGGACTATGAAACCATCATTTTCGGACTTTTTCTCTATCTGAATTTATATTTTCGATTACTTTACGTGTTATTCATATTTATCTATCTATCATCATCATCACGATGATTATGATAGATAAATATGAGAAAAACAAAGAAAAAAAAGAATGCGCGCCACTGTGGTCTTTCTTTGCCGAAGAAAGACCACAGTGGCGTGCATTTGGAGAGGCCTATTTCCAGCAGTGGACAAATATGGGCCGATGATGATGATGATTTATCTATATTATGTTATTTAAGTAAAATTGTATTTTAGAAAAGATAAAAACAGGAAGGTTGCCATGTTGGCGGGTAAGATGTTTGTTAATTATGAATTGTAAACGTTCTGGGAATTTGGATGATCAATGTGTTTTTTCGTTCCTTTCTTGCGACGCCGTGCGTTCGTTTTACAATATAAGGATGAGAAAAATCAAATCCTGACTACGAACGTCTGGCTTAACTTGGTAAGTGGTAGGAGCCGGGCCCGGCGCCTTCGCCGTCCCGCCCTTGCAATCAATCAACGGTAAACTTTATTTAAAGTCACAAACAAGTTTTTTCTTAATATTTTAACACGCTAAAGCACAGTAAACTTGGGTCGCACATCGAATAATAATTTTGGCTTAACACTGAAGCACAGTTTAAAAATAACGGTTACAGGAGGCGGGAGCGGCTAGAGGGCGCCGCCATCGCGGCAGTAATGTCGCATGGAGAGTCGGTGTTAAATTGTTGTACTCGTCATTTCGCCTAATATTAGATTGTGTGTGGGGCGAAGCGCGAGGGGCTCCGCGCATGCCGTCCCTCGCGCGCCGCCCGTATCCTCTGTATCGTGGCCCCGAGTCACCGCTGTCTAGAACATTATACTGACTGCGTCCTTTTTCTCTGTTTATGTTGACATCGTCTAACCAAATAGGACGAGAAGAATCAACTACTTATAACCAATATATGGCTGTCATTGGTAAGTGTGATTAAACAAATGAACCTAAATTAACACTTGATAAAATTTCTTAAAGTTATGTTCGTATCCTTTTTCTTTGTTTTGATTTTTTCTCGATTCTTTGTTTACGTTGATTCTATCGTTGATTTCTCTTCCACTATCTGTATTGAAAATTGCATTGCATTGTGGCGTATGCGGCAGTTTTGATATATTTTCAACTGTTTGGACATTGTTTAGTGTTTTTTTCTAAAACCCTGATCATTGCGCTGATGTGCAGCTCGTACAAGTAGCTTAGTGGTAGTCCCTGTTATGCATCCCATCATGAGACTGTCATTTGTTGAATAGCATCTTGACAATTCTTTAAGTACCTGTATACTTTAGTTTATCTATTTAGGTGATACGTTTCCTTAGAATGTTTTTTTCTTTCAGGTAAGTAAATGTGATCATTAATACAGCAAATAGGTATTCCGTAGTGACAAATATTTTTTTCATTCCAAATTAGCTGTAATATCAGAAAATTTATTTGTTTTAAAAATAGTAAATGAATTTATATATAATTATTTTAAAATAGACGAAATATACCTTGTAGAATTTAATAAAGGAATGTTATGAGATGTTTCGGTTTTGATTCACAATGTTGGTTTGTAATGGCGGTTTGTTTTTTACTGCAAAAACTGCCGCGTAATCCGCAATGCATATAATATATATAATATAATAAAATTAAAAACAAATCGATTATAATACTTATTGGCGCAAAATTATACATCAGTTTATAAGTCGTGGGATTTTATTTCCTTTCAAATATTTTAGTTTTTGTACGAATTGGAACGTTGAAGCGTATTTTCTGCACATTATTGTAATGTGAATTTCACTGTAAATTTATTATGCACTCACCTAATACCCGCTGTTATTTCGTTTCGCTACAAGGGAATTGTAGTAAATCATGCTCTGCGTATTGCATGGCCATGCTAAAGGAAATTCATTGAATTCGGAGAATGATGCCATAGGGCAGCCATTATTTATTCAAAAAGTTTTTTTCCAAATTTTTACCGATCGTTTCTCGTAGTAACTAAGTTAAATAATAAATATAAATAAAAATCGTTTGAAACTCGATTATGTATTTATTTTTGTTTTTGTTTTTCACTTCCGAACGGAATGTAATAGTTATAATTTCCCGTTATATTATTTTATATTTCAATTTTCCATTAAAAAAATGACTAACAAAGCTTCGATAAGGTACTTTTAATTAATTAAATATAATGTTATACTTCTAACTAAATGTTAAAAGTACGTTACGCGGGCGTTAAAAAAATATACTAGCATTTACCAATATGGCAGCTCAGTTAACCCAAACTAAGTAGTTCCCAAATCTTACAAAATCTTTGAGAGCGGTCAAAATTTTCTTGATAACTCGCTTTTGTTTACTGTGTGGTGAAAGATAATCGCATGATCTGTGCACGTGTAGCTTAGTCTATAATTTATTTACTTCCTAATATTTTTTAACTTTTTTTTGACAGCTCTTTTATTATTTACCATGAAAATTTATTATCTGTTGTAGTTATTTTTCATCTGTTAGTGCTGTCTTAATTATAACTTTGCTTTTAAATAGTTTCTTTTAATTTTTAAGTGTTGTAAGAAATGTAACATGATTTATTTTTAAATTCACACATTTTATACTTATCTTTTATGGGCAATGAATAAATTATACTTCCATTTTAACAAGGGTTTTTATTTATTTAAATAATCAAGTAGTTTCATTGCCTTTAAAAGACAATGGAGAGAATGAAAAAGATGTACTTTTGTCTCGTTCTAATCATATGGGTTATGGCGGCAAATATTATCGTTTATACGTAGATTACTAAATATTTTAGGGTTTTCATACATTTTTTTAGCATTTTGACAATTTAGGTATTGAAGATTAAAAAGTTTTATTAATGTATGTTTGTTTGTACGAAAATTACTTACTGACAATATATTTAACGCCCTGTCTTCAAACAAATGTATTTCCCTTGTATAAATAATAATATCGGTTTACTCTTGACAAAACCAAAATTAATACAAGAATTGATTAAGCGGTGCGATGCTGAATCGTATTCATTATAAAGGTTCCACAAGTGCCTTTATCACTTATACAGTGTTTGTGATTTCACCCATTGGAAACGCTTCTTGTTTCCCGTAATTAATTTGAATTGATAATATTTAACAAATCGAATCAATATAATTAATTCTTGTTCAAGTACTGCTTGATGGTTAAATTTATAAGAACGTTATGTCAGTTCTGTTTGACGTTTAATGTTAGCTTTATATATAGTCTGTCAAATAGAGACGGCATCATATCAGAATTACTGACTGACTGACAGTGTATTTTGGTATTCAAATTTAAACAATTATTATTGTATTAATTTATAAAAGTACACGTACAACATATACGTAACCAGCGTATATAACTTCCACTTTGACAATCAACGTTTCTTAATTATCCCATCAAATTATTCTATAAGCGGTACAAATATCAAAATTAATTTAATATTGACAATATCGTTCGTACCTAAAGCAGATAGACTTCAAATATTAAATAATTACAATGATACATTTATATTCGCCGATGATAAATTTATAAGCATTTAAAATAATTATTAATAGAATAATTCCAGTTGTTACGTTGAAAATTAACTTGCATAATTGTATGCAAATTAATTTTCAACTGTAATAAAGTATGTTTTGACATTTTTTTGACAAAAGTATTTTATTTAATTCTTATTTAGCAATTGTAATACAATATACTTTAGATCGTTAAAAATAAAATTAAACTTAATAACTTGCGTTGACTAGAAAGGAAGGCATTATGGCAGTAATTATTACAGTTTAGAAATTACTGTTATTATTATTTCTGGATATATTCTGGATTTATAATCGAGTCAAGAGAAGAAATTTTGCCACGTGTACTACATTGCAATGAAGTAAATCCAGAGAATTATAGAGTAAGAGCCTTAGCCCAGAAGTGGGACCCTTGCAATCAGTTACTATATTTAACTATAGATTACTGAAAACTAGTAGTCTTTTTTTTTAAATATGACCATGGCAGTTGGAAAGTAGATTTTAATGTTATTAAAAAAATAAAAGTGTCGTATACGTACACTGCAACAATTCTGTTCAAAGTTATCAACAGATTCCTACCGTATTGTAACAAGTCTTTGATCGAGCGTACGACGTACAACTGGTCTGTCTGATATTGCCAAGTTACGGCAACTTTTGTAATATAAGTGGCGAGGGACCGGAGTTTGTGGTTGCTGTGTTTCATTCTTAATAAGGCTGCGACACCACATGTGATGCGATACTTTAATATGACAAAAATAATTTAAGGTATATTGAAGAATTAATTGTATTCTGTAAATATATTGGCTATTTACCTTTCTAATGGTTTATTTAAATGTAATTTATTAAATTTCAATAAAGTAATTTCATGGTTGAATTGTATTAAAAAATATATATTTTTAGATTTGTCGATATAATTTACAATTCTGATTGAATTATTATTAAAACATATATGTTTTTATTTAACAAATGGTTACATTTCATGGTATTTATAAGTAATTCTATTTTTAAATGGTCGCACTGCTTACGCTGTCTCACGATGTGTTAGTGGACGTCTAGATTGTAGGGTCGCTTATCGTTTGCAGCGTATTTCAAATGCCGCCCTAGCCCGTATGGTGTTTGTTGATTAGTTGGACGCAATTTTGAAACTTTTTTGTTGTTAGTTTTATTGTAAAAAGTTAAGGGATCGTGGATACGTGGGTAAAATGTTTAATAGCAATGAATATTTTATAGTTTTAGTTCATTAAACTATTTGTACTGAATGGTACAAATAGTTTAATGTACTGCTTTGTTAAGAAAAATGTTTAAAAATTGTGTCCAAAGGTCTATTATAGAATATTCTCCTTAAAAACAAAAATGTGCAAACTTAATTTTATTACACAAACGTGCTCTACATACTGCAATTATAATCACATATTTCAATTTCGTTTGCACATTCAAAATTATATGAGCAGCGCACATTATTTATATAATTCACAATAATGAGCGCAGGCGTTTCTTTTTATAGCATGGTATCTCTTTCTTTCATATAAACTGACTTGTATGTGTGACAGGAATGGAATGACTACAACCTAAGGTGGAATGACAGCGATTATGGAGGCGTTAAAGATCTTCGCATCACACCGAACAAGCTTTGGAAACCAGACGTTCTTATGTACAATAGGTGAGATTTTGCATGAGACATGCTATGAAATAATACGATGCTAATGTTTCTCTTTCAGTGGAAAACGTCCTCCGAGTGTAGGTAATTCTTCAGTTAATTATACTTTATTGAAATTGAATGCACTCTTTTCTTTTTTTTTAAGGTTGGTAACATTGATTTTTTATCATACTACGTGTATGTCATGTCACTTTCACCGAATTAAAAACATTGTTAAGTTATTTTTTTTTCTGCAGTTTATTTTAAATAATTCTTAAACACAACATTTAAAATAATAAAGCAAATACTATTAAAGTTGAAGCCTATTATTATTTCATGTCACGGTGCATTTTTTAATGACATAAACTATAAAAATTTTTTTAACCGGTAACACTAATAGTGCTACTGGAAATTTAAGGTGGACTCAGAACTGATATGATAAATAAAAATAATATCCTTCTTAGATTTTTAAGCAATTGATTTTCCTAGTTAATGTCAAGATACGTTACCTATTTATCGCGAGATCTAAAAGAACTGTTAAGCTTCTGACTGTTAGCTTTGTAGTTTTGTTAGCTAACTAACAGGTAAACATTTTTGGAATTAATCAACTTCTATATGTTTATTATACCGCGTGAATATACAAATAACTTCAGAAAGAGGTAGGTATTAGTCCCCAATGTATCCTTAGAATATGATATATGTCACTTCTTGATTCGTGAAGTTTTTGTACTCTATTTTAAAATAATTATATTTCGTATCTACGTGTATTAAAGCGAACAATAAGCAAATGATTTGATTTTTTTAAATATTGTATTGCATCACTTCTTATTATGAAACAAAGTCGGTTTCTGCCTGTACGCTTAAATCTTTTAAACTATGAAACGGAATTTAATGCGGTCTTTATCAATAATTAAAGTGACTCAAAAGGTATAATACATGCACTAGATAGATAAAAAAAGGTTTTTTTTTAAATGTTTGTTTATCAAAGTAAAAGTTGTATATATAACCTTATTGTACCTGTCTGAATTCGGCTAGCTATTATTTGAATATTAATAAATATTCTTTTATTGTTTAAAATATTATATAATGACCAAAGGATATCTGTGTCAATTATTCTAGCGCCAAAGATAAATACTATGTATTATTGTGCTCCGTTTTTAAGGATTAGTGTTAGTGTAATAACAAACACTAGAGCAATGTTTCGATCTAATAATTGCCAGAGTATTGACGGAGTAGAGTCGTTAGTACGAGTGTCTATTATCAAAGGTAGCGGTAACGGTAGCCGATTTTCTCGCTTTGCACTAATAAATACCGCTCTGCTAAAACATCTTCCTAAAAATAATTCTTTCAACAAAACTTTAGTTAAACATTTTTCTATCATTCAGTTAAAATTTCATCTTAGAGAGAAACTTCGCTACGTAATTAAATTCAAGAATATGAATGAGTCTAGTTACTTTAAGTTAATGTATTTGAAACGACGCCAAGTTACACGAAATATCGTTTAACCAAAGATAGTGTTATGACGTCGACCGTCAAACATCTGCGAAGAGTGTTCAAGTAGGTACTTGATTAATTAATTTACTTTATAAATTCAATTAGGAAGGGCCATATAGATAATATAAGAAGGATAATAAAGGGTTATAATGAATCTTACATTAGATATTTACTTGGTAGTAGGGCTTTGAGAAATAACTTTTTAGTTCTATCGTCTTCTTTCCTAAGGAAGGTGGGGTATTGGCGATGTGAAGTATTTAAATGAATGGTTATTTTTTTTTACGGCGTCAATGTCTTTGGACTGTGGTGACCACCAATCCTCTGGGGCCCATTTACCCGTCCCCTTACCTTTACCATAAAAAGATAGCATAATTTTATTTTTTGTTTAATTTGTATCAAAATAATTTATAAATGTGTTACAATGTTTGACGACCTCCGTGGTCGAGTAGTGTGTACAGCGGTTTTCATGGGTACGGTACCCTGAGGTCCCGGGTTCGATTCCAGGTCGAGTCGAAGTAGAAAGGGTTCATTAATTTTCTATGTTGTCTTGGTTCTGAGTGTTTGTGGTACGGTCCTTACTTCTGATTTTCCATAACACAAGTGCTTTACCTACTTACATTGGGATCAGAGTAATGTATGTGATGTTGTCCAATATTTATAAAAAAAAAAGTTTGGTATGTGTGTTATTTACACTTTACTTTGAACACGACGTTATGTTTTTAATTATAATTAAAGACACTTACTAATTTTATGTTATAATTATTTATTTGCCAGGACACCTTTCTTGCACGGTATCTAGCAAACGAATGGCTGGTTTTCCGACTTTTGTTATAAGTTCAATTTCGAGTCAACATAAAAACTATATTATTAATCAAAATAAATATTTTGATCTAAACGGAAAGAATCAACCGAGACACTAAAATATTGGTAGAATATAGTTTTGTGATTTATTAAAACGATGAAATATCTGAAGTCGGTAACAAACGTAAGAAAACATCATAGAAAACAAAATTTCTATGAAAATTTTCCGAGAAAACCAAAGAAATCTAAAACTCGTTATAATTTTCGGTAGCAAGAATTTCTAGAAGTTTTGTAATAACAATTAATTTTTGAGTCATCGTTGATTATTTGCCGTTTATTCCTCGGATAAATAATTAATTTATATAATTTCCGAATTCTATAGTTTTTTCAAACAAATATGCAAAAAAAATATCATACTTGCACTTCAGTCGATATTACTGACAATAATCATGTCAATGATTAAAAAAATCCCTAGAAATGGAGGCGAGACTAAAAATATATTAAATAATTTATGTTCTCAACTGAGACCTAAAGACTATCAGACGGCCAGCGCACTCTAAATGCAAATACGATATGAAAACTTCGTCTTCGCCATTACTGTTCAACATGTTTAAAAGTACTAGAATTTATCGCTCGAAATGTGTTGAAAGGTGCGCTAGAGAATTAATAAAATTCATTACAAGACCTTCAAATGGTCCGTGTATAATAAATGTGGAAATACGAAACTGCATTTTGAAAATTAAATTACAATGATATTTGAAGGTAAAAGATAAAAGTGAAATTCGTTCGTGTAATACTTTGACGACCATTTGGCGCAGCGTCATTTGTATCTATGCTAATGGTCATTGTACTGGCAATACAGATTTTTGTTTAAGCTTTCGTTGTTATTATGATAGGCTAAATGTACTCTGAGTACCTTCAAAAGACATGTTAAGATGTTATCGTTACCACGTCTAACGGATTTTCCAACTTGTGTAAGGCAAATTGCGTTTTATCGAAGTGGGTTTATGCTGAGGAATACTTTTTTGCCATAACAGTCAAAGAATGGGAAGAATTATTAACTACTAAAATATGTAACTTTATAAAAAAATTAAATTGATTCAGGAGACAAATCCGCGAGTTTAACTTCACCAGGTATACAACCTTTTTTATTTTTATATAGATAATAACCAATGCATTAACATTGAGAACTAAGATTTGATGTCTCTCATGATAACTGCTCCCTCATACAATCAGAAGTAGACCAATACAAAGTAGTGCTTTTTAACGGTAAATTAAGTAAGGACTGGATAGTACCTTCTTAGACAGGCTTACACCTAGTCAATTATTGTTATAAATACTCAATAAATTTGGAAGTAGGGCTTTGTGCAAGCCCGTCTGGGTAGGTACCACCCACTCATCAGATATTCTACCGCCAAACAGCAGTACTCAGTATTGTTGAGTTTCGGTTTGAAGGATGAGTGAGCCAGTGTAACTACAGGCACAAGGGACGTAACATATTGGTTCTCAAGGTTGGTGGCCCATTGGTGATGTAAGGAATGGTTAATATTTCTTAAAACGCCATTGTCTATGGGCGGTGGTGACCAATTACCATCAGGTGGCCCAGTTGCTCGTCCGTCACCCGATACCGGATGATATGATATGATAATTTTATACGTACGAGTCAACGCGTAAAAGATATATTAATGTTCGAGTCGTAATAATGGATTGGTGATTATAGTTGTGTCTCTAGAGACGCAAGGCAACTCATTAGCAATATTAATATACATAACGAATGTGAAATCTAGTACAAAATAATATATGAAATATAATCGGCTTCCTTAAAATACCTACAGACACGTAAAATGAAGTCAAATATAGCAATAGAAAATATACATCAAAATACGTTTGCGGAGATATGTCTATTTGATTGCTTCGTTGACGTATTGGTTAGATACAAGGCTACAAAATTCGAGGTCCTGGGTCCAAATCCCGATTCAGGCCATTAAGAATCTGTTGAGTTTTTCTGTTGAGAAATTGTCAATATCCACTCCGATCTGGATATTGTCTGTATTTGCACCCTATGTCTCAGAAAGAACGAAAAGCTGGTGTCCTGCCCTTAACTCTTCAATCGTGTCGGATTCGCCAACTCATTTGATTATGAGGGTTATGTATTAGAGAGTGCATTTGAGTTTGCGCACACCATTGATCACTACGATCCCATGCTTTTGGCTAGTAGTTTAAAAAGATTTAAAATGGCTGTCGAGATCGAAATCGATCAGGAAGAATGCATAATTAATAAAAAAACATAGCTTACTGGATAACAAATGTACAGTAAATGTTTGTATTGTATATTATGTTACATGACGGTCAAATACCTGATGAGCACTTGACTTACATTTAATCTACACCTAAAACATAATATACTAAAACTTACCTCAGTGGACAAAATTTTCATTACAGTGTATCAAACTTTAAAATGGATTAACACATTATCGTTATAATAAATTTTACCGTTAAAATCCGTTAAATTTGCTTGAAATTGAATGTTAAATGTTAACAGTTCTTTATCAGTTCCGTCTGGCCGCGAGCCAGATTTCGTGCTCGTAAGCTTAGGACGGGTTGATGTGCTTAGTACAACATTTTATCCACGTACTCTCTGTCGCGGATATTGTTTGCTAACAGAAGTCTTCAGAGTGTCCTTAATCGTCGTGATACATATGTGATAAGCAAAATCAAGAACACTCAACGAAAATAACTGCCACACGATTTCTGATTTTAATAAGCGAAAAAAACAATCAAAGAGGGTAGTAATATTATACTAATGGATGATATACTTTGAAATGAAAACATCACACCAGACAGGCATATCAAAATTAAACTCAATCTTAATAATAGAAAGACACGTCTTTCGAGAATTGTAAGCTGAAATAAATAAATAAAAAGAACTGATTAACGTTATACTAAGAATATTTTGTTTATAAATCGATGTATATACTCAAAAAACTTTCAGCATTTTTATTAATACATTGAGATTTAATGTCTCTTCAAGAGCTCTGAAAATTGTGAATACATTTAAGTTTCTTATTTCATTCAATAGATTAATAATATATAAGTTGTCTTATGAAAATTAGTCACAACTATGTAATTTAATCTGCTTTAAAAAGGTGCTGTCTTATGTGATTAGTGTATTAAGAAAAGCGTTCCCAAAGTGACTACAATGCCTTTATCACTTATTTAACAGGTATTTACAGTAAGGCCTTATGTACAAACAAAAATTAAAAATAATTACTGTAAGATCATGACCGCGTGGAATGGTGAATTTCCCTTTAAGTAAACAAAAAGTAAAAATTATAATTATTACCTAAATAAGTAATATACACTGCACTTTTGGCTGCATTCAATTAAAAACCAAAAAAATATATTTCTATATTTAATAATACTGTGATAAATATAGATCTTAGCTAAAATGTTTCCTGCAAAAGTCGTAGGCTGTGAGATTTATATATTAAACTATTAGAATATATTTTATGTTAAATATAACTTTTGTTTAGAGTCAAACGTTTTGCGAAAAATGAGATAATGTCCAAATAATGCGTCAGGTAACAGAGTCTTATTCTCAAAACAAAATTGGATGAATCCAACTTCTCATAAACTATACGAATTACCCATTATTCTTGTAAAGCTGAAAGTGCGGAACTTCCCAATATTTTAAAATAATCTATAAGTACGGTAAATTAATTTGCATACTTTTTTGTAAATATTTGAGAGACCTATACGTCTCTAATACAAAGTTTTCGGGTGTTTATTGTAGTTTTAATAAAATTATCTTTAACAGTGCCTGGTCCTTTTTTTTGGACTACGGCGAATGCATATTGTAATCTTGAAATTCCATCAAAATTAATTATAGGTCTATAAATGCAAATGACGTTTTCGTTTAATGTTACGATTTAAGACCTTCGTTTTATAAACAATTCAAGCAAAACGAATAGTTATGATTTTGTATAGAACGTTAAGGTTTATAGGCTAAGCCACTTTCAAGGTTCATTATAGTCTTAATTACTATTTACAGTAATAAGCATTAAATATTTTAATGAGCATTACTCCTCAGAAACATAATTAAGCTATTCATTAGTCAATGTTTAGCCACACAGCTAAATTTAGATATTTAACATGAAAAAGATTGATATTTAAATATGTTAAAATTATATGACAATCATTTCTATTACTGACCTATTTTACGTAAAACTATAACTTAAACATTTATATGCTATGACATCTGACGTAAATTCCTCCACGCAATCCTTGCTTACGTACGGTGGCGTAAGGTCATTGCGAGGATAGCTTACGCCTCCACGGCACCAGGGTTACCCCATATCTTTTCAAGTATGCCAAGTCATTATTTTTATCATATTCGCCGAATAGAACCATCCCTGTTCGCATGCCGCCGTCTCCTTGTGGACCATCACGATCTACCGAAGTTACCGTCCTTGACGCCGATTCCCTGTGAAGCATTGCTGACACAAAAGCTAGGGAGAGCTCGTTCGACTTCGTCGATGAGGTCTGATCTGATATCTCAGCGCTTTCTGCGCTCTGATTGCTGACACTCTCGCGTCCATATTGCCTCAAGTAGCCGATAGGCGTCTCTGAATTCCTAATTAACGGAAGTAATCACTCTTAACAGCATTCTATTTAAAGAGAGAAAAAAGTTGGAACAAAAAAACCTTAGCGATGTCGCGGGATACAAACTGTGACTGTTTTATTGTTTTAATAAGAATTATGAACGGTAACAATAAAAATAAATATTCTCTTATCACTCATGGCTATCAAAACGTTACCTTTATTGTTACTTAACTTAACGTTTCACCGGTCAACTTATTCTAATATTTACAATAGTCGTGGTATGACATTGATATGGCATTCATTATGTGCCGTTTTCTGGTAATATTTGTTACTTTTGTTATGGCGGACGTGCATTGTTGTAAGAGATATATACTTGATCGAAGGAAACCTCTGTGTCAACCTAAGTCAGAAATTTCGTTCCTCGACAAGTTTGAAGCGAAGTTCCATGACATAACAAACAAATATATGGAATTTGCAGCGAGTCTTCAGGATTCCTGCAAATATAACGTCATACGCATTAATGAAGTCTACGGCTCTGAGAGTTATGTCTTAAAATATCATATCACGGTACTTAAAGATGCAACATACGAGTATAATGTTAAAATTTATAACCGCGTATTACAAATATTGGTATTGGAGAAAGGTGCAGATGGTGTTAAGTTGATTATTGAAGATTATACAATATTGTCCGATATTTTGAATTTGGAGAAGGCGTCTTGGATTCACGAAATGGATGCACTGAAAATAATTATACCGTACAGCATTGAGTTCGGCCAAGAAGAAGTCAAGAAGTGTGAGACTCTTAACAGAAATGTCATTAAAGTGCCAATGCTACAATATCCAGAAATTGATATGAGAATCGATACTGAGTCAGGTGATATTCTTGACGATGAAATTATTTAACAAATATAAAGCATGTAACGTTATAAAATGTACGCAGTAAAGTGGATTTTCTTTAATAATTTTTTTTTTTTATGTATTTCTCTTGGAACAATTATTTAAACAATATATTTTTTTGTCTCATACAATTTACAGGAGAATTAAATTTGTCAACGATTCGGTTTCGAATTTAGATAGTTCTATAGAAGAGAATAGAACCCATTTTTTTTTATAAAAAAAAACAATGGTATTGTTTTTGCAGTCGGATCTATTTTTGAATGTTATTAAAAATAAAACTCTAACTTAAGCTAAAAAACTGAGTGTTTTCAGAAAATCATTAATCACTTTCACGTCGAGTGCTGTCAGAAGGCAGCCCTATTTAAGTGCCTGCTATAAAAACACTTTTAAAGGATCTTACTAATATTATATATACTAATTTTTGTATATTTGTTATTCGATCACGCCAGTTTAGTTTTAATTGTATAACAAAATAGTAAATTTTGGAATAACGACAAATTTTAATTACGAATTAAAAAAATTTATTCGATTTATATGTAATTTTCACATTATCTGTTTTCAACAACGTTCAGAAGCGCGGGAAATAAATTAAAAGGCATAGACAGGCAAGGCAAGTGAATATGGCACGGTGCAAACTTAGATTCTACTTTCTATTTTCTCATTCACATAAGAAATTCAATAGGTTAGGGTAGAGATTTTTTGTAGGATGGCTTCAGTTGCTCTGATGGTTAATTCTGAAATCTTGCTCATGAATATAGACTTTGTAGGACTTTGAGCAAGTCTGAGTGGGAACCACCCACTCCTCACATATTCTACAGCCAAATTCCAAGGTATTATAATTTATTGACTACGTACTCGTATAAAGAACCATAACTTTTTAAACATGCTCGTATTCTGAACACATTAAGCATTCTTCACCATTTTATTCGGTCCAGAAATCTATAAAAGAACTAGCCAAATGCATTATTAATGTGACAGAGCCCAAAATCGGTGCAAATTCATGACAACAGAAGTCTCCAGAGGAGGATGTAGAATTCATGACTCGTACGCTCGGCCGCAGCTGTGTTTTTATAGCATTATATACTTTACATTCGGGGTGGTAAGATTGAAATTTACATGCGATTGTGGAGCCACTATGTGTGCCATGCTAAACTGGCAGGCCGCCAACAAATCCGCATTAAGGTGGACCGCATATCACACAGTCCACTCTTTGTAGAAAATATTTTATGAGGTTCTTTTTCGCTAATATATTTAACCAAATGTTAACACTACTGTTACAGCGTTACTAATATATAACTGAATTGTTTTCTTAATAATAGGATCGCTATGTTTCTAAATATATTTTATAAATATTCTTAGATTAAACATTTTATTCATGTTAAACACATGGTTTGAAGTGAATAAAATAAGCACAGATAATAGATATACTCAATATTTTAACAACTTTTATATCTTACAAATATTTATAAAATTATTTATTGCTTATTTTATATTACAATTCCAATCTTCTTAATCACTGTTGTAAGAGATTTATGCTCAATACCGCTAAATAAAGATAGAACATAAAATAAATACAATAAAGTATAATAAATAAGATATGATTGATTCGCGCATTACGCTGATGTGTGATAGACGGCCAGTGAAACCGACGATAGCAAAACACCGCGGAGACAGTAAACACGGCCTTTATTACTGAAACCTGTAAGTGATTTAAAAGCCTCCCTTATCAAATGCTTCTGTAGTGCCATTTTGGATCGCTGCCAAACATTTGACGTATATTTGATCCAATCGTACTAAGAGTAACAATTTCTTCATATATTTGTGAAAAACTTGTTATTTTTTTAATTTAAAAGGCAGACAGACTGGCTACGGGATCACCTGATGCTGAACATTTTAATGTAAGCTCATTGCAATCATTTCTAATACTGAACTGAAAAAGATACATTTGATGTTATAATGTTTGTAGGCGGACGCACAATAAGCCAGCGATTGTAAGCGGATTATAAGCGGTAATCAACAGACATCGACGATATTAACCACTCTTTACATCGTGGATGTACCATTAACGTCGGGAACTAAGGAGTTATATCCCTTGGACCTGGCTCACTTATTCACTCACCCTTCAAAGTGGAATATAACAATCCTGAGTGTTTCTGTTTGACGGTAAAATATATCGCGTGTGGCTGGTACCCTGTCTGGCTTGCACAGATCCCTATCACTCAGCATTGCAATAACTGCAGTGTATTAACGCTTAGAGACTCACACTCATTTAAAGTTAATTAAAAAATGCAATTTGTATTTGAGAATAATAATTAATGTTACATGCTTGACGTTTTCTGAAACAAATTAAGTGTAATCCGCAAAGGAATCTGAGAACTAAAGTTAATTACAATTTATATTAACGTTATCCAACAGTTTAGATGTGCAAATTACTATCAATCCTACACTGACTTCATTTTATTATGAATATAGTAAACATATATTTTGTTACTTTTTATGTTACGTAATATCGTTTCTCGAAGTAAAATCCTCTGTTTTGATTATGGATTATAGCTGTATTACAGGTATGATTACATGCTTCTACATGTTTGTAAGTAGTTTATCGACGTCGATTTTCATTCCAGGTATCTCATTAGCAAGAATTTTTTGAACAATTTGTTTAAATTTAGCGCTAACACCAATAATTTAAAATAACGATACAAATACTTTGAAATCTTATAATATTCGGATAAAGACAAAAGAGTTTTTATTTACATTTAAAACATCTTATCATCCCCCAACTTTGATTTGAGACGCAGACATTTGTAATGCTGCATTTTAAAACTGTAACAAATTTAACGTCTATATAAACATTAGACTCGGACTAGGATCATTTATTATTCTTATTTGTTTGTTAAAAAATAAAATTGTAATGGTACCGTTCTTTCTGAAAGTATCTTTTAATTTAAAATGCAGCTCGTTTCGATTCAGGTTACTCGGTGATAAAGTGTCAGGCTTCCCGCTTGGTTTAGTTTTCACTTAACTTTTTGTGAAGATTCTCAATCTCGGAGTAAATTCGAACACTGTATTATAAAATGAATTTCATTCTTAACAACAACTTAAACGTTAAAATGTCAAATGAGACATCATGGATAAATTTATCTGGATATATTAATTGGATTGAGCATTTATTAATCTTTCACACATTTATACAGACATAATTTAAATATTATTAACTAAGTTTATATTCAATATATTTAATAAAAAATATACTCAAAAATACAAATATTTTAATATCACTGCTGTTGGAATTCAACACGAATCTGAGGCTATGAGCCAGAGGAGTCCGTTTAAATACCCATTTAACAAAGTACAACTTGTTCTGTTCGGTCGTGAACATCACAATATAATCTGAATCTACATTCCAACTAAAGTCAGTCGCTCCCTAGATAGTATTTTAGACAAATAACAGTTTAACCGTGTTCTAAATAGTTCTTGTGCTCCGTTATATCGTTCGCTCGAAACAACTAAGATTTTACCTCCAAATGCACAGCACTGGCTCTTAATTAAGAATGAGTGCACGATAAAAAGGAAGCACTTTTATGTGAAAATATAAAGGAGAGTGTTTTAATCAACACACTCTATATACAAATTGTATTAAACAAGTACGCGTCTATTTTATGCACTACGTGTAATGATTAATCTGGTAATAAAACAAAAATGAATTAAAATGGATTGAAATAATGCTCGTAAGTATTTAACAATTATGCACGGTAAAGTATGTTTTTTAGCTTGCTTTATTTTATTTTTTTATTTCACCTTAAAATTTACGTTAAATATAATATTTATAAAAAAAAAAAATATTTCAGACTTAGTGACAATTCAGTAGGAGGTTACCCCGAATACGGTTGGTGCTTATGTAACAATCGCTCGCTTGGTATTGACAAACCTCCTACTGCCTGTTGCCACACTTGAAAATGAACATATAAACGTACATGGTCATCTAGTCGCTGATTTGACACGCCACAATCATCGTTTCGCTTATCAGATAAAAGGAATATTTAAATAAAAGACGTAACGTCAGCTTTTCATTTTTTGCATGAAATAAATAATATTGACTTCGATCTGAATAAGCGATGGGATGAAACATGCTGCCGTTAACGATAAAAGAAATTTTGCTTCCACAGTCCTTTTACTATTGACGGCATCTCCTAAAACGTCCCAGATAAAACCTTAGCACTAATATAATACGTAAACGCATAATTAAAACTCGCTTCCGTCACAGCTTCTAAATAAACAAAGTAAAATTATTAAATTTTAAATAAAAACACTATTATTTTCTCAAAAGCTTTCACTAATTGACATTTTCGTTTTGGTACAATTTTGTTCTTTCTCTGGTGCATTTTATTTGTAATGCTTTGATGTTTGAAACTCAAATTTCAGGATAAATATACAATTTTATTTATCGTCTGCACACTGTTGTATGAAATATTGTAATATATTAACCGTAGCTTTAAAATGTTGAAGCGTAATAAATTTTAATGACTTCTCAGCGGAACGTTTTACGCAAATTAAAAGCGTTCTCCTATTGATTAAAAAAGCTTTTTTAGGTTAACAATTTAGGACTTGATACGGATCGGTAGATTTGTTTAAATTATTCAGTGGAAATTCATTAGTTTTATCCACTCAGGATTTGGTTTTATTAACCTGGGTCATTGATTTTCTGTCTAGCTTTTGTTACTGTTGAGAAATTCGAATGGAACGATATTGATATTGTTCCTCTGCTTGCATATTAAACTATTCATCTGTTGGAAGTATTAAAATATGGATCTCAATTTGTCGAGGCTGTTATGATGTGTTGGACGGGTTGAACGAGAATGAACTGCAGTTAAACGCTTACGATTTTCTCATTGGTATAGTGCTGACGAGGGTTTTGATGGGACGTACCAGACCAACGTGGTGGTCAGAAACAACGGCAGTTGCCTGTACGTACCCCCGGGCATTTTCAAGAGCACATGCAAGATAGACATCACCTGGTTTCCCTTCGATGACCAACATTGCGACATGAAGTTCGGTAGCTGGACTTACGACGGCAATCAGGTACAGCGAAACATAGGTTCTACATTTTATTGCCATTGTTATAATTATCTGAATTAATCAAAGGGTTTAAATATTTAATAATGTATATTTAATAGAAAATACAATTTTTTCATAGAAAATCATCTACAGTTAGTACTTTAAATATTTTCGATAATGACTTATAGTTGGGTTGACATTTTTATGTTTCTATTTCACATTGAAAAAATATTAGTACTTATAGTAATTTTCATGTATTTATTTAAATGTCAAGTACTAATACAATTAAATTAAAAGCCAAGAAATTTAGTTTTAGTTTTACAATTATTAAAGCTATGAATTAAAATTAAAATGAAAGAGTCTCCTTAGAATAGCTTAGGTAAAATTAGGTACAGTTGACCATTAAGGGAATCATGTGATAAACCAGACGGATATTATATATCCTAAAAGTTTTGTATGTACTATTTTGCATGATGCAAATAAAAGAGAACAACACAAAGCACTTCCTAATAAATTATGTACCGATCTATATTTATTCTGCCATTCGGATACGCATATTAGAATAAATTATATTAAAATTAAAACCATTTCTTTAATAAATAATATAACATTGATTTCATAATTTAATGTTCTTATTAAAGAAATGTTTTTTTTTAATTTTAACTTACGTAGCAAATTTATTTTGTACATATAAATAGTATTTTTAAGCATGACGTCTGTTTACATTCTGTACAAATTAAAAAAAAAATGCCTGTGTATACACTATTTTTAATAACTTAAGTTTTTATCGAGATTAGTTTTTCTATAATTTAATACGTACTGATATATTATTTTTTATAAACTTTGTGAAATTCTACATGGTTTGTCTGTCGGATGAAAATTTTTCACTGTCGTCTTTCTGTATATATGTATATCAGCGTAAATCCGTTTGGCAGTTACTAGGATAATAATATAATTACCAGCATGTTTTCTTTATCTTTTAAGTTTTTATTGTTCATCGATTTACTATCCAAGTATTTACTAAATTAAGTTTATTAAAATTGTATTTATATTGTAATGTTTAATAAATTAGGATTGCGGATTGTGCATGTGTTTAAGTAGTAATTATATCGTAGTTTAGAACATTTTCAGTTTATTGACCTTTACTAATTACAATATGCACTAACAGCTGGATCTGGTGTTAAAGGATGAAGCAGGAGGTGACTTATCCGATTTCATAACGAATGGAGAATGGTATTTAATAGGTAAGATTTTGAACGTCTTCTAGTTACGTTTAGGAATGTTAAGTTTAGCGTATAACTTCTATAATGTCAGTTAAGTTCGGTATATAGAAGGTTTTATTAAGAAATGTAATTTTCTCAGGTATGCCAGGGAAGAAAAATACAATAACATACGCTTGCTGTCCAGAACCGTATGTGGACGTGACTTTTACAATTATGATAAGAAGAAGAACGCTCTACTATTTCTTCAATTTGATAGTCCCCTGTGTATTGATATCCTCTATGGCCCTTCTCGGGTTCACACTGCCACCTGATTCCGGGGAAAAACTAACACTTGGTGAGTATAATTTTAAAATTATTATTATAAATTACAAAGTTATTTTATAGTATATTGAAGTATGGCTCTAACTGATGTCGAGGAAGTAATGTTTAATGCATATACAATATGTGCCTTTATAAATATATGTAATAATTAGACGTAAAATAAGAATATAGTATGACTTTCTAGGACATTCAGTCAATAAGTATTTTATCGAATAAGTTGATGTGTTATTGAATAACAGGTGTGACAATATTGTTGTCGTTGACTGTGTTTCTCAACCTGGTGGCCGAAAGTTTGCCTTCTACGTCGGATGCAGTACCTCTGATAGGTATCGCGCTGTAGGAGGCGAATATGCGCATGCTTTTTCTAGATTTTATGTTTGTAACCCCGCAGGGTCCTTCTCTCGGCCCATTTTAATTCATATTCTCCATTTTTGGTGTCATCTGACTTTTGGAAATATTTTTTTCTAATATAAATATGAATTTGAAGTCCCGAATAAATGAAACATATTTAGTAGTGTATGCCTAAATATTGAATGTTTCTAGAACTTTGTGATGATTGTTTGTGTTAGATGTTTCCCAGTCCACCCATCTTTCAGATTTATCAAAAAGTAAGTATACAGCTACTTTTTCGTGCTTGATTTCATCACAATCATACGAATGACGATATTTTAATAGGGACTCGATGTATACGGTTAGTTGTAAAGTTTATTTAAATATAAAAGCGCGCATTGGAGAGTTGTGTCACACACGGTTTTTGTAAAAACGAAGGCAGTCACACGGATCGAATCCAAAACTACCTTGTAGGGTTAACTATGCTTTTGATTTCAGGAGTCACTATTCTTCTATCGCTGACGGTGTTCCTCAACCTGGTTGCTGAGACCCTGCCGCAGGTCTCCGACGCAATTCCCCTGTTAGGTACACTGTCCAGGCCAAAACTCGAATTCCTACCTCGAATTCCCCCGATTACTTCTGTTCGCAACCAAGAATCCGAAATGATTTTTTTATTTTATTTATTTAAGCTTTTAACTTTTAACTTTTTTTTTTAACACTTTATTTTCGTTCAATTATTTCAATATTTTTTTTTATCCTATTTAAATTGATATACTAAACATATTATTTTAAAACATTACAAGGAGTAAATTATGTACAGTAAAAAGTAGAATGGTAATTAAAATATCCTTTTCTTCGCAAATAATCACAGGTTTCTATGTTGTAACAAGTTTTGCTTTTGCCTGTCAATCAATAATATCACTTTACTGTTTTGAATAAATCTGAATAAAACCACTCATCTCATCGTAGCTAAAAGTTCTATAATGTAATTTGTTGTATGTAAAGTTCTATAAATAATTAATCTTGGAATCGATTCCGCACGTCACTACGATATAAGTACTCCATGTGTAGCGCATAAATATGTATTTTTCTACGATGCATAATGAGAAGCAAAGGCATGGCATGCAGGACCGGATTATCCATTAGGCAATTTAAGCAACCGCCTAGGGGACCCCGCATGGACTAGGGGACCCAAGACAGAACAAAAATTGGGAAATTTTTTAAACAATAAATGTCTCCTATTTAAATCGGGCGAAGGCATACCTTAGTAATATAGTAAAAAAAACATCGTTTTTATGAATAGAATTGCATTGTGGTAAGAATAAATGTTTTAGTAAGTTAATAAAGATTAAAGGGGCCCGAGAAGTGCATTGCCTAGGGGCCCCGACATGGTTAATCCGGCCCAGATGGCATGGTGAAATACACATGTTTATGTATAAATATAAGGTAAGTCTTTGTTATATATATTATATACATTATTATTATATATACGTAATCGATTCCATGGTTCCATTATTTGTGTTGTGTTATTTGTGTTTTTATATTTGAAATCGATAATTATTATCCGATTGCCGATCCTATAATTGTATTTTTGGATACTTGGAGGGTGGTTTGATGTGATTCGTTCGAATATATATTCGATACATTTTTGTGTTATGATTTAAACTAAAATATCTAATACGAATGTTAAAACAATAACTAAATAAAACTACCTAAAACAGTATCTGCATGAAAACTTCGTTCTATTTTTTTTATTATTTCACTTGTAACCTTTTTACCGACACAGCCCACGAACAGGTGTTTTCAAAAGCCGATACAAAGTGTCATTCGATATGGAATCAGACGTTAACTGATCTGCGTTACGAAACAGTTGTAATAAGACATTTATCATGGAATTGTATTGGTCTTTCCAGGTGTTACAATTCTCCTGTCGCAAACTGTTTTCTCTCTATTGGTGGGGCACGTCATCACTAAAACCTCTGAGGCGATCCCCCTAATAGGTGAGAAATTCGTGTTTGCTTGTGATTAAATTAAAATAATGATAAAAAAAAAACTGATAAATTAAATTAATATGTGAATAGATCTTCTAAAAATATATCAATAGGGAATGGTTCAGAGGAATTGTTTCTCAATTTACTTTAGATATATTTATTTGTAACATTTCCTCTACTCATTCCTTTATCGAAAAATTTTAACAACGACCTAAATAGTATGCTTGAATGATCTAATCTATCTAAAAAGTATAAAGCCTTAACCTTTTTTACTTTGAATTGCATTTTAGAAATTCAAGATGGAATTAATGTGCTTTAAGAGTTGCTAATGCTCGGAATGAGTATGGCGGCTACACAGCTATGTATGTTTAAATTCATCTCTGTCTTTCAAACTACCAAAAACCTCAAGGTACTTTCAAACTGGCCTCCAATCTTGATTAACTTCTTGTAATGTATTAAAATGATTTTCCCTTTTCGTTCTTCTTTCACCACAATTGACACCATTACCTTTTTCATTGATTGTCTTTTTTTTTCTTTCACATAAAGGATTGTAATTAGGATACAAATAACGCTACTTTGAGCATGTTCTTATTGTGTAACATAATAAATTTACATAATGCACAACTCTCCTTGATTTTAAAAAATAATCTTTATTATTAAATACATATAGAGTTGCTTTTAGATAAAAGTGAGCTGAAAACATTTCGTTAGCGAGGATCCAGCCTCCAAGTATCTTTTTAACGTACGTCTTATATATTTGTTTTGTATCCATGATTTTATATTGCAATAATGTTATTAGCCTTTTTTCCTAAAAGGGATATAGAATTATATAAAGTAACGTTATTTTAAATAACGGGTTTATAAATATATATATTTGTTAATTATATATTCCTTACTCTAATGATGTTATTGTTAAAGTGTTTTTTTTTTATTTACAATTCGTTTTGAAACATGATAAATTATTTTGTATTAAAATTAAAAAGTATTTTGATAATTCTTAGTGCTTTCTATTTATATTCTAATGAGTTAATATATATTAATATAATACACACTTTAAGTTTCGTTTCGCATTCGAATTATATATCAATAAAACAAATAATAATACGTAGAATAATTTAGAGCATGTTAGCTTGCACGCGATTTTGTTTAAATGTACATAGTTCAAATATAGAAAGTATGAATCTTCCTTTTTTTGTCTTGAAAAAATCTTATATATAAATTCAAAGTTAATGAGGTAATACTTAAAAGTACTTAATTTTCTCCTTATTTTTATAATTTCTTTATTCCTTTCTACTATTAAACTTTTAATATTAAATATCTGTGTAAATAATACAAGTTGTACATATAATTCCTTAAAAAATAAATAGATACATAAAAAAAAAAAATTAAAGCGTTATTTAATATTATATGTATTTGAAATTGTAATCTTCTGAATAACAGGGACTTACTTCAATTGCATCATGTTTATGGTGGCTTCGTCTGTGGTGCTAACTGTCGTCGTTTTAAATTATCACCACCGAACAGCAGACATACATGAAATGCCTCAATGGGTAAGACATCCTTTGGAAAATATATAAAATTGTCAGATTTTTTTAAATTTTAAATCCAACCTGTGTAGAAATTTTGGCGTTTTAGTTGTGCCAAGTATAACAAGGTCAATGCCACGTTGTGTACATCTGATATTTAAATTAGTAATAAGAACTAATTCATCTCCATCGTGTTTTGGTCTCTTGAACATCTGCTAATACAACACCAATAAGAATTTACTTTACTTTATTAGTTATTACCGGTAACATACTCGATGGAATCGATAATTGAATTCTAAAACTTACTGCCCTTGACTATAAAGCTTAGTATTATTAAAAAAATATAACAAAACAATTTGTTCGTTTAGATAAAGACAGTGTTCCTACAATGGCTGCCATGGATCTTGCGCATGTCGAGACCAGGGAAGAAAATAACTAGGAAAACAATAATGATGTCGAATAGAATGAGAGAGTTAGAGTTAAAAGAGCGTTCGTCCAAATCTCTACTAGCCAACGTGCTGGATATAGATGATGACTTTAGACATGTACCACCGCCACCAAACAGTACCGCGTCTACAGGGAACCTAGGACCGGGGTAAGACACTTTAAGGAAGAGCTGCTAGAGTATATATGTTTTATATATTCGGAGGTATTTGAAAGAAATTTGAATGAAATTTCAATTTTTTAATGTGTCGCTGAACGTGGGGAACAAGTCGATATTTTATTTTCCTGTTATGTTTGTTACACATTAATGAATTATTTTTATCATTCGAATTCTAGCAATTGACTCTTTTTAACAGATGTTCAATATTTAGAACGGATTTTCGTCGTTCGTTCGTCCGACCGTCGACCATGGAAGACGTCGGCGGTGGTCTCGGGAGCCACCATCGAGAACTACACTTAATCTTAAGGGAGTTGCAATTCATCACGGCAAGGATGAAAAAAGCAGACGAAGAAGCAGAACTTATAAGCGATTGGAAATTCGCAGCGATGGTAGTGGACAGGTAAATTTATGAAACCTTTAATAATTTTATTGTTTAAAGTCACAGTAGAGCGATAAGAATGTTAAATTTGTAGGTAATAAAATCACCTGAAGTTGTTATAGATGATTTATGTGATCAACAGGTTCTGTTTGTTCGTGTTCACGCTATTTACGATCATCGCGACGGTGGCTGTGCTGCTGTCGGCTCCCCATATCATCGTGCAGTGAACAGCGAACCTAGTCCCTTAATGCAACTACGAGAGAACTAATTTAGTTATAAAATGTAATTATAATTATGTATAGTAATATAATTAATTACATTGATACGTGGTTCAAACGCACACGTCTCTTAAACTAAGTCGAAAGACGGTAAACGTGAAAACTTTAAAACATAACATTTAGCTTAGTTAAGTCCAACATTAATATTATAAAAGAATTGTGATGTTGACTAGGGAGTAATACATATAAATGTTGACGTATAATTTGTTAAATATATAATTATATTTCTAATAAATACGGTTAAATATATGACTAAAATGTTTAGTTAAAATATTTTAAATGGCAAGCGTGAATCAGACTTACTTTGGTTCATTATATACAACAATCCGCATATTATTTAAAGTATTGATATCTTTTGATACATAAGAAATATATCTACTGTACTTAGGTGATTTTGATACATGATTTTTATTAGATTTCATTCTGAATAAAATAATTTCAGAGATTTAAAATCAATGGGAATGACTACATTTATCGAAGAATAATAAGACAGAGATGAGACAAATCCTTTAAGCAAATGAGGGATCACTATCGATGACATTACCGTAGGGAGTTAAGTAATGTACATAACATAAACTATATTAGAATCATAATAGATACAAGTACTGGGTCACGTTAAGGTTATTTTGTTTTGTAATATCATTCGAGTCGGTCGTTGATACTTGGATTTTCAGTCCAGATCTAGATACCGTGCGATATCGGGAATTGGGAACGTCTGTGGAATTGAACCAGATTAAATAAGTAAAAGGAACCAAAGTAACGGTAGAATAGGAAGTAGATACGCGTATAAAATAATTTTAAATGAAAAATACTTAAATTCGTGAAATAAATAAAATCGTGTATTAATTTAAGTTGTGGGTGAGGCGACTCATCTAAATTTTGGTACGACGTGTGTTGATGCGAATAAATAATTAGTATGAGATATGTTTAAATGAAAATACTAGATACGTTCGGTTGAATAGATGACCCTTTAAAAATAGTTGCAATGTATCACGCTGCTGAAGATTATAATGTATCGTGTGTATGATTTTATACGAAAAATATGTATATACAATGCGGGTTTAAAGTACCGTCATTTAGGTTTTTAATAGCAATGAGTATAATTGAAATGCGAAGCAACGTTCTAAATATGTAGGCGAATACCCAGGAGACAGCACGATTGTCACTCAACAGTATTTCGAAACGTTTTGCGACGTGTCTCTGATGTGCTGAGTGACGGTGCTGTCTTTGTTTCGGGTGAAAAATCCTTTAGCACTTACCGTAGTAATAGTAACTATTGTAATTTAGATAAATTACGTAATTATAACATTTATTCACGTCTTTATCTATGTCCGTTCCTCAATTTCGCTCTTATAGGTGTCGTGATAGCCTAGTCAATGTCGTGTCTCTTATTAATTAAGGCTACCGTGTTACTATAAGGAAGCTCACTAACTTTAGTGGTTTAAATAAAATTAAACGGAAATCGTATCATTGTGTTATTTCGAATCAATCATTAGTCTTTGTATTGATTGTGTTTTTGCTATAATTGAATTTTCGCTTCTATTTTTTCATTGTTTGACCGAATTGTTATTACAGTTACAAAATTTTGATTGCTTCAAAAGTAGAATGGGTTTTTTTTTTTTTTATATATTAAAATGTTTCTTAACTATTATTCGCATAATTAAATGATTACTTTTATCATATACTGTATGGTGCTCAGATTATATCAATATTGCTGTTTTCTTTGTATATAAAATAATTTAATTTCTGATTACTCGAATATTGTAAAATTGTAATTGAGAATTCTCATGACCTTTGTATTATCAGTAAATATAACAGTATTAATAAATTATATTCGTCTTCGCGAACGATGAAAAATAATAATCGATATTTATAAATTAGATTTGTTAGTGCCAAAGTTTAGGATTTATAAAATTGATTTAAGTTGGTTTTTTAGGATTATAAATTATAAAGGTAACGTTGAAAATATTATTGTAAAAATTAAAAAAAAAAAAAAACGAAATAGTGTATTTGTTAATATAATTTAAAGTTAACATTGTAAACACATCGGGCCGCACCTACGGGGTCATTCAGCCAATTTTAAAAGCTTAGTTTATTTTAAAAAATAAATAATTAAGAGGTTGTGAAAAGGTTTTAAAAGCCCGTAGGTTGCGATTCTATGTTTGATAAACTATACATTTAAAAAAGTGTAGAATTGAATCTACGTATAAAATAAAAAGAATAACACAAACGCCTGCTCGGGACCGGGTGGGATATAAACGTTAAAAGTGAACTGATGCATTACAACACTCTTTCATCTGCAGTGCTTTACTTTACATATTAAAAAATGCTTTTGCTTTAATGCTCATTGAATGAATAGTAATAATATCCACATTACGATCATTAAGTGCCACTTATTTAGAAATCTGTCAAACTCCGTTGCGAAGATCTTTTTAGTGAGGAATATGAAAAAATATTAACACTGGCCATATGAAATTTGTTTTTTTTTTTATTAATTAAAATAAACGCTATTACAAAAAAGAGGTTAGTGTCGAGCGTGTTTGTGGGTGATCATTTAGATAAAATAAGGAAATAAAGCTGCCATATTGACGTGTATTTTAAATATTTTGTATAATCACCGATTTAGATAAATACGACATTTGATAATATTCTAAGAACGCTTGTCGGTTATTTAAAAATATTTTTCGCAATTTATGCTGCCTGTACTTATAAAGGAACATTTCTTCATCATCAATTTAAATGTTTTTACTTCTACACATAACAATTTCATGCACTTATACCAAAATTCTTAAATGTATTTAAATTTGAAAAACATTTTGGTGTAAAATTATGTTTAATATTTAACAATATATGCGTGACGCGGTATTGTTTGTGTAGTATTTTGAAATAAAAACTTCACTGAATACCTCTAAATGAATTACAGTTTTCTTTAATTAAACTGATATAAATCATAAGAAAAAGATTTGATAAACCCTATGAAAACTCATTTTTATGTAATAAAAAAAATACAGATTATAAATTAAAAAAAAAAAAAAAAAAAACTACACAAACAGAACTATATATGCATATTGCACAACCGAAACTAAATGCTTTAATTATAAAACAGGTATTTTTGACTTTCATGTATATTTATCACTATTTCTGTATTTCTGATACCTGTAGTCTAAGATTTCACGATCGAATCTTTATTAAATATAAGGTTCGTATCTCATCAGCGCGAAATTATCGACTAATATTTCATTAAAATGTTCATGCATATTAAATTTATATATATAAGTAGTAATCATGCGTAATCAACACGAAAATAAAAGTTTTCATGGTAACTTTGAAGTACAGAAAAAAAGACATTAAGTCGTTAACCGAAAACATTCTGTTGTCGAAAATATTAAGCTTAATGCATATCTGATGTTGATTTTTATGTTTCGTAAAATTAATTTATTTGAAATATATTATGATGTTAAAAATATGAATGGATTTAAATGACTAAATAAAAACGATATACGAGGAAACGTTCTTAATTAATCGAATCTTAAATCAACACAAGGATTAATTAAAGATAAGACAATAAAATCATCAAAGCTAAATTAAGTTCCAAAGCAAATATCACAGATATTGGAACAAAAGCGAGGGATGCAATTACGATTAAAACGAGATAAGATATTGGATACACAGTTCATATGGTATTGGCTACTCCATACCGAACCGATGCCAAGTTTACAATTTCAATTCAATTTTAAGCAAATGGTTTCGTTAGTGAAAACATTTCGATGAATACAGGTTGAATTTTATAGATGATTTCGGTCTTTCATAAGTAAACATTTTGGGTCTCTCAAAATAATTAATCATAAATAAAGATATATGTTGATAAAAAGTTATTGACAAATGATTTCAAAGTTGCCATGTCTACGCGAAGCTACTTAAAATAATTTATTCCTTATTTTTATCTATGCAGCTTTTTTTGTAGTCATCACTCGTACGTGTAAGTTAAGACCGCACGTATTAGAAAAAAAATGTAAACTATGCAATGATTTAGACAGATTATATGACACCTAATTTCTGTAACAATTTTTGATTTTTCAAGTTGATGACTACAAAAATATTAAATACATTTAATCAATCAAATTCGATTATCATGATCACAATCACACATCGTATAATTTATTTTTCTATGCCTTCACATAATACTCCACATTGTGTTCCTGTGGCTTATCCATAGTCGAAAATAATTAATTAAAATTAATTAAAAAATATATGACTGCAGGTAAGATAAAAATACTACCGAGAGTAATGTAAGTTTTTAAATGAAAGCCCCTATGGAGGTTTTTTATAATAGTCGTCATTATAAAAATACAAAGGTAAATTTGTAAAGATTATTAAAAACTCAACGGGTAATACATTTATTCGTTAAATTGACTAAGTAGTATTCGATTTGTATAAAACTAAAATTAAAGCAATCTGATTTATACTAAAGAGTTGTTTTATTCACTTCTGTCAATCCTTTATCTATATAAACAAGCAACAAAAAAAATACATTTTTCTCTTCTGTTTGTCTACAAATTTTTTGTTTGATGGAAATATTTTATAAAAAAGCCTAGAAAAAAGAATTATGCTGATTAAATATTTTCCTTAAAATTTACAATAAGAATTGTGATCTAATGTAGACTAATTATAACCCGACTATTTTGCAAAGCGTAAAATAAAAATAAGCTTATTCTTGAGCCGACTTCTGAAACGAGACCAGTTTTATTAAATCTGTTTTGTTTTTTTATTTTGTGTTTTAGGTACTCGATATCTTTGGTCAATGCTGACTGATTTGAAAGCTCTTTTTATTGAATAGATGCCTATAGATTTTAAATTTAAATTAAAAAAAAATTCGCTCTTAAAGGTGATATCTAGGTCACGTTACTTTAAACTTTTTTTATTGAAATGTTAAACGGATGGTCACACGTGTGACCTGATGGAGTGGCATCAAATATTAATCATTCCTTAAATTATTAATGCACCACCGCCCTGGGAACAAAGATGTTATATTTCTTGTGCCTGTAGTTACACTGACTCACTTACCCTTCAAACCGGTACCTAACCAAAGTGTTTGCAAAAAGCCTAATCTATAATTGTAGAATGCCTATACTAGTACTGTTTGGAGCCAATATAAAATGGAGATTTTATAAAGGCGAGACATATTATTTATTTTATATATAAAACTCGAGTTCAAGAGTTACTGATATATATAATATATATGAACTTTATGAGATACTTTATGACATACCTTTGAATAAATTTATATGCTCTCTTTTAATTTTAAAATATTTGAAATTAAACTGAGTAGTAAAAACAAAATGTATCAGTCCAAACCGCGCATTTACCGTGAAGACTCTATTCTTTTCATCAGGGAGATGCAGGAAAGTAATTTACCAAAGGTTACATTTTTTGGTAACAAATGATTAACTTTGATTAAAAATCATACTTAACATACGTTATGACATTAATATAAAATCATATTAAGTTGCAATATCATTCGCCCGTTCATTATATTCGTTCAGACGTTTAAACGTGAAGTAACAAATATATGAATACACAATACCTTTAAACTAGTAGTATGGTATATCGTAATACTCTTTTAAAGTCGTCGCTGTGGAAAGATCCTCTTGAAGGTAAGATTGTCGGAATTCATTTCACCAAGAATTTTAACCACAAATGTGCTTAACAAATAGTTCACTAATTCTAACTTATTACAAGGTGAATATTAGAATTATTCCAACATAAAACTTGGTAACACTCATAACTAAGGAGCTCTAGGGATCGATTCATCCCGTCAGCAGCAATATCTCCCACACCTGCCGCCACGTCAGACTGAAGAATTAGAAAACGATTTTATTAAAATCTTCTTTTGTATTTTCTATTTAATATCAGTAGCATTTGTTTCAAACTTGGACGGAATGAAGATTGAATTGAAATTCAAAATGAAAAATTGTTGTGTTTCCCAATTCATCTTTTGGACGTGATGAAAACCTGGATAGTTCGAAAGTGATGAAATATGTTGGAAACATTCTCATGATGTGACAACTTTCAGGAAAGCGAGAGGAAAGGTATATTCTCTTTTTTTGTGGCATAGGTGGCAAGCCGGTTCATCTAACGGAAAGTTACTCTGACATCTGCAACACTGGTTGGTTTGCAGGTGTGCTGCCAGCCTTTAAGATATGTTCCCAAGTTTTATCGATTTAGAAAAACCGCAGTCCAAAGCTGGTTCCACAGAGTAGTTGTGCGACACAGAAAATGCTTTCAAAATCGTGCTGTTCTGGATATACCGACACCGAGGTATGGTGGATGAAATTTAAACTTCTGACGAGAGGACCGGGAGAAGGTGAACCGGGCTTTATATTATCATATACCACAGTAAGAATCTAATAAGCTATATTATTGATATGAGATATCAAATAGCAATCTATAAAATCAAATCCATATCTGATTTCTTTATGATATTAAAGAAACTTTAGAAATATACAATACAAAGAAATGTAACAAAGAACCCGTTTTCAAGATCCTTTCATTTAAATCAGTTATTTGTTCCATCCGTACTTCCGTCCGACTATTATTTTTATAGAACTATTTCCATAATATTCCATAATATTCCCTGTTGTTATTAGTTTCCTTGTATTGACTATTTGTAATCAAAATACTATACTGTGTATACATAATCTTTTAATATATTTAATTCATTGAAAAGAACTTTCATCACCGAAAATTGTGAATGAAATAATACATTTCGCGAGATTGTAAACTGTCGAAAGATTGTGAACGGAGAATTGTTGATGGATCGTAAACGGTTAAGTTGGTTTAGTGTTTTATAATTTAATTGAAGTCCACTTCAATAGATTATAATCTACCTAAAATAATGCATTTGATAGATAAGGTTTGATATTTTAAAGTAATCAAAATTAAAATTAAAAATCAAATTCCCGTTACATTGTTAGCTTAAACAAATAACTCGTTTGCTTATGTAAATTCATACGTGAAGTGCCCTTGTGTGATGTATTCCAATCACTGGCCGCGTCCCTAGGTACATGGTGTACGTTGCCGTTGATATAATTCGTACGATCTTATAACACTCTGAGATTATTCTGTATTACATTAATAATATTTTTATAAGAACATAATATTAAGAAATGTATGTTAGGCAAGTGACAGTATAATCTGACTTTCAATTTCGTTGCTTATTGTTTTAAAATATATTTAAGCAACGTAATTACAAGTACAAATATAACATAATATTTAGAAAAAATCGTGGTCATCCTCGGACATCGGCAGATTTGAAATATTAATATTGACAGTTCTTAAAAGAAGTTATCATTAGAGAAAACTAATAAATAAATAAATAAACAGATTAATTCATACTATAAATATTATATTTTTCTTATTAAAATAATTAATAATTATTACATAGTAATGACCACCTATGTGTTAACAATAGATGCTTAAAAAAAAAACGTTAATCTTGGATCACGGCTTCCTCTCTTTTTTAGGAGAACACTGGTAGCTTTTGACTTAGCTTCAGTTTAATCATAATTTATAGTTCTTTACAGGAAGACTCACCTCTCAACATACGCGGTTAGAAAAATTAGACTACTAATTAATATCGAAATAGCTTGGCTCATGGGATATTACTTAGGCTACGTATATTTAATCTGTTTTCGTACTACAAAAGGGAGCTGTGAATAGTCGTGCTATTAATAATCTTGGAGGTCGAGACGACCATCGGCACGCTTTTAAAAAATTAAAGGATTACTTACAGTTTTGTGACAATATATTTACAACAATGCTATGTATATTCAGTATAACATAGATCATTTTAATCGAATCAGTGATAATTGGTGTATAAACACGAGAAGTAGGATAAGCTAATAACGCCAAGTTTCCGCTTCCGTGAAGTCAATAAACCTTCCTGAGGCAAGGTATTCCTTTCTATATTGAAATTCCGTCGATATTTTTAACTTTGTCAATTCATAAATTTAAATCCTTACTTTAAAAAGTCATGAATAAGGAAAAGCATTACTCAACTAAAAATTAAAAATAGCACAGTAGTCTGGTATAGTTAGATAAATTTATTTCAAAAATAAATATACGTTATACAAAATTCAAACACAGTTTAGAGGTATCGGTTTACCTATCATTTTAAAATTCGGATGAAAATTTTACCACATCGTGCCGCGGAAATACGTAAATTGGAGGATGTTTGGGTTACGGATGGGGCAATTTGTGTATTGAAATATTTATTTTGAAAGTTGTAAATAAATTGTTGGAATTGTTAATATAAAAAGTAAACTAGAACAGCCTGTAAATGTCTAACTGCTGGGATTTTATCACTCTCGAGAAGAAGTTTAGGAGATCAGTCCAGCAAGCTGCTCCAACACGGTTTGATTATATATATAGAAGAATTTCGTCCAACACATGCAGGTTTCTTACGATGTTTTCCTTTGACGTTAACAATAAATAATTAGTATTTAGTGTTATATGACGGGACTTTTAAGTTAAGGTACTAGGTGTTCAAACGACTGAATCAGAACTATAATGGTTTATGAAAGGTAATAATTGAAAAGGAAAATAATAGCGCCAAAATGTTACTTTTGGAAAATCATTTCGAGAAAGATCTGACAGCTATCTTATTTTAAACAAGAAGGAATTCTTAAGAGAAATATTATGATTCGAGATATTTTATATTCTACGTAAACATTTGAAGTGTAAATATTTAAATCTGGTGGGAACCGCTGATAAACAGTGCACCAGATTATATATAAAATGGGTTAAGGATAGGAGGATGAATATGAAATGTTTTAAATATTTACAATTACATAAAATAAATAAGAAAACATAAGACGCGTGGTTATCTGGTCACCACTCCTCATAGCAGCTGGTACTGTAAGAAATATTAATAGTTTCTCATATCATCAATGCACCGCTTACCTTAGGACTTAAGATCCCTAGTTCCTGTAGTCATTGGCTCACTCGACCTTAAAACCAAATATACTTAGTATTGCTGTTTGGCAGTATAAAATATGATGTAACCGTATCACTAAGTAACTTCATAAAACTTGTCATAATTATGTTTATAATATTTTTTTAAGCTTTTTTATCGTCGCATCGATTTTGCCTGGCAATTGATTTATCAATACCGTTTCTATTTTTATGACGTCATAGTGCATTTAAATATAGAACGAGTTATTATTTGAATTTGGTAAAAATACTATTTTTAATTATTTCTCCGTCTAATTCATTAGCTGTCTTGTTTTAAGGTATCTGTCATACTTTTTACAATGTATGTGCTAAAATTCTTAAGCGTACACGGAAAAATAAGATCTATACAAAATTGAATCTCACACAAGCTTGGGACTATCATGACAAGAAAAAACCAAGGCATTTTGAAGTAGGTTTATTTTAAATCTTGGGCATGTCAGAATGCCCTCAAAATATATTTAAAATCCCTAAAATTCTTCTTCGTCTGTAATGAAGTATAAAACGTTTAATATTTGTATCGTTAAAACCATTTATAATTTAAGTAAAATATTGAATAATAGGTTACATATTTTAAAAATGGTTACATATTTTATTAAATCAAATTTTCTTAGAATATCCTTAATTGAAAAAAAATATACGGTAACAAATTGCCAATAAATTATTTTAATATTTTCCTTTATTGTTTTGAAAATATAGCGAAAAAATTATTATCCTATAAAATAATTTAAAGATTAATACAAAAAAATATTGTAGTAAAAAAAAGCAAGCGTTCTTTTAAACTCGGAACGAAGAATGATTATATCTAAAGGTGTGTCCTGACCATAGGACCCTGCGTATTAGTCATTCGAATAAAATATTGACATACATCAGTTTTCGGAAGAATTTATTGAAAAAAAAGTCGCAATGTAATGAAATTTCACGTGATATATCAGCGAAATGGTGGTTCCACGCCGGGATATAACTTTCCTATGAATTATAAGACGTTATTCGTTTTATTTATGATTTCATTCGAGCAGTGCCTCGTATATACTATTTTTCTGACGTTTTTCTAAAATTGGTTACTTCTATGTGTACAGTAAGAACTAGATATTCCAGTGAATAGAGTACGTGTATTTTAATCGACGCTTGTGGGATAAATTCTTGGAAACCAATGTTATCATGTGGTAAATTTTTGTTTGAAATTCATTGCGTGCTCGGCGGTGAAGATAAACAACGAATATTCACGCGTCGAATAAAACACCCCAAGTTTATCTGCCAACTTGCACTGGAGCAGCGTTGTCGAATGAACGAAGTTCGTTTGAACAAGAAAAGTTGTGGATGAATATTGGGAGATGATTCCTTTGCCCATATATGGACAACGAATATTGATAGGCTGTGACTTTATTTGTATGTGTCCATACGATTTATTTACTTCTTCGTATCTAAATTAGTATTTCTGCGTTAAAGCTTTCGAACACATTATATAATAGGAATAGGCTTGAGATGCTATATTTGGTGCGAAAAGCAATTAATTTTGCTAGTGAAGTTTAATCTTAATATAAAGCCGATCCAAACCAAGATGTTTAAATAAGCTATGAGCTAGTTAAGCATATCTGACGTCAATATACTCCATATTTAGAGTTTGGTTTTTTTCCAAAAAGAGACCTGTCTGGAGAAAATGTTGAAAAGGTTAAGTCACATGTGGGGCTGTCTGAGTAAAGTGACTATTATAACTAAACGCTTGATTAAAATTATAGGCATTCAAGTTTTTTGTATTGCCTTTAAACTTCCGTCAGAAGTAATAACTCAGCCATCTGCGATCTCTTCAGCATATTGTATTCAGGTTTTGGTCTCTTTGCAAATTTAGTACGAGTGTAAATGTTCTATTTTGACTAACAGTAAAACTAGTTAAACTATCTGGAACTATCGAGTTAACGATGAATTATTCAGTCGAGACTGTCGAGAGTCATCTTTGAAATTAGGTTGCCTAGGTCTCGCAGGCTGAGATGAGATTTCGGTTCTCGTTATTACTATTACAACGCTACGTGAGACAGTTGAATTTATGGCCTCGAATTTTCGGTGGAGCTATATCAATAAGATATTTTTTTTCGATATAAATATATTTCTATTTAATGATATCTTTATTCGACGAACTCCTGATGGATTCCGTTCACAGCAATTCTTAAAGGCAGTCTAGCAAACTGGAAATATAGGTTATTATAGCATAGTTAGTCACCACCTTAATAGATTGGCATTGTAAGAAATATTAACCATTTCTTACACTACCAATGCGCTCCCAACTTTGGGAGCTAAGATGTTATGTCCTTTATGCCTGTTTTTATAATATAAAGAACAGGAATAATAAATGAAATTTCGTGAACTTCCTAGACCAAACGCGTCATTCCCATACCTGATATCAACTCTGATTCAATATTTTTATTATCTGCATTTAACTTTATTGGTCATTTATTTTCACAGAGGATTTATAGTTTCATGATGACATTTATGGATAGTTTTTATTCCGTAGTCATTTAATAAATCTGTGACAGGGAAGTGTTCATGAAATATTTTTATAAGCTTAATCGATGTGAAATATTTAGTGGATAAATGCCCTATTACAATTTTTTGTATCTATTTTTGTATGTATGTTTTGTGTTTGTATTAGTGATTTTTCTAGCATATATTTTGAATCCTGATTATGATGTCGAGTGTGAAATATTTTTTAATCGAATCAAAAGTTTTATTAAGTTAACGGTCCGTAAATATAAAACAAACAAACCATAAAAAATCTCTACTTTTAAGATAATACGCAAGTAGTTTCTTCGTGAATTGTCTAAAGCGACTACTAAGCTCGTTGACTTAATAACTAAAGTGTCTATAAATATTTCACTTGTGGACTAAACCCTCTTCTCTTATTTTTTGAGGAGAAGGATTATATTTTGTTCCAGCACGCTGTTCCATTACGTATTGGTAAATACACCTAGGGCAGTATTTCATTCGAATAATGCAGTACATTTATGTACATAAACTATAACACAAATTAAGCACACGAAAACTCGGTGGTGATTTCCAAAGTTCGGAAGAAATATTTTTGGTTAATATGCGTAATATGGTCATCTGACATAAAAAAATTGAATTAATATATTCAGCTTTTAATTTAATTGAACCAGTTGTGTTTGATACAATCAGAAAAGAATTTATATCTTAGTCCAGATTTATGAATGTATTATATTTTGTACAGCAACAAAAGCGATCAGTCACTGTGTGTCCGCCCATTTGCCTTCCATGTATGTATTAAGAAATTTTAAAAAAGAAATCAATGAATGACCCCTAGTCATCTCTGTATCTCAGCGATTTCATTATTTTAAAACGTCCTCAGTACAAGAGCTATTGGATGAACATTATATAAAGAATAAAAACGTTTATTATTAAAGCGTCCCGTTATTCTGTCTATCCATCAGCTTTTATTAGCCTCTAAGTATTTATTAAGCGAAGAACGACCTGAAAATTCATATTACATTTTGTATTCCATGAAATATTGTGTCCTCACTTAAAAAATCTTATAGAGTGGCTTTACGTGTGTTAAAATGGTAAAATTGTAATCAATATATAAAGGCTAAGAAATAATAATGTCTTCTGGTATTTTCCCTTGCTGAACACACCAAACTATTTAGACGTCAATTTGGCTTTACCTTCGAGTCAAGTCAATTTAAATATTCCCGTATTGTATTATATCCAAAAGCCAGTTCCAAATGCTGATAGCTGCATTCTTGAATATAAATTTTAATTCGGTTTCCTTGATAGAACTTAAAGTAGTTATATACACTATACTAATATTTTATCTTCTCGCTCTTCTGCAATCCGTGGGGATAATTTCGTGAAAAGGGGGTTTTGTCTGAGGTGGCGAAGGTAATTTCAAAGCGAGGCGAAAGAAGAACTGCGTCAAACCACCACTGGGACACGATCCCACAGTCTCTCCGATTCGTGTCAAAAGCGACCATCTCAATGGTTTTAGTGAGTAATCCACTGCGTGAAAAAAAACACAGAGGCTGCGCATCCGGGCTCAATTTAATAGTTCCTTGTATCTGTAACTGCAAGGATTATGTTACGAGGTAATAGTTGACATGCATACTATATGCATGATATGCAATTCAGTTTTCACTTCGTCAACGCCATACTTTGATATTCTTCTTAAAATGTCATCGAATAACACAAGTGGAAAAATTTGTAAGCATATTATGAAGTAACACACACAAATATCAATGATTACAATTATTATTATTATTGTAATCTGTTTATAAAACCAGAAGCAATTAATAAATCAATTGAACAAAAAGTCTTCAATGTACCTGGTACTAAAACGTTTAGTATCACGTAAACACTTTTTCCCTGTACCTTTGGATGCTTTGAACACAGATTGATCCGGAGCGCTTACAGTCGCATCAGTATGTGCATCGAATTTCCATAATGATCTAAGCTTCGAGTCAACTCAAATTCATGAACCTTACGAAAGCGCTTAGAGATTTTACGCTGACTTTTTATATATTTTTTTCGACGTTACAAGCAACTGTTCCTACAATGAATCCAAGATGGGATGGTTAGACAAGCTTTCTTGAAGATTATTCCCCCTAATTAACATAGTTCTCTATCTACCTATTCAGTATAATATATATATTTCTAGTTCCAAGACTTTATTGCATAAAACTCATCTGTTTAAGTATCACCCACTCGTTTGATATTCTAAGCCAAACAGCAGGGATTAGACCATCAAAATGGCATACGTGGCAGAGATTGGATCGTGATGGAAGCGCTTGAAGATTCTGGGAGGAGCTAACGTTGAAGTAACATTACTACTAAACAAAGTAACACCGCTGCAATCTTAGAGAAATAATAAATTTAAAATAATTAACTTTTTTATAAACAAGCTTTTATTTAAATTTCCAAAAAAAAAAACACTTTTACCCTAAAACTATTAATTACTGTTAACTTGTAACGTCATTTCATATTTGACACAATTTATATGATATAAAAAATTGTATATTTTGTATATACTTGTATATTAACCGCCATGTTGGGTTACAGTGACGTCACTTTAGTTTTGACTTTTTCTCAGTAAAGCCCTTCATTTGATACTCATATTGTAGGAATGGATTTTTAAAAAATATCCGCCATCTTAGGTGTTCCGCCATGCAGGATTTACACTGACATCACACAGTTTACCATGCATTGTCCAAATCCAAACTGAACGAACTGAACGTGTATACAAAATTTCAGCTCCATCAGTTAAAGATATCTGCTTCAAAATTGAGTTGCAAGATTTCAGGCGTACGTACTTACATTGCACCCTTGTAAAATAGTGTAATATACAGATTGTGTGCTTGCAAACAATTGTTTATTTAAGTAAGAAAATAAATCTATCTAAATACGATTTCAACGAATTCGTATAATTGCTGTATTTTGATCACAAGGTTCATAACATTTTCTGCACGGTGACCAGTATATCCACGGCACAAGGAATATAATTCATATTTCTTAATGCGCGGTACCCGAAAATATGCTATAATAATTATATCTAAAGTAATTGAGACATATCACTTTCGGACCTTTCAAGATCATTTCTTGCGTTGAGGGTCACGTTTGTTCTTAGGGCGGTACATTCCAATACCGAGAGCATTCGCCTTTATTATAACAGGTCAGATTCGAGCGTTAAATAAGTGAGTGAGCATTACAATCTGCAATCTTTAATTACACATTTTGTAAAGTTACATAAAAGAATGAGAAGACTTGCGCAGTGTAATACGCAACCTATGTAAAAACACAATTTGTTCATTGTTAAAACTGAAGTAATTATTGTTATTTTTACTTCTTATCAGCATAAATATTTTCAATGCGACTTATCTATAAAAGATAGATATAAGCTGTCGTTGTCTTTTCTGTTAACTTTTTCCAGCAGCAGCCGAAGTCTGGAAGTTGGATGTCAGCCCTGCGTTCGATCTCTCTTCGGTCGTGTTGGATAGCCTCTTATCGAACTATGTGAGTTAGGGTTATTACGCACAAGTGTTTGCGCACTTGTGACTCATATAATATACCCTGCATAGTTGTCTAGTTAAAATTGCCAGCGTTGCTAAAATAAGACAGGGGTATGTCTATAATATATATACTGTTTATTTATTTAAATATTTATTTAATACGCTTACATAAAATTTAATATTCGAATTGGATTCTATTGAAAAACTATGTACTTTATAAAAAAACTCTGTTTATCATGATTAATATACCATTCAAAAATATATTTAGTACCCTAATGGATGCGGAAATTTGCTAAGTTTAGAGAAAGCAGCAACAACTCATCAATTAAATCAACATTTAATGCACAATAGCGAAGACAAGTCGGAGTTACTACAAAGATAGATAGATATAGTATACGCATTGTCTGTCTGTCGTAACAAATATAATATTCACATATGCCTCATACAAGTTAGGTACTAGTTTAAACTTAGAGTAACTAAGGCTTCAAGTGTGAACAGAATATTCATATGATTTTGGAGGTCGACTAAGTCTAAATTAGCGCTTTAATAATTGAAATGAGTCGTGTCGCCGGGGCAATAACTCGAGAGACAAAAGCGAGTTGTTTAAATTAATATTTAACAAAGAGCTATGCACCCTCGACCCGATAACATCGTGAGTCATTTACATAATATCAAACACGGATTCTTTAAAAAAATTGTGAATTTCATTATTATACCTCTGAAAGGTATTTTTCTTAACAGGCGGGTAATTGCAAGTCACTTTGGGAAATAACATTGTCCTCCAAAGTCTTATTTTTTAAGCTCAAAGGAGCTAAGTTTCAAAAAATTACTGAAGGTTAAGACGGATAATGGTATACGTTCCACATTTCTGTAAGAGCTTAAAAATAAAACATTGTTTTTCACGCTCAAAGAAAGACAATGACTTTTTTATGTTCTGTCTAAATGATGTATGTACGTATAACTATATAATATTCATATTTAAACAAGCATTATATATATTTTTAAGTCATTTAGCTCCAATAATGCAAATTGTTAATTGAACGAATGCCCGTTTGAAATGTGTTTAAATTCAGAACGCGTGAACGTTTATCCTTTCTAAATGCGATATCCCAATACAGTCATACCGGCAGGCTTAGTAAATGCATGATTTGATGTGAAGTAATTTCCGTCGTTTTTCTCTTGTATAGGTTTGATCACATGACATTTGGTGTTTTTTATAAACAAATTCGTGAATCGGAACATAACTGGTCTCGGTACAATGATTTTGTTTCATTATTCAGATAAATATTTTTTTTCGTAATATTTTTGTTCGGTTTCGTATATACATATTCACGACAGAGAGATGACAGTTAACCATAGACAGCGGTGTTGTGAGAAATATTAAATATTCCTTAAAATGCCAATACACCAACCAACTAACCCCGGGAACTAAGATGGTTTCTTTGATCTGTAGTTACATGGTTTAGTCTTCACTCATACATTTAAATGGAACACAACAATAATAATTATTGCTGTTTGAAAAATAATAAATTGAATATCTGATGAGTACTTGTACCTACCCAGCCGGGCTCATGTTTGATCTCCATGACAATGTGTATTTTTTTTTTGACACTGACACTGCGTTATGGCACTGCAGAATATCAATCATATTGTCATATAATGTATATATATCAGTAAATATTAACAGGCAATACAATGAAACGAGGGCTTTGCATGTAAAAAAAAAAAAAAAAATAACAGTCGGGTCAAACTTTCGACCGAATCAATAATAAAATTGATATTGATCATTTATCTATTTTACTTCGGTCGGTAAGTTTTTTAACTATATTTTTATAATGTAAAAAGTATAATGTATGCTTCGTACACGGTATAGTATGTTTTTATTGCAAGCGGATGGTAGCGCCGTATTAAACAGCTGCTACATATTGCCATTCTTACAAACTTAAATTGAACATTGAAGGAGAATTCTTTACGGTAATTTTTTATACATTTAAAACTCATTACGTAACACTTTTAGTACCTCATGTGGATTAATGCAAATAATAATATATTTTATATTACAATTCTAATTTAAAAACTCAATAACTTCAAATCCAATTAACATGCAACTTCCATTTAATTTATTCCTTTCATCATCACAGTCTATATAAAAATATGTTTAACGTAGCATGTGGATATTGGCAAAGGCCTGAACTTTCTCCAATCGTTTTGTATTGGATTATGCAAGTTAGAAATGTGACTGTAAAAGTATATATGTATATCTAAGCATGCATTTTTATCTCGAATGCGTTGAAAATTACAACCAAAATCGGCCAGGCGGACTTCGCAATCATTACGTTTTAATGGCGATAAAGTTAACTTTTAGCGACGTTCATAATGCAATTCATTTATTCTATTCAGTCAAATACTATTAATACTTGCGTTAGTTACAGAAATATATTAGAAAAAAATAATAAAGTCAAGGTAAACGAAGAACTGTCATCCAGTCGCCTTTATCGTATCTTGAGCTCCCAGTTTGCTCATGGCTACAACAGCTGTATCTCTGTCAAACCGTTGTGTAAAAAAAATGTAAATGATTGTTGGACAAAAATATTTCTCAGGTTAACGTTTAGCATTAAGAGTTTAATGTGCTGTTCGTTTTAGATTCGTATTTGAAAACCATCTTTATTTATAATTTACCTCATACTTAATGGTGGAAGGATACATCATCATCAACTGATAACGAAACAGTGTAAAAGAATAAGCCCCATAGAAAAGGACTTTGCCTACGCTAGAGACACACATATGACTCGTATTTTGGAACCACAATGTAGATAAACGCATTGTATTTACGTCAACTCACCTTACAATGACACTAAAACATTTTTCCATTTAATAGCATCGATGTGAAAAGAGATTGCACAACATCCGATATCTGCTGAATCGACTGGAACAGAACAGCGTTGATACATTTTTCATGCGACTAGATTTGTAATTTGAAAGTCACCAGTGAGTTCGTGTGTTACGAGCGCCGCAAATCGGATTTAGCTTGAAGTGAAACTAAGTCAAACATTACGAGCCCACCTCTAGCGTACGTGAGATGAATAAATTCAACCACTTTAACGAACATGGAAAATAAAAATTGAAAACTTTTGGTAGGCAGCGTCGTTTTACTAAACGAACTTTACATGTTAATTTACTGATTAATTTGGTTTTGTTTATGTACCTTTTTTTTTTGTAACATTTGCCGACGGCTCCACAATACCGGCTCAATGTCCAATGGCGATGAAATTACTACTTGTTTTTGTGTGTCGTCATCAAAGTTTGATGATTTGTGAAGCGAAATGTTAATGAAAACCCTAATGGTCTGTCATTTCACTTACAAAAGATGTCATATAATTATTTTATTATTATAATTCGATTAAAAAATTAAATATCTTAAGTGTTTTACGAAATATTTGCGTCAAATTTCGTGGAAGCATGAGGTATTCGTTGAGATGTTAAAAGTATAATCTGAGAGATTTATTTTTTTATTTTAAAAGGTTCTTTCATGTTATAGTTTAAGTAAATAAAAATTATAACATACTTGTTTTCGATGAGAAATAGAACGAATTGTTAGCTAAAACTTATTTTTACAATAAGTAAATGTATGAATTAATTGTTAGTTCGTTAGTTCTCGGTATCACAAGTCAGATAGACAGAGTTTAGTAATAAAATCGATCGATATTAATGTCGACAACTATGTCCAAACGATGTGCAGTCACCTCAGCTCGGTCAGTGACACTGCAGAATCGCAAATATGCGTAGAAATTTGTTCAAATAAAATTGTATATTATTCGGTCTTTAGTTTAACAATTTGCGATGGAACGTTCTTCGTTAAACTCGGAAGGTATAATGAATTAATATGCAATATGTTGCTTTGATATTATAGATAGATACTCGAGGCCCTTTTTATTACAAGGCAACTCTGCGATATGGAGCCTTTAGCTAATTGGAGCCTTTCATATCGATATTACCTTCATATTTATAAAGCATTTTCTCTTTAATGTTTAAAGGAAATTTTAATGCGGTTAAGCTCTTGGGGGTCTGCGAGGTAGTTGATTTATGTGGAACCAAACACACTGCGATATAAATTCATGCTTTGATCATTTTAAACGGTTTTTACTGTTTATTATTGCACTGGCAATGCGAAACCAACTCACAATTGATGTTGTTCAGTTTCAGGGATTCGATATTCTTTATTAATTAAATTAAAACTTTCTGTTGCACACTATATTTTACTTCTTACACAGAACTACAAGCTACCATAGATAGTACATAAACTTTACAAAAAGTGTTGACAGACTGCAAAAAGATTTACGTATTTTAATAGAATTATATATTTAACAGATGTTAAAGTAACATTGTTAATTGCTAAAATTTACAACCTATGCTCCCAGACGAATTAGATAGGACAAAGAAATGGTCATATATTTAAGTTTTTTGATTGGTTTTTAGCGTAATATGAAAAACTATATTTCTTACAGAGCCAATTTCTATAGTCGGTAGTTAACAATGCAATCTCAAAGTCACCTTTTGCCAATCTGGCTCACTGTTCTAAATTAAAATATAATTGTGTATGACGATGGTGGCAATTGGCATAACAATACCATTCGATTACTACCTTCTACCTGTAAGACTGAAATAATTAAAATAGATTTGTAATTTTATTAACAAATACATAATTACAGAAACAAGATACTTATAGCATAGAGTATGCACGTACAATAGTCTCAAACTCACATACTATTCCGTCATCATCGATCCAAATATAAAGTCACCCTATAATCCTAATGTGTGACTAATGATCACCTCCGTAGTTAAGTAGGGTGTACACCGGTTTTCATGGGTACGCCACTCCGAGGTCCCGGGTTCGATTCCCGGCCGAGTCGATGGAGAAAAAGTTCATTAATTTTCTATATTGTCTTGGGTCTGGGTGTATGTGGTACCGTCGTTACTTCTGATTTGCCATAACACAAGTGCTTTAGCTACTTACATTGGGATCAGAGTAATGTATGTGATGTTGTCCAATATTTATTTATTTATTAATACACTGGAGTTTGGCAGTCACCTCAACTCAACTCAAATTCCTTTATTCAATATAGAAGCATTACACTTACTTATTGATAGTCAAATTAAACACTACCACCGGTTCAGAAAAGGAAACACCCTGACCTGAGAAGAAACGGCGAAAGAATCTCAGCGGGTTTTTTTTTTTTTGTCAATCTAATTAAATACATACACCTGCTAGTAACTTCCTGTAAACAATACGCATATGCAAGTATACTCCAACGATCCCATACAAGTTTAAGTTTTAGTTCTCCAATTCTCACTAGATAAATCCTAAACAATCTGTAAATTGTTCTCAAACGTATAAATATTTATACGTACCGGAACAACGAAATTCGTTAAGAACTAACGTCGAGTGAGCACTTCACGGAGCATTCATTGTTATGTCTGTGCTACTTCGTTTGTAAGATTTCAATTAGTTTCTTAAGATAAGTCGCATTTGTTATTAAAAAAAAATAACTATCGGTTCTTTTCTTAATTTAAAAACTGTTCTTATTTAATTCAAATTCAGATAAATGTACTTTAGAGTAAATTTTACTTGCTTTTAAATAATGTAATATGGAGAATTTTAGATTCAATAGTTTCCGTTTGATTTTAATCCACTGAGGTAGTTACGCTGGCCCACTTACGCGAATTTGGCCTGATGCTAAGTGGTCACTTTCGCAAATATACACTAGCTCAGTAAAATCATAACCTAAGTAGTTTATCGTAAATGCGCTGCAAAGCACAGGACTGAAGGTATTAAATACCTTGCACTTGTAATAACGCTTATACAAACCATAGCAAAAGTATTGATATGAACTGGTCTAAAGCCTGTAAATATATCGATTTTTTGAGGCAGTATATACCTACAATATATGCATATTTAGGTAAAGCATCAATCATTAAAATTTTGAAGCCCACGACATTATTGGATTTGATTGTGGTATTATGGCTAGTACAATACCTACGATTTAATATATTTTTAAGATCTTGTCTTATTTTGAATACTATTTTAAAATTACCATTAGAAAAAAACGCATCGTCGTCAAATGATACTCCTGATACAAATTTTATTGTTCGAGTATTTGCCAGAGTTCAAAGATAATATAAGTTATTATGTCAAGTGACATTATCTTCAAACGTAATGTGTATCAAGTAAGGCTACGCATCTGTCAAAAGCCGCCTTTAGTTCGCGCAAGGCATGTCTATGTTCCGAAATATCCACGTTTTCAGGTAAGCTAACATTAACCAAAATATTTTATATAATTTTATACGAACATACATACATATATTCATGATTACTTTATACTTATTATAATGTCCTACTGAACTGTGATATCGAACTATTCAACAGAATTTGCGGTACTCACGCGTCGCCGGTGCGGTTGCGGCGTCACGTACACGAAGCTTACAATTTCGGATTGAATTGGAAATTGGTATTTGTTTCACTCTCAGTGTCACTTAAAAAGTCAGGTCATGATCATGGCAGATGCAACTCTTTCAAAATAAAAAAAGGTGTGACCTCAGTCGAAGACCGAATAGAATATATCATATACCATAATAATACTTTGGTTTGCAAAAGTTTTAAGTATAAATGTGCACATAGTACATACAGTGCAGCAGTCAATAAATGGACATTAATTTATTTTTAAATTATTCATGAGACATAATTATCTCTTATATATGTTTTTGAATATTTTATACCCTGTTTTTACGTTTTATTTGAGCGCTTTTCGGTGTTATGTAATGGACGATCAGTCCCATGTGGAATACGAGTGACGCATAAGTGACTAAATTATTAATGTCTAGAACTCTGTTCCTTTTATTTTTTTATATTTTTACGTTATTAAAGATAAGAGTCGAGATGGCCCAGTGGTTAGAACGCGTGCATCTTAGCCGATGATTTCGGGTTCAAACCCAAGCAGGCACCACTGAAGTTTCATGTGCTTAATTTGTGTTTATAATTCATCTCGTTCTCGGCGGTGAAGGAAAACAGTGTGAGGAAACCTGGATGTGTCTAATTTCAACGAAATTCTGCCACATGTGTATTTCACCAACCCGCATTGAAGCAGCGTGGTGGAATATCCTCCAAACCTTCTCCTCAAAGAAGAGGAGGCCTTAGCCCAGCAGTGGGAAATTTACAGGCTGCTAATGTAGTGTGAAAATGTAAAATGTTATTTAAGATAAAATAAAGCAATATACATAAAAGTGTTATTAAATTTTTTTTTATAAATATGTTTAATTCCTGCTACCACGCGCTTTAACCCGAGTTAAATGTTAGTCCTCCGCCCCCATGAGTCGCAGCATTATAATCTTTCTCAACAAATGGGCCACTTAACGTGAAAAGATTTATTACATAATTTAACTTTTTAAAATTGCAATAGAGACACGTACTCTTAATTTGATTACGCGAGTATCATACTGAATAAATTTAATTATCATGAAATAACATTAATTAAAATCTGATCAACAGCGACGAGATAACCGCAAAACGGAGTACAGTTGCAATCATATTTAAATAAACTTATTTAAATATGATTGTATCTGTACCCCAGTTTTCCGAATTGAACAGACAGTCGCCTATTTATTTCCGACCAAAATAGAACAAATTTTAAAATCACATTATATAGATAATTTAGCTAGTGTAGGTGAAACCACAATCCTATACAGTAGAGTTATAAATACATAGAATTGACATATTTTTTATTATACCCTGTACAAGTTAGCTTGATCTTTTTGACAGATGTAAATTTTTCTAATCGTCATAACTTTGCAATAATTAACGTGTTATTTTATTAATGTAATGATTTTAAAAATTCTTAAAATATTAAAAAGATACATATTACACAAAAGTCCCTAAAGATTCAAGCGTTACTAACTGTACCCTAACTGAACCACCTATTTAAATTTGGCGGGAGGTCCAAAAATAACCCTGTAATATTAAATAGGTATTTATTATGAATATTGACCCGTCGTCGCTTATCTACCCAATGTTTTATATGTCTAGTGCAATAAAGAATTTCACACATAATACACCCACATCTCGTCACAGTTACAAGTTATTTTTTTTTTTTGGTCTACTAGATATTTTCTGTTTCCCATCACTAGTCCGTTTGTCAAAAAGATCAAGCTAACTTGTACAGGATGTAGTGACAGCGTAATGAGCTCTTGGTCTGCATATAAAAGTAAATATTCTTCAATTTGTTGTGAAATACTATTACGACAGGTTCAAGGTATAACGTAGATCGAATGGTGGGCAGCGCCATGATGGTGTAAGAAGTGGTCTATAGATCTAGCAAAGCCAGTGTCTATGGGTGAACGCTAAAGGCTTAACCATGTGTATCACAAATGAAAATGAAATAAAAAGTCTATAGTACTTACTTGTCTATGTAAGTAGTACGTTATTATAGTATTATATATACACACTAGTTTTTGCCCACGGTTTAGCCCGCGTGTTAGGGGAAGTCTTAGGTTTTCGGTATTAAAAAGCGTGTCGTTCCTTGGCGTTAAGCTTACATTATATTATAGATAGTCATACAACGTCGAAGAAATGAGGGCCGCCCGACTATAAACGCTTTCGTTTTGTACATATTTATTCTATGTATGTATATATCTTATTTATATATTGTTACGAGACTAGCCCTAGCCTCCATACGGATATTATAATTAATTATATCATTAATAATATCACATATTATAAATATACACAATTATTATTGTAATTAATTGATCAATAATTTGTACAACTTTAGTTAATATTATTTTATGGGATAATATTTAATACTGGCATGTAACACTATTTCTTATTTTAAAAATGATCGAGCTGTCATAAGGAAAACAATTGGATGATTGTGAGGGATTTGAAAAGATATATATAGAGATTGGAGCATCATTGTAAAAAACATAATTTTATTTTGCCATCCCGAACTACTGATATTACAATATGTAATATGATTTAAAATCGATATACACTACATTTGGTTATATGACATAGGTAAATGTACACAGTAATGCTGTTCATATGCGTTGCAAGAGTTCGACCTACACAGAGACATGACCAGTGTAACAAATAGCTTGGCGTAGATGTCTTGGCTGAATTCTGTCGAAAGAGAGCATGATCAAAATATATCTCGATTATTTCTTTTAAAGTAAATCTTTTGTTTTGTTTTTTTTTTATACACGACAAATTTAAGATGTTTATTGTTAAACTATTGTTTAATAATACAAAAATGTACCCCATTAAATTAGACTCTTTTAAGAGCACGGTTTTGAATCAAGAAATTAAAATATCAATTAAATTTAAGATACCGGATCTACGACAGCATTCGCATGTAGATAAGGACCGCTGTATATTGATAAGAACCGCTAAAAAAGTCAGTACAATTGAATTTATGTATTTTGTATGAAAATTCAAACTCCATTTTTTTTATCAATTTACCTTACATAAAATAGGTAAATTGTTTTCTTAATTTAATAATTTTATTTTCTTTGAATATTCCTTAAATTAATTTTACTAAGAAACGTCGACGTATTAAAATATTTATATATATGTACGTATATATAAAAAACTCCAACGAGAAACTTTACTTGATGGCTTGGTACACGGCAAACAGAAAAAAATAGTATTGTTGTGACAGTTTGAAGGGTAAGTGAACAGGGGGGAATGATTTATTAGTTCCTAAGGTTTGAGTATCGACGATGTGAGGTATGGTTGATATATCTTACAGTACCAATGTATATGGGCGGTGGTGATCAGTGGCAGTCAGTCTGCCTATTTGCAATGATCAAAGAAATAAATATAAAATTTAATTGAAACTTATTGAAGATGGTGTTTGTGCCAAAAAATACTTTGGTAGAATAATCAAAGGTTTCTATCAGAAAATGGTTTCGTTGATCTTATGTATTCCATCGATCAATGTCCCGCATAAGTTTCTTAGTTTACATACTTTTAATGACGGTAAATGTAATCCTTCATTCGAAGCGTGGCTTTGTAGGTAAGAGTTATTGTTACCAGGTGTCCCGTTTCCGATACGCGGGACGTCCCGATTTATAATAGAAATTGCATGAAATAATTCGACCAACTTATTATCATTCTTTATAAAAGAAATAAAAAATATTTTAATTGTTGTTTTAGAGTTTTTTTACGCCATGTTTTTTAATGGTATAGGTGGCAAACTTACAGGAGGCTCACCTAATGGAAAGTGACAGCCAAACCACCACCACCACGACACACTCCACCACGGCTTTAAGGTGCGTTGTCGGCCTTTAAGAATGTTGCTTTACTGCTATAGACTATAGCATCTGAAATACAGGTTTTATCCTGAAATTTTGTGTCACCACAGATCAACCACATGAAAATTCAGTAATTGCCCAGATTTGAACCTTTATATTGATATTTTCCATCCACTATCTCGGTAGTTATTTCTTTGTATCAGTTAATAAAATTGTTGTGTATAAAATATGACGGTTCCGATATTTGGATATAAAATATTCGATAAATTTCCACGCTTTCCAGTCGTTAGAGGTTGAGTGTGTTTATAAGAAGCGTGTCTGTACGTGCCAATGTTCGAGATCGTTTCTTATGCCTCGTACAATATACCGAGAACACTTTATTAAATCACTTTCAGACCAATCGTTTACGTTATCAAAACATGTACAAACAGTATGTTTTATTTATTACTATTACATACTGGTTTGACTACTTCGTTGGTCTATTGATTTGCTTACAGAGACATCCCGAGGTCGTGAGCTCATGGACTGGGCCGGGCCAAAAAATGTTATGAGGGTTTTCTGAGATATAACTTTCAATAGCAGCCGATATGTGGAGGATGATAGTATTGAGAGTCCCATGTCTCTGAAAGCTCAGGAGATATAATCCTGCCCGTGATCTATTGTATCTGGTTGTCTTGGAATGGCGTTGGATTATGATACTGATGAGCATAGACAGTGCAGTCTATATACATATATCCCAGTCCAGTTATTGTATTTACTATAGACACACACACATAATTATTGACTGGCAAAAATCTAGCACCACTTGGTGAGGGCTGCTTTACCACGTTAGTCTGGGATGGTACCACCCGTCATTTATTCTACCACCAAGCAGCAATAATTAGAATAGTTGTGTTTTGGTACAGGATAAGTGAACCAATGTAACTACAGGCACAAGGGACATCATCTCAGATCGCAAGGATGTTAGCGAATCGTCGATGTGAGGCATCGTTAAAATTATTTACGGCATCAATGTTTATGGTCAGTGGTGACCGATTACTACTAGGTGGACCATATATCAGTCTACCTAATCATGCTATAAAAAAAAACTACTATTTCGGAAAGGAACAGCTCAGACCTGAGAAGAACCGACGATAAAAACTCAGCGAATGATGAACGATCATAGCATTCCCAATGTGTGTTATCTTCTAAAAAGTCATTAGTTTTAAGACACATTCACACAACATTTTTTAAAATTTTATTATATGACATTTCTAAACGTTTCCTGGGATCCTCTAAATTGGCGATGTAGAATATCGCTTATAAATCTTACAGTACCAATTTGCGGTGATTAAGGTGACCCATTTGCCCGTCCGGTCCTGCTATTAATAATAAAAAATATAATAAATAATTTCGTTTCAAGTTACTGTGTCACTTTAATTTCAATCGCTTTGTTTGTGGAACGGGGCGATCGTACGAAGTTAATATGTGTGTGTGTGTGTGATGTCACACAATACAAAATAACTATTACACAACAAGTATAACTTGATTGATTATAGATATTCGCTAGTTAGCTCTTGTTGTTTGCTATTTTAAATTAAATTTTCTACGTGTAGTGTTTTACTAGTACTATGAAAGTAATGAATAGACTGTTTAATGAATTATGTAAAACAAACAAGTACGTTGAGTTAAAATGAACGCTACAACCGTTATTTTTAAAAATTGAAAGAGTTCAAAGTATTTCTATCTCAGCCTTATGTCTTTGTAAAAAAATAAAGGTAAATAATTAGGCGTTTTTACATTTCTATTTATTTTTTAATTTATTAAATGTGTTTTGAGTTCGTATCTGTAACCTTATAAGCCATTAGGACGACAAGATTTTATATTTCAATAATTAATTTCGACGAGTTATGGTTTTGGATATAATAAAGAGGATCCTTCCAGGTCGTAATTTTTAAAATTATAAGACCATCGTAAAATATTCTTATAAAGATCGTTTGATAACAAAAACATAAAAGACCGTTATTAAAAGTATAATTCAAAAGTAAATTTCACTAATTATAATCCTCGTTAAGTTATTCATACTCATTAATATTATAACGTCTCGTTTATCATATTTGCCAATTTTGATTAACTCGGCGTTAAATTGAAATCAATTATTATTATAAGAGGGAAATATTTCCGATGCGCGGCGCACGTGATCTTTTTCAATTGAGGTAAAGAGGAGGCAACGCTGAGAGCAGTTCTACGTTTCCTTAACTGTTAATCTTCTATTCTACGTTTATATTTTATGCATACTTTAACGTGACCCCTTTTCCGTTTAGAAATATTATCTTTTGTCGCCCATGGGGATGATACCTGAGTTTTAAAGCTGTTTTTATAACCAAGCACAGATTTTTCAGAGATTCATCAGGGTATGACCGACTTATAAGTTTATTTACTCGATTGTTATTATATATATATATATAACAATACAGCACTATTCCACTTAACTACTTGTATCTATAGCTATATCAAGGATGATTCCTATTCCGGATGATGAAAGAATTCTAACGATATCCCATACTACCAACTCTGTTCAGTTTAAATGTTATGGTGAAATAGAGAAACTCACATGTACACAGAAATACATACACTCTGAAAATATAACACTCCGTTTTGGGCAGTCGAGTAAAAAATACATTTTTTTTACACGAAGTCGCTTTTAAGCGCTGTGCAAGAATAAAATATTCAGCCAACAGACAAAATTGGAAACCTCCTTTGAAGAGAGTTCGATCTAAAGCTTGTAGAGTTGTTAATTTACGAACCACACTTCCATTTAATATCGAATAATGAATATATATTTTTTTATCTCTGAATGTTGTTTATTTAGGATATGAATTGTATTTTGTCGTGTATTTGAAAAGGATATTTTTATTTCTTTGTGCTCGTCGCGCTTTATACGGCGGGAAGGCGACAGGTGGTCTATAGTCTGTGAGGTCGTTTGTTTACTTTAAACGCGAGGGTCACATTGTTACAATACGTCAATGTGTGCGTTATATGTATTTGTTTATAACAAAAAAGATTACAAATTTATTTTTATAGTTTAGTTGAAGAATTCTGGATCTAAAAGGATGTAAACATCATTAAGTTTTTTAAATGTTTTTATTTTTTAAACAATTCTTCAAGCGATGGGTCGTGAAATATTTTTGAGTTTACAGATGTGTATAGAATAAGATTTCTGACGCTTATAATACCCACTCGTAGTGAAGTATGGTGGAGTTATCTTTGCTGATTTGGTTTCTGCAGTGATGAGTGATATCTGAAATATCGTTATAGTCGACGAAGACGAATTTTGTAGAAGTTCAAGAGAGATTATTCAAGCGTGACATATTTTAGTTCAAGAGATGGAGTTAAATTCATTGTTAGATTAGAAACTAGAAAAGTAATTTATTTGACGTGATTGTCGAGGCTTGAGATGTCAACACTGTGAATTTGGTCGACTATTGACCTAGGTTTTGATTCGTGTACATCTTGAACAGCGACTTTAAAAGTTAATAGACCAACTAGTGTTTATAATATGTTACTGTTAATTTCAGATTTGGAATTTTTCAAATACTGATATATATTTTTATGTCATGACACAATATATCATAATGTAAAATAAAATCACTTTTTATACGACAGACGAACACGAAACGGAAAAAGCAGCGTGGGCAGGCCAACTACTAAGCAGCCACTGGACGCGAGTAGCGTAAGAGCCGTTTTTGTGCAGATCTTTTGGGGGAGAAATATTGCATACTTTTTTAAACATTCATCTACTGAAATATCGGTCGGTATAGACTGAACGGTCTTTTTATTCAAGTCACGCTCCTTAAATATCATGAATAATTTAATTTTAGCATAAGCAACTAAAACGGAACGAAAATGATGATTCGGTATAGAAATATCAGTTGTTATTTCGAATATAATTAAATTATTTAGAATCACCAGCGTTGTGGTATACCAATACCAATTTAAGTTTTAGCGCAATAATTCATCGTACTTAGAAATTTAAATTAAGACGTTCCACAAAGCTTTGAAATGAAATATTATATTAATTGTAAATGTTATTTAGTTTATTAAATTTAGAACATTTTTAATACAGTTGTATCCTAAAATACTGTGTGAATACTATTAATGCTTTTTGAAAATCGTTACGATATCAGTACACAGTATTATCTCATATATCCCGAAGCTTCGTTCTCTTGGTAAGGCGATAATTTGGAGCCTATTCCATATTATTTCATTCAACACGTCGGTGTTCACACGATGTGTTTCTTCCCTACCGACCACGAGATTTAATAACAACTTAAGCACGAGAGAAAGGGTTTACCTATGATCTTTGCTGAAGATTCACGCGTTTCGTTCACAAGACCATAGCGGCTTTTTATAAACATCTATTAAAGTGTTCATATTTTTTTTTATTAAAATTTAAATATGCTGTACTTTATATTCAAATTCTGACACATATATAAATGGTTCTAACGCAGAAAGCTATTACGTTAACGTTTTTCTCGTTGCTTTATAATGCTTGACGGGGCTGTACTGTCTTCGTAGTTCATTAATGCTGCTACTGCCTTTTGATCTAAAGTCCCTAGCGTATATGTCTGTGAGTTCCAGATTCGAATCCCAGGAGGAAGAAATAAAGTTGCTGAAATCGGCTATTTAGCCAATTAATTCTCATCAGCAGCTAAATAGATGGTTATTTTGAAATTCGTTGCTTGTGCTGAAATTCGTTAAGTAATTCAATCAATTAGAAATAGTTTTATTAATATTAAGACTTGACTTGAAATAATATAATGGATACATTTCCATTTCCTTTTGGTATTTATACATTATTGGAAAAATTTATAATTATTGCAACTATGTTTTGATATAACATTTACTACTTTCTCGAAAATAACCAAAAGGACTTTTTAGTTACAAAATTAATAATATCTCAAACCGATCTTTTTTGGTGCAACTGTTTAAATATCTATAGCGGTACTCCATGGTAGCATGCTATATAACATATAATTTATTATTGTTATATTTGTAGCTCCACAAACGTTTTTCCAGTGCCTTGGGTGTAAATATTTTTAATTTGAATTATTTTTGAGGGTTGGTATTTAAATGCAATACAAATGTCTGTCAATATAAGTATCTGACTGCACAGATTTTAGACGATAAGGTTGTTAAAATATAATACTAAAAAACATAAATACCTATTTGGCTGTAACAATGGTAGTTATTTGTCCAATCCTTTGCGTGACTAATTTGAGTGTTTGAGTGTTAACAATAAAGTTTCGAGTCTAAAATGATTTCTGAAATTCTGTAGTTTTGATTCAATATTTTGCCTAAATGGCTTAGTTTATAGAACTTGGAATCTTAACCGATGGTTACGGATTCAAACCAACCAACCACAAGCATGTCTGAGGTTTCATGTAATTAATTTGTGTATATAATTCATTTCGAGCTCAGTAGTGAAGAAAAATATCGCGAAAATAAATGAATTTGAATATATTTTATGGACTACTTTGCCACCCAACACTCCTCAGTCCTCAAAAGGAGAAGAGGCTTTTTCTGTGAGAAATTTACAAACTGTTAATGACCTTTTTAAGTTATATACATTAAGATTTACCATGGGTTAAAACTTTTATTTTACGTCATCAATGACGGAACAAATAGTTAGTACTTTATATAGAAAAACTAGTCTAGTTATATTATACGTAGTTAGATGAAGCGACTTTCGAGATCTTTTAAATATTTATGCCTGAAAGCAACTTATATCGCATTCCATAAATTACCATGTATATTCTGGATACATTCTCTCTGAAGATTTTGAGCTACGGTAAGGAAGTAGACGTCTTAATACTTAAAAAGAATACGTTTAACTATTAAAAATAAAAATATAAGTTGTTTCAAGTATATTCTCTGTATTGTTGTGTTCCGGTTAGAAGGGTGAGTGAGCCAGTGTAATCACATGCACAAGGGACATAACATCTTAGTTCTCAAGGTTGGTGGCGCATAGGTGATGTAAGGAATGGTTAATATTTCTTACTGCGCCTTTGTCTATGGGCGGTGGTTACCACTTACCATCAGGTGGCCCATATGCTCGTCCGCCAACCAATGCCATGATAAATAAACATTATTTTATTGATAAAATGCAAGTATTTATATGTGAAGAAGAAACGTGTTATATTTATGTACCTAGTGAATCGAGCACTCGGATGTTAATAATAGCGAGGTCAATTCTTTTGTTTTTTTTTTTTTTTAATTTGCTGAATTTATATTTATTTTCGTTTTTGTAGTTGTTCACGACTAATAACCGAACCATCCAATGATAATTTGATCGTATCTGGTAACATTCTGAAATTATTCACCCACCGACAGGTGATCGGTCTGCGATTGTTGGACACTTAAGAGATTTTTTATTTAATAACACTATCTACAATTTGAACAATTGTCCTATTAATAAAGTTTAATTGCCCTTTAAAAAAGTGTACAAACGAACTTTATTCGGGTGTAAATTTTATTAAAATTCTGAATTCGTATTATAAGAAATGAATGAATACAATGTAAGGATATCTTCGTGAAATGAGTTGTTGGAACAACCACTCGTAGCTAAATATAAGTCGCAGCAGCACTATTGATTACCTGCTGGAGAGAGAAATGAGAATCTATCCAGTCGAGAGGGCGATTTATTTTCAAAGTAAGATATTTACATATAGGAAGGCTAACAATTAAGTGCAGTTTATGCTAGAATTGTTTTTTTTAAATGTCATTATTATATCAATACAAACGAAAAAACAAAACACTTGGAGATTTGAGACGCTGTAGATATTATGATTTTACCTCATTTTATTTTAAGAAAACCTGTTACATAATGAGGGAGGGAAAGCTATATATACATTTATTTGAATTCATATTTTATTAGATTTCTCAAAACGAATGTGTGTCATACACGCGTCCTGAGTCATGTACATTCAATTGTGGTCCCAAATACGTATATTGCCGTATAATAAAATTGAAAGCTAAATATAACAATAACGTTAGAAATCGTGCCTTCATAACAGTATGTATAAGATTGTTTGTCGAACGCTATCGGGCGTTCAGAAAGAAGCCATTCCCTCCTAACAAAAGAAGTTTTAACAAAAGTACAATCACAGTAAACGGTGTTCGGAAGTAAAAAGTACAATTCGGTCCTTCACATCAAAGCGTACACTGACCCAATTATGAGGGTAGTCACGCTCGTAATTGCGAAGCCCTCGCCGGATGAACGATTTGTTCGACGTTCCGTACGAGGGATTTTTATATAACCTGATATTGTACGCGATTATACCACGTGTCATGGAAATTTATACAAGCGACTAACTAGTATGTTGTTATAATTGCTAAGCCGACTGTTTGGTCTTGTATCTAGCTTGTATGTTCATGAGGTTCAGGTATCCAAGTTTTTAATAAAGTTTTTCTGTTAAGAAGTTGGATCTCGGTTGGATTTGACAAAATAACGAAAAACCGTTGTTATTCCATCCGACTACTCTCCGATCGTATCAGATGGTCGACCCACTGTTGAAGGAACACAATAGCATTTGTGTGTATCTGCGCACTGCAATTCCTTTTGCGCAGTTGACAAACCCCATTGGCCTTCAGAGTGAAAATTGGCCAAAAAATCATCAACATAATTACCAATAATAATGGGAACATTACTTGTGGAAATAAAAGTATAGTATAAGCAAAAAACACGTGTGAGGTTTATATAATATGAGCCTTCGATTAGGTTCGTATTGATAGTTACTATATTAAGATTTAATTTTTGAAGAAAAAGTTGAAGGTACTTAGTACCTGTTCAGACAAACTTGCCTGGTAGTTCGTATAGTTTTGCCAGTAAAAATATAAAACTTTTACTACATTGGCTTTAAAAAAATGTATTTATATATTAATAAATAGAATAATTTTTAAATCTTAAAAATAATATTATGGGTCTTTTTTTGTATTTCTTATTTAAAGAAAAAATTAATTACTCGAAATTTTACATTAAATTTTTGGTGCACACAGTAATATAATAAGTCACTTTTAAAAAAAAAATAGTGTTGATATTATACCTACTGGGTAATAGTTTAAATAAGGGATTTTTAAGTCACATGAAACAATGCTTATTAAATGTACACTGATATCATGTCGCGTTAACGGGCCAATAGGGACGCCGCCCAGAATACGCTGGAGGCGATCACTCTCCCTCCCCTGAGCTATGAGCACGAGGCCACTCCGATCCGCATCGAGGATGGTCATCGCAAGGCTCTTAAGGTAAATATTTCCGTTACCGACCGATTCCCTTAGGGAAACGATATTTTTTTAAATGGAGCCCTATGAAAACATAATAACATCAGATAAATTTAGGACAATGATGACAAAGTGAGCAAAAATTTGATTTGTACATTTGACCTTATAGACTTTTGTCTGTTATTGAATGTCATATTTAATATGTAATGTTAATTTAATTAAACGTTCAAATATTATTCAGGTATTAATAATTGGAGTGAATTAAATAAAATTTGATTTGATAGACTTTTACATAATCGCTGAGAAGGCTCTTATGACATACCAACACAAGGGAATATTACATAACACCTTAGCTCCCAAGGTTGTATTCGTATTGGTGTGATGGACGGAGTGGTTAATATTTCTTACATCGTCAATATCTATGACTGTGGGCATTTATCATCAGATGGCCTATTTGCCTGTTCGTTTACCTATAACATAAAAAAAAACTCTCAAAATAGGCCATATGACGATGCTACAGAGGTTTATGTTACAGAAATTGAAAAAAAAAAAAGACTTAACATGCCTAAAGCAAGGGCACAATGAGACTAAAAATGACATTGTATATTTAGGCTCTAAGCCGTTTAGGAATCAAAAGGACGTCAAAGTACTAGTTGCTCAAGTATTATCTTCAAATACTTCAATAGATGGGCATAAGAATATTTAATAAAAATCATAAAGGATTATGACTCTTATATTATGCGTAGAAGATTCAAAATTGCTTAATAGTGCATGTCGTATCTAAGAGGGAAACAGTTTATAACGTCCATAGAAGTAGCACAGTGATTTTATGGGTGGACGTAAAATTCGTCGGCTATCGTAGGAAATCGCCTTTGAAAGAATCAGCTCCGGCCGGGAACCGGATTTTTATCCGGTCCCCTGCGACTTTATTCGGAACTCTGTTCAGGGCTTATGGAACGTTTTCGTGGAATTTCGTTTTGTAGTCAAATTGGCTTACACTAGAACAAGTCGTATAGATTGGGTACCAGAAAATGTACTGGAATTTTAATATTTATGATTTTAATATTTAGTCACGTACATACGTATTACTTGATTCCTTAAATAACACCAAAGTGGACCAGATTCCGGGCTGTTCCTGAGAAAATTTCGACAGAACTCAATACCTTTTATCGGACCAACATGAGGCTTGAACTAGACCAACGAGGAGGTTGAGTTTGAGTACGACACTTAAGAAAGGTGGGTATTTGTTTCGTTTTTTTTTAATTCAGCAGTACAGTAGCCCGAGCTAATGAGCTCAATCAGAATAGACTTACCAATACGTTACGAACCATAAGATGATATGCCTCTTGCGTCTGCCAATGCAATTTCAAATATGTATTGGTATAATATTATCTTTACGTGTGTATCAACATTGCATGTTCGATACTAGAACCGCATAAAAATGAAGGAACTGCATAGCGAAGAGAAATACAAGTATGTAAGTTGATCGATGGTCGGCGCAGTGGCATCGCGTGTCGGTGCCGTATTTATCAGGCAGATAAGCACGCTACACTGTGTGCTTTAAACCAGGTCAGGTCTTGTATCTACCAATCTTTGAAGAATAGCTGTTGCAAGCGACTTATTTACCGTTGCATTATCGCTGCAATATTACGCTCTGTAGTCGTGATTATAATCAAGAATATTTACAATTTCAGAATTTGCATTTTAATATTGATCGTGCTATTTATTTTCTTATCTCTAATACGTATTGTCTTGCTTTATTTTTAGGAATCGAATCATAAAAGAACTCTCCGAATTGTAAATCAAATATCAAATCCATTAAAAAGAACTCACATTAAGTTCGTGGAACAAAGGTATACAATATAAGCGCGTAATACAACTTGTTCTTGATTATAGAACCCAGGTGGGACATTCTCTCGAAGTTATTACAGGATTACAGCGTCCCGCCTCGTTATGATTCGGATTTCCTTCAGCCATGCTTTATTTATTGCTTTATTTCAGTTTCTTTAATGTCTTTATTTTCGACGCAGCACGGCACATACGGTGATCGCGGATAATTTGGAGACAATAATTATGTCTTACAATACATGAGATGGTGTTGTTAAAACGTGTGCATTTTAACCGATTATAGCGGGTTCAAACCCCGACAAGCACTAAATTGTCATGTGATTAATTTGGATTTATAATTTATCTCGTGCTCGGTGGTGAAGAAAAACATCGTGAGAAAACTGTGTCTAATTACAATGAAATTCTATATTACATTTGAACAACCTTCTTCTCAAAAGGAGCGGATGCCTTAGCTCAGCCGTGGGTAATTTCCAGGTTGTAACAAAAAGGAATATTGGTAGTTTGTGTAGTAGAGCAAAAACATTCGTTAAAAGTATAATACCTCGCCTTGTTGTCTCCGCTGGGGACAGCAGAGCTGGTTCATTGTTTGCCCAGAGGATCGGAATTGCGATTCAACGGAGAAATGTTGCCTGAATTCTTGCCACCATTCGAAGCCGTCATGATTTGTATCTATTTTTTATTTTATAAATATAGTTAAGACATTAATGTTAATATTATTTTTTTAATAAAGTTGGTTTGTTTCTTTCTCATTTATGACTTTAATATCTTACCTTTTCTTATCTTATCTTACAAGTGGATTTTTTTGTTATCTGGGTGCCTCTAAGGCTTAGATACGATTAAAATTTATAAGAAAAGGCGGATAAGTGCTCTGAAATAAGAGTATCGTTGAAGAGATTCCTTCTAAATATTGGATTTGTAAGTGTATATTTATATTCATAAGAACATATGTATAATATGTAAATGGATTTATAATATATGATATACTTCGTGGAAGGCAATTTAGTCTGGGTACCTACCCAGAATTGAGTGAATGGTACCAACCACCAGATAATCTACCGCTAAGCAGCAATCCTTAGTAATTTTGTTTTCCGATGTGAAGGGTGAGTGAGCCAGTGTGTCTATAGCTGTATGGACATAACATCTTGGTTAGCAAGGCTCACATATAACCAATGCGTCAGTATTGGCGATATAAGGAATGGGTATGGGTATCATTTGCCCATTATATGCTACAAAACCACGTATAAAAATGCTTTATTTGATAGAAAATGATGAATGATTCCATTCTGATCTTACTTCAATTACTTCTCACAATAATTAAATTAAGCTTAAACGTAACTGAGGGACTATTCTTTATATCTATATCGATTATAAACCCGATTCAACTTCGACGCAAACACAACTGAATCTTACAGAGACCCCCTAGCCTCGGCGACAATTATGGTGGGAGGAGGAGTGCATAGCACAGACGCCTTCTATCCGGTATTCTTCGGCGAAGCGGGCCAGCAGCACTGTTCTCACACTTCCGCTCTGCAGCCTCCTTTTGAGACGTGATTTTTTCACAGAACGAGACCATCTCCTTCCAGCACCTCTCGCTGCCAATCATAGCGTTTGTCACGCTCGGCAGCGAGAGATCTCCATCTATATTGGCCGCCAGGGAATGGCGCTGAGGCGGCATGAATTAGCGCCCTGATATTTGTATGTCGAAAAATCAAAAAAATTTTGTTATACAATCAAAGGTATAAACTAAAATATACAATAAGTCCATTATATATTATTTAATTAATATACCTACTAACTGAATGGGTAGAAATAATTTACTACTGAGTAGTTTACTGGTCTCAGTATTGTACTTTCTCGGTAGATTTAATCTTCCAACTTAGAACAAATAAGCTAGTTCTATAGAAGTTTTATTTATTACTAGCTGTTGCCCGCGGCTTCATTCGCGTAGAATATGAATATATTTACAAATTAACTTAAAATGTTACGTTAATGTAAGACCTCTTTGTATACCATATGGGTGTGTATTTCAGCCCATAGGGTAGAATATCCAGAAACGCCTAAATACGTATTTACTCATTTTTAATCAGTATCCCAAAAATAACAGTTCATGTTTTTAACTTAAAAAATGACTGACTCCCCCATAAAAACTTTCAACCCTTATTTCACCCCTTTAGTGGTAGATTATCAGGAAACGATTAAATACGTATCTAGTCATTTTTAATCAGTATCCCAAAAATATAATTTTATGTTTCTATCTTAAAAAGTTACGGATTCCTATACAAACTTTCAACCCTTATTTCACCCCCGTAGGGGTAGAATATGCAGAAACTCTTAAATATTTATGTGCTCATTTTTAATCAGTATCCTTAAAATAAAGTTTTATGTTTCTAACTTAAAAAATGACGGACTTCCATTCAAACGTACAACCTCTATTTCACCCTTTTAGAGGTAGAATTTCCATAAATGTCATGATATGTTATTTTATAAGTGTAGATAATTTAAACAACCTAAAAAATAATCTTTCTGCTTCTAGTTCTAAAAATGACAATATTAACATTAATTATTACAAAAATAATTTGTGTACCAAATTTCATTTAAATCGGTCGAGTAGTTTTGGCGTTAAAGCGAGACAGACACACAGAGTTACTTTCACATTTATAATATTAAGTATGGATTAAGGGTTTATGTAAAAATTACTCAGTCAATTGCCATATCAATTTCACACTATAGGCTAGGCATATATTATTTGTTTATATGAATATTAAGCGAGGTAAGACTTTTTACCTAAATGTAGACGAAGTGAAAATTGACGGCACGGAAGCTTACCATGTGAACTCGGTTAGAATTGGAACAGATAACCAAAAATAAAATTTTAAATAGCTACTTTAAGGTCCTGTATAATAGTATAATTATTTTATATCTTGTATTGATGTGTCACAATCATCTAATATTTAAAAAAGCAAATGTGAAAGGGTAAAATATTTGAAAAAATAAAATCATTTGATATGAATGAATTCAATTAAAAGTTAAGTTAAGCGTTTTTCTGTAAATGAAATATTTCAATGAATACATATTAAGAAACGAGGAGACAATATTTTTGTGTGAAAAAAATATTAAACCAATATATATAAGATTTATACCAGAACATGCATAAAACGTGACAGGCATCCGGCATATAATTGTATATAGTGTAATATATTTTTTTTTTACTACAAAAACATAATGGCGTGTTAGCAAGCAACCCAAGCCTCCAATACGGCGCTATGTCATACGATGTCATAATTAATTATATCACATTATTATGTACTTATAAAATTATTGTTGTAATTAGTTGCTTAATAATTTGTCAAACTTTAATTAATATTATTTTATTTCGCATACTATTTGAGACTGGCACAAATATATATATTGCTTTTTTTAATTACATCGTTCTGTCACGATAAATGATTGGATGATTGCGAATTATTGAGAAATATATTTGTTGGAGAAAAAACGAGACGCTAAAACGGCCAAAATAAATACTACTGTGCAAATTCGGATCGGATTTCTAGTCGGCACTCAGTTTCATCGCGTGGAAAATTGCATTGCTTAATTGAAAAAATTGTAACGGTATTAAAATTCCGAGTACGTTTTTAATAAATGTGGAAACGTCTAAAGATTCTCTTAAGATTTTTTTAGAACCTACTTAGCGCTTTTGAGTGCATGCCAAGATAATTTTAATCTTCCGAGAGGCTTTCCAGAATACGTTCGACCCAACGCAACAGGTCTGCAAACTTGAAAATCACGTCTGCTGGCAGCTTCCCCTAACTGTTATTCTGTTTTTATCTCCGGATAGTGTTGCCACGCATAAAATTTCGAATGGATACAATAAATGTTTCGGTAGTAAAATGACTATCCAGAATTGAACTATGTTTTTATATAATCGTATTGTAACCAATTCTATCTGTATTTTCAAGTCCGATTATTTGAATTTTATAATTTTATTTATTTATGTAATTTTTGTTAATAAAAAGGTTGTTTATAAAGTAAACATTAAGTAATTATATGATATAATATTTAATAATATACTTTCATATAATAAGATATAGCACGTCTTTTTAATTCGTATGCGCATATTACCGGCAGGTAACAAATATATAATTACCTTAGTAACACGATATGTCCTGAAAAGTCATGATGGATGGTGAACCATCTGCTTGCAAGCGTTAATAAAGCCACTGAACTTTGCTACATAATCATAATTTTATTAATATTTGTGGATCAAGTAGGGCGGCTTAATTTCTGGAAAAATCTGCTTTAAAAAAGTTACTCCTCTAACGTAACTTTTTTGGTTCTGTTTTGAAAGAACTGTTTGTATTTCAGTTTAGGGTTCAGCATATTTTAAAAATAAAAAGACTGCCCCGTCTGTCTTTTGGTTAATTTACATGGCAACATTATTATGTTCAAATCTTGGATCGACTAATAGTCCCCATAGAAAGACATAAGAAGGATAAGAAATGTTAATTATTCCTTGCATCGCCAATGGGTCACCAACTTTGGGAACTAAGTTTTTATGTCCCTTGTGCCTGTATTGACTCTGACAAACTCTCCCTTCAAACAGGAACACTATTACTAACTAATTTACTAAGTATTACTGTTTTTAGTCAGACATTTTTTTTTAGCGCGGAATTAGGAAATTGACAGTTTACTATGATGAGCAGCATTATATATTAACAAGTTTAGAGAAATGTGTATTTTTGTAAATTTAATTTTTATTATTATCAAATAATATTTAAAATAAATTCCTATTCTTTATAGAGACTAGACATTAGCAATGTTAAAGTTTTGATATAAAATTAGTTATTCGATAACACAGACGTGAAAAGTCAGGAGGGATGGATGGTTTTGCTCGCTACTCGTGTATATCGCCCAGTCAACGGTTGACGGCTTCTGTATTAATAGAATGGAATATTTTACACAACAACGGTTCAGGTGCTAAGCCTTGATAGATACTAGTACGATGTATTGATTATTAGCAAGCTAATTGGTACGACTTTTGAGTGTTGAACAACAATTTTCTTTGAAATATGTTATATAAATCTACTTAAAGATATAAAAGACCAACGTTATTCCTACTTGTAGTAACTGGACAAATTCACAACCAATTAATTAATCATAATTGTTCCAGCGTGTAGGAGAACACACACAGAAATATTATATAAATATATAAAGGTCGTTGCACTCTAGAAGTTAAGGTTCGAGATTTAATTTAATATTAAAATAAAGATATCCTTTAGCACCTATCTCCTTAGAACCATACATTCAATTTCATAGCTTAAATATTATTTTTTGCCAACATGCTAAAAACTCGTAAATGTATGCAGGTCTGAGCCGGTCTAAAAGTACATACGAGCGCAAAAGTGCTTATGCAAATGCGCCCTGCTTCAACGGAGCTCGTTTGAAAAAATAAAACTCAACATTCCCCAAATATTGCATTGTAAAACGACATAATATACTTATTGTTACTAACACGGGACAATATTACATTTGCATTACAAAACACTTCTCGTGACGACAGTACTAGCACGACAATTAACGCTCACAAAAACAAAAGACATCTAATTGGCACCTTTGAAAGTATTAGCTCCTTATATCTTAATGGCTCTAAAGCGGTATAATGTTCTGCAAAAGTGAAGTATTCCATATTCCAAGTTTAGACTAGTAGCTTTTTGTAAAGAATATGTTGGTATATTTCTTTCATTTCTTTTAATTTATTTTAGATTGGCTATAAATCTGAAACAAAAAAAATGTTAAGAACCAAAGAATATAAGTTTTAAAATAATATTTGCTACCCTATGTGAAAAAATAGTAAACTTTTTCTTGGTGGTAGGGCTTGATAGGGGTGGTTGGTGCAAGCTCGTCTGGTTAGGCGCCATCCACATAATTATATTTTACTCCTTATAAAAAACTTAGTATAGTTGTAAGCCAGTATCACTACAGGCACATGGGACATATGTTGGGAACTAAAGTTGACAACGCATTGGTGATGTAAGGAATGGTTAATTTTATTATTCAAACTACAGGCGGAAGTGACCACTAACCATCAGGTGGTCCTACCTATTTAAAATTACTTACCTATTTTAAATTTAAAAAAAAACTCACCATCTTCACCACAAAGCTCAGTGTATTCCAAAAGATCTGTGTCTGGTCTCGCAAAGCTGAAATACAGATAGTTTTTGGAAACTCGAAACGAGAGGAGCCGTAATGTAGGCGTCAGTTGCACGCTAGCTAACTTGATGTACTCATTTTGATTAGTGAATGGAATGTCTTGCCAGTATTTTGAGCTAGCCGGGCTTCTCTCTTTGAAACTGAAAGTTTGTAATATTAAAACAGGTATTAGATAAATATATCGCAAAAGCCCTGAGAGGTGCTAGTATGTTTTTCTTATAAGAAATCGGATTTGAATCAAAACTTTGAAAGGTTAATTATATAACAGAATTGTCTTTTTTATTTTGACCTGTATCTGTGTTCTCATATTTGATTATTACTTCATATAGTAGCGGCTTTACCCGCACAAAAGTTATACAACTTTAATTTCAGCACAAACCGTCACCTTCCGTTTTACTCCCTCGAGAGCTCAATAAAAAAAATAGCTTATATCTTTCCTGGGGCTCAAACTATCACCATACCAAGTTTTATCTAAATCGGTTTGCCGTTGTCAGAGTGAACCGGTTACTAAGAAAGCAAAAGACAGACAGATAGAGTTACTTTCGTATTTATAATATTAGTACAGATATGTCGAGTTTCATTACTATTTCTCAATCCGGTATTAATCTTTTGTGATATAAAATAAATATCAAATGCACGTGACATTTACCAAATGCCGTATGAGATAATATTTTGATATTACGCACTCATAAAAGCATTTGTTTCTTGTTTTTGATTTTATAATATAGGTATATTTACAAATAGTTATTACGAATGGGTATCCCAAATGTCGTTGAATTTAAGGCAGCCTGTGTGTTATGCTGTATAAATTAAACTTGCTACATGTTTGGTACAGGTAGATGTCCCTAAGATTAGGGCGCCATAAAGTTGAAAAATTATGACTTACATCGTGTTACATGCATGGAAATTATTATATTAAAAATATTAAGGTTGAATAAAATAATAAGATAAGTATTACCAAAATGAAAAAATCCTCTTTAATGCACCAGAAATTTTGACCGCCATCTTGACAAATAATTTTTTGACAAAATATTTATTTTAAATGAAAAAGGTCATCTGTCACTGAGTTTAATTGATTTATTTCCGTCCAGTCTGGTTACTTAAAAGAAGGCATTACATTGCAAAATTTATGTTGGCAATTTGATTGCTCTAACGTTTAGGGTTACTGGTAGTCTTGGTAATATTTTTGTTAAAAATTAAGGGAAGTAATAAATATATTATATTTGTTTATTTAATTATATATTCAAATTCTTGTTCTATTTTTTTTTTTCATAAAATCTTTGCATTTTGTATCAGATTTTTATAAAAACAAAGCTGTTTTTAGTATTATTACTTACTTTTATCCTTCATCTTAATGTTTTCTTTCTACTTAGTTTTGTTTTCTATTGAATCAGAAATAACTTATAACATAAAAAGAAAAAACATCTAACTATTCTTCAGTGGTTTCAAAAGAAACAAAATTATTGACTGATCTTTCATATTTTTTTTTATTTTCTAAGAGATACAAATTTCCTATAATTTTCCTAAAAGAACTGATATGAATACCAAGCATACCGAGTTGAGTATATTTACGTCAATAAACACGACCTGGTATTCCTTTTTATATTCTGAGTGACATAATGAAATTAACAACGAATCACGTTGTTTTTTAGAAAAAAAAGGAAAAAGGATATGAAGCAATTTTAAAAACGGGCGAGTAACGAAAAAATTCTCATTACATAATGTCAGGATCAAATTTTCCCCTTTGAAATGAATTATTTAACATTTTTGTGTAGACGAAAAATTTCAGTTCTACCCTCGAAGTTTAATTTCTTAACGGCCTAACAAAAATAAAAAAAAATACCGAAAACGTTCACTAATATCTAGTTACGAATTCTGAAAATGTGTTGAATTACCCTTCGTTATTGTCATCGGGGCCGGAAATTGCGGGAAAATTTTTAAGGCTTAAGAAAACATTAGGGTGGACTTCTTTCCTTTTACAGTGTTTTCATTTGTCTTGTCGACTGCTTCGTTGTCTAGCAACTTGGGTGCAGACCTCGAGGTCCAACTCTGGTTCGGATCAATAAAAAGAAAAAAAAAATCATATCTGTACAATAATGACAGTGACATACGACTTTTTTTTTTTTTTATAGTAGAGGTGGCAAACGAGCAGGAGGCTCACCTGATGGAAAGTGACTACCACCGCCCATGGACATCTGCAACACCGGGGGGCTTGCAGGTGCGTTGCCGGCCTTTCAGGAAAGAGTACGCTCTTTTCTTGAAAGACTTATTACAATTAATACCAAAACAAATAAATTGAAAAATTAGCAAGAGAATGAATTTCCGCATGTATTCAAAGAGAGGCAGGCAGTCTCATAAAAAGTGTTCCTCTGACATTGAATGTCAAAAAAGTGGTTCAATTACAATTGAACCACATTTTTTATGAACGTTCGTAACGCATTGAACATTTTACAGTTTTATTTTAACACGAGAAGCAAAGATGGAAATGATGAACTCGTTACCTATGCTACGAGATTTGTTTATCATAACACTAAAAGTTCTAAAATTTTGAATTTTAATATATATAAAAGTCATTTGAGACCCGTAGTAGCGTTACTACCTACTAAAGGATGTACGGAAAGTTTTAATTCGCTTTGGGAGTGAAATAACTGGCTTCACGTCATTTCATCCAAATATAAAACACTAGCTTCCGCCCACGGATTTATCCGCGTGTGAGTTTGGACTGTTGGATGAAATTCTGCCAACTTTTGGCATCCGTATCTAACAACCCATATTGGAGCAACGTTGAGGAATACACTCCATTCTCTTCGTGAGGAGAGACCTTTGCCCGAGAATTGCACATTTAATGGATGTTATTTAGTTATCAAATAGTTAATCTACGTAAATAGTATGCTGAGGGATAATTTAATCGGAACACACCACGTGTAAGTATTGAAGTTTCTAGTCGTTAGGATAATCGATGGAGCCGATATGAGGTCCAATAAACAAACTTGTTGTCTCAAGGGTTGTATTGGAGTGAGGCGATCTTAACAATTAATTTAAACCATATTTCTATTATGTTAACATTTTAAAGGGAAAGGTTATATGTTCTGTTAACTAGACAGGGGAATTTGAGCTTAATATTATATAGGTATTATATACTAGAATTTTTGGTTGCGGTTTAGCTTGGAAAGCGAAATAAATGTATTAATCAATACATTGAGTTTTCAAGTGCTTAATTTCCCGGCAACGCATCTGGAAGCACCCGGTGTTGTATAGACTGGTGGTGAATATGGTGGTAGTGACTTTCAATCAGGTGAGCCTCCTGACCGTTTAACAATTACACCATAAAAAATATACATCTCGTATACCCATTTATATCCAAATACATATTTGTTGGATGTTATTCTGCCACATGTTCCAGAATCTAATCTGTGTTGGAGCAGTATGATGGAATAAGATACAAACGTTCAGGGGAAAGGGTTAATAGACTATTTTTGTTTATGTTTACCGTTAATATGATAAAATAAAAAAATCCTTGTTTTGATAGAGCAACTAGCTGATAGAAAGACCTACTTTCGTATTTATAATATTGTATAGATTTAAGCTGATATTACGCAATGCCGTAACAAACAAAACTTTGTTGCTTCAACCATCGGTCGGTAACAACACGTTTCAATGAAAACATTTTCATTACGGACACTACGGAACTGACCCGCTGACCTGGATAAGACCTGCACAATGTTTTACACCCGATATTCAATACTTGCAAAACTATTGATCATCGACTGTGCTAGCTTTATTTAGCTCTCATTTCAAAATGACTGGAATGGATCTGTTTTTTTTTTAATTAGAGTTTTGGCTAAGATCTGCTTTTTCAGGTTGACATGTGAGTTTTTTTTGTTGTTATTTATAACAATGATTGAATAGCGTTAATAGTGTAGTGGTTCACGTGCCGTCATGCGATGTAAATAGTTGCAGGTTCGATCTTGACCCCTTGGGCTATTGTCGTTTCCATTCACAACAACACAAGTTTTAAGCTAAATTGGAAGGGTAAATAGGAATATTAGTAATTCCTTAAAAAGAGGCATTGCTACATTAAAAAAAAGATTGAATTATACCTATGTTATTTATGTATATTTCTTTGTCAATAAAGTTGAAAAAAAGGTGATACATGCCAAACAAATGTCATTCAACATATAATAGATATTATTATATATAAATATTCAATATTGTAAACGAAAATAATTTGTCCCTTAAGGAATGTTCCATTGGAAAGTTTCTAATGTTGGTGGAACAAATACGTTATAGTACAGGTAATATGTTACTATATACATGTTTTCAGGATATGCCAAGGTTAACTGCATGGACCAGTAAACGAAACACACACACACACACACACACTAATATAAATAACATATACATATATAAATGTGTTATATATATATATTTATCAAAATATATTTACTTATTTATTGTATTTCTTTAATTAAAAATTCTTACAAATGACATCATATTTGATATTCCACATTTGGTAGACGTCCTGTGACGAGTGCCTTTTTTAAGTCAATCACATTTGATAGCATTTTTAGAGGTGACGTCAGAATATAAACTAATACAACATTTATTCAAAACTAAATGTAACCCTATCGTTCAGTGATATTTGATTTTCGCTCAGTGATTAGTAAATACGATGTAACAAATATTTGGTATCAATGAATTATCCTAAATTCCAATCACAAAGCTATAATTGGCGTGATAGTAATTAACTAAATACATGGCATCATACATTTTACTTCGTCTCTTATACATTTTCATACAGATGTCATAGTGTCGGTGATGCCTTCTTATTGACACTACTTTTAGGGTTCCGTACAAAGGGTAAAAACGGGACCCTATTACTAAGAGACCCCGCAGACCACCGACTTTATATCGGCCGATAGTTTGGTCGGGTTGGCCTGCTAGTACGCACACCGAGCCAACTAAACTGTTCAATCGGTGATGAGTGCGCAAACTATCCAACAGTCGGCCGATTATTCTTTAACTATTTGCTAGTTTCTAACCAGCTGTTGAAAAGAGTGGTTGCATCGCACTGCACAATGAAAATTAATAAAATATTGCATAGAATCGTTATTATTGCTCTCATACACCGGAGGAGGAAAATTAACAAGAGAGCCCGAGAGTATTGGGTGCATCCTATCTTTAGTGATAGATTATTAAATGAAAAATTTTACACTATGCACTCCAAATTACTCGATTACCCGAAAAAAAAATTCGCCTTTTATCCAACGAGCATAACTTCAACGAACTTGTCAAATTAATTGGACCAGGAATAGCGAAGGAGGATACAAATTTAAGACTATCTATACCCGTGGAGGAGAGAGACCTGTGAAGGAACGCCTTAAATGTTCCACGTTCACTCGTTTCATTTCATAGATGAAATAAAATTATATAAAATACAAATCGTTTACTTCAGATCAAAAATTTATACCCATAATATTTTGTTAGTAATAAAATTACATAACTATATTGTTAGTATATAAATAATTTGTTTATTATTACGAAAACATTACACATTTAAAATAAAACGACTATCACGAGAACGAACGAATATCACCTGATATCAGAACAAACACGGGAATCGCGCGTTCCATTTCACGCATGAAATAAATAACTGCATAAAATAAAAATCATTTATTTCGGATTAAATTTTTACATTCATATTTTTTTAGTAATAAAATGACTTAAAGCTATTGTAAGTATTTACTTTTTTTTACTTATTATTACAAAAACATTCATCACCATGAAAAGGAACGCGCGAATGGCGCCAGAACTGAAAATTCTGCTGTCGTATCTATTTAACGTAAGTAAATATTATTTCGATGCATTTTTTGAGAAAAGAACTATGGAGATATTATTGAATTCAAACCAATACTCTACCAATTCTACCATTATTTGCCTATTTCTTGGCCACGTCAATAAAGTACTAAAAAATGTATCGTACCTTGATTTATTTTTCGACTTTTTCGCGTTTTTCGACTTCCTCGATCAAAGTTAATATCGAAGATTCCGCAATAAGTGATTGAGAATTGGGCGACGCCATTTTGCAAAACACTCGCCGCGGTCGACCATTGGCTGTCAAAGCTCGGAGCGAAGTGTACTATCGGCTTAGTCGGCCGACTGAAAAATCGTCGTGTGTGCGCGTGTGGTAGGGAGCCAATACTGATTATACAGTCGGCCGATAGTTTGCCGATAATTTAGTAGAATTGAATCGGGAAGCCCATCAAACTTGTTTATCGGCCGATACCAAATCGTCATAGTGGCGCATCTGCGTACTGATTAAGCACCCGACCAAACTATCGGCCGATAAGAAGTCGGTGGTCTGCGGGCCGAAGAGCCGAGATGGCCCAGTGGTTAGAACGCGTGCATCTTAACCGATGATTTCGGGTTCAAACCGAGGCAGGCACCACTGCATTTACATGTGCTTAATTTGTTTATAATTCATCTCGTGCTCGGCGGTGAAGGAAAACATCGTGAGGAAACTTGCATGTGTCTAATTTCAACGAAATTCTGCCACATGTGTATTCCACCAACCCGCATTGGAGCAGCATGGTGGAATATGCTCCATACCTTCTCCTCAACGGGAGAGGAGGCCTTAGCCTAGCAGTGGGAAATTTATAGGCTGATTATGTTTATGTTTTATTATGGTCTGCGGGGGCTCTAAGACTTCGCTGTCTGTCCGTCCGCCTGTCTGTCCTGTGTTTATACTATTGTATAAATATTCTGACAAGTAAATTATTCAAATCAAATCAAATAATTTTTTATTCAAGTAGGCTCATAAAAACAATTTGAATCGTCATATAATAGTGTTGAATTAAATGCAATGTTCCGGTGCAGTCGGTGCCAGTGAGGCCCACATAGCCACACGTCAAATCGGGGAAACGCGTAAATGGGTTTTTCCAGCAAGATAAAAAGCGGTAGATGGGCAAATGGGCTACCTGTTGGTAAGTGTTCACCACTACCCATAGACGTCGACGCCCTAAGAAATTTTAACCATACGTTACATCGCCAATGCGCCTCCAACCTCGGCACTGAGATGTTATGTCTCTTGTGCCTGTTATGTACTGATACTTAACATTTTACTAGTAAATAAAAAAGTATATCCAATCTTTAAAGCGCTCGAACAAAACAAACAAATTTAAAAATTAGCAAGAGAATGAATTTCCGCATGTATTCAAAGAGAGGCAGGCAGTCTCATAAAAAGTGTGCCTTTGACATTCATTAATAAGTCGCGCTTAGCCATTCAACAGTTAACTAGGCACTACATCGCAGCAACAAAAGTCTTCATGGTATATTCAGAGCTTTGTTCTGAAGTGCGAATACTTCTTGACATTAACCGCCGTCATTACGGATTCGTTTAATAAAATGTTTAGTTTTCCTTTTGTTTTTGATGGTTTCCGTGATAAATTACAGTTTGTTTACACTCAATTACCCATTGTCAAAGACAATTATAAAATTGAATAGACGTTTTGTTGAGATTAAATTATTTCGTTTTAAATCTTATATATTAAATTTAAGCTGCCCTGCGGTTATAACCGCGTTGAACGTTCCTGTTCCGCCCACTTGGGTCGTAGCTTGAAGTTATTTGTGTGATATAATATTTCTCAAATAAACGTCTGTCTAACTTAAAAATATATTTTCAATCGGAAAAGCGAAAAAAGATCATATTATTTAAACAAACCGTTTCTCTTGTTCAAAATATTCGTATAGACGAAACATAATAACATACTAAATAGTTTGAACGTTTTGTTTAAAATATCGTTATATGATTCTTTTCGTGTGTATGTCATTGCATTTCTCCAATACGACTGGATCGATTTTGTTTCTTTTTTGTGTGTATTTGATGGTTTAGATTGGTCACGATAGGCAAAAGAGTCTGAACGGCTCGTATCGTATATTGTTGTTTTTAATTGAAGTTCAAAAATCCAGTTATGTTGTAGATAATATTTTATTAATAAGGTATTTTTTCCTCTCGTACGATATGTATTTGTTATTAATTTATCAGTCAGTGAATATGTTTTTTCTTCCATCACCAATGCGCCACCAACCATGAGAACTAAGATATTACGTCCCTTGTGCCTATAGTTACACTGGTTCACTAACCCTTCAAACTGGAACACAACAATACTGAGTACTGCTGTTTGGCGGTAGAATATCTGGTGAGTGGGTGGTACCTACCCAGACGAGCTTGCACAAAGCCCTACCACCAAGTAAATATTATTGTATCTTAGAAAAGAATACATCTTTTCATAAAGTGTTTTACGTACAAAAGCAACCGCGTATCATTACCTCCCTAAATAACATAATGACACAATCCATTATCTTATTATTTCGTCTGCACATTAGTATTACATAAGACGTATTAGTTCTAAGTATAATTCCATATTATATAACCATTACGTTCCCATGGTTTCTACGATATTCTGTGTATTTTAGCACACAGAATGTAGGTTGAATTTGTAAGTAAATGACAGCAAGTTTTTCCCATTAGACTGGTCGACTAGGGCTCCTACAAAATGTGCCACTAGAGTAAATATCGAACTTCTTACCAGGGAAATTATATGGAGCTCCATAGCCATAACCGAAATCGTAACCGAAGAAGATAAAAATTTGTTTATTATAATCATTAAATTTAATGTACTTGAAAAGAGTAGCTAAAATTATTTTTAAGGTTGTTTGTGTTTTCTGTGTTTGTGCAAACGATTACCTTGTAATTTTGTCCTTAAAAATTTCTATCTAAATATTTTATCTAATATTCGTATCTGTAAAAATCTGATATAAATTGGTATCCGTAACCGTATTTGAAACCGGTAAAGTATTATTTACATATCCGTTTCCATATCCAGATCCGAAATAACATATCCATAACAACCTGCTTCTCACCATTCAAACAATACCATAGGATAACAATAAAACGAAATATTGATTGCGGTTCAAAGAACTGCCTTTGTGATATGCAATCCCGCTCAAAATACTACCCGACGTAATAGAAAAATTAAACGCTATAACACAACAATAAAGACCAGAAGACCATCGTAAATAATGCGAATTCTTTTATATAATAAAATAGCTCGAGTCCTTGATGCTATAAATGCATCTTTGCTCACAATTGCGTTAAAACAGCTAGAATTCTTCAACCCTTTATTAATGTGACGGGTGCTTGTATGCAATTATATTAAATAGTTCACATTTTTGCTTTTCAGAAGATCGGCGCTTGGCGACATTGTTTGAAACGTTATTGGAACTTTATACGAACACTAAGATACGCAAACGTTTTATATAAAATCATATGTTTTTTATAAAATGTTCAGGTTGACAGGCTTATGGGCCACCCGATGGTAATTTTAGTCATTCCTTACACCCCGAATGCGCCATCAACCTTGGGAACTAAAATGTTAAGCTCCATGTGTCTGTAGTTACACTGCCTCACTTACCTTTCAAGCCAAGACACAACAATACCTACTACATATTATTTAGCGCAAGAATATATGATAAGATGGTTGTACCTACCCGGACAGGCATCAACAAAGGCAGGCAGGAGCTTCACCTGATGGAAAGTGACTACCACCGCCCATGGACATCTGCAACCTGTAACACCAGGGGACTTGCGGATGCTTTGCCGTTCTTTAATTCGTCAGTCGTTATGTATAATATTATTTTTTTTGTACATTATAATGAGCCGAGATTGCTCTGTGGTTATAAATGTGCTTTATTTATATTTATAACTCAACTATATACCTAATCTACAATATTTTTACATACAACAAAAGATACACACACAGATCAAATGTATGATGATAATTTTTTTTGTGACGTTAATGAAGAACTTGAATAATATTCACGGCTTATGAAACTGCCACAAAGGCTGCATGTCATGGCTCAAGTGATCTCTCCGCGGTAGAATCAACAGTTATCAGACACTCGCTTTGACTGCTGGGATGTTAAACGCGAAATTTAATGCGCGTGAGTGATTAATACTTCTTGTTTATTATTGTTTTATACATTTTGAATATGCTGTCTAGTTTATTGGAAAGGTTAAGAATTTACTATAATTCTATCTGAGGTCATACGGATATAATTTAGCCTACTTTTTTATAAGATTATTCACTTGATGGTAGGGCTTTGTGCAAGCCCGTTTGTGAAGGTACCACCCATTCAAGTAATATTCTACCGCCAAACAGTGCCAAACTTGGTATTGGTTTTTTCTGGTTTGATAGATGACTGAGCGAGTGTAGCTACATGCACAAAAGAAAAAAACATCTTAGATCCAAAAGTTGGTGCATATGGTGATATGAGGAAATTTTTAAAGTACCAACGGTTATGGGCGGTTGTGACCACTTACCAAGAAAGAAGACAGAGTCGGTACCACTGGTTTTTTGCTCGGTATTTAGGCGTACTTGGCGCTAGTGAGTTCCAGATACGCCTCGGCTTCATATGGGGGATAAACGTTAATGTCTTTTTTCTAGCGAGATAAAAAAGGTGCTCACGTTGTATACAATTAGATGTAGCATATATAATGTCACAACTTATTGTTACAATGTAGTAATCTTCATCGTGTACCTTGTATCATATGTGGATAGACCAATTTTGTATAAAAACTTACATTTAAAGTGAGACTAAAGAAATTTATAAAATTTTTATAAGGTGGAATCACATTAACAATTTATAAAACGATGGACAACTAACATTTATATTAAATTAGTATAAATAATGATACAAAATTCAATACAGGGTAAAGGAATGGGAAACATAAGGTATATTTTATTGTATCTGCTAACACAGAGTTGATTTTTATTTGTTTAATCGGTATAAATTATAATGAATTTTAAACCATGAATGGCAAAGTTGCTATCATCGAAACGTATGATACATCATCCTTTATATTAATTGAAGCCATTTTAAAATGTATGCAATACTGTCAAATATTCACAAAGAAGACAGGAAGTTACACTTCCGTGCCTTCGGCGTACGAAAGAGAGAAAAGACGGTCCTTGTTATCCATCGGAGTGAGAGAGTAAACACGAAGTAGTTTTGCTGAGCATCAGTGAGGAGAAAATCATCATAATAGCTTCTGTTCGGTTGCCTGGTTTCCAAGAATGGAGACAGTGGCCGAAACATTCCATAGGGAGTTACGATTATGGGAATGTGTGTCTATGTCAAATTATATGTTATATAAATCGAGAACATTGTACTTTATATACATATAAAAATATTTTGTATATATATATATATATACAAATATTTTATAATGGTCGGATAGGCACAGCTGCGCGACAACTTGGTACTCATCATTTCTGAAACTCATTGATAAAAGTTTATCGAAATATTTTCGATCAAGAGTTATTAATTACTCTACTGTCGTACTTTTATAATTTAAAATATTCCGAAAGTAAATAATAAAGGAGTAAATTAAAATTCTCATTATTCTCTTCTCTCTTGGAACGAAGAAATAAATATCGATAAATGATCATATTTTTGATTAATTAACCAAACAAATGTTTTGAAATCAACGAAGTATTACCGAAATAAGTTCCGTTATAACTTTTCATATTTCCCCGCATTGAGATATTTTAAGGGCAAATGTTTTTATGTCTTTTGTTGGAAAACGCGAGAAATGCATTAAAGGAGGAACAAAACATTGTTACAGCTATGGAAGACGGCGTTATAATACACCGGCTGAATGTGTGTCTCCCATGGAAATGTAAAGAATAATAAAATAATGTCTAAGCGTAATATGAATTTCTGTTTCAAGGGTAGTTTTGTAAGCGACACCATTACTTATCAGATTTTATAATTCCTGATTTATTAATATTTATATATATATTTTAATTAGCTCAACTTCATATTCAGTTAAACTATGTATACGTACCATTAAAGTTATAATAAGCCTACTTTTATAATTTTCTTGATAATATTAGAAGATTTCGTTTTCAGAAACCGATTTAATTGTCATTATTTACTAGGTATTTTCTGTCACGTACCGGAAAATTATGAATCAATGCAGTATGTACCCTTTTAACCAAGAATTACAATATATAAGCGGGTTGCTTATATATTGTAACCTGCTCACCTTTGTTTGCAAATTAAATATTCATAAATATGTATTAAAATCTAATTATCTTAAATGAATATACTTTCCTGTTAATTCTAAATGTTGCTCTCGAATAAAAGTTAACAAGAGTTTAAGTGCAACGGTTTACACGTCTTTTATGATATTTTTGCACTAAAAGTTTCCCACACAGTCTGTTCTTTTTCCTTACGAAAAGAATCATTACAAATAAAGTAGTACAGTTTATTTATTGTATTTGATTTATATAACGTTATTTCTTCTAGCGTTGTTTTAAAATAACGTCTCATTTTGTTATTACGTTAAAGGAGTTCGTGATTAAAGAAAACCTCAGTTGTGTGCGGTTACGGCGTACGTTTCAATAGTGGTGTAAACCACAATACCTTCCCGGTTTCCCACAGTCAGGTTATATAAAACAAGCTGAATAAGCACATTGAACTTTGTTCTTGATTCTTTATATCATTTTTTTTTTAATCGAAATGTTCGAATTTTTAGGTTCGATTTGGAAATAATTTTATATTATGAAATGTTGTAATCTTATATCTTGCGTCAGAAATAGACAACATTAAAAAGGGATTTTTAAATACGTTCAATTTAAAATTCGAATATTTAATTGTATATACTAACTGATAACATATTATTAGATTTAAAATTATTTAAAATACCGTAATTTTAGCTAATTTAACCCAACAACTAGAAATATAAAGTTAGAAGGAAATAGTTTAGTAAGTAGCGTATCTCTCTGCAGCATAGTATCATTTTAACCTCACATCTCTTAAATAATATTTATTCTTCACGAAATATGTATTCATGGCGTAAATAATGCATCGAGCGTTTCCTACGCGAGAACGGAGCACTTCAAGCGCGAGCTAATTTGAATATGGAATAGATACATTTGAATTAAGAACGTTCAGTTTTTACGAGCGCGCATTTTCGCGACTGCTGTAAAAGTGCTTCTTGATTATCTGTGGTCCTAACTTTTTATTTTGATATTAGTCGTTATTATGTTTTTATGGCCTGTATTCATAATTTGTGAAATTATTGGTATAAGTCGTAATGAATAATGGATGCAAAGAGTGATCTTAGTACTTTTTAAGCGTTTATGTTTATAAAGTAAAAGATATTGCAAATACTTTTTTTAAGGTCGTTTGGTTTATAAATTATTAGTAATGTTCCTGAAAAATTTGGGTTGATTGACTTTTTATTTTCTTTAGGATAAAACCGCTATAGAAAACCGATAATGTTTACCGCCAACTTCTCTGATATCTCGATATGATTTTTATAATTATTTCAATAGTTCAGTTAACATAACATTTAAAATTAGAGAGATAATTAATTTATTCAAAAAAAGGAGCTTCTGGAACTGTAATTTGTAACTTTTTGAATTTCTATCAGTAACTTGACTTTTGATTATTATTAGCCATTCATTAAAAATATATATATGTATTCGGAAATCGCTTATTACTAGCGTTATATGCTATGTCAATAATAATTGTAAATCGATATTTTTGATTACTCTTCTCGTCTGTTAACTAATATAACATTAACATTCAATTAACAACAATCGTTATGTTTTATAATATGTCCTAAAATATCAGAGTTTTAATGTTATTAAAAATACTTTAAATAAATCGAAATCGAACAATATCTGTCTTTTCAGATGCGGGAGAAACTATTCAATATTTTAAAAAGGGTCTCAGGCTGTATACAACGGTTTCTTAGCTACGCGCGTCACGAACTAAATAAAATATAAAGTCTGTTTGTTTTGGCGGTTCGAGGTGACAGCTATCGATTGAGATGTTATATTTTGCGCTTGTGATAATTTGATAAAACAAAATTGATATTTTATTGCTTTTCAGTCAGAGTCTCCGCGACCTAGCAAGTGACTGCTGAAAAAAGCCTTGGAGCTGATGATAGGCCGAAAGGCAGTGAGGTCATCTGGAGCATTTCTTGTTTGTAAAAGAGGCGCAGAAATGGTCTGTGGGAGGCAGTTATAGGCAGATGAAAGTAAGCTTGAGATATGTCTGCTTTTATCAACCAGTCGCCTGGTTGAAGGAACTCGGGTACTGTTACGTGGCTGATAAGTTGGAAATGTTTGGTTTTCACAAATCTGTTCAGCTCGCGAAGGTCGAAGATGGGTCTGAAGCCACCATCGCTATTCTTTACTAGAAATACCCGGGAGAAGAAACCGGGAGTTAAAGAAACTGGTTTTTCCAATATTCCCAGGCTCTTCAACTCCTCGATTTGTAAAGTCATCTGCACAAATGGCTTTGTAGCATAATTCTTTGCTAATGCTGGTGAGGGTGGGAGTACACTAAAGGAGGTCTTTGAAGACCCTGGTATAACCTTCAGGATAAAGAGTGTTGCTCCGAGCTCCTCCCACCTTTTCCTGAAATTCTTTAATTGGCCCCCTTTGAACCCCAGTTTGGCGTCACTGTCTTGACTGATCAAAGGCACGAAAGGAAGATTTTTTACCTCTCCCCTTACCTTTGCCTCTGGCCTTGAAGTTATTACTCTGAAAATGAAAGTTTCTCCGAGGAGCCTCATATTTGGGTTTCTTTGGGGCTGAGCTGGGGAATGAGTTTGAGGCTGAGTAAGAAGGCTCGTTTCCTTTTAAAGGAAGTCACTGAATTTTTGTCTGTTAAGACAAGAGAACTTAACCAATGCTGTGGCCCACCAAAATTTTGAATTAAGGTATTTAATTTAATTTGAGCAAATAAGGATGTTTCTGAAGGAGGAATATTTCTAAGTGCTAACTGTATGCACTTGTTAGGAATTTCCTTAATTAACCTTTCCCTTCTAGTCTCTATACACTCAGCCCGCTTACTACATACAACTTGTAATATGTCCTCAGAATTTTTAAAAAATGATGTTCTTTTACCAACCGCTGAGGTAATCTTTTCTACAAGGGTTGATGCTTTTAATTCCGCCGGAATTCATTTTAATTTCAATTAAAAACTATTAAAATTAAAAAACACAAACAACTAGGCGGCGAGTAACGCACGCAATGATAATTGAACACATAATACAATTTGTAAAATAATTTTTTTTTTTATAATACGAAATCAAAAAACATTTTTGGATATTTTCCAATCAGAATCTTTGTGAATTTAGTACGAAAATAAAACGGGGAATACAGAAGGTTCATTGTAATATTGATGCATTGGTATTTGAAATATCGATAGAAAACTATTCGTATATTTGTAAGTCAATATTATCATGCATAGTTAGTTTTAATTGTGAAACCAACGTTACGAATGAGGCGATAGTTAGTAGTAATAAAACTGTGGAAATGTATATTTTGACTTTAATAATCTGTTCGGGGGTGCACCGTGGATACCCCGCCGAGTAATCCCGGCGTCTGCGCCTCTTGAGCCCTGGCTAGTTTTGAAAGTAGTGTTGAGCGTGACCTAGTTGTGTAAACGCTCATGCTATTTGATTTTCGTACGTCGACGATTGCAGTTTTGCTCGTTCTTTCGTTAATCTTTATGGCCATTTATTGCAATCTCAATATCATGTAGATACGTAAAGCAGTCTTCGTGGTATGCAAAGCCCGATGCCAAAACCATAAACGCCTTTTTATGGTTTTATGTCAGCGGGGTTCAACATCTACATCAAATGTTATTAGTATATATCGAGTCGTTTTAGTGTGATTGTGTAACAAACATCCGAACACACGATATTAACATATAGAATATTAATCACGATTTTAGATAAATATATTTATTGGTTTGTTTTACGTCACCTTGTTTAGTTAGCTTCATATATCCCTTTATTTTGAAATTAAAACTGTCTTAGTGAATAGAACTCCATAATTTTGATGTTGAAGCTTGCAGTTACTTGCTTACTCGAATAAAGGATTAGCTTTTCGTATTATAATGGTTTTCAGTTGTCATTATTATCAATCGTTACATTGTAACAAAATTATTTGCTCATAGTATGTATTTTTTTTTTTAACAATTTTCAAGAATTAACCAACTACAAGATACTAAGTAAGTGTAAATACGGGTGTATAATCTATTGCTTCATTCGAACAATCAGATGGGACGAAAATCCCACAGCATTGAAGAGAAATTAGGCGAAAGACTAACGGCTTAACGTGCTTTTCGAGACACAGGATTGTATCGCCAATGTCGAATCTTCGGGCTGCTAATAAATAAAAATTTAATTAAAACACCGAAAAGTTTTATTTGTTCTACCAATGATTTAAATCTAAGATCCTAGGATCTGCAGCTTTATAAAATTAAAAAACGAAACGAAAATTAATATATCAATTGGCTTTGATTAATTATATGTCTATATAGAGAGGCCAGCTGATAACGCGTCGAAAAAAATAGTATCACTAAGTAAACGCACACTATTACAGTATTATGACGTTTGGAGAGTGTCAAGCGTAGGTGTCACGCACACCAAAATATCAGAGTTGGCTCGTTTCTTCTAGTTTTTTTGTAGTGCGACAATAATTTAGGTACTTTAAGCGTTAAGAGTTAAAAAGCTATATGTGGGTGACCTATAAATTTCCTTCTATACAGCTATTTTTCATCTAGAATAGCCTTTGAATTAAAGCGTAGGTACGTTCTCAAGTGGAAAACAAAAACCTTTTCAGGCTGTTAAATGTTTTTAAATCTTCGTATTTTTAATAAAACACTCAACATAATCTAAATTTGAATTCGCGGTAAGCTAGGATAGCTTGTGTTAACGCGTCAACAGTCAAAGCCCCGAGCGATAACTCGAAACGTTTACGAAGGCAGCAGGTCAAACAATTTGCAGCTTCGGGGATGTTTCGTAAGGCGCGAAAGATAGTTGAATATTTTTAGTTTTAAAATGGTTGTATATATTTGATTTGAAATGATATTATCTGACTATTTTTGTTATTTGAATTTTTAACTTATAAATACACTTAACACGGATTATAATTATGTGATTTCTTCCTGATTGATTTCGAGCACGGCTATTCGCATAATCTGATAAGACAGCGAACCTAATGCGATTGGACAGAATTTAGGTGCCGAATCAACCAATTTTCGTGCTTTCCTAAAATTGTGCTTGTAAACATTGTCAATTTTCCTAACTATGAGTTGCTGGAGATTTTTTTTTAATTTGCTCAACCCGAGATTGCGGTCCAAGACCTCCAAATATGCAGCCTTATTAACTATAATGGATATAATTTTCAAGTTTTCCAAAGAATATGTCGTGTGGTATGTGAGATATTAACGAATTTATTTATAAATTTTAAGCGATGTTTAGTAAAGACGCTGATTTTTCTCTCTCTCTTTCTCAAACATAATAAATTTAATGTGTGCAAGAAGAAGACAGTATTGCTTATTTAATCCTCAAAATCATTCATAGTTACAGGCGTAAATAGAAAATCTAGGAATAAAGCCTTAATAGCTTCACTTATGCGGAGGCAAGACATTTCGTTTGCCTTTATATAAAATCATGTAAAAGTAAAAAGGGACAGCAATAATACCGACCGACCGAATTCCACTGAGAACAAAACGAACTTAATTAAGTTTTAATTAAACTTGCTTTTAAACATTACACATATGTCACATACGAATAAGCGGCGTTCCGATGCATATTATTAACCTTTAATGGACCGTGTTTTATAAAATAATTTTAATATAATGATTTTAAATGTCTGAGCGATAAAATAAAGCCATTGTATTTACTTAAAAATAAAAATAGAGCTAGTATTTCTTAAAAAATAGAGTCATTTTTATTTATTTTACTTGATGTTTTCAAATGTAGATTTATTCAAACATTAATTCGAAGTAGATCAATCTAGTTCAGCGTATTATTATTTAAGTCACAGTTCACTTCGCAGTTCAAGTTTTCCGTCTCTCCGTGACTTGACAACTGAATTTAGAAATCTAGATTCTAGAAATTGTTGCGAAAGTTCTTTGACAGTACCGAGTGCGCTATTTGATTCAATCTAATGTATATATAACTTATAGAATATCTTGTTTACATCTTACAAATTTTATTTCGTATCTGTGGAAATCTTATTCAAAACTATAATGCAACAATTGTTTTTGTAATAATTTGAAAATCGAATTCAAATCGAAAATGTCTTTCATTCGATTAGGAATTACTGATTCGAAATATGAATTATATCGAGTTGAATAGTTTTTTTTTTTATTTATGAAATGTATGAAAATATTATACAGCTTATATACTTTATAATATAGTATAAATACTGCATGAAGATCAACCCTCCCCTAGTCCTTGTATAACTTGGAAACATACCGACAGTGAAGCAGTATAATTTTTTAAATACTGTATATATGAATAAAGGACAGACGAAACGAAGAGCTGATGAAAATACTCATATTATTATGAATATTTATTGGATAATAAATTGCAAGATTTTATTACATAAGTATATAATTCACTTATATCAATATTATGCGCTATTCATACAATGAGATAGGTTCAATAAGGCAGAGTACACATTGATCCTTGTCTCTTTAAATGGAACATGTTGATTTAGGGCCACTTGATGTCAGAAGTTTGAGCAGTGCTTGAAGGAAACTTTTCCTTTTAACGCTGGGAGTAGCCTCATGTTTCTAGAGTCTTATATATAAATAACCAATTAAAAGTTTAATTCTGTTAATAAAGTGAGTAAACCTTATCTATATTTTTATTAGTCCTGATGATGTTCAAAATAAACTTCTCTTATTTTAGTTTGTTGTTGGGTTATATTACTTAAATATATTTAGTAAAGATGCAGTGATTTTTTTGTTAGACGAAGGATATAATAATTATCAAATATGCTTTACAGGATTGAATTAACTCTAAAGCTTCCAACGGTTTCGTATGTAGATTCTACCGAGAAGAACCGTCAACAAAATCAGTAGTTACTCTTTTTCAACAATCAGTTAGATTTATTAAACACAATTGAATGAAATATGGTTATTATAATATATTTTATTATTATAATATGTTTTATGTGTGTGTTTATGTAAGAACTATTTATTTATGTCATGTTAATTTATGTTCCCACATAACTAAAAGATGGCAGTCTCACTCCTTTGTACTTATACTGACTTTATCAAGCAAAAAAATTGTATTGGATTAAAATTATAAACAGCATTTTATTATAAATTACTAAAGACAGCAACATTTTATTTTAATGAAATTATTTAAATTAATCACAGTTCGCATAAAATAAATAAATGTTATTGATGTCTTTCACTATTTGTGTTGGACCTCAAAAAAATGTATTTTTTGAGGTTTAAACAAAACTAAATTAATCGTAATAATAGCATATAGTAATTTATTTCAAACATTATTTTTCATTTGACTCAAAACGTAATTATACTTGCAACTTTAAAAGAAAGAGACAATTAAAATAAAGAAAAAAAAACAAGAATCGATTTGGAATTAATTATGTCACATTCACGTATGTTCTATTTTTTTAAATGTGTTTTTACAAGTGCGAGATGGCAAGCACGTTCATCGTTCGGTTGTTTTTAATAGTAATTAGAGACGGCGAATGTTATTTCTGAGCTGTTTTTGTTATTTTAGCGAGAAACGTTCCAGCTGATTGAGACATTTAATTACTCTTGATAAATCAAGGATTTTTAGAAGGCGAATGATTTTTTATACAAATCGATTACTATAACTGTCTGGTGACTTTTCGGTAGTATTGGAAATAATCTGAACATTTTAACAATTTCAAAGGCAAAACTAAATCTTTCCTTAAATAAGGTAAGTATGTTTTCTGGGTTCGAAATAGGACTACGCCGTAAGGTGTCAGAAAACCAACCCATAATCAAAATCATTCCCAAGAAAGATCGGTGTCAGGAAGGGAGCCCGTCATAAAAGTCTGACAAAATATTTAGTGCAGATAACATATTGCCCGAATGATGATAGGCCAGGCGTTCAGACGACACGAGAAAATTATGCATTAGAAATGTTTACACAAAGATCAAAATAATATGACTATTAGTAAATTAATAACCCTATTACCGTTGCAGAATAAGAATTACAATGTGAAGTACAACGCGTAAAACTTTCCACTAGTTTATTGCTCGTAAACAAGCGTGGGCGGTTCCGCTTTCGTCTAAAAGATTGCTTCCCGCTACGAGAAATATTGTCACACTTATTGGGTGCCGAATCGTAAATACTGGCCAAGGCGCGAAAATAAGAAGTTTGTAAATAAACTAAAGTGTCGTTTTGTGAAAGTGTTCCTTATTTGATTTTAATTTTTTTACGTTTGTAGTAAAGTAAAATTGTCAAAAATCTAACTCTAAAATGCAAACTTGTAACACATACAAGTTTGCATTTTAGAGTGTCATTTATTTGTGTAACCTTTGAATGAAACAAGATATATATATTTAAGAAATTTCTGATTGTATTTATGTATACCTACATATATATTTTTTGCGTTTGATAGTCATCGATATCTGAACATAATCGGTAAGATTGTATTCAGACAATCATTGATTTTCTAAAAGAATAGCCTAAAAACAGATAACATTGCCTTAACCATAAAGTAAGAAAGTTAGTTACGCTGCTAAGAATGTTTTACTCTTTTTAATTTTAATTTTACTTGGATACATAATAACATAACATAATCAGCCTGTAAATTTCCCACTGCTGGGCTAAGGCCTCCTCTCCCGTTGAGGAGAAGGTATGGAGCATATTCCACCACGCTGCTCCAATGCGGGTTGGTGGAATACACATGTGGCAGAATTTCGTTGAAATTAGACACATGCAGGTTTCCTCACGATGTTTTCCTTCACCGCCGAGCACGAGATGAATTATAAACAAATTAAGCACATGTAAATTCAGTGGTGCCTGCCTGGGTTTGAACCCGAAATCATCGGTTTTACTTTACTTTGATACTTAACTGTAATTGGTTATTAGTTAATGCCTTGTGTGACTTGCCTGGCCTTAATTTAAGACAATTATCTGGTACTATTCACGCCACCTATAATTGAACTTTGATAGTATTATAAAATAAATATTATTGTATTTGTCAACAATAAACGTACAAAGGTTTTATGGAATCAATGCTTAGCTGATTTCAATAAATCCATTGTGTGAACCAAACAAAGCAAGGCTAATGTTATATTTACTACACTTCCTGCAAAAGTGAACCAATTAATATCCTGTATATTCATTGAATTTTTAACTGGAAATTGGATGGCGAAATCCGAAACTATGAGGAATAGCAAAAAATACTTAAATGAATTTTGATATTGAAGAAAACTAATACTGCATCAATGGTGTTTTTAAAAAATCAATATTTATAATGAAAAGTCAGTGAACGAACTTATTATTATTAAAAAAAGATATTTTTTTTTGAATTTTTATATTTCATTACACATATTATATAGTTTACTTTTGATTTCAATTTAGTTTATTACTTATATAAAATTATTGTTTTTTGTTCTATCGTTAAAATATTCATATAATAAGAATTGTTTACATTAAAACCTTAATTATATTCAAATACATATATACATATACCTATATAAAAGATTTTCATTGAAATAATAATTTGAATAGAACAAATGACGTAAGGGTGTTTTTTCCCACACAGACAGGCAAAGGTCATTGATCTTTTATCCTTGACTATTTTATATTTTATGCCTTCGTTCGTTCGGAGCCTGTTTGGATTTACTACTTATTTAAATTGTAAATCAGATGCAACGGGGTAGTTACACACGAAATCTTTGGGAGCAAGTTTCGCTTCAAATTGTTTGTGAAGAATATTGAAATATAAGTTTTAAAACAATTAAATTATATAATTATAAATTAATAGATCATTTGAATAGATTGAAAACGTTTTCATACCAGAGACAAATACAACTCGATAACACTAAATAAGCAAGTTGCAAATTCGCTTTGATTATAATTTGATAATTCAACCGTATTTCTGTTTGTCGTTGGAAATGCTTATATATAGATAATTATGATTCAATTTCAATACGAGATACATCATATGGAAAGAATAACAATGACGTAGAATTTAATGTTCGATATTAGTGAAACATTTGAAATTCGAATTCATAAATATTATCAACATAATATAATAAACTAAAACTAGTGGGTCGCCCGCTAGACTTCGCGTTTATTCAACTGATTTTTAGGAATTTCGAAATCTCAGTTTTGTATTGATTTAATTTGAACGTAAACTGACGACGTCTGTTTGCACGTTTTACTTTTCTTTTTATATATACAGGCATAGCGCCGCTCGTACCCAGCCAGTAACATTTTTCCGCGTTCTAAAATTAATTGTTTGTTAAGTCATAACAATTTGATAAATTGCAATCATGAATCCTCTTTATTTTTCTGCACATCTACGGCTGAAGCTCTTCAATGTGAGACTATAACTGATTTTTTATCCCATAATCACTGGGACAAAAATCGGCTTACGCTATTAATATGTATATAAAGATGTAACATCACTTTTTTATGTTTTGACTTTGCATGAAAGCCGCCTGTCCTACACAGTCAAATTTTACTCGGAGTAATATTTTTTAAATTTGTAATTTCTGGCTAAATCACTCTTTAAACCAACAACAATTTATTGCTGTTTGCCGATAGAATATCTGATACCCAATCATCAATAACCGAAACGGGTTTGCGCAAAGCTCTAGCGCCAAGCCAATTAAATTAGGCAACGCAAAGCTCACTTCCAGCAACCTTATCGAACACCACGATATCTTTTATGTTTAGCCATTTTGTTATGATCCCTTATCGCGATGCTTGGAACAGTCTTAAAACAGAATCTTCTAAATGAAGATGCTGTGTCATCCCAAATGTCCGTATCGTTAATGCACGTTTTATACATGGTATTCGTTATATATATATATATATATATATATATATATATATATATATATATATATACATATACACTACTATACTTGCGAAAAAAATTGCGTTTTGAACGTCAACGAAGCTGTCATCGGAACTATGGAAGTAAAATTAAAGTGGATAGAAGTTGTAAAGATATATAAATAGATAAAGATAATATATTAATAAAGAACTACTAGTAGAGTACAATACAGTGTATCTTAGTTTCGGTTATCTTTATTCTTTCTTCTGTGGGGATATGTTATAGATCATTTATACACCATTAATGCGCCCTCAACAAAAGGAAGGAGGAGTCATTAAACTGGAACAGCAACCTAGTATTGGCGTTTGCCGGTAGCAGAACTGGTGAAAACTGTTTCGTATTGTACAGTTCATGAGCTTGACGAGTGTGAGACGAGAATGGACTTTACTTTTTTTTTTTTATTTTGTCACAAAACCAACCGGTAAATAATACATTTTTATACATAGAAACAAAGTTTGCCACACATATTTGATAAATAAAAAAAATTGTTTTGATGGGACAAACCCAAATGTAATGTATTTTTGTAGTGCATTATTGTTATTTTTAAAATCGGTGCAATTTCTTTCTTAGCTACCTTATTCATGTTATCATACATTTGACATAGCCAAACACTTTTGAAAAATTCAACATGTGTCTATATAAATGTTAGGTATATAGTGAATCACAAATAGTTCTACGTGCATATTGTTGACGTTGACGTGTACTCACATTCAACTGGTGACACACCGCGTATTTACGAGATCGTAAATTCCGTTCCTGGTAATACATGTATTTGCTGAGCTGTGACCAACATCAATGCTCTAAATGTACGTAACATATCACTTTCTGTTAGAGTTAACATAAAACTTTTGATATCAATACGGACGACGAGTATTTATTGTATTAATGTACTGGCCTTTTGTTTTATGTCTTTGTCTTTTGAAACATAAAAGTTAAAAAGTGCCATAGAGATCGAAGTCAGAATTTGAATTTGGAAATATAGCTTTATTTTTTTTATTTTGCTAGCTAAGGTTGTATTGCTTCTTAAAAGTATTACTATAGTAATATGTTACTGGTATGCAGGTTTCCCCACGATTTTCTTTCACTGCCAAGCTTGTGAATTATAAACACAAATATATACCTAATACAGGGTGTATATTATTCGTAACTATCCAAAGGCGTATCAGTTGAAAATAGTTTTTATTGGTCATTTATGTTAATTTATTTCGTTTACTTCAATTAACGCGATTTGAGTAGAAATGAAGTTCTAGGAAACGAGAAATTGAATTCGTATTATAAAAAAAGTATCGTGAAACAAGTTCAGTGTTTAAATATGAAATGAATGAATGAAAAAAAAATGAGTTAAATTGAAATACGTGTTGGGATATTTCAGCTATTTTTATTATTAAGTTTAACTATTAAGGGTAGTGCCCTTCACATGATAATATAAAAATATTTTATAATAGCAACAAAAAATCGTATTACAACGTAGCTTTAGAGACTTTTTCGCACAGAACGTTAAAAAAATAATATAAACTGAGATATTATCTATTCTGAAGTTCCATTGTGAACAGAAATTCCAATGATCCTTATATTTACGAGGGTGTAAACCATGGAACAGTGACAGAGGATCGTCCCCCGCACTTTATACAGCCCATATATCGTGTGAAGGTATCCACGCCAATGTCAGAATGAATTTTAATTTTTTTCTTTTTGTTTATATTCAACAATTCGCTTTTGATATTTAAATATTATTCTAAAAATACAAAAAGGCTTTCAAACAGCTTAGTAACTGACATTTTCGTTTTCGAGATTTTGATTATATACATACAAAAATAAAATTATTTAGAATATGTATATATAGAATTTTCCGTAACAGTTATAAGAATATTTTTCATCCCAAATCAATTATCATCAATAAAGATAACGTTTTATTTATTTATTTACTTGTATTTATTTATATACTATATTAAATATAAATAGTAAAAATGATCCTTCGAGCCGGATTTGAACCAGCGACCTATGGATTACAATGATCACGCTACAGTCCACCGCTCTACCAACTGAGCTATCGAAGGCCTGACGTGATATCTGACTTATAACTCCACATTTAATTTAAATCAACGACGTGTCGCTAATTCTTTGAAATATAAACACGGTGTACAATGGTACAAGACAATATTTATTGATACAATTGTATTTTCAATATCAATGATTACAAGTATTTGTTTCGATTTCGAGGGTCAATGTAAATGCTTTCATATAAATCGGTACGTACTGATTAATCTAGTGTTGTTTTTATAATAAATAAATTAATAAATATTGGACAACATTACTACATACGTTACTCTGATCCCAATATAAGTAGCTAAGGCACTTGTGTTATGGAAAATCAGAAGTAACGACGGTACCACATACACCCAGATCCAAGAAAATATAGAAAACTAATGAACTTTTTCTACATCGACTCGGCCGGGAATCGAACCCGGGACCTCGGAGTGGCGTACCCATGAAAACCGGCGTACACAGTACTCGACCACGGAGGTCATCAAATATTATATATCGTTATAATAATAATGATTTACAACAAATGTAATTGTAGTAATATTAATTAAACAAGTAAAGTGATAATAACATTAAATAATATGTTCAAGACGTATTTTAATCGCTACAATCCTATTTACGCTCACTTACTTAGTGGTAAGGCTTTGTGCACCCGTGTTTACATTTCAACCGTCTACCTATTATACAATAACTGTATTGTAAACAAACAAAACATCAGTTCTTTTAATAAATATTAATAAAAATTGCACAACATCACATACATTACTCTGATCCCAATGTATGTAGCTAAAGCACTTGTGTTATGGAAAATCAGAAGTAACGACGGTACCACAAACACCCAGACCCCAGACAACATAGAAAATTAATGAACTTTTTCTACATTGACTCGGCCGGGAATCGAACCCGGGACCTCAGAGTAGCGTACCCATGAAAACCGGTGTACACACTACTCGACCACGGAGGTCGTCGAAAGTTTTTTTATTTGTGAAATCTTATTTAAAGGGCGAGTTTGCCAGTTTACAAATATATATGATTATAGGACCAAAGGATATAACGTACCTTATATACTCACAACAAATGTGTTTTTTCAAGTAACAAAAAAGATACATATATATTTTTTTCTGTATGTATATGTATATATATTTATGTTCAACATTCGTAATAGGAAGAGGATGACAGAATAACAGTTCGACAAACGCAGATCGACACATCTTGTGTATTAGTTCAGCTGCTTAACATTTCCAAAGATAATTAAGATCTAAACTAAAATAGAAACTAAAGCAAAACGTACTCGTGTAAATGCTCGAAACAATTATACGAGTATAACCTACGAGTTCGTATTGTTATTAGTATTTGTACAGCTAGAATTCTAATAATCCTGGTAGAGCCTGAAATATTTGTTAATTGTATTTAATTTTTTATGACAAAAAATTATATACGCTATTAAATGAGTGTTTTATATAAATATAATAAGCATTTCAATAAATAATTGACCAAATTTGGACGAAATAAAAGTAATCTCACTCAGGTTCCTTACCGGTTTTGCTCAGACCTTGTTCTTTTCATGTCCAAACAACTGTCTCTTAGTATACAATGTAACGGTAATTTGCTTTGTGAATATATATTAATAAGTCAAAAATAACATCACACCTTCGATAGCTCAGTTGGTAGAGCGGTGGACTGTAGCTTGTTAATTGTCATCCATAGGTCGCTGGTTCAAATCCGGCTCGAAGGATATTTTTTAGTAACATTCAAATTTAATTTTGTTCATTTGGTTTCAGAATATGTATTCAAATTTATTTATAATAATGGATATTAGATATTTCTTATCCATTTAATTTTGATACCGTTATACCAGATTCGGATATAGAAGAGGGCATCCGGGACTAAGTCTTCAGGGCTTGAAGAATAAGCATTTCTGAACCAAAAAGCATTCCAATTCTGGCCACTAGATATGTATGTATGTTCCGGTTTTAAGGGTGAGTGAGCCTACTGTGAACTACAGGCACAAAGGCCATAACAAGGGAGTGGTTAATATTTCTTACAGAGTGTCTATGGGTGTAGATGAATTTACCATCACGTGGCCTTTTTGCTCGCCCTGATATTTAAGAAAATATGTAGATATAGTAAAATACAATTATAATTATTATCATCCCATACATACTTTATCTCAATGTTCGTGAAAATAATTTATTTTGTTCTGCAATAAATTATTGAAATTTCTTTGATTTAATTTCTCTTTATTTGGAAAATAAATAGAGGCATCCATTCTTTTGTTGCCTATGGTTTTCAGTTTTCTGAATCTGGTTTTGCGAAATATAGTAAAGTAGCGTATATTTTGTAGTCTAGTCTAGCTAACTGTGTATTATATGACAAAGTTACAAGTGTGTGCGCAAAATTGGGACACTATATTTTTCCTAATGATGTCAATGCTACAAGTCTAGAAAGGGATCAGGCACAGGCCCAGTGGATTTATGAAAAAAAAAACAAAATTCAAAATAAAAAAATATAAACCTTTTACTAAGGATCATTTACCATAATTTATCATTAAAATAATATAACACTATATTTTTTCGTTAGAATTGTAAATGAGTTTAATTTCTGTCTGTAATTAATCTTGCGCCTGGCGATGTAGGATAACATCGTGAAATTCTGCCACACGTCGCGCATTGGAGCAGTTTGTTGAAATAACCTCCAAATCTCCTCAAGATGAGATATTTGCTAAGCTGTGGGCCATTTACTGGCGTCTACAACCAATCTATTAATTAGGAAATAGTTAAAGGAATCCCTATGTTTTACTAAACTGTGCACTTATTTTAAATATTTTACAAATTCCTCCATTTAACAATGACTTTCTCTGATAAATGTAAGGTAGTGCAGTATTGATAGCATTCTGTAAGTATGATATAAGTACTGGTGTACCAATCATGTGAGAAATAGGACAAATTGTTCTTTATTGCTACGACTTCTATCATTGCAGATGGCCATCATAATCGATGGGATAAACGTCCGTCACGTCTGTACACTTCTGAGAAACCGGTCCGAAACCTGCAAAAATGGTTAAACTAGAACAGAAAACGACGCACGGAAGTCATAATTTATATTCGGGTCAAAAGATACACTAAACTCAATAGCTTTTTGAATTTTAACCTTTACTTCACCAACAAGAGAATATAACGAACAATTTAAAATAATAATTATTAAAGTACGAATGAATAATAGCATAGTGGCCGTTCGTCTTAGAAAAAAAAATAAACGTCAAAGACATGCCTTCAAATATTTTTTTTCTAAACTTTCCTTTAAATACCATGCACTGTTAATTAAATTGATTTAATTACAAGCGAAAATTTATTGTTTTTATTATTTATACTTTATTGTACACCACTATAAAATAAAACAAACTTAATTAATGTACTTATTGCTAATTAGCCATTTATTCCAGACAAACTTACCGAATGTTAAGCCATATATTTATATTTACATATATATATATGCACATATAAAATAATATATATGTTACTATAATAAACTACTGTAAATACTAAAAATAGGTATATTATATCAGATTGATATAATTTTATGCTTTATGTACAGGATTTATTATTTAAAAAAAAACTGATTAATATTATAAGTAACTCTGTCTGTCTCTATGTTACGCTTTCAAGGTCAACCTACTAAACCAAAATTGATTAAATTTTGTATGAAGCAAGCTTGAACCAAAAGGGAGGACATTGGTTATTTTTTCATATTTTGCACCAGATGATGAATCGTGTCCAGTTTTTAGAAAGTATTTTGAATAGAAATTTTGATTATAGTTATACTTTTGGATCGTTTACTTTATTAAAATGTTAAGTACTAAATCTGGACCTTATTTGTACGCAGCTGATACATCGTAGTAAATTAATAATTATATTTTTATTTTTAACGTTACTTTGTATCTACTCCATAAAAATATGAGCCGTGAAATATACATTATAGCTGTTTATTTGAGTAATATTCTTGTTTACATGAAATACATTGTAAAAAAAACTGCTTATTCAATATGAGATCGTAGTTAAATGTTTTTTAGGTCTTGATACAACTACACAATAATGTTTCTTTAGAACTAAACGACCATTTAAGAAACTTTTCAAGTTTCATTTGTACTGCTCTCACGTACGTACTTTATCTGGGATAATCCCGAGGACGTCGTCAAATAGGACCTGTTAGATTCAATTCATTTAAAGATAACTTATATGATCAAATCAAATCAAATCAAGTTTATTCAAGTAAACTTCACAACGCGTTTTTGAATCGTCAATATACTACCATCGTTTCGGAAAGCAGCCTCCAGCGAGAAGAAACGGTAACTTGTGCATACACTAACCTGGACTAGAATACATCAAACTTTCTATTTAGCGGAGGCGAGGTCTTTATGGGCAAAGGCCTTCTCTCCAAATGGTTCAGGCTGATACTTTTATTTTACAATTATTGTTCAACTTATCAATATTTTTAAGTATCCTCTCCACTAAACAAAGAAAGTATGGCATATTTTTTTTAGAAGATTTTATAGTAGATTATTTTTGTCGTTTTAAAACAATAATTCAATTTCAATTTAAAATTCACTGTCTTTTAAAGTTCGAATTCATTGTCGAATTCTGCTGTCAATGGGCTATTTGTTTTGCAAAACTGATTAATTCCGCGAGCGAAGCTGCAATTAGGAACTTTACATATAAAACACATTTTTTGTATGTTTTAGTATTGCCTAAGAACTCTCCACTAGCAGGAATAAAATTATTGAATGTGACGAATTAAAAGAGTCATTAGTGAAATATATTTTTATAGCAAATATGAGCTCGAATAGTTCTAATTTAATTTTTTCTTGAAATAATATTCACAGAGCCACGTATGATTAAAAATATATCGAATTTTCACAAATGAATATTACATATCTTTTTCTGGATATTATTTTAAATGAAACCATGACATTATATTATTACATTATCACGCAAGTAAAGCTTTAAGTAAAAGCCAATATCGTACATCGAAAATAATATCATAAATACATACAACCAAAAAGGTTTAATATGGGATATTGGATTGTATACTCATGCAACCCGCCCGCATGTGTAAAAAAACAAGTATTGGTTAACGCCATATTAACAACAACTTTAATCTCATCCATTATACTATAGAGCGACGAACTTTGCACTGAACTTCATTAATTATCTTGTTTTGTTTAGCGTCTGTTAATTAAACTTCGCTACGTATTCGACAATACTCAAGTTATGACATCGCTTGGAGAAGTAATTGGTTTGAGTTATCATATTTATATTACTCCTCTAATTAAACTCAAACTGTAAAATACTGAAGAACATAATTTTAAATGAACACATATCGAATTAATGACATACTAGTTTTATTCGGGTTTCGTTCCTTAGATTCCAATGTATATTTCTTTAATTTACATCACGGACCAATAACAATTTGTAAAATATTTGAAAGAATACTTTTCATCTGGTGTGGTTCTGTAGCCTAGGCCTGTCATTCCTACACTATCAATGTCAATATCAATTTATTATTTTTTATACCCTGTTCAAGTTAGTCTGATCTTTTTGACAGACGGGCAGTGATGAGAAACAGAAAATATAACATATATAACAGTCGATGGAACGATGGAATGCGTAATTAAAATTAGAACTCAATTTTTTTTTAACTTATTTTTCTAAAAAGAGTTTTATAGCAGCCAAAGAGACCCCAACCATAAGGAACCCCGTTCGTAACAATAACAACAATGATCTTTAATAAGAATTTTGTAATCGATATTGTTGCAGTTACTGTCTGTTATTCCCGTCCCTACCGTCCGACCGATGTAACATTGTACAAGCTTCTATTATGTTCAGTTTATATTTAAATTTTACTTTGAAGCAATAATATATAATAGAAAACGTCTTAAAATTTTCGGATAACGCTCGAATCTTTAGAAATTTTTGTATTATATGTATTTTTTTAAATATTTAAAATCATTAAATTAAGAAAATAATATGTACGTCATTGCAAAGTTATATCGACCTGAAAAATTTACATCTGTCAAAAAGATCAAGCTATCTTGTAGCGGGTATAAATTGCGCTATGGTGGTACAATAATTAGAAGACAAATTCTACCCAGAGGGATCATAAAACTTGTAACCTTTTTTAATTTTTTTCTACAAAATTGAAGAAATACATGAATGTGTATCTCCTAAATATCTGTTATTAGATTAGATTAAAGATGCTGATGATGATGATATATATACAAAATGTAACAACATTTACTGTTAAATTAATATTAAGCAGACAGTAATCCTAAAATTTCAATTGTGATCCTATCTAGAAATCAAAAGAAGCAGATCAATACTTAGGAATTCATTATCGTGTGATACGATTAACTATGTTCTGCTTAACTAGTAAAGTTAATGATCCTAGTAGGTCTTTTTCCTAGGTTTGCAAAATGGTAGTTGAAAAATTAAGCTGAATCTATTTGAAACGGCTTTATGTTCAATATTTTTGTGTTATCGGATTTAGTTTGTATTGTATTTGTTATGTAATGGCCATAACAATGGCCATAGATATTTGGGATTTTTCGTTTACCTAATTATTTCATTGTTCTCTTTCATATTTCTGTTTTCATTTTTGAATAAGTGTAATAGATATTCTTACTTTTCAATCTTTAAAATTTCATTCTGTGAATCAGATTTTAACTCCTCTTGCATTTTGTTTCTATTTTAATATATCGTAAAATTCCAGACTTTATCTAGGATTTAATATTTCATTTATTTCTAGGAATCGGGACAGTCTTAGATTTCTATTTTCCTATTTTCTTGTAGATATTCCGTTACTGTTTTTATTAAAAGTTTAGGATATTGGGATCATCACCACAGAGTAAATTCAATATAATTGAGTATGTTTTTCTTAAAAAAACTTATCCAGGCTCATTTTAAAGTTTGACAGAGTATTAGTTTTCGCATATAAGAAAATGCTTTTAAATGACTTATATTAAAATCATAGTGTGAATTATAGCAGTTGTATTTAAAACAACTACATCAGTAAAGAATACCTGTTACTTTTTATACGGGCAAAGCTGTTGCCCGCGACGTCGTTTACGTCAATATATATCCACTTCCTTATGTGCGCTCAGGTCTTAATTAACCCCATATCAAATTTCATGACCACTAAAAATTTTAGTATGTAACAAAATTAAAATTAAATTGAAAAGTATGTTTAATGGACTAGTAGGTCGTATGTTTTCTAATCGATTTTAATCATGGCGGCCACTCTTAAGGAGACTAGTCAACAACACAGGAAATAATATAATGCTTACGTGAGTGTGCAAATATATGTAGGTATACTGTACTGTGTACTCTTGATAATCTCACTCTCACAATCCGATGAGACGGCAATATACAACACCACCGAAACGAGTTAAGGAGCGGAGGAGCAACAGCTATACTTGCTTTCCGAGGCACGGGACTGTATTATTACGCGTTTCCCCCACATGAAGTGGTGGGGTATGTGGAACTCGCCGGTGACCAGGCGGACGTAACGGGGTTGCTTTTGTGTGTTGTACGAACGGGAGTGTGCTCTTCTAACTTCCAAAACACTGGTGTTTGAACCCAGGCGGCCTTATAGATCAACTAGGCCGTCAAAAGAGGTTTAGTCGTGAAGAGGTAACAGACAGATAGTGCTATTTTCGCATTTATGATATTATAATAGTATACTTCGGGTTAATCTCTATTATCGTACTTAGTAGTCATTGGAATGGGAAGCTGTCGCGGTTTGTAGAAAGTTCATATAAAAGATTAGGTCGTTATCTTCGAGTTATTTATTACGCGAAATAAACATATTTACTGCTTTACCCATAAATTATACTGATGGTATAAAGAGAATAGTTTCTTTATTGGTTTGTTTTTCTCGAATCAAGGAAATACTTTCGGTACGAGTAACACAGTACCAACATATACGTATTCCACAAAAGAAAAAAGAAAAATTGCGTAATTTTTCGCTCAATTTGCGTAATATTAATATATATTTAAATGAAATAAATTTAATATTAAAATATAAAATCATGAAAATGTATATTCATATAACAAGCTTATTCCTCCGCACAGGTTCATCCGCGATAATTGGTACTGACCCTGCAGTTTGTAGCGTGATATTATAAAATCCCTAATAATTTGGCTATTTAGGGCAAAAAGATTTCTCGTTCGGAAAAAAAGTCTCTCCATATCATATTAGAATAATAATTGTTGTATATTTTTGTTAACTCAGACTGGGATTTTAACTTTCAATCAACAACGAAAGAAAAACCTTTTTAAAAGTAGTTATTAAAATATATTCATGATTAACTATTCAAAATTCGGCAAGAGTCACTCGTATATGCTAGAATGTATATGTTAGAATAATGTTGTATAAATTTATCTTCAATCTGTCACTTTTAGCCACACGAAAGATCAATTCGTTCACGAAGGTTTGCCCCTCCACGTTTTGTTATTACCGGCGTGCATTAGTATAAGCGAGTGACTCTAGTGCTTACGATATGTCTTAGTGTGCGTGAGACAAGTAACAGTAAGGATGGCAATACAAATTATACTATATTGGTGAAGTTTATTTATTCAAAATTTATTAATGTAACGCACAAGAGCGCGGCTTTACGGGTTAAAAGATCTTTAAAATAATAATGATGTGGCGTATACAACCAGGCTACATAAAAATAATTCCCACTTGAAAAATATTCAAACGTTAATCAGTTGTACCAAACATTCAAAAATCTAAACATTTGAATATTATAGTATTTTACGTAAACATAAATCCTGTTTATTACACATGCAATCCAAAACAATGAAACATCCATATAAATCCGAAAATGCATGGCACCAAATTAGGTTTTTTTTTAATATCATAAATATAAGTTCATTTTGAATCTCCTTTCTTCCATAAGGGACTAAAGAAGTAAAGAAGTATTTCATGTCAATTCTTTCTTTAATTTTCGAGAACATACGAGAATCGCATTATCCCGTTGGGGATAAACAGGAATAAGTTTTTAACGTTCGAATAAACTTCGTAATACTTTCTTCTCTACGAAGTAGAGATATAAGGTCCTACGGGTCACGAATCTGGTACGAATTGGTGGAATTGTATATTATGAATAAAGATTTTTGCAGGAGAACATATAAAATACATTGATATTAAAATAAAGATAGGCTGGATATGGATGGACGATGAGTCCAACCCCAAAAAAATTTAAAAACACTCACAGAAAGACTGATTCATCGGATGGGAGGAAAATTTGGAGTGAATTAGAGCAGACCAATGTCAGTAGATCCTAAATCCTAATCAGGAATTAATGGTTGTTGATAGCAACAAAGATCAATATTAATTTTGTTAAGTTAAAAATCAAGTAAATTATTTTAATATAGAATGATCTAGGCTATTTTTTATTCTTCGATACTTAATACAATTTAAAGACGATTGATATACAACGCACAGCCTAAACCAGTGGATATGGCAATGGCATTGGTGGTAATGGCATAAAATTTTGCACAACAATTTCTTATAGAATTTAGGTAATCAAATCTCCTAATTGGGTTTAATGAGGGTTTTAAGTTTGCATGAAAATTCGTTATAACTGATGATAGAAAAATGAAAAACGAAATTTATGTTAATGAGTAAAAAATAGTAGTTATAGCATTTTTGAATATTTATCATTCGATATGGTGAAATTGAGGATTATGGAAATTGCTCTTTAGACATCTGTTTGTGATTAAAAGACAATTGTCTCAGCACTTCAAAATCAAAATCTGTCCCAAAATGAAAGTTTGTGAATTTTAAAACTCCAAAGATTTTAGAACTATTTAAGCTCTAATAAATTTAATAAAATTTTTTGGCTTTTTTGTACTTTTCCGATGAGTTTATTATAATATTCCATCGGGTACACGACTAATAAATTATATAATTCGATTAAATGCAACTAAATATTATGATTTTTGGCGTTACATTTACCTTTCTACCAAAGGACGCCTTGTCCATAAACATTTGGAATTGTTATGTTTAACTTTTTATTTTGAAGTAGGTGGCAAATGGGTTAGTGGTGAAGTAGAAGTCACTTTCCATGAGGTAAATCTTCACTGATGGAATGTGACTGTCGTCGCCCACGGACATCTGCAACAGGGGGAAGCTTGTAGGTGCGCTTCGGGCCTTTTAGGAATGAGTAGGCTCTTTTCTTGAATATTCCGAAGTCTTATTGTTTCGGAAAAACCGCTGGCGATTCTTGGTTCTTGTGCGAGTCAGAAAATGTCTTGATAATAGCACTGTTGTGGATCAGCGTCATCGCATATAATATTTTTGAAGTCAAAAATAATAATAATAATTTTTATTTTTATTTTGAGGACAGGGTTCTTCTATCCGTAACGTTACTGAAGGGAGATTTCTGCCACATTTACAGAATTGACAAGAACGTAATTATTATAGAAAAAAAAAACGAAATATTATAAATAAAAATGGAATATATCTGTCTGCGATTAATATATGATATATTAATATATAATATATTTATTCATGGAGAAAGTTTTTGTACTATTTACGTTGTTGTAACTCGCCTCTAGAGGGTACTTCTGAACATCGACATCCATATCGTACAATCGATCGCCACGACAGTTTGAATACCTAGTACACTATAAACTAAATAAAACGTAATTCCTTCTTACAACTTTAAATTTGTGTAAAAATATCCTTAAGAGAGTTTTATGTGTTAGAATCTTGCAAAAGTGTATTAAAATTGATCAAAGACGTTTCTCGAATGGTGTTCTGATGAATTTTGCTCACGTAGAGATGTCATAGAGCGCAGCGTATGCAGTCTCGAGTCTCGTACGGATGCGATGTCCATTACGAATAGCGGTATTACGACGGTGTATTAGGGTTGTGGAAATGCTTAAGTACGAGTTCATCCGTCTATTACTTCCTGCCGTTTTATACAGAGCGAATCTAATTCATAAATACATTTTTGATGTAGAGCCGAGATGGCCCAACGGTTAGAATGCGTGCATCTTAACGGATGATTGCGGGATCAAACCCACGAAAGAAAAGCACCATTAAATTTTATTTTTCTTAATTTGTCTTTATATCGTCGAGTATGAATTCTCATGCTCAAAAATATCGTGAGGAAAGCTGCATGTGTCTTATTTCAACGAAATTATGCTAAATGTGTATCCGTCAAACAATAAGCTCCAACCTTCTCCTAGGTGGAGAGAGGAGGCTTCGGCTCAGCAGTGGAAAATTTACAGGCGGTCACTTTAGTTTGTTTTTGGTGTAAACATCTATTGGCATACGTTCGGAGTAATACTGACTCTTATGCTGTGAAGCCCAAAGGCAAGGTTAATTCTAGTTCCTTTATAATAAAATAAATCTATGTTACTCTATTATTCAATTTATATAGTTATTAAACAAAATCATTTATTAATAAATGCTCATTCATCATCATCATCATGATCAGTCTGTATTACCCCACTGCTGGAGGTAGGACTCCCCCAAGGCGCGCCACTGAGTCCGATCTTCGGCCCTTCTCATCCATGTTCTACCGGCCACCTTCCGTATATCGTCGCTCCACCGTGCCGCAGGGCGTCCTACACTACGCTTGCCGATTCGTGGTCTCCACTCTAGAACCTTCTTGCCAGGCTACCAGTTCTTCTACAGATGTGACCGGCCCACTGCCTCTTCAGCTAGTAATCCTCTGAGCTATGTCATGTCATGAGCTCATTGGTTTTCTTTTATTATGAACTCTTACAGTAACCCTTAATGTTGATGATTCACATCAGTAAACAGGCTTTATTTATTTTGAATCCAATTAAATAAACAATTTTGATTACAAAAAAATCCTTCTTTCTATTTTTTTTTTGGACCGAAGTTCTTTAACGCGGCTTATACAATAGTTTTTTTTTTCATAGAGTGCTCTGGCTGAAATCATCACGTAAGGACCTGCGACTTTTTCCTCTTTCAGTCTAACTCTTTTATTATTTACGGTTTTATATAACATTATTTAAAATTATTTTATGTTTTTGTTTTAATTCGCACGGAATTTATAATAAAAGAATTGTCTGTCTGTCATTGGTCATTCAACTGTCTGTTATTTAATACACAATATATAGTAGAAGCAACTTCGTTCCAAGCGGGTGCCTCACGCAACCTATTACTTTTTGTTATTAGTATTAGAATGCTGAACTACGAGTTAAGTAACAATAATGTGCACATTAACATTATATAGTACTTTATTATCCTTAAAAAAGAAAAAGCTATACACCAGGATTTCAACTATTCAAATTAGATTAAACTCCACACGTTCTATAAACTATTCTATCCCGGTTTTTAATTCAAAAGTGATAACAATAGCGTAATTGTTGACAGCTGTTATGTAATATAACCGAGTCATTAGGCCGGCGACACGCTGGGAAACTCAATAAGAGTGTACTTCTCAGTCTTGTTGCAGTTTGTAACAATAGGGATGTACAATGAGCAATATATGTATGTATAATTATACACTGCATACAATGTTGTTGTTTAATAAAACTTTCAACAATAATTGAACTGATTTTTTTTTTAAATGTTTAATTTTTATGTTGTTTTTTCCATGATCCACGATGGGTCCAAGATTTTATAGTATCTAATGCTATATTTGATTTTTAATTATCAGAACCATCTTGAGGTTGGAGCCCGACTTAAATTATGCGACTTTTCGGATCGATCGCATTCGGTCGATGCCTATATATGTATACGTAAAAAATCTGACTGACAGACTATCAATGTCTAAGCGTTTAAACCAACAGACTTGCAATTTGACTTCGTTTCATTATGTAATGCCGAACTAATATGTATTTTATAAAATTTTCATCGTAAGATTTACGCAAACTCAACATTAATTGTCATATTTTATTATGTACTAGCTCAACTTACACATGGAATTGAATTTGTGAAGAAAGTGATTCAACAACTTGTACACAGCCCCTTATCCCCAGAATTATTATTTCAAAGGGTGAAGAAGAGTAGCCTTTATCCGTCTTTCAGGTTCAAGTGTATTCATACTAAATTTCATCAAAATTGATTCGGTGGTTAGTATAAGAGATTATAAGGTTAGCATAAGAGTTTAAAAGACAGACGGACATAGTTACATTCACGTTTTTGATATTAGTTTAGATTATCATACTTCATAAATATAAATCTATCTGATATCTGAAAAATAGATATTTTCATATATATTTTATGTACATATATATAATTTGACGCACGTGTTGTAACGAAAACTATAAGAGATATATATAACAGATTAAAACGAATATCAGGAATAAATAGTTAAAAATAAAATAAATTCATTCATTTTGTAATATTTAATAAACCAAACAACATAAGCATCAACCCTAATACAGCTCAACACTTGTCCATAGTTTGGAAAACTTGATCTCATATCAACGTAAATTTGTTCGTACTTGCTAATACTTAGGCAGATTATATCCTTTTGAATATTATATAAATTGTCTGGAAGATATTGATAATTGGCGATCTCATATGACACCTTGTGCTGTAATTAGTTTTAAGCCTTTCTGTACTATATTCTAGAGGAGTACAATGCTTTATAAATAATTAAATAATTCGTTCATTGTGTATACAGAACACTTGCAACCCCTCTGGTGTTGCAGATATCCATGGGCGGTGGTAATCACTTTCCATCAGGTGAGCCTCCTGCTCGTTTGCCCGCTATAACATAAAAAAAAAATTGAAATATAATACCGTTGTAAAAGTCTGTAGAGTTAAATTAAATTATGAGGAATATATGAGATCTATTTATTGGAATAATGCTACTTTTTGAATATATGTATATATCATCAATAGGATTGATCTTATATTGAGTAATGTAGAATGAAATTTGCAACGTTCATTTGCTTAATCTACTGTTTTATAAAATGTCTCAGAAATAATTTGAGAATATTTTAAAAGCTAAAATTATTTGACGTTTCTATTATTTATTGTATGCATTTCTTTATAACATTGATTGGCTAAATTTTTTATCGGGAAATAATATTGATAAAGTAGTATAAAAATTTTGTCCCACATTGAGTGAAGCTATTCGATTATATTTCCCACTTACAACATTAAAAGGCTTCGCGAAGTTTCCTGTTTGGCATCGTAGATCCTTTATTCACGTAAGTTAAGAAAAACCAAAAACGCCATGTGGAAATTATTTGAAAAAAAAAAAACAAGCAAAACAAATAAGACAAAGATATTTACGAATCTCTATGTACAAATCAAATGCAAAATTATACACATAAATAAGACTCATCCGTGTTTTCGAGATATTTGAATACGTTCAAATATAATTGGTTACTCTAAATCATTAACATTCGAAGTAGGTACATAGTTCCTCCGATAAATGGACGAAAGGCAACAGGTCGATGTGATCGTGGATCTGATCTGCTTACGTTATAAACACTAGGGATACGTGACAATCATTACCAATACAATTGGACCTTCCATTAAAAGAAATTTGTTGGTCTAGGTAAATAAATGGCTTATGATACTAATAATTCGGTAGAAATACTCATTCCAAAAACAATTTAAATTATTGCATAAACAAAAAAATTTCAAATATTTTACAAAAAATAGTACAAAATATTATACCTGTATGCAATTCAACATTGCGTTTAAATATATTTTTTACTCAAAACGAAAATTAGACTAATCAAGCATTTCAGCGCTGGAAAGCCTGTGTTTCAACAGCGCAGTAATTAGGACGACATGATAAGGTTTTCAGCGCCCTATAATGTAAAGACATTATAACATGTCCCCTGCCTACGCTGTAAGCACTACTTATACAGTGCTCGTTTAGTGACATAATGACAAGATGTCGTTCAAAACTTTGTTAAAGATCCTCCCCGTTGTCACTAGGAGTCATTTACATGTATACATTGAGTTTATTTGTATAAACTGGCTTTCCTCCTTCTTCATATAAAAACAATGTTTTACGTTTCGGTATACAACATTTCTTAGTAGTAAAATCTTTAGATCGTATTTAGTCAAATAAATGTTTCAGGAGTTGAGATTGTCCGTTGGCAAAATACGTGAATCTGAGTGAGTTTTCATATAGTTATAATCTTGTGCTTTTTGGTAAAGGAAAACATAAAATTCCGCTAACCTGAATTGGGACAGTGTAGTGACAAACTCCAAATTGATCTTCAAAGGGACAGGCCAAGCTGTGGGACACTTACTCGCTATGTATTTTTACTTGAAATATTGTAGGCAATGTTAATTAATCAGAAAAATTAAATCGATTATAACTTCCTTCATGCGCGCAGTATACATAGTATATATACTAAAACTTTTCTCGTTAAAATCGTAAACCCTGTGAAAATTCAGTATTTCGGGCGCCTGAACAAACTCGATCAATTATATCTATAATTGATATATTATGAAAAATAACGTATAAAAATTGTCTGTGAAAAATAAATGTTAATAAATAAAAGTTGAGAATTTTTCAATATTTTTATAAATATCTCATTTAAATTTCACTCACTGTAACCAAATGTTATAGTATTAAAAAGGTTTACCCTTTTACTAAATTATTATTCCTTAAGACTAAATGTAATCTTCGAAAAATACTCGGCCTCTGGAAGGGAACTGGATTTCACAGAAAGAGACCACGCCGATTCCTTACAGAGCATCGCCAACATCACTTCTCGTAAGGACAACGCTCGTCCAATTTGCGTACCCGGATCTGCTCCCCGCTTTTCACCCAGGCAAGTCTTCAACGTTTGCTGGGATGAGTACCGACCCACGCCACAGTGATGGCATACCGTCGTGCTTCCGCTTCCGATCTCACACAGGTAAAATGATCCCAGCACATGAAAATTGTTTAAATTTGAATACTTTGGTTAAGAAGCCATCTTTTTGGTTTTTAGCCATCTTAAGAAAGATACCATCTAAAACTATTCTACTAATATATACTTGGTGGTAGGCTTTTGGGGTAGGTAACACTCACTCATAACATTTTTTATCCCCAAACAGCGATACTATTGTGTTATACTGTGGTTTGAAGGATGAGTGAGCCAGTGTAGGCACAAGGGACATAGCATCTTAGTTGCCAAGGTCGGTGGCATATTGGCGATGTACTTACTACAGCGCCAATGTCTGTGGGCAACGGAAAGATGTGTTTTCTTATCAGCCTATTATTTTCCATGATCACTACTTTCAACAGAACATAAAATATAAAAAGAACATATAAAAATAAGTAACATCAAAAATTTTAGTTCCAAATAAAATCGCCTACATTTACCTCAAACACGAGTTAAGACATCAAGAAAATTAAATTACATTCTAGTTTATGTGTTTAGCTAATTTAGCTGAGGTTGGCTTAAACCGGGCGAGATATTCCGAGCCGCGTTGCATCTTGAATAATATTTGCCCAGGTGGATGCATAATATGTTATATAATTTCCGTCACAGATAAAGAGATGATTGAAAATGTCAGCGGCTTTTAAAGAACGACACTTAACATAGCATTTGATTTTTTGTATTTCAAGCACTTAAAATTATTTGCTCTTTTGACTGTTTTATATTGTGTAGGGAATTATAGATCATTACGTTTGTTTGTCTCTGCTTATGCCACTTCTTCGGATGATCAAGCTCTATGATTTTCGACATATGTTTTACATTCATGTTTGTGTAAGTGTGATTCAGTTCTGCCTCAAACTAGATAGAAGACGTATATTATTGTAGCTAGCTAACAAAGGAGTCTTTGTTAAGATTTCCATTAATTTCTACCAAACAGTTTCCACGGAAGTAGTTTTGGTAGAAGTAAATGTATGTTAACTATTGTTTTTAATATTTACACATGGATTTTAAAAGAAGTTATTTATTAAAACGTAGGTAATAACTATGGGGTATTTTGCCTTAGTGTATTTTGGTTTGGAGGGAAAACTCCTTGATGCGTTGCAACATGGTGCCGATGTTTATAGGCCGAAATGACTAATTCCTATCAGGAATTCTACAGTCTCTCTGCGCAAAACTGGTACGCGCGTATACTCGCTAAACTTGAGTATATTGGCAATTTGATCTGGCTTCACTGATGTAGTGCTTTATATTTACACTAGATTTATTTGCACATAATTATGCCTATTATTGGTGTCAGTTAAAATTGGTTCTATTAACATCTATAACATAGTGTATTGTATATTATATTCCTAAATATTTATACTAATCCAGCGGCTATGCTAGTGTGAAATTCAGTTTATGTCGAAAATTCTTCAAAGTCTGCCATTTTAATTCTTAAGAAACGCATGTCTTGAGAAAACTTGAGTAAGCCACTGCAAGTGCAGTCAGCGCTCACGCATTGGCGATGTAAGAGATGGTCTTAAATTATAAAGTTCCATGAATGGAGATAAACACTTCTCATCAGGTGGCCCATTTCCCAGTCTGTTTACCTATTAAATAAAATTTCAGCGGCGGATTTCCCTATTAGTCCGAGTTAAGCCGGCATAATTTAGAGGACGGCTAAACTTTAACGTATTTTTTTAGCAGTAGAGCACTATTTGAATCCAAACATCGACGTTTAATAACACAAAAAAATGTCCATAACTACTTTAAAAAATAATTGAACTGAGATTACGATTATTGAGAGTTTCAGGGAGTAGAAAAGTAGCCTCGTATCGAATGCGCTTTGAGCGTTGTCAGTATGTAAAATAAGTTGTAACCCCTTTACAAACCCAGTTTTACATATTAGGTCATTGCTCGCCCACCCATTGGCTCACTGCAAAATAACTAATAAAAGGTGTTTATCACATTGCTAGGAGCGAAGATACACCTCGAACTAAAATGAAATGTTTCAGGAAACTATACGAGTCACCTGTTTTAATGAAAAGCAGTGAGCGATATACGCGTACTGTAGAGTTGAATGTAAATGAAAATTGAAATTGATTTGTGCGTATTCACCATTAACCAACAATAATTATATATTTTAATGCAATTTAATTTTATCGAATGTGCACACGTTGCACAAATTTTGAATATACATTCATTGAATACCTTCTCTTGGTAATAATTAAATTATAGAAGGTCAGGGCCGGACTTAAAGATTTCGACGCTCTGGGATAAGTACTAGGAGGAGATAATTTTTCAAAATGAAAAATGTCCAATGAGTTATTTTTCTTTATGATAGAACTGTTTTTTTTATTAACTATAAATAAATATCGGTTAGTTTAAAGCCCCTATTGTCCTCCCCTAAATCCGGTACTGTAAACAGTAATTTTGACCTTAGCCGTAACGCTGAAACATTTAGGGCTTATCAATATGTTATTAAGTTATATATGTTGTTTAGTGTGTAAATATTTTAATAATACAATATCTTCTTGTTAATTTCAAGTCCATGTTGTCGAGACTCAGATATCCATTCCGACTCATAGCACTTTTCTCTCCTACCCGGGGTACAAATTGGAACATTTCTTTGTTTTGCGGCCTAGGGTGTGCGATTACGTCGTCAAACCGCTAAAAATCACCATTTGTCGTATATCCACGATTTGAGAGCATACCCATTGCTGTCACAACTAATACTTGGCGTTGATGTTTCGAACCACGTTCAGTTCCAAATTGACCGCAATTGGAAGATAAAGCCAAATTGGCATCAAAAATGCTTGGTGTGAAAACTACGCAGGGGACAGGCTTAAACAACGAGGTGCATATTTTGCCTCACATGGAGTACTGCTCTCACCTCTAGGTGGGTGCTCCCCAGTGCCAGCTTCTTCCATTTAACCGTATTAAGTGCAGATAGGCTCGAATTATCGATCCGCTTTATCCTTTGACTTTGCGTAGAGTAAAGAGTTCACGGGGAATGTTCCAAGGAATTGCTTGCATTAATCCCGGCTGCTGAACCTTCGGACCTTCACTTTCACCTTCGGACATCGCGTTAAAATTCGAAGTTTCATCCGCACTACCTAGATGTCCGAAAATCCACACAGCGCAATTTTTAAGGCAATTTTTCTCGTACAACCATTCTGTGAAACCTGTTTTCGCCGGTTGTTTTTACGAACCGATATGACTTGGAAATCTTCTAGAAAAGAGCGTAAACATTTCTCAAAGGCCGGCAACGCCAAGCACCCCGGTGTTTCCATGTGGCGTGGAAGTCGCTTTCCATCGGGTGAACCTGTTGCTCGTTTGTCACGTATACCATAAAAAAACGGGGCCAATTTGCCCGTTCGCCTGCCTATATTATATTAAAAAAATCGGTGATGAGTTAAAAAAAGTTATACATTTCTATCTCTACTTTAAATAATATATATAAGAAGAGCGACTCTTTTTTATTACTGACTTATGATTCCAAGGTTTATCCTGGATATTAAATGTCAAACTGCATATTATTTTTAAGTTCAAATCGTTGTATTATTGAGGGTTCGTATAAACGATCGATGTGAATGCTGCGGCGCTCTGTTAATTTGTTTGCTAATATATTATTGTTTCAGTAGATTAATGAGAGGCCGCTGCATGATCGCGTTGATTAAATTTGGAATCGATATTTTAAATTGTTTTCAATCGTAATTGTGGTCTGTTCGTTATGTCTGATGGAATATTTGTACTCTTTATTTTTTAAATAAATGTATTAAGTGGAATAAAACGAGACGGTATGCTGGGTAAATAATTTAGGTGACTTTCTTAAAGTGCTTCATTTGGATTTCAAGGTTGTTATATGTGTAATATATGTAGTTGAGTAAGCGTTTACGTGTGTGCGTGTGGCTGCGTCCCCGCCGGTGTAACGCTTATATTAAATGAGTGTGTAACTAGCCTCGTGGTTTAATTGACGCAGTTCTACTCCTTAGCATATATAACAAAGATTGTCTTTTGTCTTGTGGCTAAGTTATAAAGCTTCTGATCTCGAGGTCCTGACAAACGGACCACACCTGATGTGATGGATATGAAAGTCATCATCATATGAAATATTTTTATTTTACGATATATCATCGACAATACACCAACAACTTTTGGAACTTACTTGGTACTTTTAAAACTTACTTGGAGTCAAAAGAGATATACTTTTGACTGTAATCATACTGACTTACTCACCCAGCAATCCGAAACACAACGATATTAATACTGTTTAGCTGCAGTTAAAGCCCTTCAAAGTAAAGAATGAACTACAAGAAAAATGGCCGTCTTTGCTGAAAAGGAGTAGGAATACTTTTTACGTACACATATACAATTACTTTAACTCATTACATCAATCCACATCACAAAAAAAATACTTCTAGTAACCGATAAGCTAGTATTGGTACCATACAAAGTTCGAAATAATTATTAACGAATACGATTTCAGCGCGATGGCATATAAAGTTAATAGCGTAACGCAGCAAATCTTAATTAGCTGTGGAACGTACATATGGTAATAAAATCGGGTGCCTTACCTCCAGTAAATACGAAACGGGTGCGCTCGTAAAACTAACTCGAGGGAGTTATTTTTAAACGTCCGAATGAAACTCGGCGGTAAGAGACATAAATTCAAATGTTTATTTCGCAAATGCTCCTTGCGATTGTGCTGAAAACTTCACCGAAGTTATAACGACTCAGCTGACGTAGGCTTCTGTAAATATTACCGTTTGAAATATGTTGTTTACGCTCGCTGTCTTTGATACTTTAGCGTTAATATTTGCGAGAAGGATCATAAGTATCCCATATTGTATGGATTTTTATCGTCGTATAGTTTGATACAAATTAAGTTAATATTAGGTATATTTTTATAGTGCTCTTTATTCTATCGTTTCTTTCGACTTTCAATTAAATAAGCGAAATACTACTATTGAGTATACAGTTACAAACAGTTCGGAGAATTCGTTCTTGTTATACAGCATACGAATCGTTACCGAACATTAGGGCCATACAGAATACGAACATCAGTTCTACTGAACGCATTTTAGCCACGACGGCCATTGTTAAAAACTAGCCCACTGCGGGTTATAATGGACTATTTATGTGCACAGTCACATGTGCACTCTTTATTCCTTCATCATAATCCGACGAGATGGAAATCTGACACGGCCGGAGAGATTTCGATCGCGGCTTTACTCCACTGAAAAATAAGTAAGTAAAACTGAAAAAACAAATTTATAAGAGGAGCTGGGATTTGAACCCAAGTTACCTTGATACTTGAGCTGAGATGGCCCAGTGGTTAGAACGCGTGCATCTTAACCGATGATTTCGGGTTCAAACCCAGGCACGTAATACTGAATTTTCATGTGCTGTGTGTAATGTGTAATTTGTGTTTATAATTCATCTCATGCTCGGCGGTAAAGGAAAACATCGTCAGGAAACCTGCATGTGTTTAATTTCAACGAAATTATGCCACATGTGTATTCCACCAACCTGTATTGGAGCTTGGTGGAATATGCTCCATACCTTCTCCTCAAAGGGGGAGGTCTTAGTCCAGCAGTGGGAAATTTACAGGCTGTTAATGTGCCTTGATACCAGGGATTACCAGCTTGTCGAAACAGTTATGCGAAAGTAACATAAATATTGACTCCGTGCGGGTAAAATTCATACCAAGTTAAATCCCTCCCATTATTATTCTTATTCATTATTGTTTCCCTCTTTACAGTTGAAATTTTCTGAAACCCTTTCCAAGGACAATCGACTTAAAACTTTTGTTAATGTTTGTTGTCTCGGAACTTCTTCATTTATGAAGAGATTTAGATAAAATATTTTTTGTTTAGTCCCTACCAATATTCCCTCTTGGGTTCAGTTGGGTCATTTTTGTGCATCCGGTCCATACAAACTTGGCCTGGAATGGACATACATCAAACAAATTGTATATTATTAAGGTATTAGTGTTCCTTTGTCATATAAGTGGAGTTGAGTTATTACACGCTAAAATGTTTACACTCACATATATAAAACACTCAAAGAAAATATGGCTCTATCATTATAAGTTGCTATGTTGTTGTTGTTTGTAACTAAATGAAACGTGCTTTCCAACTTCCAGACACCGGTCTGTTACTGGGAATTTTTCGATAGACAACCCAATAACTTTTTATCGGACTTTGAATGAGATTTTGAAAATTGAGGCTTTGAATCCACGATGCGATAGAAGTGTCTAGGTATTAATCCAACGAGGCAGTCACTTATTTTTATAATTGGAGGTTATGCTACAATATCGATCCAGTGTGGGGACAAGTTTGTATGGAAGTCCGTCATTTTTTAAGTTGAAAATATAAAAAAATATTTTTAGTATACTGATTAAAAATGAGTGCATAAATATTTAAGCGTTTCTGCATATTCTACCACTAAGGGGATGAAATAAGGGTTGAAAGATTTTATGGAAGTCCGTCATTTTTTAAGTTGAAAATATAAAAAAATATTTTTAGTATACTGATTAAAAATGAGTGCATAAATATTTAAGCGTTTCTGCATATTCTACCACTAAGGGGATGAAATAAGGGTTGAAAGATTTTATGGAAGTCCGTCATTTTTTAACTTAAAAACACGAAACTTTATTTTTGAGATACTGATTACAAATAAGTAGATACGTATCTAAGGGTTTCTGGATATTCTACCCTAAGGGCTGAAATACACACCAATGTGGTATACAAAGAGCTCTTACATTAACGTAAAATTTTAATTTCTAAATATATACATATTCTATGCGAGCAAAGCCGCGGGTAACAGCTAGAAAAGTATATTTTGATTTTTTTAAGACGTTAAAATTGAATATTGCGAAAGTGCATAACATGATATGAATTTTGAATTCACTTAAAAAGTCATATTTTACATCTCTCCTGGGTCATTGTAAAGGAAAGTGTTTTTATGCCTCGATTAGAAGATTTTTCAGGCTAGTAAATTTTTTTGTAGGTCTTTTAAACAAGGTTGTTTAAATTTATCCGAATCATTTGGTTCAATGGGCATTTGAATCAATGAATTTTGCATCAAAGAGATAAGTTACCAATAGAAGTAAATTTTCAGAATTACATTTAACTTTAAATAATGTAAATGAAAGTAAAGTAACACCAGGCTCCCTCTAGGCCCCCCTTTTGAAGGGATGGTTTAGAATAAGGGGTGAATTATTAACACAAATTAAGCTCATGAAAATTCAGTGGCGCTACCCGGGTAGCGACCCGCAATCATCGATTAAGATTCACGTTTTCTGACTACTGGGCCTCGTCTCAAACTATAAATACTCGTCTTAAATAATGTATTTTTTCTAATAAATTCAAACATGGTAGAGTTGCAAATACCAATTTATTATTAAATCGCGTTGCCATTGTTAAATATGAAAACTATATAATATCATAAATGCGATAGTAACTCTGTCTGTCTGTCTATCGGTCTATCTGACTGTCTGTTGCTCTTTCATGACCTTCAAGGAATGACATAGGTAGGTTTTTGTGCCTAATACCTTATAAACAGCCACCTTAAAGACGAGCGAAGACTCTGGTGACAACTTGTATAACATAAATTGCGTGCACTTCTGTTTCTATAAAATATTTAAATTTAAAATATATTCACTTTAAAGTATTTGTAAACGTTATTTATTTCAAACTTAAATAAACGGTCAATTTCTCTAAAGACGTAAACGCGCTAAGAATAATTTATCACTTTCAACGGTTCGGAAAGAGATTTAAAAGAAATCAATCTTAATTCGAAGCTTATGGCGAAAATATACGTATTATAAACGGTTATTAGATTTTATTTATAACAAGTTTTGACTAATGTAATTTTTATTGAAAACCTTTTATGACAAGACAATAAAAACTACTAGAAGCTATAATCATAACCTAACATTCTAGTTTCAAAAACAGAATACCATTGGATTTTTGTACGCTTGATTTGTGTTTGTAATTTATTTACCTACTGCTCAGCGTTGAAGGTATACATTTTTTAAATATTTTTATGTCATAAAGGCGGACTGGAAAATGTTTCATCTGATGGTAAGTGGTCACTTTGTCTATATACGTTGCTACTGTAAGTAAATATTCCTCATATTACCATTACAATAACAATTGATTTATCTTGTGCCTGAAGTCATTCTGGTCCATTAAAGTAGAACACAACGATACTAATGCTGTTTGACTGTAGAGTACGTGATAAATAGGCGGTACTTAAGACGGACTTGCACAAAGCCCTACCACCAAAAACGAATTTCGAGGTACAATTTTTATCTTTGATGATCAAAAAGGTTCAAAATAAAAATGAAATTCATTAAGAACTTAAAAGTGAATAAGGAAAGCTGAAAGAAAACACACTTTATAGAAAGTCGTTGGAGCGGATCGTCTTCATTTCGCATTAATGAGTTTTTACGTCATCAAAACTCAACATCCGTGAAACACGCCTTTTAAACTTGTCATTTCAAGATAAATTGTGTGGCAGCGGGCTCAGCTCGTCGAACTATCCATAGTCGAAGGATTTTATCGCTTCCCAGAACATTGTTAAAATTCTATTAAGAATACTAATAACATATTTGAATATGGAATAATATTTAACTGTGTATTCAAATATTATGAAGGCACTGATTGAAGGAAGACTCCACGAAGACCCACGATCAACTTAGGCGTGCTGACCGTTATAACCATGTGGTGATTAATAGAAATATGTATATGCAGTACGGTTGTCAGTGATTTTATAACGAGCAGAACTGTAGCAGATGAAGAAACACTTTTAATGGACGTTTCGAAAAACCCATACAGGGATATGTGAAACTATACTAAACAAAAAATAATATCAAAATAAATATTAAATTTATTAAAGTTTTAAAATATGATTATTAATGGAAAATTATACATAGTTTATAATTATTGTTCCATTAAATATTTTATTTATTAATTTAAATTGTGAAAAATAAAATATGTGCCTTGCTATTTTTTGCAAAATGATTATAACTATAATTTTATATTATTCGATATTGTTAGTAGAAATTTACGAAAAAATATTGTCATGGGATTAGGTTGACCTTAAAATCTAAATCAAAATAAATATACTTTATTCATGTAGGCCTTTGAAGCTCTTTTGAATCGTCCTTTCGCGTATTTGTTTAGATCCTTGATCCTAAAGATGTCTTCGGACGGTGGTAAAAGCAATAAGTGAATTTCTAAATGAAACACTTAATTTAAATTGGTCCAATGATCTAAAACTCAGTAGGTACTACAAAATAAAAAACGACGATCGATCTGATTTTTACGCGATACTTACATAGTTTTCAATCAAACATTTTAATTTCTTACTTTAGTTAGCCATATACGTCTATTGTATATTTTTTGGAAGACAATGACGTAATTGAAAGTAGAAAACAATGATGACAATGAAAACGTGATGACAATGGCGCAAACATTGTTTGTAATGTTAAAAATCAAGTTCATTGACGTTTATGTAAATATAAATACTATCTGTACATATAATAAAATTGGAGTGTCTGTTTGTAATATTAAATTAACCGCGTTTTACTAAATGCATATGTATGTATACACGGTACATATACCTAAATAACATTTTTTTACAATTTTTGTCTGTCTGTCTGTTTGTTTGTTCCGGCTAATCTCTGAAACGGCTGGACCGAATTTGACGGGACTTTCACTGGCAGATAGCTGATGTAATAAGGAGTAACTTATATGTAAAATAATAATAAAGTCACGCTTTTATTGAAATATTCAAACGCGCACGAAGTCGCGGGCACAGCTAGTCCATAAATAATATGTTTGTATTTTAATTTCAATTAAATTATACATATTTTTTGTCATGATTTTGTACTACTATACTATAATAATAAAAACCGTATAAACATACATATGATTGTTGCTCGGTGTCATTAGATGTGAACCGGATTGATGTTGATGATTTTAACTGAAACATTAGGAAATTGTACATTTTATTACTAAAAGTTCTAAGTTTTCACTTGTATCGGTTGTCCCTATAACTGCCAATATTTTTTTATACCTACAATCGTTCATGAGGTAGGTTTATAGTTTATAGAAGTTTATAGCTGGGTATCTCAAATTTCAAGGAGAAACTACTAAATTACTGTACTAATAGTTGATATAGTCTAAGGGCGCGTGCCAGATTTCGTCCAGGATAGTAGTGACATTAATGATATAAGTATGGCAGCTAGGATGACATTGAAATGTCATACGCACTTACGAGAAGTAACTGGGCACTCTTCCACCCCTAAAGAGAGTTCCACCGATTTTATATCGGAACCATTCCATATCTATCTTTTTCATATTCCCATTTACTCCGAAGATGGTCATCGCAGGCATTCTAGTGGGTAAGAATCCCACATAATCCGGTTTCAGACTGGGAGTGATGAGCTAAGCATAAGGTAAGTATACCATTAAATATTCCTAGAGCATGTAATTACAGCTTACTTTTAACAAAAATACAACGAGATGGTTACGAGAGAATGATCGTGTGATGTAATTAAAAAAAATACATACTAAGATATAGATAGATAGACATAGATTGAGATTCTGAGTTACCCCGGTTAGGTCCACATAATGCGATCGGATTTTTGGGTCATGGATCATAAAGACTTGCACCTTATCTTGCTCTGGCTTTACCACAGACTGCAGTCTTATTAAACTATTGCAATGGAGAAATGGTTCTTATGTGTGACACCTGCACTATAATTCGATGCGTTCCAGACATTGTGTTTGACCGATGTGGTCAGAGTAGGACATTCACATCAGAGTTGTCACAAAGTTTATTTTTTCAAGCCTTCCGAAAAACATGATGAGTATTTCATAATCTGTCTTATTATATACAGTGCAAACCAAACTTTTAAACAAAACAATAACGGATTTTCGTAGAACTTTGTTATTTCGAAATATACTTACAATTTTAAACTTGCCGGCCGATTCCTAGCATTAAAATTTAGGTCAGCCGGGCATTTTGAAGCACTTTTACAAATTACTTTCGATTCGATCAACGATTTGAAACTAAAATGTTGTACGGAATTTTAAAAATACCAAGCGCTTAGAAGTTCAGGAGCTACTCGTTCCACTGGAATTGTACCACATTAGTTCGTTAGGAAATAAAGCGAGAAACGAAAATGAATTATTGAACGGTGTATGAAAAATATGTCGGAAGTTTATTGACAGAAGTGTGGACTATTGGGTTTATACTAGCCAGCTTAGGCTTGTAATACGTGTCAAAGCTTTTTATATTTTATTATTTAATATTTGTTACACTGTTTTTGTAATACCTTTTTGTAGCGTATAAGGCTGCAGAGTCTGAGGTCCTCGACTTAAATCGGCGGTTAGGTCAATAAAAAAGTTAATGGATCTTTCTGAAAACGAATCATTGTATTATCCTGATATAAAAAAATTGTTCAGATTATCGTTGGTCGTATCGGATTTACCGTCCATTTCGTTTATAAAATAGATAGTGAACTTGTGTTTGGATACCCTCGCACTACCGTATATTTTGCACAGTATGCTTGGGCCGTAGCTGAAAATTTCACAAAAATGGAAGATTTTTTTTTCGAGTATACCGTAGTCGTTATCCAGAGTGGCCTCAACAGCGACACCGGGTGGGGCGCGAGTCGTGAAATACTCTGCCGGAAAATTGAAGATGCGTTATGGGGTTTTATCATACATTTTACAATTTACTTTAAGGCCAAGAACTCACGAAACAATTCTTATCCGCGCTTTCTCTAAAAAATCATAATCTTTAGAACACGTAACAACTGTAAAAAACATCGACCAATCAATATACATATCAAGAACTTATCTTCTTTAACAAAAAAATATTAAACTAAATTCCTGAGTATTGTTTCCTGATTATTTTACTTACAACGGTTATCCCTTAAATTAGCCTTCTAATACATTAAATTGAGGTCGCTCTGAAGGTCAACATTTTAAATTTAGAATATCAGTGAATCCGATAGGTTGGAGCCATAATTTTTGAAGGGGATTGAACCAAACCCGACTGGATTATGGCTTTTTACCTTGTAATAAAACACGTATTTTTTTTTCCTTACAGAAGATATTGCACGTAAAATGAAAGAGTAATAAAAGTCCCATAGCTGGGCTCAGACCTAGTCTCCGTTTGAGCAAATGGGTTAATGGATACATATTTAAGACTTACATCACACGACCACAAAGACCGACTCCGGATAATTATGAACAAAATAAATACGCAATATTAATTTAAATCCACGTTTCATTTGGTAATAACACGTGGATTAGGCCATCTTGGCTCTCTAGTGCCACATAACACTGTGATAATTTTACATTAGCAGCCTGTAAGTTTCCCACTACTGGGCTAAGGCCTCCTCTCCCTTTGAGGAGAAGGTTTGGAGCATATTCCATCATGCTGCTCCAATGCGGGTTGGTGGAATATACATGTGGCAGAATTTCGTTTTCCTTCACCGCCGAGCACGAGATGAATTATAAACACAAATTAAGCACATGAAAATTCAGTGGTTGCCTGAATTTGAACCCAAAATCATCGGTTAAGATGCACGCGTTCTAACCACTGGGCCACCTCGGCTCTAATTTGATATTTTACTAAAATAGTGTAATTTTAATTTTTAATGGTGATAACTTTACTAGTAGTGTAATGATTACCAATATTATTACTTCATGAGTTGAAATTGAAATGATAAATTTAGTTACAAATTTAATATTATAATTTAAAAATAATATTAAGGTTATTTTACCTTTCGATTGATTTATAATTAAAATAAATTAGTCAAGAATAAATTATCTATATATCGAATGGTATAAACATTTTAATTTGATTGTATTAATAACACGTTTCAAAATACAAAACATATTTAATTCAAAACGAAATCATTTTAAAGATTATATGTATTTATTTTCATCTCATATCAAAACTATCGAATAATTAATAACTATTATCAACATTTAATCAAGCGTAATACGTAACATCGGATAAAATTCATAAATATTCGTTATACGAGTCAAAGTTATTGTCGTTAATATAAAAAATGACTTTAATCGCATACGATACTGTAATGGAAGGAGTTTTGTGCAAATCATAATACCTTTCATTTACTAAATATTTGGTTAAACAAAGAGAGACTATTAAAGCCGAAGATTTGATTAATTTCTGCAAATATATTTGTAAAAGTTTAGGACTAACAACAAGCTATAAACTTAGGATATCAGAAAAGATAAACGTAATATAAGATAACTGGTTCGAAATGTAGATTCTACCGTGAAGAACCCCAGTAGGTATTTTCTGTCATAAGTCTTGTGCTAATTCTAGTTTGTCCGTGTAACTGGATTTTCAGTACCAAGTGCATACGTAATAATGTAATTGTTAGTTTACAAAGAAATGTGGTGGTCGATAGTGTGTTATTATTGTACGATACTTAGGACTTTATTATATTATAAAAGGTACAAGTAATATCAAATTATGTTATCAATCTACCCTTATGCGGGTAGTCTAAGAGTTTATATCTTAAATCACAACGCACATGACTTATCTACAAGTAAATACAGAAGTAAATAGTGTCAGAGAAAATAACATAAATTTGAAAGACCATTTTTGGAAAAATTTTATACTGAAAGAAGTCCTATTACAAAAGATATTGATTATGATATACTCAATACGGATCTGCGAGGTTATAAATGTTTTATAAATAATATTCCACTTACTCATTTATTTCGTGGTAGGGCATTGTCCCCGTCTGGGTAGGTTCCACTGGTTACGTTGGTGGTAGAATATTTGATGAATGGCATCAGATATTCTACCACCAAACAGCATTACTTAGCGTTGTTGTGTTCTGAAGGCTGAGTGAGCTAATGTTACTACAGGCACGAGGGACGTTACATCTTAGCTCCTAAGTTTAGTGGCGCACAGGCGATCTAAGGAATGAAATTTTCACTATTTCTTACAGCGCCAGTTCGTCTATCTAAGAATAAAAATAACATTTACTACAGGATACAGTTACATCAAAAGAGAGCTAACCAAAAAAACAAGTTCATGATTTTAAAAAAAAATCACCCAAGATACGAAAAGGATAGACGGACAAATTAAAGATAGACACACACAAAAGCCAAATCACAATACAATGACAGCTGTTCTTATTTGTTATTACTTCATTTGATTTCACATTAAAATATATTAAAGACCACATAATGGATATACATATATTACATATAATCAGTATCGCATTACGAGATCCCCCTGTCCTTATCGCACCTGGATACATATGCTAAAATACCTATAAAAATCCCATTTTTGTCGTTCAAGGTAAATATTACGCTGAGTATAACATATTTATATTTAGGTTCCTGCGACGACGAATCTCCAGAAACCATCATACATCTATTAACCGAATGTCCAAAATACGACCTAATAAGATATGACGTGGAAAGTCAAATAAACAGCGTAATAAACAAAAACACGATAAGCAAAAATAAAAATAAAATAACAATTTGATATGTTTGGTAGATTTTGTTTATTTGTTTAACTTCATAGGATCATAGAATTGTTGTTTTTATGTATAACTATCTCACACTTATTTTCGCATGCGGTATTCACCTTAAAAGGTAATGCATTTAGCAATAAGAACTTTGTAACTTAGCATAATTATTACTTTAACAGTGTAATTACCACTGGTGAATCTTAATAAATAAATAAATAAATAAAATACTAGAAGATAAATCAACAGGAGAAAAAATCTTAGAATACTGCATACACATTACAAAGAAAACGAATAAATTAAATAGCACGAATATATAAGGAAAGAAAAAAGACAAGAGATTTCAAAAATAAATAAAAAGAGAATAAAAATAGAAATAGAAAACAAGGTCTCCGACCAACACGTCGGAGGAGGTTTCTGGAGGTTCCTTTGCGCAATCAGCAAAAGGAGCATAAAAAAAAAAACATATTTATATTACATAAATAGAACGTCTAATGGTGGATATTGTTTACTGTTGAATTGTAACTATGATACATGATAAATATTCCGAATTATAGACTTTAACGTTATTTTTCCAAATGAAGACGTGTGAGTGTGTGTCGTCTTAACCGATTTCAGCCACGAGTCTCAAATTTGACTAGAATACGCAGAACATATTATGGTGCATGATTGTATGCGCTAACACAGGTGCACTCTTTAATTTCTCACTCTCACAATCCGATGGGACGGCAAATTCGGCCCGAATTTACGTGCTTGAGACACGAAATAGTCCACAATTCCAACTTTTTTTACAGAACTGAGAAGTTTTCTACAGAAAAACCCAACACAATTTTATTGGATCTATCTGGATTTTGAACCCAAATCCTCGGGACCTGAGGCCTTATATCTTGCCACTAGACCGACGAGGCAGTAAAAATCAAGATATGAAATATAAAAAAGAAAATTAAATCAATTATGAAATCGTGTAACTCAATTCGATGATTTTCAATGCGGATTCGGGTGTATGAAGAGAGAACAGGTCATTAAAACAAAGTCACGTACGATGGAGATTACAACAAAAAGATCAGTGCTGAGATTATAAAGACATTTAAAATTAAACCCTAAAAGCTACCAGGTACAAGGAATTTAAAAAATATTTCTGTACCAAGTAGACAATAAATTAAAATATTGATCTGTTACCATCCCGTATACTTTCACCCGATCATTTTTCCTAAAAAGCGTGTCACGAGCTTGCAAAAATTATATCCATCTATAGCTTTGATGCTACATAAAACATTTCTAGTAAAGATTAATCCGTCTACATATGCCAGAGTTACGCCAGAATTTAAAAAAAAAAACTGTTAAAAATCCGAATTTCTTATATTCAATATATTTTAAGATAAATTGATGTTTCATAAAATTTGTCACATTTTCGAGCCACAACCTAAAATCAATCAAGATATCAAACTTTTAAATAGTATATAACATTTATGAGATTAATATTTACAACAATATCAGAAACATTTGATAGAACTATAAAAACAACAAAACCATCTCTGATTTACTTACAAAGGTTTAAAACGGGGTATCAAACGAGTAATTCGATATTCCCTTTTACATAACACAAGACCCTTGAACCTTAGCCTGCTTAGTTGTAAATACGTAACAGTTAAATTTGATTATAGGAAAGTTCCTTTGTCGCGGTTTGCGAAAGGTTGGGCTTTGTATACATACCTTTACAAACAGAATAATAGACGGGTTCAATCGAACTATGAGGATTTTTGACATTTACGAGATTACATCTTAATCTAGATGCACATGCTCAATTTGTTAGTTTATATGGTATCAGAAATGTATGTAATCGTCGAATTCGTATTTAGAATTAAGTTTAGGTTAAAGTTAAAGTGATGGATAATTCTTAATAGCGCTCATAGAATTTGGCGTTGTATAAAATTATAACCATTTCTAACATGGGCAATGTGTTACCAATCTTGCGAACTGATGATGAACATATAGGTGAAGATGTTGCTTTGTACCTGTAGTAGCGCCGGCTAACTCACCTTTCATTTGAAAACACAACAGTACTAAATACTGCTTCATGGTAGTAAAATATATGATGCGTTCAGAAACCTACCCAGTAAGCTTGCACAACTTTATCACCAAGATGTCTTACACAGCCAAGCATAAAATGAATTATAATTATAAATGACGTACATACGCCAAAATCCTGTGGTGCTTCACCACTGCCTTATGCAGCTACAAATAATACATGTACTTATAATTATAACACGCCCATAACCAACGTACCTGCAAATAAATAATTTTTCTTGGGATGAAATATTGGGATGATATCCTTAATTTGTTTAAGATTTCACACAGAATTTAACCAAATCACTAAAACTCAATTTTGAGTTGTAAAATGAGCTGCGAATAAAATCATAAAATATTCCATAGTTAAACATATTTTAGATCCTTATCATAATATATTTATTAATCCATTGATACCACAAATTAAGACGAAGCGAATTGGTAAAAATGACCATTGGGATTTTAACTCCTAAGCGGTAATGACGCAATTTCTAGCACAGCTATGGTTCTAATGATTTTTGTAAAATTATAAAAGTAAATTTGAGAACCTAATCATATCATTATTTCCGAACCGGTTATTTATTAAATAATAATTTTTAAGTCCTTGTAAGAGCCTAGATAAGTGTTATAATATAGTTGTTGATTTTGAATAAATTTTCCTTTGTAACCTTATAATTCGGACCACAACTTTCGGATATATTAAAATATGCATAAGCTTTAGAGGGTTCGGGTTTACGGTAAGATATATTAGCACTAGGTAGACTTGTTGGATTTGTGAGTGTATTGCAATACTTGTTTTTCTTACTATGTTGAGAAACTATATATTGGGGATACATCATTTAAATTATTAAATTATAACATTAAGGCCTTAACTATATATATAAATTAAAAATTGTTATAATATAAAAAATGCTTGGAAAGTTGGAAAAAATACTATTTCTTTTGAGTTATCTCTGAAATTTTCAAGTGAGTACCTATTCTTTATAAGTATAAATTTAAGTTATGTGTAAAATTGTCTGCTAGGTTTCATAGGGTTTGCTATATGAAATTAAAAAAAAAAAATAATACAATATTATAAAACATAACATAAAGCAAAGATTAACGTTGATAACGAACAAAGACGCCAAATTTAATCCTTCCTTTAGCGAAATAACTAAACTTTCGTATCTTTTATATATTTAACCTGCACTCTGCAAACTAAACAAAATTACATTACTCGTTGAAATTCTTAGAGACTGTACACGGTGTTTTTATACAGATCAGGATAGAAAACTTTAAAACTATAAGAGACAGCAATTTGATCTAAGAAAACATGGAATTAGGGAAATTTTTGGGTGTAGCCCAATTAGTAATTCCAAATATACATATTTTTAACAATGTACTGTATACAATTTCCACGAGTATATACCGAACTAACATGTATATTTCGAAACAGCTTGTGTTCGGCCAGTGGTCGAAATTCAGACCATAATCAACCTTAATAACTTTAAGTTAAAGGAAAATTACATAAACAAAAACCTTTGTCGTATCTGATCTTGTTTCCATTGGTTAATATAACAGGAAAAAGGAACTGATCTGTTTTTTGTCTATTGATACATATATGTTTGCCCATTTTTTTAAACTCACAGATATTTTTTTTAAATGTCAAAATTAATGCAGTCGTAATTATATGGTTGAAATTTATATGTATATTAATAAGAATATAAAAAAAAAAACAAACATATTTGAATTTCAAAAGTCACCTTGACGGTAAGAATCATCGTTGAAGTTTACTTCGTCACAAATTAATAGAAGGATGAATTTTCCGCGGCTTTAACCAACTCCATAGTCATAGCGTTATGAATACTTAATAAAGTTGTAGCGAATGAAAACGTAAACTGACGTAAAGCGTCAAAAGGAAAAATACCACCACACTCGGTCACCGAAAAACTGACAGACAATAATTTATTTTCATCCAGTATATACAAAAGTGGACCTTATTCTATTGTAATAAGATTCATGACTGATCTACTTTCAATTTTGTGGAACATGTCACCCAAAGCTCATGAATAGATATTGCAGTGACAGAACCGCGGAAAATTGGAATTTGGCTCGATGTGAACATTAGTGTTTTGTTCACTTTGAGCTTGTTGGATTTTGAAACCGAGTTAATCCGTGACGTTACCGATAGTCCAGGCAAAGAATATGGGTAAAATTGATCTTAGTACGTGACACCTATATAACAAAAATGTAAAATGAGTACAATCTTTGCCTGATAGATAGTGGTAGACACACCGAAGAAGCGTGTTGGAATAATTTCCAAATATGATCCTAACCGACTATTACTGTAAGAACCTTTGACTCGACGAGAATATATTCCCAATACAATAAAGTACCAGTTATCTATCTTTTATCAATGGGAAGTGACAATTTACGACTTCGAGAGGGTTAAGATATACTTACCAATAGCCTCCCACTGCGATATTTCTTCGTGAAAATTGTGTTATTTACTACACCTTACCACTCGTTTGTTACCCGATTATTATGTTCTAAGGGAGCAACTTGTGTTTGTTTATACAGAAAAATAACACCATTTTTGTAACTAATCCTTAAGACATTTTAACATCGCAAATAATTACCTATTAATTTGTTGATTATCATAAAGTATATAAGTATACAGTCATTTATATGTTGTATATGTTATATGAGGTCATACAAATAAAGATTATTCGATGTCGTGTCATGTCTCAAGCAAATTGTATGGAACTATGACGGATACTCTAAAATTATGTTTGGACGAATTGTATGTATGAAAATGTTCGTTTCGTAACAACACAAAGCATATGCAACTATTTTGTATATATACATTTTTGTATTTATATATTTAAAGAATTTGACAAATGATTTTTATAAAAATATCGAGTATGTGCAACATGAAAAATTGATAATAATATTTGGTTTTTAAGAGGAACACAATTTAAAAAAATATACATTTGTTCAATGTTTGCTTTTGCCGCACGTTAATTGATAGAAATCAATCTACACTTTATACCAAAGATCTCTTTTTTGATACATCAATATTTATAAAAACACATCACAATAAATCAAAATGAATGATATTATAATGTATTTTACCTTGCCGCCATTTTCGTTCCCGCAGCACGTTTCACCACAGACTATATTGTAAATGTCATTCAATCTGGCCGCGTTACACGTGCATTAAAACATCTTTAAAACAAAATTAATTCCAATATTTCGATTTACAATATACATAAATGTATAGCTGTTGTATAAGGTAGATATGCGTGTACTATAGTTGATTAATCCAGAAATACGGTTGATGATCGGTTCCATGAGGTTTCATGACATTTTGTTCAGTAATCGGATTATTCCAATCAGGGATAGGCGAAATTCGATCCGTTGCTATGTAGATAATGAGATGCGTGGATAAATCATTGTTCTGTTTATACATACGACCACCACAGCCCAACATTGTTTGTTATAGGAATTAAGTTTTGTTAATTTTTGTTTAATTTTTTTGTTCTATAAATCAAAAATAATAATTGAATATTATTTTTTGATCTTAAGTTTTTTTTTAAATACGTGGCTGAATGATGATATACTTTGGCGTTTTTGGGTTAGCTCTTCAGTTAAATTGAAACTAAAATTATCTATATCGGTCAGTAATATTCTAGAAAAAGCTAATCAATACGCAATGATTACAAACCCAACAATGTGCAAAGTTAATTTAGAACTTCGATGTTCAGAAATATAGCGTAGAGAGAAGTTTTTTATTAAATAAATTTGCAAATTGTTTTTATTAAAGTAATTTTGAAAACATCTTATCCTAAGAATTTGATATTATATGATTATTTTTGTAATAAAAAAAAAACATTCTCTGCCCCACCCGTTCCTGTTACTTAAAATCATAAATGACAATCAGTAAAACGTCATTGCCCAATGACATTATACAGTTTTACTTATAAAAAAATACTAAACGTAACCTCAAAATTAACACGAAATACAAATATTTTGATTTATTTACTAAGTATTTAATGTAGTAAATAAGAAATCGGTAGTGTATATTCATCCGATATATGGTTCCGCGGCCTTCTTTTTTCAGAAAGACTATACAGAGATTTTATGTATTTGCACGCGGATGAAGCATCACGGTACCGCCTTTTCTTCTGACTTGTTTCACAAATACCGCTATTTCAGGCTTTTTAACATAATATGTATTTGTTAATTAATTGCTGCTAGTTATTTGTACGGTGTATTTATATGAGATGTATTTATCACTCTCGAAATTAATTCATAACGTTTTTCTTTATTGGTTAAGTTAAGCAATTAATATAAAACAATACAGTAATGTAAGATAATGTTATAACAATGTTCCCGGTTCCGGCGTATCCAGAACAGAGCTTAAATTTCCCGCAAAGGTTTTTTTTTTTTAATGTTGCCCGCTCCAAAAATCATAGCGACAACACATTGTTGAAATATATATCTTATGTTACTTCTAAGTAGCTAACTAACTTTTTGATGGTGAACAAATTATTAAAATCGATACAGTAGCTTCAGACTATATTGAATGCAAACGAATCAATATTTCCCTTTATGCTATCCAATAGTAACCGTGCTTTTTCCGGGATAAAGAGTATATATGTGTTTTTTTTTAGGACATATGTGGCAAACGAGCATGAGATTCACCTTCTGGTAAGTGACCACCACGGCCCGTCGTTGATTTTTTATTCGTTGCCATAAATTGTCGGCTTTAAAGAAATGTATACGACTACAATCTATCTCAGTGCCAAAATTCAACTAGATCCGTTTAGATGTTCTTGCGTGATTGAATACCAAACATTTATCAACACAAAATTTCAGCTGTCACGTTGTCAAATGTCAGATCGTACGCTCTGTAAGATCGCAACTGTGCGCAATGTGCACTGGTCGTAATCACTACTGTCTGCTTGTATTACTTGTACTGCACACAGGAGCACCGTTATGTTCATATTACGCATGTTCTTCACCGTACACGCGAAACCGTATACACGAAAACAAATTAAAATTTTATTAATTTTGTCTAAAGTTTATTTTTAAAGTTGTCTTTTACTTTTAATTTAATATGTTTTATAAATGTTATTAAGTATTTTGGTTTATTATTAAAACCATAACGGTACGCAATTTGTAGGATTACTATTAAAAATAAATTTGACAGCGGTGGGATTCGAACCCACGCCCTTTCGGACTGGTGCCTAAAACCAGCGCCTTAGACCGCTCGGCCACGCTGCCGCATGACGGTGATTGTGATAAGCGGAAACCGTTTATACAAATAACTTTTAACAAATATTAAAAAGATAAATTCATTATTTACTGATAAAATATTTAAAATTAAAATGTATTCAAAGTTTTTCAAATTATTTATATGTGGATAACCAACGCAGAATTGTATTATTTAAATAATACTAATAGTCTTTTGTTATATTGAAGATATTAATACAAGGAATATTATCTTTTAATTAATAACTTGTACAGAAGTTCCTATAAGGGTTTAAGGTAGATCCAATTTGTTCTTTTCATAGTGTACTGACTGTACCACGTGTGACGAATTGTGTCTTCCAAACGTCCGCGCATTGGCAATGAATTGCGTCTTGTAATGTATCAAACAATGTGTGTTCGGATTCCGAGTTCCGTTCAATTATAAAAAGAGCTGAGATGCTTAATTGTTTACTACTAGTTTTCGCGGTTATCAACATATTATTTATTTAAGTAAACTATTAGATATAATTTTGAATTGTTATATTTAATTAAATTTAATCTAAAGAAACTACCGGTTCGGAATGTTCATACGGAGTTTCAGTAGAGATGAATCGGCAAGAAAATGCATAGTAACTTTTTACTCAAATGAAATGCACTGTATTTTGTAAATATATATCATTTTATATACATTGCCCATTTGGAATACTTCACGCTATAATATTACATATGCACGTACTATAATATTATAAATACGAAAGTAACTCAGTTTGTTTTTCTGTTACGCTTACACGGGAAAACCATTGGACCGATTTTGACCAAATTTGGTCTGAAGTAAGCATTTTTCTCAAGGAAGGACATAGGCTAATTTTTTTTTAAATTCATCGATATGAAGATGGATTTGGTGGATTATATAAGTATACAGGTTCTTCAAATTAAAAGTTAAAAAAACACGCCCGCAAAACCGAGGTCATAAAACTATTTATCTATAAATTCTTGTATTAATTATGTAATATCATATCAATATAGCATATCAATGTTGCTTCATTTTAAAATACTGTGACATGTCATGTATTTACAATTAAATAAAAACCCGCTGAGAGTTCTTGCGCTTTTTTTTCTTAGATCAATGCTTTTCCGAACCGATGGTAGTGTTTAATTCGACAATCAAGAAGCAAGTGTAATGCAACTTCTATATTGAATAAAATTATATGATTTGTTGTTTTTTTTTAAATGTTTGTATTAAGTTACTTTAATTACACTGACTTAACCACCCTATCAACGGATGTATCTATAACAAACATAGTACCTAAAACATACAGAAACAACAAAAACAACAAACAACAAGCATTGAAAAAAGACCTTAGACGCGTGCTTTGTGCTTTAAAAAACATTTTGATTTGCGAATAATTTTCATCTACAGTTGCCGTCTCACATCTGACAACCGTCACATTATTCTTACATTTTCAAAGTGGATGGCTGAGTTTACCGGTAATCTTCAAGTATACAAATCCTGGTCTGTTTTTATATATTATATACTCTAAGTAAAGAGCAACTTTATAGTACAAGCATTATATTATTGTAGGAAATATAAAACCTTATTTTAGTAAGACAGCATATATTTCAAATTCTATTGAGGTGAACTAGTCGTTCCTACAAGTATGCTCTTTGATGCAATATAATGATATGAGACCTAATGTAATAGGTCTTCTCTGTACAACCCGTTCCTTTGGACTCGAGCTATTTTGTATTCGTTCCGTTTGTTTCAACGTGCAAAGTGGCCAGTACAACTTCCTTGATACATATTCTTGCACTTACAAAATATAAATAAGCGAAATGTTTTAGTCTCGGGCAAAGGAGAAGGCTCGGAGATCCCTTCACGCTTTTCTAATGCAGATTATTTATTAGTGGTAACATATTTGTCATACAGATTTCCTCACAATGTTTTTGTCCATTATCTAGCACGAGAGTTACAATCACTTGGCCAGATTAGAACCCACGATCATATTTTGAATCCACGTGGTACCCGTATATGTTTTTTATGGTATAACTGACAGACGATCATGAAGCTCACACGATGGAAAGTGACTACCGCCCATGGATATCTGCAACACCGGGGGGCGTGCAGGTGTGGTGCCAGCCTTTAAAAATGTATAGGCTCGTATCGGTTCGGAAAACTTACTTTCTACTGGTACTGGTATTAGTCTCACTTCATTTATTATTATTGTAGTTTATAACACATCACTGTTCGGATTAAAAGAAAACTTGAAATAATTTAATTTAATTGTATCCTTACCGATATTGTTTACAACCTACTGATACTTATTTGACAAAAAAAAAAAAGACCCGCTGAGTTTCTTTCGCCGGTTCTTCTCAGGTCAAGGTGTTCCTTTTTCCGAACCGGTGGTAGTGTTTAATTTGACCATCAATAAGAAAGTGTAATGCTTCTATGTTGAATAAAGGAATTTGAGTTTGAGTTTGAGTTTGATATTAATAATCTTTGTCTATGATATCGATATATAAAATTATATTATAATATCCTTATTACTAATATAAATAGGCGAATGTTTGTATATATGGATGTTTGTTACTCTTTCACGCAATATATCCTGGTTGGATCTTAATGGAACTTTACAATAATTTAGCCTACATATCAGAATAAAACATAGGCAATAATTTATAAGGGTAAAGTGTGAATATAACCTGACAACCAACCCCTAAAATGCGGACGAAGCTGCGGCCGAAAACTAGTGAATAATAAAATTAATAGGCTACATTAAACGGTAAATATTTGAATATATCATGGTCTACTTTTTCTGAAATTGTAGATTGAACCTTATTTTGATGTTTCGATTCGAATAACTTTAGAAAGTCGAATGTAAAGTGACGAATCTAAAATTCAGATGCGAAGGGACAAATCTGAAAGTCAAATTAAAAGATTTTTGTTCGAAATAATAAACTTTACTTTTTTTTTTTTAAGATTATTTTTACTCGCATAAATTTTTTAATAAGAAACCCAAGCACAATATTCAAATCAAAATGTTATATATTTCTTTTATATTATTAATATATACATAATATGAGCTGAGATGGCCCAGAGGTTAGAACGCGTGCATCTTAAAAAATGATTTCGGGTTCAAACCCAGGCAGGCAACACTGAATTTTCATGTGCTTAATTTGTGTTTATAATTCATCTCGTGCTCGGCGGTGAAGGAAAACATCGTGAGGAAACCTAATCTAATTTCAACGAAATTCTGCCACATGTGTATTCCACCAACCCGCATTGGAGCAGCGTGGTGGAATATGCTGCAAACCTTCTCCTCAAAGAGAGAGGAGGCCTTAGCCCAGCAGTGGGAAATTTATAGGCTGCTAATATATATATATAGATATATGTATAATGTGTATCTTATATGCATCTACCCGATTTCGTTTGGGTGAAATAATAAATAATTTTCCCGATTGCAGGGGATCTACGGGGTCTTATCGAATCGATTTAATTGAAATCAGTTCAATCGTTTATCAGGAGTTCCTTTACATACACACGTGCATAATATTTGTCTAACCCATACTCTATACTACCACACAAGTCTGTAGTCTGTCTGTACACTATATTTTTGTCGAATTTCGTCATTAATATTCGTTTTATGACTCATTGACATCGTTTTTGCCATTTTTGAAATTTTTGTCTGTCTGTCTGTATGTCCCGCTATAACTCAAGAACGGTCGAACCAATCTTTATAAAAACTGGCATACAGTAAGAACATGTGATTTCGCAAATGATAGGCTATATATCTATATCCATCTATGTCTATAGTACTGTATAAATTTGTAGTCTGTCTGTACACTCAATTTTTTTGTCGAATTTCGTTTTATGACTCTTTGTTCTATGATCTTATATGTTCAACAAATATATTCAAAATAAAAAAAAATGTATAGCTTCCATTTATAATAATAATAATTATTATTATAAATAAATTTTAAAACGTCCAGCGAAGTGGGCGCGTAACAGCTACCATGTATATAAAGATAGTAAGCGCCTGCGGTTTTATAATTGCACATATGCAGACAGTTGGAATAAAATCAAATTTTACCTTATAATTATACAATTTTGTCAATATCCTAAAGTTGTTTGATTAAAACTAAGTGTGATTTCTATAACAATCTAATATATGACTATAAGCTATACGAATAAAGTTGCTTCTTGCTTAAAACCATTCAAACGATGAATTAAAACGTTTTAAGGTCGACAAACTTTATGCTACATATTCTTATTCTATAAGCGATATTATATTTATTAAGTAAAATTTTCTCGTCGTGTCACTTACGACGAAGTGGCATAGAGCCTTATCACAAACTAATGGTTTTTGGGTTAAATGATAGAATCTTTCATCGATAATATCAACACTCTCACTGTCCCTACTAATCCTTATGAAGGTGGATTCCAATTCGTTTGAAAAAGCACTTAATAATCGCATTACTAACATCTGCCAAATCTTGTTCCTGAACTTGTGTTTTAGCTGATAAGTGATAATCTCCCATATATTTTCACATTTATAGAATTATACATTTATACAACGATTGTGTCTTCTATATTTTGCGAAACTATGTCAAAGATACGCTAGGTATAAGTTTATTTAGGTCGTATAAGAATCATCATTACTTTAACAGAGACGTTTTTCCAAAAAGCGTATTCTCTTCACGCGCCATATACAACAGAATAACAAGACATAGCGTGATATACAAAAACGGTGACCAATGTGAAGGGTAAGTACTGGTGGCAAATGTCAACAAAAACTGTACAAAAATTCTGTTCACGCCGGGACATAACGCTCATATACTTAAACTGGGTGTCCACTAGATATAAAGATAAGCAGAAGCTAACTTGTTTAAACAAATCAATACGCGTCAAAACATTTAAGCCGCCGCTATTTGGTACGTATGTAAATGTTTAAAGAGAATATCCTATCATAACGCTTAAAGAATATTCCATGATTTCGATACAAACGCTGCTTTCAAATGTTTGCCGATTCTAAGATGTTTTGTGTTGGGTGTCCTAAACGGACCTTAAGAATCAGGTAAGTTAAAATGCATAAAAGAGAAACATATTCGTTACACTGGATGTATTATTTCATCTGATTAAATAGTTAAAATATTTACAGTCTGACGACGAATATAAAGTGTTAAGTTTAGTCCACTTATATACGATTCTCGTCAGGCTATGAATAAGTACAAGGACACATAAATAAGGCGCATCGACTGGTCCAAAGTGTGTGTGAACACGTGTAATTATAGCCACAAGGGATAGAACGGCTTAGATCGCAAAGTTGCGGGGTAATAATTGTGTAAAGCCACTGTATATTGAAGATATTGTCTCACTATCAGGCCGCGAATTTCAGTACACGTTCTTGCTAAAATAAAAAAGAGGTTGTATAGCTAGGCTATAAATTTGATGGGCTAGAATCTTAATACTCGAAACACAACCATACAGGGCACATGTGGTCTACAAAAACCGTGTACTGTGCACGTTATTTTCTTTCCTTGGCATGTGTTTGTCACATTCCGTTTGACCTTTTTCAGACGATCAGTTTTATCTTATCCGAGGTGCTCTAGCTTTATTATAATTATTGGTAGTGTCTCGTTCATTGTTTGGTGTCGAAGTAAATACTTAAGAAATGCAATAATTACCTTACTGCGAACTCGACTTTACTTCGTAACTACGTGAGAAGAATCCAACATAGTCGGAAAAACTTAATCGACTTCCAAAGGTTATTTTCCTCTGAAAATTTGTTGGAATTGGATTAATGGAAACGAGTGAGATCTCAACTCGAATGCACTTTTAATCTTATTAACAGATGATGATGGCATTTTTAATTCACATTACGTTACATTAGGTACATTAACTGTAAATTTCCCACTGCTGGGCTAAGGCCTCCTCTCCTTTTCGAGGAAAAGGTTTGGAGCATATTCCACCACGCGGCTCTAATGCGGGTTGGTGGAATACACATGTGGCAAATTATGAAATTAGACACATGTAGGTTTCCTCACGATGTTTTCCTTCACCGCCGAGCACGAGATAACACAAATTAAGCACATGAAAATTCGCAATCATCGTATTCATCTAGCCACTGTATCATCTCGGCTCTTACTTATTAATTTTGACCAATGCGGATTGCGGACTTACATATTTTGATTTCACCTGGCGTATGATGCGCACACGTGTGAGCTATTTATAATTAAATTGAAGTTGATTCCGACTATTTACCAAGCTGCTATTCGGCCGTATATTAATCAATTTCACAATAACTAATTTAATTTGTGCATTTTCTTACATACTGTTGTTGTAAGTTGATTCTCACGTCACACCTTCGATAGCTCAGTTGGTAGAGCGGTGGACTGTAGAAGTTAACGATTGTAATCCATAGGTCGCTGGTTCAAATCCGGCTCGAAGGATTCTTTTTTAAAAAAAGTATAATGTTTAAAGATCCTGCCGTAATAGTTTTAATATAGAACGACGTTAATTTTTATAAAAAAACTAATTGTATTTTTTCTTTAAAATTATCTATTAATCTATATATATTTTTTATTTATTATTATGGAATTATTTAATTATTATTTCATTACATACAATGCAAAGTTATATTACATCTCAATAATATTGTTAGTGAATTGAATTGATTGAAATGAAGCTACACTAGCTTGTTTAATTATTTCAGACTATTTCAATGTGCATAAATGTTTTATGCCTGTTAGTTTTTAATAGCAAGCTATTTTGTTGCGAAATTGAAGTTATTTTGCTAAAGTGGATGAAAATTTATTTACATAAGAATAATTGACACTGCATTTACTATATACAAATATGAATTAAAAATAGTTACTGTGTAAATCTTGATGCTATATTACCCGTTGAATCGCAATTCGGATCCAGTGGAGGTAATAAGGCGAGACGTTATACTTTTAATGAAGGTTTTTGCTACTACTCCAAGGTCCAAGTTTATAGGTACATTACTATCTCGATCAGATACAATAATACTAAAGTTTATTTGAGTAGTAATACAAATATTTTGGATAGATGTAGTGATATGTGGTAGGAATAATTATTGTCTACAGTTCATTTCTTATGGTACCATCGTTCGCCTCTGTATAATATATATTAAACCTCTTTTATTATTGTTATAATATAACGCAATAGAAATGAAATATTTATTTATGAAAATGAAATAAGTAGTTGCGTTATATCATTTATTATCTGTACTTTATAAACCAACTGGTCCCGGCATCGCACGGGAAGAATAATGGTCTTCATAAAACGCTTATATCGTAATACATATAACAATTCGGTTACGCGGCGTCAGTAAAGCTCCCATTCCGCGTGTTTTTTTCCGATATCTTCGACTATCGCATCATATTTTATCTAATTAACTCAAAACATTTGAGCCATTCTTCCTCATGAATCATTCCGCCTGAAATTTATTGGTGAAAATTATATGAAAAATCGGTGGTAGTTTTTGGAATTTATCACGCTCAGACAGACAGACGATACGGGATATATTGTTTTATAATATGTAGTAGTATTTATTATGTATAATTTATCATGCGACTAAAAAAAACGAATAAAATCGTAATCGTATCGCACAGTGAAAGGTTTCTCAGAAAGTTATGTCAGGATAAGTTTTGCGGGTTGATGATTTAAACTTTACCAAGCCAGAAGCACTCTTACAGTGGCTGTCATATAAGATTTATTATCCGAAAACTAACATTGCAACATAGGCTTAATTTGCAATGTGTAAGGACGAGAGTCCCGTGCACTTTTGCCGATGTAGTCGCCTTTTCAAAGTGAAAGTAATTTGATTAAAATGTTATCTCCGATTAAATTACGTCACATTTTGATTAGATATCTTTGAAAAGTCAGAACTTGGGATGTGACTAATTACTTTCCCTTGATAGAGTTTCTGTTAAGTCATTTGAAAGGAATATAACTCTGCCTCTAGGTCCTTCAAAAACGTGATTGCTAAGGCGAAGATGGAGTACATTGGCAGAATTGGCGAAAGACTGGTGCGTCTCCCTTCAGGAATACGTGCGTTCTGGTCTCTCGCTAAAGCTGTCTTAGTGAATTTCTGTCAGCCTTCCTTTCCATCTCTGCACAAAGACGGCGAGTCATTGGCCCATACCGCTGATCTTTTAGGCTTTCTCTTCGCGGCGAACTCGACTCTGGATGACCGAGGAAAGTCACCACCGACAATCCCGCGGTGCGATACCACAGTGCCGGAGGTTAAATTCCGGCAAAGTGCAGTTCGTAAAGCACTTCTTTCCTTGGACATTCATGTTGCAAATCAGTAACATTCACTGCTATGCAGACAACAGTACCGTAGACACCTCATACACCGGCTGTGCTAATATTTCTCAGGAAAACGTCGAAGAAAACCGGAACAAACTTGTGTCTGAAATCGAGTCTTCGTTAAACAAAGTCTCGAACTGGGGAGGGCTAAACTTAGTCCACTTCAAACCCAAAAAGACGCAAGTTTGCGCGTTAACCGCCAAAAAAAATACCATTCGTCGTATCTCCACAATTTGAGAACATTCCGATAGCCGCCACAGCTAGTATCGGAATACTTGGCGTTGATATTTCGAGCCTCGTTCAGTTCCGCGGTTAATTGGAAGGCAAAGCCAAATTGGCATCAAAAAAGCTCGGTGTGCTCAGCAAGGCAAGACAATATTTCACGTCGGCACATCGCCTAAGACTATACAAGGCGCAAATTCGGCCTCACATGGAATACTGCTCTCACCTCTGGGCGAGTGCTCCCCGGTACCAGCTCCTTCCATTTGACCGTATCCAACGTAGTGCAGCTCGAATTATCGACGATCAAGCCCTTTCTGATCTGCTCGATCCTTTGGCTCTGCGTAGAGATGTTGGATCACTCTGCATCTTCTACCGAATCTTCCACGGGGAATGTTTCGAGGAATTGTTTGGATTAATCCCGGCAGCTGAATTTCACCTTCGGAGATTTCGTCAAAATTCTAAATTTCACCCGTACCACCTAGATGTCCGAAAATCCACAACAGCGCGATTTTTAAGACATCTTTCACCGGCGGTTTTTCCGAACCGATACGACTTGGGAACCTTAAAAAAAAAAGCGTACTCCTTCCTAAAAGGCCGGCAACGCACCTGCAACCCTCCTGGTGTTGCAGATGTCCATGGGTGGTGGTAATCACTTTCCATCAGGTGAGCCTCCTGCTTGTTTGCCCCCCTATAACATAAAAAAAGTCCTTCGATTGACTTTCGATGTTTGGACCCAGTTTTGTGTTTTTTATAAGATAAATATAGATTCGTTTAAAAATGTTTGTTTCTGAAATTGGAAAGTGCTTTGTGTATTCATTTCGTTAGTAAATTTAGTGTTTTAATAAATAATCTGATGGGACTTCTTGAAACGGTGAGAGTTTGGATGCAAGAGAAGCGTTATATACTTTCCAAAATCCTAGTAAAAGATTGTTCTAATTTCGTCAATTACACTATTTAAATGGGTAATCGATTCTCTTTCATTTAACCAGTCGCTGTGACTAATTGTCATTCAGCCAACAACGAAATTAATCAACCATTTTACCCGTAGTAGAGCTCGATGTTCAAGTATTCTTCCAAAAAAAGGAAGGTTGAGTGAATAACAATACAGAGTCCACTTATCCTTGAAAATATTCCCAACCTTTGTGTCACTAACGCAAATATATTTTTTTACCACCATTATGTACATTGTTATAATAGAAAACACATTATTTTTTTGTAAGTTTCAACGTGACAAAACTTGCCTTTGGGAATTTTTATTATAGTTGATTGATCCTTGCATCATAATATTCATTCATCTAAAGTAGGAACCTCTCATTAATTAGGCGGTCTATTTTAATACTTTTGTTACAATATAAAGGAGCTGGTATCATGATTGTGCTTTCTCTTCGAAATGAGAGGACGCTTTAGCACTATACTTTTACAAACATTTAAGTTTTGCATGTTTAAGATTTCCGGTTTCACGCTGAACTCCATACTTAACAATTAATAAATCAAAATTATGTTAGGATAAAATTCTTATTTTACCCGTACGAAGTAGGGACGAACTAGTAATATGGAAAGAAGAAGGTTAAACTTTATCTCATAAGTACTGTCTCGCTCCTTCATTAGTTTTTTTATCGCCGAACATCAATACCTACTTTGTACTGTTACGGTAAGGTTTATACATAATAACTGCATCAAAACGTAGAAAATGTACATAGCAATAATTGATTTATTTGATTGAATTGACCACAAAGAGATTAATATTATACGGGTACGTATTTACATACGTAGTGTTAAGCTTATCATATTTTTACGTTGACGAATCACGACACAGTAAAAATCAAATGATTGATGATGACTCGTGTAATTGAGGCGTTTCTTTATCGATATAATAACATGAAAAATGAATTATGATTTAATAAAAAATAATGTGTAATATTTTGTTTAAATATATTAAATTTATTAATTGTGTTTTGGGGCATGTCTACCAAACAAATGTTTACAAACTTTTGTAATATAAAAAAGGCGAGATAAAAAATTAAAAAACATAAAAAGTTAACGACTCACAGTCGCGAGTTCAAATCCCAACGGACTTATAAATTTCAGAGATTTCGTTGAAAGATTTTAATATTAAAAAAAAATACCGTTAGCGGTTAGAATCGTGTACTTGACTGTTTTGCTTATGCAAAACTGGTAGGTTTTACCACCATTTTGTTTTTTTTTTGTTAATTTTTAGTATTACCATATTAAATTATTATCGTCTTTAATAAATTTCACATTAAAACATTTTTGTTTTTAAAACTTATAATTTGTCGTGGAACAAAATTAAAACTAATGTATGGAATTTAAATAAATCAAAATTACTAAATCACTTCGGATATATTTTCTGAAGTATTTCAACTCCGAGTCGTTGTGAAAGGTTGAAGCACCATTGAATCTCGAGATACTTCGAAGCGAAAATTGTTTGACATGCACTTCATACGGGACGTCGCTAGTATTCAATATATTAGATGATCTGATTTTTGAACTTGTCACCTAAATATAAACCCATTAAATTAAAAAGTAAGCTATTGGGAATGTATTAAAAAGAGATAGAGAGCATTCTATTTTTTACAAATTATTTGTAGATAGAAATAGCTTATTATGTCAACGCAGTCGTAGAGAAAATCGTCGGCCAGGGCGCTTTTCAAACAAACACTTCCAAAACTTTAACAGATACACGAAAACTTTGCATGAAAATTCATAGATCCCCGAAATTTCAAAACAGTCTGCTTGCGCTGTGCAACTTGTATCAGTAGTTTTAGAGGTATTACTAGCTATTTGAATACCCATGACAGATAGGCGTAGGTCATTGGCTCAATTCGCATTGTATTCAATTTTTTAATATTTCTTTACATACATAATACATAGGTACATAATATCTAAAATTCTTAATACCTAAATTACCTAAAAGTCTATTTAATATAACATAATTGCAACTATTTATAGCCTCTTACCTAAACAACAATTGCAAGCACTTTGTTAAAAAAACAATTTTCCTTCGGGAGCTGGAATAAAAAAAAGAGAAAAAATATTTCCTATCTCGAGTGTAACTTGACGTGTAATATCAAGCTGAGGCAGATTTTTGTTAAACTTAAAGTAATTTTAATAACTTGATAGCGACGAGGCGACAAATATAAAAAGTTTTAGAAATTCAGCGAAGTTTATTAAGAATTTACAAAACACTTCGACTTTTTACATTAACTTGATTATATATTTATTAAAAGAAAGCGTGGATTAAAGCTGTCTAGTGAAAATTGATTTTCTTTAACGTGAAATAATATTGGAACAAAATTATTTATTAATCTAATAATTTTACTCTATATTAAATTCTATCCGGCAGCGCTACTCTGTTAGAATTCAAATCTCACTCGTGGAATGTTGACAACCGTCGTAAGTTGACACGCCATTTTGAAAAGTTTTCCCTTTAATTTTAATTGTGATATTATTTTAATCAATGTCGCATAATGCCTTCTATATTTTCTCAAAATTAAAAGTCGTAAATTTTTAGTCACTATATCACGTGACCTATAGCATACCACGAGCCGCCTTGGTGTGGCGTCAGATAGGCAAAAAACTGTCGTATTAATATCGTCTGGCAATTTGATAAACAACTTTTCTGGAGTTTTAATGCTAGTGTTCGTACATTACGCACCAACGATAGCGATTGTAATTAATTATTTTCCCAAATAAACACCAAATATTTATAGCTGTTAACGTTGAATGAGTGCCAGTCCTACATAGACATCTTTGTTTTTATCAATGTGACGTCACCAAAATGACTGACAACGTTTTTGCGGTAATAAATAAGGTATAATTGAATTTTGTGGCAAGAAAACGTGTTTATTTGGCCGGAATATATTTTTGGTGGCTTTTTTGTTAGGAAAATCAACATTTTGAAGTACTTTTTCAAACATAGTATCATCAGAGGCACAAAAAGACTATCTAATACCTACCTGTTCCTCCCCTCGCATGCGGGCGAAGTCGCAGTCAAACACAAATAATTAATAAATATAATATAACAAATTTTATTGACATAAATTTTATTTGAATATCTAAATAATTTGTAATATTCTTCAAATTATGTTTTCTTACTTTTTCAAAATTGATTGTTATATGAGATCTTTTTATTTTGTTTTTTAGAACATATTTCATATTATATTATGACCATCCGGGTAGTTTTACATTTGATTAACTTTATATAATGACATTTCAAGCATTCTCGAAACAAGTATTATAATACCTAAACGAAATTACTTTACGCGATTAAATTTTTTATATTTCCTTCAACTATTTCGCTAAAAGACCCGCAAGACAGTAATAATATTGGTCGAAGATGCTGTTAATCTTGTAATTTACGTAGAATATTTGCGTTTCTCCGACGTGCCTTTATTATCGAACTACGGGTAGGACGAACCGACGAAGTGACACGATAAAGATGAGATAGGGGTGACAATGGGGCCACGTACAGTTGCCATGGCAACGGGCAGAACGACACTACCTACTTGCCTATTAATTGTATCGAACCAACCTCTAATTAATGTAATCGTGTCTAGAACATGTTATGTGAACTGCTGTGTTTATAGTATTAAAATATATGTCGATATATATTTTTTTTATTGTCCCCTGAAAACTATCACATATTTTGTGAAAATCTTCTAATCATAGTTATTTTTCGTTTTTTTCGGCGGGGCGCTAGTTGTCTATATGATGCGTATTAGCACAGTTTACATATAATAAATCTGGCGATCTTGTAAGCTGCCGTATAATTTTGCATGGAGCATTAAATTCATAATAAAATTTCAATACAGACCACCTTTTTTCTGAATCGAGTTTCTTGCATTACTCGTTCTTAAAACGTGAATCTTCCATAGTAAATAAATCATATTTTTTTAATGATATATATAGGCTGACGGGTAAATGGGCCACCTGATAGTAAGTAGCCAATACCGCCCATAGACACTGGTACTGTAAGAAATATTACGTCGCTAATGCACCACCAGCCTCGGGAACTAAGATCTAGTATCCCTTGTGCCTGTAGTTACATTTCCTCATTCACCCTTCAAACTGGAACACAACGGTACCGAGTACTATTAGTTGGCGGTATAATATCTAATAAGTGGGTAATACCTACCTAGATGGACACGCACAAAACTCAACCACCAAATGAAATTCCACAATCAGTTTAAAATGCGAAAAGTCCCATAAACATTTACACGAATCGACTTGATTTTACTTGATTTATTATTTAATTGAAAATAAAATACAATGGAATAACTGGTGGTGGTGGTGGGCGTGTGTGAATGAACCAGTGTAATTAGAAATATGCATAAATTATATAACATCTTAGTTCCCAAGGTAGGTAGCCTATTGGCGTATTAGGGTATTGGCAATGTAAGCAATATCTGTAATGTTTAAGAGCGCTATGTATGGTCTGACAACTTCCCCAGACCAATTACCAATTTGCCGCACAATGTTATTAGAAATTAAAAAAATAAAAAATCTAAGCGATGATAAGCCAGCTTAAGACGATTAAAACTGCATAACGAGAATAAAATACGCGAATATAACGAGACGAATAAACCGTTATCTCGCACATTTACCATATTTATATCGCAGTTAAATTCTCATTTTATAAAGCGTGAGCCGTAAACATGGCGATTTGGAATACGCGCCTTCAGGGAGACGAGGAATATTTTTACGACTATATCATGAGTAAAATCGATGGCATATATTTTTGCGGTAATATATCGTCGTGCCATTTGATATATTTAGAGGATTGAGTGTACCCGTATTATTGGTGCAAATGTATCCAACTATACAAGCGGCTGCATGCTGCTCCGATCGTGTATTTTATTTACATATGAAATTACCTTAAAAATGGTCAAGCATTTCATCAAGTTTTAAGTTGTTAAAATGTTTTACTTAATTATACTATTTTCTCTACAGAACTTTTTTGATTTTTTCACATCGTTGAGAGTAATAGAACTCTCAGTGGTCGCTTACCGATGTGCGCTCATGTATGATTATTTTTTTACGGAGAAACGAATTTTTGTCATAATTAAATAGTTCTGAATTATTTTCGTAAATTAATTCTTGATTTGTGTGTTAAATTGATGATACTGATATGATGACGTGTACTTATTAAGAGATAGATCCGGTCTTATTTTATATAGAGTTTAATTTATATATACAAATAATGCCTACAGACAGTACAGTCAAATAAATAACGATTACTGAACGTGTTATATTGGGTTAGGTTAGTTATTTCTATAAGCGTATCACGTGTATTCAGCGAAGCTCAAGATCAGTAACACTTAGTCTGAAATACGCACTACTTAGTCTGAAACTAACTACCCAACACTATTCGATAACAAGAGTGAAAAGTATTTTCAACGGTGTTGCCAGACCAATATATTTTTTTAGGAAAAAAGTCCAAAGATTTTAAAGACATTCAAATTTTATTTTAAGCGACTAAATCAAATATTACTATGAACTACGTTCAAGAGTTTTTACAGTACACAAACTAGAAGAGATACAACGTTATGTAGGCAATACGTGGAGTTGCTTAATAACTTTTCATATTATTTCCAGATACTAAATAAACAAAGCAAGTTTCTCAGATAAACAAGTCTTAATGGGTATATTAGATAACAAAAGTCGAACAGCGGAGGAGTCTTAGCTAGAATTCGGCTCGAATCTTACAAAGTTTAATAATTATCGCCACCACTATGTTTCGGGTTATTCAACTTCATGTATTTCCCATGACGCCTCGGCTTACTTATCTTAATTAAGTGACGTGATATAATGGGTTTTAAGCCGGGTTCTGTCCGTATGGATTTAAATATCTTAATGTAAATGTGGAGACAGACGAGGAATGAATGAAAGTGCTGGCGCAGTGACATTAGTGTCTGGATTGAATTTAAACCGAGTCATATTTGTAATTCTATAAATATTCTAATACAATACGTAATAATAATATTTTTTGTTTATGATATAATAATAGCGAAACTCAAGACGCTCTATTAGTTAAACTTCGTGCGTGATTAAGGCTTCGGTCACGTGACGCTTGTAAGCGGATACGAAATGTGCACGATGTATTAAATAGTTTACTTAAACAAAATGTATCCGTTACATAATTTGTATAATCTAAAAAATATTATTTTTATTATGTAGTAAAATTCACATTGTAGATAATGTATGTACGAGTAAACGTTTTAAGAACACGGTTTTTTTTTTTTATATAGGTTGGCGGACGAGCAAATGGGCCACCTGGTGATGTAATTGATCACCATCGCCCAGAGACAATGGTGCTGTAAGAATTATCAATCATTCCTTTCATCGCCAATGCGCCACCAACCTTGGGAACTAAGTAGTTACGTCCCTTGTGCCTGTAGTTACACTGGCTCACTCACCCTTCAAACCGGAACACAACAATACTGAGTACTGCTGTTTGGAGGTAGAATATCTGATGAGTAGGTGGTACCTACCCAGACGGGCTTGCATAAAACCCCTACCACCGAGAAATGCGGAAATAATTCAAAAATATTCAAATGTTAAATTAAAAAACAAAAATTTACGAACATTTGTGTTAAGTAATATTAACTAATGACTTTTTAGACGATAACACACGTTCGGAATGAAACGATCGCCTCCAGGCGGTTTGAAATACAAATATTTACATTGGAAATTAAAATCTTTGAGAAAACAAAAAAAAAGTCCATTTGATTCGGTTCTACTCAGGTCTGAGGTCCTTTCTTTGTTTTGAACCGGTAGTACAATTTTGACAACCAATAAGCAAGTTTAATGCGTCTATATTGAAAGAATGATTTTTTGTGTTTTTTTTTAATGGTTTTTCAAAAATGGACTATAAATTATTTCTGAGTGTTCTTACAAATTACGTGAGGTTACTAATTATGAACCATTCATTAAATTAAAGCAAAAATGTAATGTTCACCAACCCGCATTTGAGAATCGGCGTGTAATTAGCTCCTAGAAGAGAGAAGAGGCTTAAGCCCAGCAATGTGACATTTACAGCCTGTATCTTTTTTAAATTAAAAATTACAAAATAGATATTTTATTATAAGTATTAGTTTTTACTATTTTGCTTACAGAACCCTAGAAGTGTGAGCGCAGACCATATGCAAATAGTTACAGTTGTCGAATATTGATCTCAGAGTAAAGTGTGTTACATAGTTTATTGATAGTTCGTGGGACGAGAAGTTTCTATACGTCTATGAAATATTCTGCGTACACGTTTATAAAAAACACTTCTCGTGTTGAACTGAATCTTTGGGACGATTTACTGCTAATTCTCAGTTTGGGTTTTAAGTATTATAATAGTTACAAGAAAAAGATTACAAATGTAATACTGTAGGAAATTCACACCTTTTGAGGATAAGACTCAAGATTATCCCATCACGCTGATTAAACTCATATAAATTAAGTGAAAACTATTTGGTTAAGATTGACGTCTTCTAACTTACACTCAGTTAAGAGAAGACTAACTTTAGTATTGTTTATGTCTATTTAAAAAGCTAGCGTAATTAAAATGCACTTTACAAAGTAACTCGCTACAGATACGTAGGTACTTACCGCGTTCGATAGAAGATTCTTTACAAAATCTTAAAGCACTCTTGCTGATAGTAAAAAGTTTACACTTTTCAAATTGATTCCCTGAACTTTGTGTTTCCTGAATTCTTGCATCTAGATTTTACAAACTTGTCCCTCATTTCAGGATAACTATTCAATCTCCTCTTTATTCTTGCCTCGAGATAAATAAGAAAATAATAAATAATAATAAGTTTGAAGAACAACTATCTTATAGATTAATATAATATTACTGATATATTTAATTTAAATGGAATTAGTTATCTTTTTAATAATTTTTACTTGGGCAATGAAAAGTTATCGTTCTTTATGTCGAAAAATTATCAGTAAGTTGGTCCTGCGCCTGAACTATTTGCGGTGGCGTCGGATTTTGAGAGTGCCAGGTGCAATCTTGGCTCATACACTGGTGCACTATAATTTGTCCTGCATAGTTGGCTGAATTCCCTTGAGATTGTGAATCACTTATGAATTTGTCGTAGGTGTGCCTTAAAGTAACACACATACACACACACATGTATATATACACACTTGCTTAATTAGAATTTGTATATCATCGACTTCACTGACTTTACAGAGAGATGGTATTTATTCTGCGAGTATGTTTGTTATTACTGTTATTGCTATTAGAATAATTAATATACCGGAATCAAGATCCCATATTATAAAATAAGTATTTATTAATTATTTTCCACTGTCTCACTGAGTTATATTAAAACGTGAAATGATATATTGCAAATAGCAAGTTTTACCAAGTTAAATGTGTAATCGATTTCCTCGAAACATTTTCATAATAACAGTACTTACATTATAAAAAGCTTGAATGAAGCTTAAATGAAGTTTCCTTAAGCTCATAAGTTTAAAATATACCGTTGAACTTGTAAGCTAGCATAAGTTTTGTAAAGTACAAAATAAAAACACGACTACATAACAGGTTTGTTGAACTTCCCTGAACAGTTATTAGAAGGATTTAACGATTGTATTTCCTTTATTTTTAATTGCATTGTAATCCAGATAAAACACGACGAGGGAAATTTAATACAGCTGTTTAAAATGAACGTGGACGATTCCGTAATTGTTGTACTTTTTAGTACGTTCTTGTCATTCGACACTTACCAAGTAATTATATACTTGTTAGAAGAGTTTTTACGAAGATTAAAACCTTTTTCTATCATTATAATATTGTATATTAAATTAAAAATGAAATACATACAAAAAAAAAAAACTGTTACTTTTCTTTACGATAAATTTGACATAATTATTGATTTATGTGCTCACCCACCTGGATAGTTTAAGTTTAATAACTAATTTCAAGTTGATAAGACTGCTGATCCTTTAGTCCTGAGTTGTAATCCTGGATCGGACCAATTAAATTTAATTGACTTACTCTCAATAAAAATATTGTTTAAGTTTTAGAACTTAGGAAGTAGACATTTATGATATCATTTCTAGAATTGTTAACTTTAAAAACAGTCGATCCTAAACTTTACTCCCGCCATGTTGGATTGCCGTCTCTAGAGTCCATACTATTAGAGTGGGATAAGAAAGGAGAGTGCAACAATGTTAAGGCTCGCTCTTACAAACATATCTACTATATATTTTGACGAGAGCTAGTTTTTGAGAAAGTCATCGTCTAAATTCAGCCAGAAGTTATTCTTATTTCAACTCTCAGCCGAAGGACTGCTGCTGGACATAGGCCTCCCCCAAAGATCGCCACAACGACCGATCTTGTGCAGCCCGCAACAGCGGTTTCCCGCGACCTTCACCAGGTCCTCGAACCACCTTGTGGGGGCCTACCCACGTTGCCTCTTCCGCGCCATGGTCGCCACTCGAGAACAGAAGTTATTATAAAGTACAATTTTCTACCACCTTATTACGTAACTATGTTGTTTTTTAAGTTTTGGTATGTTTGGATTGTAATTATAACCAGACTATGACACCACAAATAACACATTTGGCATGTAAGGAGATTAATCCTGTATTCCTATAATGCGACTATCTATAAACTGAGTCACTTACCGTCTGATGGATCATGTGCCTTTTTGAATGTCTGTTATTATTAAAAAAACAAGCCAAAGCGCATTAATTGCCACTGGTAGCGTTTCTCTGTTGAGTGTCATAAGGCGGTCATTAGAGACGTCAAAGAAACTTCCACGATGGCCCTCAGACAGAGCAGGCGCCTCTGGAAAAATTGAAATTATCCTAAAATTATCGCACCAGTTTATTTTCGTGTCTTATATTACGTCTGTGACACAATCAACATTCCGAATCGACTACAAACTAAACTGTAAATTTGTTAAAGTCTAAATATACCTTATTCGAGGAGGCCTATAAAAGTGTTTTTTATACTATAGGTTAGACGGGCAAAGGGCAGGTTGGGGATTAAGATGTTATGGCTCACTCTAGCTTTAAACCGGAAAACAACAGTACTAAGTATTGCTGCTCGGCGGTAGAATATTTACAGAATATACGTATAATGAGATTATTTTGAGAGTATTTTAGCCGTAAAAAAATATATGTTCCGTTTAGTTTAAACTAAAACTAGTTGACTATAAGAAATGTGGATTTAATTGCTTTCGTACTGATGTTAATTAAAATATAAATATATTGTATTAGTGACCGAATCAAATAAACAACGATGATGAGCGTGAGCGTAGATGTAGAGAGGAGAATAGGACGACCTAAGAAGACATGGAAGGGCTGTGTGAGGAGGGGTATGATACAGATGGAAGGGAACGATCAGATGACGCATAATAGAGGACAATGTAAGAAAAACACATGCTCCGCCGACCCCAAATAAATTGGCTCGCGGGCATGGAAAAGAAGTATTCCTCTTGTTGATGAATGTTACTTATATAATTTTAATGGTTTGTAATAAAATTTATTATGTAGCGGGATTAAGTTTTCATTACATCGTAGTAAACTTACCGTCTCATATAACAAATCTGAGTTGACATATATGTATACATTAAGCTTCGTAGGTCTCTTTAAGATTTAAATACTTCGACATCGTTATTTTGATCGATAACTGTCAAAATGGTACGATTCAGAACTTTTCACTGTGAAATTCACCACAAGATGGCGCTGAAACACGTGCTCTTTTATAAAGTTCAATTGATTATTATGACGATATTTATTCAGTACGCGGCACGCAGAAGTTTACAAACAAAATTAAATAGACATTGCAATTATTTGAATCAGGGATTGAAACAATGTAACTTTAAACGTAAAATTAATAATAATCGATCAATCGTAATAAAATCCTTTAAACTATTATTAAGCCTAAGAAGTTTGACACTCGTAACCGTAACAGGAATTCCCAGTGACCCTGTGGGGGAGTTGAAACATGTTTTACCATTATTAAGGCGGGGTGAACTGAGAACGTTAATTAAATTCGTTATTAAATTTAGAATCTGGTCACAAAGAATCGTAAAAATGTTTTTGTTCTTAATGTTTTCCTTTTTTTGCGAAACTCTGTTTCAAATTAAGATCAAAATAAAAGTTTTAAATTACGTTATATGTATGGCAACGTTTACATAGTCACTAAACATTTTATTGAACTCGTCAAGTGTAATAAAAAAAAAGGTTATTTGCTAAGATTTTTTACAATTGTTTGTTTATCAACTAAATAAATAAATATTATAACGCGATTGTATTTAGATAGAACAATTACAAGGAAATCTCATATGTAGAAAACGTCATAAGTTTTATTTCTTTTTTATCATACAGATGACAAACGGGCTCATCTGATGGAAAGTGGCTACCACCACCCATGGTTATGTGCCACACCGGGGGGCTTCCTGGTGCGGCGGAACTAAATGATAACATTTTGATCGAGAAAAATTAGCATGACGCAGAATTAAGTGGTCACTACGTACTACAGACATTGGCGTCGTAAGCAATTGTAACCATTCCTTAGATCGACAATGCAGCATCAACTTTGTTAACTAAGATGTTATGGCCCTGGTGCCGTATTCTTGCTCGCTGGCAGTATATCATGTCCAGTGGGTGGTGCCTTTTTCGCGAATCGTATTTTTCGATGCCTTATTAGTATAAGATTGTTTGCTATCAAAAATTATCAAATCATTATTATTATTAGGAAAAGTGCTTAATTTTTTTTTGTAATTGGCAATTGACTTACGCCAGCTCCTTCTCACCTTACCTTATAGTAAGTGGTGTTACAGTTCAAGATGGAACGCGCCTTAAAAACCAAAATACGTATGGGACGTGCATGTGGAAAGAAAAAGAGGTATACGTATGTATGGACAAAACGCCGCCCGCGTTTCCTCATAAAGCTGCGTTATTTTCTGGACATACAAGTAAGTCACCTTTCAACCAGGTTTTAATTATTGTTATTTTTAATATTCTTTACTCGTCGAAGACTATATATCTAAGTACTAAAGTATAAGACTACGATTAAGAATTTAGTAGCAATCAATTTACGTTTAGTTTTTTTTTTATTTAGAGTTATTTTTATTATTTTTAATTTTATAAGTTAATTAGTTATGAGACATAAATAAACTTATACTCTGTACGTTTCTTCTTCGAAAGATTTTTTTATAATGTAACGGGTAGTTTCTTAGATTATTTCAAACAAGCTCCTGGGTTTCATAATATTGATATTATTAAGAGAAGTGTGAATAAAATTAAAAATAAAACAAATTCGGTTTAAATATTTAATTAATGATTTTAATCAAAACTAAACATTAACAATCCAGGAAAACGAATAACGCACTATGTTTAATAATTATTCTAAAAAAAGACGCTGGCAATTTTTTCATAACATCGAACATTCAATTAGTGGTTTATATAAAATAACAGACAGACAGCGATTCATCCTAACTTGTCAACGCTACCAAAGCCAAGAAAGATGTGTGCGTATTCATTGCACATGTTAATCACGTTTTCATTTTTATTTCATTTATAAATCAAATCAATTTCATTTATTAATTATAGAAGCATTACACTTACTTATTGATTGTCAAATTAAACACTACGATCATCATCCTCCGGCCCTTATCCCAATTTTACTTGGGGCCGGCGCAGCATGCCTTCTTCTTCCATACTTCTCTGTCGGACGTCATCTCACAAGTAACATTCTTTGTAACCAAGTCGTCTTTCGACAATCCATCCATCGTTTCTTTGGTCGTCCTCTACCTCTACATCTACCAGTGGTTCGGAAAAAGAAAATACTCTGACCTGAGAAGAACCGGTAAAAGAAACTCAACGGGTCCTTTTTCATCAATTTGTAATTTACAAATATTAAATATCAATATAAATTCGGCAAGTAGGTTTCATAGTTCGGGTATGGCTATCTTATATTATTTTTAACTTGCCCGTATCCTTTTTTCGATATAATTATCAAATATTAAATTTTCACTTTTCACCTAACGACGTAAATCACTTTTCATTATTCACATACTTTCGTTATGTCTTCACAAATACAACCCTTATTGGATTTAATCAAGAATTTATATCACTTTTAACTCCAACCCCTCTGAAATTAATTTCAAGCAAAATTACGCAATGAAGAACTTTAATAGACTGTCCAATAAGCTTTTGAATACACCTGCGACACCGATTCGAAGGCTTCAGAAAAAAATATATTTTATCCATAATGTAAAGAACGTCAATCTCACAGTTTTGATGTCAGATTATTCGTCCTTCTTGTAATTAGACTGGTTTTGTAGTACCGTCTCCACCTTCATATTGACACAGTTTAATATGAGCTCTTGATACAATTTTAATTTAAGAATTGTTCTCTTCTATTTTTTGTTCCATTTACCTTAGTCACTGTACTTTTTTCTGTAACGAATTTCCATAAACGTGATGACTGTACACACATATGTTTATATTTATTGTATTTGGAATGAGTTTATTTTTAATGTGCTTGCTTACTTTTATTTCCAGATAGTATCGATAGAAACTATAACACATCATCGACTACTATGCGTCAATTAAACAGCACCGAACATTTTCAAGGAAAGTTCTGATGAAAATACTGACGTCTTATTACTTTTTAACTCATCAGATATCAACCCTCGGAGTCGAATTCTCTTAACCCTTTGAACATCAATCGGAAATTCAATTGCGCTTCGAACCTCAATAAACTGTCCAAGTGACCTGTTGCATGTTTTCAGCGAGGTTATAAAATAATTGTTCGAGATCAGCGTTTGTTTTACATAAATTTATTGAATCCGATAAAATATACCACGTTTTCAGACCTCCTAATATATGTGTAAAATACGTGCGCTCCGAAAATTTATCAAAGTTAAATTTCAGTCAAGATTGTGAAAGGCAGTGTATTAACCGTTTTAACTTATTATTATTAATTCGCTGTATTAGGACTTTTTCTGATCTTTACAAGTTTTTTCTTATTATCTTGTAATCCCTCGTGCCTGTAAAAACACTGCTTCAAACCGAAACATAACAATACAATGGTGTTTTAAAGTAGAATAATTGATAATTTGTGTGTTTATTTTAGGTGACAAGTCTTAAACCAAGAGATTAACTAATAATAATTGATACTGCCTTTCTAAATATGACATATACATACATAACATAATCAGCCTGTAAATTTCCCACTGCTGGGCTAAGGCCTCCTCTCCCGTTGAGGAGAAGGTATGGAGCATATTCCACCACGCTGCTCCAATGCGGGTTGGTGGAATACACATGTGGCAGAATTTCGTTGAAATTAGACACATGCAGGTTTTCTCACGATGTTTTCTTTCACCGCCGAGCACGAGATGAATTATAAACACAAATTAAGCACATGAAAATTCAGTGGTGCCTGCCTGGGTTTGAACCCGAAATCATCGGTTAAGATGCACGCGTTCTAACCACTGGACCATCTCGGCTCTCTCTCTAATATATTTATTATATAATTAATTATATTCTCTCTAAATATGAATAGATAGTAAATTTTATTGTAGACTGTAAAACTTAACCTTACAAATCAATAAGACATCTGTGTCTGACCTAGATAAATAAACGTAAGGATTTTTCAGATATATAAATAATATACTAGCATTCACAGATATAAATATTACAAAAATACTCGTCTGCGTTAATGTAAATCTGAATGTTCTATATATAAATAAGTATTTACACTGATTTTCTTAAATTATATTATCTATAAAACCGTATTATTAATAAACAATATCATATAATTTACAAATTACAATGAACGTAATATACGGAAGATGGCGATCGTTAAGTTAAATATGGCGATCAGACAACGACCGTCTGCTTGCCAATTATTACGCTCATTGAGCTTGTAACGTTATTTTATAAGATGGCCAATATAGATTATACATACTTTGATAAATTAATATAATATTTATAAAAATCAACAATAAATATCAAATTATAATAAGAACTCTTTTTATGGTATAGGCGGACGGCGTAATACTACTCATATATAATGACGCTGTAAGAAATATCCACGATTATGTGCCACCACCTTGTCATCCTTGAGCCTGAAGTTACACTGGCTTACTCCAGCTAGCTTAACTCAAGATAAAACTCAAACAGAAACTCTACGAAGTGAAATGGTGGGACTCGTATTCAATTCGTATTTTGAAAGAAACGGTAACATTCATTTTATGGACTCGAGGGGGAAAGGTAAACTAATAACAGGAGGTTCGGCGACCTCCGTGGTCGAGTAGTGTGTACACCGGTTTTCATGGGTGCGCCGCTCCGAGGTCCCAGGTTCGATTCCCGGTCGAGTCGATGTAGAAAAAGTTCATGTTTCTATATTGTCTTGGGTCTGGGTGTATGTGGTACCGTCGTTACTTCTGATTTTCCATAACACAAGTGCTTTAGCTGCTTACATTGGGATCAGAGTAATGTATGTGATGTTGTCCAATATTTATTATTTATATTTATTTATATTTATTATAACACCTAGTTTTCGGCTTCGCAAAGTTTAGGGAATACATTTAGAGAACTCATTTCTATTATACAAAAAGGCTATATAAGGCGGCGTACGCCCGATTTAAGGGCATTCGGCTCGCTGGCTTGCTATAGTACGGTAGCCGTACACGAGCTACAGTGGTTACAATTTTAACTTGTAAAAACGTAATTTTGTTTGTATTAGTGATTGGTGTTTTATTTTGATAATAAAGGTTATGTAATTAAATGAGATTATGAATTCATATTTTTGTTTTGTCATGAAATGATTTAATAAAGTGTGAGATAATCGTTTTTTTTTTAATAATTTCTGCTTCGGAATCCAAAATATACATCCTTCTTGGGGCACGTATTCGTTGTTATACTAAGATTCCACAGTTATTTTAACTTGGCATATTAAAAAATTTAATGCTCATGTCAAAAAAACATTAATAAATAAGGCATATTACTCAATACAAGATTATATTAATGATAAAAAAGGTATAAATTGTATTTATTGACATACTCTGTAAAATTGTGAAAAAGAGTAACTACTGAGTTTCTTGCCGGTTTGTCTCCGTAGAATTGACTTTTCGAACCCGGGGGTAGATTAACATTTAATTCAAAAGTGCGTTTATTAACCTACTTGAATAAAGAATATTTAGATTTTGATAACATAGGGCAACTAAATTTCAACACGCGTGCGATTAAAAATTCTATTTGTGTACAAAATATTTAACCAAACAACTTCACTAAACAATGTAGGTATCTAGCGATTTCAAGCATTTATGCTTCACACCTTTGCTCGAATTTTCATCTTAACTCATTAAGTGAACATGACAAGCTTTAGTTTAAGGATATTTGCGTCACTTAGATTGTGATAGAAAGCTTTACACTTCGTTTATTGCGGAAATTTCCGTAGAAACTAACAGGAAATTAAATAAAGAAAATTTTAAAATAAAATTGTAAAGCGTACGAACGGTTTACGTATATACGATGTATAAATATCCTATTAATAATAAGCGTTTTTTGTTAATCAAAACTGCCATCTATATGAACACTTTTTGATTTGAAGTCATTTTTGCGATAATACGATGATACATATGATTTGGTTATATTGGCAAAACAAAGAGACAGTAATCTCGATATTAAAATCCTCTTATACAATCGCACCCTAAATTGCAATGTATATAACATTATTTAACTGCCATTGTTTCATTCCACGAAACCCTCTTCTGATGTCTGACCCCTCATTCCGGCATTTACTCTGACAAACATAACGTAATAAGAACCAAGTGCTGTTAAAGAAGAACTTGGGTTCAGTAATGCGATTATATCAGGAAAATAGGCAAACTTTCAGCAAATTTGGATTATTTTGCCTTAAGACACATTAAGACAAATGATGATTAAACATCTAGCATGGGTTTGTAAATCGGATTACATGGAGTATTTATATCATGTTATGCTTAATAAATAAACTTATATATATTTAATTTGTATATCGTAATCGTTTGACGACCTCCGTGGTCGAGTAGTTTGTTCACCGGTTTCCCTTTCCACTCCGAGGTCCCGGGTTCGATTCCCGGCCGAGTCGATCTAGAAAAAGTTCATTAGTTTTCTATATTGTCTTGGGTCTGGGTGTTTGTGGTACCGTCGTTACTTCTGATTTTCCATAACACAAGTGCTTTAGCTACTTACATTGGGATCAGAGTAATGTATGTGATGTTGTCCAATATTTATTTATTTAATGGCAAATTCGAACCAGGGCAAGGATCACTTCCCTGCGAAGGATAACATCGTGAGGAAACCTGCCCGTGGTGGATGAAGTGTTTTATATGTGTACGCACTAACCGGTATTGGAGCAGCTTGGTGGAAAAGGGTTCAAAACTTTCTCTTCAAAAGGGGAATAGTGAGTCATTTACAGGTAGTTAACCTCTTAGAGCGATACGTCTCAGAATTGGACACCTTTCATTTTACTCGATTTAACGTGAATATTAGATTGACTTGCTTATTTTCTTGTATTTTTTTTTCTTTACAATCCCTTTTAATTGTTATTATATGAGATAACAATTTATATTAAACATTAAAAAAACACGACTGATCTGAATTAACGAATTAACAGTTAGTGTCATTTGGGATGACGGTAGGATTCTATACATCCAAATCTGTTCAGGCATTATAGAAACTCACAATCATACACAAAACATGGTGATATGAGAGCCGAGACGGCCTAGTGGTTAGAAAACGTACATCTTAACCGATGATTGCTTTTTTAAACCAACGCAAGCACCACTGAATTTTCATGTGCTTAATTTGTTTTTATAATTAATCTCGTGCTCGGCGGTGAAGGAAAACATCGTAAGGAAACCTGCATGTGTCTAATTTCAACGAAATTGTGCCACATGTGTTTCTACCAACCCGCATTGGAGCATAGTGGTGGGATATACTCCTAACCTCCTCAAGGGAGAGGAGGCCTTAGCCCAGCAGTGGGTAAGGATCTGAGAAATTATTCATATTTTTTAAAGTACAAATGTCTACGGTTCGTAGTGATCACTTACTATCGTGTGGCCCACATAAACCAACCCAACGAATTTGAATCAAGTGAAATCTGAAACGTTTATTAGCTAGAATATTCCGGTAATAACAATAACAGTTATACATAACCGATGCATTGCCTAATTACACGCCGCTGTACGTCCTAGCAAATGTTCAATTACTATAATGGCGTCCAGGAAATATGTGATCAAGAGATGCCAGAGCGTGATAGCATTGCTATTATCTACTTCGCTATACTAAGACTTGTGGCGAATGTCCAGCGGCAAGATAATATATTAATATAATAATATTTCCACTGGTAAAATGAGGGCTTGTCCTACAAACAAAATAACTGCCTGTGTAATTGTCCAATTTTAAGAAGAGGGTACGGAGCTTGTATCGTTGCGTTGGCATTTCTCTGGACTCGTGCATGTTTTCTTACGATGGTTTTGTTTATCTACATGTTGTGAATTATAAAAATCTATGTTTTAACCGATTTTTTACTGGAACGAAATTCTTTTACGCGACTTACAGTAGTGTGAACTGGCAGAAACCGTCACGTAAGGATAAAGCGCCGTTCCCCCAGGCGACCTTTAACCTTATTTCTCTTAAACTCTGTCTCTTTCTGTTCTATAAGATTTTATATTATTTAAATTTACTTTTGGATATTTTTTTTAATACACGCGGGATTTTTTATAATTGTTTTATTTTTTGTCATGTAATCGATCTCAATCGTTGTAAATTATTTATTTCATTGTGTATGTTATTAAGTATATAATATTATATAGCAAAAGTAACTTCTTTTCCACCGGGTGTCCAAAAATTTTAATTAAAAAAAACATTAACTTTCAATCTTACAGCAACTCCTACTTCCTTCCATGCGTTTTTCATATAACTTATAATATTTCTAAAACTACTGATCCAAGTTACAAAGCAAAGACGTTTTTTACTTATTTATAGACAACTAGACAGATTATTTAAACAAAAGAATACGATTTATAACTAAAATAAAAAAAAAACCTACTTACATACTTTATAAGAATACTATTCAAATTATACTCAAGAACATTCAACATAAGTGGTTAATGCGTGTTCTTTGAAATAATATTTTTTTCTTGACTACAAGCGTGTCAGTACGTATATTTAATAGGTATTCTTAAACAACAAAGGGCTTATAACAATTACCTAACCAAATATATAATTGTCTGTCTGTCATTTCAAAATAAATGCTATTTTCCAAGTTATTTTTTTATTAACTATTTGCCTAAGTACTTCTTCAAAACGGTTAAAAATACATATGTATGTTAATAATATATAATAATAATAATATATGATAAGCACAAAACGCGTTTCCGAGAAGGTTTTAGTATATAATATTGCTGTATATCTCAGCTTTGAAATTTCACTCGCTTTTTTATACTATTGACGTGAATTGCGTGAATTTCCTTGCGTTATTTTATATTTATAAAGATGATTCCAATGTATCAGTTAATCTTAATAAAGATCAACCGATTTCAATTCAATAGATTTGAAATCGATTGATTCTATCCAAACATAACACAACTCGAAAATAACGTATAAAATTGTTTATAATTTTTTAGTCATTTACATATTATTACGTAAGTGAGGTACGAGCTGCGAATCCCAAAGGTAGCAAATTATTATTTCAAACAAAATTTACTTGGAAAACGCTGCTGCATTACGACAGATATGTTTGAAGTATTAATGTGCTGTCCGATTGAAATATTTTGTTGAATTTTAAATAATTAACATAATAAAAAAATAAAATACTTTTAACCCTAACAATGAAACATGGCGGGAAATAAAATTCTGTATCTCGTCCCTACTGAATGAACGAAATTGCGGACGATATTTGCATTTTGTAATCAGTGCCATTATTTTTAACCTTTATAAATGGGTCGGAGACTGAAACGCTAAGTATATTATAAAATTTTATACCATGTTTCTTAGACAGCAGTCGCCTTAGGCAAAATGTGCTTGGATAACTTGTTATGAGAATATTTTGTCTATGTAGTTATGCTTGTATAAAATTAAATTAAAGATTTAAATTTCGAAGCAAGAGCTACTTGTAATATAGTAGTAAGCTTTTGAGCAGAGAAGTACAAATAATTATTTTTTATGATTTACTGTACTAAATCATAAAAAGTAGCAAACAGCGCTGATGGCTTGTAACAAAGCATGAATCTTAACCAACGATTCTGACTTCAATGTCATTAGTTTTATTTGTATCTATAATTTATATCGTTCTCGGCAATGAAGAAAAACATCATAAGGAAACCTACATGTGGTAGATGAGAACCTGTCATGCTTATCCACCTACCCGCGAGGAGCAACGTGGTCGAGTAAACACCAAAACGTTCTTCTCAAAAGGCAAAGGAGTCTTTTGCCGAGCTGTGGGACATTAATAGGCTTTTATTTTACTTTACACTTAATATATTTATGATGTAAAACATATTTGTTCAAAAGATGGAATTAGTACTAAAAGCATTAAATACCAGACAATCTAAGAAAGAACAAGAAATACGTGACGTGTTTAAAATCCAGACAAGAAATCCACAGAAACCAGCACATGGTGTTCGTTGACTTAGGATTGGCGTATGTTCGAATGCCTTGAAATTGCGTGGTGACCCCTGATAAAGAAAGGTGCACTGGGGGGTAAAGTAAACTTTGTAAAGCTAAATTAACGTGGGCTTTATGTTCCTATTTTTTCTTTTAAAATAGAAATAGTTCTAACCTGATATAACAGTTCCGGAAAAATCGCCGGCGAAAGCTGGTTCCGCAGAGTGATTGTGCGAGTAGAAAATGCTTTAAAAATCGTACTTTTGTAGGTTTTTTCGGACATCTAGGTGGTGCGGATGGAACTTGGAATTTTGACGTGATGTCCGAAGGTGAAATCCAGTTGACGAGATTAATGCAAACAATTCCTTGGTCAAACAACCAATTGGTCTTGAAAATCAGTAAGACCAAACCGTAGCAATTGTTTTTGATTTGTCGTTCGTCTTTGTAGATGTCTCTCGATGTAATCACTAAACTGTGTCACTTTATCACTTTGCTTTGCCTTTCAATAATCTCATTAAGAGCAATAATTATATACTGTCTTATTCATGAAGAAAACAATGAACACAGGATGGAGTTGGAATGTTTTTGTGGTAGGGCTTCGTGCGAGCCCGTCTGGGTAGAACATACATCATATATTCTATTGCCAAACAGCAATACTTTATATAATTGCGTTCCGATTTGAAAGGTGAGTGAGCCAGTGTATTACAGGCACAATGGACACAATAATTTGACGACCTCCGTGGTCGAGTAGCGTGTACACCGGTTTTCATGGTTACGCCACTCCGAGGTCCCGGGTTCGATTCCCGGCCGAGTCGATGTAGAAAAAGTTAATTAGTTTTCTATGTTGTCTTGGGTCTGGGTGTTTGTGGTACCGTCGTTACTTCTGATTTCCATAACACAAGTGCTTTAGCTACTTAAATTGGGATCAGAGTAATGTATGTGATGTTGTCCAATATTTATTTATTATTTATTTATTATTTAATAACTTAGTTGCCAAGGTTGGTGGATGTATGGCTCATTTATCTATCCGCCTATCTATTACGTCGAAAAACTGGTCACAGGAATTGAGATGTTAATTTTAAAGTAAAAGAAAAAAATTATAAAATCGTCATCAGACAATTTGCATTTTTTGGATCCCAGTGTGGTACCAAGCGTTATCATGACTATGTGGGTAACTCATAATTAGTATATTACAAGCAATATTCAAATTTCGCACGTGTGAAACTTCGGAGAACATCTCGTTATAACGTGATTGCCAAATATGTGCGCATATATCTAGGTAAATAAACTGTTGCTGTTTAGTATCATTTGAAATGATATGAAACAGCAACAGCTTTTCATTTGTTAGTCTCTCTCGCAGTTATTCATATACTCTCGAGTATATAACACAGAATAATAAATAAAGTCGCAAGAGTTTTGTTCCACTCAACTTGTAACGTTCACTTGAGTTACAATCGCGCATTAGAGAAACAAGGGTCGCAATTGAAACAAAGTGGAGTTTTGTTTCTCCATTACGCACTTACTTTAACACATAGTGAAGTTCAACTATGCATTGATATATTTTTATATTTATATGTATAACATTTTACGTTACATTAACAGCCTATAAATTACCCACTGCTGGGCTAAGGCCTCCTCTCCCTTTGAAGAGAAGGTTTGGAGCATATTCCACCACGCTGCTCTAATGCGAATTTCGTTGAAATTAGACACATGCAGGTTTCCTAACGATGTTTTCCTGCACTGCCGCGCACGAGATGAATTATAAACACAAATTAAGCACATGAAAATTCAGTGGTTCTTGTCTGGGCTTGAACCCGAAATCATCGGCTACGATGCACGCGTTCTAACCACTGCGCCATCTCGGCTCTATATATATGTATAAATATATGAAGAAATGTTCCAGCCCTACTGGTCAATATGTATTGGTTATATTGTTTCATGATTTTGTTGAAAGAGATATTTCTATTATTGGTCGATCGTATTACTCGAGAAATGATTGTATAAATTACATGTTATAAAATAAAAGCCCCATGGTCAAGCAAGAACATCAAAAGCGAATGCAAATTCTCGGTAGTGTGTGTAGTAATGAACAATTTTTTAATACGTCAATAATTAATAGAATTCAATTCAATTCTTAGTTAAATGGCTTTTAGTTGCGCCGACAGGGCGCAGATTATTTCGGCAATGTCACGTAGAATGGAGAAGACACGAAAGAAATTGATCGGTACGGTTGAGGTAATAATTAATGTGACAGCAACTTTGACACATGACATTTGACGAACAGAGCCCTATTGGTGGTGACTTTTAAAATAATCATAATTTGAACGAATTTCACATAAGCTCTAAGCGAAAAAAACATCACCCAATTTTTTCCGATGCAATGAAATAATAAATTTAAGTATCTCTCAGCCATAAAAAATCCAATATATAAAGGACTAAATAACGTTGATTATTTTCTATGCTTTCATAAAAAAAGACACAGTATTTCTAATGCTCAGTGCAATAGAAATAGTTTCGTAGGACGTACTGTAGTCAGCTTTTCGTGTGTCTAAATTTATCATGTACAAAAATTTGTTGCTTATTCTGATTATAACATGGTTATCATTTCCATCACACAAATTTTGATGCACTTAGTGATGCGAATACCTCATTTCCTTATAACTTGGAACGTGATTTAGTTCATATAACAGTGCGTTTATTTTAAGCATCATTTTACCAAATTGAATAAAAATAGTTGTATAATTATCAGTCTATCATTAAACTCAAATTCTTTTATTCAATACAGAAGCATTACACTTACTTTTTGATAGTCAAATTAAACACTACCATCGGTTCGGAAAAGGAAACACCCTGACCTGAGAAGAGCCGGCGAAAGAAACTCAGCGGGTTTTTTTTTGTCAATCTAATTAAATACATATATTGAATATGAATAGAAATAGCCTGGAGGCGATCGTTTCATTCCCGAAATCATCAACATCATCATCAAATATATTCGTTTGTAATAAAATATAAAATACACTTTACTTAGTTACATATTAATTTATATAAAAAAAATAGCACAATATGTTGAAATTTATTTCAATAACAGATGATTTGGGTATATCGTCTTGCAACTCAACCTTCGCGCCCTCTTAATGGAGCTGTGGAGAATATAATGCAAGTAACTCGAATGCGTAAAGAAAAATCGTGTTTTTCTATGAAAAAAAAATATAACAAATTTTCCACTTGATAAAATAACTATTTCAGAAAACAATTTACCTGTAAGGTGTATTTGAATGCCTCATCCATACCTATCACATTCCGTAAGAGTAACGACTTAAGTTCTCCTACTCCTGTAAATATTTGTCAAGGTCTGGTCGGCAGTTAATCTTGCACTTCACTGTATTGTGTAAATTGCTTGAACGAACAACAACGTACCTAAGATTTTAAATTAACATGGTTATTTTTATTACTAACAGTATCTAAAACGGGATATTTACCATGTTTTTTATTTTTATTTTTATTTTTATTTGGTGGAGCTCGATATTTCGACATTATCTACGAATGTCTTGTTCACGAGACTTAGAGAGCTCCACCAAATAAAAATAAAAATAAAAATAAAAAACATGGTAAATATCCCGTTTTAGATACTGTTAGTAACAACGTACCTATCGTCTTTAATAAAAACAACTAAAATCAATCTGACATTCTTATATTTTAAATGAATATGAATCTTAGTGAAATTAATAAATTCAGTAATGCACTTGATGTATACAATGACTCATTAATTCAATTTCGCAAAAAAATTAAAAATATACTTAAACTACCCTAAGCAAATATTAATAGTAGTTCAGATTTTTGTATCGTATAGTTTTTTCGTTTGTATAGTATATGTAGTTTTTTTTTTTAAATAAGTAAGGTCTCCGTTATTTAAGGTGATTGTTCTTTTTCCCTATATTTTTTTTCTCTTTATTGTTTTATATTATATTTATATTTTACATAGTCTAACTGATTTTAAGTATTTTAAGCACATAGTCTATAAGCTTTTAAATAAGCACGCAGTGTTTATCTATAATTAATTGTATTTAATTGTATCTATAGTAAGTTTTATATTGTAACAACTGTTGATAAACCTAAATAAATAAAATTAAAATAAATTAATACTTTTGGTGGGGATTCTTTCTACATATATGCACATATATGGTTTAGTTTAGGAAGATATTCGTAAAGGAGCCATATTAGTCGGTTAAGTATTTCGTTCATAATAATATTATAATTTAAATCTGCGTTATATTATTGTTTAACACTTATAATTCGATACGATTATTTTACAATCGGCTACATAATTGATTATTAATTCTTCATAATTATTACTTTAATGTATGATTATTTCGAAGTTGTATTATTATTTACTCCATTGCAAATTATTTATTTTTAATGACACGTCCCTTAATAGTTCTGTATGAATTATTTGCTTAAAGTGAAACTTAAGTGGTCTATGATCTAACTTTATGTTCCTGTTTAATGTATTTTATTTTATACTGTTTGTAATGTGAGTGTATGAGTATTATTATGAACAATAAATTATTTTGATGTAAATAAATATATATTTTTTTTTGTTTAAAAAGTATTATTAAAATACAGTTGAATCAAAGAAACTTTGTGTTGTGAAGTAACAGTGCCGCTGTTGGGCGAAGGCGTACTCTACGTTTGTGGAGAACGTTTTGGAGCTTATACCACGCTGCTCCAATGCTGGTCGATGGATACACATGTGGCAGAATTACACTGAAATTAGACACATACAGGTTTCCTCACGATGTTTTCCTTCACCGCCGAGTATAAGAAGAATTATAAGCACAAATTATGTGCTAGCCTGGGTTTGAACCCGAAATCATCGGTTAAGATGATTTGAAGTCTTTGATTATATTTATCTTTTTTAATTAACTTAAATGTTTTCGTAAGTACTTGTATAAGCTGCATTGAATAAAGTTGTTTTGATTTTTAATTACAAACTTTTTAATGGTAATTAAGAAACTCCTTTAGAGAAAGTTTTGCGCTACAAACGAGTCTTAATAACTAGAAGAGAATGATTCTTTGTATTGAGGAAATACGTTCTCAATGCGTTCGTAAGCCATTCATCCGGTCATGATGAAACTTTCGTGAGTTGTTCTGTGTAAGACCGTGGAAAAATATTAAAATGTTTTTTAATCGCTTTCAAATAATTAATAATAATAATAATATTAATTAATAATGTTGTTTTATTGTCATCCTGTTCATTCGCTTCATAGACATTAATTCTGAACATTTTTTCATAACTCGCCAGACGTATAGGGTTTATTCTTTGTATATTGGTACTCTATATAAATGTATAATATATACCCTAATTCTACCCGTGCCAAACCGGGACAGTTAGCTTGTATTATATTAAATACAGTTCATAATACGCAAGATTAATAATCACAATTATTCATTCAAAATAAACATCAAACAACTAAAACAAATTGCACGGGAGCGTGACTAATAGAACTATTTTCATTAAGAAATTTATACGTAAGTACCTCATTTTATTAAGATGATTGATTTTCGTTATTTAAAATTATAATTATGGTATTTAATATTAAATCATTGAACCAAACGTTGAAAGTTAGAAGATAAAATATTGTATTTATTTTGTGCATCGGTCAACGCTACCAATTAAGTACGAATTTTATAGTGAATTAATAAAATTCGTGCCTACTTGGTAGAATTACGGGTACGCCACTCCGAGGTCTCGGGTTCGATTCCCGGCGGAGTCGATGTAGAAAAAGTTTATTAGTTTTCTATTTTGTCTTGGTGTTTGTGGTACCGTCGTTACTTTTGATTTTCCATAACACAACTGCTTTAGCTACTTACATTGGGGTCAGAGTAATGTATGTGATGTTGTCTAATATTAAAAAAAAAAAAAGAATTAGATACGAACTTAATTCATTAGGAGCTACTAGAGCCGAGATGACCTAGTGGTTAGACCGCGTCTTAACCAATGAAGGTTCAGCCCCAGGCAAGCACCACTGAATTTTCATGTGATTAATTTGTGTTTATAATTCATCTCGTGGTCGGCGGTGAAGGAAAACATCGTGAGGAAACCTGCATGTGTCTAATTTCAATGTAATTCTGCCACATGTGTATCCATCAACCAGCATTGGAGCAGCGTGGTATATGCTCCAAAACGTTATCCTCAAACATAGAAGAGGCCTTTGCCCAGCAGTGGGAAATTTACAGGCTGCTAATGTTATGTATGTTAATGCGATAGATATAGTAATAGGTATAGAAGTTATATACTCCACACGATGTCAACCGCGATGAAAGGTACAGCTACACCCGTAGGCTTTATTTGTCAGTAATTGGAAAATCTAAATCAAAAATATTTTTTTTTAAATTGCACTGATATAGAACTGGTGAAAGGTCAGGTGCAGGGCGAAATTTTTATGTGCTTTCTAAAACTCCTGAATGTAGCTGCGCCAACTTCTAAACTTCACACAGCCATTGAGAATTTATAAACCGAACATCTCAATAACTTTTTACTGAGGCTTTCGCCTTAAATTGGCCACGGGACCAACAAATCATATTTTATTATCTCATTAGACATACAATCGATTAATATGCAACATTGGTCATAGGCAGTCCGGGATGTTTTTTTGAAATTCGAATAAAAACAAATAAAAAAGTATTTTAATAAGAAATTATACAGAGAAAATTCAAATAATTTGCTTCGAATATCAATGCGGATTTCCGTGTTCTCACTTACAGCATAAAATTGACTAAAATCAATAGTCCTGTTTTTGACAAAGAGCAATGATTAATAGGATTTTTGTTTTATCTGTGCGCATAATTCTTTGCCCTGGCAACCTTTACCCGTCGCTGAGACGAGTCACGCTGACATAGCACATTTGCATTTTATTGATTTCGTTCCAATCTCAGTCAAATTTGTGTTTATATTAAACTTGAAATTCACAACACGGGCATAAATTTGTTCTTTGAGACCTTCTAATTATATCCACTTTATATTTTCTTACCATGAATGGCGCTGAAATATTAGCTCGTAACGTAATATGGGGGCCCCTTATATTAAAAAAACAAATATACTGTAAATGTATTTTTTTTGTAATATAGTGAAGCGACACCTAACTACCTGAAGGTTTGTGGTAGATATTGGCGCTGTTAGAAATATTATTCAATCCTTACATTGCCTACCTTGGGAACTTGGAACTGATGTTATGCCCCTAATCATTTATTTAGTATTGTTTTTTTATGATATTATTGTGAGTCGGTTTTTAGACATTAACACTGTAAGAAATATCGACTAATCCTAACATTGCCAATGTGCCGCCAACATTGGAAACTAAGATGACATGTCCCTTGTGCCTATAGTTGCACTGGCTAACTCACCTTTAAAACCAGAACTCCACAATACTAAGTATTGCGGTTTGGCGATAGAACACCCGAAGGAGACTTGCTGTGGGATATATGTAAATCAGTTACTTTTAAAACTGAGCAATTTATTTCCATGGGTCAGAAAATTAGCATAGAAAAAAAATACGCAATATTATAAAGGAAACATAAAAAATACCATTTAAAATATAACAAAGGTACGAGCGACCCTTAACAGAACATAATAACAAAAATACCGATCCTTCCCGAATTTTCTTATTGTCTGACTGAACACGTGTATCATTGAATGAAAACATCGGAATAGTCCGACAACAAACCGGAGCCACGATACAATGTAAGCTAATGAAGGCTTTCAGAAGTTAGCGTGTGGAGAAAATTTGCAAATTCATTTAACGTAGTCAGGCACATGTAACCCAGTTAGCGTTCGTTGAATACGCACGCGTTTGCGGTTTTTATCAGATTCTTGAAATGATTCGGTTAATTACGGCGCGCTTACCTAATAACCGATTGAGGATCAATAGTTTCCTTATATGAGGATCATTGAGTTATGTTTTAACGTCATTATTATCCGTTTTCGAATATTAACGTATACGTCTCAAGTAAAATTTCCATAGCACGAGTGGGTTGTTATACGACGAATGCAATGAACTATTGATCCAGGAAGTCATTTTTTTATGACGATATACATTAAATAATATAGAACATACAATAAAGATAAAAATTGCTCAATTAAAAAAATACTGTTATCATTAATATGAACAGGGGTAATACTAACTTTTAACTTGAGGCTACAGAGTAGGTCAGTCACTTCCTCGCGGTGCATTCTGGGCATAGTCGGCAATAAGCTATGGCGAATGACTGACACCACGTAGGTACCATACTGGCATTGTATAGTAGTTATACCGTATGAGGGGGTCTAAGGCATAGTCTTCCTTCTGTTTTAGTTGGAGGGAAAATTTTCCTACCACTTGCGAACTGACATAGTCCACACGAACCTGACAGTGCAGGGTTGATTATTAGAAAAGGCAGTAAAAACTGAATTTACGCATTGAAATCTTAAGCAATAAAAGTAATAAATGAAATAGTCTATTTTGTCAATAAATAACCAATTGTAACATTCCTCACAGACGACGCCTCAAAAGAAAACACCACAACGTGTGTAAACATACGCCGCGTCGCAAAACCGCGGCGTCAGCGGCAAGCGGTGCCAAGCTTACAAAGAACATTTTAGAAACGGCAATACCGTTTATTTTGTCGTGCTTTGTGTAAATATCCTAAGCCTTATTATTTGAATAAATATGTTAAATTTTACTTACACACTCATCTGCTTTTGTATTTGACGTTCTTAATTAACCTCCCAAGCGAATGCGTTTGCTAATAGTTCCAGTAGAACTGTTTAAATGTAACGCAGACACTTTTATAGACCGCAATTATCAGAAAATTCTTTGAACTTGATGATGATAATGTTTTGACCGATTTTGGCTTCCGTACCCAATCTCATCAGAGGCTAAACAACCATGCAGCGCATATTGTATAAGTGTTTGTGCAATCTCTATTCCCTCTCATAACTTCCATAATTCGTTGGGACGGTAAATCAGATACGACTGGAAATAGTTCAGACGACGGACCAACTGCTTTATGTACTTTGTGAGGCACAGAACACACAACCAACTTACAGAGCCCGATCTCCTACTGATAATTTTGCGACGGAAAAACCTGATAATATTTTATGGGCTTGACCTGGGATTTGAACTCAAGACTTCAAAATCTGCGGCCTTATATCTAGCTACTAGACTAACAAGACAGTCTTTGAGCCTATGTAGTAGCTAAAACTAGCCTTTCGGAGTTTTACTCGTGTTAAATTTGAATAATACATATCCGTTTCGAAGAAATAATGTATTCTTTCAGTAAATATTTGTAGTGTTTACCAGAATAGTTGACGTTTATAGTAATTGCACTACTCCTAAAGCGTAGCTTAGAGCTATGTAGCTTTAAACCTACATGAAATGGTAGACTGTCTAACACAAAAATAATTATTTAAATCAGAGTGATTTTCACTGTAATTAGTGGAAAAGTAAAAATTATAAATCTGAATATTATTATTTAAGTAGGCTCTATAATTAATACAAATACAGAACTAAAATAATTACCACCGGCTTAAAATGTTTAGTATCAGAAGATTATTGAGAACTGGCACGAAATTCGATGATTACTACTTTCCACTTAGAGAAAATTTAATTTTAGTTACATTTCCACCTTTTTTCCATTTTTGCCCGCTCGTTTAAAGATACATTACAAAACACACTTACCGTTTTATGCGAAGATTACTCGACACGAATTGCTCAATTAAAAGAGAATGAGAAGCAACGTCAAGGAGGGTGATTTAATATCATGCCTGTTCTGCCACTGGTATGTTTATTAACAAAACGAGGCATCCCTTAATTAAAGGGAATAGCGTTCATGAATAATATTTGAAATCATTATTGAATGTTCATTGCATAAATGTTTTTGAATAATGGCCAAAAATGTTCTTACTATTACAGTATTAGGCTGCGACTTTACTCGCGCGAAATTTATAAAACTTTACCCATAGTATAAAAACCATTACGACCCGATTTTATACCATCGCTGGGTGATTAGTAAAGTAGCCTACGTGATTCACCGGGACTCAATCTCAGTACCAAATTTCATCTCAATCGATTCAGCGGTTGAAGCGTAAAGGGTTACGGACAGAGTTAATTTCCAATTTTTAATATTAGTATAAATTTTAAAAAGGTTTTGATTTAAACGATATAAATACCAAAGGCTGTAACTTATATGCCTGTATACGATGGTCGTAAAAAAACTGTCGTGTATATGTATTGTATTGTATCGTCTTATAAAAATATCAAGGAAACTACACCATCTTGTTTCCATAGACAACGTTTTAGTGCTATAAAGCGGTCTCTAAATTCCGTCAATACTTTTCTAAGGAACCTGAGCAAGAGGAAGATGTACAAGAATGGATAAATTGATAGTAGAGAGATAAAGATTGCCATTGAAGAAGATGCTAAGGAATTTTTTTTTATAACATAGGTAGGCAGACGAGCATATGGGCCATCTGATGATAAGTGGTCATCACCGCCCATAGACAAAGAAATATTTGTTTAGCTGTAAGAAATACTAACCTTGGGAACTAAGTAGTTAGTAGGCTCATTTGCCTGTAATTACACTTGTTACTCACTTACTATGGCCAGTATGGACCATTTACCATCAGGAGATCCATTTACCCCTCCAATCATCAAGTTTATAATAAATAAATACCTTAAGGTTGAATATGTAAGGTTCCCAGAAGTATTTAAACCCATTTTTAGTAATGTGTGACGATTAAAATGGCAATACATACCATGTTTGGTTGCTATTAAACATAACTATGAACAATTTCTAACTAAAAATAATTTATATTTTTTTTTAAAATGGCGAATAGCGCTTGCCTAAATTATATATGCGTTACCTTTGTCTTTATATGATTATTTACGTCCATATCTAAAAGTGTTGTATGCTCTGTGGAATGTTCGAATGGTTGCGTTTGTTTTAATGCTCAGTGACACGATTGTGACAACGTGGTTTTTGTAACAGGCAAGTTTCCGCTTGCGGCTCTCTTGCGAGTTTTTTGGTTGTTCACAGTTTTATCTCAGATTCTTGTTTTTATAAAATATAAGGATAAAATTTTAAAAGCCAACAAGAAAATAAAAAACATATACAGCACCGCTCACTCTCTCAACTCATTTTAAACAATTTCCTTCGGAGCTTATCTATAGTCTATTCCAATCGAAGTAGGAAAAAACATAAACAAACCTTAGATTTACGTATTTCATGCGATTTGCTAATAATTCAGCAAATTGTGCACTATTAAGAGTTTATAATTAATATATCTTTATAAATAAGACAACACTATTACACTTAAAAACTTATTTCCACTTTAATTTTACTTCCAATATTCCAATAACAGTTTCGTCGACGTTCGAAACGCCATTTTTTCGCAAATTCATAGTTAATATTATAGATTACTCAAGCAATGATATCGAGTCAATTTGCTGTCAAATGTTGTTTATTTGGCTTTTTCCTGTTATGGTTGGAATAGAGTATACGTTATGTAGGAAAACCTGCATACCTATATAGTGAAACGCTTCATTTTTGACACGTGGTAAGTATTCGTGACAGAGGTCGTGACGGAGCTCACTGACGATATAGGCAGTTCAAAAAGAAAGGCCAGAGCAATGCCGTACCAATTTAGTGCACCCTTTCCGATTCCTGTTAGTTCTCGAAACTTACTAATAATGCTCCGGTCATCTGATTCTTCATTGTGTGCTGAGGCACATGCCAGTGCTCATACTCGAGTAGGTTGTTTTATTTTTATTAATCTGGAGGTCGTATACAACAGTTTTAATTTTATTTTAAGAGGGATAAAAAAATTAACAATTGAAACTAAATATAAATGGAATGCCTTAAGGTTTTATTTTTAAGCAATACTGTTTTTATATAATATAGTGGGTAGATTAATAAAGATCAATCAGGAGAAGTTATAAATAAATAAATATCTATATTAAAAAATGAAACTGGTACAATTAAATGGGTTACATTTATTACAACCATTATTTAAAATACGAAAACAGAAATGTATGACTAAATTGTAAAAGGTACAAGTCGTTTCATTGTGTCTGCCAACGTCCAGTCGTGTGAGGGCAGCAAAAAGTCGCCGTAAGCGCAACTTCACTCGTTAAATTCTAGATGTTGCCAACATATTTAATCAAAATTATTGTTATATATCATGTAGATAATATTCGTGTTTAATACTATTCAGGTACTTTACTGAGATAAAACTGGTCTAGAAAATTTAGGACAATAAACTTAATGCATAAATAAATAATTATGATATTAAACACAATTAATTACTAGGACAATTACGAGAATTTCAAGCACGACCGATTTGTCATATTAGTAGGAGCAATAAATTATGGTCCCAGGATATACACAGGTATCCTGTCAAAGCAGCCACGACGATCCATTATATTATAATTTGATAACCAATAGGTTATATGTTGAAAATTGTAAACTTAAAGTGGTGCAAATCTAAATAAATATATTGGGTTATCTCGGTAGAATCCACCTTCCAAATCTGTCTTAGTTTTAAATTCGATTTAAAACTAACATCAAGATTCAAAAACGCTTTTACGAGGCTACTTGAATAAACCATATTTTAATTTTATTGAGTGTTTTATTTCGAACTTAAAGCACATAAAAAACAGGGTTAGGCAGTGACTTTCATAATAATATAATATACAGTAATACTCAGGGAGAATTTAACACTGAATCGACCTTGAATCTGGAGGATGTAAGAAAGCGAGACGAGTTAAGACATAAAACGTTTTCGAATGCAGCTTGATGAGGGATTAAATAACATATTATCGAAAACACGTGGGATATGAGTCATATCGTATCATCCTCCTGCCGTTATCCAAATTTTTACCTGGGGGCCGGCGTAGTTTGTCTTCTTCTTCCATACTTCTCTGTCGGACTTTATCTCACAAGTAACATTCTTTCTAACCGTATCGTCTTTCACACAATCCATCCATCGTTTCTTTGGTCATCCCCTACTTCGATAAACATCCACATCTATACTCAAGACCTTCACAACATGGTCCTCATTCCTCCACATAACATGCCCATACCATGACAGCCGGTTTCCATGTGATTATCACTAGTAATACATATATACACAGTGGTAATAAACTAACAAAGCATACTAAACTTGCTAAAAGTATTTACAACCGATCACATACTTGATGGTAGGGATTTGCAAGCTCGTTTAGTAGGTAGGACCAAACAGCAATAATATTGTTGTGTTCCGATTTTAAGGGTAAGTGAGTCAGAGCTAAGACGCCATGACTTTTGTGCATGTTTATAAGCCATTGGCGTTGGAATGGTTTATACTTCTTGGTTTAAGTCTGTGAGCGGTTGTGACCACTTACATATGAGACTTTGTATCTTGTCTGTCTACCTAAGCATAATACATAAAAACAACCCCAAGTTAATTAAAAAGTTATTTAGTAAGAATGTTGGAGTAGGAAAAGCGATTGCACTAGAATAATCCAAATCAAAATCTTCTTCATTCGAGTAGGCTTTTACAAGCACTTTTGAATCGTCTTTTCACAGAACTGTATTAAACGTCAAGCTACAAACGGATTGGTATGTAGAATCTACCGAGAAGAACCGGCAAGAAACTGAGTAATTAATGACAAAAGGGTCATCAATTTTTTTCCACTTAATATTAAAATATATATTACGCTCCCAAAAAATTCAAACGAAGAAATCAACCACAATATTTTCTTTAATCTCTGCTTAAATTATTTTTAATATTCCTTCAGCTAGAACATTCCGTAAATTATTGAGTAACCATTTAAATTTAATTTATCTTTATACTTTGTTCTAAAATACATCTCGTTTTTTAAGAAAAAATTAACATAATATATATTGTTTTTTACAAATAGACCTTAATGTAAACGTGGATATTGTATCAGGATTGATGACAGCAATAGCCTAAGGGGTCAGGGACCTCAGGCTATTACATCACTAAGCGACCTGTGTACTGTTAACCTAATGAGGAATGAACGTAAGCACTTCCTCAAACCAAAGGTACAATGAAGTGAAACAATTATTGGGAGAAAGTGAACTTACCTTACGTGCAAATTAGTACTTTATAAATCGTAGGAAGGTAAATTTTGCATATACGTTGCAAGGAGTTAAAACCCAACATACCGAAAACCAGACACACATATAATACGCAGTCGAAGCTATTTAAAGATAAAAGTAATTCTATGGCAAGCCAATAATTTTCAAACTTTAATAAGAGAAAACCATTCTAGAGACAAAACCTTGTTTCCGCAAGCTCGTTAAAATATAACTTTGAACAAGCCAACCGCTGGGATTCGTAACATATTGGACTAATGAGAGATCTCATATTTACTGCAGCCCTTTGGGTTTGAATGTGCTTAGAGTGAAGTTCGGATAAAATAAACTCGTTTAAAGACATGAAAGTTTTATCATTTTATGTAAAAATATAATTATATTATTGTACCATCTTTATTAGATAAGTAGTGTTAACAAGTAGCACACAGGCGCCCAGCGATTGTGGCATATAATAACTATTCTCAATTATATTTATCTTAGTGATTTATTTACCAATACCTTATTTCTATAATTCATTCATATTAATCATTTCGTTAATCACCATAGTAATAAATTACGCTGTGAACAATAATTTAACCTTACTAGTTCGTAAACTGACTTCCGATTATTTGACATAAAAAGGTAGTACGCGCCAAAGGAGCACATTTGGTTTTTTTCATTATTCCTGGCACAACGTTACGCTGTCCAAATATTAATTATTGAAGTGTACCAATTATTGGACTGTGTTTTATTTTCATAAACCCCATTAAACCCATAAGTGTTTAACAGTAGATATTGATGATAAAAAAGCGTGGAGTTAATGCTTGTTGACTTCCAGACAGGAGACATAACATACATATATAATTGTATTTAACTAACATGACTGTATTTTCAGATGTTGAAAAAGAGTAACTACTGAGTTTCTTAACGGTTCTTCTCGGTAGAATCTACATTCCGAACCGGTTTAAATAGTTTGTTAAATGACGATTCAAAAGAGCTTGTAAAAGCCTACTTAAATAAAGTATATTTTGATTTTGATTTTATTGGATAAGTAGAGAATTAAATTGTATTAAAGTATATCTCAAAAATATGTTATATATTTTACGTAACATCCTCCCTTTTTAGTTCGTACTATTTCTAAGTGACTGTATCTAGTTCTAGATAAGATTATCCTAGCTTTTTATTAGTTACTTGCGAGATTGTAAGTTGCATTACGCTGAAGAGTTAAGTTAGTTTCAAAGAGTAACTAACGAATTTCTTGCTAATTCTACTCAGTTGAATAAACACTCCGTACCTTTAGTTTCTTGCAAATTTCCTGGATTCGTACCATGACTATTTAAAATATTAATCAAATTCAAGATACATAGTATATTCAAATAAGCATATAAAAGCACTTTAGGATCGTCATGTCACGGTGTCAATTAATGTAATTCGTTCAACAAAAGCAAGTGAGGTCAATAGTCCGGCATTTGTTTTTGTCGTACTGAGAGAGTGAATGGATATATCTATTTACAGTGTCAGTTTATATTTCTTGCGCTGGCAATCTCTAAGGGGGAAGAGGACCCATTACAAGCTAATCTTAAAATGTAGAAAAAGTAACAAATACATAATCGAACTCCGTGGTCGAGTAGTGTGTACACCGGTTTTCATGGGTACACCACTCCGAGGTCCCGGGTTCGATTCCCGGCCGAGTCGATGTAGAAAAAGTACATTAGTTTTCTATGTTGTCTTTGGTCTGGCTATTTGTGGTACCGTCGTTACTTCGGATTTTCCATAACACAAGTGCTTTAGCTACTTTCATTGGGATCAGAGTAATGTATGTGATGTTGCCCATATAAAAAAAAAAATAAAAAAAAGAACTATGGTTACCATAAATTTAAATATTTGGACAAAAATTACAGCAAATACTAAGTTTGTTACAAAATAACGAAAGTGATTACTCGTTAATTCTATCTTGTATTGCAGCGTAAAGGATGATGAGTCGGTTTTACATTAGGGAACATATTAAATGAATTCGATTTTGTCGCAGTGCATTGACTATTTTAGAAATGCCACATATCTTTCATAATACAAATTACTATGAGTAGAGAAACTATTTGAACATCAATAATTTATCTTCAGTCTACAAAAGTTAAAAAGAGTGAGCTACGTCGTATATGTTACAGTTAAACTTTTATCGCAAAGATTGTATATAGAATTAATAAAAAACCCTTTTACTTGGTTGTAGGGCTTTATGCTAGCCCATCTGGGTAGGTACTACCCACTCATCAGATATTCTATCGCCAAACTGCAGTGTAACTACGGGCACAACGGTCATAACTTCTTAGTTCCCAAGGTTGGTGGCGCATTGGCAATGTAAGGAATGGTTAATATTTCTTACAGCGCCATTGTCTACACGCGTTGGTGACTATTTACCATCAGATGGCCCATTTGCTCCGCCTACCTATATCATAAAAAAAACCTTTTAAATATTTATTGTAATTTAGTGTTTAAGGTGTGCTTAATATGAATACTGGCCGAGATACCTTTATATTCGTTTGCTCAAATAAATCCGATTTTATTACTTCCCAGAATCGTGTAAATGCATTCATTACGGTATTCATCCAACATAATGGTGAAATTTGATTTATACCGCGCCACGGCTCTCGAATCCAATAATGATGATTTTTACTGTCAATAAAACACGATCATCGATCTATTCTTGAAGCACTAAACAGAGACTCGTTTCGAATTCGAAATTTAAATGTGAGAATTAATTTTACTAAAAAGTATTTTTTTTTTTTAATGAAAAATGTAACACTCGAATTTGGCTTTGAAAAAATACCTATACTGTCTGTTACCACATACGCGTGTGAAGTTGCGATGTGTCTTTTACACCTATGTGACAGCAAAAGAAAATATAAAAATTCTGCTACATCTAAGTATATAAGCAATCAAGAATAGTGCATTAAGGTTCGAACCCTCTGGCTACCAGGAAACCTTTACCCCGTAGTTGGCATTTGCAGGTTAGGGAAACGTAAACTGTAAGTTTTATTATCCACTTCAACGCCTATTTAAACTAAAGTTGTTAACATATACACTGGAATGCTCTCTGTCATATAAAGCAATTGTTTACATCCCCTTTGTTAGGCCGGGACTTTATTAAGGGTAGTTCGCGTTACTTTATGTCGCGACGTTTTGAAAGGACATTGTTTATTATTAGTCACCTTTCGCATGAATTTCTATGAAATGTTATTTATCTATGTATATTTGAGTTTATTTTAATATTTCTCGTAATAAATAACATATTTATTTCAAACGTTTTATGTGAATAAAAATTTACATTTATACTTGAAATTGATAATAGTACTTTTATGAATATTATTCGACGTTTGAATGAACGAAATAAAGGAAAAACGTACCTACATTGTAAGATAAAATATATTAATCCTAAACTACTAATCCCTAAGCAACGAATTCGGTCTAGCAAATATTGTCAATTCAAAATTGATTCTTTGTAAAGTTTACTTGAAGAACATACATTTGATATGATATGTTCTTACTTCATTTATATATCAATGTAAACAAAACTGTTCACTACAAAAGAACTAAAACAAACGCAGCATTTTTTATCTATTTTTATCTTTTTAATCTGTGTATATTTTACTTGGTGGTAGGGCTTTGTGCAAGCCCGTCTGGGTAGGTACCACCCACTCATCAGATATTCTACCGCCAAATAACAGTACACTATATTGTTGTGTTCCGGTTAGAAGGGTGAGTGAGCCAGTGTAATCACAGGCACAAGGGACATAACATCTTAGTTCCCGAGGTTGGTGGCGCATAGGTGATGTAAGGAATGGTTAATATTTCTTACAACGCCTTTGTCTATGGGCGGTGGTGACCACTTACCATCAGGTGGCCCATATGCTCGTCCGCCAAACAATACCATAAAAAAAAAAATGTGTGACAGCTACGCTTGATTTTTGCTAGACGTCATACTACTTTATTAATGTGCGTGTACTTAGTGGTCTACTGTTCGCCTCTATTTTCTCCGATAATCAAAGAAATTGTTTTATTTTTATGTGCTTAATTAGCATTTATAATTAATCTCGTGTTCAGTGGCATCCGGCTTAAGAAAATATCGTGAGGAAACCTGCATGTAACAGATAAGGTTCAGTCACTTGACCATTAGCTCGCGCTGGCTCAGCTTGATAAAACAAATCCAAGGACATTTGCCCAGTCGTGGGACATTTACGAGCCGTTATGTACTTTGAATAATTAAATACATTTATTTACATTTTTGTTTTTGCATTAACAATGACAACTGAATTACAGCGTAAAAGGGTCTAATTACTCAAGGCCAGATGTAAAAAAAAAAAGATAATGGGAAGATCCGCTTCGTCGGATTAATTTACTCCCCGCCTCCTCGGGAGGGTTGGAATGATTTATTTAATTAATTACGGCTTGTCGTTTAACTTTTTTTGTGTTTTGACATTTCGTTTATTCTATTTTTGACGTTTGCGTTATTCGTAGAATTGTATTGTTAGAATAAAACATTTGGTATTAAGCAAATCCGAGGGCGTTATTAAAAAAAAAAAAATGACAATTCCATTTTTTTTAAAACAAGTGTTCGCTTGCGTCTTCGTCCGTATCTGAGGCCAAGAATAGTGCAGGGTTTAGGTCATTTTCTGTATAATCAATTAAATCTTTAGACCTGAAATCGTAACAAACAGACTCACATTTGCATTTATAATATTGGATAGAACTAGTATTTGTCATCTACATACAATTACTATCCGCTATTATAACATATGTATATAGCAAGCCAGTATTAGCTTCTAAATTATGTCGTGTTTCGCGATGTGAATAATTTCTTGAAAGTAATCGGCCATTAAATAACCCAGATACCAACTTTGGACAGTCATATTATATATGAAGCATATTATACATATCATATATATCTCTTGATTCAATTTTGTCACATATAGTTAGTTAATATGTTAGTAAATTAACATACAAGAATACATAGCACTTTGATTGATTATATTATAGACTGTGAAAGCTGAGAACACGTCGAGAACAATAGTGGCCATATGGTTAAGTACACGCACACTATTAAATTAGTATGACGTTTGGCGAGTGTCAAGCGTAGGTGTCACGTACGCCAAGATGACAAAGTTGGCTCATTCTTTTGTAGAGCGACACTATCTAGCTATACAATACACCAATAGTTTAGTTTACATAACATAACATAAGCAGCCTGTAAATTTCCCACTGCTGGGCTAAGGCCTCCTCTCCCTCTGAGAAGGTTTGGATTATATTCCACCACGCTGCTCCAATGCTGGTTGGTGGAATACACATGTGGCAGAATTTCGTTGAAATTAGACACATGCAGGTTTCCTCACGATGTTTTCCTTCACCGTCGAGCACGAGATGAATTATAAACACAAATTAAGCACATGAAAATTCAGTGTTGCTTGCCTGGGTTTGAACCCGAAATCATCGGTTAAGATGCACGCGTTCTAACCACTGGGCCATCTCGGCTCATAGTAGCTCATAGTTTAGTTTGCTTATCTGTTAAAAAATGCATACACCACGCATTTAATTTTAATTTAAAAATCAGTTAAAATAATATTTGTACATTTTATGTGACAGATATTTATCGTTATTCCAATAAAATATATTTTAAAATAAATTTTGTAAAAATTATAATATCTACAGAGATCAATTTCCGATACCCTTCCGCTGAAGGCACTATTTGTGCACTGGATGGTTTCACCCTTAGAATGGGCAGCTATTAAAAAGCAGTAAAGGAGCAAAGGCTTCATTAAGCCCCGTCACCGGACCAATACGTGACCAGAATATTGGAGGGGCGAGTATTATGAGGTACGGTATTTGTTTAGTATCGTTTTCATATCGGTAGTTTGTATTATTAAGTATTTTATGAAGAAAATGATGAATCATCATATACTTAGAACTTTGGTATTGTAAAAAGGTCGAAGATATTACGTACACTTTATTTTTGTAATAACAGTAGCTCATTTATTATTTCGAATCAAATCACAATATACTTCATTTTATGTTTTGAGTGTAAAATTTCAATTTTATAATGATGGAGTGTAGATATTGATCCGATTGTAGTTGTCAAAGAAAGTGCACAAAAATTGGGGTCTCTCAAAAATAAGATATTCATACAAGTCCATAATATGTCCTTGGTAGTACTCTCACTCATTAGACATTCTACCGCCAAACAGCAATTCTTAGTATTGTTGTTTTCCCTTTTAATGGGGGAGTGAGCCAGTCCAAATAAAGGCACAAGGGATATCTTAGTTCCCAAGTTTGGTAGCGTATTGGCGATATAAGGAATGGTTAATATTTCTTAGTGTCAATTTCTGTTGGCGTTCGTGGCTAATTACCTTCCGGTGGCCCATTTGCTCGTTCATCTACCTATGTTACAAAAGTAATAATATATACACAAAAGTAAACCTTATTGGTATATTATTGTGATAATTACGTTCTTCAAAATCACTTGGAAGGTCAAATAGGTGACTATTGCCTCATAATTTAAATTTCGTAAAATAAATGAATGACGTTTAAAAATATGTCAAAGTTATTACATAATTTAATATCGTCAGTCATAATATAGGCGTTTGTAAAACGTCAAGTAAAGAAAATTGGGAATGATGACAAGCTTCGGCATTCGACCGCCAAATAGATTAGATCCTCTTTGTATGAGATGAAATCTACTTGTCCTATGTTTTATTTGGAGCCTTTGACGTCACGCTCTGAGCTGCGGTCACGTTTTCAAAGAGTTATGATTCATTAAAACCAGAGATAAAAAGTAATAAAAATATCATATATGTTCTTTGAAAGTATCAAAACTAAGTACAATGTGACGTCCAATCTTGTTTTTGCACGGTTCGTAAATTTGAATATTACTACTTTATTTTAATTTTTTTTGGTTAAAATTTTCAGTACCCTCTTTTTATTTATATTATTCGTCTTGTACTTTGTCAATTTGTGTATTCACGTTGAAACAGGGCTATGAAATAAATTTTATATAGTTTCTCTTTAGTACTTTTACTTGAATTTGATTTATTAAAAAAAAAAATAATGGTGAGATCGGTGAGACTAGAAGCTATAAAAAGAAACAAAATGATACCTTTTTTATATATATGTGTATAGCATTAGCATTAGCAGCCTGTAAATTTCCCACTGCTGGGTTAAAGGCCTCCTCTCCCTTCGAGGAGAAGGTTTGGAGCATATTCTACCACGCTGCTCCAATGCGGGTTGGTAGAATACACATGTGGCAGAATTTCGTTGAAATTAGACACATGCAGGTTTCCTCTTGATGTTTTCCTTCACCGCCGACCACGGATGAATTATAAACACTAATTAAGCACATGAAAATTCAGCGGTGCCTGCCTGCGTTTGAACCCGAAATCATCGGTTAAGATGCACGCGTTCTAACCACTGGGTCATCTCGGCTCTGTCTATAGATAAGTGGGCAATACCACAGATCTATAATAACATATTATATAATAGTATTAGATTTATATTTTATATAAATATATATTATCTGTGTATTCGTGCATCTGTCATCTCGAGTGGAACACATCGCGAAAGCGCGGGCAAAGAGAGGGGGATAAATATAAAATGGGCGCGCCGTGAAGACGTTCTGTGTGCGCAGAGAGCTGATATTTAAATATAATATCTATTTTATCTAATTGGTAAATCGACCTTACATGTGAACATTACATCACCCATAGATATCAGTTTAAAGTATAAATAATTCTTAATTCCTAATATTACAAATGAGACACCAATTTTAGAAACTAAGATGTTATGTATTTGTACCTGTAGATATCTGGCTCACTCGCCCTGCTGAATGGAATACAAGACCTAGTGTTGCCATTGATAGAATATAGGCTGGTGGTGAATACCCAGATCCATCTACATATCAGAGCCATTTACATATAACACTATATTCAATAAGCCTTTTATAAGATTAAACGAGCCTCGGCATTTATAGTATATTTTAAAAGATGTTTTTCCTAGTGCTTTTTAATATTAAATTAATAATACATTTCCATTTATATGAGATAGTAATATGTTACATTACGGCGGCCCTCCGTCAGAAATGCATGTTATGATAACGTATACATGTTTGCATGTTACGAGTGACACAGAGTAACGATAGCTTAGAGGCTGGGTGTGTTTTATAGTTCACTGCGTTATTAAATAAATAAATACATATTGGACAACATCACATCCATTACTCTGATCCTAATTTAAGTAGCTAAAGCACTTGTGTTATGGAAATCAGAAGTAACGACGGTACCACAAACACCCAGACCCAAGACAACATAGAAAACTAATGAACTTTTTTCTACATCGACTCGGCCGGGAATCGAACCCGGGACCTAGGAATGGCGTACCCATGAAAACCGGTGTACACACTACTCGACCACGGAGGTCGTCATTAAAGTCAATCGATTCTACAACTCAAATACTTTCGTTAGTAAAGTGTTGCTTTTTTTGATTCGCCGTAATATATCATCAGAAGGTATTTGAAGTAAACATGAATTTATTGACTATTCATTTCTTTTGGAATAAAATTGTGGCTGTATACGCCATATTTACCAAGTAATTTCACAATAGGACCTTAATTAAATTATATTTTGGAAAGTGCTTGCAAAGAACTAATCTTGGGTAGTTAAGTTTTATATTTCGGTGATACTTTTTTATTTATTTTAGATTTTTTTGCGTTTTAAGAAATAAAATTGCCACATCAATAAATTAAGTCACACCAATGTCGGAAGAAGAGAACAACAACCCGATTACGAAACAACATTAACAAATCCATACCAGCGAGAACATAATCTAAAAGCTAGTAAGTGTATAGAATAGTTCACTTGCTAGCTCTATATTTGATATACGCTGTGACTTGAATGGGTATTAAATCGAGCGAGCCCTCAAAGGCAATATTGCGACTTTGTGGCGCATTTATTAAACGTCCAGGTGCAAGCCTCGATATTAAAACTTTACAATGTATTTTACTTTGACTTATTATTTGCTTCAACGTGTCACGCACGAGACTGAACCAATTAATTTAACGAGATGCTTATACATGAATGGCATTTACCGGTGGTGGGGCTTTATACAGTCCCCTCTGGGTGGGTAACCCACCCACTTGCTAATTATTCCACTGCCAAACAGTTTCAACAGTAATACCTATAGTAATGGCGTACTAATACATATTAAATATTATATACATTCCGAGGTTGGCGGTGCGTTGATAGTGCAAGACTATCCATGTATGTATGTATGTATGTATGTCTAACTGCATCAGTGACGATGAGCGAAGGCGACCACTGGTCATTGGTAGCCCATTTGCTGTCTTTCAAAATAGAGTATAAAAACCGTGAAGGCACCTATGACAATATAGACGTAGACTCTTATTGGATTGTACAAATAGTTAAATTCTTGTAAAGACCCTGGTTCCTTTTTATTGGCTTTTTTTAAGGTATACCCTTTTTGTTTTCGACATTATAAGATCAATTATATATCTCATCAAAATTGTGTGAAAAATTCTATCTTGGAAAGGGTTCGGAACTGGTAGCTCCGTGTATATTATATAATGGAAATGTTTCAAAATGGTGTGCACAAAATGCAAATTTCTTGATGATCTCGACCCCTTCACCCTACGCCATGACTTGAAATGTAATTACAATTTAAGCGCTTCGAATATCTACTGGAATATTCGAGTGAATTACAGTATCTACTTAGATACATAATAAAAATATTATACTAACAATATTCGTTGAACATACAACTCTTAAATGTAGATGTAATAACACATTGTCACAATAAATAAATAATAAAGCTTGTATCTTGTGATTTGTGCACTCCTAAGTCATTTATTTGATTTGTAATTGTGATTCATCCGATTGTGAAGAAAATTTGGTAAGTTTGCCTTCCAATATAAACGTTCTATGTAAACATTTATTGTATCCGTGTGAAGTCGGTTCTGTAGCTAGTTTCAAATAAATTGAATCATAATTACTAAATTTTATAAAGGATACCTTTTAACTTTAACATAATTATTTTCTTACCACTGAAATATAGTTTGTTCGTGTCCGTTACTTGCCTCTGTCGACAGGGATGCTTAAACCACGACTTAAAACTTTTACTTTTGTGAAGTTAGGTACTCTAGAGTCAGTGTAAAATGTAGTTACAGAATTTTAAAGTGCATTATCTTGATAGAGCATTATTTAAACAGATTCACCGTCTCTTAATTACTGGCATGAAGGGTGAGCCAGTGTGATTAAAGGCACAATATAACACCTGAGATCCCGTGATTGGTAATGTAAGGAATGGCTCATCCATCTTATTCTATCAAGATCTATACGTAGGTGGTTACTACCGATTAGAATCATTTATCTAAACTTCCACTTTAACGAAATATATGGATAGTTTTATTGGGCCCCTAGACATTGTTCGATTTCATTTCTTCATGTAATGAACTGAATTGCTATTCAAATTATTAATGCTATATATTAAAACTTTCAAGATTCAAGAAATTACATGCACAACTGCAGGCAAGGTCTTCCGACTATACGTGATGATTGTATGGTGCTCCATCATATGTCGAGCAGTATCACGGTTTGTGTTATAGTAGGGGCACATAACCGTCGTTTTGTTCAGAATCTTCAACGGTAGAAAGCACGCTAGGAGGGTTACTGCCTTATAGTTCGATATAAAGGAATGGCTAAACATAGTGGTGGACGACCGAGTCAGTAACCAAACTGGTGCCCCGTAGGGGGCCATCGATCGTACGACCGGCATAAAGGCGGCAAACTTACTCCCTCGTGAACCCGAGAAATTGCGGTCTGTGCAATATTGACAAATAAAGGAGTTACTCTTATAAAAAGTACCAAACATAGCTGTTATAAGTACGTGTCAGATAAAATCAACATATTCCGCTCAATTATTGATCAATTTATCTACGAGAGGGCGCGTTAAATTAATATTGGCGAGCATTAGTGTTAGTTTATGACGCTCGTCCTTACGCGATGTCTTAGTGTGCGTGAGACGACTTCTAAGTCGTCTAATTTGCATTTTTTCTGTATTTTTTCTTGTAAAGACAGTAAACATGCAAATTGGATTATATTTGTTAAGTTACTTTTTATAAAAAATAATTAATTTAACATGGAGGGACGGTCTTTCGCGAGTGCATAGAATTATACTAGACGGGTATTCTGATTATATTATTAAGATTTAATACTAATAAGTCATCAATTTTTAAGATGAAATGAAACACAAAGTTATCTTTACCTACTATAAAATATATCGCGAAGAACATCATCGACTAAACGTTATGAAGTTACTTAATGTTATAATAAATATGTTGTCTTTTTCGACGTAAATGGAGGAGGTACAAAATTAACAACCTATCAATACCTCACTGCTGGGCTACGGCCTCCTCTCATTAGTAATGATATGAGAGGGTATGAGCTTATTCTACTACGCTGCTCCCGTGCGAATTAGTTTGTACACATGGGGTTGATTTTCATCGAACACGTGCATTTTCTCACAATGTTTTCCTTCATCGCCGTGCACGAGATGAAATATAAACACAAGTTTATTATTATGTGCACGACTTAATATTGAATCCTTATTATTAAGAACGTGAAAATTGGTGGGTCTGAACTCTCAATCTTCGATTAGGAAACACGTGTTTTTATAGAAATTGCATTTGACCAAAAATAAGTACGACAAAAATGTTTAGAAGAGAAACGACGTAACATTAGGACTTCTACTGCAATCAGAAGAATCCATTGACATTTCCAAAGTGATTTGTAGTACACATTAAACGATACATGAAACCGAGCCCAAATTTAAAGAGTACTTGTTGCGCCCGACTCCACGGCTGGCTCCACGCCAGCCGTAGAAATAAATCTGATATCATCGTGTTCGGAAATTGTTTAAACGTTTACTGGTACATTGGCGATAAGGCATTACTCTACATTCTGGTATATCGGAATACAATTTTATATCATACATAAAAAAATATATATTTCAACATGCTAAAACTTTATTTAACTTATTCATGTAACCTTGCTACGATAAAAGTGTTTCAAAATAGTATAATTTATATTTGTTTCATTTAGTATTACAGTATATACATAAACACACTGTAACGCCAAATATATCTTCAAATCAATCTTTTAAGTGGAACTGTGGCTTAAATATCTCGAATAGTATAATGTTATATCGTCTCATAATAAAACAAACTAACTTGAAGTTATAAATTTTAGTATAAATATGATTTTAAGGTCCTAAAGAAAAAATGGGATTTAGTAAAATTGAAGCCCCTCGGTTTTTCAGATGTCTAAAGGCGGTAGTCACTTTCCATCAGGTGATGTCAGAAAATATATTGACGTAAACGAGTCTGTGGATGAAACAAACCAACCAAAACCATTTTCTTATCGGTCCGCTTCACTAAAACCCGCCCGGCTTCGCACAGGTCGCTGATACTAAATATACTACAGAATTTACAATTGAATGTACAGTGCTTTATATACAACGTTCCAGCTTTTCAGTCTGTCCAGGGCCATATTAATCGATATAAAACGCACAATGTATTTAAGGTATTTAATTAAGTAAGATTAAGAATAAAAAATTGTTATTGTGGGTGTTAGGGATACCTAAGAGATAGACAAATACCATAATCCGCCTGTAAATTTCCCACTACTGGGCTAAGGCCTCCTCTCCCGTTGAGGAGAAGGTATGGAGCATATTCCACCACGCTGCTCCAATGAGGGTTGGTGGAATACACATGGGGCAGAATTTCGTTGAAATTAGACGCATGCAGGTTTCCTCACGATGTTTTCCTCCACCGCCGAGCACGAGATGAATTATAAACACAAATTAAGCACATGAAAATTCAGTGGTGCCTGCCTGGGTTTGAACCCGAAATCATCGGTTAAGATGCACGCGTTCTAACCACTGGGCCATCTCGGCATGTACAAATACCATCCCGGACTTTTCTGTAGACCTTTTTAATATGTCCAATACTATAGTAAACTATTTTGATCCAGCCAGAGTTTGCAATGTAAGCGTAAAAAAATGTGCTTATTTACGACATCACATTAAAAACATCTAAAATTATCAGTGTTTCTCTACTATATTATGCATGTATTATGCATATAAACCCTTTTCTTCATTTTATATATATCTGGCTATATAATCTGAGATTTTAATATGAAAATGTTAATATCTCAAGTCAAAACATCAGCGGCAGAGAAATTATATTTAGTGATAAAATTACATAAGCAACCGAGTTTCAGTAATTCCAAGCTAATTCCAAACACAATGGACGAACTTTCGTTTAATTTAGACCAAGTTTTTAAAGAAACGAGTTCCGATTCATTATGAAAGTCGTACTTTCAGTTTGTAAAAGAGATTTGAAATGCTCTTAAATCGCTAGCTTGAGTTTACCAACTTGAAACTTATGCACGTTGTTACGTGCAGTCGACATTCATACTTGCGTAACGTTTTTGACATGATTAAAACCCTTTTAATCGAAACATTATTTCAAATTACATTTACAATTTTAGATTTTCTTTTTCTATATAATAGGTCACTAATACCTATGAGTACCGTAAAACATAACAATTGTAAAATCTCGGAACCCAGGGCCAGACAATACATCTGCGTAACGAGTATTTTTTTGCATTATTAATAGATTAAATAAAAAAGTTAAAAAAGAAAAATTTACCGATCTCGATTGACAATTTACTGGAAAGTGAGAGGTGGAAGGGGGAATGAAATGTTTCAATTTTATATTTAATAAATTATGTTTACATAGTAACTTTAATGTTAATTTATTATATTTTCGCAAAAATAACGATTTCTAAAAAAAAGAAGTTATCACCAACTATATACATTATTACATTATTTTTCGTTATTGTCGTCGTCGTCGTACGGCTGTCCCCAATGCATTCTAAGCAAGGAGCAGTTTATGCATTTGCAAAAAATAATTTTTAGTAAAGATTCTGGAGCTCGTGCTGCATCTACTTGTATTGTGATTTCTTCCCTCTGGGTCTGTTTTAGTGAAGTTCTTAAACGCATGTAACAATCCGTGTGATAATTAGCTTCCTGAGTTACTAAATCTAACACGCCTCCGATTATTTTATGGATATTGCGATAATATTTACTTTTCTCTTCACTTATCAAACTTAAAATAGTTTTCTTTAAATCAGACGTAGCTGATTTGTTGTCTTGATGATTTGGACTTTCTTCTTTCCTTCAATTTATCCGCTTCTTTTTCACACAAAAGGAACCTACTTTTTCAATCAAAGTCAATTGCAGTGGTCGTTCGAAGTTTTATTTTAGGTGGAGATCATGCCGATGTGGTGTTCTTTTTTTCAATAACAATTAATATATCCTTTATTGATATATTTTTGTCTGCATACTGAATGTACGCTCCATATCCGCTCTCTTTGCAGAAGTAGCTTTGAGCGTTGATATTCCTCTAGTGACTTTGACAATGTCTCCTAGTCCAGAGTTTATTCAGAACTACATCCGTTTTTTCATAAAATAGGATGCAACCATTACTTATATTATCACGATTCGATGGTTCACCCATTTTGATACGAGGTTATAACAACAAATTTTACTAATAATAATAACTAACCTTTATATCATGATTAATGGTTTATATTATTCAATTTTGCTTGCTTTCATGTAGAAATTATTTTATATAGGAGCCCCTAAAAACAGCTCCTTAGACTCAATAGAGTAGGCTCAATAGAGCCTCGCAAATTGCCACGTGTACTATTCGGTTAGGGCTCGTGTTAACAACTTCCAACAGCTGCCCTAGTTTATCAAGTCCTCTCCTCTCTCTCATCTTTATACCAACAGTCCCTTGAGACCCAAGATCAAATTCGTAAAAGTTCTTCTTAAAATATAACTTTAAGCTAATATAAGTAAGGGAAAACTACGAAAAAATTATAACTAAGTATTATAAAAAAAAAATTGAGATCGGCAATTTTTTTTTTAACATTTTTCTTTATACTATTAAAAACAGATAACCAAAGTTTTTATTAAGATTCAAACTACCTTTGACTTTCCCTGGATTCCGAGGTATAAAGCTTACAGCGCTTTACTATGTGTAAACGGGCAATAGGCCACCTGTGATTGAGATATGATGGTATGTAAAATATCGCTAAAATTACTTACGGCGTCTATGGTCGTCATCACTGACCATAGACGCCGTAAGTAATTTTAGCGATATTTTACATTGCCAATCACCCACCAACCTTTGGAACCGAGAAGTTCGGTCTCTAGTGGCTGTTGTTACGTTGGTTCACTCATACTTACTAAGCCAAAATACAAAAATCTCTACCCAGACTATTACTAGTCTAGACTGGACTAACTACCCGGACTTACACAAAGCTCTACCACCAACAAAATAAAAAGGTTTTGACGCCCAAGCAAGAAATACATACACGGAAAATACATAAGAAAATAATTATAGATGGTTTTTCTTTCGAGCTAGAAACTATAGAATTATTGGTATACTTAAAATCTTTACCATTCAATCAAATTAAATTCCTTTATTCAGTGTTCGAATTTAACGTCAGATTAAACACTACCTTCGGTTTGGAAAGGAAAATACTTTAACCTGAGAAAAACCAAACCTCAACCTGGGAAAGGAGACGATCTCATAATTTCAACCAGAAATTACAATAATCTTTTGCACACAAGAATTCCTTTACATATTTTTGTCAATTTAATATTAAGTATGACTAATGTCAATTCTGAGAAAAAGCACCACCGGACGAACATACTACAATATGATCCCATTATAGTTACCGTTTTATGTTATTTAACGATAAATCTTAAAAATGAATTTAAAAAAAAAAATAGTTAACATTCAAATATAGGTTTAATTTCGGAACGCTAAGTTCGTTACTGTGAAAATTCAAATAAGTACCGTCAACACGAACAAAGCGTTGCTAATTATTGGGACTAGTCATTAGTACAGAACTCATTATTGGCGTATAATGAAAAATATGCTGAATACATCTTCTGTTTCAAGTCTCTCGGAAAATATATTTGTTTGTCGTTCGAATGAATTTCGCGTAAACATCTCGAACGGCTGCCAAGTCGGTAAGACCAGTGAAGACGGTTCTGTCCCGAATCAATAGTTGATAATATATGTACTTATACCCATTCTTTTGTATACAATATTGAAGACAATTTCACGGGAGTATCCATATTGCTATCTCTTTCTTACGTGTGAGATGAATAAGGATAGCCTATACATATCGTTTGTATCGGTAATTAGATTGTAATAGTACAGGTAATAGTTTAGTTCAGTTCAATCAGTTCAGTCATATCACGACCACACACATATCTGGGCTCTAACATGACCTAATCCTGTGCTTTTAGGTCAATTCAAATTAATTTATTCAATGTAGAGTGTACATAAGTGATAATTAATTTAACAACTACTACCGGTTTGGAAAAGATAACCCATGAGAACAGTCTGAGAAAGATACTGAAGGACTTTTTTTGTAGCCGATGTTTGAAATGTTAGGCAAAATGTGAAAATGTTCACAGGTAAAAAAGCAAGCGTCGAGGCAAGTACCCCGAATGGCTTAAGTCATTAAGTACATTTCAACGTGTAAATTTGGTATAAAACACCAGCGGAAAGGCTTGGTTTAAGTCTGTTTGGGTGAGTTACCACTCATCAGTTTATCTGTTGCTTTTTGGTAAGCACCAGTACTTACTGAGAGGTATTGCTCATACACAAAGAGTAGGGCAGCTAAGACGTTACCACTATCATGTCAGAGTATGGAGTAAGGTATGTTGTATTATATTACCTGAAGACGGTGTTGGGACAGTCAACCGGGAGCTCTTGCTCCTGGGAGAGGTCTTTGCCCATCAGTGGAAAACTATTGGCTGACTATGACCAGTACTTTACATTGTTGAGTTCTCGTTTTTAAAGATGAGTTGTATTATAGTTATAAGGTACATCAGGTCAGTATTAATAATAAAAACAATTCAATTTTTATAATTTTGAGGGACAATACATTTGAGACATCAAACAATAATAAGTAATTATTATAAGGTCTATATGTGTCTACGGCCCCAGAAAGTTTTAGAAGTCTTCTAGTTTTCTTCTTTGAAATCTCCGCTTCTATATGAAATACTATCACGGAACATAAGTTTCATACTCAGAATAGCTATTAAAATTTTCGTACAAAATGAATTAAATCTCCTTAAACTCATTGTAGCTCACGTGCTTTGAGGAATTATGGCTGAAGTAAGAGTTTCGAAGTTGGCGCGAAAGTTTGTTGTTCAAACTTCAGCCATCGCTAGCACCTCATACATAGTTTAAATTATGCACGTAGATATTTAGTACTTGTATCAAACTTAATATCGGTTACTATCTTTAATACTGATGAGTTGATAAATAAAGAAAACGTGGGCTTGCAGATGCTTTGCCGACCTTCAAAGAATGAGTAGTCTTTTTTCTACAGCTAAACTTTTTTCTGGTTGTGCGAGGCAGAGAATGTCTTAAAATCGCGCTGTTTTGGATTTTAAGACATCTAGGTGGTGCAGATGAAACTTGGAATTTCGAAGCGGTTCTATAAATACAACTTTCTTAAAATTTAAAGACTCATCTACAATGCTGTTTTAATGGTTGGTGGAAATAGACATGCTAAAATTTAACATAATTCATACAAATGGTATTCCCCATGATCGTTCGATTATAATTCATAATAAATATCAAAATGAAAACTCAGTTGTGTACTATTGTAAACTTGTGTGAAATCCATATTTTCTAACCACCCAATTCAACTCAACTCAACTTAATGACGGTTCTTAATGATCAATCGCAATATAGAATTACGATGTTAGTATAACTATTTCATTCTGAATATCAATCTAATGGTTAACATTAGGTCCTTAAATATACACAAATATTTCCACCTAGATGTCCGAAAATCCACAACAGCGCGATTTTTAAGACACTTTCTGCCTCGCACGACCACTCTGTGGAACCAGCTTTCGCCGGCGGTTTTTCCGAACCGATATGACTTGGGAACCTTCAAGAAAAGAGCGTACTCTTTCATGAAAGGCCGGCAACGCACCTGCAAGCCACCCGGTGTTGCAGATGTCCATGGGCGGTGGTAGTCACTTTCCATCAGGTGAGCCTCCTGCTCGTTTGCCACCTCTACTATAAAAAAAAAAAAAAGAATTAAAATTCGTTACTGTACAAACTATGACCGCGTGGAATAGTGGTAAGAATGCTAGCAGCATTTCCCCGTTCAATCGCAACTCCGATCCTCTGGACAAAAAACTAACCAGCCTTCCTGTCACCAGTGGAGGCAATAAGGGGAGGTTGTATAATTTTAATGATTCTTTTTGCACTACTACTCCAAGGGCAAAATGTTGATAATACTACGTACGTCATATCGGGTTTAACCAAATAAAAACAAAAAGTACTTTACTAGATTATAATAAATTTATAATTTATTTTACCCAAAAGAATCGGTAAGAAACTCAATCGTTCCTAATTTCCGACAAGTAATAAAATTATTTAAATTAAATATTTCATTCTGCATGAAAATAAACGACTGGTACCTCAACTTTTTACATTTTATCGAAAATAAAAAAACAATTATAGAACATAAAATATTATTATCAATAGTAATGAATAGTGTAGCTGTTATATAATTATGCTCTAGAGGTATTTCAATTGTTTTAATAGATTGTTTCAATTTCCGATTTGCAAATCTATGACATAAATAAATTAAGAACTCTGTGTCGACGAAGAAACTTCAATAAATTAGGCGTATTAAGCAAATTAATCCGTCCTTTCTGTTTTCGCGAAGAAATCTTAATTAAGCCGATGAAATATATCACTTGCATTTAACGAGAGACGCCGTCTGACTCAACTCGCTAAAATACCGGTTAAGTTTCCCGCTTTTTTAAACTGCTCGAAATTTAAATAAATGTATTTTAATTTTCAAATATATCTTTTTTTATATCGTTTATTTTTCTGACTTCGGTGACACAGCTTTCTGCCCAGTTCATGAATCAGAGAATCTACTGAATTGTAAGAAAAGTTGAACATATTTTGAAAGATAATTAAAAAAAATATACAACAACTGAATGATAAATTAATATTTTAAAATATGTCTTGTTGAATTTATGCGTTTACTGCTCGACGATACTGCTATATAAAATTGATTGCTTTTGTTCTTTTAAATAAAATGAAGAATAATATGTTTTTTTAAGTTCAATTGTACTCTTTGAAAATTAAAAAAATAAATAAACTTCAAATGCTCTTTAAAATGCAATACTATCATTGTAGTTGTTAAAATAACATTGTAATCACCATAATCATTGTAAGCACATTGTTAAAATAAAATACGTTAAAAAAGAAATTAACATCACTGTAAAGTGAAGCTAAAGTCTCGCTTCGTTCAAGGGTCATCAATTTGACTGTTTAAAGGCGATTGAAGTTATTTTTCCTCAAAGTTACCGAACGCTCTGAAAATTTTGCTTCGGAACCGTTTCATTTGTGAAAAAGGGTTGACCTCGTTTCAACATTGATGCTATTGATTATAATATGGTTTTGTTATTTATATATAAATTTACAATCGGTAAATTTTAACGAATACACGATGATGAACACATTACCCCCAAATCAACAAGCCCCGTGCAAAAACTGGGTAGACATATAACAGTCAATAAATTTCCTACTGCTGCGGCACAGACATATCTTATCCGATTAAGGGGAAGATTTTGAGCTTAATTTCACCATATACGCGTAATGCTCAACACCCAGTTAAATATAAAAACTTTATGCATACAAATGATATAATTTCATTTAATTAATAAAAGTTTCATCACGATGCATTCTTTAAAATCGAGCATGAGGTGAATGGTTAAAAACAACATTAATAACTTTATTTATAAAGTAATAATAGTTTTGCATCTGCATGAACGTGCGAACTCGTTTTAAAACAAGCTCTAAAATTCTCGGAATATTCACTGAAATACCTAACGTTTGTTTTCTAAGAAGTCAACCTTATCGAAAATGTAATATACCTTATATAAAAGATTTTGGTGTTACAGTAATATTATTAAAAATCTTAATATATGGCGTCGATCGAATCATTAAAAAAAAAATTAATACATTTGGTTTTGTTCTAATTGTAAAACAAGAGGTGTTTAGCTAACGAATAATAAAATTGAACAGTGCATAGAACGATATACAATGTGTTTATTTATTATGTTCCAACACTGCCTAATTCTAATAGGTTAATAGACTTTATAGAATATTTGAATGCATACTATTTAAATTGTCAGTCTGTTCATCCATTATATATACGCATTATTTTAGGGTTTAAGCCACAGAATGTAAATGGTCGTCCCTTCGACGTCGAAGGGTTCGCAGAGCTCCCAGTAAAGTCACGAGTACAACTGGTTGAACCTTACCGAATTATTTTGCAAAACAAAACAGTTCTAATCCCAGATATATACCGGAATATGAATTGTATAGTAATTATAGTCATATTCACGTCGGAAACGCGTACGAATTAACAATTCAAAAATTGTTAATAATTCTTATACACTCAGTTTAAGTCTTTAATGAAGTAATTAACATATATATTTTACATCATGGGCTGTATGATGTTCCAAAAGTGTACAATTAAAAAAAAAACCTTTTCATTTCTTCGATGTATGTAAAGAGCTTGTTTTGAATTTCGAATAAGTCTTTGCTATCAATAAGGTTTTATTGATAGCAAATATTTCATGTTTAAAGCAACCGTGATTTCCGTAAAGTTTGCGTCTTGTCAATGATTGATTGCTAATGTATTAAAGGAAAATTTTGCCCGGGAAGTAAGAAGATTTTATCTGGTAAACTATTTTAAAAGAACAATATTTCATATTGTACATCCTTAGACTGGTAAGACTGGTAGCTAAAAATCCGCTTACCAACTATTTTTTTCAGTAGAATACGTAGATGCGAAGATTGCATTATTCCAGTAAAAACCTGTATGTGCATGTAAATAAGCTCCAAGTTTTCTATCAAAAGAGAAGGCATATGCCCAGCCAGCCAGACGTATAAAGCCGGGACGGAAATCTTCAGCTTGTAATGTAATATTATACAAATAGTAAACAGCAAAATGCCCTAAGTTCCAGAGACTGAAAATTCATTAATATTTATATTATTTAAATATAACAGAAATCGAATTAAATTCAGTTTCATTGTAAATAAATGTTGTAATTAAGTTAGTCATTCAATTGTTTTAAAAATATTTCTCCATTTTTATTGAAATAACGCTTTGTAGAATTTGTGGTCAGAAATAAATTAAGTTTAAAACGTAAATAAATAATATATTAAAAGCTGAAAGCGATCATGTGCCTAAAATATAACCAATGATGATTTATTATAAGAGAGTAGTATTCGTTTAAAAAATGGAGGTAACCTTGACTATCAATATTTTAATTTATGCCCTCCTTAAATATTCTTACATCACTGGTATCGACAACTATTCTTTGAACACTATCAATCAAGTGAGGGTTTAATATCGAGTTGCGATTGACACAACCTGTAAACGCGTATAATGACGCTTACTTTATAATCAACGACATTTATCGTAGACGACGAACAAATTAACACATAACACCCTTTCGTAAAAATATATACTAATTAAACGTGCCTTATGAAGTTGTTTGTAAGCTTGTTTCTTTTAAATTGCATAGACACACTCTGATCTGGACACACGAGTGTGTGGTTTTTTTTTTATGATATCGGTAGGCGGACGAGCAAATAAGTCACCTGATAGTATGTGGTCACTACCGCCCATAAACAATGGCGCTGTAAGAAATATTAACCATTCCTTACATCACCAATGCGCCACCAACCTCGGGAACTAAGATGTTATGTCCCTTGTGCCTATAGTTACACTCGCTCACTCACCCTTCAAACCGGAACACAATAATACTGAGTACTGCTGTACCTAACCTACCCAGATGGGCTTGCACGAAGCCCTACCACCGCAACAACTGAATAAGTTGACCCAGCGCACGTTAGCACGACGACTCCCTTGCTCGAATCGATAGAGTTGGTAAATGTTTTGCGTCATATCATTACACAAAAGGATGATGAGATGCTTCTGTCGGCAAATTTAAAAATATTCGTGAAGAATCGTTTGTAAAGTGCGCTTATGTTCAAAATATTATTATAATATAATTAGTGAGTTTATGGTTAATAGCACACCTTGAAAATGAAACTATTCTGGATTTTTCTTCGTTATATTTAATATTTTAGGGTATTTTCTTTTCCGAATAAGTGATACTTTAATTTAACATTAAAAGTAAATTAATGTATTTTTCTTTATTGAATAAAGTAATTTGATTTGCTTTGTACTGGAACGCGGGTTACCGCGTATGTAATACTTAATAATATTTATTTGTCTTAAACACTAAAAAAACAATATTCTAGGTATTAAATACATGTTTTATTTTAAAAAATGTCCTATATATACTATAATAAATAACGAACCACTGGGTGGTATGTCTGTACAAGCCTGTCGGGGTAGGTACCACCCAATCAAAATAATTATATTCTTTCTACCGCCAAGCAATCAAATATCAAAATCATAAAAGCACATTTTGCGCGTTAATCATAAAAAATATGGTAGATGTTAATGGATGAGTAAATGGGCCACCTGATGGTAAGTCCATATCACCATCCATATACATAGGCGCTGTAAGAATGAAGATATGAACCATTCCTTACTACGCCAATGCACCCCCAACCTCTCTAGGTTATGTTCCTTGTACCTGTTAGTTACACTGGCTCACTTACCCTTCAAACCGGAATACAGCAATACTGATACTATTGTTTAGCGGTAGAATATCTGATGAGTGGGTGATACCTATCTAGGCGGGCTTGCATAAAGCCCTACCACCAAGTAAACTAAAAATCACCATGTACCAGTGTCTTTAATGCCAACCAGTTTGTTCAATCACCTTTTCAACCGGAACCGAACAAGTTACATGGTACATGGTCAAGTAAAGTCAAGTATGTAAATATCGGAGAATATTGTGTATTCGTCGAGGTTTGAAATACGTGACATGGTGTTTTCAGCGTATAAAAATCACTATAGGAAGTTCACAATATCGTATGATGTAATGAGGCTAAAACGATAGGGCTGTTCCATCAATCAAGGCTCAGGACTCAAGACGCTTTTGTCACATGGTTTTTATGGTATCTTCGAGGAGTGATAGATCTATTGTGCCTCGACCGTATACACGTATCCATTATTAGTTTACACAACAATATTTTACTGGAAAGATTTCAAAAGAAAAGGTTAAAGTTTGACGACAAATTGCTTTAGTGATAGTCATCTGAGGAAAACTGTATGGAGTATGATAATATCGTATAAAGTTTTAATATTGTTTATATTGTATTTTTATTTATTAAATAGATGACATTAAATAGATTATACTTGTCAGTTGTCAAATATATGTATAATTATATACATAGGTATGAAAAATTACTGTCGACTGAATATCAGTGTGAACAATCACGTCAGTTCGTACACTTGTCACAATTAAACAAAATCCTTAAAGACGAACACTTTATTGTAAGCTTGAAATTAATAAAAAATAATCTTTGTTCTATATAATATACAATACAATGAAACACATAATAGGTAGATTTAACTTATAACTATCGCTTTATATTATCACGTGAAAAGCTATATAATTGTGCAATATACTTTTACTATTTTTAACACAATGCAAGTTATATGATATTTCACAAATGTGGACGTATATATGATTGCGTCAAATCCGATGCCATGTTAATCTGACACGGGCAGAGAGCCGAAGATCCGAACCTGCTATCTTGGCCTTGGTGTCCTTAGAAGCTAGCAATTAGACTAGCGAGGCAGTTACATAAAGCGGTACAGAAGTCATTTCAGTATGACCTATTTAGGTATCGTACTAATCTTATTGAGCGATTAAGATATAACATTTCAAATACAAACATGATACTAATACGAACATGTTGAAGTATCAGGTTGTTTCCACCACGTTTTATCAATGCAGATTTAAAATAAAATTAGATTAATCTAACGCATGCAGGTTACCTCACGATGTTTTCCTTCACCACGAAGACGAGATAAATTAAAAACACAAAATCAAGCACATGATTACGATTCATCGATGCTCTCCCGGGTTTAAACCTGCGATATAGATGCTGATTCAAACCATTGAGCCATCCGTCTCGACTCAAATAATAAAATTAAAAAACGTTCCATCGCGTTACGCAACGGTCCGCCTGGCGATGTAAATTCCTAAGCCCGTGGGCTATTGTAGTCACTCCTTTACCAATCTTTAAGCTTAATTTAAAGGGTAAATATAATTATATGTACCTAATTCCTTAAAAAAGAATTGCCCTTTTAGTATTATTATTTTTAAAAGACACAGCGTTTCACTTTTACCCCTTATGATAGGATCATTAAATTTTTGGGAACCTCGAGAAAATTCCAATTTAATAGATACAATATTTGTCCTCTACTTACTATTACACTTGATCATTATACGTAGAGCAATAATTATAACTAGTTGTTGCCCCTTGCTTTGCTCGCGTTTCAGGGGTTGGTCGGTAGGTGTTAGGTATTAAAATGTTTCCCAGAAAGTTCTTGCCTGCTTCATACCAAATATCATCTAATTCAGTTCAGTGGGTTGTCCGTGAGAGCGTGTCACTAATAAACTTAGTCATCGTATATTATTAAAAGTTTAACAGGTCTGTTAAATCCTTACACGTGTGTTAAAGTGTGGCGAGGAAGGCAAATGTGGCTTCAAGAAGCTACAACAAGAAAAGTGCTAATGCCTTTGAAGACGTACTTGAGTTACGTTAATGAGTTCTCGTTTTACTTCGCCGGCCCGACCTTGGACCTTCTTAAGCCGTGTGATTTAAAGATGAGCCTGTGTTTTAGGAACTGCCGGATTACTTATCAGCCAATATATATTAACATTTTGTTTTGTATGTATACATGTATATGTTAATCATAGACTTGAAAGATTGATTATTCTTTTTTGATAAATTAATAATTTGTACCCAAATTTCTTAGAAAATATTGAAGCTAAAATATATTCTGATATGTACTTCCAATGCTTAATTAAAGCTTTATCGCTGTCACGTCAACTTTCGATGAACCACTCCTGTGTTCATTAGATACTCTTTACTAGAAGTAAATCAACCATTATTTCCATTAGAAGTGGATACTAAGTTTATCATAATAAGAAACCTTTTTCCCTTTATCATCACGAAATCAAAAACGTTTTTCGTCTCTCCGCAGGAAGTTAAATTGCCCGATCCCTCTTGTCAAAGTTTTACAAATTTAATCAAGTGACGGAAACCAGGTAGATGATGTTGGACGTTGAAATAAATGGTTTGTTTTCTAACTAAGGATTTGTTAGTAGAATTAATATATTTTTCGTTTGTTGTTTTGAATTAAAACAAAAAATTTGTATTTAATAACAACAAAATTTATATTGCTCGATCGTTTTACATTTAAAGCATCTATTTTAATATTCCCTACGAGTTTCTTGCGTAAATAACGTATCGGGCACTCGAAAACGCTCATAAAATATTTGAATTTGGGTAGTAGTATGGCTTAAATATTTTCTCGTGACTCACCGTATGAAAATCGCACGAATCGAAATTGACAAATTCACATTATATATTTTCGTCACACTCTCTGAAGATGAACATATAGAACATTTAGGCCACCGTACCAGGAAAAGTACGACTTTTCCTAGAATTCGATTATATAATATAAAATCTATTTTATATTATCTTGAGTCAAATAAATGAACGTGTTCTTCAAGTATAGGTTCCTAGGGAAAGATGAAAAATTAAGTCTACGCGCAAAAAGTAGTGAATATTTTAATTTGACATAATACTTTTCAAGTAATTTCAATTATTCTCCCTGACGTCTAATAAAACATCGCTAAACATCTTAAGTGCCTGAATAAAGTTATACGATACAAATAAAACAAACAAGTCTTTTGTACAATTAATCTTTATAAGTCCAACGAACTACGTCCAAAAGAAAATCGACTACAAAAAATAAAAACTTCGAAACAGATAATCTTACTTTGGAAAAACGTAGTAATGGGGCATTTAAATCTGAGCTAAGATTTATTAATTGCGAACAGTGAAATTCTTTTTTCTCTGCTGTTATTCTGTATGCATTAGAGAGTGGTACATCCGATCGGAACCAAGTTGCTTTTGCTATATATCATGTATTAAATAACAGACACGATGAAAGAAATCAATAAACGTTTGAGAATTATACGACAAGAAATAAAATACCTATTAAAACTCCCGTGTGAATTAAAACAATAACAAAAAACAAGTTTGAATAATATGAAGTATAAGATATAATGAAATATGAAAAGATAAAGAGAAGTAAAGGTCGCCTGCATAACGTTCTTTTCTTACGTGACGATACCACTTCACAGTCCACTGTAATACGCGACTCACAGAACTCATTTAACTTGAATCTATTCAAAAAGACCTTCGTTATAAAACGAATATAAAATAAAATTTAAAAAAAAACACACACAACACTCACTAATATATTATGCATACAGCATTTGATAACAAAGACCGCTTAGTCATTATCAAATATTAACAAATAGTACTACTAAATGTGGGCGCGTAATAGGGTAATATACCTATTACGGGAATAATGGTTGTGAATCATGTGATGATAGTGTTATGAGTTGGTTTACAAAGGTTAGTCGACCCTCTAAACAGTCGTTACTATATATTGAAAGAACATTAAATGATATTATACGAGTATGTATTTTATATCCAATAGTTAAAGGTGCCTACGTACTAGAGACTGCTAGGTCGCGCTGCCTAGTCACTGCTGATGTCCGAGGCTATCCTGCCTGGGCGCAACACAACGCGCACATCACGATCAATCTTTTCGTCATTTTTACTTCGCACATGTCATTAAAACATCTTTTATGTCATATGCGAAGTAGGTTTGTTTATTTAAATTGTTTTTGACGAAAGATAATATCCAAGTTACTTCTATAACGGATTATCAGGTTTTTTTATCATATAAAATGACCTCACAAATTGGTCAAACAGCTTGAAATTTATCTTCGAATTGAAACTCGTCCAATACCGATTTAAATCTGTATCACATACAAGAAAGACAACATACACATACTGAGCCAAAGGGATAAAGAACCTTTCTATCAGTAATCGAGTTATGCCTGCCTCAACCTAAAGCTGCCCATGATCCTCACGCACCTTTATTTTAGTTCTGCTCATACCAGAGGGTATTTACATCAATACGATATTGATATTTATATGACAACGATTTTATATCGGGTGTGTTAACATTTCCGCTGCTTTAAAATTATGATTAATTTATTAAGCCCATCTGAGTAGGTATCACACACGTGTTCTAGTTTGAATGGTGGCTTACTCACTTTTTCAACCGGAACACAATAACACAAGTAATGTTGTTTGGTGGTTGATTATCTGATGAGTGGGTTGCACCTACTCAGACGGGCTTGCACAAAGCCATTAGTAATATATATAATTACATTTCAAATATAAATTAATAATAAATGTAAACATGCCTTTATTTAACCCACATACTAAATCGGTAAATATATTATAGTGAATTAAACAGAAAAAAACTGTACAAATATTTCAACACAATCGGCTAGCTTTTACCCACACATACTGAATAGTTTTATAAAAGCTTGTAAAAACATTACGTACTTTTCGCTTACAATGGAATTCATACCGTATAATGTTCGCTAAAATTATGAAAAGGGATATTTACTAAAGATAGACTGTTAAAAATATACCCTTTACACAAATATATTTTAATTTAATATTGTTATGGCCAAATATAAAATATAATGTTTGTTCAAACATTTGAGCCAATCTCTCGTAGGTTTTAACAAAAAGCTATTTATTTTCATTGTATCAAATTGGAGGTGTTTTGTATGTCAGTAGCAATTACATGAGCGATGTGCTAGTCTTATATAATCTTTCCGTTCCTTCGCCCTATTATGTTTGAGGTTTGTTAGTACACCGATACGAATATAATATTGCTGAAATAAAAATACATTTTAAAATTAGTGTTTAAATTATTGCTAAATAAGCCATATATTTACTTAAGGACTGATTGTTCAAATATCGAATAACCGAACGAATAACTATCAAATTAACTTATCTGACTCATTGCCTTATAAGTATGTTGACTACTAGAAAAAATGTTCAATATTAAAATTGTGTCACAGTGACGGAAAAGGAAAAGAAAGCGCGAGGAGAAATTCAGCGATTAAGCCTAAAATCTTTTTCCGTTTGCCTTTGAGAGTATTAAAGTTATTTTATTCAATAATTTAAATTTAATTAAAGAAGTATTTTTCCTACAAAAGACAATACAATCAAAAAAATGTTCACGTAAAATGCTAAAGAAAATATTTTCATTATTTAAATTAGACCTGACTAAAAAGCTTGCTGTTAATAAATTAACGTATGTTTATATTGCTATTACAAATTACTATACGTTTATTTCTAAAGAAACATTTTCTTCCAACTTTCCAGAAAAAAACATTATGTCGAGTAAGGAATTTATACAAAAAAATCTGGCTAAGCACAAAAACTCCGAATACATTGCTTTGAAAGACGTAAATCCTCACCAGATTAATTTTATCCCGTCCAATTCGTATTTGAATAAATAGAAAGAAAGTTACAAACACATGCTTATACAGGAAAGTCGTTCGTCTGACATACCGTCAAAGTTTTATGTCCGTGTCATAATTTTTGATATCAACAATGTGTGAATTATGCTGGGGAATGAAATTGAAATTGATTAAAGTATGACAGCCCAAAAACACTTTAGAACATATACATATTAAGCTGTATTTAAAGATATATTTAGTGCCCAAAAGGTAGATAGTCTCGGTCTCTGGGTTGTTATATGCACACAGAATTTTAATATATCAGCACTAATAAAGTAACCAATTTCTTATAGTTTTTACCTAATTTCTTGTCATTCACAAAGTAAGCCGAAAAGTCAACAAGTGTAATTACAGGCACGAGAGACGTAACAACTCAGTTCCCAAGGCTACCATCATGTGTCTATTCAACCGTCCGTTTAACCTTCGTAAAACAAAAAATAATCCAACTAAATCACTGGCCTGTACCACTCCTTTTACCACTGGGTTAAATTTCCTATATTATTGATATTATGGTTATTTTAATAAGAGAAAAATAGTATTTACACGTAATGATGTTTCAATAAAAATAATAATACGACTATTTCATAGTCAGCGTCTGTAAGTGTAGTGTGTCTTCTACTGTGGTAATTGGCAAATACCACTAGATAAATGTATTCTAAATAGTTTCCATACGTAACGAACAAAGTTCGTCTTTATTTATTATTTGAATGAATATTTTAATTCGAAAATTGTGCAAATAAAACGTTTGCATAAAATTTCTGATATTCTGTTCCAAATGATCTGCCAATTAATTTAAACGTCTAAGCCAATTATTCGTCTTAATAATTGGTTCGTTGTGTACATTCGGTCTAATTTCCAAAGTGACCGTAGCGCCAATTATATGGAATGCCTAAAACATTTTAAGGCAAATTATTAAACGAGAGAGTTTTTTAACAATGTTTGTAAATTGACCCAGGATTTGTTTAAGATATAATTGTTACTTTACGCTTATTACCAATATATAAAGAACCATTCTTAAGCTATGTATTTTTATGTGATGGGCAGGTGTAGGGTACAAATAGACCACCTGGTGGTAAGTGGTCACCATAGCCATCGGATTTGCATTCCATTTTTATGCAATTTATTAAAACATATCGCAATCTCAGAAGTTTAGTTAAGCCTAATTGTATCCAAAGTTAATAACGCTTACTGGACTAGTTCTTGGTCATCGATCAATTTACCGTTGCAAGTTTTATTAAGTCATCCAATAACGATACCTTTACTAACTGGTTACTAAAGTTCCAATATCCACCAAAACAATTTAACCAATCAACGAACATAATATAAAAACATTGATCAAAGGCCAATATTCGACAAAATTGTTTGACCAATCTTGGTCTCAATGAACACTGAATTCCGCCTGCCTCTGGGGATCGGCGATGTAATTGCGTGACTTTCTTGTTTCGGAAAGGAAAATGCGAAGTAAGCCAGAAATATTGAGTTGGCGAATAATTTTATCCCCTTAATAAAACGATTTGTTTGTTGCTCTTATGTTTCCTGCAATAAAAATGGGGCTCTAGTTTTGGGGGAATGGTATACGATAGCGAGATTTATGTGTAGTGTTATAAACAAGCCTTTAAGGTTAATTAATATTTAAGAAATTCAAACAGAGCCAGTGTTATAAGTATTCTGAATATTTTTTTGATCATTTTTGGGACACTATCATTGTAGAATATTGTCATAATAGTGTGAGTTTGTCAAACCAACATATGTGACTTTGTAAAATTCACGCATACTAACATGCATACTATGTTGCTTGAATTAGTATAAAATAATACCCACTCACAAATTATTCAAAAAATATGCTTCTTTTTTTAAATGAAATAAACAGATAAACGTTAAAAACAGGAGCAGTTTCCGAATAGCACGCTAAGCTCTTAATCAATTTGTAACCAAGGAAATTGCAACTTTGTGATGATTATGGTAACTTAAACTATGAGACATAAAAACTGTATTCATTCTAAAAAACGGGCTTCAATTTTTTTTAATCAATTGATTCTCAGTAGTTTCAATTTTTCCACTCACCGCTATAACATAGAATCGTGACAGTGGGTGAAACTGCAAAGCGCGACTACACAGCAATTATATACTTCCAAAACGTGATGCATCTTGTGATAAAAGTTTTATGTTTATTAGATTAGTAGTAGTACTAATCTAATATTTTATTTTATTTTCTTCAAAAGTATCATATTTTATTAAACATAAAAACAATGAAAATAAATATTATTTTATCTGCGACTAAATATAATGATAGTATAATGAAGAATTGCACTAATAATTTAGTTAGCAAATAGTTTTCAGAGTTGCAAGTGAGAATATATTATTTCAAAATCACAAAGGAAATACCGTTAAAACTATAGATGCGATTTTGTTTCATTTGTCACTGTCATAAAGTTTTAAAGCGAAATGAAATGGACGAAAATGTTTCGTAAAAACTGAAATAATATATTATAACTACTTCGTAACGTTGCTTTGCGGGCGATGCCAGGTAACGATCTACTAAATTAGAAGAAGTACAAAATAGAACAAAGTCAATACTATACACACTGTATTTTTAAAGTCAACATTAACAGAGATTATAAATTTGATCTAGTTAAGCAATGTCTTATATTTTGTTAGCACGCATTAATACTCGTTTATTTTTTTTAATATATCTATACTAATATTATATATACGAAACTCTATATGTTAACTCTTCAAGCTTAAATCGATAAATCGAATTAGATGAAATTTGTTATGGAGATAGTTTAAGGCTCGGAGAAGGACATACATACTTTTTTCAATTTACTTGTCGAGGGAAGGTAAAATGCTACGAAAAGGTTTGTGTGCATAGGTAAAGTTTCATAAATTTCGTAAAAAATTAAATACACATCACATTCTATACGCAAAATATTCAGCCAAGTTTTATGTCACGTATGATTCGAACCCGAAGAATGATCGGCTTCATACTTTAGTAGCGTATGTATACATAAAGTAGTATAATATATAACTTGAGTTATATTTTTTTTAATAAGTACTAGCAAATGTGTCACCTGATAAATTATCCATCGTCCATTGGCAATGTAATGTTCACATGTAAAGTCGATTTACCAATTAGATAAAATAAATATTATATTTAAATATCTGCTCGCTGCGCACACACAACGTCTTCACGACACGTCCATTTTGATATATCCTCTTTTCCCGCGCTTTCGCGATGTTTGTCACTCAACATGACAGATGCATAAATACACATATAATATATATTAATATAAAATATAAATCTAATGCTAATTAATATGTTATTATAGATCTGTGTACACTACAGGCACGATAGTAAATATAGCAGTTCGACGGTGGGATGTTAGACATTTTATTCGTGACGTAATTAATGTTTTTACGTGTCACGTTTTCTAGTTTTACTAAGTACATGTTATTGAAGAACTATTTTTTTAATTTTCACTCAACTAATTACACTTATTATTAATTGAATAAATAAAATGTTATGTTACATTACGACTTTTTATGAAAATTAAACTTGAAATGAAACATTTCAACTTAAGTATTCAGCGAATATTTACTTCAATTCTCATTTTACTCTTTCTATCTTAATTGTTTACCAATCCCACAGATAACAAACGGCATAGGGTGGTGTGTTATTTAAAAATTATAAAAGTGTTGCCATTACATGCAAAACATTAAATCAAATGTACCTAGCTCTCTTTTATTGAACGAACTCACGCGGTCCCAAACAAAATAAACAAACTAATAAATTGGCACGCCAACGACTTACATTCTCTTTGCGAAAAGAATATTGAATTTCTTCTCTCTCGCTTACATCTTATACAGTTAAAACAGGATGTCTATACATATTTTAAGTTAACTATTTCGTTTCAAATTTTGTAGAAAAATATCAAAACAGGAAAACGGAATGCGAAAAGTAAAGTATTCCTTTAAGGTTTCTTATTACAAAGACAAATATACGCCTTTATTTTACCTCTTACGAGCAAATATCAATATGTTATTCCGCTAGAACAAACTCGAAGCTCACCGCAGTTCTATTATGAAATGTCAGAAAGTGATATGCTTCATTGCCCTTAATAATTAAAACGGGATTACAGGATATAAAGGATACACGCAAAACACCGCTTCATTGTAAGACGTTTGTTAACATATCACGAGCGAGTACCAATTGAGTTCTTAGAACATACCACTACTGGAACTATGCTTGGAAATTCATCGTGAAACCGGAAGGCAGCATTATTCAGCATTTATATTTAACAATGAATGATGTAAAATGACGATTTAAAATAGCTTTTATGGTAAAGTAAAGTATATTTTGATTTTGATTTGATTTTTGAGTATATCGATGACCAAAGTATGAGGCTTCAAATCAACACCGCTTAATTTTCCGGTGTTTGTTATGTGAGTTTAATTTATCGTGTATGAAAATCTGTCAAATGTGTATCTAACAATCGGCATTGGAATAAGCTCCTAACATTCTTCTCAAATACAGAGGATGATTAAGCCCAACAGGGGGACATTTACGTGCTATTGCCTACTTAGTTTTTTTTTGTTACTAAGAATATGCTTTTATTCAAAATGTGAATAAATATCAATGATTCTCGTATCTGTTAAAATTTAGCAACACTTGAAAGCATATTTCCAAACGTTCCATCATAATTTATTTTTTTCTTTTTGTAGCAATGCAGGTTTACAATTGGTTTACAAAGAGCAAGACCAGAATCCCGATTGCTTTCCATCCTTTGAGACATCAATCAAGCTTTATCGTGGTCCATTTTTAATTCTTCCCTATCTCGATCGTTTGCGGTTGATTAATGATTCGAAAGAATGGAATCCAATGAACTGAATGCTTTTGCTTTTTTTGCTAATCCCACAGTGCTATCAGTTGTATTTTTCATTTCAACTCCTCGTTCAAATCTTCTGAATGGGTAATTAAAGTGGCATTAATCTGATATATTAATAGCGTAAGCCGATTTTTGTCCCAGTGATTATGGAACGATGGCTGCATATAAAAAAAACTGTTATAGGCTCATTTTAAAGATATCCAGCCGTAGATGTGCGGAAAATAAAAGAGGTTTCCTGATTGCAATTTACTAAATTGTAACGATTCAACAAATAATTAATTTTAGAGAGGGGAAAAAGTTACTGGCCGGTCATAGAGCGGTACTATGGCTGTATAAGAGAAAAAATGACAACGTAAACAAAATTAAAGTAAATTGTTTTCGACATGCTCCAATTCTAACTGAACTAATGTATACTATTTGATATTAAAAATTTCACTTAAAAGATGTTTCATAATTTTGGCGCCAAATGTAAATGAGTGACTTGCCGTTTACAATGAAATGAAATCAAAACAAAACCTGACATAGGTTTCGAAATTCCTAAAAAAACTTTTGAACAAAACGCGAAGCTTAGCGAGAGATCCACTATTGTTATATAATTTATCTTAATTGACGTCGTAATTTCGACTCAGTCGATATATTTGCACAATAGAATATAATTTGTACGGAAACCTCTCATCTTTTTTGTTTGTGTTACTTAAGAGAAAGTTTCGTATCATAGATTTTGTCATATCAACATTATTTCCTCGCCATTTCACATGATGTACAATTCACTATTACGAGTTTGACAGGAGGGATACATCTTTGCAGATATCCTGACAAGGGTCGACGGCTCGGACGCTTTTCGTCGTGTAATTTAAAGTTTTGATGCGACCGTTCTTGAACTTGACATCTTTACTAAACATTATGTTGTTCTTCGTTAAATATATATTGACCACTATATTTTAGTACTAATATTCCTTAAATTTTTGACACATTCACGACAACAATAAAAGTTATATATTCCAAATAAAAATCAACGAATAGTAACGAGACACTGTAATATCATCTTTATACGGAATTATTTGTTAACACTTTCAAAGGGTCCAGGTTTAATTATATTTGTATAATTTTGCATGACATTAAAATAGATTTTCAATATTAGCAAAATATTACAAGAATATTAATAAATATTGCCAATGACGAATTCTATTTTCGTTACAGCCTCTAGTGTGGCATTACGTCAAACTAGATTACATCCAGTGGACGATAAAAATTGTAATGAGAAAATCTTATACCGAAAGAGATGCTCGGAATTTAAAACAAGTGAGCAAACTTCACATCGCATTAGGGTGCGCACACACTTCCCGCAAGAAGTCTGTTGCCATCTGTTACAGCGATAACTCAACTGGCATAGAATGTAATGCTATCGGTACCATTAAACTGAAATGATATTATATTGTTTATTGAATAAGTGCTTAAAATACTGTTAATAATTTTATTTGTCCCTCTGCTAAGGCTATCCCCCTTCTCCCTTCGAGGAGAAGGTTTTGGAACTTATTTAGCACCACGTTGGACACACATCTGGTAGAATTTTATTGAACACAAACAGGTTCCCTTCCAATGTTTTCCTTCAACGTCGAGCTAGAGATGAATTATAAACACAAATTTAGTACATGAAAATTAAATTCAATGGTCTGGTTTTGAATCTGCAATCATTGGTTAAGATGCACGCTTTATAACCATTAGGCCATCTTGGCTCTTATAATAATGCATTAAATATTGGACAACATCACATCAACATCACATACATTACTCTGATCCCAAGGTGAGTAGCTAAAGCACTTGTATTATGGAAAAATCTGAAGTAACGACGGTACCACAAACACCCATACCCAAGACAACATAGAAAACTAATGAACTTTTTCTACATCGACTCGGCCGGGAATCGAACCCGAGGTGTAGGTGTGAACTCCGAGGTGTACACACTACTCGACCACGGAGGTCGTCAAATACTTATTATCATGACATTATATCGCAGAGTATTTAACGTGTCGTATCGAAAAGTTTAACAGAGAAGCTTAGTTGATCATTGGAAGAAGGAAAGGGACGGTCACACGTGTTGTCAGCATAATATATGTAAATAAAAGTTACTCTTTCAAAGGAGAACTCATTTAGTAATGACTAACTAATGTATTCACACAAAGCCTTAAAAAACACGGAATCATAATGACATACTTATTATATATGTACGAGTATATAAGTGTTAATATAATGTTACGAATATTTATTAATTAAAAAGATATATTAAGTAACGACTTACTATATAAATCAAGAAAAACCAAAGCAATTACAGATTCCTTGATACTATAATATTTCTATAAATAAATGTATGAGTTCATCTCTATTTCTTTAACTATTATTATGAGAAATTTCAAATCCGTTTAGTTCCTTGAGTGCTTAAGAACAAGGCGAACGAACAAACTTTTATTTCACTTATGGAATTAGTACGAAGTATGAACAATCAATATCTCGTACCATGTGGTTTTGCAGAGTAAATAGTATGTGCTAATCTCATCTCCTGGGGGTGTCGTTAGATTAGGGGATTTATGTTAAGCTCATCAATCAATCTAACGCGTAAGTAATCACCCATACAGGTGGTAGGGAATCTGATAGAAGTATTCCCAGGGAGGGTCAGAGTAAGGTGGAGAGAGGTTGAGTAGTTGATCGTTAAACATTACCACAGTTATTTTAATACAGCGCGGAACGCTGACCACTTAAAATGGGGAAAAACGCAACTAAATAAAATGGTCATGAAAATTATTACTACATTTCTCAAATAATATATTAATAAATTAATTTAATATAATGATCAGTAATAAATCACGTCTCACTGATAAACAAGTTAATCTCTTGATTTGTAGGAGGATTCTTTTCACAAAAGGCAGATAGAGATCACGGATCAAATGCGAATTACCAGTAGTGTGTAGTAATTAACAATTTGTTAAAACATCAATAATTAATAATTAGAGATTAACAAAAAAACACCTCGTTTCGCAACACCGGGAATAGTGTATTTGAAATAAGAAAGTTTTCTAATATAGACGTAAAGTAATGGTTTTTACCTCACCAGTTACATAGTAAGCCACACAAGAATAAAGCTTGTCTTCAGTCGGTCGACAGCTTTGCTCGTATAAACCGCAGACGTGGTGGATTCATTGCTTGCATTTCCATAAAGGGCGCAAGTTATAAAGAATTTATTCTCAAATACACAATAATAATAACAATAATATTGTTTATTTTACACACATAAGATAATTTACGTACACAACCGTAGTTTTTCTTTTATATGTATTGTTAACAAGTCACGCGTTGAAAGATACCAACACGGTGCTATGTTAATTCTTCTTGTAATTAATTGTTTAATAATTTGTTAAATTTTAATATTATTTTATGTAGCATATTATATAAGACTGGCACAAATACGTATATTTATTATTTTAAAAAGATTCATCTGTCATTAGAAAATAATGAGGTGATTGGGCGGGATTGAAAAATATATTTGTTGGAGAATTATTATTAAGTTTGAATTTATTTTGTTATCCCGATCTAGTGAAATTACAGTATATAACATATATATTATAATAGTTACAGATAATTCCATTAATAACGAATTATCCAGAAATCAGGTGTCGGATAAGTTAAATACTTATTTAAGCCGGTGCTCTTTGAAAGGATTGGACCGATAAACTTAAAATTTGGCAAGCGTACTCCCTGCTTCGCGTAAACAAGCCGCAGCCAGGAGTTTAAGAGGATTAAGGAGTTGAGTGACATATAAGCCATGTGTGTGATGTGAATTCGCGGCTAACAACACGTATACATATGAACAAAGGTTTACATAGAAGTTGTTTTAATAATCTGGCCAATGTCGAATTTGGATCATTCAAATAACCCAAATCCAAATGTATTTTATTCAAACTACTCACAAGCACTCTCTATTCAGTTTTAATTAAGTCATTATTACCAGGTTAATGGAAGATGTCGATTCGACTGAGAAGAATCATTAAGAAATTTAGTTGTCACTTTATGATATTTCACTTGGTTGCTTTGTACAAGCCTCTCTGGGTAGGTACCACACATTCATCAGATATTCAACCGCCAGACGTCAGTACTCGGCAGAATTGAGCCAGAATAACTACATGCAAAAGGGACATAATATCTTAGTTCCAAACGCGGTGGCGAATTGGCTATGTATGAAATGGTTAATATTTCTCACAGTACTAATGTCTATAGGCGCTGGTGACCACTTGCCATCAGATGGCACATTTGCCCGTTCACCTTTCTGTAATGTAAAAATACTCTTTCTTATTAACAAGAAGTATGCTTGTAATTAAATTATATACAATTTTAAGTTTTATTTACTTTTGATAACTATAACTATGCTGGTACTATCAGCCGCAACGAAGTCACTGAACATCAGTTTTGAAGGTTCAATAGCAAGCTGATATACTTTTAGAGACATTGCACTACTGAGTTAAGTTTATCTTTAAAACATATAAGTTATAAACTAAATTTTTTAAAGATAAACACGTATGAATGTTTTTTTTATTTGATGGTTTGATGTAAACTAATTTACCATATCCCTAAAGTCAAAGCATAATCTAGTCGATAAACAGAATAATTAAATTGAAACAAATAAAGGTTTCCCTAGAATCCCAACCTTAGGTTCCCCTTGGGTATAAATAATCAGCAAGTAACAAATATTAAAAATCTGTTAGATAAATGTATCCGGTAAAGAAATCGATATTATATAACAAATAAAACAAATTAAGGCCATAATTGATATCCTCCTTAGATTCAGCTAATAATAAAATACCAGCTTATGGTAACCAGCGCCTAAGCCATAAGTTATAGTGGCTTAGTGACCATGCATTAATTAGATTACTTAATATATGGTTGCCTCGTTGGTCTGGTTACCAGAAATAAAACCTTAGGTCCTGCGTTCAAACCCGAGGTCAGGCCTATAAAAAGTTATTGGACTTATTTTTGGAAATAGATCCAGTAACAGTTCAGTCTGGAAGTTTTGAAAGAATGTGAACCCGTTGGTTCTGCGCTTGAAGTATTTTTGGTCGTGTCGTATTTGCCGTCCCATTGGATCATGAGGGTTAGGAAACCGAGAGTGCACCTGGGTTTTCGCACACACTTGTGCATTATAATATGTCTTACGTAATTCGATGGTTTCCTATGAGGACAGAAAGATATCATCATGATGTTGTACTTCTGTGCTGTACACCCGCTTTCCGCTTTTTCACATTAACTCCTCCACGCTGGTTGTCTGGAAGAAATCGCTCTTAAGCGATAAGACCGCCTGTTGTACATTTCTTTTTTTTTAATATTGTGTTATTGAATGTAAGTTTTTTCTTGTGTGTGTATAATAAAGAGTTATTATTATTATGTTGCTGTATTTTATAAGAAGAAAATGTCGTCAATTCTGTTGATATGGATATTATTTTTTTAAATAAATCTCAGTTGGTGACATAACCGGAACAGCGAGATGAGAATGATTGTGAAAGACCTATAAAAACAAATGTACACCTCTATCAGGATAAACCATTTGTTTATTATTTTCTGTCAAGATTACAAAAACACTATGATATAGATATAGATAATTATGAGTCGACTCCACAATAATGCTGGCGTTCAACATTCCCGCCAACCGCTATACGACGCTTCACCAGACCGACTATCTGCCAAATCTTGTTTCCTTGTAATTTAAAAGATGGCGCTGCGCCGTCAAGTAAAACATAAACATTGACATAGTAACAAAAATATTTACAAAAAATAAATACGTACGATATTGAGAAAAGCTTAATTTGAAATCGTTGACCATGATTTCTTAAGAGTTTTCTCCACCATCTTAAAGAAGATGTTTTAATTTGAAGCGATAACTCGACTCTCCGTCGTGATATGTAATTGTACCTTTTGTTATATACATCTAGTAATGAACTCATGTGTTCCAAGATGATAACTATTAAAGAAATGAAATTCGTTGGTAACCGGATAGGACCCATTTTACCCCCCTTACAGTCACAATTGCTTAAACCGTAAAATTAGTATAGGATTACGCACTTCGGTTAAAAAGGTCAGGTTTCTACGATTATTTATCCAATCCAATTATATTTAATGCGCAGGGTCACTATGATTTGATTTTTTTTTTTGTTTACTCTTTATCTACATGGCTTACCATCAGAGTTGGCCATAACTTGAATACAACTTATAGGTCATTCTACAAGCTATAAGGTCTCTGAACCAATTATAGAATTAAAGGAACATAATAACTGAATTTATTAGAAATAGATAAACATTTCTTACATTGCCACTTTCTACAGGTGGTGGTGACCATTTGCCAATTGCACGTAAATCTTCTTCTTTCTTTTCCCTGACCTTGTCCCAAACTATTTGGGGTCAGCGCAGCATGTCTTTTCCTTCCATTCTTCTCTATTATTCCTCATCTGATCGTTAACATCCACCTCTCTCATATCCCTCCTCACACATTCTAGCCATGTCTTCTTAGGTCGTCCTCTACCACCCCATCCCTCTAAACTCATGCTCATCTCTCTATTAGGTAAGTCTAGTTATTTTTAATAAAATAAAAAATAAAACTTTTACCCCACGTAATGGACTGTCAATTTGGAAAGCTATCTAACTAGCAAACTAACAATTAAATATTCATGAAAAACAACGACGAAGCATATAAAACTTCTGTTACACTTTCTAATCGCACGATTGATAAGATAATAAATATAATAACTTGTTTTTATAATTATTATTTTATATATATTTCCCTTTTCCGTTTAGAAACAATGTCGAACAGATGGTTCGCTTTAAAATAAAACAATTGTCTACGTCATTTTTCACGTATCAATTGCGTTGATCACGTCACATGACGTATCAGATGTTTCCATGCATTTCGGTAATTTCTATGAATGAATTTCTCAATCAATATGAACGCACCATCTTGATGTCCGAAAATCCACAACAGCGTGATTTTTAAGACATTTTCTGCCTCGCACAACCAATCTGTGGAATTATCTTTCGTCTGCAGTTTTTCCAAATCGATACGACTTGAGAACCTTCAAGAAAAGAGCGTACTCATTTCTAAAAGGCCGTCAACGCACTTGCAAGCTCCTCGGTGTTGCAAATGTCCTTGGGCGGTGGTAGTCACTTTCCATCAGATGAGCCTCCTGCACGTTTGCCACCTAAAGCATAAAAAAAATTCGAGCTAGAACTTATCTGAAATTGAAATCAAAATCATCTTATTTTTAAGCTCAATATCACAAGTGTACATATTACCGAGGCTTCGTTAGATAAACATTATATAACGCTTTACCTAACTGTTTCTAAATTAGGAGATCGTTACGGGTTATAACGTCAAATAACAACTAATTTATTACGCGTTATAAACATAACCAGTGGAACGACAATCCAACACGACTGGAGAGAGTTCAGGAGCAACGGCTGTAGGTGATTTCCAAAGCATGTTAGTGACATTACCAACTATCTGGTCTGTTACTGAGAGTGTTTTGGTCTGACCCACAATTAAATCCAGTATCAGGAAATCTGCTGCCTTATAAAATTAGCTAGCTGGATCTACGAGGCATTTAGCTATAAATATCAATTTAACATACCTATAAAGACATTTTTAAGTTTTTTGATGACAGCTTAAAAACAAATGAATCTAACTTAAACGAGACGTATGGCTCAAATTATGCTCTGAATTTTAATCCTTTTTAAGAGATGGAGCTCTAACTCAGCATCGGTACGTTGTATGAACAAATCGCTTTTTTATGGTTTCTCTTATTTTCTAAAACAGTCCTCTTGATTCACATTTATTAATAAATAGTATTATTAAGTGTACATATTTCAAAACTGCGACAGACACCAATTTATTTAAAAAAAACTATTTCAATGTATACTATCCGAACAATACCTGTATTATAAAAAACATATAAATTTTCCCTTGCTTCTGCATAAAAATCTCTCTATAGAGCTAATTACTTTTTTATATTTTATGCCACAAATGCAACCCTGAAAGACGAAGGCGGTCCGCCCCGAAGGGAAATTATACGGCGAATGCAATAAATAGCGAATTCTTTGCATGCAAAACTCACCGCGGGCTATTTTAGTAGCAACATCACTTGAATGAGTTGTTTTTATTGCGAGAGAATATTTTTACTAGCTATGTTAACCCCCACGCAAAACATGGGACGATGTTTATTATAGTTTTAAAACGTGTTTTTTTTTAATACGGACTGTTAAATAAGTCCTATAAAAAATAATGTTAACATGTTGATTAAAATATTTGAAGGAACTTGTTTGAGCATCTAAATCTAGGCAAAATGCGTTTCTTATACAACATATTATGCCTAAGTAATCTAGTCAATAAAAAATAGTTGGAGAATTTATAGATAAATCTACATTAGAAACCAGTGGTAGACTTTACTTTTAATTTCGTGTTGTAAATTGTCAATCAAAGAGTTTTAAGTGCATTCATGATTGAAATCTGAAACCAATAAATATTTAATGGCCGACGTGATGAAAAGCTAACAATCTCGTCTATTTATAATAAACAATTAATAAGATATAAGAGCCGAAATGGCCCAGTGGTTAGAACACGTGCATCTTAACCGATGATTTCGGGTTCAAACCCAGGCAGGCACCACTGAATTTACATGTGCTTAATTTGTTTATAATTCATCTCGTGCTCGGCGGTGAAGGAAAACATCGTGAGGAAACCTGCATGTGTCTAATTTCAACGAAATTCTGCCACATGTGTATTCCACCAACCCGCATTGGAGCAGCGTGGTGGAATATGCTCCATACCTTCTCCTCAACGGGAGAGGAGGCCTTAGCCCAGCAGTGGGAAATTTACAGGCTGATTATAAGATATAAGGCTAAACATCAAAGTTAAAATCTTTAAGAAATATATATTATGTATATTCAATTTTTATTAATTAACCTGGATGTGATATTTCCGTTACCGAGATGGACATACACTAAGCAAAACCTTTATTCATTTTATACCACACCTCGAGAGCACACTAACTGTCAATTTCTTTTAAATTAACGATTCTTTTAAATTTTACAATAGAATATTTTTGAACGTTTTCTGGGATCTTGTTGTAAAATCGTATACATAATCCCAAAAAAAGTGTAACCTGTGTAATCGGGTAATGGTAGTTACAAGTTTATACTAGTTAATAGTAGTTTGTGTTTGTATAACCCTTATAAGAGCCGAAGGTAAACAATTTTTTTTCTTAACAAATAGATAAAAAAGTTTGCCTAGTGGTGGTTAGAATGGGAGCGGGTTCAAACTCAGGCAAGTCGTGTGACACGCATTCTAGCAACGTGGCTGAGTAGGCTTCAAAACGTTTTCTCCTACATTTGAGAAGATGTTTTGACCTTAGCCCAGCTGTGGGATAATATGAAAATTATGAAAAATGCTATATAATGCTATAAATTATTTTATTAGTAGTACGTATATTAAGTCATTTTCTCCTCTTATTTTCAACAAAAGTAAGCGCTAAACTGTGAATGGATGGGGCGTGGAGGACATTAGCTGAATTGAATTAATCCAGACCGGAGACCTCTGTTTGTCAGCGTCGTCTAAATCTAATTATGGAAAAAACTTTCTTATTTAATGAGCAGAAGTGCATAATTTTGCTTGGACGTGATTTTTTATTATCCTTTTTGCGTTATTTTATAATATATTCTGAAACAATTACAAATTTAATTACGAAATACTCTCAATATTGGTCACACAATTTTGCGCAATCATAACACAATTATGGTTAAAATATTTTTTATGTAATTTATCTCCATGTAATTTCCGTAATAGTTGAAAATAAATCTTTTTTTATTTATATAATTGCTAGCCATGTATTCGTACCTTGCCATGCCAATACGATGGCATATCACGTCAGAAAGTAATGTTACATTAGTCCTTTACTTATAAAAAGTATCCTAAATATAGATGTCAATGTTTCTTACTTAAAATTACAAATTTCCGAATAAACTATTGTATATATTACTATAATTTCCAACTTTATCTCCTTAAGAGCCAAATTTTCGTAATCGCTTTAACGACTAACCTTTTCATAAACGCAAGCTTCAATACCGATTTCCATATTTCTAACATCAGAGACGATTTTCATACAAATTTTCATCCCCCATTTAACCGTCTTAGGATATGATTTTTGTGAAATTCGCTCTCAGTGCTCACCTTTACCTTATATTCGATAGTAATTTTTAATTCAAGTGTACGAAAAACAAGTTTCAAATATTTCTCATCGATACTAATATTATAAATATGCATTTTTACACAAACCTAAAATAACCCAAATATTTTTTTCTTCTTATACTAGACCTTTTATAAAGGGAAGAAGAGGAAAATAATCCCTAAGACAAGAAGAGGGTGTTTAAGTTGTGTTAGGGCTTTGTACAAGCTTGTTTGAGTAATAGCACCCATTAGATATTCTACCGCAAAACAGCAATACTTAGTATTGTTGTGTTTTGTGTTGTTGTTAATTGTGTGTATGTGTGTGTGTATTGTATTTGAAGGACGAATGAGCCAGTGTAATTACAAGCACAAGGGATAAAATATTATAGTTCCCAAGGTTAGTAAATATCTTTAAAACGTCAATGTCTACAGGCGATGGAGACCACTTACCAAAACCATAACAAATAATTTTAACGTGTGCTCGTCTGTCTGTCTGTCTCGCGCCAAAGAATGTTTCACATCAAGAATATAATGCAACAATGTATTGTAAAATGCTTCTCATTTTGTACAAAATTCAGAGACATTCGTTCATTAAATATAACGTCGTGGTTAACGATAACGGTTATTACCGTTTAAATTCGAGGTCGTTAAACTATACTGAGTCTAGATTCTAGACTGTAATTAGCCACTTGTTAAATGACATTTAGGACTGCATAGTTTAAAAAAAAAGAAAAAATATTAACTCTTGGGTGCTTACGTAAAATTTGAATTTTGAAATTCGAATTCATCGAATTTTACATTAAAAAACAAAATTATAAAACTTTTCATAATTTTAGTAATAGAATACAGTTTTTTAAATAACTAAATAATACCTGATACAATGTAACGCCGAATATGTACAAAAATGGAAAATGAAGTTCATTAAAACCTTTTTAAAGGCTTCTAGTTACTTTATTTTTCTATTTATTGAGTTATCTCACTATAAACTAAGTAAAAATAATAGATTTAAGTTTATGGAAACAAAATAAAAAATGATATAATAAGAAATAAATAGATTATTATTTTAATTAAAACACAGGGCAAATGTCAAGCATTGTCTTTCCTACGAGGCCCCGAGAGACCGCCACGATTATTAAACTCCCTCGTAAAACGAAATATGCTTATGATAATAAAAACTCCCACTCTTGAATTATGCTGACGTCGACTTTCTCAAACAAGTTATTCCTTTAACTTTGTTTGTATTGAGTTCGTACAAAGAAATAGTTTCATGAGAAATTTATAGGAACTATATATACTTTGGGACAAACTTTTCTGCCAAATTTCGGATTGATGTAGATACACTTCAACCACAAATGTATTAAAATTATGTCGTATTAACTGATTTTGAAAATCTGTATAATAAAGGCTAGATACTATATGATTGTGGCAAAGAACGCCTATTCTTCTACACGCGGATTTATTGATAGATTCAACCACAATTGTAGGTATGGAGCTGTTCTGAGAATTATAAAGTACATCATTGGGTACTAAACGATGACTATGACCTATTAATCAGAACCAAAAGTTTCCACTAAAATTTTAAATGGTAATTTATTAATATTATTCAAAGCATAATAATGAATCGCTTCGAGTGACTCTGGAATCAGGTAAATAGAACTATCTTAAGAAAATAATGTTGAACTGGGTGCTTGATTGTGAGATGGAAATGAGTTCTTGGTTAATATTTAGACTGCAAACTGACATTATAAGCGATATCTTAAAATTTGTAAATATTCGTGATACATTTAATGATAAAATTCCAATATCAAAATACTTTTATATGTGATATACTTGGACTGTGCAAGCCCATCAGTGTAGCCACTTAATCATCAGATATTCTAACACGAAATAGCTGTATTAGTATTGTTGAGTTCCAATTTATAGGATAAGCCAGTGTAACTACACGCTACAAGGGACAGAGAAGCTTAGGTGCCGATGTCTGTGGCAGGCTGACGATGTGAGGATATTTCTTAAAGCGCCAATGTCTATGCGAAGTGATGTCCAACGGGAATACGTCGAATTACCAATAATCCTGTATATAAAAGCGAAATACCACTCGCTGATTAATCACGAAATCTGAGAAACAAACTTCAAATTTGGCAGGTAGGTTCCTTATAGAGTTTGATTTTATGAAACTCTTAAGGACGTAAAACGGAGATTGAAAGTTTGTGTTTTATAAATTTGGCGCGGGTAGAGTCACAGGTACAGCTAGTTATTATTATTTATATTTTAACATTGGTTATTTGACATTTATAATGCAGGCGTTGTCGCTGACCTTCTTTTCTGGTCTGTAAGTGTCATTCCGGCGTATAAACATGCAAATTAAGGAACAATATTACCCTGAAATTTACTCTAAGCGCTAATATGGAGATTTACAAATGACGAGTCGACAGGCTCCTCTTAGTCCGGAAATACATATAAACCTTATGTTTCAGATGACCACGTACGTGAGCAGGGTTGTAATAAGACAGTTGATGTGAAAAAAAAAACAAATGGTTCCAATTTTTAAATTTTATTTCATATGAGTAATAAGGAGGAAAACAAAAAGGGCCAATCTTGAACGGACGTGATCAATTTACTATTTTGTCAGAAATATATTTTCATAGAGTGTTATGAAAACGTTCCATTAGAATCCACATAATAGGAATCGGCTTAAGATGCAGAGTGTCAATTAAACCGTGTCGCACAAAATTGTACCAAACCACAGAATTACTTGTATTATTTATCGTTGGAAATATTTAAAATGGAACTATTCTCATAGTGAAAGTAACCCTGTTAAATTACATATGCATGTCACTTTAACACCATGCTTATTGTTTTAAAGTCCTTTTTACATTAACAACTTTAAATAGTGCATCTGTGATGTGTGTTTTGAAACATATCTACACTACACGGTACTATTAAGTTATGTCGAAGTTAACTATCGATAGATTGATAATCGATATATTTATCGGCGCAACGCCTTTTTTTATTTATGTTTATGTGTTATAAATAATTTCAATTATGTTTTAAAATCATAAACTGATTGCTATGTGTATTGTTATTTTTCTAATTATTCTTTTATTGTTAAAATTAGTTATGTTAAATTATAATTATTATGAATAAGTACGGTGCATGTAAACAGTAGGGTAATTGTAAAAATCATAAGATTGCCCCACTCTCTTTTAGTTATAAATATGCTGACGTCATTATTTTTAAAAACAATATGGTACACGGGATTCCGTCATATTTATTAGTCGGAAATCATTATCGATAGTATACAAATGTAACAGTGCTCGATATTAGTAGGTACTATTTTTGTTATTCGATAGTAATGCTCCATTTTTTTATCTATAATATCAATATTATGGTCTTATCGATATTGTATTGTTTTTTGTTCGTTCAGGGATAAACTATGAGTAATGTGTGTACAATTCACAGAAATGCAGTTACGTTCATTTTTATTTATAACGAGCTGACCCGACAGAAATTTTCCTGTTTCAGCTATTATTTTAACTTGGAACTTGTATAATTAATTTAAAAATATATATATTATTCCAAAAACATTTTTAATATTATTGCAAATGCTTTATGCAGCGCGAATTGCGCTGAAAACCGACCATTGCGCCAACCGTTAAACAACTGACAGTTAACGCCATAAGGTTACATGACTAAATAGTTAATATGGTAATTCAGTTTTTTAAATTTTGTAATGTTTCGCGTAACTTCCTTAATTTTTTTAGATAATAACCAACGCAATAAAAGCAGAATTGGTTATAGACCAAAGGAAATAGGGATTAATTTATATATGTATAAATGTATGCGATTTAGAGGTCTGGAAGCCCTAGGACAAAAAATAAGTGGAAGACTTTTATTATTTTATAAATAATACGTGTCCAATGTAAAACTGACGATAGTCGTCAACAGATGGCGTCACTTGTATATTAGAACGCGCAAGCAACATTCCGCACCGAACATTTAAGTGATAACTTAACTTTTAATAAAATAATCAATTATGAACTTTACGACAGTGTTTGATTTAAGACCCCTTAAGAACTCCTAAGCGCAAAGGCTTTTGCAATACGTATAAAGTTTTTTTTTATGATTTACTGTTTCCACGCAGGGTACATAAATTTTAATACCTAGGACGTCTATTGATTTTCGACGGATGGTGATGACATAGAGGGGGAACGAAGGGCGCTGGCGGTAAGCGCCAATATGATAGTACGCAGGTTCGCACGATGCTCTAGAGATGTCAAAACTACTAGCATTTAGTCTCATTGTAATCAAAAATCTTACAGTGCCCTTCCGGTGTAATACAACAATGAGTCCAGGGTGTTACCGGGGCTGTCGGGAATGTTCGCGGAATATCAGGTCGATTGTTTTTATGCCACGATGCACAACCCTAGTGCTCAAAGTCAGTGACAGCACCAACAGCATCTTTAGCATGATCGCCAGCAGACTTGACTGCTTGTATATCAATCACTGTTGTACAATCTCCAACGGAATGGCGCAGCAGTGATTGTAAAGAGTGTTTCTTTTATTTTTATTTATTGTACTAATTCTAGGATACGATAATTGTTACTAACAAAATTGGCATATAGTTTGAAATAAATGATTCATTACAGTTAGCGGACTTTTGTGACAAAATACTACTTGTCATAGCAATAATTAAATTACAGCACAAAACATTCGTTTTATTTTAATTAAGGCAATTGAACTAACAACAAATATTCTCGACGCAATTCTAAATTCAATTAGAGTTTACAAATATCATTAGAAATTTATTTTATGTTATGCTAACGTATATTATAAATGCGACATTGAGTATTTTTACGCTTTTGGGTCTAACAACTTAACACGTTCGATGCGGAACGAGGTCTAATGCGCCTCGTATGCATCTTCCTTACGGTGCGGCTAAGAAAATCATAGACTTCAATGTCGTACGGAGGCCGTAACGCCTATTTGATATATTGTAGGAAAGTGATAAATATATTTATGTGATGCCTATTGAAAACAGAATGCTATGGTGTACCTACTTAATACGGGGTCTCCTTGATCATGTACCGCACTGAAGAAATAAAATTCGATCACATCACAGCATCACATCACATCAAATTTCAGTTTCTTAAACGTTACGGGGTCTAATATGGCCCGTACCGGTGTTATGATAGTTTTCATACGAGATGTTAAACGCCCCGTACTGCAGGAATGGAAAAAACCATCATCATGAAAGTAGAGGTATAGAAAGGTGCATAGTACCTAAAACCTGACCCTCACCCTCAGAGAAACGGCGGACATAAACTAGTATCATATAAAACTTTGTAAGTTTATTTGGTATGTTTATGTTCATAATATTAAATAAGGTTTTTTTCCATGTTGAGTAATTCTAATAATAACAAACTAAACTAGGTGAAGGTTAATTTAATTATGTTAGTCTATACTTATTTTATAGACTAGCAACTCAACTCAGCTTCGCACGGGTTATTAATAAAGATAATAATATGATATAAATATAATTTACCAGTGATAAATGTTTTAGAATTGGATCATTGCTTCCGGGGTTTACCTTAATAATGAATGTTTAAATCATATTCAGATTAAAATTGCTTATCCGATTTTAATATAAACTTATTATGGAAATAGCCCGAACGTAGAGATATCAGGTATTTCTGTAGTTGCAAGTCCTACATATTCTGTAAGAGTTCACTCCGCATCTCACTTGTGAAATGTTGACAACCGACTTACGGTTATACATCGTCTTGATACGTGTATCAAATAAATTAAATAATCATTATAGTACATATCATATTCTGACAATTCACGCTCAAGCTCTGCGGTGAGTTTCGACTTTCTTCTTATAGAATACCTCTGCTATTCGACGTGGAATCACTAATTACAAAATGATTACATAAACTATTATTCAAATATAAATCAAACTTTCACGGCGTCATCTCATTGTTACTAAATAGCCGAACAATTAAATCAGCTTGTGTAAATTGGTATGAATTGGTGTGTCCACAACATTAACACCGCATCACGCCCCTAGAGACTGTTTTGTATTAGAGCGACGAATGTTGTATTCCAAAATGTTATCTCTTATCAACATATAGCAATGAAACCAGAAAAATATTTTAATCCTTTTTTTTACAGAAGAATCGACATCTCAGTGATTTTGGCGGGTTTGTTTTCATGAACCGCATTGTGCCTCGCTCCGGTCAGGTTTGATCTCTCGTGAGATATATCCAAACAATCTTTGTAAATATATTTTCATTCATAATATTTTTTGAGGCCAATTAAAGGTTCTCGTGGCTTACTTGGCGGTGGGACCACCACCTATCACATATTCGTAATTGACAAAGGTTTTAATTTATATTTTTAAAGCATATTTTATAGTTTTAGTATATAAATAGATAACTGTTTCTCATTATACTAATATATACTACTATACTACTGTTATATTCATATAGTTTTTATTTAAAAATATTGAATTCATTACAAATACCTGAAACTCGTATACAGGTGTATACAAAAGTTCGGAATACATTTAACCCAAAACTTTTCGTACACTCAATACTTGCTCCATTTACCATCATTTCAGCATTATTATGATCTAAAATTTATAATATATAGTATAATGTATAGTATATAATGTAATATTATTTTATAGCTACATTTAAGATACTTTAGATATAATACCTACGACAGAATACCTTCAACTGCGTCGTTGGTGTAGTGGCCAGTTTATCAAAGATTCCGAAACTCTGGGTTCAAACTCGGGTCGGTTCAATAAAGATTTAATTGATTGTTTTCTGCTAAGACTTCTTTCTCTTGCTTCAGGAGTAGCAGTCAACCTTGTCTCAAAAAATCACCTGTCGTAACGGGTTTGCCGTTCCATCAGATTATGAATGTGAGTTAACAGCGAGGATTCGGATCTGGATATATGAAAAAATATCCTATCGGTTTCAGATACGGTTACAGATATGAAGTTGTTTCGGATTACGTGTTCGATTGTTTCGAAAAGTTTTAGTTGGATATTAGAATATTTAAAAATTGTGAACGAAAAAATTACAAGATATTAATTTGACTTTATTTTCAGTAGTAGTAGTAGGTATTGCAATCACAGAAAAAATAACTAATAACTTTAAAATACAATTAGCTTTAATTTAATTATGTATAACACTAAAACAAAAATAAAATACAATAAAAAAAATATATCAGTTTCGGTTACGGTTACGGATAGACATTTATTTCGGATATACGATAGTTTATTTTATGGTTAGGAATGTTCATAACATCTCTGGTCGCTTGTACCTGTAATTAGTTGGATCAATCAGCCTTCAAACTGGAACACAATATCTGATCACAAAACCCTAACATTAAGAATAGCTTAATAATAGGACTTAAGCGTTTTGAATTTAATTTTATCGATTGTCATTGTGTTAAGTAAAAATACAAATATTGTGTCAGATTTAATTTTACGATAACTCATTACCTTCTAGCGTCAGTTCGCAGTCAAAATATTCGACAAGAACAATATTAATTTCCATCTCAGTATCAAACATCCAGTTCAACATTGTTTTCTTAAGATAGTTCCATTTATTTGCCTCGAGTCACTTACAGCGATTTAAATGGTAATTTATTAATATTATTATTATGACTTGAATAATATTAATAAATTACCATTTAAATTTTTGCCTCCAATTGAAACGAAGGAAACCTACATCAATATTCTCTGAGCTACTTTCCATTGTACCGTCATCCACTTGAAAATCTAATTTCGAAAACGAAGAGAAAATCAAAATCCTTATTCAATGCATTTTACTAGCTTATTAATATAAAAAATATATTAGACATTCGGAAAGATTACGAGACGTCCGCCCCGCATTCGTACGGATAAAATATATGTAAAAATAATAATGTACAAATAATTTCTTATTTTTTGGGACAGGGTCCTTCACGGACCTACTCAGAACAGCTTACCAAAGTTTTATCACAATCGGATCAAAAGCTTAGGAACGCATAGAAGACAAATATGGAAAGAAACATTTTATTTATGTATTTATTTAATAAACGTCGAATTCTCAAGCTGTCGTCAAAAAAACCTTCAATAAGAACGATTTTAAAATGAATTAATAGCAAACTTCCAGACCATTCGAGAAAAAATAATAGAAAACAATTTAACAACTCAAGTGCGAAGTTCAGCTCATCAAACAGTAAAACTTTGAGTAGTTTGCACTTTGAAGGTGTGACTCAATATATGTATATGTCTCTTATACACGGGAGACTTATAAGATAACACCCTTAGTTCCGATGTCTCACCATAGATATAAGGAATAGTTAATTGATGTCAAATTACATTACCAAGACGATGATAATAACTGATGATTTCGAATTCAAACCCGGGAAAGCGCAGGGAAGTATAATTGAGCTTGATTTGTGAAATTTATTTCGTACTTTGGCAGTGAATTTATTTGTATTAAGTGAATCTGTCAAGTGTATCCAACAACAATAACAACAACAACGAAAAACCCGCATTGGGGCAGCGTGGTGGAAGTGGAGCTTCTCCGCTGAAAGGAAAGGAGCCCTTAGCCCAGCAGTGGAACTTTTACAAACTCTTACTTACCAATGGTTGAAATATTTTCTCTGGTCTGTCTTGCTTTACGCTTGTAAATGGAAAAATATATGGAAAAGTGTTTTTGATTTGTGACATCTTTCATCTCGCTTTGCTGCAATCTGTGGGAGTGATTGCGTGCAGTGTGTAACAGGGGTTGGGGGGGGGCGTTTTTAAGCACACGCTATTTGATTTGACAAATAAGCGCGTGCAGCGCTTTAGTTGTTTATCAGATGGTATCAACGCATTAAACGAGATGATATAATGTTAATGTTGCTTATTACCAAGTTGAGATGTCGATGTCTCACATATTATGTGACTCTATTATATTTAAATGCCGATGTTATTGTATACTTTATAATTAATATTATTTTCTCATAACGTTGAAATGATTAAAAAAATAATTAACATTATAAAACCTACAAAATCAAATTCCGAAAACTATATCATTTTATCTTGAAGGTAATGGCTTTTGATACAATTAAAGTGGATTTATTATACACTAAAGAGAAACACATAATCACACACAGTTTACACATAACACAAGCACGCAAAAATGTTGTATAATACGACTGCACTCTGGAATTGCACTCTGGGTAATACAAAAGTGTAGATTGGTCATTTTAAATTTAGAATACAATTTCACGGATACACACGGATACCTAAAGGGTCTACACAACGTTTACATTGAAAAACAGACATGAAAACGTCTTATATTTTCCGGCTTGGACAGTTGAAATTCTAGACTATTCCTCATACTAATAGTATACATGTATTATACATGTAAATCTTTTTCTTGAATAACTCTGTCTGTAAATGAAAACCGCATTGAAATCCGTTGCGTAATTTAAAAGATCTAAACGTACAGACGAGTCACTTGGTTCTATACCTACTACCTAGAATTACGCTTTTGCATAGCTTTAATCAAAATAGGTAACTAAGTTAGAATCGCAACCAGATTTATCGACAACTGCTGAATATCCCGACCGAATCCACGCAGAACTTCGTATAATAGATATTACAATAATTCTACTTGTTAGCTTAAAGTTTTGACTGGCGGTCAATCTTGTTAGAATTATTATTTATTCAACGCTATTGTTCACATTTCTATATATTCTAGTTTAAATCACTTTATCTTAACGTATGGATTTGTGTACCAAAATTAATAGTGTTTTTTAATTAACAAAAGCAAATATATAAATTGAAATCCATGTAATTTATAACTATTGATTTTTATGCAGGATGTGTAAATTTTTAAAGGAAATTTATTCAGTAATGTAAGTAGAGTAATTACTAAATTTCTATATAAATCTTATCGATGAAATTTAATTTCCGAAATGGTTCTGACTCATGTTAGATCAACAATCACAAGTGTCATTTTATTCTACTTACTATTTAGTCGTGTTTCCTATGTAGTTGATTGACCGAGTATATTTACATCCACGGGAAAGATAACATATAATCGTCAACTAAAACTCTTCGACGACCTCCTTGGTCAAGTAGTGTGTACACCGGTTTTCATGGGTACGCTACTCTGAGGGTTCGATTACCGGCCGAGTCGATGTAGAAAAATTTCATTAATTTTCTATGTTGTCTTGGGTCTGGGTGTTTGTGGTACCGTCGTTACTTCTGATTTTCCATAACACGAGTGCTTTAGCTGCTTACATTGGGATCAGAGTAATGTATGTGATGTTGTCCAATATTTATTTATTTATTTATTATTTATATCTTAGACCGTAAGGAGTCGTTACTCTACTTGCAGTTTCAAAACTTATAAGATTACCACTATATCCACTTACTATCAGGTTCGTTTTATTGAGTATTTCATATTATATTACAATAGATATCGTTCTATTAATCACCACAAGTATTAAAGTTAATATAATCTATACTAATATTATAAATGTACTACGAAAGCAACTCTGTCTGTCTCTCTTTCTCGGCAAAACCGGTATTAAAAAAGTCGGAACCTCGAGGAAGGACATAGACTTATTTATGCGTAACACCTAACGGCCAACCCCTATTATGCAAGGAAAGATGTTGGAGATATCTAGTAATATACGTATATGATGATGAAATGAAAATATAAATCGAATAATAAATAAAATATTATTTAAAAATTAGCATTAAAACTTTTAAAATTTTAGCAATTGTATCTTTAGTTTTTATGTTGGCGCTTTACCTGAAACTAACAAATAACCGCACTAAGCTAAAACAATTTACTCGCGATAATTAGTTTTGTAGAACTTGGCTCTATAGTAAATTGTTAACCAGATTTTATATTCCATAAAATTTAAACACTGACAATATAGCTCTGTGAGTGAATGCTGGAATTAGTGCTTGCTCGACCGCGTCAGCACCATAGAGCTATGAAGATAACAGAAGTGTTAAACATTGAGTCTTGAAATTAAGGCAAATATAATTTAAAATGTTTATTTATTAATCATAAAAATCTCATTGCTTATCCTCGATCAAGCAAGTATGTTTGAATGAAAAAGTTAGGAATGCTGGTGAAAATAAACAATGCAATGGTGCGCAATGCGAGGCATTTCTAAAATAATTAAACGCACAACATACTGAACGTTCACCCGAGGCCAACCACGAACTAACATCACCAGCTAATGTAACCTCGCTTAAATCGGGTTCGATTTTAGTTTGCACTTTAGAAATGCATTTAGTGTTAGAACGAACCCTCAATGATAACTTTAAACACATCAAAGTGATTAAAATAAAAGTATATAAAATTCGTGACAGCGATATTTACGAGAAGAAAATGTTAAAGGAACCACAGACGGAAATAACCGCGTTGTACACAGATAAGAGCCTCGAATAGGTTTTCACGCGTTCCACCGCGGGCTTACACGTTGAGATGAAATATTATCCACTTATAAAAGACTCTGAACTTCAAAGATTCCGTTGAAATGGCCTCCAGCGAATTTAGGTGAACAATTTTTTATATATTCCCATATGTGTGATTTCCCCCCGGAGCTAAATGCCTCATGTTTTTTACACGCTTTATATTAGGTTTACTTTTTTATAATAAAAATACATTAAAATTTAATCTAAAATAATAAAAATAATAATAAATCTAAACAACAGAGTTAAACTATGTATCTACATCAATAAATATTAGCAGACAATTCAAGCACATTCGATGATTATATGGAACCATTTTTATATTTGTTGGTAGGGATTTGGTGCAACCCACTCTTCAGATATTATATTGCCACTCAGCGATACTTATGAACATTTTGTTTCGGTTTGAAGAGTGAGTGAACCAGTGTAATCTGAACTACCAATGTTGGAGGCGTATTAGCAATGTAAGACATGGCAATTATTTTTCTTAGAATGTCTTTGTCTATGGGCAGTGGTGACCTTAGTTGCATTGTCCGTTGGCCCATTTTCCAGTCCGTCGATATTATTAAAAAAAAAACAAAACAAATGATCGCGATGGAGATGTATAGCGGATCTGTTCAATACCTTTTGGTATTCTTTTATAAATGAATGCCTTAGAATATTTTTACAAATCGTTCACTAAAATAAAAATGTCGTATTACTAAAGTGGTATATATTACCACTTTTATGTTTCGCGATGTCGGCATGTTTAAAGCGACGACTTAAATAATAAAATAGAAATATTCACAATTTAAATTCTGAATATTTAAAATTTATGATCAAAATTTACGAAGAAAATATGAAAATAAATACCAGTAAATATTGTTGAGTAATTCAAGTTTATAAAAGAACAACCATGTAAAAACTATGTTCATATTATTAACCTATACATTTTTTATAATACGTAACTAGATTTCAATGTGTACAGAGCTCCTTATCTCGACATAACGCTCCAGCAGTCAAAGCCCCGTAACGTCAGATAACCCAGCGACGAACGGGTTGAACCGACAGCTTGCACTGAACAAACAAACGTACTGTACACTGTTGAGGATTTCCTCGTTTTATCGATACATGTCAAAATGACAATAAAATTTATTTAAGGGCTTTATTAAAGCACCATTGAACTATCATTTTAAATTATAAAACGTAAGCAACAGTCTTTTAATGTTTACCTGAGCGGAGGATTTTTATTTTAATACGGGTTAATGGATACTTGAGGCAGAATCAAAATATACTTTCTTCAAGTAGACTATACAAGATAAGCACTTTTGAATCGTCATTTTGCAAAACTATATAAAAAGTAAAGCTACCACCGGTTCGGAATGTAGATTCTACCGAGAAGAACCGGCAAGAAAATCAGTAGTTACAAAGTTATTTTAGTTAAATACAATTACATATGTATATGATATATCCTGCCTTATTTACATATTAATATATATATATATTTAAAATGATTTGTATTTATGAATCAGACTTACCTAATACGCTTTCTTGACGAAGTTTCCCTTCAGCCTGCACGAGATATATCATCAATCAGAGACATGAAAAGTTTAATCACTGAGTACGCAGATGTCGGCGATGTCATGTAAAAATGCAGAAAAACACTTTTTGCATTAATAAATTTAATGGTCTGAATAGTGAATAGTTCTAAAATTGTCCGAGGAATGCCCGCCTGAAGTCACTTTTCTACTAACTAAACTATGACATCCTTTTTTTATATCAACAACAAGACCATATTTATTTTGTTACAAACATAATAACTATTAATGGCTTATAATAATAAAAAATAATATAAAAGTATTTTTGATCTTAATTAAAAATCGAAATATATTGTAATTAGCTTAATTATTTATCACTATCTATATTAAAAATATACCGGACAAATCAAATTTACACATTTCTTGACAAAAATAAATCATATTTATATTTCAAAATTATTAAAACAAATTTTATGACAAAAATAGATCATATTTATATTTCTAAATTATTTAAACAGTATTAGTTAATAATTGCCATAACCAAAACTTCTATTAAATCTTAATTTATTTAATTCCTTACTTATTATAATAAATCTGTCCGGAAATCATAGGCTTAACGCCATAGGTACAAAACAAATTTTAAAGACTTGCTTGATACATTCTACATTCCAAAATAAGAAATATAACTTAGTATTATCTAAGATTGATTCTAAAATATGAATTACAATTTATTATTCTACATTTTACTTACTTTATTGCTAAGAGTAGATAATAATATTTCCTGTATTATTAAGTCCCAAATTAGTTGATAGATATCGCTTTACAGATTATAAGTTTTATTCGATTTGTTACATATATTGACAACAGATGGCAGCATGGCGAACGCTCATGGATATAGTTTTGTTTTGATTTGTTACATAAATTGAAACTAGATGGCAGCACGGTCGAGCGCCCATATAGATCATTTTACGACAAATTTATAAGGTCTTTTAATCAAGAACCATTTGTACGGAATGTGAAATTTATTAGAAAGGAGTTGAAAGGTAATCTGGAGTTAATAATTTGTATAAATTGCAGAAGATATTTTATCATTTTATGAAAATAGCTCAGCCTAACTATATTCTATGCTATCGCTAAAATTAATTATGACTTAGTCATAATCTGAAGGGTATAGGGTAAGACTTTGTTCATTATTGTGCTCAATAAGATGTTCGAAATCAATTTTGTTCCGCAAATGTGACTTAAGAGAAAAATAATAAAAGGATGAAATTTTATTAATTGTCATAGTACAAAGAACGATGGGAAAAAAAAATGAAAAGTATAAATTTTCTCAGAAAATCCCTGGGGATGTTAAAAGTTTATAAGTGAACCGTCTATTGGGGTTACGGCGGGACACTTAAAGCGTGTCCCGTTGACGGTAATACTTTTACGTGCTTAATATTAAACGTCAAACTTAAACATTTTTTAAGAAGGTTAATTCTCCGTACTTAATTTTTAAGAGGATTTTGCGGTTTAAAAGCCAAGATTCGTCGTTGTTTACTCTCACAAATTATTATTTTATGGCCGTTCAGTTAGGTATTCACTCATCATTGTTGCATCGTCAAAATGTGTGGCTATGTATCTATGTTTTTGTTCTAGCATAAAGAGTAAAAGAGACGGTGTTATTACAGGTACAACTGACACATTGCATCTTCATTCGCACCGTTAGTTAATAATAAACTATATAACGATTACAACAGTAACATAACGATTGGTTTTTGAGTTATTGAACTGTTTGTCAAAAAAAGATAGTACTTTCCTAAAGTATGTCGTGTTTTGTCTAACTATAAACTCAGGTCAGTTAGCTTCCAATATGTCATGTAGCCAATATTGACTGGCACTGCAAGAAAAATTAACCACTTCTTATAATTGTAAGTCAATACGCCGATAACAATGGAATGTCTCATAAACAGCTCAATTATACAAGCTCAAAAATCCTTTCAATTGGAACACAACAAAACAAACACACCAAAACTTTATAATAATAAAAAAAGTATTTTAATTATAAATAAATTATGATAATAATAATTTATAACAATAATAAAAAGATAAAAGTCCTACCACCGGAAAAACGTTAAGGAGTAAAACAATACTACGTTTAACTTGCGTTTAGTAATTTTCTTATCAATAAACGTATTTTATCAGCTGTCTGATTGCATTTTATCGTAAAACAACAATTTGTTATGGTGAAATGTATTTTGAATTCGTTGCTATTTTTTGCAATCAATGTATTTGATACGATCTGCGCAACGAATTCGGTCGTATGATTGTTGAATATGGAAAGTCTGTATTTCGTTAAAGCTTCAATTTTTTTTCATATTTAAATATGCTTATCCTGATCCCGGATCAGACTATTTAGATACGGGGATTTGTCTGATAGTATCTACATATTAGAATAATTATACCACTCAACACTAAATTTGTTCATGTTTCGCATATCTCTCAGTTGAATGATTATGATACCTTCCCAACTGATTTCAGTCACGGTCACACCCAAAGGACATCATCTAATTGCGCAGGACATATATTGCACAAGTCTATGTGGTCAGTCAAATTAGTCACATAAGTTCAATCTTATAATACCTCACTCCTTATATTTTTTCACATGCACACACACACACATTTATGCAAGTGGAACATAATCATAGACAACCGAGCCTCAGCAGTGACATTAGCAGGGATGGTTGAAAAACAGCTCTGCATGTGACCGTGACCGTGACTGTAAGCTGAGCCACCTACTTTAAGACTATTAATTTAGTTCTAGTTTTAAATTTATTTAAATTTTTCTATCATACGTGGCGCTAAAAAAAACAGTAGCTTTAATATTATAAGCAGATAGGAGTACGAATCAAAGAAGCAAGGAGAGTTTGGAGAGAGAAGGTAATGTACGCTTGTAATTTGTAGCGTACAGTCGGACGCAATTGTTTGTAAACATTGATATTACAATCGCTGAAGTTTTTACTTTTTAGACTTGAGTAGTTTACTGTTTCTAACATGTAGTCATATCTGATATATGTATTAGAAAAGAGAATGTTGTTTAATAAATAAGTTTGAGGTGAATAGGCTTGTTGTTGCCCCTAGATGGCGCTACAATACATCAATTTACTTTGCGTTCAACCGATCGCCATTAAAATTAGCATATTTGCATGGGCTGCATTACGTCTGAGTTTTGGCAGTAGTGGAGTTAGTATAAGAACAAAATATAAAGTAACAAAGTAGCATTCGAACTTAAAATTAAGAATATTAAGTATATACATCTTAGAATGATACATGCAAATAAATCGCCTATTCCATAAAAAAAGTATCTTTTTATGTGGCCGACTTTACATAAAATATTTTCTGATAAAGTAATCAGGATCGTAGTACGCTTATTGTAAATTTCCTTGATATGATTTATAACCTAAAACGTTTAATTACGGCTGTAAATCTGGATTAAGCCCTGATCGGTATTATATGATAGTAATTTCATATTCGCGAAAACAAACAATAGTCTGAAAATTGTTATTCTGCATTTCTTAATGTACAGTATAAACAAGACAATTTATTTTATGGTCAGTTAAAATTTACGTATTTCGTTGTAAATTATAAAATCTAAGTCGTATTTTCTTGTTCTACTTTAAATAACGTAGGGATTGTTCTTTAAAAATTATCCTATTCATTAGAGGCTAGGGCTTGTTATATTTTCGAGTTAACAATTAAAATTACAACTCAATGTTAATTGATATAAATTTATCCTCTCTTATACATATATTATATTTTGTATTGTCATATCATTACATAGTATAAAACAAAGTCGCTTACCGCTGTCTGTCCCTGTGTATGCTTAGATCTATAAAATTACACTACGGATTTTGATGCGGTTTGTTTTACAGAAATAGATGAATCAAGAGGAAGGTTGTTTAATACGTGCCCGATATAGTAGAGAAACTCTGATAATTTTAGAGGTTTCTAAAGTGATGTCGTAAATAAACACATTTTTTTGTGCTTACATTACAAACGCTGGCTGAACCCTTCGAGATAGATCAAAATATTGTACTACAGTATTATAAACCTTAAAAAAGTCTTCAAATAGGTTCGGGATGGTATATATGTATCTCTTAGGGATAACCCACAATAACCATTTTTTATCCTTTACTTTTTACGAGAAATAAACCCTTATCTTTGAAGCGATTTTAAGCAATACAACATTAATCTTTATCCAATTAAGTACCTTAAATACATTGTGCATTTAATATAGATCAATATGGCTCTTTGCAGCATGTAATTTAAATGAATATTTACAAAGATATTACAGATTTAAATCGCAGAGACATGGCGGTTTGTATTGTTTAATGACTGAAAAACTGTGAACGTTGTAAGACATTCTATAGTATGCTTAGTATCAACTTTGCATCCTTGCGAAGCCGGGGCGGGTCGCTAGTATCTAATAAAATTCTGTTTTATATAGTGCCACAAAAAATTGTGATCCGCCATCGGCCGTGCACCTTGCGTCAAAACTCCGTGTAAAAGCGTATCCATAAATATATATCTAAACAACATTACATCAAATTAATCGATCTGTGTTGCCACTTGCCACAAAAAAATTTAAATTAGAAGAAAAAAAGTTTCATTATCGCGTAAATCCTTGTACATAAAAAATAATTCATTACAAAGATTATTTAAAGCCTTAGTATCAGAATGTAAACGAATAAAAATCATAATTTACGTTATCAAATAAATTATGTTAATAATAACGAAACGTATCCGTATGTATTACGGTAATTGAGATAATTTAAACGGATTGTACGAGATTAAGTTATTGGATCATAAATTTTATTTATTTATGCGGTGGTTAAGATTTGGATTACAAATGAAATACAATATATAATTTATCGGTTTTTTTTTTTTTTATCTAGAAGGCAAATAGGTTGTTATACAATATTAATGAGTCACTGAGGCTATTTCTTTGTTATATTTTTATATGCTTTTAATATGTTTGCTATGTATAGTATATATGCAATACAAAAAATCGTTTGTTTTTTTAAACGTTGATAGTTTTTGATTTGACTTACAATAAATAAGTGCCTCTACATTTAATAAAGGCATTTGAATTTGAAGAAGGCAATTCTCCTCATTCCTAGACGCTACACTAAGGTATTTTTTTAATACAATCCTATACCAGGATCTAAGGTGTCTAAGGTTAGACTGTTTCATTACACTGCCTCACTGAAATTTTAGAAGGGAACGCTTTTTTAAAGGGGAACGCATTAAAACTATTGTTTATCAATAGCAAATAATTAATGAACGGTAGATAATGGATGTAATTACTAAATTATATGTTCATTTACGCTCTACAATTTAGGTCCAATACATTTTTAACCTACCGTTAATGGCTATTGATATACCAAGCGCGAAACTGAAAAACTTGACGAAATTCAACTCTTTTTTCAAGATGGCGGCGAACGCACATTGGCAATCGAGGTCAACAATTTGAAGTTTACTACTACTACTAGTAATGTTACTAATATAAAATCTGGATTTCAGTAATATGCTAGACTTTGGCAGCTTGGCAGTGTAAGGTTTGGTTCTATCAGATTTGAATTAAGCCAATAACACTTTGGAAAACTGCCAGAAAAGTGCTATGATCAAAGACTTATTGCTTTGAGAAAGCAGTAAATTACAGTATTAACTCAACATAGATTGCAAGTTTTCTGTAAACATTGTATTATTAAAACCACAAGTCCAATAGCATGGCTGCCATTTTTTCATGCCTACTTCGAGTTTAATGTATTTCATTCTTTTGCAAGTACTATTTTTTTATTATGGAAAGTTGTATAATCTGTATTGATATATAAGAGCAGACCACTACTGGTAGTAGTCCTTTTGTAATGTAACAATTTAATATACAATTTTGAACATTTACTTCCCTTCCTTAAATTCTCACACTCACTTCTGTAATGCTCGATTCAGAACTGTTACAATACAGTCGGTGCTGCCGGTGACGGACCGCCCTAAAGCCAATGTTGTTTATTTCAAATTTTGGAATTTATCAAACGGATTTGTAAAACTACATACAACATAAATTGAGAAAATTTATTACACAACGCCACAGGGGCCGAGCAGGAACGTTTAACATGTGTGACATCGCTCGAAGCAACTAGTCTACATATATGTATAATCATATTCATATGACCCTCAATAAAAAATACCGAAAACTGACTTCGCGGTTTTATACTTGACGCCAGAACTTTATGCAGGCCCGTCTGGGTATCACACGCTCAGGTATCATAGTTCCCAAGATTGATGGCGCAATGGCGATGTGAGGAATGATTAATATTTCTAACAGCACGAATGTCTATTTGTCACTACTTACCACCGGGTGGCAGATATGTCATAACCTACCATTCTCTTTTTTATGGTATAGATTGGCGGACGAGCAAATGGGCCACCTGATGGTAAGTGGTCACAACCGCCCGGAACCCAACAATACTGAGTACTACTGTTTGGCGGTAGAATATCTGATGAGTGGATGGAACCTACCCAGACAGGCTTGCACAAAGCCCTATCACCAAGTAAAACAAAATATATATAATGTTGAAAAAATAACATATGTATATATTTTTAATTGTTTTTCTTTTAGATAAGCTTTAAATTACTTAATCGGTGATTGTGAAAAGTGTAAAGCCATGTAGAATATGTCAGTAAAATCGTGTTGAGTAATTAATCGTATAAAAATGTAAGCGAGGCTATTAATAAATCACCTTCATAATGAGACCACATTCGTCTTCATTACGCGCCCTCAGAGACTTCTATAGCAACGTAATGACTTATTATACCGTGCTTTGAAACTAATTTCAGAAAATTAATGGTTATTTATATCAATATTTTATACTAGTAACGTATTATATGTTGCTTGGTAGAAGAGTTATTTAGACGAGATCGAATATTGGTCAATGTAAGAAGTATCCCGAATAGATGTACGTATTAAGGGATTCTGTAGTAATTATAATAGTAAATAGGTTTTCGATTAAAAAATAAAAACCCTATTTAGCGTAACATAGGTTTCAGCTTAATGACTAATTTATTGTATTAGAAAATTTTTAAATTAGTGTTGCGAACTAAGATCTAATTTTTATATACATTTTAAGCTTCGACATTCAGCTGGACGAAAACCACCACTCCTCTCAAGAAAAAGGGTTAGGACTGGGTTGATAGAAAAATGATTGTTGCTAAGTATCAATTCATCAAACGCGTCCCAACAATAATTACTGCGAGTACAATTTTAATTATTAACTACAAATTAATTACATAAAAACTTAGATTTTTTTTTTTAAATATACTCCGTAATGAAACTTTAGCGCTCAGGTCATTAATTCTGCAAACAGCGCACCTCTGCAGGACAAGGAACTTGTTAATAACAGCTACATTGCTCTAAAGTACCAAAGAATATTATACTGTTGAAGTAACTTATATATCCCAGATGAACCAAAGAATTATAGTATGTATTGAACAAATATAAATAAATTGAAAAGGTTGCATATATATATCTATACACATTTACAACAATATTATTTATATTCACTGTAACATTGATCACTTTGATAGAATCCATGATAATCATTGTATGTGCACGAGACGTAAGGATAAGCTTATAACGCCAAGATTCCGACTCCGCAAAGTCAATAAATCCTTCTTGGGACAAGGTATCCGTTTCTATAGTAAAATTCCGATATTTTTAACTTTGCCGTTTCATAAATTCAAATCATTTGTAAAAAATACATTGGTAAAGGAGGCATATTATTCAATACAAGATTATATAGATGATAAAAAAGCTTGGAGCTAATAGGTACTTGTTGACTTCCAAGTCGGATGTTTAACTAACATGACTTTGTATTTTTAAATAATGAAAAAGTGTAACTACTGAGTTTCTTGCCGGTTCTTCTCGGTAGAATCTGCATTGAACCGGTGGTAGCTTCACTAAATACAGGTTATTAAATGACGATTCAAAAGTGCTTGTAAAAGTCTACTTGAATAAATTATATTTTGATTAGCCATTTATACGAGCTACAATTTAATGGCACAAATCTTGCAACAAAATACAATTCCTCCGACCTAGTACCCCACAATATGGTATGGTGATAACACAAATCTCATATGCATATTTACCTGAAATGTCTAAGGAAAGAAGCATTTTTTATATGTTCACGAGCTTCATCCGCGTTTGATCCGCGTTTGAGGATGCAGGAGCAGGTGTTAAGTAATTTTTACTGGAGTAAAAAGTGACGTATGTCCCATTCCAGACAGATAATCTATCACTGTGCCAAATTCATTCAGATCCGTTCATTCGTTCTAGAATGATTGAGTAACATACAACAAATTTTAGTTAACCTCTACTGTCAAATTTCTATGCTGTCACGTTGACTGTTGTTTGTGATAAAATAAATAGTTTAATTGTTTATAAAAAAACAAAAATACAGAATTAATTTTATATAATATAAAAATTGTAACATTCGCCATCCCTTAATATAGTAAAATTTTCTTTTAATCAAATTAATAAATGAAAATTGTAATAATTGTTTATTTATTTAATAAATATAATAAATAATATGGTGTGAACGACAACGTAATTGGACATTTTTTGGAACCGAAGATTTTATAATAATGGAATACTTTTTTAGAATTATTTTGTACCTTAACTTAATGTCAGTTGAGTCAGTCAGAAATCTGAAATGAAAAAGCGATAGCAGTTAAGCATCTTTATTTTAGAGTTTTATGTTTAAGAAATATGTTAATGATTATTTTTTTATTTCAATTAAAAATCCATATATGCTACAAGCACTTTTTTTTAAATATTTTGATATTATGTTGTTTGTGTCATATTTTGTCAAAACATATATGGTTACTGAGGAAAATATTATCTAAACAGTATTGATAAATACTGATTGAAGAAAAAATAAAGAGAAGTTGAGTGAATTGATGACGATAGTTAAATGATTTAATTTTTATTTTTTCTCATTTATACCCACAAATATATTGACGAATAAAAGTTTACCCTTTCCAATATTCAGAACTTTTAATCACGACTAAACAAAATCAATTTAAGAAACAATTATTTCTACAAATATAATAATGGTTTACGAATCATATTCAACACTATAAATAATATTTAAAAATAGAAAATAAGTTAAAAACTGACTTCGAAAACTCCAGTGATTGATGAAAATTACGGAACGAGAAAGAGAATATTCTTTTTCGAAATTCTTATCCACCAACTATAACAATATTTAAAAACTAGTAATGATAAGTGGGCAACTGAATTAAGGCCCTTATATGTATAATAATACTCTAAAATGTTATTAAAGCGTCAATGGCGCAATGGATTGCCGCCTAGCGATGTGTAAAGTCGCAGGTTCCATACCAGATGGGTAGGACAATAGCGAAAGGGGTCAGGGATCGAATACTCAGCACAAGCTTTAAGTTTAATCCGATTTTGATTTAATCAGGGGTAAATGGGAATATTAGTAATTCTCTAAAATAGCGCATTACTGATAACGATTATATAAAAAAAAAAAAATTATATAAGCAACCTTAAGTAAGCATCTACTACTATACATTATTTCATGCAATTTAGTAAAAAAAGTTTTTCTTCTCTGAAACTATAATTTTGCATTTCTTTACATACAAAGTGGAATTATTCTTTAGGTCTTACTGTCAATTTGCTTGGAGTAATTAATTAATGTAATATCGCGGTTTGTTTATAATTTTATAAGCCCACGAGTTCATATACTATATTTAAACCAACTAAGATATAAAAAATGTTGATCTATATTGAGCGGTCAGGGCTACAGCGATTTCTTTTTGTAAAGGTTTCCGACCTTTTTGTCTAAAAAATATTTTTAAGGTCTTTCATTGTTCCAATCTGCTTTGTGTCCGTCTTTCTTGCTCTCGCTGTTCGAATTTTGATTTATCGAATTGGATTTTCAAGTGTGATATTTACTTGAAAGATTATAGCGATAAAGCACCGACTTGCACAAATTACTTGTTAGTAAGGAGGTATCTATCTATTAATATTTGGACTAAATTTAATGAAATAGTTCGTGTTTGAGTTCTAAACCCTTCAGGATCACCTGAACACTAGACTTTATGCAAGCCTGGGTAGGTACCATAGACTCATCAGATATACTACCGTCGAACAGCAGTACTCAATATTGTTGTGTTCCCTTTTGAAGGGCTTTGAGTGAGCTAGTATAACAACTGGCACAAAAGACATCTTTGTTTCCAAGGTGGTGCAGGCGATGTAAGGAATGGTTAATATTTCTTACAACGTCGTTGTCTATGGGCGGTAGGGACCATTTTCCATCAGGTTGCCCATTGGCCCATCTGCCTACCTATAACATAAAAAGAACGATTTAAACTGGCACTGTGATCGAGTACAAAATATATTTTTAATAAATCAAAATTAAGTCGAGGCGAGCAGCTAGTTTTCATATGTTTGATTTCAGCTGTTACCCGTCCGCTTCGTTGGACGTTTTAAAATTTATTTAAAATTAGTTATTTATAATAATTATTATTATCTATTATTATAAATGGAAGCCATGCTTTTTTATTTTGAATATATTTTATGAAAATAAAAGATAATAAAATAATAATTAATAGTGAAAATAATAAAATCAATAACAGAAACACCAAATTAAAAAAGAAATTGAATTTTCGCGACAAACTTAATCGACCTCTGACTCCGCCTCAACTGTCAAACGTTCAAAAAAAAATCGCTCAAAAAATTCAGTGTACACACAGACTCTACATATTTATATAGTAGTATAGAAGTATACATATAGATATAGATATAGATGTATAGTCTATCATTTGCGCAATCACATGTTCTTACTGTATACCATTTTTTATAAAGATCCGTTCAACCGTTCAGTTATAGCGGGACAGACAGAGAGACAAACAGGCCAAAATTTCAAAAATGCTAAAACTGATGTCAGTGTCATAAAAGTAGTCATAAAACAAATATTTATGACGAAATTCCAAAAAAAAATTGAGTTTCAGACAGACAGACTCTACATATTTATATGGTAGCATAGATTTATCTATACATGACTGCTATATCTTTATCAAATTATTTTAGCCTAATAACCTTAATCCCAAACTCAATCTTAATCATTCTAACCGCATAATCAAACCATTTTGGCCCTAAATTACGTTCTGTATGTATTATAAAGCACACAATTTATAATTTAAATAAATAATTCATGAATAGGTCTTGATTCCAAACATACATACATATACCCTATTCCAATAGAAGTAGGAAAAAAGATAAAAATAACCTTAGTGCACAATATATGTAGCTAAGTTATTAGCAAATCGCATGAAATACATAAATATAAGATTTGTTTATCTTTATTCCTACTTCGATTGGAATAGGCTGTATAGCCTACTATGACTGTCGTCTCATATTCTTTTTTTTAAAAACCTATTTATGTTAACACATTGGCATTACAGCCGATTAAACTATTTATTGACAATTTAATACACAATTATATGATAAAAAAAACAATACAATTATATAATAAAAAAAGTTCGTATGTAAGTTTTAATTCTTTAGTGTAATTAAAATTAGTTTTATATTAATTGCATGCAAATTATTAATTGATCATTTTTTTCTTTTTAGCCATACAATAACACTAGCAAATTTTAATAAAGGTGAGTTGTCTATTTGGAACAACTTAACACTTATTTGGCCGTCTAGCGAGCAACTTCACCGTGTAGTTTTATGTCATCATGCGCGCGCATCACAAAACTTGACTCACATGTTTTTCATAACGCACCAAAACAAGTATAAATTCATTAGATCCGGTTAAATATAAGCAGAATAAATGCTAATACTTTTATCTCGGACATGTATTAAAGCAACGCTAAGTATAGTTTTGAGTTAAAGCGGGCGATTTATTTGAGGCGCTTTTCCCCACCGTCCGCAAGCCGCAATCACCATAATAATTTGCGTTTCGCTAGATAAATTAGTGAAATAAATGAGAGAAATTTCGCCTTTTTGCTCCTTCGAATGGAGTTCATTATGCGGTTGTTTTTTATTCTTTTTAACTCAACAAAACTGTAGTTAAGAAAATCGAGATCGTACTTCTGTAGTTGTGTTATTTACATTTTTCTTTAATTATCAACGTGAGCATGGATAGCTAATTGGTCGATGATTTCGGGTTCAAACCCAGATAAGCACTACTGACTTTTCATGTATATGTTCTGTCGCACCTTCTCGAGGCAAACTGTATGAGTCCCGCAACCCCACTCCGAGCATTCTTCTCAAAAGAAGGCCTAAGTCAAGCTGTGTGTCAATTAAAGGTCTAAAAAATTAATGGTAATGGTAAAATGCTACTTTTATATATCAACGTTAAATTTTACGATAACAGATTCAAACTATTAAGAACTTGTCCTGTATACTTAAGGAGTAGTTTCACGTTTAGGGTAGTCCTGCCTTAGCTATTAGTTTACCTGTTTCACTTTGATTGTTGTTCGACTTTGGGCTTTATTAAAGAAGTTGTTTCAATGACAATGCCTTTTATATTTTGACTTTGACATCACCGAAGGTGTTGCGATTTGAAGATAATTTAATTGCACTTATTTAAAGGAATACGTACCTCAAAAAGAGAAAAGGGAGTAGGATTACTTTTCCTCAGGAACGCGTGTAACCATCAAGTTGAAGAAATAAAACTAGTAACTACCGTTTATGTGACATGTTTTGATACTTGTTGTGTATTATTATTATATTTGATACGCATACATGGGTTAACAGGACAAATTTGTGCAAGTCGAGCATACTCTTACTTACTTTTACTTTTTTTACATACTTCGTCAGTTATTACCATAATAAAACAAATGAAACCGAAATATACAATAATAATAACATTTAAGAAAGTAATATTTTATTAAGTATTAAAAGGATAATATTTTATTTTTGAAATAAAATTTCTGGACTGAAAAGTTATCCAAACGCAACGTTATACAATCATTGTATATTTAGATATTTGTAGAATTAAACTTTCTAATCCTCACAAACTGCAAACCCGTATAAACTGCAACATTAGCACTCGGACAAAAGGTCTAAACAATTTCACAACATCAGGATCCACAATCGCAAACGAAAACTTCCGTTTGCGAATAGTTTAGTAATTGTTTTACAAAATCTGGCGGTTTGTGCTTTCGGCAATAATTAAATCGGCTCGGCGGCGTTGATCCAAACCTCGTTACCTACTGACACTCCATTATTCCGCCGAATTCATAGCGGGCGTTAAGTCAAAAGAGAAAGCGATTTATGAAAATGTAGGTGTTAAAATTATTCAATTTTATGAAGGAAGTTTACCTCTATTTTTCAATGGTCGAGCCCACAGTACTGTACTGTAATGACTTACAGTGCCGAAACGTGATAGCGTGCGTATCGTCTCGTATCATTGCGTAGAATTAGCTCGCTGAAGTGAAAGTGGGCTGGTCATGTCTCCAAGTGCCTTGATTCCCGATGGAGCCGACACATGCTAGAGTGTAGACCACGCTTAGGCAAACTTAGTGTGGGACACCTGTTTCAAGGTGGATGGACGATTTAAAAAAGATGGCAAGTATGGGATGGTATGGGCTGCCTGAGATCGGAATGGTTGGTGTTCTGTCGGGGAGGCTTTCGTCCAGAATGGCTAAAGGCTTACGTTACGCTTACGTTACGCTTTTTTCTTACGTCACCATTTATGCCAGTTCACTCTACTGTAAAAGAGTAAAAGACCTTCGTTCCAAAGCAGCTCGATGTAAAACAGTAAGTCGGTATTTACGACATCACTTTTTAAGTTCAGTGACAAAATCAATATAGTTTGATTATTATTTTGGAATACGGAACACTTTCTGCGCGAATAATTGTGTATAAATATAAACAAACTCGAAACTAACCCCAGAACACATCAGCGTATCACCGTATGTTGTATAAGTTAACGAATGAGATGCGAAGTGAGGCCTAACACACAGAATTTTTAAAATTTATTTGATGGTAGGGCGAAACAGCAGTACTTAGTGATCAACTGACTCAATGTGATCACTGAATGAGCCAGTGTAACATCTTAGTTGTTAAGGCTGATGGCATATTGGTGATATGAGAAATGATTAATATTTCTTACAGTACCAATCTCTATGGACTGTGGTGACCACTTACCATCAGGTAACCTATTTGCCAGTGGACGTAAAAAAAAATACAGATTTTTCTTTAGTACGCACAAAAATTTATATACATTTTTTATGGCATAGGTGGCTAACGAGCAGAACGGTCACTTGATGGAATGTGTGACTACCACTACCCATGGACATCTGTAACATCGAGCGGCTTGTAATTGACACTGAAACTTACGTAACTTGTTTTTTTTGTTCTTAGGAAAAGGGGACCTAACAGCACTGCTCCTATACGAATGGAATGCAGGCGGCTAGGCCTGCATAGCCAATATTGATAATCCAGGAATTACATGGTTATATACAAGCACATTTAAGACACTTATAATTTATTTAAAGTTTATTTCACTTTCAACTTACACCATCCTCCATAAGAGTGCTCCCTTTATAATAGAATTGGACGAGGTGTCGTAATTCATCTGGATCCGCGACTAGTATAAAGCTATAATAAAAAATATACGTACTATGATAATAATGTTACTTTCAAGTTAAGTTTACTGCTTCGTTGGTTTCGTGTCTTGCTTAAATGGGTACATAATCTGTGGTTCTCGGTAGAAATCCTGGTTTTGATGTATAAAAACTTATTAAGTTTTAGTCAACACTTTCTCAGTAGCAAATTTGAACGTTTGCAGCATTAACGCACCGGTACCCGTAAAGCCGTGTACGCACCTACAAACAAAATAGTTGCATTATATTATATTTATATGTAATGACTTTATTTGCACGTATGTACGATTAACGAACACCGAAAACTGTGTTCGTCAAACGTGTTCGTGATGATGTTATAAATATCTTATATATTAACTGTGTTACATGGTAAAAATATTCATACAGAAATAGCTGTTCGAGCTTTAACTATTTTACTGAAATCCACTTCTAATGATGGAACAATGGCTACCAAGACAGAGAGCACATGAGAACAGTTAGACGCGAACTTGAGTCGTGTTCGCTTCAGTAAATTGCATCCATACGAATGAACCAGATATATGTATGTGTTTGATGTTCATAGATTTGGACCTTCAGTACGATTCTGTCAGAATTCACTACACATTTCACTCGTGAAATGTTGACAATCAACTTACAGTGTTACGCCATTTTGATACGTGTTTCCTTATTATTATTATAGTCTATATCGCATATCACATTCTGACATTTAACGCTACGCTATCATATCAGATTACGGTCTCAACGAGAGTAAGATAAAATGGTTATTGTCCTGTATTTGCACCAAAATTGTGCACAATATTAATATATGCTTTGCAAATTGACTTTTCTTTCTAGAGAACGACGAGTTTGGTCGAAATAGCCAATAAGAACGCCAATGCTATTATAAGTAGCTACGAATGCATAGCATGCGAATTGTTCACGGTAACAAATTTTAAATAATGATTATATATTCAAGGTTGCTAAACGTGCTTTAGTCCCATTTTATAAACGGTCATCAGAATATTATACAACACTGATGTCCTGGATAAATTTTAGATAAGAGGCGTCTTGGGAGCGATTCTGTTACAAATTTTTCGTATTATCCGTCGTATCGACGTCACACTGCGCGGCTATAGGGATCGAAGATAAAATTAAAAAGCGATGTCCAATCTCTTAGTAATCACTTTTCATTTACACATTTAATAGTTTCGATAAAATTTATCGTAAATCCACATAATATCGAATTATAATCTATGTTGAATTTTAGTATAACTATGAACCATTCATAGTTTTAGAATGCTTTATATCATTTGATAATGAAAAAGTTCAAATCGAAGAGAAAGATTGTAATGAAATAAAATAAGCTACGGGAGCCACTATACTGCATGATAAAGTATCCGTGAAATGAGTTTACAAAAATGCAGACAGATGAGATTAACGTATTTGGGCTTTTCATCGGATGTACGAAACCCTAAAAATATTAAGTAGCGGTTGTATTCATTTCGGTTTCCCACAAAATCCACATACCGTAAAATTGACAAGATAGTGTAACGATAATTCAACAATATAATTATACAATATTAATAAATCAAATTGGAATTCTATTTTCAAATTAATTATCTCGGTGTTTATCATCCAAGCACGTGGGTAATTATTATAATACGTCACACACACACACAACGCTCCAATGCTGGATGAGAGGATATCCTGTAAAACGAGTCCGGAAACACACACATTACATATCCCAAACAAAACTGCCGACGGCAACGTTATTAATGCGAGTTTTCGACATGGTTATTTGCCTTATAACTATGAAAATTACTGATATGTAACCTAGAGTACTAACTTCTAAGAGATAAAATGTGGTAACTAAGACATGAAATGATATATTAGGGGTGATCTATAAGAAATATAGTTTATAAAATAATGTAAATTGACTCAATACATCAGGACAAGAAGTTCTTAGGCGCTGTAGTGTGCTCGAGCGATCCTATGACACCCCCCGAAAAGACGCAGTGGGTACCGCTGGTTTTTTAGTGGTTATTCCGGTGCCACTTTCGGATGCTCATCCGGTGCATTCCCATTTCCACCAAACGCTTAAATGAGTTTTTCCTACGAAAAGACAAGAAAAAGCTTAAAACGTGAGCACTGCTTTCATGGAGCTGCTCTGTAGGAAAAAATCGAAACTCAAAAAAGGACCGCGATTGTGAAGAGTCAGCGTCGGGCGACATTTATAATAAACAATTTTAAAAAATGCATTGGCGATAAGGAATAGTTAAAATTTCTGACGACGCCAATGTCTACTTAGAGTTTAACCAGAACTAGAACCACATTGATAGTCGGTACATTTGTCCGTCCGCCTATTTATATTATAAAGTTATTATAATTATATATTATTATAATAATAATTAAGGTCAAGGCAAAAATGCGATTCATCTTTTGATGCTGAAAGAAACAGTAAAATAATTTCCTTTTTACGATGTTAAATAAAATATGTATTTCTCAAAAAGTTCTAAAACAGAAATCGAAGTGAATATAGAACTAATATTTTTCTTACAAAGTTTGTGTAAGCCATTCGAGTACGCCCCGACGGATTGCCCTCCGCGCTGTTTGTCTAAGAAACTGATCGACGACCTTGAAGCGAGGGTTGTGAATGATTACATAAAATATAACAATTATTACAACTACAATAACTTATAGTTGTAATAATTGATTCAATGTAGAGGTTAACGAACTTGTGAAAGAACGAACCTTGAAAATGTATTTTTCTCAATAGAGCTTTGGTGAGAAATTTCACAATCTCTTTGAATTACATTTTTCAAACCTCTAAATAAGTTATAATATATTAGTAAAAATAGCTGAGAGCAAATAATTGTCTATTTATTATACTATTTATTTAATGTATTATAAAGGAAGGCACGAATAATTTAAATTTAGAATGGGCATGAACTACCAACATGACTTACTAATAACTTGGTCAGGTCCGTACAAAGCTGTTAAATATTAGTAAATGCTATGTATAATATACCGCAGTGGCTGTCTTCAGAAGTTAATTAAGTCACATAGTGTTTAGTTCGCCTAATTAAAAGCATATAAATGAAATTCATCCAAAAAAAATCCATCAAATACAAATGCAACGATACCACTAATTTCGCTTTGATTTAAAGTTCTACTCTAATAATAAAAAGCCTTTTTTTTTTTTTTGTATTTTTCGACTCTCGAAAGTTCTCGGTATTCAAACCTGGCATATGAAAAACTCTATAGATGGTGGTTCATTGGAATTCATTATCATTTATTAACATTTCGAGATAAAAGGTATACATTGTTTAATATTTATTGAGTGTATAATATTTAAAAAAAAAAAACATCAAGTTTAAGTTACAACAAAAAAAAAACAATGAAGAAAAATAAGATAAAATTGTTATGAAGGTTATTTGGTGGTAAGGCTTTGTGCAAGGCCATCGGAGTTGTTACCACCTACATATTTCTTACAGCGCCAATATCTATCTGGTGATCCAGTTGCTCGTCCGCCAACACATATATGAAGGTCAAATTTATTCCTTTGTATTGTAGTAATCTCTACAATTACTGAACCGATCCTCAAAATCAAACTGCTCTTTAATCAAATAGGCTCATAAAAGCACTTTTGAATCGTCATGTTACGGTATTGAATTTAATGTACAGCAACCACCGGTTTGGTAAGTAGATTCTACCGAGAAGAGCCGACAAGAAAGTAAGTAGTTACTCTTTTCCACTATTTTAATTACAAAGCTACATATATCCTGCCTGGATATCAATAAATACAATGTCCACGCTTTTTTATTTATACATATAATAAAATTGAAGTGTATGTTTGTAATATTAAAATAACCGTTTTTTACTGTTATAAAACGAAAACCGTGTCCCATGAAGGATGTATTGACTTTGCGAAGCCGGAAACTAGGTGTTATAAGTTTTCCTTTCGTCCTCGTGTCTATACAAAGAATGTAGCTGTTTTTTAACATAAATTGTAAAATTTATTATTATAATATTGTTTTGAAAAATAAATTTATTTTCCACAGAGCTAAAATTATATCCCTGACCGCTTCCTAGCTGACGTTGCCAAAACTATAACAGATGCAAGAAAACTTTACACAGTGTAAACAACGTCGTCAGATGACTTACGTAAATATATCTGTAGACAGCAATACACTGAATAAATAAAATACCACGTCCTTAAAATGTATTATGTTTAAAAATTAAAAATTCACCCTTCGTACAACGTTGACGTGGATGAGTAAATAATCGGACGGACGGAATTGACCCCCTGTACGACTCACTCGTTGACACAATGCCAGAAATGTTCACGCAACTATCAACAACAACTGTACAAAGTTTGAATAGAATCGGTACAATGATCGTAAATAATTCAAACAATGAAATCATTTTGACACGTATACGAGTAAATTTAACAGGAATATCTCCTAGGTGGTGCACACGATAACTGTCAACAAACCAGCCCACAGCTCTCATCCCCGTTAGCCTCAAGGCTGAATCCAATATCACAGAATTATTTATGTCCAGTACCCTGATTGAGTTTGCAATTTTGCAATGAAAACCAACGTATCGGCTTTCGACGAGATAACATAAGGTGTTTTAATTCAGTATCCGACTTGCTGTAGATTATATTTTAAATACAAAATGTCACCTGTCCCATAATTCGCGTGTTTTATCGTTGTTTAATCAGGCTTATCCAGTACGAAATGGTAATTATTAAATTGAACTGTATGTATTTAAAATGAAAATTTTATGAGTGAATTGTATCGGAAATAAATATTTGGTATGGATATATGAATTGATATCAAATTTGTCTATTTAAATATCCCAGGTCGGGACAAATACCTACCTCTTTTCCTATTAACATTATAATTTTACACTTTTCAAGTTTGAGCTGCTCGATATCCAAATATCACACCACCAATAATCTGTGGTCAGAACATTCACGATTTCCTAGATATACTAAGAATAAAGGCTATATGTGTAGCACAAAATACAAAACCAATGTTAAACAAAATTAAATATTATAACTACACACTTAACTGACTGATTCGAACTTCAAAATAATTCAGACGGCTACATACGACATTTTGACATTCACTTCAAAGACAAAAGAAGAGGTGTTATCTGTAACGTACATGTCGTACCATCTTGTTCGCAAAGTCACTTGTGCCGTCATAAATATATAACGGATAATATGTCATCGCGTAATCTTAGTTGTTATTAATTCTGAATTACAACAGAAATTATGCGTACATATACTTGTACATATATAGAGATACGGAGAGAGTGAGAGAGAAAGACATGGCGTACTCAGCCCCGTCCGAAGCACAACAAGTGCTCGGGAATTCTAAAAGTATTTTAAATGCTTCCAACTCGCTTGTGTTTGCAGACACAAGAAGGCAGTGCAAAGGCAAAACTGACGAACAAATATAGCGGTCATAATAAATAGATCAATTCGAATGACAGATATCAACTCAATTAACGTAAAAAAATAACGAGACCCGGGACACGGAACGTACGATTACAATAGCAGATATTTAAACGAAAAATTCAATCTTCGAAACAATCTCACAAAAGATTGTCTGATCTCGTTCGAACGTCTAAATTTAATTTTTTCAAAAATTGCTACGGAAATGTTTGAAACACCTGCCGTGTAAATTCAGCTGTTAAAGGGTGAACGGAATTGAATTTAGAGATGGGAATCGAACAGCAAACCTCATTCTGTGTGGAGAATAATAGAGAACCCGGGAGCCTGTTGAGTTATTTTACTCCAATCGTAGACGAAGAGCGTCAGAATGTCTATAGAAATATTTAATCGAATAATTTATATGTACATTTTTCGTTATAACTAAATATCATCTAAAACATACATTATATATATATATATATAGAGTATATTATTAAGAATATTGTACATATATTTTAATCCAGAAGGCTCTTACGAGTATTTCTTTATGGTTATTTACATATACAAGTGTAAAGTGAAAATGAAAAATGAAAAAGAGAGAGATAGATTTTCTGAAAAATATTGGTTGTGATAAAGTAAAGTGTATCTAATGATGAGAGAACGGCATTCTTTATAGAATACTTCATCCCGGAAAGTGAACATAATGGCTTAAACCACTTAAATAAAAAATACACGAACATCCTAAATATGTGTGTTTCTATACAATACATAAAATACACACACTTGGGTAGGTTCAAACTGGATCAAACCAGTTTCCTTGTAGCCACATAAAGGTCACATCGGTATGTAAAACTATTAGTACGACTGAGTTTGAAAATTATTAACTTTGACGCTCCTACACTATAATGTGGGGAAATCCAGTAGAGAGGCTCCGGTCGAGAGCTATCCTACATCTAGAATATTGACCCGTACCTGCAAACGAGTACGAGCGTTTAATACCAACTACAATCACCAACATAAATGTATAATAATACATAATATTAAATATACAATCAAAATATTTTTCTATACGCGTCCAGTTCTTACGTTTTATGTCGCAATGTTTGAAAACGAAAGAAAAATGTACACAAATATTGTTGTATTTCGTATTTATTGTGTGCCTCTACCGTGCATCAAATATTAAGTGACGTCATGCGTTTTTATTTTAAGCAGACATTTTGTTTGAATATATATTAGTAGTAATTTGACTAGATTGAGAATAATATTACAATTTTCTTGATTATAGATAAGATCAATCGATGTATTATAATAGTATACTAGAACATTTGTATTAACATTTAATATATAGATCTGTTCAATCACGAAGGCGCGCGCCTCCACGTTAAGTTTATTTATTAGAGTGATGCGCGTATACAAGATTTCTTAGTGTGCAATTACTAATGTAAAAATAACGACAATAAAAGAAATACAAATAATGTTATATTTATTTTGTAAAACACATCGGTAATTTGAAGTGGAGGTACGCGCCATTGTAGTGAAAATATCTAAATTTGGGAATTATTTATTTTGCCGCCTATTTGCCTAACTCTGAACAGCATATTGACCAATGTTGAAATATCTTTGTAAGTTCATTTTAATTAAAATTCTTCGGATGGATATATTTTTTTTACGATCAAGAAAATCGTTTATTAATTCGATATTTAGTGATTTAAATATTAAATTTATAATTATATTTTTTATTTATTAAATATTATTATATATTGCAATAGATATTTAACATAACTCATAATATATTAATTAAATCGTAAATATTCATCGAATAGTATACGAAGTTTTTAATAATTTTAAACACTTTTGTTCAGACTTGTACTGATACTACATATAGCTTTTTGAATGTATGTGTGGTCGAACTTTCTATGCACATATGTATACATAAAACGCGGAACAGATTTATTCGTTTGTTAAACATTTTGTGATTAAAAATGGACCGAGTATATTTATATTTCGAAAAACAACTTTCTGAATAACGAAATAAAACAATACTAGTGTAACAAGTTGTTTGAAAGACATAGTTATTCGGTATAAAATGCTGAACTCTATACAATATATAATGTAGTACAAATTTTTAATTGAAGATATATTTTCCTTGAGCGCTTCTAAATCAGGATAAATATAGTGTTCAGTTTCGAAATTTAAATTCTAGTACCATTAACCGTCAAAAAATCAGAAGAAAGAAAAAATTTGGAGTTGGAACTTTAAGTGAAGCTGTCGGTACCCCTCGTCAGTTCCTGCAAATATGATTCAATTCTATAGTAAGTATTAATATAAAGAATCAGCCCTTACATGTTTCAGTGTAACATGTCTAAGCAAAATTGTCCTTTTCTTCTGTTTAAGAAGGGGATTTTCCGCGCTATTCATGCACGTATGGTAGAATTATGTCCGTTACTTGCAGATCTTCTTTTTTTCAAAAATAGTTAGACGGTTATATATGCCGTCTGATGATAAGTTCTCGTAGTCCATAAATGTTGGCGCTGTAAGAAATATTCACAATTCCTTGCATCATCAATGCGTTACCAACCTTGGGAGCTAATATGTCATGTCTGTATTAACACTGACTCATTCATCCTTTAAACTGGAACACAACAATACATAATCAGCCTGTAAATTTCCCACTGCTGGGCTAAGGCCTCCTCTCCCGTTGAGGAGAAGGTATGGAGCATATTCCACCACGCTGCTCCAATGCGGGTACATAACAATAACTAGGTATCTTTAGTTAGCGACAGAATATTTGATGAGTGGGTTGTACTGATGGACTATCTCAATTCAATATCAAAGAAAGTAAAAAGTAACAATCCTTATTTACTGATGACCGTCCAGCCCATTTACCAGTCCGCCTACGTATAATATTATCATAATGAAAATAATTATGAGCCGAGATGACCCTGTGGTTAGAAAGCATGCATCTTAACCGATGATTGTGGATCTAAGCCCTGATAAGCACCACTGATTTAGCGTGCTTAATTTATATGACATATTCATAATTCATCTCGTGCTCAGCGGTGAAGGAAAACCATGAGGAAACATGTGTCTAATTTCGACGTAATTCTGCCATATGTGTATCCACTAAACCGCATTGGAGCAGCGTGGTGAATTATGAGCTCCAAACCCTCTACTCAAAAGGAAGAGGAAGCCTAAGCCCAGCAGTGGATAGTAGCAGGGTGTTACTTTTAAAATAACTTATAATCTCGCGAAATTTATTATTTAAAATTTTACTGTGTTATATACATTTGCACATTCTCAGTTAAAACACACTGTAATCTACATATATTGCACTATCGTCTTCTGAATTTAAATTATTCGCTCCCAATCGATCTAACGATTTCCAATATGAATACCTCGCCGTTGCTCGGTGAGCTGCTCTGTTCAAATTCGTCTTCCAGCTCCATCAAATGCTTCCATAATTAATGTTTTACATTTGTTATTATGACAAAGTTTATAGGCAAAGGTGTTATTCTATTCTGACATAAAAAGAAAATGATCGAAGATTATAGGTTGTCAGCGTTAGTAGTAATTTTGTATTGTTATGTTTTTTTTTCATTTCATAAGGCAAAAGAGCAAAATTACCATCATCTACAAGGTAACTGATATAAATGGTACCTCGTTCATAGCATTTTGATACGATTACTTGTTTTTTTTTTTTAATTTAACCAATGACTTTACTGATTTGAGGCTTGCAATGTTATTTTCATATACTTACGTTCAACTTAAGTTTAAAGTGGTTTCATCAAAACGATTCAGTCAACATCTTGCCGAGCCTTGAAATGTTGCACGATTTCTTCCATCGTCGTTGTAAAGTCGTTAAGTTTTTATATGAAAATATATTCAGTTTCATTAAAATAAGGTAATAATTTTTTTTTATAAATTGTTAAAGGAGGTTTTATTACTTTTAAGTTGTAATTTATTATAAACGTCACTTGTCAATTCAACTTATATGTCAACCAAATTGCACAGTTATAATACATATACGTTTATAAAGTAAAATGAGGTACGGTCGATAGTTAATAATACATCCCTCCATAATGGTCAATGCGGCAGATTCCCAGCCACCCACAGCCACGGCGCATACCGCGGTGACCAGCATGCGACCGCGGCATGTCTCTATATTAATCCCAAAACGACAGCAAATTATATTAACATTAAACTGTATTGTATAAATAACCTAACATCACTAAATTCTGTTTTTTTTTTTCATAACCTACTTTGCGTAGGAGTAATTTTGCGTAATATGTAATCTGATCATCAAAGTTTCTTTAAGAAACGGATTTGAAGAAATTAAAATATTTTCGAGTAGTCGCTTCCCAATATATTCTTAATAATGATGTACTACTAGTTCTAGGAACATTAATACTAGGAACAAGCATAAAAAGTAGCCTTCCTTGGAGATCAAGCTTTTTTCAAACCAAATTTAGTCAAATTCCGCTCAGCAACTTCGCTGTGAAAGAGCCACAGATAGACAGACAGAGTTACTTTTATATTTATAATGTTAGTATAGATTGCATTGTAAATACAATTGTTGAACGAAAGTACCACTGAGTTTCTTTCACCGGTTCTTCTTAGGTCTGATTTGTGTCTTTCCCAACCGCTGTTTTTTTTTTTCGAAAGTATAATTTTGCAAAGACTTATACTCTATTCCAACTATAAGAGGAGAAAAGCCAAATAAACAATATTTGACAGCAAATTGACGTGATACCATTGTTCGAGAGTTTCATCAATATATGATATTCACTATGGATTTGCAAAAAATGGCGTTTTGAACGTCGACAAACCTGCTATCGGAAGGAAAATTAATGTGGATAGGAGTAGTTAAGGGTAATAGTGTTGTTTTATAAATAAAGATATATTACTCATAAACTCTTAGTAATGCAAAATACAGCTGAGTCACATGATCGCATGAAATACGTAGATCTAAGGTTTGTTTATCTTTATTCCTACTTCGATTGGAACACATACATTAACACCGCGTAACCTTTAAAAATATTTGAAACGGAACAAATTATTATAATTAAATAATAATAATAACATAAGATGATTTGATAATTTATAAATTAAAAATAAAATGCATCTCTGAACTGTCATATTTCCTTTGCGAATAAAGGAAGAAAGAAAATCTCTCTATATTTTGTTTGTCTTTTTCTTCTTTAGAACCGCTTTATTAAAACGTTTAATCCTATACTATAAAATAAATTAATTTGAATTCGAAATTCAAATATTGATAATTTACAGGAACTATTAACACAATTCGTCGAATAATAAATCTTATCAAATAAAAATAATAAATTATAATGAAATATATCGTGATAAACAATAAAGAGGATTTGGCTAAAACTCGTAATCCTTAAAGGCGTTGTAGATTATTTATTTCTGTAATTATGATGCTTAAAACAAATACCTAATTAACAGGAAATATTATTTATAAGCTACTGAATTTGGGTAGGATGACCCGCCCTTTCGAAATCCTTGAAGGATTCCTTTGTCAAGAAGTGGGTGTCTTCCGGCTATGATGAAGACTATTATTATTATTTAAGGCTGATAAACAGACACACAAAATCTAGCAATACATCTTGTTTCTTAAATACTGATCATAACCATGTTAACAAACTAGCGATAGCATGCGGTTATACCCGCGTTAAAATTTTGTAAGAATTTATTATAAAGCCTAATAATATCACCGGAAGCAATACTGATATTTTTTTTATTACAAATGAATATAGGGTAACACTGAGGTATGATTTTTCAATCTCCAGCTAACTAATGAATACATTTGATATTTTGACGGAATTATTATTTCAATATAAGTTAATTGACGTAAAGTAATTGTACAGAAATCAAATAAAGGCATATTCAAATATGAATTATATAATTGTAAATATGTACATGCGGGAGGTAGTATAAAATAAAAATAATGAGTATATGTTATTTGATACGCCAAAAATGGACTAGCACGAAAACAATTATACAAAATATATTGAGCAAACAATAGTATTTTTTGTATTCATTTAAAATACGCAAGTAGATTGGTAAATGATCACCACCGCTCATAGACAGCAGTGTAAGAAATATTAACCATTCCTTATAGCCTTAGGAACAACCCCTCTTGTGCCTGTAGTTGCACTGGATCATTCACGCTTCAAGCCGAAACACAGCAATACCTACCGAGTAGGTGTTCGTGTAGGTACTTGCACAAAAGCCTTACTACCCAGTTTATAAAAAACAAGTTAAATTAATGAATGCTGCATTATTTTAAAAGTCGACACTCAGCTTACATTAGGTTTTATTTGATTAACTTATTATTCATGCAGGGTATTAATTCTAAAGAGTGACCTTCAACATTATAGCCGAATGATTAACATTTTTAATGAGCATCACCTCAATATATGTCTTTAATATAATGGAAATGCAATATCAATAACAATAAATTAATTACTATACTATACTATAAATAATATACTTTGTTGTGTGTTTGTGTGTGCGTCGATGTTTGTGGTTGCGTGTGTAATTGTTTTTACAATTATTTTTACTATTTTTTTTAAACCTGGTTTGAGCATGTTGTGTTTTTTTTTTTGGATTTATTCTAGATTTGTATTCTGACACTTTTCAGAAAGTTTTTTTTTTTTAAAAAGCACAAGTTTTGTCGTGAAATATATCTTTCACACGTTTAATACCGTTTTAACAATCATATATTTTATCAGATTCATAGTATACATAATATTCATACAATATAATATTAACTCGCGATTTTGAATAAATCCCTAAAAACACAAACAATGAAATACTTACTACAAAACTATATGTTACAAATAGTTAAATAATTATTTATTTACAAACATTATTCGCACCAATCAGCGCTCACCACATAATTACTGAAATTATAAACCTTATTATACCAACCAAGCAAATCGATCATACGTTAATCCTAAGAATATTATCTTAAATAGGAATTAACAGCAATCAATGTTATCTAGGCATATAACTCACCCCTGATAACGTAAAGTATAAAAACTACAATATTTTGTTTCAACAGTACAGTTGTTGGAAAACTAAACCAAAAGGTACATAAGTCTACAAAAATATAATTTTAATAATTGTTTTAGTAAAAAATCAACAAGTTTGTTGTTGTTGTTGTTTAGTATTTTAATAATTGTTTATGTGTATTAAATTATTTTATTCCAGCTAAATATGAAATTCTTACTCATCTCTGCTGCTCTCGTGGCTGTGGCCTTCGCCAGCCCAGTCTTCGTCGAGCCAGGACTAACTGGTCCATCTCCCATTGTCAACGACGACTCATACGAAGGCATCTTCGCTGATCCCGCTATCATCGAACAGGATTCAATCAGCGTTGGCCCTGAATTTGTTGACGATGCAGTGAACGCCCCTGTCTCCCCTATTGTTCAAATCATCCTGAACATCAACTCCCAAACTCATGTTATCGACGTGCCCGTAAACCCAGTGGAGGAAATCCCCCCCACCCCAGTGATCGTTGTCGAGGAAGCTGAAGAATCTGATGTTGTTCCCGAGCCCGTCCTCATCGGCAACCCACAACTCCCCGTCGTCCCCGCCCCCGTACAAATCGGAACCCCTGAACTCCCCGTCGTTCCCTCCCCCGTCATCATCATGCCCGATGAACTCAACTAAATTTGTAAAGTAAGATTCAGTTGTTTGTGGACGCTGGTGCTGTAAATAAATGTCAAATACGTTTTGTAATTGTATTTATTAAATTATTTTATAAAAATATAATCTTTTTCATTAATCCTTTTTATATTACAAAAATAATTAATATTTTTCTTATCATAAATACCGATAAACTTGATAAAATGTAACATAGATTTCGATTAACACGGAATTGAGATACACATATATCTCATTTCAGTCATTATTTGTAAAATATTCTATATATTGCAACATTACTTTAAAATCAAAAGTCAATCCAGATAAATTGTTAAGGCGTAAACAACACATACATGCAAATAATACCATTTGAATAACATTTATTTTTTTTATTTTGTGAGACATTCGGTTTGAAATAGTTGAGTATTAACGTCTAATTTCGTGTAATTGAAAAAAAAATAAACAGACTTCGATAGTACCATAACAGACGTTCGGGTGAATAGCACCCAAACTCGCTCAGACACACTCCATTGGTTGTCTAACTAAAATGTTTTTAACTTAAAATGTTATGTTTCACTTAATTTAACAACTTACTCTTATTAAGAATATATTATAATTAAATAGGAAATAAGGAATTTTACAACAATCTTCTGGCACCGACTTCAAACAGTTTTATAGTTTAAATCAGTTAAATAAAAAATAAAAACTAATTGTATGTATTATTTACTACTCATCTTGGTGCATTTTACGGATTAACTTTACTACTAAAGTGAATTTAATTTTTGTGACAAGTGTAAGTTGTCTGCTCTTAGTAGAGTGGTAACATATAAAAGCATTTCAATTTGTAATTTAGATAGAGATAATTAAATCTCTTAGATATTAATCGTAATAATCTGTCGTTACTTACTATGCTAAGACATGCTAATGAAGATCACACATGTATGATTCTTATATATTTATTAAAAAATTGTAATAACATTGAAAATACAGGCCTACATATAACATATATTATAATATGTATAATAAAGTAAAATTTATAAAACAAGAAACTATTGTTGGAGATACTAAAATATGAATGTATTATAATTTCAACGCCAATTTAGAGACACTATTTCGAAATATCCTATGCAGAATTTTTATTTACTTCTTACTTCTAATATATCACGTCAAAAACGTAATATATAAGTGTTTATATTGTTATCGGCTTAAAATTTACTTTCGTTAATTTTACGTAAGTATCTCCAATCCAGGCAATCCTAAGACCCTGCTTTAAAATCTCTGTCTGCCCCTACGGACCCCCCTGTTCCGGACTTTTGTCAGATTTAGGCTTGTGTAATCAATAACATTTGTAGAGCCGAGATGTCCCAGTAACCGAAAGACATGATTCTTAACCGAAGATTGCGGATTAAAACTGAGTCAACACCACTTAATTTTCATGCGCTTCGTTTGTCTTTTCGATTTATCTGGTGGCCATCGGTGCAGAAAAACATTTAAGCGGGTGTTGAAAAAGACTCTAAACATTTTTGAACATCCTATAAAAGAACAAAGTTCCTATAAGTTCACTTTAGTATCAATCGTCATGGACGTCTATAATGTCATGAAGTTTATAATTTGCTTAGTACATAGGTACTCGGAATAAAATACGAATTACATACAATATAAAGAAACTAATTCTCATCGATATTCCAAAGGTATTTACGCTCTATATTCGGAGACACTCACACTATCTTTATCGAATATCTAACAGACACATTAATCAATCAAAATTATCAAAAAAATTGCTTCGAAGACTCATCGAAAATCTGCTTACCTCTGATAAAACTTTTTCGAATTCGTATATGTTTAGTAATTATCTAATCATACTGTTTTTTAGAATAACGAAAGGGAAAATAGAACAATAATATTAATGAAACTCGTCTCTGTTTGGCTCAATCGGCTATAGTGAGCTGTAAAAAGACGTGCCGAATGTCATAATCATCATGGCGTATTTATAGGAGTAAGGTGCTGCGTGGCTGTGGTGAAATTGTCGGTAATTGTGTTCAAAGATGGTCATTATATCGTTGGCAACGAGGGACGTCAAATAGCGCCGTCAGTTCGCCGCAATAGGAATAATACTAGGCGGTGTAGCCAGACATCGATGCCTTGATTATTATTGGTATATGGACCTAGCGCATAGCAGCTTGTTGGTATAGACCATACATATATACCACAGCTGATGCATGGTAAAATATACACACATTGAAATAGTTTAGCAGCTTAAAAAAAAACGAATATTAGTCCCTCCAATTAAGCTTAAAGTTTGTGTTAGAAGCGTGGATGACAATAGCCCAAGGGGTTCGGATCGAATCTACGACTTTTTACATCGCTATGCGTTCCTTAAACCATTGCGCTATTGATACTAAAACTTCAACATAAAGTTTACCTGTACGTAATATATATTACTATTAGACTTGGCAGTATGGTGCTATCATATGAATGTTCTCTATAAAATATAACACGATACCGCTAATTTTCAGGGATAGATGTACAAATAAAGATCATAAACGTTTGATCTAATAAAGCACAATACTTAACAGTTTTATCTTTATGGTTAAGGTATTACCAAAGAAACTGCTGGTAATCTATTATAAATTAAGTTTTTCTTCAAAACTTAATCGATTTTATAATCTCGACCGCAGTGATCAAACTCCTTTGTGTCTTCTCGTTCAACGTGATATTGGCGATCATCTGTTAGCACAACTAAAAGCTATTATTCTAAGAAATTAATTGAATTTCTCGAAGACCGTCAATGTAACAGACACCGCAATGTATGTACGTACTGCTTCTAGGTTTTAGAAAAATAAAAATTAATAAAAGAAAAATAAATCTTTATATACAAAACTTCGCATCAATGATGTTGACTGTGGAGGACTTTCTACCTGAAGCCAATGCTGATTGTAGAATCATGTAATACTCGAATAATGTATTGTTATCAGAATTAAACTGACACGTAATACCTTAACTCCTTCATTTAAGAGGAATTGTTTCTAATTCTAAACATAATCCCTTTAGCAATCAAAAGTGTACATCTTACACTAGAATTTAATTAAAAATTTACGACGACTTACATAGTTACTACTTTCAGCGATACAACTGTACTTATATAAAGCTAATAGCAGGCAAGATAAAAATTTTAAGATTACAAGTATTACTTGTTAGCGGCTTAATCTTTCTCACGTTCGTTAAGTTTACGTAACTGTCTAGTGGTTAGATATTATAAGATATTTCCCTTTCTTGTTGGGAACAAATCCCTACAAACATTATATAGTATTGTTTGCTGATGATATCTCCTTAGTTTTTAAAATTAATAGAAAGCAGGTACAGTACGACGATGTAAACAATGCTATGTCTGATATAGCATACTGGTTTAGCGTAAATATTCTTAGACTAAATAATAAAAAAACAAAAATTGTAAAATTTAGTACACCAAATATGCAAAATATAAAAGCCGATGTACTTTTCGATGGGGAATCGATGGATCCAGTTGAGTCACCTCAATTTCTTGGCCTTAGTGTTGATGCCAAGTTGCAATAGGTCGGTTAACGGATTGGCAAGTAGACTGAGATCTACGGCATTTGCGGTCAAAATAATTATTTACCGATGCTGATACGGCTCACTTAGTACATTTCAGTTACTTTCACAGTATAATATCTTACGGTATTATGCTTTGGGGTAACGCAGCCGCTATCCATACTATATGTATGCTACAGAAAAGGGCTATTCGCGCAATCTATAACCCAGGAGCTAAAGAATCATTGAGGTATCAATTTAAAGAAATCACGATATTAGCTGTTGCTTCTCAATATACATAATTTCTGTAATGCTATGTTTGTGCGGAAAACTATAAATGATTTTATGAGAAAATGTGATACTCATAGCATTGGTAGAGGGACCAAACACAAACTTGTTACTCCTGTTACTCGACTGCATAGAGTCAGTAACTCTTTTGTGGGGCAATGTATACGGTTCTACAACAGGATCCCAGAATGCTTTCAAATAGTTTCTTTTGCCAAATTAAAAAAAAAATGTTAAGGAAGGCTTGTGTGCGAAGTGCTTGTGAGTTTCTTTCGTCGGTTCTTCTCAGGTCAGGGTATTTTCTTTTCCGAACCGGCGTTAGTGTTTAATTTGCCTTTCAATAAGTAAGTGTAATTGAATAAAGGAGTTTGAGTTTGAGGCCAAGAGCCTGCTTTGAAATCTCTGGTGTGGCCCGTAAAAATGAATTAAGTATTTTCGACAAACCAATATAGTTTCAAGCCTGGTCAAAAATTGGCTAGATTCTCGATCTAGGAAAGAGCCTGCTATCTCTCCGATTGTATATAAATGCGAATAAAGATTGCATCAATGTTTGCACACTTTCAACATACTTGCAAATTAATATTTTCTATAATGTTAGCTATTGCTCAAAATTTACCATGACCAATTGACATGTGGCCAAAATTTGCTCATTAGTAGCCTGTAAATTTCCCACTGCTGGGTTAAGGCCTCCTCTCCCTTTGAGAAGGTTTGGAGCATATTCAACTGCGCTGCTCCAATGCGGGTTGGTGGAATACCCATGTGGCAGAATTTCGTTGAAATTAGACACATGCAGGTTTCTTCACGATGTTTTCCTTCACCGCCGAGCTTGCCTGGGTTTGAACCCGAAATCATCGGTTAAGAGGTACGCGTTCTAACCACTGGGCCATCTCGCTCAAATTTGCTCAGAATGTCTTAATTAGTGATCATTTTATTGTAACAGAAAACGCATATAAATGATTTTTTAACGTGACTGAACAACATTTGTATATGTATAATTTTTTAACATTTGAAAAAAATATACAGAATCATTTTATTATGACAAATATGTATTAATTTAATTTTAGCATATCATAATAAAAACGATTATGTGCAATAAATATAACAAGTCAAATTTAAATCCTATGAGATAAATAAGAGATAAAACTATTATAAAAAGAAAATTTACTTTTTGAGGAATTAGTGTTTGTATCACAATTCAGCAGACAAAGGTAACATACCTTAAAGGTGGCAATTATTATTATTTACATTATTTTAAATCCGCTGTCACTTTGTTGCCATTCATTAGTGATAATTATTATCTCTCGAAATATCAAATGGATTTAATGAAATGGTTTGAGTGTTATTTTTGGATTATTTAGTCATTTTTATCAACTGTGTTTAAAATGACAAATGCCAGTACATTTTAAGCATGTCTCTAAACTATACCTCTTAAAGTATCAATGATAAATATAAATTAACATATCTTAATGTAACATTGTTTCTTTATAGAACAAAATGATGAAGGTGTTGTTCGTCGCTGCGTTTCTCAGCGTAGCATTCGCTGGTCCTACATACCGCCGGGAAGAGTTGGCTGCTATAAAACCAACATTTATTTCCGTCGGCCCTGCTATCGTTGACTCTTACGAGCCAATCTCCGTTGGACCTGCCATCGTTAGCCCCGACCAAATTTCTGTCGGTCCTGCTATCGTCGACTCCTACGAGCCAATCTCCGTTGGACCTGCAATCGTTAGCCCCGAACAGATTTCTGTCGGCCCTGCTATCGTTGACTCCTACGAGCCAATCTCCGTTGGACCTGCCATCGTTAGCCCCGACCAAATTTCTGTCGGTCCTGCTATCGTCGACTCCTACGAGCCAATCTCCGTTGGACCTGCAATCGTTAGCCCCGACCAAATTTCTGTCGGTCCTGCTATCGTCGACTCCTATGAGCCAATCTCCGTTGGACCTGCAATCGTTAGCCCCGAACAGATTTCTGTCGGCCCTGCTATCGTTGACTCCTACGAGCCAATCTCCGTTGGACCTGCCATCGTTAGCCCCGACCAAATTTCTGTCGGTCCTGCTATCGTCGACTCCTATGAGCCAATCTCCGTTGGACCTGCCATCGTTAGCCCTGAACAGATTTCTGTCGGCCCTGCTATCGTTGACTCCTACGAGCCAATCTCCGTTGGACCTGCCATCGTTAGCCCCGACCAAATTTCTGTCGGTCCTGCTATCGTCGACTCCTATGAGCCAATCTCCGTTGGACCTGCAATCGTTAGCCCCGAACAGATTTCTGTCGGCCCTGCTATCGTTGACTCCTACGAGCCAATCTCCGTTGGACCTGCAATCGTTAGCCCCGAACAGATTTCTGTCGGCCCAGCTATCGTCGACTCCATTGTAAACTCTGCACCCATTGTTCAGGTAATTGTTAAGGTGAATTAATAGACTGAATAAATAAAATAATTAAATATGAAGTGAAATTTTTGATCTTATGTTTATAGTGATTAATATCACTATGTTATTTATACAATATTCTTGAAATAAATTATCTTTTAATGTAAATAACATGTACTTTTTTTTAAAGCATTAATTTATTTAAAATATCATGATAACATAGTTAAATCTTGTTCGTACACGACAAAGATTTTCTTTAAGAGAAAACTGTTGCAAAAATTTCCTTTTTTCAATTATAACAGTAAGCGTTACATTATTTGAAAATGACACTTAATTTATTACAGATATCATTCAATTCATACGTAATTTAAAATATAATTTATGTTCGGTAATTATAAAACTGTAATAATGCACTGTTATGCAATGCCACGTCACCATTCGAGGAAAAGTATAGGAGCTCGATGTAGATATACAACCTATTAATTTCATTTCTTATATATTAAAATGATACGATTTTAAATATAAAATTTGATATCGTAATCTGATCTCCGATATATTCATTAAGTGAGATTGAGCAAAAAAAAATACTTTGATATATTCATACAAAAGGAAAACCATTTAAACATACCTTTCATTTCCGCCCCACGCACGACTGGCGATTCGTTTGTGATTGTTTTCGTGGAAATAACAACTGTACTGAACACACCAACAGATTCAATTCGTTCACACTGTTAACTCAAAATAGTGATTATTGCCTTTGAACAATGATTGGACCAGCACAATGATATATTCACAAAATATTGTTTTAAATCTAACATCGGAATCTAATTACTCTGTAACTAAAGCTTTCGCTTCAGCAACAGCAGAATAGTAAATAAATAAATATTGGACAACATCACATACATTACTCTGATCCCAATGTAAGTAGCTTAAGGAAAATCAGAACGACGGTACCACAAACACCCAGACCCAAGACAACATAGAAAATTAATGAACTTTTTCTACATCGACTCGGCCGGGAATCGAACACAGGACCTCGGAGTGCCGTACCCATGAAAACCGGTGTGCACACTACTCGACCACGAAGGTCATCATAGTAGTAAATAGGCTACTTGATAGTCAATGTCCACATTCCCATGTACATTAGCACCGTGAAAAATATTAACCATCTATATACGTATATTATCCATCGATAATGAGCAACCAACCTTGGATACTAAAATGTTTTTGTCCTTCGTGACTGCAGTTACATTAGCTCAATCACAATTGGAAACGGAACACAACAATGTTAGTAGTCCAGTCTTGATTTATTTATTTATTGAAAAAGTGACACCATTAACTTATCATTAAGCACTTAAAATTAATATCTTATGTAGGTAACATTCAAAGTGATACGTCTTTCATACTTTTATTGCATCATGGTATTGCTTCTTATTTATACTAATACAATACATAACGAGTGAGTATTACCAATCAAGATCCGCAGAACTGCCCTAACACTAATTAATTTTTACAAGCGTTTAAGAAACCTCAGCTGTTTAAAACATATTCTTACTTCATAATACGATCTTGGGTGTATATTAAATTGATTTGGCATATTAAACATGGGTTTAAAAAAAGTTTGCAAAATAACATATCACTAGGATAAATTTATTTATTATTAATTATTGTAACAAACATTATTTATTGTACTAACTTTTATTATACTATTTAATTGAAATAATAAAATTTTCGTTCTTCGTACAAAACATTGTTGATTTATTAGTTTATCAAGTTTACATTTATGTTTAAAAATTTTACGTTTCAAGCAAAACGATGAAACATACCAAAAAAATATATGTTTCCTGACCAAACTAAATATTTTCGAAAGTTCCACATAGCCGGCAATCCATTAAAACAACAAAAATGTTCAAACTAAAGAATTCACGCAATATTTTAAGCATTGAGCGAGAACACCTAAATGGCGATCGGTGAATTTTTCCAACAATTTATATCCAACAATATTCCGCACGGAATGTTCTTGAAACTAACAATAAAATCTGACATAAAACTATTCTGTTTATTATAGTCGATGTTATGACCCGGTTCCAGGCTGTGAAAATTGTAAAAAGGTGAAATGGGTTCGAATTTATCAATCTGTACAAGATTTTATAGCACCCATGTCCGATACGCATGAGAGCCCATTTTATTCTTAAATTGGTTTTAACCAATTGAAAAATACGTATATTAAAACATATTTTAAAGTAAGTATTTCCACATATTCGTAGCATATTTTTACTCGTTAATTGTTTGGTTTTTCCCAACACAATCAAAGGGCTTTTAGCCGTCAACACGAACGTTATCACGAGCTCTGGTTTTGTCGTGATGATGACAAAAGATCTAATAGGACTAACGCTAATTCCCCGGAAACAGGTGCGGGTGTTTTTGTAGTAGGCCACATGCATTTACGCGTTGGTCACGTGAAATGGAAACTAACAAGGATAGGATTTGCAACAAAAAATGCTTTTCAAATTACATTTGGGCAATATAGAATCTTGTAAAGGCGAAAGTTTTGATGGATGAATGTTTGATACTCAAACACGTCAGGATGGCTTAACGGAACTGAATGAAATTTCGCACAGAGATAGATTGTAGTCTGGAATAGTACTTTTTATATAGGGGGATATCCTTACAAACGAGAAAGGGCGCGGTAGAAAAATAGTCATATCACATATTATTATCTATAATTACATAGTATAAAACAAATTCGCTTACCGCTGTCTGTCCCTGTGTATGCTTTGATCTTTAAAATGACACAACGGATTTTGATGCCATGATTTATTAACAGATAGAGTGATTCGAGAGAAAGGTATATAATTATGTATAATACATGCATAATATAGTTGAGAAACATTGATTATTTTAGATGTTTCTAATGTGACGTCGTTAATAAACACATTTTTTTGCGCTTACATTACAAATGCTGGCCGAGTCCTACAAGATAGATCAAAATAATAGACTACAATATTGTATATGTCTATCTCTTACGGATAACCCACAATAACCAATTTTTATCCTTTACTTTTTACGAGAAATAATGGCCTATTTTCGAAGCGATTTATGCAATACAGCATCAATCATTATCCAACTAAGTACCTTAAAACATTGTGCATTTAAAATAGATCAATGTGTCCCTTTACAGTATGTAATATCAAAGAATATTTTTGAAGATATTACAGATTTAAAACACAGGGACATAGCGGTTTGTATTGTCTAATGATAAAAAGCTATGAACTTTGTTGATATGACAATCTGTAGTATATTTAGTATAAGTATTGCATCCATGCGAAGCCGGGCGGGTCGCTAGTAATTTATAATTGATAAAGGATAGACTTAGATAGAGAGTTATGCTATGAAATTGTATGTAGTTGAGATTGTAGGTTTAGCTGTATTTATAAAAAACAAATAAACAACACTCATATCTACACATTATAGCAGCACAAAATCCTAACAAGTTAAAACGTCATAAATATTCTTAAAAATAATAATAAATACATCTTAATTAAATATAGAACACCAAAATTTCTCCAATTTCCTCGGGATATTGTTCAAAATGGAGGTCTGGATATAACTATCCTCTTTACAATCATATTTAATCCCTATAAACAAGGGCTGGCTTACTAAAGCTATAAGCAGGCGGTAAATACCTCTTAAAATTTGACAGATGCAAAGCAATGAGCCAAGTAATATAAAGTAGAATGAAATAACACGGGATGGAAAGCAGCGCACGCCCGCGCGTTTTTATATAATGATATTTTAGTAATGAATATTTGATGTGTGCTAATACTTAATAAAAATTTGTAAGTGTCATGTAAATTTGATTACTTCAATGTAAAACAAAAACAGATGTGTCATGGGATACCCGGTTAGAACTAAGTCGTTTTCACTATATTATTAACTATTAAATAATAGACAATAATTAAATGACAAGAACTAAAATTCTTATTAAAAATACCGTGTGCAATAAAAGAATAACAAAAAATGGAATAAATAATATTATACACAACCATATATAACAGAAAGAGACAGAGAGAAAGAGAAAGAGAGGTCCCCTAGAGGGGACGCAACGCTTTTTTCTTACATGACGATTACGACAAAAAATCTATCCAAAAACACCACGCATTGCATAAAGACCACTATTTTGCAATATTGGTACATTGCAGTTTGTATAATAGCGACAAATAAAAGAGAAATTTAAAATAGGGGGGGTTTCGCCTGTATTTCAGATCAGATTCGAACATTACATATGTGTGTGAGACGAACAGCACTACAGTTTCGCTTTCGTCTATTTAGAAATAAGTGTGTGTGAAAACGATGTGTATCTGTGAAAAGTAACTTTTTTTATCATATCATAATCTGATCAATATAACTGCTCCGTCCGACATTTTAAAAACAACCGACTCAACTGACGCGAATGTTCAAAATAGCCTTACCTCTATTATATTATAATAGTACTGCCAATCTTAAAAATAAAGTATGTATACACAGTTAGAAATATAATTTCGGGAAATAAAGTGAAATAAAGCGCATCCGTAACAAGTTTAGTATTCTTGAGAGTAATGATACTTTTTATGCCAGAAAAGTTTTGTTCAAATTCGTTAAAATGTTACTACTAGCACAAAGAAGTTAAACTTCAGTAAATACAAAGAAAAAGATAACATTTTTATCGCGCATTTCTGGAAGAAATAAGCGCCCGTATGATAATTCCAAAGAAAATAAGCTCCGGGCAAATGAAACGGCCTTGCGAGGAACGTTTTATGAATTCATAACATCTAGATGAAGTTTTTATTTTGTTCATTATAAGGAAAATTCGATTTCATTATTTCTCTCACGAAAATCATGTCAGGTTGTTCGTTCGATTTACTTTTCCAAATGGATAAAGAGATAAAAAATCGTTTACGTGGAAACGAGAAATAATATAATATTTCATTTACGTAAAAATTAAAACAATGTAAATGATTTTTTTTGTAATAGTAATTTTTTTTACACATTCATAAATGTGTACTTATGTATATTTAGGTAGGTACCGCCCACTCATCAGATATTATACCGCCAACAGCACTACATAGTATTACTGTATTATTGACGAGATTTATTAACGACAGGCATAAGGGACATAGCATCCTAGCTCCCAAGGTTGGTGGCGCTTTGGCGATATAAGGAATGTTTGATATTTCTTACAACGCTAACATCATGGGTGGTGGTGATTAATTACCATCAGGTTGCCATTTGCCCGTCAGCCTACATCAAATTAAAAAAAAAAACCATAGTAGATATGGAAGATTTTTTTTTACAATTCAAAATATTCTTCATTCAAGCTCTTATTAAAAACTTCTAAATTGCGTTAGATTATTAATTAAAGCGATCACCGGAATGTAGATTCTTTCGAAAATGAGGGGCAAGAATCTCAGTAGTTACTGGCCGTCAAAGACTTATTTAATTGTTACTTGATCGAATATCATTACTAATTCCACTTAGATATTCCCGTTGTTTCGTTTCGAAAACATTTCGAATCCTTTTCTCGAAAACTGGTCTCGGAAGTCAATCTCCCATTAAAAGGACATATGCCGAATAAAATGAAATAACGAAATATATCTATATCTATATATAGATTTAAATATTTCATGATTTATATAGCGCTTTTAAAAAAAAGTGCATAACATAGCCTTTAACTAATGTCGGTCTTACAGCTGGATTACATCTTATATTTTTATTTAACGTTTTTTTACCCTTTAAATCACCTATGTAATTACTTGTTATTTTTTTAAGGAAATATAATCTCTAAAATATTCTAAAATAATTCACAATATGAGTAATATAAACGCTATCGTCCAAAACGTAAAACTTACTTTAATTTTTGTATCTATAAAGCGCTGCATCGGAGCTTTATCCTAATGGTATGTTATTTGAAAACAAAACAACGCTAAGACCGAAAATAAAAGTTAAAAGTTACAGCAGCTGTAGTCTTTGATTAAAATAAAAACGTAATTTGTACCTTTGTTGGCGGAGTGAGCGCGCGACATTAATTCCCCGGACCAATTGAATCTGCCGAGATCGAGTGTCCAGTCGAAGGTTACTTGCTTTTGTAACATTAAGAGAGAAATACGAGAGACTGTGAGCTCTTTATCGTAAATTCTACCTAAAGTTTCAATCGCTGCTCTCCGGTAATAGTTTCAGTTGAATTGAAAAAGCTGTAGAGTAAACGAATAAAAACTAGTGCACTTTGCTGTTTTAAATCAACAAAAACATCTGTTTTTATTTATATTAGCTTTATTGATCTTGTGATCAATGCTCGTGCATTTGCAACTTACAAAGGCAAATTTTGTGCTAAGCAGATATTTACGATCGCGGCAAATTTTGAAATTTATATTTACAAAAGTTGCAATTATACTAGGATTCCATTATAAATAACCGTATTTATTATTGTTCCGGTTTCAAGGATGAGTGAGCCAGTGTAACAGGCACAAAACATAACTTAGTAACCCAGGTTGACGGCCAATTACCGGTGTCGCTCTCTTAAAAAAAGTAGTCTATGGATCTTAATTGAGCATAATGCAACTTTGGAACAATTTAAAGTATTAGGTATATCAGGGCAAATGTGCCGTTCATTATTTTATTTTATCTATTGGTATATGTCTAGTTAATGTGCTTATTATAAGTAACTTCTGCTTTTATAATTACCTTAATAGGTATTGCATTTAGATCAAACTTAAAAAAATGTATTAATGATACATTGGTGTAAGAATCGAAATCAATAAAATTAGAAAAAAAAAAACAAAAAACCGAAGTCACATTCTGTATGTTTCATAAATTTTTATTTAACTAATAAAAATCTATCGACACCAGAATTCCCGAACCGCGATAAATATTCAAGTCTATCGAAAATGGATCTTCTTTACTAGCAAGCGACTAACCTTTCGCCTTAACTCCATATTTTATTTCAATAACGCAACAAGGAAACTTGTATTGTTGTATAAAAGAAATACTGGCAATGTTACACACGTGTAGCAACGTATCTTGCATAATAAATCTGGCGAAAATGCATTAAATGCTATCGTAAATACTACTCGAATTCTTAAAACGATGTTATCAGCTGGAAGGTAAGCTAGTGAGCTTAACAACAAGAGTTATGGTGACATTTTCTATTACCTATCCGGAATTATAAGACGTATTTTTTTCCTCGTCGCTATAGTAGAAGGAGTCGATTTATTTAGCAATATATGCTTTTTGGATACGGGGTAAATTTTGCTCTGTTCTCTTTAAATAAAAATTGCTGGATTTGTTTAAATTAATTATTCCACATAGTGATCGTAGAATGAGGTGAAGCCACGTCTAAATATCTCAGTGCTTTTGAAAACCATTTTCTCTTAAGGAGTTGCCACACTATTCTCCTGAGGGTAAATAAATTATATGAGGGTATACTTCAAAATGAAAATCGCAAACAATGTCTACGAGAACAAAGTCGCGGCATGTAAATACATTATTAACTACAACATGGAGTCAACGACCCGTACTAGGATAACTTGCGTCGAGGGTCTAGAAACAAAACCACAAAGGCCTAGATCATTAAAACTGTCTGTACGTCTCATACCAGCACTTGTCATAAGTGGTGACCAACCCGCTAGCTTATGAACAGATGTTACTACAGCATTATTCTCCAATTACAGAAAATCGACTATTGTATGCTAATTATCGCAGGCTTCTATTTAACTTTACCTTATTGGTGAGTATATTCAAATATACAAAGAAAAAAGCGTTCAGTACGTTTTTCATTCCTTTTTCGAATGATTTTCTTTTTTTGTTGTTTGCAAGCCATTCATAAAAAAAATATCAGTAGAAAAATAAATGTTCGAAACATACAAACTCGTATAATATGTTTTATTCACGTTATCAATAATAGTTTTGATCGAATTTCGACCACGAGATGAACATACTAGTCCTCGCGTATTAAAGCTTTATCTCTAACTGAAATTAGATCCAGTTCCAACCAAGTTGAAATTTTGCAGACACGTTTGATACTGGTCACAATTGAATCTAGTTGAATTGAATTCGTTTTAGTACATGGATTAAATTAAAAGTTTCGTGTTTTTAAAAAAGATTACCTTAGGTATAAAAGCTCAGTTCTGTATTTATATATCTGTTACTAATATGGCTATAAAATTTATATATACATACGTTTACTTGGTGGTAGAGCTTTGTGCAAGCCCGTCTGGGTAGGTTCCACTCACTCATCAGATATTCTACCGCCAAACAGCAGTACTCAGTATTGTTGTGTTCCGGTTTGAAGTGTGAGTGAGCCAGTGTAACTACAGGCACATCTTAGTTCCCGAGATTGGTGGCGCATTGGTGATGTAAGGAATGGTTAATATTTCTTACAGCGCCATTGTCTTTCTATGGGCGGTAGTGACCACTTACCATCAGGTGACCTATTTGCTCGTCCACCTACCGATATCATAAAAAATAAAAGGGAAATATTACGCTACGGTAAAAATATAAATTGCGCCAAAACTCTAGGACTTTAGGTAAAAATTATTTTGTCGCGCTCGTGTCGATATAATTTGGTTACTATATCGATTCACTGCACGGGCTAATTGACATGGACGGGAAGCGGAAGTGACGTCATGGGCTAAGATTTATTAGAAGCGGCATCTATTGTATCTGATTTGAAGGCAGGCCTCCTGTAATATATGACGCCCATCCATCATTTCTACCATTTTAGTAGATTTATGCGCTTCGTCGATAACTTATTACTACTATCTAGTAAATCACTATGGCCATAAAATAGTATAGGATAATGACCTCCTTTGATCCCTTAGGGCAAACCATGCAACCAAAGGTGTGTTATTTATTTATTTCGACACAAAGCGAATATTTTAATAATTTTTTTTTTCATTTATGTCGTTTATTTGTAACATTAAAAAACACTTGATAAACTAACAAACTAAAAGTGTATCAGCTTATTTTATAACTGACATACATGTACATGTTCAGTCTGAAATATCCTTTATCCTTTAAAAAACAACGCGACATTGGATTTGGGACACACTCGCGTAAAACCCTCACGACTCTCTTCTGTCTCCTGTAGTAACACCCTTTTTAGCAATATGATAAATGTATAATCTACCTAATCCAGATCTGACGGGTTCATATTTTTTATGAATTACCATTTAGTATAATATTTTATGATTTTTTTCAAATCCTCACAGTTTTACCGGCGTTACATTTGGATATCAAACGCATCCCTCATGATGTGTTTAGTATTCGTTGACATTTATGGATAAAGGTCCTAAGGGTTATGAGGTAAAGACATAGTCATAAAGATCTAATATGATATATATATTTTTCTAATCTGATTTTAATTTCTTGATATTAACATACTCAACTAATATTCGATAGAAGATAGACATAAAATTATTCTTTGATTACTTTAGTTCTTTCTTTTTGGAATCACTGAGTCTGGGTAGGTGGGTGGACTTTTTATAGCAAATTCTTCAGCCAAACACGAATACTTTGTATTGTTAAGTTCCGGTTTCAAGAATTAGTGATACCGTGTGACTAAACTTCCCAACTCTGATGGTACATTCTTTCTTTCTTTGAGACTTATTGAGTATGGATAGGTGGGTGGTCCACTTATCGCTTATTCTTCAGCCAAATACCAATACTTTGTATTGTTACGTTCTGGTCTCCAGCATGAGTGATACAGTGCAACTAAAGGTAAAGAAACATGACATTTTGGTTCCCAAGCGGCAATGAACTTGGGCGATTATGACAACATACCATGAGGTGACCTAGCTGCCCATTCGCCTACGTATGTTATAAAATATATATATATATATATATATATTGATCCGTATTAATCTAGATGTATAATTTGGGTAAGATATTGGGAATTATATGTGTTGATTCGTTCTCTTTCCATTCTCTATTGGTTCATGAGTGGAGATTGACATACTCTACTTTGTATCCTGAAAAACTGCACGCCAACAAAACAACAGGCAAAAATTGGTACCGTGTAATTTCTATGTTTTAATTTGGTCTTCTTTGAATATATATTGTTGGAGATTTCTTCAGTTAAGAGTGGGGTTATGATGACGGTTGCTACATAAGCGGCTGAATACCAGCGCCTCGCCCTATTCTGTTGGCAGCCGTCGGGCGAGATAGACGTGTGTCGTAATTTAAGTTTTGTCATATTTTATAAATTGTTATTTGTTATGATTTTGAAAGAATTTGTCTCATTTAATTCCAAATAATTATTTAAGTAATTATAAATTTTAGTTTTAGGTAATAAATGGTACTTTTAAAAAAATTAAAACCGCTTCTGATTTCTAATAATATCATATATATTTAAAGATACCTATACGTATGAGAGCCGTGTACGTCGAAATTTTCCTTTTTTATGTAACTATAATAATTTCAAAGATTAGAAATTATAATATTACTACTAAGAATAATTAGTTTTGATGCACTTTCTTGGTATTTTGGTTCAGACTTTGTTTTAATTATAAATATTTAGTCTTACACTTAAAAAAAAAAAACAAAATAGTACTAGACTGTAGTACTAGTAAGTTTTGTTATTATTTCATTCCTGTGAGATTGTGTTAGACTTTTAGGACTACCTAAAAATTTGAGATTAAATTAGCCATTGTATTAGAAAAAACCTTCCATCAATTATTAAAATCGAAATATTTTGTATATATGTCCAAAAGAATACTCAATATAGAATTTTGGGTACCTATTAAATATATCCCTCATAACTCGCGAGACTGAACGATCTCGGCGTATCTGTTACTGGTTTAGACAATATGCTCTTCCAGTCTATGTAGCATCCTTGGTATGCACTAATGGAGCTGCGATAGCCGTTGACAGCTTCCGCTTCAATTATTCGGCGCTTCAGATTTTATCTGGGACACGAAACTGGAAATGGCTTCGTGAGCCTACTTTTAGTGTCCAACAATGTCTAGGCTGTAATTAGTATTGCTCTATTATGTAATCTAAGTGTTTTCACTGAAACAAAAAAATAAACTTATTATTTTCCGAAAAAAAAGTCGGTCTTATGTCTTATATCGTAATAATCATTTTATAAATATTAAAACAATTATATTTTTAAACGCGTGTAACTTCACAAGCGAATGTCTTGGCTGGTCGGATTTTTTAGAATAAAACATATAAATAATATGGTATTACGTAATACTATGTTGCTTTTGTGTTGTAGTACTTCTTTATATATTAATTTGGTATTCATTATCGGGCATGTAATTCAATCTATTAAATAGATAAGTTTCGGATGTTTAGGCATTTGTGGTCTTCCTGACAGGCGTTAGGATAAGCTACATTATATTAATTTGTAAGAATTATTTTTAATTTACTTTTATATACAATAATATTATCTTCAAAATCATAGACAAAGTTTGATACATGAGCTCAATGGACACTGATTTGAAATCAATCAGAAATCACTTACTGAAAGCAACGTGTAAAAATATCTTACTTGTAACAATTCTTAATTCAAAAACATTTCGAATATCATTCCAAAGGTGCAACTTCAAATTGAATACAGATAATAAAATGTACAAACCAAGAAACTAAGTAAAAGAGTTAAATTAATATTCTCGTGATTCCCTTTTAAATGAAAAGATATCTCCTCTTGATTTATTAAAATTCAGAACATACTTTTAAATTTGCAGCCTTTCATTTCACTCTCCTTGATAATTAAGTCGACACGAAATTTAAATACTTTTAATCAAATTCTAATTTTGTAACAGTATGAATAGAATAATTTAGAAGAAACTCGACTAAAGTTTTGCAATAAAAAACGCTACGTTTATTAAAATATTTCAAGGACAGCATAGTTTAGATGGTATAGATTAGATTGACATTATGTTTTAGGAAATTTTTAGATATATCGATATAGATTTGAACTTTGGAGTAGACTCTTCTCAATTTTCAAATTCATCTGATTGACTCACTCAAAGTGTTATAAATTCGTGTCAACAAAGATGGTGTCATCATAAATATGGTTTTAAATGTTTGATAAACGCTTTGCGATGTAACACACAATTTTATCGTTTTATCATGAAAAAAAACCAATGCATTTAGCATCACTCTTGTATTTAGATTGTGTGAATCAGCAGACCGCACAATTGTATATGATTAAAAAATTTTGAACGGCTGCTAATATCGGAGCGTAACCAAACCACAATGGGGATAGATAGGCCCATGACACTTCAGCAGTCTAAAATGTAATGTAATATGAATGAATTTACAGTACGAAATTATACTACAGAAACCAAAGACTTCATAATCCTGATATTTAATATTAAATATCATAAAAATGTGCACTCGAGCAAAGTGTCAAGGATTTCTTGGATTTAACGTTTAGATCCGCAAAGTTGCTTCGCTTCCTTTAAATAAATAAATCTAAATCCATTAAAATCATTCACGGAATTGCATAGATCTGCATCCTCTGTGCCGTCAGTTCCGAAGTGAAACTGATCATTTGCTGTTCAGATTATTAAGTTGTGGAAAAATTACCCTACTTTTACATTCTATAAATAATCTAAAACGCTTCTTAAATTTAAAGTCAGGCGTTGCTATTGATAGCAACGCCTGACATATATATGTATATATGACATATATATGTTGACATATATATAATTGGAGACGACTTTAATTACTTTTTTATATACAACTAAAGTCTGGGTTTCATTTGCCTATAGTAGTATTTATTTTTTGTGTATTAGTTTATATTTATATAACTGGTTCATTGACCCAGATTCCATGTTATAATTCTATTGGCAAGACGAAATGGATAATTAGCAGAGTGATAGTCGTTTGTACTATACGATTCAATGTAATTGTCACTAGGAGAGCGAAGTATGATTATTTGCAGTGTTTTCACTCCTGTGTCTCCGACAGCACGTTATGTGTACCTGGTCCTTCGCCTGACCTCACTCTTTTCATTTAGGATCGACGTCGTATCGAATAATGAGAGTATTCCAGTGCATGCGTACAAGCGTGAATACTGAATGCTATATACCTACACAATTCTGCATTGGCGGTAATAGTGAGAGACCATCTTTACCAAAAATAAGAAATCTCACTTAGCAATTTAAATTATATTTCTAGAACTCATGTGTAAAATGTGCAACCCTAAAATACTTACCCTATAATTACAGAGAAAGCACGCGCCAAAATTCCTTTATGATGGCAGATTAGTCTTCACGAAATGTAAGCCATCGGCATAGCGTTAGAACAGTCAAATATTTGACTTTTTTAATCATCTCGCACTAGTTTAAGCTTTTAAAAACGTTAAACTCGTGCCGTAATTAGCCATTCAATTAACAGCCTTTACACTAAGGGGCGTCGTTCAGCTACCTGAATAACATTTAGCCAATACATCTTCCGTTCAAATACCTAATTGGTCATTTCCATTAGAATTATATATTTGTGTGGATAATAAAACTCACAATTACAGTAAGATGGCCTAGTGGCTTGAATACAAAAACTTTAAACGAATCTTAATCACAAACAGCTTAGTGGGTAAAAATAAATGAAATAAAAAAAAAAACATTTTATAACTAAAAGGCATTATCGTTTTTTTTTTTTTAATGAATACCACATCTACAAATAACAATATTTTCCGAATAGCCTAACGTATAGTACTGCATTTCCAAACTTGGTGTTGAATTTGTAGGATAGTTAATAGCTCAATTGATTTCTCTCTTGGCAAAGGAAATTGGAAAGTTGTCCAGTATCATTTCTCAAAACTTTAACATGGTTTTATTCCTACGAAATGTGAATGCCATTTTCACAGAATGTTTTAATTAATTAATTTCAAACAAAAATATTTAATTACCTTAATCTATAATAATTTTATGTTGAAGTTATACTCCCTTTGGCACGTTATGAAAAAATAATAAGGGTGTTCTTTATGGTGCGCGCGCACAGGTTAACTAAAGACTACATGAAGTTCCTCGCTAAACAAACAGACAACTTCACACCTTATTATATCAGTGTTGTTGAAGTTGTATGTTTAAATTTGTGAGTGTGTGTAATAATTGTGATGAAGAAAAAAAGAAATTACATTTATAATCATTCAATCAATCATTTATATCCAGCACATGCAGCTCACAATGTTTTTGTGTCGACTAGAACTCTTATCACAAATTTAGCTTATAAAATACCGCGATTTATAGTACTTTGACTAAAATCTACTTTGCAATTTCAGTAGCATCAACTGAAATATTATTAACCAGCTGCTCCATGAAGTTTTACACGCGTTAACCGTTCCCGCTTCGCCCGATGTACGATACCGTGATATTAGATCGTAAAAATTGGGATATCGAATGCAAAAAGAATATTTCAAATCAGACCGGTATTTCCAGAGATGTGTGTTCAAATCTCCAAAACAATCTCTCCAACTTTATCATATTACTGTAGTTTTTCTATTATTAAACGAGGAATATATTTCAGAGGGACGTGCAAATAGACCACTTAATGGTAAGTGGTCACATTTACCCAGGCATTTACATAGGTGAAGTAAGAAATATGAACCATTACTTATAACCCAGATGTGCCACCAACCTTGGGACCTAAGATGTTATGTTCCTTGTGCCTGTAGTGGCTGGCTTACAAATCCACACACCCTTCAAACCGGAAGAGAAAAATTATGCGTGTTGTTGATTGGCGGTAGAATATCTTATGAGAACCCGTCGGGGTATACCTACCCAGACGGCCTTGCACAAAGACTTACTAGCAAGCAAATTTTTAGTAATAAATATTTTATCTGTAAATACCTTTAAAATTTATTACTCAAGTTTATAGTTTACACAGCCCTGTTACTAAAGCCTTATTCAGACTGCAAGGGATTCGGAATCTCACATTGTCGGAGTGGAGTTGGTTCAGATCGTCATCTGAACGGAATTTGAGATGACGATCGATTTATCTAAACGGAACCGGAAAATTCATGGCCTAATCCGAGGCTTAAACGTAAAACGTTTCTGTATTTATGGTTTGACAAGATGGCTGCCATTTTCTATGCGGGCATTCAATTTGAATTAGTCGGTCTATCCGGATTAAACTCACTTGGAAATCACGTTACATTTTTTTTCTTTTGATACGTTATTTCTTTAAAATTTTACTATGTTTTGCTTATTGCATATGGACTGAAGGTACAGGTGAAGTTTAACTTTAAAGCCTTTGATTATTTATATATCGATAGAGTGTTGCACTACAGAATAACTAAAACAAACGAACCAAGTTTATTATCTTGGTTGCGTGACAGCTACACTTGACAGTCGTCACACTACTTTACTAGTGTGTATGTATGCAGGCGTTCTTAGCATTGACAGTCCACCTAAAAATAATTAAAGTTTACAGCTTACTTTATTACCATTTTAGTAAGCTACTTTTTAGATACATCTTATATGTGAATATTAATTATATTTTATGTTCGTATTCTACGACTTCGAGTCCTCGCACTGCTTATCCAATTGAAAGGGCCCTTAGAATTTAGTACATTACAAGTTCGCTAACCCCATTCCCCATACTTAGTCTTAGAGACTATTGTCACAGACTAGCTTAACCAGTTTCACGCTTAATTAGATGGTTAGCTGGGAATATTATTTATTCCTATAAAACTGTTATTTTATTACATACTCGTACATAATAATCTTAAAAATTATATATATCAGTTGATTGTAATGGTTAATTTAAGGAAATTTTTATTTGATGCTTGAAATATAACGTGTTATTTATTTTGATAAGACTCAATAGTGTATGACAAATGAATTCAATTTAATTTGTAGATTTAAGTATTAAATTTTTTTTTAGGTTAAATCTTTAAATATTTAGTAAAAACAAATAGTTTTATACAACGTACGTACGTGTGGTATGGGTTCCTTTGGGTTCAAGCTCGCTTCATCAAATTCGTTTCCATGATTTTTCCGTGAAAGGGTTACGGATAGAAGGCATTTCGCATTTATAATATTAGTATGGTCAAGTTTTCGTAGGGTTCGCTTCTAAAGTGGACATAGTGATAATTTTTATTTATGAAATAAAAAAAAAACATAGAAATATACTTAATATGTCATATATTTACCGTATTCAAACTATCATAATAATGTGTAAGTTCCATACCAATCGATATTGCGATTTTTTTTTATTTAAAGTAGTTAGGCCACTGGAAAACTTACAGTATACTCAATGGTACCTTAGTAAGAAAATGTAGAACCATTCCTTACTTCGCCTCGGCTAATATATATCCCTTGTGCCTGCGGTTACACTGGCTGACTCACCTTTCAAACCGGAACTCAATAATACTAATTATTGCTGGGTGGCAGTAGAATAACTGATGAGTGGTTGGTATCTACCTAGACGGGTTTGCACAAAGCCCTAAAACCAAGCGATGGTTTATCTTCTTTAAATATAACCGACGTTTCCAGAAAAAAATTAAATTAAAATAATCTTTTCAATGGGACACTTAGTTTTTTAACGCATTACCTAAATAAACAGATCTTTATAATAAAAAGGAATTAAGACTTTAAAAATAGGCAACATTTCTTTCCAATCCCAGCATGAGGTACTTTTAAATCCTATGTAATCCTTCTGAGGGTCACGGAGTTAGTGTTAAGAGGATAACACATCCTTCTTATAAATCCTTTCCGTAAATTACTTTGTTAAATTACTTATAAAATATATGATATCAAGTAATCTTATTATATTTTAGGTTAGTCGAGACAAAATCAAAATATTATTTATTTAAGTAACGCAAACGTCATGTTACAGTTTTGAATTAATTAAACGTAAAATTACAACCGGTTCGGAATCTAGATTCTATCGAGAAGAACCGGCAAATAATTACGTTCAATGTTAGTAATGCTTTTTTTGACGTTATATTAATTAAAGTTAAAAAGTACTCTGGAATTCTATAATAGAAAATAAAATTCCAAATAAACCGTATTACTATAACTGTAACTGTTCTAAATAACCGTCCAGGAAGTATATATTGTCTTTGCGAAGTTGGAAACTGAGCGGTTGTGGTATAAGGTTGCTTTATCTCCTGGTTTTTATTATTAGACACATACATAATACTGTTGTAAATATGTACATTTTAAGATACAACCAAATTAATATACTATAAAGTACATTTTTGTTAAAGGAATGTGATTCTCGTACACTTAATTTTCTAAAGCGTTAGCGATCAAAGATTTATAACTTGGCTAGACTAGCTGCGCTTGTAGTCTATATATATGTAAATGCATCTTTCCTCATGCTTCACATCTCTTATCGTGCTTATTCAAACATCTTATTATACATTGAAATTTCAAAGTTACCGACTCGATCAGAGAGAGGCGCAGAATCCAGCTAGGGCTGTCGTTATATATTTATTCCATAAAAAAATATTTACGAATAATTACAAAGTTGATCTAGGACAATATGGGTCTCAGTTTATAATAACATAGTCATCAAACGAAATATATATCAGGTACTGGCTATCCTATCTAGGCTAATTAAAAAAACTGAATAATCCGTATAGTTAATCGTCGTAATAATATAAATTATTTAATATTAGATTTATACATACTGTCATGTTAACCTTAGAAATATCTAGTAGAAATATAGAATAATATTTTTTGTTAAATGAAATATTAAACTAAACATTTTTCTAAACATTATTAGTATAATGAGTTTGGTTTTCTAAAAACGTATGTCATTCAATTAAAATTTAAAATAAAACAATGGTCTTTGTCGTATGTGTCACTTGTAGTCCAAGTTTACAATGCTACATCAAACACAGAAGTTTACAATTGTCTCAGTCTAATCATCTTCCCAAAAGTTTAGGTTCGAGATCTGACAAGCACGAAACGCTTGACAGTAACTTGTCAAATTAACAGAGTAAGGTTAGCAGCGAAACTACGAAATATAATTTTTTGGTTTTCAGTCAAGAGAAGAATACCGCGGCTATTAAATGAAACTTCTTAATTCTTCTTCTTGGCATGCGTTAAGAGATTTTTTAAGGTTGACGACTGCAAATATTTTATGACGGCGCTATGATTTTATTATATAAGGTGTTTTATTGACACAAAAATCGCAATTGTTATTTAAAAGCTATCTGCGTTTCACTAGAGCATTATATATGAAATATTATTTTAAAATTGATTTTAGTTGTTTAAAGTGCGATAAATAAATATCACACTTACTATTTTTTAAATGGTACAATATGTTGATTATATATTTACAAACACCCACATATTATGTTTAAATTCAAATGTAAATATTAAACTTTGCTTTGTTACTTATTTTGTAACATTTTTCATATAAATGAATGACTAAATCCTTACATTAACATTATAAAACAAATTTCAAATACTGTAAACTGTATTTACACAGATTAAAAAGATCAAACACATTCGCATCGCAAACTGCATTGTGAGTAAACGCGTCGTTGTGAGCAAAAAAAAATCCTTATCTTTTAGATAAGCATAAACAAATCCTTGCGTATCGAGCTCAAGTAGTTGTTGTTTGCGTTATGAACCTTATGTGTAATGGATTAGAACTCTTATCTGGATAACAATGTTATGCAGTTATGTGATTATGTTGACGACTTTGAGAATGGAGATTTACTAGCAGCGGAACGAGTTGTACGAAACGTTGAAGATTATACACAACCGATGAATTCAAATAATATGGAATGTAGTTCAAATAAACGTAGTCGCTTAGAAGAGATGGAGAATAAAGATGAAGAATGGGCGCAGGTTTCTCGAAGTAGAGCGAAAAGAAGATCTATTGAGGATATTCAATTAAGTGTTACTTGCAAAGATAAATTTCCTAAACAATTCGGTTTGGGTAAACTACTTAAATCGCAAAATATTGATAGCGTTATGAAAATTACATATGTTAATCCTTATAAAATTCTTATGAGTTTTAACACAGAAGACTTAGCGGAGAGGTTTATGAACTGCGAAGGACTTCGTAGTCTGGGTTGGAGGAGCCAAAAAACATGGGACGTAGGAATTTCTTATGGTATTGTTAAGGATATCGATTCAGATTTATCAGAAGAAGATTTATTAAATTATCTACGAAGTGAAATCGAAATTTTTCGGTTAAGAGGCTTAGTCGTAGAAGCGGCAATGAGTGGACATCAAGTGAATCTAATAGAGTTGGGTTCAAAGGATCTTCCTTACTTCCTTATATTTTTATACTGGATTTGAGAATCAAAGTTGAACCTTTCATATTTCCTGTAACCCAGTGCTCCAAATGTTGGAGATTCGGACATACAAAAACCTTATGCCCTTCTAATAAAATTATATGCCCAAAGTGTGGTGGACATCATGAAAATTGCGAAAGTACCTCATTCAAGTGTGTCAACTGTGGAGGAAAGCATTTAGCTTTATCAAAATCTTGTCGAATTTATAAAAAGGAAAAAAGAATCAGAGAGCTAATGTCAGAATTTAATGTCACATATAGGAAAGCATTGGTATTATACGTGCCTTCTCCTTCACCTTGCGAAGAGTCGCAGTCAGAGAATAGATCTTCCACACATGGCAACCCTAGCGGTGATGTTAAAATTGTTGATGTACATAGATCTTCAGATTCTTCATCTCCTACTTTTACCGAGGTAGTTAGATCGGTGAACTCCCGAACTAAAAAAGTGAACCCTAAAAAAAAAGTGTGTCAACGAAGACTATCCCTGAAAAGCAATCGGGGCAAGAAGTTATAGTGGACGTTACTTTAATGGAAGTATCTCAAAATATGAGTTCAGAAAAAAAAGTGCAGTGCCCTCCCCCTTGCGAAGAGACTCCACATGAACCTAAAACTGAGGATCGATCATTATCTTTTAAGGAACTGATTCAGAAAATTAGGAATATTTTTATTTTAAAAATCTACAGTATTTTTTCAAAAATTAAAAATTCGTTACAAGTTGTTATGGACTGGGTAGTAGCTTTTGTTTCAAAAAGCATTTCGGATGTATCAGAGTTTTTTAAGAATATGTCTTTATTTATAAATGGGTAGTAGTTATGTAAAACACTTAAATTTTAATATATTTCAATGGAATGCTCGTAGTTTAAGGCCTAAGTTGTCATCTTTTAAGAATTTGTTGATCCAGGAGAAAATTCATGTGGCTGCTATTACAGAGACGTGGTGGAATTCGGAATATAAATTGAAAGTTAGTATCTAATTATAATATATATAGGCTCGGTAGGAATGTCCCATATGGGGGTGTGGCCCTAATAGTGCATAAATCTATAACATCACAAAGGGTTAATTTTCAAAATAATAACTTGGGCATGGAAATTATTTGGATTAAAGTCTTTAACTACGGCCAACTGGAAAATATTATATGTATATATTGCTCTCAAGAAGTTTATACGGTACAAGCTGACTGGGATTTCTTATTTAATCTTTCAACTACTAAAACAATTGTTCTAGGTGACTTTAATGGACATCATACGTCGTGGTCTCACAAAACTGACAGTCGCGGTTTACAAATAGTGAATACATTTTTGAATTCTGACTTCATTGTTTTAAATGATGGTTCTCCGACGAGATTTCATATGGTCTTATGGATTTCATCTCCAGATATAACTTTTGTATCATCAGATATTGCCTTGTGCTTTAACTGGTGGGTTTTAAATGAATCACTAGGAAGTGATCATTTGTTCATAAAAATAAGCTCAGGTATTTCTGTATATATGAATTATCATAAAAAAAGGAATTTTAAAGTAGCTAATTGGCCGAATTACTTTTTATATTTAGAAAAATATTTTTCTGATCTCGTTATTCCGGATGATTTACAGGCTTCTTACGATCTCTCTATTAATTTCATCAATGAAGCGGCGGATTTTTTTATTCCTTATATTAAATTTTGTCAAATTCCTGAAAGCAAATTCTCACCAAAACTTTATTGGAACGCTAAGTTATCTGAGGCTTTTGCAATCCGAAGACTTCGTCTTGGTAATTTTAGGAATAATCCTACTCCAGATAACCTTGATACATTCTTAGATGCTGTTAGGGAATCTCAAAGGCTTATGAGATGCGCCGAGAGAAAGGGATGGTCAAGTTTCTGTAACTCAATTGATGAAAAAACTTCTTCCAATCAGGTATGGAGCAGAATGAAATGGATGAAAGGACGAAAACAACCCTTCGTAGGTATTGATAAAGACCAAGCTAATCGTCTATTATGTAATTTATGTCCCGACTCTGTTTCACCATCGAAGCTAATATTTCTTTCTTCCAACCCAATTTTAGAAGCTCCTATTACAATTTTTGATTTAGATAATTGTATGAAAGCAAAAGACACAGCCCCCCAACCCAGCAAAAGACAAAACCCCAGCCCCTGGAGAAGATGAAATATCATTCTCCATGTTAAAAAATCTTCCAAATAATGCTAAATTATTTTTGTTAAAGTTATTTAATGGCTTCCTAGAATCTGGTTTTGTTCCTTCTCAGTGGCGACACATACGTGTTATTCCAATTTCAAAAGTGCTTTGCAACATTTAGCTCGATGTACCTCGAATTTTCGAGGAATCCCCGTAGCTTACGAAATAATAAAGTTAATCTTGGAACTAAACGCCTCTCCTAAATGCCTATCTACAATGGATCCCATCTCATAGTGGCATAATGGAAAACGATATAGTAGATGAGCTTGCTAAAAAAGCATGTTCAGATGGCTTAATAGTAAGGACAAAACCATTCTATAGCGAGTGTTTATTTCTAAGAGCCGTTGCTCGGATTTATGGAAAACATATTTCGATGAAAGTTCCACCAAGAAGGATATTTGGTACAAGACTATTCAGCCGGAACCGATGAGTTCTCCTTGGATCAACAATAGCTTAAATAGATTAGATAGAGTAAAAGCTTTAAGAATACGATCTAGACACATTCCATTGAACAAGTTTGCTTATATGATGAATAAGACTGATTCCCTTTATTGTGCGGAATGTGGTAAAATCGAGGATGTGTATCATATAGTTATTGAATGTATCCGGAACGAACCATTACGTACTGAAATATTTATGTCTCATGGTGTTATTAGAGAAGTCGGGGGATTAAACTGCGTCCTGGCATATCCTTTATCCGCGAGTGCCAGGGCTCTTTATAAACTTGTAAGATTGGGTTTGAGGGTAAGATGATCAAGATCATCATGTCTCAAACCCAGTTTTTCTGGTAAAGGAAGACGTATAGAGCGTCATAGTCATTTGTGTGACCAAGATCTTTAAATAAAGAAAAAAAAAAAAAAGATCAAACAACCCCTAACCTATTAGCTTACACAAATAGAAAGAATTCAATGTTGTATTTTCGCGCAAAAAATCTAATTAGGTACATAATTGTATTAAAAAAAATGTTTACATTTTTTTTCTATCAGTACAAGATACTAGCTACAATGCCAGCGATAAGCCACAGCCTCAAATAAGGTTTTACCCAACAGATACACTGTGTCTAATTGTAAAATGTTCTTAATAACTCGCGCGTGTCTTCCTAATTGGATTCTGTAATATTAAACCGCTCTCCATGATATTACGGAGCAAATCTCGTAATAAAGGTATGATAATTGACTTATTTTAAATATACTTTTTAACAAATATACGCCTTTCAAAATTATCTTGAATTTTTTTTTGTTAATTTATTATTCTCAAATAAGGTTTTACTTATTATTTATTTTTTATTTATATTTATCGTTAAAGAAATATGTTCTTAAACAATCAACCGTTCTTTTTCTCTTATAATAGTACCAGCCAAAGGGAGAAGAGCCTTTGGCCAGCAGTAGTATACCAAGAAAAAGTTTTGAGCAAGTTATTTTGGAGCGAAGTGCTGGAGCAGGTTGGTAGTACAATTGTGGCAAAGTTTCATCAGGATACTCACAACGGCTTCCACCACCACCAAATAACTATGAGATAATTTATTGTTTTCAAAAAGCAGGTTTTACAGGTATGTCAAATTGTAAACCGATTATAATGACACTACAGACCCATTTTAATTTGAATAAAAAAAACTATCTATATCTTTGTGAATGTCATATAACTTATAATATTTGATATCTTATATCTTCGCTTATTGTGAAACAATTTCAATAAAATCTCCTTAATTTATTTTCATATTCGTGCAAATATAATGCTTACTCCGACTGAAAAATATTATTTAAATCTCGAACTTATGAAAAGGAAGTTCTCAGTACGACGAGTATTTTTTTTAATTTAAATGAAGGTAAAGGCAATTTTATCCTCAGTTTAAGTTGTCTTATATATTTTTTTTTTTTCGATATATAGTTTCAAACGTAAACCATAGCAGTTTACGTTTAAAACTTACACAAGCGTTACTCCAATTTACGCATGTGTGATTGAAATATAGTAAAAGAGATAAAGGTACGTGCACAATTTACAATAAAGGGAAGTACTTGATAAATAAAAATATATACGCACCAGGTCTACAAAGGTATATTTCGCACCGAAGTCACAATTTATACAGAGAATCCTATATTTTCCCGGCAAAATATCGTCGAATTCCGGTGTTATGAGGACCTACATAAAACAAATATGCCAATTTCAACGATTTCATTATATTCTTATATATTCTTTTAGCTTGCGAAGTCTACGCTCCCGTTGAATTTGACCCTTGTCGAAACTCGTGAGCGTATATGATTTTATTTTATTAGGATCTTTCAAGCCTAGCGTGTATTTCTATAGAATGATTTGGGTCGCACAGATTAATGACATTTTATCTAGAAAGTGAAGTATTATCGTTTACACTTGATAAATTGGAATAGTATTTTTATTCTTAAGTATTATGTACTAATCCTGTTGATTAAACACATAACTATTGTTTATAAGTCGACGCTTTTAAATTTTGTAAACGGTAAAGAAGAACATTTACAGGTCGATTTATCATTAGATACGATATATAAGTTACAGCCAGTTAATGGCCTACTGGTGGTCTAAGGCCTCCTTTCTCATTGAAGAGATGGTTTGGATGTTATTAACCAACGCTGCTCCAACGCGTGTTAGTGGATCAAATGTGGCAGAATTTCATTGTAATTAGACATATGCAGGTTTCCTCACGATGTTTTCCTTCACCGCCGAGCACGAGATGAATTATAAACACAAATTAAGCACATGAAAATTCAGTGGTGGTGGGTTTAAACTCACAATCATCGGTTAAGATGCACTCGTTCCAACCATTGGGCTATTCGGCTCGGTATAGATAATAAATTATAAATGTAATTATCGCACATACTTTTCTTAGGGTAACAACAACAACAATAATAAACTTAACTAATAATCTTACTGAAATTGCTTGAATAATGTTGCTTCGTTTTTTACAACAAAATGTAAAAATAAGATCTTCAGACTCCAGTATAGTACATTATAATTTAAAAAAAAAAAGTTTTTCATTAATTTTCACTTTTAAGTATTTTCTCTTTTAATTTTGTAGTCATTTTAGACAATTATTTTTGCAATATATGTTGTTGGTACCAAACAAAATAAAAAATAAAATCATCAAACTGCAAAATAGTATTTTAATTTAAGAAAACAATTAATTTTCAATTTTAATCGAATTCTAATATTTTTTGAATGAGTTTAGGTAATGTTTTTTTTAATATATTTTTTGTGTAAGGTTAATTTAATACTATGTAACATATACACTAATAAGTTTCAAATTCATAAGTTATAACTGGCCATAGTAACATAATTACTTTAATTATGTAACTATGGCAACGGCGGAATAAACTAGAAGGACATTATGGTTGAATATAATTGTTAACAATAAAATATTTAAATAAGAAAATAATCGACTTTAATTTGAAAAATAAACTTAAATCTTTTATTTGGGACCTATATTTTATTCCTTTTTTATGTTGTGAATACATTTTAAGAATATATAAATATATATAAGACCTCTATAAAATATTTCATGCATATTTCTAACACGCCACCGCTGCACTTAATGTTTCCACGCCTCTCAGACGTGGTCGTTGCCGTCCTCTTATTGTTCGCACCAGTAAAAAGGTTTAACTCATCCTACATTCTGTAGATACTTGAAAATCTCGCCGGTAAAACTGAAAGATCTGTATCATATCATGACTCGAGAGGTACCTTGTTGCTTAAAGTATTAAGGTCTCGGGGCCTCCTTTGTGGTAGAACTTAAAATTCTAAGGATATTCTTATTATAACATTACACGTTATTACCTTTAGTTATTTTATTTATAGAATATATACGTCCATTATTTAAAAACGTATATCAATTGAGTAGCAATAATGTACCAGCTGTGTTTTATTGTATAAGAAGCGAAATTAGACCTGGATCTCAATTTCACTATAGGTATTTTTTTTTAATGCATTTGATGGCGGACGAGCATATGGACCACCTGATGCTATGTGGTCACCACCGCCCATAGACAAAGACGCTGTAAGAAATATTAACCATTCCTTACATCACCTATGCGCCACCAACCTTGGGAACTAAGATGTTATGTCCCTTGTGCCTGTGATTACACTGGCTCTCTCGCCCTTCTAACCGGAACACAACAATACAGAGTATTGTTATTTGGCGGTAGAATATCTGATGAGTGGGTGGTACCTACCCAGACGGGCTTGCACATAGCCCTACCACCAAGTGATAGAACAGGATATAAGTCTTTTAGAAATATAGAATTTTATTTACAGTATAAATAGAGTAATACCATAAGTTATAACATTATAGACTTCCTTTGTCTCCTCCTTTTAATAATAATAATTAAAAGTAAATTTACAGTGTATTTACGATGAATGGAGCTAGAATATGAACAGCCTGTAAATATTCCATTGCTGAGGTGATGCACTGGGCCATCTCTGGTATTGATAATAATTATTATAATACTTTTATTGTAGATCCTTTATCCATATACATAATAAGATAAGATCATAATATTAACAATAAAGCCTTGTTTATACCTTAATAAGAATTACATAATTTAATGTCAATTGTCAATAATATTTCTAAAATACAAAAAAATATACTATTATCATAAGCAAAACAAATAACTATTATTGTATGTATTATAATCACTATTAAAGAGTATAATTTAACGTATTATACATATTACGGAAAAATCAAGTACATTTATTTATGTTTTTATGCGTTGAGTACTTTGTAAACAGCAATACAATATAACCATTGTAACCCAGTGCTCAAAAATTAATCTTATATTCATCTTGCTTACTAAAACGTTGTCTAAAACTTAGACGCAAATTAAAATTGGATAAAAATGTAAGTACAAACACCGAGTCGCGCTCAAAACACCAACTAATAAAAATTACATTAACCACACAGAAACGAAGTTGTCTTCTAAAATGGAGCCTCTGAACTTTCAGGTAAAGTTAAATAGTTTTCTCGCACTTTGTTTGGTTTAATTTGGTATAAAACGAAAAGAGAGTGCTTCCAACACTGCGCTCACTTCAAGACTAGGTTTTTAAACTGACATTTATTTTGTACTGGCTTTTCGCTGCCGCTCCAGTAGCATGGAAATGGTGATAGCAACTCCGAAAAGAAAAAAACATTTTGTCGAAACATTAGAACCGAACATTTATTGTACAAGAACAACTGAGTTTCTTGCCGGTTCTTCTCGGAATCTACATTCCAAATCGGTGATAGCTTTACGATAAAAACAATTCCATAAAATGACTTCTATGAGAAAATGAAAATGAGATTCTATAAAGATCTACGACCTATCGTTATGTGAATTGAAAAATATGTTTTTAAATATATATATTTAAAGATCACAGAGCAAATTAAGCGACGTCGAAACTGTCAAACAAAGTTTATATCCGAACATCGATCGTTGTTATGAACACGAACGTGCTTATGTTATGTCGATGGAACCTCCGAGAATATTATACTAAGAACGAGCTACGAAGAATGGAGTGGGCTTAAAATAATATACCAAAATACTCCTTTAATATTATTTGTAATATTGTTGTTTTTTTTTTTTTTATCTTTCATTATTTTATCTACTTACACATGATTTAAATACATTTTTAATGTCTGACTGATGTTTTGACTTGATCTACAATCCAAAATAGTAATATAAATTTGTAAAGTTTTTTACATATTATTTTTAGAGCTTTCATCTAAGAATCAAATTCAAAGCTTAAAGGCGTAAAATTATAGTATATTTCGACTATAATTCATGTAAACAAATACTGAAATAGTTAAGCATGCGGAACGCAACCACGGGCTTTATTTTTATTTTAGTCTGTTTTCAAAGTTAGAGAAATATTATATCATAAAAAAAAATATCTAAAAATAAACATATTATATTAGAATGTTCCGATTGTTATATGTTGCTAAATACTGCTCATAAGGATGTAATCCGAGACTTCAAATCCAGGGGTTGGGTCTATCAAAGTTATCGGGTTTCATCTCAAGACATTTTCAGTAGGTAGGCCGAGTTAGGAAACTCTTATGCCTTGGAAAGCAATTAAAAATAACAAACACTTCGGTCAATATAAAACGCAGCGGTGAGTCAATCGTTTACAAGTCATGTTAAGAATGTTTTATTAAAACAGCATGATACTAAACTATAAATAATTTAATTGCTGAATCTTAACCGTCAGCACAAGTGTAAAGATTTCAGTCAGTAAAAGGTGAACATTCCTGGAACAGTGTTATTAAAATGAATCTAGTGAGACAAATGCCCATTGGTCATTGAATAATTATGAGATCATTCTGGTCAACTGCAGTGCGATTCTGTAACAATTCACTTCGTACCCCACTTGTGAAATGTTGACAACTTACAGTAATATGCCATTTGTTTGTGTATCCTATACATTTTATAAATATAATAATATAAAAATAATAATATCACATTCTTACATTTCTCGCTCGTATTCTTTGGTGAGTTTTGAGTTTTTTTGTTGTAGGATAATCTGTATAAATAGTGATTTAACTTCGAAAAATTGCCTTGTCCAGGGATTTTTTTTATAATTCACGTTGAATACTAGATCCACCTAGACGTTCGAACCCAATCTGTCAAGCATTCCGAAAACAAACAATTCAGTCGTCCGACCGACATGCCTAACATTCCCGGGCACGTCTGTAATCTCGCAAAAATAACAGTTGGATTTTGAAAGGAACTAAATCAAAAAATACCTTTACATAGCGTGTCGCTTTTTGTAAGAACAAACATTCCAACGTTGCTAAAACAACCCGACATTTATTGCAATACAAAACAGATAACCCATTTCTTCTTAAGATGGCTTAAAACAATTTGTAACGAATTTATGACTGAATATGAAGCGGAACGCTAAGCTTCGAATTTATTTTAATTGAAAGTACCATATCATTGGCGAAGGCTTGTCGTGAAACTAAATATGACCGTCTGAAATGTTACTAAAATTATATATAAAAAAAAAAACAGTATAAAGAAGTAATAAATAAAATTCTAATAAATAAAATAAAATATTACCTATATTAAAATAAATAAGTACGTAATATATTTAAAATTATTTTTACATACCCTTTTTCTCACACATACATCTTTTTTTTATGTGTATTTTAAATGTGTGTGTGCGTGGTTTGAAATTACATTAGATACCGATATAAATTTGTTAGACTTTTTGACCGAGAGTTAACGCATGGTTGTCTCCGACTGGCCGGTTAATACTCAAAGAAAAAAAAATCATATTCGTTTTTATATTTTTTATAGAAAAGATTTTATTATTTAAATAACATGCCTATTAATTATGAATACTGTCAGTAGTAGCATTTCTTGTTTGCCTAAATTTTAGAATCCTTATTAATATTCGTAATAAACCTTTTGAGCATGCAAATTGGGTTATGGTTGAATCGTGAATTTTGTATTCTATTTCACAGCGGCAACGATCAGGTCATCGGCTCGTATTAATTAATTATGTAAATACTATATATATTTAAATCAAGACTAAAATTTTATTTTTAATTTATAGTTTAAATTAAAAACTATAAAATTAAAAAAAACTACTGCTTTTTTTAAGGAGTACATTATGCGCAATATAGACTTGTATATTGTGTAATATGCAAGTACTCACAACTTATAAGTATAATATACGTACTCACCTAACCAAACTATACTATTTTATTTATTCGCTTTACAATATATCCACAATAAGCTAATATAAACTCTGTCACTATATAAAACATTTTTATGTGAAATTACGTAATTTTGGCATTAGAATGAAATAACATAATAAGCGGCGAGGCGAGGCGAATCTCCACGGGAATGTATAAACATAAACAGTAAGCACGAATGTATAACGTCATACTCGTACACCTCGCCACTTAGCTCTTCATCCCTGACGTTTTAATCGCCAGAGGTCTTATTTCACGCGATTAGAAGGGTCGTTCTAATTGAGGTTTTAATAAAAATACAAAACATTATAATTTTGTCAGTCTGAACTTCACACAATATTCAATGAGGATTTGTCACATTTATTTTAAGACAGAGATATTGATTAGGTAGAATCAGAAATATTTTACAATCAGCATATTATATACATTTCAATTATACTACTAAAAAAGTATTTATTAGTCATAAGCGTTAGTATCACTACAACGCTGATGCTACTTAAACATAGTGAGGTCTATGTTGTATGTTACAAAGTGGAATAGAAATTATTACAACGCGAACGCTAATGTACGGACACTCACGCACTACACGAACGTGTGTTCGTCGAACGTTGCCGAATAGAGAAGCGAAAAGGGAGCACGCATGTGTAAATGCGGTATGAAATATTTTATTATAAAATAAAATAAATTTATATTTTATGTAAAACGAATATTTATATTAAATTTAAAAATTAAATACTAATAAAAATATATTTATTATTACAACAATAACATAGCATGCTGTTTCTAAACGTACTTTGTTATGTGACTAACTTCAGGCTACTTTGTGTTCGTTAATTTGCAATGACTGATGTCGAAACAACTTGAAATGATAAACAAAAGTATGATAGTCGTGGGCGTTGCCACATTTTGTTTCCCAGATAATTCATTGATTAATACTGTGATAACTTGATAAGGCTTTCGCGTGTTTTGTGACCGTGTACTAGATTTTTAGTATTTATGATATTAAAGATTTGTGTCATACGTCATTTGTTATAGTTATTATAACAAACTGTAAAACGAATGTTTTTTTGATAAATTTATGTTTACTGAATTTATTTATTTTAAATTATAGCATAAACGATATAGTATTGACCGTATACCGAGAGTTTCATTGATAATTTTAGTAAAGAGATTGAAAACTTAGTGTTTATAATATGTGAATCACTCCTAAAATCTTATAAGACCATAGTACCTGTGAAAAATGTTGGGAAATTCTGTGTTAACGTTTTTAGTGTGTGTTTGTATGTGCGTGCATGTGAAATCTCAGTCAAACAAAGATCTGTACAACGGACAATATAAAAACGAGTACTATAACACACGGCAGCAAGATAGTTCGCGTGAATCAAAACTTCCTAACCCCGGAGATAGTAATTATAGAACTTTTTTGTACAATAACCGAAGATATGGAACAGATCCTTCAAGATACAACCCATACAATCCCAACATAAACCAACCGGGTGGCTTTCCATACAATCCAATTGAAAGTAACCCATTGGATAATCAGTTCAAATATAATACAGTAAGTTCATATGATATAGTTCAATAGGTTACATAGCTAGTTCATTAGCACCAGTCCTAGGCTTTTCTTGTTTCATTTTAAGTTCATTACTAAATTATTAGTTCTTGGATTTTAAAAATGCAAAGATTGTATCTTTAATACAATGTACTTTTATTTTGTTTTATCAGAACATCGACCCAAACAATCCAGATGCACTGTTTCCGGGTGTTCTTGGAGGATGGAGAGAGGACTTACAGGGACGTGAGAGAAGAGACTCCCGTCAGTTGAAGCGGGATATCTTTGTTAACACTAACTATGGACAGGTTCAAGGATTTAAGGTAAGATGTGTTTTAAGTTATACAAGTAAATGAGACATTTTTTTATTATGACTAACTGAAAAAACTGCAGAGCAAACGTACATAAAATATAAAACTTACATTAAATACCGTTCATATGTCTTATGAGATTGTAAACTGTCAACAGATTGTAATTAATTATTCAACTTTTAATAAAACATAAAAGTTCAATAGTTTATAATTTTTCAGGTATGTTATAATATATTTTTTACAATTTCACTGAAATTATAATACATCAATAGATTTGAATCTACCAAAATAAAGCATTAAATTTGAAGCAGTATGTTATAATTTAGAGGTCACATTCTTTCATCAATTAGAATCTATCAAGATAGATTATAATCTAACGGTAACAACTAACAATTTTCCAGTAGTATATTTAAGAAATAGGTATTTGTGTATTTGTTTGTTTATATCCTATACCTTTACACAATATTCATTATCATTAAATTGAAACTTTGTACATTTGTTATTTTTATGTGTATAAAGTGTTTACAATAGTTAAATAACCACTAAAATTTGAAATACTTAATTTACTGAAGTTACAGTATAAGTTTGACGAGTCTAACTGACCTCATCTGGTCAGCTCAGTGTCTTTAAAAACTCTCATAAAAATGAACTGACTCATTGCACAGTAACAATAATCATCTCAATAAGTAATATAATGATCAGTTCTCAATGCCAATGATAAACACTTAAATTCAGATATTCTGGTAAGCTAATCTGGTCAGCTAATCTGGTAGAGTTTTTACAAGCATTTTTATTAACCATTATTAACTTACCTACTTTAACAACAAAATAATAGAATCATATAATGATATCAATAGCCCTACTCAAACAAAATATTCTTCCAAAGGTAAATTTAGTCAGTGAGTTTTATTAGTCATTGTCATTGTATTTGATAAGATCATTAAATTAAGTAATTAAATGTCATTGGCTTTTGTTTTGTTTATGTTTTCTAAGAAAATTGTTGTGTGCAATCAACATATAAAAAACTTATTTAAATATAATTATTAAAATTGCTTAAACTCTTAGTTATATATTTGAATAGGGATGGTACATTAGATAAACAGATCTTTATTGTATGCTGCTGATTTAAATTTGGAAGAGTTATAACAAATGAATAATTTTTTATTTATAATTAATTTCATTAATTATAAATAAAAAATAAGTTGGTAGTTGAAGCTTGATATGAAAGAAATATTCTTGAGGAAATTTGGTATAATAATCCTGCCCCATAACTTCCTTAAGAGAAGATAAAGGATTTGCTTAGCAATGGGACATTTAAGAACTGTTTAACTTAAGTTTACAGCAAATGTTATAATTAAACTTAAAATTGTGCTACATTAAAAATGTTTAACATTTCAATCAAATGTTTTTTCCATGGTTGTATATTATGTTCGGTTCTTGCTGGTAGAACTTTTCGCTAGACCACCTGGGTAGGTACCACCCAGTCATTATATATTCTACTGTGAAACAATAATACCCAGTATTGTTATATTCCAGACTGAAGGATGATTGAGCCAGTGTAACTACAGGCACGAGGGACATAACATCTTACTTCCCAAGGTTGGTGGGCGATGTAAGGAATGGTTAATATTTCTTACAGCACCATTGTCTATGAGCGGTGGTGACCACGCACCATCAGGTTCATTTGCTTGTCCGCCTGTAACTGTACCATAAAAAAAATCATATACATTTGAAATTATATACATACTATATGCCTAGTAATTGCTATTATAATATTGTGATTATCTTTTTGTTTTATCAGGTTTATTTATACGACAACCCAGACCCTAATTCAGGATACCGACCATGGTTAACACCGGTGGAGAGAATACAGGGTGAAGTATCGGTGTTCCTTGGCATACCATACGCTCGACCACCTGTCTTAGAAGGGAGGTTTAAGGTAATGTATACTTATTACTAGTTTTTTTGTTACTAGCTATCCGTCCCCGTTTTCCTGAGGTAAATAAGTGTCTATATACATTTGTATTTAGACCCTAATTTTTTGGATTGAAGAACCAACATAAAAAGGATAGGAAAGTTAAAATCCTCGACTTTTCTCTTCTATAATATTGCATGTATTAAAAATTTAAAACCATTTTTGTCTTGATATCGAATAAATTTATTTTATAATGTTCATAAAAATATTCACTAATAGTTTTTTTTTTTTTTTTAATTGTTCTAGCCACCTCGTAGACATCCGGGTTGGCAGCTGATGCAGGCGGTAGACTGGGGGCCCGCCTGCCCACAGCCAGTTAGGTTCACGGGCGCTACGAAGGGTATACGAGACATGGACGAGGACTGTTTATACCTGAACATATTCTCGCCTAATGTAAGTACAAACAAGTATCTTGAAAGGGAATTTGATTATTTGACTGCCTATTTAGTCTAGTTGCTTGCAAACCCGTAGGTCGCGGGTTTCTTTCCCGATGTAGGATAAAAGTCGTATTCATTTTCTCAGTAGAAGCATTTCTAGATATAAGAACTGGTGGAGTTTGGATGTTGTCAATGTTTACACTTCCTTGTTTTGGAAACTTATGAATTACATGTTAAGAGTTAAGTTATAGGGGGTTCTAGGTATATTATTACTTACTTTTATATTTTACAAACGAATTTTGTTAAAATACTTGCATTTTTTGAGATATGTAGTACGATGAATATAATATAATATGATTTTAAGTGATATATATATTTAAATACGGCGTCTTTTGTTTGATTTCTATTTACACAAATGAATATTATACTTGTTTCCAATTTGAAAATATAATTTCGTAAATCTACAAAGAATATATTTCGACATAAAACGAAATAATTTTAAATTAGTAAACAAATTAAATCCGCACCCAACACGAAACATTCCGAATACGTTCGAATCGCGTTCATCAAAAGCGACCGAGGCGGTGTAGTCCAAATTAGACCAATTAAAGCTTAGCAGAGCCTGAATAATGATTCATTTGTGACACGACGGACGTGACACACGTCGCTTCAATCACTCCAAGCGACTCGGTAACGTTACAAATTGAAATTAAGTTTAATTAGCTAATTTACGTTATTGTAGTACTCGTCGGATTCATGCCAGATATATATTTTGTTTCAAAGAGAAATGCTCTTTATTCGATTAGACTTATGAGTTATTTTAAATTGTAATTTTTGATAAGTAAAGTTTAAATCATTTCTATGCCGTTTTGTTCAGGAGTGAATTTACACAAAAATAAAAACTGAGTTTGAACTTAGTGCCATTTCTACTTCGATTTTTTTTTATATAAGTAGGCGGCTGGGAAAATGTGCCGTCTGATGGTAAGTGGTCACCATCGCCCATGGACAATGACACTGTAAGATATGTATATTAACTATTTCATACATCGCCAATGCGCCACCAAACTTGAAAATTAACACGTCCCATGTGCCTGTGGTTACTCTGGCTGGAATCCTTCAAACCGGAACACAATAATTATGAGTACTGCTGTTTGGCGGAATATCTGATGAGTGGATGGCTAACCTACCCAGACGGGTACAAAGCCCTACCACCAAGTTCTTCGTTCAGTTCTATTATATCGGTTGCTAGCTGAATCTGCGGCTTTACTCGCGAAATTTATAAAACACAAACTCCCAACCACTGTTTTACTCCCTTAGGGGTGGGTAGAGTTTTGTAAAATCCGTTCTTAGCGAATGTCTACACCCTATAATTCATGAGATTTCGTGATTAATCAGGGAGTGGTATTTCGCTTTTATGTATACAGCAGATTATACGATTTATTGACTTCCGACTTCGTCCAAACCGCAACTTTATCGTTGTGAGTAAAACAGGAAAACGGCTAAACGACAACGATAAGATTTAAATTCGTGTGCGATAAATTGACAATTTGGTAGTGGAATTGCGCCCAAAAATATAGCTCTTACTATTCTATCTTAATGACATTGCCTTTAAAACCATTTTCTTTCAAACAGTCATGATTCTATCGCGAAAATGCATATATTTTTTTACACCTTTTGTGTAACCATCCCATGGTATTCATTGAAAGACATCTTTGTATTATAATGAATTGTAATAAATATTCCCACTGGTATGAAACACAATGACCACATAGCAACAATAGATCATTGTTCTAGTTTATTTATTGCTGTATGCAAATCATTATTTATTATCTTCAATGCGATACGGTTAATATAAAAATAATTAAATATATAGTTATGTACTACGTGATATAGGATAGTTTAGCTGTGGCCCCGCATATAATGTATACCTTACATTATATGTAAATTTATACAAATGCCATTATTCTCAAATATATTTTTTCAAATTTTCCGCTGTGTCACAATCAAAATATAGTTTTTTCAAGTATGCTTTTATAATCACTTTTGAATAGTTATTCCATAGAATTTAAATAAATGTAAAGCTACTGGATGTAGATTCTAGCGTGAACAACCGGCAAGAAACGCATTAGTTGTGTTTACAATAATAAACGCCGTTAGAAATATTAACCATTCCTTACAACGCCAATGGCCTCTGGCCTGCAATTACACTGGATTCCTTTCTATAATAAGACAATTTTTAGCTTAGTCTATTAATAAAGTTAAATATTTTTGGAATTGGGATTTTATTAATATACTTATAATTATGTACTCCATAGTAGGGTATTGCAAGCCCGCCTGGGTAGGTGCCTTAGTTTATTTATAAGTAAATATGTTCCAACATCCTATGGGTTAACAAATTATAATTTACTTGTATTCGTTCTTTTTTATGGTATAGGTTGGCGCACGAGCATATGGGCCACCTGATGGTGAGTGGTCAGCACCGCCCATAGACAATGGTGCTGTAAGAAATATTAACCATTCCTTACATCGCCAATGCGAGACTCGTTCGAATCGTTCGCGGCTTCATCCGCTTTTTTGGGAGGGGTGGGTTTGGTCGTAGGTTTCAATTATTTATTAAATGCGGTGTAATGCTTTATCCGTGACAGCGTAATAAGCAGACTTTCGCATTTATAATATTAGTATTGATTTTTGCAATTAAAACACCTTTTTTGTTTATCTAAACAGACAGAAGCTGGATCGACAGCGCAGAAATATCCTGTGATGGTATACATTCACGGAGGTCAATTCGCTTCCGGTGCGTCCAACTTATTTCCCGCGCACACGTTAGCCGCCTTCTACGATGTCGTCGTTGTATCTTTTAACTACAGATTGGGAGCTCTGGGTGAGTCATTATATTTTAAAATAAAGGAACAAAAGTTATTTGAAAAAAAATGGCGCCAAATACTCTTTTTTTTTTTTATTATTACTAAATTTTTTACCGTGAAAAACCCATTTTAAAATAGATTACTTTTCATTAATTTTGTTATTTACCATTTCCCAATATTAGTTATCTTTTATTTCTCGTTTTTGTCTCAAAGGCTTCCTCTCAACCGCCGATGAAAATTCTCCTGGTAACTACGGTATACTAGACCAAGCGATGGCACTGCAATGGGTGAGAGACAACATAGGACCGTTCAACGGTGACACTGGTTCCATTACCTTGTTCGGCCCTGGCGCTGGTGCAGCCTCAGCTGGTCTGCTAGCTGTTTATCCTCCAACTAGAGATATCGTTTCAAGAGTGATAGCACAGGTTAGAAAACGAATATACAGTGATTATATCATAATAAACTTTAAAAAAAAAAACTAAATGATGTGTGTATATTTTTTGTGCCTAATACTAATTTTAATTATGAAGATTTTTTTTAATATTTACAATATTTTAAGACTTTTTACATTGAGTCGTTGCCAGTCAAGGTAATGAAAAAAATACTATTATTATTAATTTGGTGTATTAAATAACGTGATTTTTTTTTTAAATTATAATACAATTATTTAAAAAAGCACTCAAACGTCGCAATGTGATACCAATGTTATTGTGTTGCGTATAGATTTTATTAGATTTTTTAAAATATTTAATTAAACTCCTTTTTTAATTTTCAGAGTGGTTCCGCGTTAGCTGACTGGGCACTTATAGAGGATAAATTCCGGGTGCAGAACACATCGTTAGTGTTCGGCAGGCTGCTCGGATGTCCCATCGATTCATCGTGGAAACTTGTCAACTGTTTACGTCAAGGGAGAAGTTTTTATGAACTGGGAAACGCAGAGTTCCAGGTACATCTAGTTTTATTATGTCTTTGCATAGCATTCATTTAATATTTTATTTCTCAGATAAAGATTCAAGATTTCAAGATAAATGAACCTTAGATATACATATTATATGCGTTTTGTTAATAATAATCTTTTTTATAATACAAATATATATATTATGTTACTATAATTTAACTTCAAAAAATCCTATTGCAACTATACAGACATTCAAAACGCATTATTTTTTTCTTAAATGTATAATTAATACAGACAATTTAAATTTTGACCAGTAATGTAATTCAAGTCATTCAGTAATTTAGTCAAAGTTGTTTAATTATCTCTCTCCCACACTCAAATAAATAAATAAATGTTGCGTGAAATACACAGACGTGCATGTGCAACGCTTCACTGCCATTGGTTGTGTAAAGTTACGTTTCGATATTGTGAGTCACATGAAGTTAACATATTTTATATTGATTTTATATTAATTTTCTTTCAAAATCATACATATGCATCTAGAAATAATACCATAGTTATGTATTTTTCAAGTATATGAATTGATTGTTTTTAGCCCAACGTCGGTTTCATCCCGTGGGGTCCTGTGCTCGAGAATAACTTCACATTCCCCGGGGACGAGTGGTACGACGGCTGGCGGGAACGAGACTGGCATTTCCTAGCGACTACTCCCGAAGAGCTGATTGTCAGGCGACAGTTCAATCCTGCCCTGAGATACATGACCGGTGTGACCACACAGGAAGCGGCTTATGTTTTGTGTAAGTATATTTTGCCTTGAGATTTACCACGAGCGATTTTGTTTTGAACATATGTACATTAAACTACAGGGGAATGGTGGTAACTTACGGTTCTGGCTTTTTCCATTTTTAATTTTGAAACATTCGCTAGCCAACAGGGTGGATTTGTTTTGTTGCAGCCTGAGTGAACTCACTACTATAGCCACTTGGACTATATCATATATAATGTAGATACTTCTTTTAAATATTGTTAATAAACTTAACTTAAATATCGAATTAGGACAACCACGTCCTGTAATGATATGTATACAGTTTTGTATTATAAATAAATAAATGTTTCAAAATTTGTTAAAGATTCAAGAGATATAAGTATTCGTATTTACTTAGTTTGAAAATATATATATTTTTTTATGGCATTGATTGGCGGACGAGCATATGGGCCACCTGATGGTAAGTGGTCACCACCGCCCATAGACAAAGGCGCTGTAAGAAATATTAACCATTCCTTACATCACCTAATTATTTAATTTACATGTTTTCTACACAAGTGAATTTCGGGACGGGCTTTTTTATATCATATAAATTGTGCCAAATTTGAAATGACGTTATAAGTTAACAGTAAAAGTTTTTTTGTTTTCTTTTTAGCGCATTTAAATAAATTAAAAGCTTGTTTTTAAAATCTTTTTTATTTTTAATTTGTTGCTGTCTTTGTTCTTACATTAGTCATATTACACACACTGAGACATTTAGTACCTTGCACCTTCGTGAGCGATCAGATCTATACAGTTTTAGATGTTCGTCCTTTGCAGAAAAACTCTATGGTCTACCGCCAAAATGGCCAATATCAATTACCTTTATTTTAAAATAATATAATCAGGTCAGCAATTTTTCGGTCCTTTTAGACACCAACGAATCCCTCGCGCCTGGCTACGAGATAGACGAGCGCTGGTTCAACCAGAAGGTGCAGGAGTTCGTCTTCCGATACAACTACACGCTGAACCCGCGCGGCGTGTACGAGGCCATCCGCTACATGTACACGTACCACCCCGAGCCGCACAACGCCAGCGCCGTGCGCGACCAGTACGTGCACGTGAGTGAGATTGCTTATAATCAATCATCGAACACTCTCATTATAAATATTTGAATGTATTCATTGTCACAGGACCTAGTCATTGAACGTACCGTTACAGTTTCTCTCGGATTTCCTGTACCGCGCCCCGACGGACAAGATGGTAAAGCTACTGCTGGAGCAAAACGTCCCGGTGTACATGTACGTGCTCAACACGACGGTGGAGGCGTTCCGCTGGCCGGAGTGGCGGCAGTACGCACACGATACTGAGCACTTCTTCCTCTCGGGCGCTCCCTTCATGGACCAGGAGTTCTTCCCGAGGAGACACAGAATAGACAGGCAGGCTTGGACACCGAACGACAGGAACATGAGTCACTTCTTTATGAAGGCGTATTCGGATTTTGCGAGATTTGGGTATGTTTTAGTTATAATAATATAAATATGTATATCTCTAGTAAAAAAATAAACTACCTCGCTTGACGAGTGGCTATTTCTTATTCAGGTTGGAAATACAGTGAAAAGCTAAACCAAAATATTTTTGTCAAGGAGTTATCGGTAACAGAATGGTGTTAGTTTTACTCTTCAGTGCCTCGATAATTATATAAAGCCCTTCATCCTGAACATGATCTTTCGGTGGGAGTTTTCCATCGAACTATAAAGAGATGACAATATCTGTGTTTGCGAGTACTATAATATTTCCTGGATAATTTGCAAAAATCGCTCTTAAAGCCGTTGGGAGAATTCGATACAATTAAACTATTTTATAATTTTACCACGAAATTAACCTGTGCAAATTAGCACCTGATCTGAGGAATTACGAAATGATAATGACCTAAGCCGATAAGTCTTCCTTAGGTTCGTAAAGTCCAAGAATTTTTTCTTAGGCACCTCTTGCTTTTTAAATTTTCATGTAAAAAAAACCCTATGAAAGTCCCCAGTACCCAGATGTACTAAAATCACACAGGTTGTAATTAAAATAGTCCGAAGAACAAACAATATTGAATTTCATTTCATTCTTTTGGAATTCCAGTAACCCAACTCGCTCTCGCATCCTGGGCTTGCACTTCGAGATGGCGCAGGCTGGACAACTCCGGTATTTAAATCTGAACACGACCTACAACTCGAGCATCCAACTCAATTACAGACAGACCAAACTGGCCTTCTGGACGGTGTACCTACCCACGGTTATCGGAAGACTTGTGCCTACATATCCACCATTTACAGAGGTTACTTGATTTTCTTAACCTAAATTTGTAATTTAAATCTTTATTACAATAGGCTATTTGACTGGTTTTTAAAATTCATTTTATATTATTTAGTAGAGGTTAAGGAATCCAGTAAAAGTTGTTTTTTAAATTCTGGTACATATTTGCTGAAAAATATGAAATTAAAAATTCAAATCCGAAAACGCTACTTTGACAATATGGCGCTGCAATGGGGTCGTTGACGTCACGTGCCTGTATTGTAATCTGTGCCACATTTAATTCACATACAGTAGGTAAACGAGGTTAACAAGCAAGTGACGTCATCATTAACCCGACCAATCAGAAGCGTTTTGTGTCACGTGACAAACGTTTAAAAAAAACGTTTTAAATAAATAAATTATTATTTTCAACTTTCGTTAATAAATAACCATTTTTAATCTCATAATATATACTGATTACAATAATTGACACTTTATTTTTCGCATTGTCAAATAGCCTATTGTAAAACAATTGTTTCATACATAAACGAAACTACACAAATTTTAACTTATCGCGATATTTTGGCCTAAAATTGTCCGAAATTGCAAAAAAAATGATCAAACGTTACTATTTGTAACGTCTGTCTCTTTTTTATTAAAATGTCGTATATATTTTTTCAATCTGCTAACCTTTCTTGAAAGGACAGTTAAAATGCTAAATATTGCTAACGTAGAAAGTAAATCGCTAAACAACATGCGACGCATTCCCAATAGGCATTCAAATAATCAACGAAGTCACTGATGGAACGTATTGTGTTCCAGTACTGGTGGGAACCGAAGCAGCCTCTCCAAATAGCGTTCTGGTCGGTCTCCAGCGCTTGTCTCGTTCTCATCGTGCTGTTGGTGGTCTGCTGCATGCTGTGGAGGAACGCTAAAAGGTGACTTAAGTAGAAAAATACAGTATTCGTTGGTGGTTACGATCTTTGTGTCAGAATTACTTCGGTATGTATATTTTGTTTTGACTAAATAATAGACTAGTTAAGTATTACGTGAATTAATCTTATTCATTTATTTTATTTTATTCATACTAACAAATCCGAGCCTTAAAAAATGAGGTTATTATCCTGAGGCACTTACGTAGTATTTGAACAGAATTTTTATCATAGTAATATTACTAACATTTAATTTGTTAAAAGAGTAGTAATGTTTGCTAGACTTTTAATTAAATCATTATTAACCCAACAAATAAAAAGTCATCATGTATCTATTATTAACCCAACATTTTCCATTGAAATGCTTTATACTAACGTTACAATTTTTCACAACAGGGCTATACCGCCAAAGTGGAAACTAATACCGACAATGTAGGTGAAATTTACTATGATTATAGATGTTTCACGTACACAAAAGTTATTGCAGAATTGTACTAAAATCAATACATAAATTTAATTTTCGCCATCTCGAAATGAATGTGAAATCGAGAGCTTAAAATTGAATAAATGTTAGGTTTGGTGATCATTTGTGAGAAAGCAACCATTTATTTCATCTCGGGATGAATGTGGTGTTGCTCACGAATTGTAAATATAATATTCAAATTAAAAAAATACCACTAAAATTTATACTCGATATGTATGTTAAGTGTTACGGTTTACGCTTATTTTTGAGTGCTTGTATCATTGGATGTTTTAAAGTGTGTATTTATTTTAGTCAATTCTCCATATTCTGCACATATTGTTGTAAACCGCTTGTCGCTTTATATTTGCTTCTTGTCGTAGTGCTTTATCTATTATATGAAGGTTCAGTAAGTCGTTCTAGTGGCTAGTTTAGGTCCTCTGTTCAAACCCCGGGTCGGGTCAATAAAACGTAAAAACTACTAAAATAACCGGTTGCAAAACACACTTATTTTCGTCACATTTTTACACGAGGACTTTGTTTCAAGAAGGAAGAAAGAGATAATTTTAAGATGTGCTGGATTCGTATACTCAGAATCTCATGGACCTAATTTCGTACCAAAATTTCATATTCCATGTTAGTGCACAGTTGCATTTTAAAATTCTTCGGTTGTACAAGTAGAAGCAAAATGGATAACATCCAAGCTAAACACTGATCACAGAAAGATGTCATAAGATGACAATAAACACATAAAAACTTTTTGTAGCATATTTGAATAAAATATTTTGTAAGCCCCGAAGGGAAGACAGGGGTGTTATGTTAACTAGTGTCTTTGGTGTCGGCTCTTAAGATTGACTTGATCGAGTGTTCTTAAGTATGATTCAAATCTGTTCAGCCATGTGAAGACCGACAGCTTTTTTTATATTTATGATATGTTTACTATCGTGATCATTGGGTTAATTTAGTAAAACAAATATTTACGCTTAATCAATTCCCACAATTTGATATTTAATACAAGCTCATAATATTAAACGTTAAACAGAGAAACGGACAGATACTACAACGGCGACATATTCATGGTCCCCGAGTTGGAGGAGAGCGGCATAGAGAACACCTCGCGCTCCAGAGACGACATATACGAGTACCGAGACGTGCCCGTGAAGAGGGCGCCGCAGGCACTCACGAGAACGGTGAATATACTATATGTAATCCTGTAAAATTAAGATGATAGTATACCATTAAGGTTATCTAAACTTTTTGACCAATTGTAAAATTTAAAATATTGGATAAGGAACGTTTGTGTGCTAAAGATATTACAAAATTAATACAATTTAAGACGATCACATCCAGACTATTTCATATAAACAATTGTATCGAAATTTGTAATTATTAAATTTGAAATGAAAAAAAGAAACCGCGCGAGTTTGCTTTCGCCGGTGCTTCTCGGGTTTCCTTTTAAATCTAGCTGAACGAATGAGATCGAGACTAAGTCCATCCTCTGAGGCCTTCGGGGTCGCAAGCGGCGACTCCCGCGAAACTCTCACGCCTCCTCCTCAAACTGACGCCGGAACCGTCCGGGGCCGCAGATAAGCCAGCCGCAGACGCTGCAGTCGTCGCAGGCGCCGTCGGAGGCGTCCACCGAGTCGGCGCCGGCGCTGCCGCTGCGCGAGAGCGCGCGCCGGCCCGCGCCCGCGCCGCGCGCGCGCTCCGCCACGCAGCTCGTGCGCGGCGTGCCGCAGACCTCCGTGTGACGTGCGTTAAGGTTTTACCCGCGAAGTATTTAAATGTATCCGTAGGGTTTGTAGCGTTTTAAATATCGGTTTTCGATCTCTGCTACGTATTTTGTAGTGACCTACTTTTCAAATCAAATGACAGAACACAATCATTCCAAATTATTATGGTACATTCCAGTGGCGGGAGAAGTGAGTATAATAGAATAATTATGGTATTTCGATTCAAGTTCAAAGGTGTATATTTATACTTCAACCGTCGAAATTATCACTCAGTTATAAGAGTAAGAAAATAAAAAAACAGCTAAAGAATCATATAATTATTATTTGTAGCACGATTTTTTATCTATTTTCAGCCAATTTTGGATAATACTAGAAAAATGTTCTCATAGTTCGCAAGATTAGGAAAAAAGAAAGGCTATCCATAAGAAATAATACTTCATTATATATTTAAATAATACATGAAGCGCGAAATTAACCATTAAAAATTTAGAAAACGTCTCAAAACTCACGCTCTAGTATTATATTATTAATGGAAATAACCGTGTAATTCGCCCGTACACTTAATTTTTGGACTAAACGATTCTCTTATTTTCTCTTATACAGGAAATGATAGTTTAAAATAACTGGTAAATAGATAATATAATACTTGTAGGCAGCTATAATTTTGCATCAACAAATGAATATTTACAACTAGTTTTCGCATACGGTTTCGCACGCGTATCAGGGGAGGGGGGGGGCGATCTTAGGTTCTCGATATAAAAAAGTACCCTATCTCCTTCCCTGGGGATCAAGCTTGCTTCATACTGAATTTCATCAAATTCGGCTTAGTGATTTAACCGTGTAAGCATGAAACAGACAAGCAGACCAGTTACTAACGCATTTACAATATTTCTGTAGATATGCACGCGTGTGTGAAGTAAAATTTTTATTGAGAGCGAAACTACATGTAGGTACGTGTACGTACACGCGATCTGTGCTGTGTGGGTGTGCATATGAAATGTCCATATGTTTGTTCTCTTTTTCGTTAACAATTATATGACCACCGTTAGTTAATTTTACCTCGTAAGGTTGTCCATAACTATGTTGCCATTGCTAAAGCGCTTTAGACTGACATACTCTAAGTTCTAAGCTTATTATGAACGTAAGATACAAGTTTTAAACATATTTTATTAAGTTACCGACTATTTTATTTTTATAATTATTTTTTTGTTTTCATTTTAAACTATTTTAACAGTACGTAGTATTTAATATTTTCAGTACAGCCGGAGTATGATTTAAAAAGCCAAGTGAAATTTTAGTAATTTTAAATTGTCGAGGCAATTATAGTTTTAAGTGTAAATGTTTGTGATCGTCCGTCCGTCCATTATGAGATATGTGCCTTTAGGTGCCTAAATTACTTAACAAATGAAAGTATTTATTATACCTCGTTGAATGTATATTTTTTTATTTTAAAACGTATATTACTGCCAATGTTTATAGCAATGTGAAATAAAACGTTTTAATGAGAATTTTCTTTTATTATTTTGCCTTGAAATTACCTAAAATCTAAATTAATACATTCCCATCAATAAAAAAAAAGCAATTTTTACATAACAGTATGGAGTCACCATACTATCAAACACGCATTCCAAGTACAAACTTTGATTAACAAACTTTTTTACACTTCTGTCCAAATATCATGAACGTGTAAAAACGTACACGAATGTTCTATTATACTGCATGCGCTCAAAAACTACCGCACGTTGAAAATACAAAATGGCTGCTCATTGTATTCTTGCCTTGTTTGCGCGAGCGTTAGAAGTAACAAACTCATCGCATCAAGATCAAGAAGACGAGAAGTATGCGTAGTCTAATATGGAGTTTTTTAAGCAAGGCTATGAAGATTTGTAAGCGGCCTGACGCTGACGGGATTATTTCCGACGACCGTACTGATTGTCATGTCGATTGATGAATTTGTAAATTGGCGAATTTTGAAGGAGTATTTGTATTAAAAGAACAATATCAGCGCCTGATCGTATATATATTATTTCTAGGACAAATGGGTCACCCGATGGTAAGTGCTCAATCTCCACAATATTTATTAATAAAAACAATTCCTTCGACGTTAATGTACCGACCACTATTAGATTTACGATGTTTCATACCTTTTCTTGCATTTCCACTGACTCGCCCAACGTTTAAACCAGAACATTGCAATACCTACAAATATAGTCAGCGGAAACTTCTTCCTCTAAACTCATAATGCACGTAATACTGCTTTCTGCTCGTACAGCAGCACTAGAATTGATTACATTTCATTTCTCGTTTTCCAAGGCCACAATCACATTCTGTGTGCTTTTCACGCGTAGTGTACGGCGAACATTCGCCTCCGCACACGCGTCTGGCCTCAGGTGACTGGCGAGGTAAAAGCTTCCCTGGATGTTCCATTAGATCGACCACGTAGTTCGCTCTAAGAAGTCCTGCGGGATAGTTCTCATTGTCATTGAATTCTTCCTTCTGGAATATTATTATGGATAAGGTTAGCAAACGCTAAATTACAAAACGAATAATTAATAGTATAAGGTAAAAAATAAAAACAAAATGTGCGCCTTGAGACGCCCGATAGAAGTAATAACTTAAACTACTTATTTAATTTGGGAGTAACTTTGGTTGTTATTTAAATTTTATCTACCTATATTAATATGATAATGAAAGGAAAGGTCATTTATTTATAAAATCTTTTATGAATTATAAAATATATTTTATTCTTATTTGCAATTCTTGAATTTGTAATCGTACATTAGAATTTTGTGTAAGAATAATGTACCTATTATTAGTAGCCAGAAAGACTGGCGGCGTAACGCGTTACGTAACGATATGGTTTACTCTCCCGTAAGAAGTTATAACTTCAAAAACTTTAGTATGAATATAATAAGATTTAGAGACCCGGAATTAGGTTATTTGAACATCATAAATATAAAGCAAATCAAAAAATGTAATTATTAATAAATCTTCACACACATACATTGTTCTAAACTCTTAAATTACAAATATTAACTGTATCAATTTCTCATTTAATTTTAGAAGCGTTATAAAATCCTTAGCTCAACATTTTAAAACGATTGCATTTATGTTTAATAATTAAGTTTTATAATAAAAATCTAATTATTGTATTGTAGAACCTTCTTAACATTCCGCATCATAATAGAAATGTCATTTGAATGAATAAAAATGGAGTATTCGTTATAGGAGTTAAACATACAGAATCCACCTCCGGCACGGCCACTTCGCACCACGCGTGCGCGCTGCACGCCCGGTGCAGGGAGCACGGCAGCCCCGCTCGGTCCGCCAGCACCTTATACAACAACGCTCGCTCCAGCCGACCTCCACATCGGACGTACCCAATACCGATCACACATGACTTTAACGCTTTCTAGATACAAATATATTAATAGTAATTATTTGAACATTATAAATAATCATAAACTATCCGTCGTCTGCGGCTTCGCTCGCGTTTTAAGTTGTCGCGTTTGTCGCCAGGTATTAGGCGTAATAGAGTAGAGCCTATGTTCTTCGTTGGAGTTCGATTCACACCAGAATAAATCAAATTCGTTGGCCATGAAAGAGCTATAGACAGAGTTAATTTCGCATTTCTATTTTATTGGTAAAATATAAACTAAAACTTTATTTTTAAGAGCAATACCTACCCAAAAGTCTTCTAAAACTACATTTACGATAGAATAAATAAGAAACAATGTAAATTATTTTATAAGATTTCCGTCAAATCCGACAATTACGTTCTTATAGATCCGTGTATACTGTATATATAACAAAGTAGTTTGTACCATAATAAATAATAAAAAATAATCCATTGGTCTCTTACGTTTCACAGCTAAACGAAAACGACTAGCATAATTTTGATTAACTTTGATACAGAACTAGCAACTGCGACTCTTAGCAATGCTATATTTTATGCGCGAACGGATTAATGGCTACGAGCTAGTTACGATAAAATCATTCTCATATTATTTACCATCAAGTCCACTAAATGCAAGTTGACACTGGGCATGGAACAGTCACGTTCCTGAGTCAAACCACTCATTTGCTGCGCCACAAACTCGCCCAGCATCTGAGCTCTTTGCTTTAACGAAGATGAAACTTCATCGCATTTATCTCGATATCTATTAATTTTGACGTAGTATAAAACAATTATATTATCAACAATAAAATTCGACAAAAACACAAAAGATCTATCACTATCCTTTATCAAGATTATTTGAACATCTTACCTCACTTCGTAATGTGCGTCTTCGATTTCGAAGTAATGCAATGATTTTGCGCTAAAAAGTATCATAAACTTAGTAGGTATTAAATAATTTATATAATATAACAACTAATTAAATAAAATAAATAACAGAACTTACGGATCGCCGAACCAAATTCGCAAACGCAGCAAATAGTTTCGAAGATTTGAATCATCGGGCATTAAGGGAAAGTGGAATCGACTCGACGGTGAAACCGTCAGCCTTGACTCTGATAAAGTTTACAAACATTTTAGACAGAGTAGAGGATATAGGTATTTTCTAAATAATAAAATAAATAGTTACAATAAAAATCAAACTTAATGATACAGGACACTACCATTGAGTCGCTTTCATACTAATTACGTTATTTTTTTATTCTTTCACCCGCAGTCAATTTTGAATATGTGTACATATTTAAATTATATTTAACATGACTGTCATGCAGTTTGCCATATATTTCTATTTGAAGGAATCAAATAATTTCTCTATCTGTACAAACTCTCCAATTTTATAAAATAAATAAATATTAAGCGCACTACTCAAGCTTTTGGGCTAATAGTATACCTTAATATTTATTAAAGTCAATCCTAGAATGAGTCGACAGAACCATTGTAAGCGCGGGTACATAGTGTGCAAAAATACCCATGAGCTGCGCGTATGAGGCCCTCGCGGATGGTGATCTAGAGAGGTCAGGCGCGCCAGAAGATCTCTTAAAAATATTTTTTTGGGGTTGAGGGGAGATCGAAACACTGCTTGTTGGGCTCAAGACGGAGCTGTAAAGCAGAGTGTAACTCACGTTGCGATCTCATATCCATGGCAGATGTTTCGTAAGGCTGCTGAAACATACAGAAGAAAACAGGGTCACGATGAGGAGGATGAAGGTTTGAAAGCGCTTGTATGGTAAGAAACATTTTGCCCAAGTGTTTTTGTACGTAGAATCCATCCTGGAATACGTATTTTTTATTATTATTTATAAAACTGCGTAAAAAATATGCAAATGTTAAGTACTTATATCAAAGAAATATCAAGTATTCTTATTATGGATGTTACCTTAGTAAAGTCATTGATATCCAGACGACCCGTGTACGCGAACTTGGCGGATGGGTGATGTCGGAAAATTGATTCCAATGCTGGTTCCCATGCGCTAACAACATATCTCGCTTTTTTGTTTTCTACCATACTACAAACATTTAGAACAAAAAATCACGAAATCAAAAGAATTGTAAATATGAATATAGCATCTATTTATTAACATAAAAAATTCCAACAGAAATAGCAATAAAATATAAAAAAATACAAATCTTGCATTTATAAACTTTTAATTACAAAATGTCGGCGTGCAAATAGGTACAAATTACATAAAAATCTAAGCTGCCGAGCGTGATTAACGCCATATTCGGCAGCGAGAGATGCTAGATTTTCGGCCGCGATGCAGAAACAAGGATAGCGCATCCGCCAAATCGCTAGACCAGGGTAAGTGTCGCCGGGGTTAAGAGTGTTCTCTGTGCCCGAAGAATCCCTCTAGCTTGGAGCCCGCAAGATGTGGTAACCGTTGAGGCGTCACGGTAGCATGCGCAATCGATTCCGTGATGCATCCAGAAGAGACGCAGTAGATACTTCTGATTTTTAGAGGGTATTCCGGTGTAATAGGATGCACCAGGAGTTCTAGGCACCGGCGAGTCTCACATTCCATTTTCGATCATATGAGGGAAACTCTCAAGCGTACACATACATTACCCGTCTTTTAAAAATTTTACACCATATTTAACTACTAACTAATAGAAATATGCTTAGGAATGTCACTAATATATTATAAGAAAAGTGATCTTACTAATGTATAGTGCCCAATTCGAGATAAACATCCGCCCCTTCATCGGTAACACTTGCACAGATAAGCGTGCACAGAGCTGTGCGAAGACCAATGTGTTCTATCCGTAGATTATTCGACACAACCTATAAATAATATTTACTTAAAATAAACATACGTGACTGACTGACATACAATACATAGCTTAAACTGCTGAGTCTAACATGACACTTGACACAGGAATTCCTTATGATACTTACATAAGAGAGCCCTGAGGACGAATTTTTGTATCCCAAAATGTGTATCCCTGTTTCCTATGGGGTAACTCAAAAGGGTCAAAGTTTGTATGTCTAAGTTGGTCATTTTTGAAAGTAAGAAATATTGATATCAGTGTTTAGACTTTTGTTTGAAAGAATAAGATTATTAAAATTTCAATAAATATCGTACTTCCTGTGATTGCTGGAACACTGACAAGGACTTGTAATATTTTTTTTACAGTAAGTATTACAGTAAGTACTACAGTAGCCGGGTAAAGATGGCGTTGACTCATTGATTTTCAAATTATACAAATATTTAATAATTGTGTTACCTCTTCACCTTCTTTTGACGTAAACAAATCCTTTGCAATTTCATCTTTCATGAGTCCGCTTAATACTGCGCAAGTCATTATTTTTAGCCTAATGTCGATACGCTAAAGGAAAACGAAATATACATACATAAATAAATGATAAATAATCTTGGATTTAATATTTGTAAATTTTCGTACAGGATATATGTACGTAGCGTCATTGCGAACAAGGTAATACATGACTTCAAATAATATTAAAATTAAACATTTTTCTTTAATTTGCAATATGTCATTACTTCCTAGAATTTGATTCTTATTAATTTTTAGTTGTGTTAACAAATTAACTGGTTTGATTTCTGGCTAGGAATATTACTTTTTTTATGATAATTGACGCAGATACTTCTTGCCATTCCGCGTAGTTTCGGATTTGGCATTTCTTGCCCAAACAAACTCAACTGACTCACGAGTGTCAATCAACACTAATAAACGGCAATAGAATTATTTTAACGTGGAACGCGCCTTCGTGACTGAATAGGTCTACTCCTTTCAAATTTGCAATAATGACTCATATTTATATACACAACGGTTAATCGCAATAATTACAATGGCTTTTGTATTTTCTATTCTATTAAGTGATATTCATACCTGCAAAATATTAACTAATTCTTGCATGAATTCCGCATTGAGCATAGCGGCAGTGCTTACGTGGTAGTTCTGGAGATTTATATAACATTGCACAGCTAACCGTTGGGCTTCAATGGGAGTGTCTTTGTCTATTTGCATATTAAATAAAAAACAACTATTAAATAATAATAAACAAATATAAAAATTAAGATGAAATTCCTTCATCATGGATTAATATTTGATATGATATATATGATATTGCACATTAAATATTTTAATGTACAAATGTTTGCGCAAATATATAATAGTCACGCTTTGTATATATGTATGTTTTTAACTTCGAAGAAGGATAGTTGCACTGGATGGTGCTAATATAAAATTCCTCGGACCAACTTCTCAATATTCAATAAAGAGCTAAATTACTTAAATAATTAAAATTATCAGAAAACTGATATCTTGACTGATCTTAGCATGCCTATTCACTATATACCATCATATTAAAATATGACGAGGAAAATTATTAATAAATTGTGATACCATATCTATCAAACTATTTTAGTACTGAAAGTCTAATAAATAAATTATCTGAATTACATTTTTTATTTATATTCCGCAAAGATGAAAAAGTTTTCGGTTCGATGACGCTAAACGCAGCTTTCGGTATAATCCGACACAGTTCACCCAAAGCCCGAAGAGCGTTCATTCTTATGTAAAACCAAACAGCTGCATCGTCGCTTAAAATTGCTGAAACAATAAAGGTTTTATATATATGTTAAATAAACTGATTCATACGTTTAGTTGATATAATATACACACGCTACCACATAGCGCTTCAATGATGTTTGTATCGGACATGCGAACAGCTGCCGGCAGCAGCTTTGTCATGTTCGCCACGCCCATAGCTGCGTCAGACAGAAGTTCCACATTCGAACTGAGCAACTGATGGCAGAACACCAGGTCTGTACCCGTTTGATAAAGAGCCTGGGAGTAACAAAGAAAAAATAAGCAAATGGGAACAACGGGGATCTATTTTCAATTGGTTTATAAACAACTGACGTAATATATTATTAACCTACAAGAAAAATAATATCATCCATCTAAAACACAATTTTAACGACATATTTATGAGTCATATGGACATTTTATGAGATCGAGTTATTTTGTGTCTAGACTCTCGAGACTTTTAATTGATGTGGCAATATTTATTTTTCAAATGTCTACAATGGAGGTACACTTTCGGCTTAATGCCTTCGGAGCCTCTTAAAGCCTTTTAATTTTATCACCATCATTAAATATATCCGTTTCTAATAAACTAGTACAAAGTTATCACTCTGCTGAAATGTAGGTATTTTCAAATAGGCGTCTTCCAGACTTGGTTTTTAGCCTACGTATCATTTATGAATTTGATACTAAATTAATCACAAATTGTATGAATGTTAGGTGTGAAATACGGTGTTATAATTTATAAATCATTTAACTAACATCTCTTCCATTAGATGTGAAGGACATCTTAGCAAGAACTCCGAGACAATGTGGTTTCATAGCAGGTAAAGCCATTTCGAGATATGCAAGCAGTCGCAGCATACAGCCCGACTGGTAAAGATGCGTTGCATTCTCCTCAGTCTCGGCGTAGTTTCGTAAAACTCCAAGAACTTGAGTGTGGACGTCACGGAATTCATATGACTGATCAATTAGTAAATATATATTTCAACATCGTTTATTTCATAATATATAAATCATATGTAAAAAATAATATTTTTTTTAATTTTAAAATTAGTATTGTAATAGTAGGTAAAGAGCATTTTGGGACAAAATTATGAGGCATGATTGTGAAATAAGCTTTGTATTGTAAAGTCTAGATGATTTCCTGTTAGACGTTGGGCTTGAAAGTTTTAGGTTTAATTGTTAGAAATTAGTCTATTGATGTTTTGCTCCATAAACTTTATGAATATGCAACATTATTAAAATTTCTGTAGCAATACATTATTTTATTTAACTCACAGAACTCGTAAAAAAAAATTCTGACTAAGCGTAAAGAAAAATTGCACAAAATTTCCACGCAGTTCCAATATATTTTTGAACTATTACAAAATAATATTTAGTTTCACATACTTCCAAAATATCACAAAGATCCAACACTCCTGTAGACGCCCGAAAAGTTTTTTGGACTACTTGGTCCTTGTATCTACAAATTAGCTGGTCTACAGTTTTCAAAGCCGCGTGTTGTATGGCCAGGTACTTGCTCTGCATTAGCGCCAGCAAAGAAGGCCAACTGAATTGCTGATTCTTCGTTACTTCTGAAGCACACATCGGATCTTCAAGCAGATTGCTTAAAGTCTAAAAAGATAACATTAATTTTTTACTACAAAATCAACATATTCAGAAAATTCACATCTTAAAAGTGACCGTGTTAAGTATCTCTAGTCTCTGCAGAGACTATCTTTCTTGACAACACTACTTTGACTTGAATTGTGGCAATCCTTATAATACTGATATCGTGTGCCTTTAACTGTTTCTGCTATAACATCGTTTATGTGGTAGAGCTTTGGACAAGTCCGTCTGGGTAGGTACCACCCACTAAATTCTATAAGCCAGTGTAACTACAGACAGGGACATATCATCTTAGCTCTCAAGGTTAGTGGCGCATTGGCGTTGAAGTAATGTTTAATATGTCTTACAGCGCTAATTTGTATTTGGTGGTCAACCTATACCATCAAATAAAAGGGCTATGTGAATTTTCCAATTAACGTGTATATTTTTAACCTGAAGACAGTTTTTCTGAACGTCGGGATCGAGACTGTTTTTCATACGCGAACACAAACTGTTGAGAATATTTGCAGAAACTAGTTGCTCACAGCCAAGGGGCTCTCTGGTCAGCTCTGACAGCACGAGAGACGCAAACTCGAGCACAAATATGTCTTCCATCTGATGAATAATAGCAACAATAATTGGTAATTTTGTAATGAAAATTTTTGTTGTGAAAATAAAAGATATATGACTAGTATTTAACTATAAGTTTTACAGAAACATAATTATTATTGAACATTAATATTTAAATAAAATTTAAATATCCGATTGTGTCATCAAATAAAAATCTGGTAATGGAAATCAAATTATATAACGTTCTTATAAAATTATAAATTAACCGGAATTTTTGCTCTCCTTGCGCCCTGGGTTAAGACGGGTCTGGTTACTGGTTCGCCTCTATGGGTGTACCGTGATGTTGTATACCTTTCTAAATAAATAATAATCGATGTACGCTACTTGATTTTAAATCTGATCTGGGGATATACCGTACCCGCATATTAGCGCTTTTAAACAAAAAATAACTCTTCAGCTTTATATAATAGTTTAGTATGTTTGTTTACCTTCGCTAGCATAAAAGCTATTTTCCTTAGATTCTGCGGATTGAAGAGTACTTGCTCGGGCCCCTGAGGTAACTGGCATAGCTGAGCCAGTGCTTTGAGAGCAAACCGTTTTATATTCAATTCTGGATGTTCGATATGCGGTAAAATGTATTTTATAGCGTTCAAGTTGAATAATACGTAGCGATTTTGAATCTCTTGAGCAGCGAACTTCGTTATTGCCCGAAGTGTCTGATACAATAAACTTATATTTAACATAAAATATTGATACGCGAATATAAAATGACACGTACTAAGATAATTGTAAATATTGTAATGTAAAATAAAAATAATAAAATAAACGAAATACATTTCGAAAATAGTTTTCAAATAATTGAATTACCATAATTATTTATTTAAGAAAACTACAAATTAAATTATTATTGTCTGTTTTAATCGTTCATATATATATTTTTACCGCATAACCATGTTGTCGTTTTGCTGAGAACGTTGCGACAAATTTAATATTATATTACCTGGCAAAGTATTTCAGATTCAGCTGATTCTAAAAGCAATATTGCAGTATGAGCGCTCTCTGGTGTTAAGTTATATGGGTGGAAGCTATAATCCTTTTTCTCTGCTGATCTATTTTCTCTTTCTTTTTGCAATGGTTTAGCCATGATCTAGATATGACAATGAGATCAATTCTTTATATATTATGCAAACGTTCTTATAATTAACGTAAACGGGTATATAAGACGTATATGATATAAGCTTCGTACGATAACAACCACACTAAATTGATCTGTCACTTTTTTTAATTTTATTTATCAAGCCAGGTGTCATATTAAGTTTCGTTTTTAATATAAATCTTTTTATTTGCAATAAATTTCGTAATATTTTTAGATATTTTAAAGATACTTATTTTTTATTTTTAATAGATATTCCGAATCATTTACATTAAAAGTATAGTTTGACCGTTAAGTTTGTTTGAGGCGAATTCTTTTTTTAAATGAGATAATGTCTTACTTGTAATCAATGTCAAATCCAGTGATTCCATCATCTTTGATCAAAGTTTTACAATTATAATGAACGATCGTTTTGAGATTTTTAGAATAGATTTATCTTAACTTAATGTATAGGCGGAATATATTTTTACGTATCATTGGTTCGTTAGCTAGGAAGTTTAGGAGGTTACAAGAAATATGGATACTGCCTTGGTTTGGAAATGGAAAGTTAGCAGCAATACCACGTTGGGCCCTTGATATTTTCGTCCTGGTTCTGAAATTATTTTGCACGTGTGTTATGGCTGTTGCACGAACCCTTATTCCTGAAAGTATGAAAAGTTTGCATGGAGAAACCATATTGGTAGGTACCTATTATTGACAAATTGTTATAACCAAATGATTATTAATTAATGTTAATTAAAACCAAGTTCTCATTTGTTTTTGTCATTTCTACGTGCAATACGTTATACTGGGTACGAATATTATTTCATGAAATTGAATTAATTTGTAGGTAACAGGCGCAGGTTCCGGTATAGGCAGGGAGCTGGCGATTCAGTTCGCTGAGCTCGGGGCTACAGTCGTGTGTTGGGACAAGGACGCGCGAAGGAACAACGCTGTTGTCGACGAGATTAGAAAAAAAGATGGAGATGTTAGTTTAATAATCATTAATTTGAAGACAATGAACTGTAGAAGCTCATGATTTTTATATTATGTTTATATTCAGATGTATTGCTCCTATGTTTATAATACGTGAATATTTTAACATTTTAACTTTTTTCTTTCTCTTCACTTTATTATTAAGTGCTTAATTTGCAAAATGCAGTGGATGAAAACTTCGTAAGGAAACTTGAATGTGTAGGATGAAAATCCACAACAAACAAATTACAAACCCATTGGAGCAGCGTTGTGGAATAAACTTCGGAACCTTCTCCTCAAACGGAGATCCCAGCACTAAATAAACATGAAACACGTATAGGCTGCTACTAATTTACTTTTTTAATGATCTACGGGAGCCGAATTTAACTCTGCCTTTAGCATACTCTATATCAAATTTAATGTCTATATTAAATGATCATTACAGATTCAATGGTTGGCACAGTAACAGTAAGCAATGTCCGTATTTTCATATTAGAGATTCCGAAATGTATTTTTTTTTATTCTGGCTTTTATTTGTGCCAAGAGGGCAGCCGAAATATTTTTTTGGTTCTAGTGCTTTGGCTACACAGTAGATGTCACAGTACGTGAGCAAGTGGCGTCTACGGCAATTGGCATTCGACGACTAGTAGATGTAACGATGGTTGTCTGCAATGCCGGCGAGCTGACGTTTGCACCACTATTACGTCTTAACCCAGAATATGTTGCAAAGCTTATCGAAGTCAATTTGCTGGGCCATATTTGGGTAACCCATTTTCCATTACGGTACCCTTCACCTAGACTATAGTGACGTAGACTATTATAAATTTATATTTTTTAATCAGTTTATTGTAAGTAACACAATTTCTTACTAATTAAATCTAAAAAACTACTACCTATGTATCTAGTAATAATTCTACTACGTCTACGGTTTTGTTGTTTTCCAAAATAAATATTCCGTTGTAGGTAATTCAGGCGTTTTTACCAAGCATGATAGAACGGCGACATGGGCATATTGTTGCTATCAATTCTAGTGCAGGTCTCATGCCCTATGTAGACATGGTGCCCTATTGTGCTGCCAAATCCGGATTAAGAGGTAACGTGTTTGTACGTACGTACGTAGGTACGTTGTTTTAATTTTGTATACCTACTTCTACTTTTAGATACTTATCCCTATAATATCCAAGAACTATTGTTATATAAAACTATTTTCAATGTATAATAAAGACATATTTTTTATACTTGTTTTAATATTTTAACAATTAAGGTTTCATGGACTCGTTAAGTGAGGAACTCCGTTTAGACACTTGGACAAAGGATGTCTATACCACTTCAGTTTACCTAGGTACTGTTTCCACTGGTCTATATCCGACGCCATCCCATCGCTTTGTGTCGTGGTACTCACAGACATCAGCTAAGGAAGCGGCGAGGATTATAATAGCAGGTATATAATGTTTAGTGACAAACTAAAGGAAAAACATTCGTACATTGCAAATGATTATGTATAAGTTTTACTTCGTGGTTGGACTTTATGCAAGCCCGTCTGGGTAGGTATCACCCATACACTAAATATTCTACCATCAAGGAGCAATTTTAAGTATTATTTGGTTTCGGTTTGAAGGGTATGTGAACTTGTGTAACCACAGGCACTACCACAAGTTCCCAAGGTTGATAACGAATTGGCGATGCAAGGAGTGGTAATTTGGTTAAATGGTTTTTAACGACGCTGTTGTCTACGAGCAATGGTGACATTTGTCCGTCGATAGATCAATTCACCTTAAACCAAGAAAACTAAATCAAAATCAGTACATCCATTTTGGAGCTACAATGCCACAGTCCTGTAACCAGTTAAAGTTTGCATCGACTAAAAAAGTCTTAAATCTTTAGTGATCTCGTGTTTATTGTATAGTGTACTTATGAAGTACAATAACTAGACAAATATTGTGTCAAATTTATTTTTATAGAACGATAACTCATTTTAAAATGATAAGCAGCATGTATCCTAATTAATATTATAAATACTAGTGTAAGTTTACTTTTGCTGTGATTTCTGTTGTACGATCGGTTGAGATCGTGAAATTTGTCATACACTTTGTGTGGGTTACAGAAAAGGTACAAGGGGTACCTAGCACCTGTCCCCTCTACCTCACACGTGGGTGAAGTCGCTGTTGGAAGCTGTTGTTATAATTTTATTGAATGCATTGTTGTTTTCAGGAATAAGAAAAAACAAAAAATGCATTTGTGTGCCTACGTTGATGAAGTTTTTTACTGATCTCTGCAACTTTATGCCGTACAGAATAAGAATCATTTTCACGGACTTCTTTAATTTTGGCCATAGAGGCTGGTTCTGTTTTTGCTAAGAAAAACTCAATTCATTATGTACATACTGTTAGTTCTTTAACGTTTTATTTCATATGTTTTTTTTGTTATATAATATGTTTTCATCAATTATTTCTAAAAGTGCTTACTTAATTTCTTTGATTTTGCGATTTTGTTCTTCTGTAGATGATTTGTTGAGGAATTTAGAATAAATAAATATTGCATGTAATAAAATATATACTTACTGTATAGTTTTTAACTTTATTGTAATTAACATTTTAAAATTATTATATATAAAAAAGAAACATAAAAAATTAAAGCCTTTTTCATAGTTTGATAATCCTTAATTTGTATCAGACACACATACATTGATTAATAATTATAATTAAAATTTTAGCAAAAACAATCAAGTTAATATTTAACAATGTATAGTAAAGTTTACAATATCTAAATTTTCTGCTGCTGAACTATAGTCTCCTCTCCGTTTGAGGATTGTAGTTAATTTCCACCATGCTCCTCTGATGTGCTTTGGTGGCATTTAGCAGATGTTGTCAACACAAATTAAATACACAAGCACATAAAAATTTTGTATTCCTTGCCTGGGTTTCAACCACACCTTTGATTAACATTCAGGTTGTTCCAATCATTGAGCTATTTAGGATCTTTATAAATTGGGCAATCAATATAATCTGATATTAAAATATTTAAAAAACAAATATTTATAGTAGTAGTATTATTAGTAGTAAGCTTCTAAAAATTATGACAGTAAAACCTCTTTTCAATGGACCACCACACAGTTCAGTCAAGTATAAACAGGCATTTATTATTTAGGTGGGCAATATTTTCCACACTTTGTAATTCACTAAGCAAAAACATAATGCAATTTGAAGTGTTTTAATTTATTTTGACTAATTTCAAGGTCATTTTTTTAAAATAATAATTCTAACACAAAAGTAACAACATAATATTAACAGCAAATAATGCTAAGTGCACATATGCTTGCTTAATTCGTAATTGTTAACACTCTGACCACATTTGTCACACATTGCCATTTCGATGTGCTCTATAGCATGTTGATCTCTTGCCTTTATATCTGAAAATCCTCTGTGACATACATGGCACTTGTGACATTTTGGAGCGTGTTGTAATGAATGACGTTGAAGAGTTGCATGTGACGCAAAGCTGCGTCCACATGATTCGCACAGATGTCTCTGAGGGGCTTTGATTTCTGTATGCTTTTGAACATGATTATATATTGTTTTGCGGTCTTGTGATGTGAAGCTGCAGACTTTACATCTAGAAAAAAAAGAATATTGGCATTTTTATAATCAGGTATAGATAAAATTGTTTATAGATTTCCTTTTATCTTACATATTGGTCTAATATTTATAATTTCATTAAAATATTATAATTTTTCATAAGAGTGAAATTGTTTAGATAATTGTTCTTATATTGAAAATAGATAAATAAAAGTCACCTGTATAAGATGTTATCAGGATTACCATGTTGTCCTTTTCTATGATTGGATAATGCCTCATCACCAATGAATGTATGACCACATATGTCACAGACTCGCTCCTCGGACTTCAATACATGTTCCTTAGCATGCTTGTAAAGCTGAAATCTTTCACTGAAAGTCTCCCCGCATTGCTTACAAGAATAAACAAAACCCATTGAAGCTATGTGATCTATTTCACACTTTTTACAATGTGCAATAAGTTTTTCTCCCGTTTCAAACTGTTTCCCGCAATTACAAGTCAAAGGTGTGACCACACTGTGTATAAGGGCATGCTGTCGCATCTTCTGCTTCGAGTCAAATAAAACATTACAGTGGGCACAAGTTCTTAAGGCATTATCACAGATGCTTAAATGATGGGACAGTTTATGTATGCTATCTAATTTAGCTTTACATGCAAAGCAAGAGAAAGATTTGTCTGCATTTTTTATTTGTTTATTGGGTTCTATTTCTTTTGATAATAACTCTTTAACAATTTCTATGTCTGAGTCTAATACATCAATGTCCATGTTTATAGGCTTATTGAGTGAGTCTTTCTTCTTTGGACTCGGTATTTTAGATAATTTATTATTTACTGTTTTGACAGTTTCGGAGCCCTCAGTTCTATCCAACATATTGACTATAGATGGTATGTCTTCCTTACCCAAGTTATTGAGATATTCTTCTATGTTTGCCGTGTTATTGAGGAATTCTAAGAGGGAATCGGAATTGTATTCTGAGTCTGGAAGTGGTTGAATTTGAATTTTCTCTGTCAATTTTTTACTTTTTTCTTGAAGAGAAGATTCCAACCAATCTTGTGAACATCGGGCGTTTAATTGAAAATTGTAAAATTCGTTCAATTGTGATACGCAGGTTTCGCAAATTAACTTAGACAAATTATCATTAACAGCGACATTGATTGGGAGGCAGGATTTGATGTGTAAAAAAATTGTCTGGTCTTCTAATATTGAAACATGCCTAGATTCCGTATCCAAGCAAATACGACAACAGTTTTCTATGTTATCATTCATAGTAAATAAATATTATTAATTGTACGTCTGGAAAATTCTAAAAAAGTACTCCTACTACCGCTAAATAACCTCAAGTTTCGGTGTAGTGTTTTTATAACAATTAAATTAAATTTTTTGTTTATTTAAATGACCTAGTGTTTACAATTTGAATTTGAAATACATTTGACGTCTGACATCGTATGATCGTCATTTCGTCCGTTAATTTTCATTATAACAACTCAAACCAATAATTGCAAAAATATACAATGAAGTAATATTATCAAAAAATATTGCATAGCATACAAAATAATGAATATCAAATGATATATATCTATAATAAAACGTAGTTAACTGGATTCATTCTCAAATTGAAATCAAATACGGTTCATTTATTTTCAGACGTTACAATTTACTGTCAGAGCTTGAAACAAAATTTGACATTTCACAGTTTCAATTTTATATTTTGCGCAAAAGCTACTTATATATTTCTCGTGATTTAATATTTAAGTCGGTTAGTTGGTTACACATATACCAGGTCAATGCACAAAACCACTAATCGGATGTGACTGAAGGGATACAATATCTCGAATAGAGTTCGCTTAATGCAGTAAGATATTAAATACTGTTTTGTTTACAAAGTTTGTTGAATATGTCTACAAAAGAAGAAAATCCTGGTTTGGAGGCCGAAGAATCTCTCCTGTATTCGGCTAGGCATGGAGAAATATCTGTTGTAAAAGCTCTTTTAGAAGCTAACAAGGAAGGAAAATTAAGATTGGACATAAACTGTAAAGGTAATCTTTCGTGTTATAAATAAAACCTAATGCGTATATAGAATACAACAACTAAATAAAGTTAATAATTATCGTGATTACGGTCATATTATTATTACAATGCTTCTATAATAAATGTAATATTTTCTTTAGAAAGACTAGGCTTCATTTAACTATGATAAAATATTTCATTCTGACAAATGTGGAAAAATTAAGCCTATTTTGGATATTTACTATAACTTTTGATTATTTATACCTTATCATAGTTATACAATTGCATTTTATATTTTCTGTTTGTAGTGTGTTTTATCTAATTTAATGGTTGTATGGAATAAAACAATTGAACCTTGAAGTCAAAGCTGAAAGATTTTTAACAGTAGTCTACTATTGAACACACATTTTCAATACAACTCTGCTGAATGCTATGCAAAGAATTAATAACTAAAGAACTCAGCATTTATGTAGTATTTTTGTAAAATATTCTAATAGTTTACTTATGTAAAAGCAAATGTTATAATTACCTAGGTAAAAGCAAAACTAATTTAGGATGGACCCCTCTCCACTTAGCTACATATTTTGGTCATATGGATGTAGTGGAGGTACTGCTGGATGCTGGAGTTGACGTAGATGAGGTCAACGACACTGGTGACACTGCTTTGCACAAGGCATCGTTTATTGGGAACGAGGTCAGGTTTAATCAAGTGTAAACTATTTACCATTGTCTGTTAAATCAATTGTTCCAAATGGTTAAAATAATAACCAAATCATTTTGTTAAAATGAAATTGTTAACTGATTGTGTATTGTGTAAATTGACATCTAATGGATATTGATCAAATAAATTATTGGAATCACTAAATATACTTCATTAATTTTTTTTTAATTAGAAGTATATGTCCCAGTGCTTGGCAAAGGGCATATTTTGAGGATTATGTTTAGAATAAATTCCAATTCCCTGACAACGGGTTTGTGAATATCCAAGTGACAGCAATTCTATCTGACAGATGCAAGTTTACTCATAATACTTTGCTTCCCCAAGAACAAGTTGGTTATAAACCATAAACTATGCTCACATATGAAACATAGTAGTCTGCCCAGGTGTAAATCTGTAAACTTTAGTTAAGATTAATGTTTTCTAGCAACTAGGCTAACTAGATTGTAAAATTAGTCTAGTTAGCCTAGCTAGCCTAGCCAAATATTTAGTAAATTGTAAAATTAGTTTACTAAATATTGTTTTATTTATAGGAGTTAGTGATTCTACTCCTGAATTACAAGGCAGATGTAAATATAATGAATGGGGAAGGTCGAACGGCGGCAGATGTGTGCAAAACCCAGGATGTACAGAGATTGTTGGAGGCAGCTGGCCTTGCAGAGAGGAGAGACAGGGAGAGGAAACTATTGACAGCTGCCAGGGAGGGACGGATTGAAGAAGTACAAGAGTTGGTTAGTATTGACAATTGTTTTTGCTACCTACAAAAGTATGTCTAAACATAGTATGGTTTACAGGAGCAAAATAGAAAATCACATGAAGGTAGATTTAATTCCTATTAATAAAGTTATAATTTGACATAAATTCTGCAATAGTTGTTTAAATAATGTATTAACTTTAAATAATTACAGTTATTTAATCAAATTCTTTGTTCATTCTTAATTTCTTAGCTAAGCGGATCGAGTCCCCCGAACATAAACTGCGCGGACGCGCAGGGCAACACGTGCCTGCACTGCGCCGCCTACCGCGGGCACGCGCGCGTCGCCGTGCTGCTGCTGCAGAACGGCGTCGACACCACGCTCAAGAACAACAACGGTGAGGGCTCGGCGGTCTGTGCGCGGTCTACGACCGAACACGAATTCACGCCTTGCGGCTGCCCGGCCCGCAGGTCAGCTGGCGATCGACCTGGCGCGCGACGGCGACATGCGCGAGGTGCTGAGCGTGCGGCCCGTGCAGCGCCTGCAGCGCACGGCGGCGCGCTTCGAGGGCCCGCTGCTCAAGCGCTCGCGGTTCCTCGGCTGGCGCCCGATGTGGGTCAGTGCTCCCTTTGACTTACACGTTTTGAGTTTGAACATTACATCTATAAACTTTCTGACCATAAAACTTCGTTTGCGACAGTACTTATTGCGAGCTAAGTATAGTATCTTATGCCATTGTCAGTGTCGTTTGACGTAGCTTATACGTTGTTTATGTAAACGTATGTAGCTTAAGATATGATGGAAATAAAATAGACTTAAAGTTGGAGACCAGTAAAGATTATCAAAAGAGTTTTGATGTGAAACGCCTAACGCGGCGGATCCGACGACTATTGGCGTCACATTTCGCCACGCTTTTTGATAGTATAAAACATTTACCGCAACGTTCAGATAAAGTGCCGTGACGCATCGCCAAACGCAAGAAACTGTGCGACTAATAATTTGCTCATTTAAAAAAAAAACTATTTTAGGAAAGCAGACGCGCAAATGGTCCTGGCAGTAAGTCGGTTTTGAAATTAAATATTGGCAACGTAATGTGTATGAACCATTGCTTACATCTCGAATGTGCTAACAAACACTGTAATTTGACTTGCTCATTAAACTTTAAAAGTAATTCCCATTGGTAAAAATTACGTATCGCTAGATCCTAATAACTAAAAATTGTATTATAAACGTCGGTCATAAATTTTCCATTTGATGCGCTATACTGTCATCAGTTTTAACGAGTATTTACGGTTCATTCGTGCAAATCAATAAAAACGATAGACAATATATAGAGTAGAGCGTCATCAGTAGGGTAAATGTATGACGATGCCAGTCATTCAGTGATTCAATAAAATAAAAAAGTAATAACGCTAACTGATGTAAGCGTAACGAATCATTTTTTAAATGTAGTTACCGGTTTTTAGTCCCAATCATCAAACCCACTTCAGTGTAGTTACCGATTCCAACTATGACTTATAGAATAATTGTTCCTCAGGCCGTCCTCCAGCGTGGCGTGCTGCTCTACTACGGCTCGAGAGCGGAAGCGGCTCGAGAGGGCGGTCGCTGGCGGGATCGGAAGTACTTGGACGGGGCGAAGTTCACAGCACCTGACACCGAACCCGCACTCATTGTGATCGCCTACAGCGACGGAGACAACCATCGCCTTGCTGTACCGCAGGGAGGCAACGTCTCCGCTTGTAGACAGGTGCACAATTGCTTGAAATAACGTTATTTATCAAGTACTTAACGTTATTTAACAAGTAATTAATAAAGTATTATGTTCTAGAAACAGGTCGTGATTAATATATCTCTAAAAAAAAATCAATTCTATAACAGTTAACTTCCAACGGTAATCGTACTTCAATACTTTCGATAACAATTCGCCGATATTGAAAGCGCCATTTTAGTTTGACATGTCTATTATTAATACCACAGATTATTAAAGTATCGAGTAATTATAGTCGGTCATTTCAAGGTCATAGTTGTTTATTGGTCTTTGATTAGAATTGACTATATATTTACACATCTTAAAATATAAAATCAATATGGTTTCTAGTCATGGGTAACGGCACTAAAAGAACACATCGCGTATTCCGGACACTACCTGTGGGCCGGCGCCGGACCCGACACCGCTAAAGAGGCCACGGAGGACTTGGAGGACGAGTGCAAGCCGCTGGGTATGGAGTCCGCTGCGCTGACTATATATAAGTCACCTCTTACTGTAATCCTAATACTAATAATCCTATACAATCCTATACTAAATAATTGAGAAAAATACCTTTAAGATCGATTTGATTCAAAGGTGAGTGAACAATTAATATTTTGTATTTAATATTTTAGTCGAGTATTTCCCGGCCATATGAAATGTTGTGTAGGTGTATATTGGTTAGCGGACGAGTATATGGCTAGTATATGACGAGGCGGAGAGACAATGAGCCACCTGATGGTAAGTGGTCACCATCGCCCATAGACAATGGAACTGTAAGAAATATTAACCATTCCTTACATGCACCACTAACCTAGGGAACTAAGATGTTATGTCCCTTGTGCCTTTAGTTACACTGGCTCACTCACCCTTCAAACCCAAACACAACAATACTGAGTACTACTGTTTGGCGGTAGAATATCTGCTGGGTGGGTGGTACCTACCCAGACGAACTTGCACAAAGCCCTACCACCAAGTAAAATTATTGTATAGAATTGTAACTAAAAATCGTAAGACAAAATGAAAACCACACACATTATCTCGAATATATAATCTTTAAGTTGGAGTAAAGAATACAAAGGTTCGTTAATTAATTTAAAAAAAGGTTTTTACTTTAACGCTTTACAATCGAGTCATTGCGATATAAAGAGAAGGACCGTCCGCCGGCGCAGGCTCGATGCAGGACGCGCTGACGGCGGCCACCAACAGCCTGGCGCTGCTCGACACGCAGCTGCGCGAGTGCGGCGCCATCGTGGCCGCGCTCGACCGCAGCGTCACCGTCGGCAACTCGCTGCACCACTCCGCCTGCATGGTGCGCCGCCTCGCCTGCCGCCGATGGCGTTTTACGCGACACACTTACTCATCATTTTCAAACATATACAAATTACACTGTCGTCCTGACCGTTTGAGGCTCTGCATGTTATAGAGCACTGACTGACCGAGCACATGTGTGTGCGCTAGCACTTCCTCATAATCCGATGGGACGGCAACGACGGACGGACGGCAGGCTATATGGTTTTTCTAGTACCGTATCGACATAAAGTCATCCTACATGACAAGAGTGCTCGCAGGAGCCTACTCGAATAAAGTGTATTTCGATTAAACCTGACCGTGGAACTCGAGTAGCTCCCGCCGACCGGGCCGCCCGTGTCGGGGGAGAGTGCGAGTAGAGCGGTGTGTCAGCGCTTCCAGCACGCGTGCGGCTCGGGGCAGGCGGCGCTGGCGGCGCTGCGGCACTGCGCCGCGCTCGTGGCGCAGGCGCGCGACCGGGACTCGCACGCGCTGGCCCGGCAGGTGCGACTCCAATTCTGACAGCTACTTTATAAATTATCGACCTGGCCGACCGACAGAAATTAAATGTCAAATCAAATTCATTTGTTAAATCATTATTCGGAATTCGTTATCCACTCATATGGTGCTCTAGCGCCTCGGAGACCTTTAGAGCCGGTCCTGGCGACTCCACCTTCCCTTGCACGCGAGGGATGCGTCCAACTTTTATCCCAAGTCACGTCATATATCGCCATCGTCACCAAACAACACGGAGAATTATTAAAGCAAAAGATTGTTGTTACGTGATCGGCATGAGGAACCTAACGTTGTGGTTCTCTTTGCCGGTGGTTAAATTTAGTATGAGGTATTGTATGGATCGTACGAAAGGAATTACGAGTATTCCTTACAGTGGAGACGTTTATAAGCGTAGGTGACCATTCACTATTAGGCAGCCTAATTATCGGTCTAAATTTATTTAATTAATAAAGAATGATTTACAAGTACAAATATTTTAAGTGCTAGTAAAACGTAAAATGCGCTCGCAGATAGAGAGGAATAGAGTGCTGGAGGAGGCGCTGGCGGCGCTCGCCCGCACGCACCACGCGCTGGAGATGTCGGTGGCGGAGGAGCTGACCAAGGTTTGTGTAATACTCATTTCCACATTGCGAACAGCCAAGTCACTTTAGTGTGAGATGATATGGAATACTTTCAACTCTAAATATATTTGTATTTCATCACATTAACAGCCTGTAAATTTCCCACTGCTGGGCTAAGGCTTCCTCTCCTCTCCTCTCTCAAGGCAGAGGAGGCCTTAAGAAGAAGATAATGTTTGGAGTATATTCCACCACGCTGCTCCAATGCGGGTTGGTGGAATATACATGTGGCAGAATTTCATTGAAATTAGACACATGCAGCCTCACGACGTTTTCCTTAACCGCCGAGCACTAGATGAATTATAAACACAAACTGGTGCTTGCCTGAGTTTGAACCCAAAATCATCGGTTAAGATGCACGCGTTCTAGCCACTGGGCCATCTCGGCTCATATATTTGTATAGTATTGCCATAAATAAGTTACATTGTGTAAAAATAACCTTGATCACCATATAGGTGGATATATGAACAAAGTATTAAAATTGTTTCTTTATTTACAGAGTAAACGAAAGAAAAAGGTCTCCCAGTCGACGAACGACTCAAAAGAGAATTTCTACGACGTATACGATGGTAAATATTTTCTTAGTGGTAGGGTTTTGTGAAAACCCATCTGGGTAGGTAGTAGGTACCACCCATTCATCTAGACACGCGGTAGCGAGTCAAGCCAAGTTCAAGCAAAGGAACTGTCGAGCAGCACGAACTGCTAAGTCGGAGTTTAGGCTGCATATATTCCCCTAAGTTATAAGAAGAAATTATATTTTATGTAGTTATAAATAATTTTCAGGACTGATCATTGAACTTGGCACCCATTTAGATCTCACTTCTTTTGTCGTTGAAGTCGACAACCAAGGCCTATATCATAATATTGAACTCGGCTCTCATTTAACATATACGTTTTGATGGGATCCTAATCTACCGCTAAGCAGCAATATTATATACCTTAGTATTGCTGTGTTCCGGTGAGTGAGCCAGTGCAATTACAGGCACAAGGGACTTTTCTTCTTAGCTCTCATGATGTAAAGAATAGTTAATATTTCTTACAGCGCTAATGTCTATGGGCGGTGGTGACCACTTACCATCAAGTGGCTCATCTGTCTCTCCGCCTACCTATATCATATATATGTATGTACAATTGTACATATATAGTATATATAACAATTTATATGTGGTGTTTCCGTTTTTATAATCTAATATTTACTTTTAGCTGTTAAAGTGATATTACTTACCATTGTGTTTTATTTTAAACGATGGATATCCTCAATAGTTATTATATTTGCTCAGTATCTGTTAAGCTCTTATATCTTGTACATATCCAAGTCATTATTTAGATTCCGATGACGATACACTGGTTACGGCGGGTCTGTCCAGCCCCCTGGGCGCACTGAGTCCCTGGGGGAGCAGTCCCGACCTCACGAGGAGGACTCCAATCGGCAGCGTCGACGGGGATGGTGAGATCATATGTTGCTGCTGTCGCTTTTTTATGAAGTCTACTATGTTTTATTCTGCAAATATTGTACGAGACACCTTCCGTAGGCGAGAGGACCCCCACGAACGGCGATCGGCTCGAGCTGAGCGGGTGCCTGTCGGCCTCGTCCGAGTCGGCGCACTCGCTGGGCACGCTGGTGTCGCAGGGCGGACACGTGTACCGCAACGCGCGGCCCTACGCGCGCCACGCCCGGCCCAGGTACGCATGGCGGTACGGGGCGAGGGGGGGAGTTTTAAAGCTTCACTTGTTGGGACGTATGAGGCAGTCCGCTCCGGTGACGAGTCAGTGCTGGCATCGGGGAACAGCAGACTTTACCGAGCTCGAGGTGCAACTGCCGTGAAGCGAGGAATAGCCCGACTTGCACTTCCACACGACTCAAACGTCCAGGTACGTGAAATATCCATGCCTCGCCTTGGACTTAGATTTGGTCGCAGGAGCCTTCGAGGAGCAATTCGAGCTCCTAGTCCTAAATCGATGGCACTACTGAGCGTCTGTTTTTGGTCCCGACGGGCACCTGTCGTAGCCAAACTACGCATTATCGGGAATATGGCCAGAAATAAATAGTGAAACGGAATCTTCCATCGTCTCTCATTTTTCTCTTTGCGTGCACTCGGCCTCCCTAGAAGGAGCAGTCCTATGGGAACGTTGTTCAATTGTTCAAGAGGATCAATAATCACGACATTCAATATATGTATTCTATTTAGTTTCAAGACATTCTTGTACATTTCATCAACATCTAAACATATCCATATTAATTTTCTTTAATACTTATTTATGATTTATTCTTATAAAGTCTTAATCGTAGAACAGTTATTATTATTAAACGATGTTTCAGTTTTGTGATTAAAGTTACAAATATGTTCTATTAATTTATTGAAATAATTTTATGTGATATGTTTTTTTTTAACAGTCTTTGTTCAGCCAATAATCTTTGTGTTATCCGTTAAGTTTGTGTGAAATGTTTTTTTTTTTATTTATTTTTATTATTTACTTTAATTTAATTTTGTTTTGTTTCAGTTCGGAGTGGTCGTTATAAATTCAGTCGAAGTACAAATTTTACTTAATAAGATTATTGCATTTAATCAACAAAAGCGCAAATAAATATTTTGACAATGGCAACTGGCCAGCAATTAAAATCCTTTAACGAGTGATATTCGTGCAAAAAAACAATATTATTACTTAATTTACTATTATAAAAATGACTATGTGATACTTTTGTGCTGATAGTCATAACCGCACAGGTTACAACAGATAATCAAATGTCGTATTACTTTAAAAAAAAATAGAATAAGGACGTTAGTGCAAAAAATGGTAATAGTTTATAGTACCAAAAGCGAATGATTAAAGGCAACATTAAAAAATATTTGTCTCAGGAACAAAAAAAAAACAACCTCGGTGTCGATCTAAACAATCAGTACATGTCAATTTATTAAAAAAAAAACATAATTATTTGTAATTGAATAGTAATTTTGATATGCATTTAAAGTTTATAACAGTATTATTTTTATTACAGAGTGATATCTCATTTTGAATGGTCGTATATTTTAAATTTCGTTCATCTAATCTCCATTCAATTACATTCTGAACACCAATGACATTTTAAATCTAGCATCGTTACGTTATTGAACATCTGTCCGTCATTCGTTTGAATATCATCCAACAAGAGTGATGTACATCATATAGCCTATTCCAGTCGAAGAAGGAATAAAGATAAACAAACCTTAGATTTACATATTTCATGCGACTTGCTATATTGTGCAGCATCATCAGCTAGTAGGAGTTTTTGATTAATATATATTTATAATACAACAATATTACACTTAAGTACTATATCCACTTTAATTTTACTTCCAAAGTTCCGATAACAATTTCGTCGACGTTCAAAACGCCATTTTTCGCAAATGCATAAATATCAAGCTCTCGACTTCGACTCGAAGTTCTTTATTTGGTTTTTATCCTATTATGAATGGAATAGACTATAGATCTATTCATTCGCGAACGCGTGCCCCTCCACGCAAAACTGACTTGTGCGTACAAGATGTCTTAGTGTGCGTTAAATATAGTCTAATATGTAAAAATTATACAAATTAGATAATATTTGTTAAGATTATTTTATTAAAAATTAAATAATTAAACGTGGAAGGGCGCGCCTCGCTGGTGAATAGATACGCTTATATTGTCTTATAATGTACTGATATCAGACAGGATATAAACATTGAAACATATGAATACATTATATATAAAAACAAGAATATGAAAGCGAGTAAAACTGCGAAGCGCAGCTATACTAAAACCTGAGACACGTGCTGCATCTTCTGGTATAAGTTTTATATATATTGATTTCATCGGTATTTTTTCAGTTAGGCGATACAGAACAAACGTCACCTCATTTATTGTGTATATAGTAAGAGTTTATATTATCGTCCAAGTTTTGCAAGAACATAACGTATCTAGAGATAAAATGTCATTGTTATATACATCGATCCTGTCGAATATATACTTTCACCGATGTTTCCAATAAAGTAATCTGATTGGTAGAATAAATGGCAATTAATTTATTTACGTTTTCATTAATTTTTAATAAGACCATCGCTAAATGTGGCTATGAGTGCATTCGCGAATTCTGTTAATAAATTAAGAGGATTACAAGAGCTAAGTGCCCTTGAGAATCGCACGCACACACTTACAAAATCGACAAAACGGCAAGCCCGTGAACTAATGGTTAAGCGAGGTAGCGAGGTTACGCCCAAATATTCTTATAGATGGCGCCAAACCGAGCGAAGTAAGATCAATCATAAATCTCATAAAAAATAGATAGAACAACAGAATTGTTTTTATTTCTTTCGATGTTAGTTAACAAATGATTATAAAATAAAACTGATTCAATTAAACTTAAAATATTTTATTTATATTTGGTACTACAAAAAATAACATTTAGTGTTAATTTTTTTTATTAAAATCTTTTATTTAATTTCACTTGTATGTATGAATGTATGTACATATGTCCTGGAATCTTGCAATCAATATTACACCCACTTCCACTGAAGCTATGGAGCTGAAAGTTGGCATATAGGCACATATTTAGTCTCTATGACAATGCACGATTCATGAATTGCTGCCATATTCAATCCAATATGGCGGACGTTACAAAAAAATTAAAATTTTTGAATTACGTACAAATGACACTTCTAAATATTCTAGTTCTCTGGTTCACAACAATTACATTTTTTGTTTGTTACGACTTTACTTTTTTTATTATTAAAATTAGTTCGTACATAACTCTAATTTCTATTATAAACAAAATCGATAAAATTAAACTGTTACACAATATAAATAGCTTCCGTGTTATTGTTTTCGGCTTTCTTTATTCTGTAAAAAATAAATATATGTTAGTAATTATATTTTTATTAATTATAAAAGTATGTATCTAAATATGTCCCATAGTACTTTTAATGAATAATATCAAATTGCTTCGAGTTCATCGGGGATCGAGTGTAGTCACTCTCATTTAATGTTTTCCTTACTTCGACCAAATACACTATGGTAATATTTAAAGAATAGCTCGAAAAATCTGATTCTATGCGAACTGATTGCACATTTTTTCTAATAGATGTTTTCAATATTCATAATTTATAAAAAAAAAAAATTTTTACTAATAAAATACTCTTACCTTTTAATATCGTTCATATGGATGTTCGGCGCTTAATTTATATAAACGTCTTTTATTTTTCCTCTCGCGTTTCACTTTATTTCCCATTTTTACACAATTAAATTTTATAACAAATAATATAATAAAAAACAAATGCCTAATTATTACTACACTATTTTAACTTAATATATTTATTTACAAGAAAGAATAATATTTATTATAAGAAAACATGAAACAATGAATTTACAATTAAAATGATAAAAAAAATATCTCGTAACGTAATGATGCGGCGAAAAGATCGACACGTCTGTATAGCATCACGCCTCGGCCGGCAATGTCTGTACACGGCGTTTACGCACACATGCGTACGCATTTTGTTCGAAAATAAGAATATCTGATTTTGATCAATCTATTGATTTTACTAAAAAAGTGACACAGAGGTAAAGTAGTATATTGCTTGTAGAATAATCTGACAAAAAACCAGAATTATTGAATGTATATAAGTATAGTTATTATTTGTTAAAAGATTTTTTAGAGGTAACTTTGTGATTTTTTTCTGTCGTACCAAATTAATTACATCATGTTTTCAAAATAACAAATACTTAGCATGTATCCTGAAGATTATCATATATTTTTTTCATTTGATTTATTGCATTGGATCATATACTTTTTTGCATTATAAAACTTGCATTTAGCTCATGTGGTCCCCTTAATTCGACGTTAGCGTCGCTGGAAGTCTGTTATTTACATTACACGAAATTATATTTTTCATAGCACAAAGAACTCGTACAAAACAATTATTATATTATTTGAAATTTAAGAGTACGTTTTGAAAGTAGATAATTAATAGGTTGGCGAATAAAAGTTTATTGTATTTGTCTCGGTATATAAAATTTTCTTAAGAAAACATTCTAATACATCAATACGATTTATATATCTGGTAATTATTTAACTTAAAATGAATTGTAATACTTAAAAATCAAATACTTAAAAATAACTGTCAATTTATGAAAAATATTTTTAATTATGATATCACTATATCTAAATACATACATACAAATATATGAAACTGAGAATATAACTAACCAATAATATTATATTGAATAAAAATATATATCAATAAGTACTATAGTTATCTGAAGACAGGATGTAGGTTAAAGGAGAAAAAGAAAATCTGTCACAGAATTTTCTCGTTTTAAAAAGCAATACGCACTAACTACCATACAAATGTGATGATTAGGTGCCATTTTCTATGAATATATTTTTGAATGTTTCAGATTGAATTAGCTTTTGAATTACTTAATAACTTTATTGGTTTGTGTTGTTACGTACCTGAGTTGGGAATAATGTGATAAATACCTTATGTCATAAGTTTTTTATTGGTTATTATTATTGTTTGTAGCTTTTATTGAAATTATTGAATATTAAAATTATTATATATTTTTACCCTTTTGTTTCATTTATTTTTTTTATTCCAAAGTAACAATAGTAAATCGATATACATTTCAATTTCACGTATATTTTTAAATCAAAACTTAGTAAAATTGTGAAGAAAACGTACAATAAAATATACATATATGCTTAGAATATATTATAAAAAAATCCGCATTGTGAAAAAATTTCACCGACCTAATAACGAAACAGAAAAAGGTGATTCATAGACGACAGCATAAAGAGTAACTATATACCTGCAGTATTTCAAGAGATTTTCCGTGCCATTATAGTTGTACGTCGTACTGTCAGTCGGTGAGAGGTATTACGCCCCACGATGGGCGCCACAATAATTTCTGTGGTGTGGGGAGGGGACGGTGCCTACTTGTCTCGCCCGACCGCTGCCAGTTGCGCTGCAGCGCTCGCCGCGTGCACACGTCTCTCAGTGTCTGCGAATATCATACATTCCACACATGCCAGTCGGATCGTGAGTGTCCATCTGGTTACGTAATTCGACTGCTGGCTTGTTTGATTGATGTGTCAATGTGACGCTTATACCTAAAATGCTATAGTTTTGATGTTGGTTTGTATTTAATAATCGTAATTGTATTATTTTCCGCTTGTAGATTTTATTTTCACACAGTCCCTTGTCTTTTATTTAAATTAAACATTCTTAGATGATTTTTATTTATAACAAATTGATTATTAATAAAAATAAAAGGGAGATGTATTAAAATTGACCTCATTCTAAGCGCTTCCAGTTGAAGGTACTGTAGATTCTCATGTCGAGGGACACATTTGCTCCATAAGTCTTTTAATACGTAGACGACATTTACTTAACCTAGAATGTAAATTCCAGCAAAAAGTGAGTTACGTCAAGATACGTCTAGAAATTTACATGAATAACTTTAGGGGTTTAGTTGAAAGTTTACCTAACGATACTTAATATTATGTAAGAACAAACAATTTTTTTTTTATACATTATGATATTATTATCAATATATCGATATTATTATCAATATGATAATTATTTATAATAACAGTTAAAATTTCAATACAGTCAATATTTTATTAATTATTAGTTAAAGTGATAATATTCTTATCGATATATTATTATGACAATGAACAGTTGTAGTGTTACCATCAATTTAAATATATTTTCAAATATAGATTAAAAGTATTGTTACATGACATTTATAGAATCATCGTTTAAAAAAAATAAAAAAACGATTTATATTCCTTTTCAAACAAACTTATGAATGGAGTCATTTTTAATATTTTTGATTATACCTTTGAAACTGATAGACCGAAAATTAATTAATATATAAAAGAAATTACTATTTTTTAGAAGTATTGTGATATTTTATTATTCCTAATTTCCTACTAGCGTTTTGCAGTTAGTCTAAGTGTGCCCAATTTTAATCCGACGTCGAGCGTAGTTACTGAAGTTATCGTATGTCGAACAAATGGTGGATAGATGAACGGAGATGTTTATTACAAACACCCTGGTAAAGTTTTGGAATCTATAACGCAGTCTTTGAAGCATTAAAGACTTCCCCATATTAAATTCGTACTATATCACTTGTCGAACATATATCAAATTCACTATCGGATTGTGTTCCAATGGCTCTATAATATTGTTCGTATGTTAAAAGCACACGATAAGGGGAGGAAGTATAGATAAGGCGTACAGAGGATTAACTGTTTGTAGCAGTCAATCTCAATAAGATTTCGGAATTATTGGAACCGCATACTTTGACCGTGACCTTTAATATTCGTCTAGATCCTGGCTTCCAGCCAGTTTAAACTAGTTGTTCGCGTTTCGTCTCAGCTTAGAGAACTTACATCTTGTTGCGCCATCTTTAAGATTTTGTGCCTTAAAGATTGATTAGGCAAATACAAAAAGTAGGCCAATTTTGTAAACTGAACAATTGACACTGAGCTGAATAAGACGATCAATTAATGTTCAGATGACTATAGAGACATAGTTTAGAGGATGTGCTTTATTTTTAATTGATTGGAGTTGTATTGTCAAAATTAAGATTGAACACACGTTCCGAATTCGGCTGTGCTGTAATGTATTTCTGCAAGAACTCACTTCGTATCTCACCTGTGAAATGTTGAAAATAATCTTACTGTGATTCTCTATTTGGATGCCTGTATCTCGTAAATGTTATAATTGAAACAGTCAATTTCGTATATCCCTTTCTGAAATTTCACGATCGTGTACTGCGGTGAAATTCAAGTTATTTCTTACAGCATATCTCCTCAAATATCTCTGTTAATATAGAAAGTAGTATTATATAATATTGTTGGTTAAACTACGTATCAAAAATCATACCAATTTATTTCGAAATAAACTAATGTAACCGCAAATGAACAGCCACTAACAACGGGACTTCATTCGTGCGTTATTGTTGAATTCAAATTACGATACTCATATAATATTAAATGCTACATGATTTTATCGTGACTTAATAGACTTTCAGGGCGCACTGACGATTTTAATCAACTGAATATAGATTAATTTCCATAGCGTCGTCTGTAAATAAAGCTGCTTTTCACGATTATAATTTCCTGTATTATTTGACAGCACCTGTGTTCGAAATTGAAAATAAAAACGTACATTTTGATTGGATATGATAACATCAGGAGCTCGTTTTCTCCACTTGTCACTTTGACTCGTGATTGAATGTCATTTTATTTTTTAATATCTTATATTGACTATGACTATGAAGTTTTGGAATTATATTATTAAATTATATCGTTAGACGGATGTTCAAACGCTAATTAGGCTTCAATTGGTTTATTTATAAACTGTAGTGAAACCTTACGATATAAGCCCGTGTTTTTTACGATAAACAATTGTCAACATTATAAACATGCTTAAAAGAGTATTTATTCTGTATATTATAAGCCGACCTGGGGGCCTTTAGTTTTAGGTATTCCATAATAAGACATTTTCCTTAAATAAAGATAAAAAGCGATGATTTTTAAATACGATAAAAAAAGCAGAGTTCTTTCGCCGGTTCTTCTCTGGTCAGGGTATTATCTTTTCCGAAGCGGTGGTAGTCTAGTGGTGTGGTGGTAGTGCAATGCTTCTATATTGAATAAAGGAACTTGAGTTTAAGTTTGATAAAGTTAAACATGTTATTTATTACAAATAAAAGTAATAACAGGACTTCGTCATAAGACAATTCCCTCGAAAAGTTTCTTGAAATCGGTAACTAAAAATAGTTAACAAGTCCAGTTCGCCAGTCGTTCGATCTATATATTCCTAGGGAATGCAGATTTTATATCGCTCTGATAAGGCGATAAAGGTGACTCATTCAATGGGGGTTTTCAAAGGGTGCATTGCGTTGTCTGAAATAAAACTGCAGACATAATAAATCAATACCTCTCCACTATCTAACTATATTTATCACGACTTGATATTTTAAATCATACATTTAAAACAAGCTTTATTACTTATAAATATATATGATAAAAAATAAAATAAAATATCTTAACAACAAAATAGTATATTAAATCAAACAACATACTTATTAAAAGTAATACTTTTCGAATCCTATTTCATTTAAGTTTTTGGCCTTATATATGACACAACAAACGAAATTAAAAATTACTCAAAAAAAAAATTAAGACACATTACGGTTTGGAATATAAGCTGAAATATATTTTAGTTTGAGTGTGATGTTGAAAATTACTTGTTCTTTATCAATAGAAATCTTATTGGCGCAAGTAAAATATACAAAAACAATAAAATCACTAATGAATCTGAGTATCGATTTAATTCAATTATTCCGAGAACTCGATTACATTTTAACTAACGAATATTTGAACGATGTCCATTGCATTACGACGTGTATAATGATCGTGTATTGTTCGTTTATAATTTATATTCGATAGTTTTCTCTGTTTTATTAATTTTCTAATCCTAAATTCAAAATTTATAGAAAATATTTTGCTTCGGTCCAGTCCGGATTTATGAGGTGTAATGTGCTTAATCTCCGAAACCTCAAAAGCTGAGTTCTTCCGTGACAAATCTTAAAATGAATTTAATATGGGGTGTTTCGCAAACCCGTCTACCACATAAAATATTCTAATATTAAACAGGAATGAATACTTAGTGTTGTCGTGTCCCGATGTGAAGAGTGAATGAGCTTTTGTAACTTCAGGCACAAGGGACATAATGGCTTAATTCCCACGAAAGTAGCGCATTATTAATGGTTAATATTTCATACAGCACCATTGTCTATAGGCGACGGTGACCACTTACAATCAGACGTGCCCGTCCGCCTAACTATAACACCATAAAAAATAGTAAGCATACACTAAATAAAGCTTAATAAAATTGTGTGTGTTTTTTTGGGATTACTTTACTAAAACCAAGCCCCTCACGAACGATCATCCTTGATCCGCCAATGGATTAATCCATTCCATCAATCCAAGGAATTATGATATTGAAATGAATATTGAGACTTTCAATACTATATAAAGAAACACTCCCTATATATTGTATCATTTGTGTATAAGTTTTATGAATACAGATTGTAAATATTATTTAGAAAATGACGTACAGGTAAATATTTCGACACCAAAATCAATTTCATAAGACTCGTACCATAGAGAAAAATTGATTATATTTGCGTTTAATCCGATTCGGCTTTTTATTTTTTATAATAAACGTAAAGGGTAAATGCAATGACACTTTTTAGTAGTATTATTTCTACTAAATACTTTTTATACACGTAATGCAATATTCTGCTTCTTAAATTACCTTCTACAGCAATTTATATTTTAATCGCTTCTGTTTCAATTGTAACCGTAACTTTGTGTATAAACAATTGTGTTGCCACTGCATAACACTTGCCAGATTCCAGTTGTCACAAGTTCCAAAGTAGGTATACCTGCTTAATTTTTATTCAATACACGAATTCCAACCACAAGGTACATTCTAGCGGTGCAAAGACAATGGGAACTGAGGATTAAAGAACAGCAACAACAAAAAACAAGTCAGATATTATATTGTTGTGCGAGTTGCGGAGCGTCGCTGGCTGCAGTAGCGACGGGGGAGCTTCAGGTGTAAAATGGAACATGATCGCCGGCTGTACAAATATAGGTAAGTTGCTTTGTGTGAACTTCACTTTACAGTTGACAGTTTAGCTTAAAAGAGACGCTGAGCCCACTTGTTCGTGTGGACGCTGGAGATATGACCTCATTTTGAAACCTGTTTTCTCGATCTTCGCTTTTTATATTTTGTTGTGTCCAAAATATAAATTTACATCATTAAGTTTCATTAACATCGGTCTCCTGCCGCAAAATAGCCATGATTTGTATCGCTGTGTTCCTTTTTGATCGGTATATAAATCTGTGTAATTATGGGCACAAGGGATATAACATATACCTACATATACGGTAAACTGCGCATTAGCGGTGACTGATATGATTAATATTGTCTCCTCTTCCATTGTCTATGGGCTGTGTTTACCGCTTATCATCAAGTGGCTTATTCACCCGTCTGTATTTCCAGTTTGAATTAGGAATAAACATATATAACACAATTTAAAAAAAAAAATACATTTCTAAAAATAATTTACTTACAAAATTCGACTCCTCAAAACTTAACCGTAAATTATGACAGTTTCATTTAATATTCTCAAACAAAAACAATTTGTAAAAGTAAATAATTTATAATACGATACATCCAAACGAACATCAATGTTCTAAATTAATTTCTGCAATAAATATCCAAACTCCAGCGTATACGCATCAACAGAGAAACGTGGAAATAGCTTGAAAATAGCAACAGCTTGTAAAATCAACTCTCGACGCGCTAACAATCAATTACCTACAGATTGCCGCCACTAACTCATTGCCTCCCTGTTGTAGGGGGTGACGACAGAATACACATAACTTAATAGTTCTCTTTATTGGGTATAATCGGAAAAATAATAATGACATTAGTTCTAAATGTACGTTATACTGCTCGCCAATTTTCAATCTTTTACAAGTAGCTGAATATTTGTTTTTATATAAATCACTTAAGCGCATAATGCCCATCTGAGTCGGCAATAGCCATTACCTTTTCTTCAAACATCAATACCTCATATTTCTGGGTTCCAGTTTGAAGTTTGAGTGAGTTTTCTATTTGCTTAATTTTTATTTCTATATCTCGAACTATACAGTGATTGAAAACTAATAAACACTAGTAATTCTATCATTCGTGTGACCATCAAACAATACTGGAGTAGCGTGATAGAATAAACTCTAAATAATAACTGACCAAGTCAAGATGGCCCAGTGGTTAGAACGCGTGCATCTTAACCGGTGGCTGCGGGTTCAATCACCACTGCAAGCACCACTGGATTTTCATGTGCTTAATTTGTGTTTATTATAATTCATCTCGTGCTCAGCGGTGAAGGAAAACATCGAACGACGCAATTCTGCCACATGTGTATCCACCAACCCGCATTGGAGCAGCGTGGTGGAATATGCTCCAAAAGCCTTTAAGGGAGAGGAAGCCTTAGCCCAGCAGTGGGAAATTTACTATTTTAAGTATTCGATACATTTAATTAATTCTAATCATATATAATACCAATTTTCCAATGTTTCAGGTATTATAAGTATGTACACTTTTTTTCGAGTTAAAATGTAACCTACTTACCTATGTGCTATTCTAGGCTATATCTGTGCCAGATATCATTCAGATCCGTTCATCCGTTTTGGTGTGATTGAGTAACTAGCATACATCCGTTCAAAGTTTCGCATTTATAATATTAATAAGATAAGATTAATATTTTGTATATAATATATATAATTTATTAAACAGAAGAAACAAATTAAAACATATTTCTATACCGGGCACAATGTTTCTGTATAGTAATAAATTTTTTATTACTTGCTGGCACTGCGTGTAAATAATGTTCGCTATAAAGTAGAGCTCCAAATCTGTGTCGAATAATCATTATTCGAATGAAGGTCGACTTATCCAAGGACAATAAAGTCAATGTTATTACCGGTAATAATTATAAATCTTAGACATATTCGACGATGGCAACATTCGAAAGAATTAATACACGAAAATAATTATATTCTTTCATTCCATATTACTTTTGTTTATTGTTTCTCGTGATATAAATTAAATAAACAGTTTAACCTGTTCTCTCTTCTGTTTAACAATAACTTGAAATGACTTATAGATCTGTTCACTCGAAAAGGCGCGCTCTCGACGTAAAATAATCGGCGTTCGTTAGTGTTGTTTGTTCCAATGGCCCGTTTGTTTCTTTGCTTAATTTATTAATAAGCAAAAGAAAAAAAAAAAACTAGTGACATTCTTTTGTGAAATTAATGTTTATTTATATTTTTTAAATTTCTAATCAAAATTATCGGAGGTTATGCTTCGTGTACTCCCCTCTGGGTGCTACCACCCACTTAACAATTATTTTACCAGCAAACAATAACACTCGGCACTGTTGTTTCAATCCAGTGAAGAAGAAATAGGGATTTAAATTGTTTTTAGATGCCACCATAATGATTGTGAAATAAGTGGTTTACAATGTTAACATTGACAGTGTCTATATTCGATGGTGACCACTTACCACCAAATGACTGAATGAATGACTGAATGATTTCTACTTGTTATTCTAACTTCTTTTTGAAATATATAATAAATAAAAAAGTACATTTTGTTTTACACGACGATACATAAATAAATACGGATACATTAGCTTTTGTTATTATTACTCGCAGATAAAACAGAAGCTCGCGACGCGACGTAACGTTTCCTCTCGTAGGCGTATATTTTGTTCCAATAAAGTGAAGTAATCAATATCCGTATCGTCGATATCATTGGCTCGACTAAATTGTATTGTATCTTGTTACAATATATGAGTTTAAACGGTAAACATTGTTAAATTCCCTGTATCACATCCCGCAGTCTGCCTGTTCATAATTCGTATGAATAAGTTAGCATTTTAATAAAAGATTTGGCCTAGATAACCATTGCTGTTGTTAAATTTTGATCGATCTGAACTTTTCGTTTGGACGATTTAAAATGCTGTCTTGCTCTTTCTATCTTTACGTTTTCCAACTCCTCGATTTCGAATGTTTTATTTGGAGGAATTCTTATCTAACACACACACATTCAAAAGATACGTATGTATAATATACAGTCGTTAATATATAAATCATGTTGATTAAGTCTTATAGTCAATAAATTCTGTATTCGATTTTAAATTAAAATGGTTATTTTTATTACTACAAGTATTTAAAACGGGATATTTATCATGGTTTTTATTTTTACTTGGTGGAGCTCGATATTTCGACATTATCTACGAATGTCTTGTTCACGTGAACAAATATCCCGTTTTAAATACTTGTAGTAATAAATTCTGTGTTAATTCTTATAATTTTACCAGCCTCTGCCCTCGACTTCGATCGCAAATGACGGGGTAAGGTCACTCATGTGACACCTGCCAGGTAATCTTTGTGTTAAGTCTGTGGATAAGTTATCTCTATTCCAAATTGTATCGAAAATAAAACAAATGTTTTGCGTGATTGAGCAGTTATTTTGTATATCGCTCACATTTATAGAGACAGCTGAATGATAAAAATAATTCGTTTATAATAGTGTAAGTTAAATGAAAAGAAAGATAAATACATACGTATTTTATTTATTATTTTTTTGTTTTATTTGACTTAGAAAACGACTTTATATTAAATGTATTTTTTGTTTTGGTATATAAATATTTAATCCGTAATAATACTTATATAAAATCGGAATAAGACAATTTTATTTACACAATTATATTTTCTAAAAAATATACCGACTTTATAAAATTTTTAAAAATCTTCTTTTTTTTTAAATGTAATGAAAAAATATAATATTCTCACAAAAAAAAATCCTTAATAAACTTTTTCTCGAAATATCGGAAAAATATTTGTTCTTAAAGGTCCTTGAAACCGCAATGTTTTCGAAGGATGGCGATAATAATGAACGCTCCGGGCTGGGCCTGGTATCGATCCCGACCCGAATAACGATCCTCGAAGGCGGTATTATATATACAGTTTGTATGATTCAATTTAATCCGACTGAACCTATATTTATTAGTCTAATAAAGTCTCTCAACTAACCATTTTAAACGCTTGGCTAAACAATAGAATGTTGAAAAATGTTACGTATTGTAAAAATAAGTAGCAATGACGTCATTCGTTAATTTCCCTCATTCTATTTTTCCTCCACGCAGCACAAACACCAAGTGATGTTTGCTCGGATATAAGCTTGCGATATTCTGAAAGATAAACGTGGACTGGCGCGGCGTAGATAAAAAATAAATTGATTAGAAGGCATTCGATATCCTGATGACCAGTAAGCAGTTCGCGTTGCCATTATACCTATAAATATAAATAATCAAAAAAGGGATTTAATCGGCAATTATACAAAAACGTATCGAAATTTCGTAAGTATTTTCAGATTTCGTGTTCAAAGTATCATGTTCAAAGTATCATGGGAGAAAGCCAATAGTAATCGCTTCAATTCGACTCAAATGTATTTGTCTAAGCCCTTGTTCTTGCATGTGCAGTCAATCATGCGAACTAAGTCCCTTGTGCCTATTATCACACACCGTAAAACACAACAGACGACTCCCGTGAAGCTTGCATGAAGCCTTATAGAACGACTTATACTATAAGTAAAATATTATCTTCTTGATAGTCTTCGACCACAAGAGATCAGAAGCGATATTTTAAATCGTTTGTTAAATAACGCATTAATAAAAACGGCAACACAAGATTATATCCATGATTAAAGTGCGTGGAGATTTTTTTGAATGTCATGAAGAATAAATACATAATTATATTTTATTGATATAACTTTGTATTTAAAATTTTTAAAACTGAGTTTCTTGTCGGTTTTCTTGGTAGAATCTACATTTCGAACCGACGATAAATTTACATTTAGATACCCTACTGGAAAATGACGATTCATAAGTGCTTACTCGTATGATTTGTTTTCAGAAATTTAAAGTATAATTAATTATTTTTAAAATTCAGCGAACTAGTTAGATTGTTAATGTATTGTGTGAAATAAACCTTCTAACCTATTCAATTGCCTTTGTTACGTCGACACAATGGATTATGCTCGAATACACAAATACATTTGTATTTACCCTTTAGACATACGTATGATTTATTGCAACACAAATACTATTTATTACATACAACAAATCTAAAAATTATATACGCATAAGGAAGGAAAAATCCGCAAAAATGGTCGCATTGCTATCATTGCGATCTGTTTCTGCATAGAACTCGACGTAGTAGAGACAGTTTATAATAATACTAATATTCAGTGGTGCTTGAGAATAGCAATTTTCTTTATGGTATCGGTAGGCGGATGAGCAAATGGGCCACCTGATGGTAAGTGGTCTCCACCGCCCTTAGCTGCGCTGTAAGAAATTTTCACCATTCCTTACATCATCAATGCGCCACCAACCTTGGGAACTAAGATTTTATGTCCCTTGTGCATGTAGTTACACTGACTCACTCACCCTTCAAACCGGAACACAACAATATTGAGTACTGCTGTTTGGCGGTAGATTATCTGATGAGTGGGTGGTAACTACCCAGACGTTTGCACAAAGCTCTACCACCAAGTGAGCAGTAATCGATTTAGCGATATATACATATAATATCATATAAATTCGCTAACTACATTATACTTAAATAATATTAATGACTTAATTACCATAGAGCGGTTTCATTTCGCGACCAATTTTACCCAGAAATGTAAGGTTTAATTTAAAGCATTTTGCTCGGCCTTTAATAAGATCGACCTTATTCGGATAATTATACGTAAAATATAATAATATTATTTTAAATCAAATATGTATTTTGAATTAATTATTATGAACAGCGTTTGTTTGTTCGTAGAGTTCATTTCTGTATTTATTTAGACATTCTTACAGACCAATGATAAATTGTTTTTAAGCATTATTTATAATCATACAATTCCTTTATTAATTGAACAATTAATTAATGATTTCTTTGTTGATTGAAATTAATTGTATATTTTAATGTTTTATTACAGTTTTGTTTTCATTCAAATTCGAATTTTCTTTATGAATACCTACTAGTTGAAAGTAGGTAACTATTGATAAATATCTTCTTTAAAGTAGAACTCATTAATATTGTATTAATACAAGTAATGCTACAAAATACTGAGCTTAACAGATAAGTCCGATTTATATGTTAACCTACGAAAATAAAAGTGATTAAAATACCTCTATACAGAGCGAATGATTTCAAATGTTTCAATATGATAAGACGCGTTTAAATATGTTCTGACTGCATTTGTTACGGATTCTTCTTACAGTTTAGTATTACGATTTAAATTTGTAAGAACGTTGTATAAATTGTAGTTTATATATGTTCCATTGGAATATTAGCCACATCTACATTTCCACATATGCCATTACTCTTTGGACACATGTTACAAGGTCATCGCAGTGGATCGATAGCGTGCGAGCTTCCGCACTCTGATTTATACTTGTGTAGACCCTGCCTTACTATTTGTTGTCGGGGATCTTTATATTTATAAATAGCGAGCGAAACAAAGCAAGTTCCGCTTACTTTTTTTGCTCACTTATCGAGATGAAAAGTCATCCATATCTCAAACTACTGGTTTAGTTATATTCATTAAACTCGTCTGTCCGCTTGCGTTTGACAAACAAATGTATTACTTTTAGTTTTGTAAAGCTTTTCTTCTAACATTCGATTATTATACACTTCAAGCACGAAGCAGTGTGTATTTTTTTTCTTTTGTGTAAAATAAAAATCAGTTTTCTTTTATTTTAATATTTATTACCCTTTTTAACTTGTTGAAAATACACGCATAATAATGTTTGTTTAATTATATTTCTAGTAGTATCGTATTAGCATAGATCATATTATATGTCGCTTCTTAATTTATCTTTGATAATGTTATGCATGTACGCAAAAACATAAACGATTTTTCGTACGTATTTTACGTACATACTATTAATACTATGTACAAGCATAAACTTGTTGTGTGCTAAAGGATATTGCAAAACTTATAACTTCTTAGTTGTTTGAACATCTTGGGAATGAGATGATCGCCTCCAGGCTATTTCAAATGTATGACCAAAATTGTATAGATATAATTGTTGTAAAATATTATGTCGCATAAAAAAACCACAGAGTTTCTTTCGCCGATTCTTCTCGGGTCCGAGGTGATTATTTCCGAACCGATGGGAGATTTACAATTAATAAGCAAGTGTAACGCTCTATTCTTGATGAAGCTTTTTAACTTTGATTAAAGCGCAACCTACTTTTATAATTACCAATCACACAAAATAAGGTTGGAATGTACCGGTTTTTTTCTTTCTTTGTAATCTCGCTTGACTCGTGTTCAATCTTTTATTTAGCGAGTTAAATATTTAATCAAGTATATAGCTGAATGTTCTTGGCGCTTCGAACAATCCAATTAGAGCTTGAATGCCAAGAAAATGCTTACCATAATTTTATACTGTAGAAAAAAAAGTATTTAAACGTATTATAATCTAGATTATGAATAGACTTTCATTTGTTAGGCGTCAACCGTATAGCGTTGCTTGCGTACAATATATTCTGAAATGCTGACATTCATGCTAGCAGCATATCCTCGTTGAATTACATTAATATGTAATTTAAGTCCAACATGAACAATTCGTGGAGGTATCTGTAGACCATGATTATATTCGGTATAACTAGTCTATTTACTAACTACTCAGCATCACTTCAATATCAGCTCTATTTTGAATTTTGTATCCGTCCATCTTTTCTCTCAGAGTAAATGTTGATGACTTTTAGCTTCTGTAGAAGAAACATTTTCCCAAATAGTTAGAAGAAAAAGAGCATAAGACTTAAATATATATATATTTTACGGTGTATTATACCTCATTATATTATTGCTGATCTCCACTGATCGAACTTGTGTGAAATTTTAATTTTAAGCAAGCCCTCTGAGTTCCCTCTTATCAATTATTCCACTGCTAAACAGCATACCTTCACGTCTATGAGCAAAGATGATCATTTTCGTTCAGTTAGTCCATTTGCTTGTCTGTGTTGCTAATAAATTTATCGATTATTTTAATTTATTTTATATTTTAAAAGTATTGGGGTTACCCTGAATACTCTTGCAATAAGCTTTGACAAAATAAATATTTTAAATATATAATAAAGAATAACTAGAAGAAAAAAAATACGAATCCCGTTTTACAAATTTTCATTAACATATTCGTATTGAATCTCAACTAATTTTAGGTAAACGGTAACGCTCTTAATGTATATTTTTCCGAAAGATTGCCCTTATAAATATATATTATTCTTAAAATAAAAACCAACATAACAATCGGGTGCAAATATAAAATGACTCCCACGCAAAATCAGTTCATGGCCGTTTGTAAACGTTACATATAAAAGGTAATTTTTAAATTCCATTTTTCCATTTCCATTTAGTCTCCTCTCAGCGTCGGGATCGTATTGATCCAGCGCGCGACCTTGAGTCTCATTCCCGAAGAACAACCCGAAGTTTCACACTTTCTTAATAATATATTCTATTATCATTTGAAAAATATAAAGGTGTTCTTGATAAAAAACTTGATACATTTGGTGCTAATTAATTTACGCCTTGTATTAAAAAAAAAACATTTCCTCGGACAAAATGTATCGTAAAAAATATGAAATTAGCATTCGTAGTTTTTCTTACAGGAAATACAAAATGGTATAATAATGTCCCTAACTAAGAGTAACTACTGAGTTTCTTGCAAGATTTTAAGTAGAATCTGTATTCCAAAGCTGTAACTTGAAGTAACCATGTAAAATGGCAATTCAAAAGCGGTTGGAACATCCAATTTGACTAAAGAACAATTTGATTGTAAATCCAATTTAAAATACAAACGGCTACGTTTTGCCATAATTAAGGTATTTTCCGATAACAAACGTATTCTGTGTATTTCTTTGGGCTATTTTTTTTTAATTGCAACACTTATCTTTGGTATGTAGTTCCGTCTCTCCGTTTGTATACTGTTGTTTAGCTTAGCAATTATTTTGATTGCTCTCAATTGGCAAATAGTAAACCGTAAATGAGCCGCGATGGCCCAGAGGTTAGAACGCGTGCATCTTAACCGATGATTTCGGGTTCAAACCCAGGCAAGCACCACTGAATTCTCATGTGCTTAATTTGTCTTTATAATTCATCTGATGCTCGGCGGTGAAGGAAAACATCGTGAGAAAACCAGTGTATTCCACCAACCCGCATTGGAGCAGCGTGGTGGAGTATGCTCCAAAAGCTTTCTCCTCAAAGGGAGAGGAGGCCTTAGCCCAGCAGTGCGAAATTTACAGGCTGTTAATGTGAAAAAAAAATCGTAAATAATGTATTGTGTTAGGTCTCCTAAGCATATATGTATTTATAATTATACATTAGAGCGCTACCACATATTTTTAGAACGCTCAAACTTTTTATACTCGTAGATAAAAGCGCTACGATTTGTATCGAGTCAAGCGATCGATCGGCACTTCAGTAGGTACTGCGCTCATATATCTAACCGCACCGCTCACGCCTTTTTTTCGTGAGTTCGTTAAAATATATCTAAAATATTTTCATCTGGTCCAAATTGCAAAATACAATTACATACAACGCTTAAAATCAAAATGTTTGTAACGAATGAAAAATATGGTAAACGTGGCTTAAGATTAATATTAAAGCTGGTATGAATATTTCTATTTGCATATATTTTGCTTATCTACGAATCTGTACATATATTATAAACGCAAAAGTATTTCTGTCGCTCTTTCACGGCCAAACCACTATCGAATTTAATATTATTTGGTATGAAGCAAACTTAAACCCCTAGGAAGAACAAAGGCTACTTTTTTATGCCTAACCTGACGACCAATCATTAAAGCCGCGGGCAACAACTAGTATAATATAGAATTGTTCATGTATATGTTATAATAAGAGGTTTAAAACGCCCGGTCTTTTTTTCAGATTGAATATAATTAACGTACTGCATAGAACACGTTCGTCCAGAAACTATGATCTAACATAATGTGAAATTTTATCATATTCAGTTTAGTGTAGTATTAATCGAGTTAGTAGTTTTTGCGTGTTTAGTGACTAGTGATTGACAATACTCACGTCCTTTATAATACTAGAAGAGTATAAAACAAGACCACATAAGTTGTATAACATACACGCAACTAATAACTTTAGTTATGTTTCGACTTTACTCAAACATCGTTGTATATGTTACATAAAGAAATTAAAATGTATTTTCTTTTAGATTTTTATAGAAACTTTGCTAATTTTATTTCAGTGCTCTGCAACTTTTCATATACAAACTAGTTAGAAACCAAATACCATACAATAATTGGTCACCGGACCCTAGTCTAAAGACAAAATTAGTCTACACGTAGTATACACAGAAGCATAATATTATAAATAAATATAATTTTTGTTCGATGTTGTTCCCAGGACGTCACTACCTGTGGCCCAATTCAGCCGAGGCGACTTCAACCTCTGGTCGGTCCTGAAGAATTGCGTGGGGAAGGAGCTGTCCAAGATCACGATGCCGGTCGTATTCAACGAACCTTTATCGTTCCTGCAGCGCATGCTGGAGTACCTCGAATATGCGCACCTTCTAAGAATGGCATCGGAACAGACGGATCCAGTAGCAAGGATGGAATATATCGCCGGTATGCAGCTCTAGTAAAACTGTCATATTAAGAATATTATTTTATGAAAGTGAATCTTCTTTTAAATGTCCTGATTGACAAACGAGACATAAGCTTGCAACAAAAAACGGCGCTTTAAATCGCAGCGAGTCGTTCCTTACGCCCGTGTGTCAATGCCATTGTTTAAAATGTTTTGAAGCAACATTACTATGTCATAATGAGCCACGAGTTTTACTCGTTAGCACACCTAATCGCTTCTTTAGAATATCTACGAAACACTTAACTCTTATTGTTATGTAATTGTATTGTCACAAAATATAAACATAGATATTCCTTATCATTTAACGGATTTTATGAAATCCACATAATCTCGATTTCATGTTGATACTTAGATATGTGCATATTTTTTCTGAATAAATTTAATAATAGACATCAAGTCGTATTACTTATTAATCTGTAATAATATTATCAATGTGAATTATACGAATGTAAAGTATAAACGGATTTCAGTTGTAGAACAGAGGTCGAGCTACTTAGGCGTATTACTTTCCTAATTACGCTTTCCAGGCTAAATAGTCGAGTATACAACACAAAGGCCTATTGAAGCCGGGTGCGCGGTTTCAACAAGTTGCGAGCCCCAGTTGTTATGAATTTTATTTCTCTAGAACAATAAAATTTACGTCTTTTTTGCCTTCGGCTATTTTCCTTTTTTCTCGAATTAGTTATTCATCTCAAGTTACTTAAGTAAGAACAGGGAACTTTTTTAATTTTTTTTACTTATTTTTTTGTATCTTATAAAAGCTATATAGACACCATTTTTCTCTATACTAATATTATAAATGCGATATTATACTCTGTCTATGTTTCTGTTACGCTTTCACGACTAAATTACTTAACCAAATTTGATAAATTAGGTATGACGCAAGCTTGAACCCCAAGAAGGACATATTATACTTTTGTATTTTTAAAACGTACACCCTCCCACACTAACACGAGGCTGAAGTCGTGGGGGAAAACTAAAAAACTGAACGTTTTTGTATAAAATATATCGTCACTGCCTGGTTAGTCAGAGAACCCGAGGTTCTGAGTGCAAACCCCAGATCGGTCCGATAAAAAGTTACTGGGTATTTCTATCGAAAGATGTTAGTAACCGCCCGAAGTCTGGTAATTGGAAGTGCGTACATTGAAGTACGTCGCAAGGCACGTGAAGCCGTTGGTCCTCAGATATTTCCGGTCGTGTCGGATTTACCGTTCCATCAGATTATGAAAGCGATAGAATAAGCAGAGCACCAGTGCTTGCGCGTGCTCTTATGGATTTAATTTGTCCTGCGTAGGTGGTTGGTCTCCCTTGAGATAGACTACTGACTGAATTGGGTACTTTGACATCATCATCATCATCATGCTATTGTTTCAAATCAGGTTTACAATTACATATAGAAGGTTAATTTGGCATAAACTACAAACAAGCTTCGTTTTTTTTCTTGTTGAAAATATTATAAGATTGTTTTTCCAGCATTTGCAGTGAGCGCTTTGGCTTCAAACTGGGAACGTCTGGGCAAGCCATTCAACCCTCTCCTCGGTGAAACTTACGAACTAGAACGTCCCGAGTTCAGGGCCGTTTGCGAACAGGTAAAACGAAAATAGTTTGACCATGAACTGACCCTATATAAGTTATACAGGATATAATATTTAGGTTTGTGAAAAGTAAAATAGCAATCAGTTGTTCAGACATAATTTATGATATTCTTTTCGGTATAATAATAAAAGTGCCATGGAAACATTATCATTGCGAAAACAAACAATATACACGAAAATTGTTTCTTATAATTTACCTCGATCGATCTCAGAAGTGAGCGACCAAACAATTCTAAAACAACAATATATAGTGGTTATATGAATAATCAACAATAATTATTTTTTCTAACAAGAAAATTTTGTTTTCTTGTTGTATATTTTAATCAGTTTTGCGTCAGTTCCTCGTGCACATCTCAAGTTCCTTCGTTATAAACTTAATCACAGTTCAAGTAACATGAGAGCAATTTCACTTAAAGCAGAAGTAGTACACAAGGCTTGTATGTAATTGTGCTGAGTGCTCCTTAAAACTACTAAAATCTAACTATAGAAGATAATTATTTGCTTAGACAGTTTAATTATGAAAATGGTTTTGATCTTCTAAGACAATTTGTTAATTACGAAAGGGATTACCTTAAATATGTTTCAATACATTATTATACCTTATTGAATTGTCTACAAAAAATATAAAATCAGCTTACAACTGTGGCTTCTCTTACGAACGTTTTTCGGTTTCAGCACTAGTTTTGATATAACACTCACCCAAAAAAAATAAACGCCGACCCAACTCCTGTGTGTGCGTGAAACGAGAAGAACTAACAAATACGCATTCATGTTTACTGTATTATTAAGGATCGGTAGTGAATGATTTATTTATTCTATAGGTATCGCACCATCCTCCAGTATCAGCATTCCACGCTGACAGTCCTCACTTCGTCTTCCACGGCTCCGTGCATCCAAAACTCAAGTTCTGCGGTAAAAGTGTGGAGATTCAGCCCAAAGGACATGTTACCGTCGAATTGCCCAGGTCTTATTCTAATTTTTATTTTATATAGAATGCCAATATCCATGCACGAATGTGATCACTTATAATCAGGTGGATATTTGCTCGTCTCTCTTCCAAAAATATTAATAAAAATCATAATTCTCTCACGCTATTGTGCGCCCATGTTTTTTTATTTAAAGTTTCGTTTGTTTTTTTTTATATCGTTGTGATAAAGACGTTTAGTCATAGCTTCTAGATTTCCTCATTATTATTTAACAAATATGACAACTTACCAAAATATCTGAAATGAGTTCTCTGTTTTATCGCCTCAAAAACCTACTCGCAGATGGGGTGAGGCATACACTTGGAGCAACGTGAACTGCTGCGTTCACAATGTGATCGTCGGCAAACTTTGGATCGAACAGTACGGAGCTATGGAAGTGACCTGTCATGGCGGGGCCGGACTCAAAGCCAACCTCGCGTTCAAGCCAGCCGGTTTCAATAACAGGGACTTGCACAGAGTAGATGGATTTATTATTGATCAAAGGTATGAATAAGCGAAATAAATTAAAAGCGAACGAAAGTAGCTTCCATATTTAAATCTGGCTAAATTTTTTTGTTAATTTATTTTTCAGCAAAAAGCGTCTCCGCTTCCTTTATGGTAAATGGACTGAATACATAAAGTGCTGCAGCGCGGCGGCACACGAACAATGGGCGCGCGAGCGCGGCGACGACGCGCAAACTCCTTCGCATACACCCAAGAAAGTTCTCGCCAAGCTCAATAGTTTCAAAGTCGGGGCATTGAGATCTATGTCTATACAGGATGTAAGTTGAGTATCGATTTAATAAAACCAATTGTATAAATAAATATAATATAATATTTATATTTATAGAATGACGATGCAGAGAACTCAGAAGACGTGCCAAAGCCAGACGATTCCTTTAACATCGACATCCCAGGATCCGTTACGCTTTGGGAAGCGCGACCGAGACCCAGCAGCAGTGCACAGGTTACTTGCATTATACGTTTCACCAAGTTTTTAAGCAAATGAAAAATTTATTTTAGAGATATATTTAATTATAATATATTTAAATGTGTCACAAAAGATCACATCTACTTCAGATGTTAACTGCTTATTCAATATTATTCAATAATGTATAATATCTCCTGTATACTTTTTTTGAATTAAATATTCATGTAAGTTTCTGTAAAACAGTTTCAAGACATAATTAATGATCTTCCAGTATTACCAATTCACCGAATTCGCGATGTCCTTAAACGAGTTGGAACGAGATATGAAGGGACAGCTATGTCCCACGGACAGTCGGCTGCGACCAGACATTCGGTTGCTGGAGCAAGGAGATATAGACGCAGCCGCTACTGAGAAAACCAGACTTGAAGAGAAGCAACGAGCGGCGAGGAAGGTTCTCAAAAAGAACGTCGATGCTTGGCAACCAAGGTATTGAGATTATTAAGGTTATATTTGTTACCTTAAGATCTATCCAGACTATTGATAAAGAATATTCGTTTGCAGATGTAATTAAAATCGAATAAAATATATCTGGAGTACTTTGTTTTTGCGATATCTCAAAAACAAATTCACTTAGATTTTCAATAATATTAACTACATTCAAATCCTACAGGATTTTGAGTCTTAGTTGTTTTGCAAACTAACCAAGCAATCGGCATTTACTAATTTCATTTAAAAAAATAGCGTACAATAAACATTGTCGAATAATTTTAACGGTTTTAAATTCGTTAAAAACTATCAAGAAGTTTTTTATTAATGTTTTTTTAATATTAGATAATACATTAATATTAATAATATCCATTTATACTTTAATTACGTGTTTGCAGGTGGTTCAGCCAAGGCACAAACCCGTATACGAAGCAAGAGGACTGGCTCTACAACGGAGGCTACTGGGATCGCAACTACCAACATCTTAAAGACGTCGATATATTTTAAATTCTCGTCTTATCTGTGTAATCTTCAACACCAATGTGTTATTAAAATAAATGTTGTCATAGAGTCATTGATGTTATCGCGGAAATTTAAACCAAGAGTGAGGATTGACGTTATAAAGAGTTCGTCATTTTAGATAATTCAAAAGTAAGCACTGCTAGCTACGTAGCTTAACAAAAATGTAGTAGTTACATATTTTGAAGTTTTATAAATATAATGTCGGCCGGCGAGGAGAAAGTACAGTAATTATGAATAAGCTAATTTCATCCTTTGGCTTCTTCCAGAACATTCTTTGAAGACTTTTTACCTTGCTTTTCTCTTCCATTATTATTTTACAAAAAAAATAAAAATATAAATTCGCATTATTAATATATTTGATATTATATATAGTTTATATACAGTCTTTGTAGTATTTTGTGACTAATTCATTAAAAACTCTTGTAATTTTGCCGTTTAGCTTCACTGAATATTGATATTATGTAAAACAAATCATGATAATAGATCGTTTTTTATATTTCTATTTATTAAACTTATAGACTCAGGGCAAATATTTAAAAATATAAATTGAGAATAATATCATGTACTTAGGTAGTTTTATCGTATCGGTAGGATCATAGATTCAGAATGAAAAGTTTAATTATTTTTAATAACACTTAGCGAAAAGTATATTTTTGCTAGCTCATATTTTATTATTATTATTGATTAAAGAATTCAATATTTTTATTAATAGAAGTGAACATGTATATTAGAGACGTATTTTTTTCTGTGATATAGGTATCTTAAGTTTTTTTTAATTCTTTTTTTTAGGTTACAGGCACGCGTTTATATTAAAATAATATTGTGAGAAACGTATAGCTCGATTGAAACATTTTGATACAAATATAAACTAATTTATTCTTTCAAATGATTCGAAACGAAAACCCTTTTTACAGCACAAAATGAGTATTAGCAATAAATGTACCTCACAATTAATACAATATCTTGTACGTATATATTAAATGTTTCATTTTGCGTACTTCGAATAATATCCTTGTCTTAAATATACATATATTGCACAAGACATTCCGTAGCGAGAATATTACGAAGCAGACTAATATTAAGACTTAGTATAATGCATTATTACACAATAAAAACTTCTTTTTTTAATTAGACAAGGTACGTATTACAAAGCACAATAAATAAAATCCAATGAGTTTCATTAATAAATACATGCCCTGTCTAAGCGGGATAATCGCAAAGAGAATTCGCTTGTAAGGTAACAGCAAGATCATTACATTATCAAATACGAATGAAAAAATGTTGTACAATGGTTAAGCCGTTTCACTCGCATGAATTTTAGTGTCGCAACTACACAGCAAAAATGTTTTATTATGTTCTGATTATAGTCGGAGAGTAATATATATTCTATTTTTAAAATTTGTAGCCAAATTTTAGTCATTCTATTTATCATGAAAGCGTGTGGATGTACGTAAATATTTTTGCATTATAAAATTTTACCAACACGAATAAAAATTTATTCGAAGTTCAAATAGAAATTAGAAAATAGAATGTGACTTGTAATTAGATATAATGTTTCAGTGGTTTATAATAAGGACTATGTACACATTTTTATTTGAATGCACTACTTTTATATGAAATTTACTTTAATTCGATGTATAAAAACGATATTCTTTCGCTTACCTTGACTCACATTATCAGCTCAATGACAAATTTATTTTTATATAATTCTTTGTCCGAGAAACGGGCAAAGGTATTAATCCTAAATTCCTATAATTATAAAAAAAAAAACAGTTAGTCATCGATAGTTCGCCAATCGATTAAATCATTTTCTGTAATCGATAATATATCATAATATTGTGATATGAATAGGAAGTGTCGTCCTGTCTGTCATGTAGTATGTACTATGCGGGACATTGATGTTATTAAAATAATTCCATTGTTCGTTTATTAATATTGTAGATTTTTATGTAGTGTACCGCATTCTCGTAATTAATGTTGCTGATATCAAAATCATTTGGAAAGCTATAAGATTTACGAGGTAACAACTTCATTATAAAAATAATATTCGTGTCTAGGTCAATATGAAACTTATATGTGTACATAGGTCTTCGTTCTAGGCTTGTGAATATCCTAATTAATTAATAATATGAAATGTATACTCAAAAATAAATAGGTTGCCAATTATAATTGGAGTTTCAATTAAAATATCATTCATTTCAATCGTTTATTCCACTCGCTAAATTACAAATATAAAATTCATTCACAACACTTATATAAATAATATCACTATATTTTGCACGACAGAATGCAAGAAGTACAAATAGTTTTTTTTTTTTATATTCAGAACATCGAGAGCGGACTTATATACCGTTCCAAAATCAATTATATATTTTATTTTAATAATTAAAAAAAATATTATTTTGATAGTTTCATATATGTTAACCAAGTTTTGAGACTTACATTTTAGGAAAATAATTAAGAAATAGGCGTTACAAAATAGATAATACGTATGTATTTTAACATTAACGTATGTATTACACTATTTGAAATTATTCTATGAATATTGTTTCATGACAAGATTGATATGCCTTATTAAAAAAAGAGCGTGCAATTTTAGACTATTTAATATCCAGATAGAGTGTCGCGCAACAAAAGATCTAAACCAATCGAGCGAACTATATTATCTTATTATCTTGGTGTGCGTGACGGCTACGCTTGACACTCAAACGTCATACAACTTTACTAGTGTGCGTGTACAGAGGGGCCCATTGTTGGCCACAACTTTTTTCAACGCGTTCTCAGCTTTGATACTCTATCTAGACATATAAATAATCAACTAAGTACAGGTAACAAAGGTTGCTCTCAAATTCGCGCTCGAAGAAGTCTCACTTGTATGGAAATCGAACACATTAAAAAAAAACAAACTATTTTTCATTAAGTAATTTTGTATAATTTCCTTAAAAGGCATTCTGAATTTAGTAAAAATGTAGAAATGCATAAAATATCGACTATACAATGAAAATGACAAATGGCACTTTGAGTTCCAAATTTATCACTGGCTGGTAGGAAGTATACAATATCTATAATATCAGTATAACGAATACGGGCACAAGACAAATGTATACAAGTACATACGTATGAATTTATAACCGTTGATAATATTACTGAGGAAAAAATACCACGATTCGACGATCTTGATACTTTCTGTACATTTTTAAGAAGTACGTACCGACAGACGTGTCGGGTGTGAGCTACGAATAATTTCGGACTTATTTTTAATGCAACTCGTCCCTTTTTTATATTCAGGTTGCACCTTAATATTATTATCAACGATTTCTCGACTATCACCATTTTTTTATCCTATTTAAGTTTAAAAATAAAAAAATACTTTATCATACACCAGTCTTATGTACAAAATTCAATCATTTAAAAATATTAATTACAATTAATTTACAATTAATATTAACCTTATTCAAACGTTCAATATTTATTAAAAAAATATATTATTAATAATGAACTTACCCCGATTACAAAAATCAGTTTAGAAAAATTAAGTGAGATTTTAATACGTTTATTTTTTTTGAAGAAAAATAATCGCATCAATATTTCTTGGTTAATTGTCGATCACGTTCAAGTTATTTATTGAATGTTATTGAATAAGGATTTGTAAATATATTTTTAATATTTGATTAAATCATTTAAGGCAGAATGTTCACGAAATCCAAAACAGACCCGAATAAATCTGGTATCAATGCAGACTGTTTTGGCAAGATATTTTAGCAAATTAAATTTAACAACTTTAGACAAACACTGACACAATTTTTTTTTATATAAAAATAAGATAGTCTATTCGGCTGTAATTATTTTTTAAATATATTTAAACACTCTGTATAATTCTGATATGATCATTTTGTCACACAAGAATGATTCTTGGCCAAAAATATTGATCCAAAGTTGTCTTTTAAGACCTTACTCATTTCGTCTTATCAAATTCGAATTACTAAAACATACCGAATTGTACACAGCGTCGTTACTGCGCCTCCAGACCAGAGTCCAGGAAGTCTTTGATATGTAGAGGTACTGATCGGGGGAATACCCGGAACATCTGGAATAAAAAAAAATATATAATTAATATTATGCAAGACTCCAAAATAGTCCAATGAACCATATTTTATCTTATGGTATATACTGGCGGACGAGCACATGGGCCTGCCAATGGTAAGCGCCACCACCGCCCATAGACAATGGTGCTGTAAGAAATATTAACCATTCCTTACATCGACAATGACGAATAAAAAAATAAAAACGGTTGTAATTCATTTCACGCTCGGCGCTAAACGAAAAAATCTCAAGGAAACCTGTGTAAACAAATGTTTTTATTCATTATTTCGCAGTGGAACAAGATGAGGATACCTTCAAAGCGTCTCTAATAGGAAAATTAATCAAGAAGTGTCCGATTTCCGGACTGTGACTATTTATAAACAGGTTTTCCAAAAAAATATCATTTTTAAAATCGAAACCGTAAAGTGTAGATTTACATATTACGTTATACTTGAGATATCATACATATTACGACATTATGAACTTTAATTCTTAAGATAATTCTTTGTTTTATAACTACAAGAACACGTTAATTAACAAAGACGTAAGTCATTCTAAAATTCTGTAAAACTATAAAAATTTTATGTGCACTGGTATACCATCGAAAATATATCTATCATTGTGTGGCTATAATTCAAACAATATGTTAAAGATATACTTTTTTGGTACTATAGGTAAACTACAGAAACCGACTTACCTGATTAATATAATAAAGAGAGCTAGGTATGGTAATCTCGTGGTATTCTCTTCGAACGGCATCTACGATATGTTCAACAGCCTCTTGAGGTGAAAGGATCTTCATCAGAGAGGGGAACTTTATCTTCGGGTTCTTGCAGAGACCAGTGTCCACAATATACGGACAGATGCAGGTGAGTTTGATCTGGAAGAAAAGACGACATAAACATAAACAGCCTGTAAATTTCCCACTGCTGGGCTAAGGCCTCCTCTCCCTTTTGAGGAGAAGGTATGGAGCATATTCCACCACGCTGCTCCAATGCGGGTTGGTGGAATACATATGTGGCAGAATTTCGTTGAAATTAGACACATGCAGGTTTCCTCACGATGTTTTCCTTCACCGCCGAGCACGAGATGAATTATAAACACAAATTAAGCACATGAAAATTCAGTGGTGCTTGCCTGGGTTTGAACCCGAAATCATCGGTTAAGATGCACGCGTTCTAACCACTGGGCCATCTCGGCTCATTATAGAAAAGACGACAAATTAATACGAATTAGTTTAAAATAGTAATAACATTGGTAGAAAAAATAAACACTTTCAAAATATGTATGAGCATTACTCACTCCACTGAAATCCCTCGGGTCCTCTCTTAATTCTTCATGAACAGCTTCCATCATACCTCGCACAGCGAACTTAGTGCCACAGTAGGGTACCAAGTTACGAAGACCGATCACACCAGCCATGGACGACATGGCCACTATGTGCCCATGGTTACGTTCCATCATCCCGGGGAGGAAAGCTTGGAGAGTCTGAATATAAAGGCAAAACATAGCTACAAAATTATCCAAAAAATAACCTTTGGACATAAAATAATAGGTGAATTTTCTTTGTTTCAGTTTCGAAATATAATAAAAGAACAATTAATATCTAAATTTAAATATAACACTTGATCAATTTATAATATAATGCTGTGGACAAATTTCGTATTTTACTTCAGTAACCTTCTTGCACCCAGTTGCCAACTTACCCAAAGATGTGCCAGACAGTTGACTTCGAAGGCAGTACGTATCTCCTTCTCGCCAGTCTGTAGCAATGGCTTGCAGGGCATGATGCCTGCGTTGTTGATGAGGATTGTCACTTCACCCACCTCCTTGCGGATCTTTTCTGCCATTTCGTTGATCGAGGTGCGGCTTGTTACGTCACAGCTATGGACGGGATAGTTTAAATAAATATAAATTAACAGTCTTTATGTATGTGGTTTTAATAGGATTATTCACATTTATATTCAAAGAGTTGTAATTACCTTTTCGAAATTAGAGTTTAAAAATCATCTCGAGCTATATGGCGAGGAAAAAAGTCATAGATGGGATCTTAAGTATGACTGTAAGTTAAATTCCTAACCTATCTCTGCTACATGAAACATGATTTTAGCAAGCAGCAGCATTTGGATACCTAAGGATTAGGAAATAGTTGATCCAAAAATCATAAATCAAGATGTTTAATCATGTGTGTGATGCGTTAATTTATGAAGCTACTTTCGTTTTATGAAACATACGCGTATTTAGGTCGATCTGCAGTTAACAGTAGTTACGGATTTCCACATCCGAAGATGTCGGATGTCTGAACAAAATCGAAGGTTTAACAATTATGTATGTATTACGATTTGATAATTAATATTAACGTTAAACGTGTAACATATCTGTAAACATTAGATAATATTATTTATATCAACATTAAGATATTTTTTTATTTATAACATAATACTATATATATTTAATAAAAAGGCAAAACATCTCTCTCTATATATATATAAGTATATATATATATATTCTTTCTACGTCCAATTTTTCGCAAAGCATAAGATCATTTTGCTAAATATAAAACTTCGTGAAATATATAACAGTTATTCTATTTATAATTATTTTTTTTTATTTACAAAGTGTACCTGTTTAATAAAAATTAGAACTTACAGATAACTATGCGCTTTTCCTTTGCTATCCTTAATCATTTCGACGGTCTCCTGGTTGCCTGTGGAGTTGATGTCCACGCACACGATGGTGCCTCCGAGTTTAGCGAAGCTCAGCGCCATCTCACGGCCCATACCGTGGCCGGCGCCTGTGATCTGCAAATAAAGTAAGAAATAAAAAATCTGAATATCGACGCAAACTTAGGTGAACAAAAAACGCGATTTTATATTGGACCACTTAACTTTATTTATACTTGACAGACTTGTAAGTCCATGTTTTCAAACTTTCTTTACTGGACTTAAATTTATCTCAATCATTTCCTACTTTAAAAAATATCTAAATAGAGAATCAGCGTATACTACTATGATGATTTGCATTTCCTTCATTGATTCATATTTTTTAAGAATTAACCTCAATTCAAACACCTATTTATTTATGACTTAAAAACATTTTTGCTAACATTTTATTATGAATATGAATTCAGGATATAATTATGCAATCTTTGTAACCAAATCTAAGATCGCCATTGAGAAGTTTTTTTGTTTTGAAGGTTGGTTTTTTATTTAAGTTTATTAAAAATATATTACTTTAATGCAAATGAGGTTTAATTGGTCAATTGTATCCTATAATGTTCATTTTTAAATTATAATGGCATTCACTATTTTAGTATTTTTGGTTGTAACAAATTAACAACCGTATAGCCGATTCTGTTATCTACAATTTGTAAAATTGATCTAATAGAATTGGAATCAATGTTATCACTCTAATGTGATTGACCCTCCTGTGTCCTCCGAGACATTCTTTCGGTGATGACATTCGCAAAGCTAAACATTCGTTATATCTGCAAGAACGCAGCCTTATCCGGCGCACTTGAAATTACTAATATCTCGTTAATGATATACGATGATTCCGATGACGTCATCGTCAACATCATACTCTTGACATTTTATGATAACACACTTTTATTGCTTTCAAAATAGCTCAGATTAAAGATTGTGTACAATGAAATCAGTGATATTGATTGCTAATAATCGGCCTTTAGCTATTTAAGAACCGACCGATTCTCAACTAACTTACGAGAGACTTATAAAGAATGTTAAATATGTATGGACTACATATTCATTATTTTGGAGTGGCGGAATTATTTATTAAAAGTACCTATAATAAAAACAATTAACGTATCTAATTATAAGTCAACAGAGCATTTAATTAAATTATCGTTTTTATAATCTGAATTAAGTATACAATTATTATTGAGCATAGGCTTACAACTAAATGCATTTAGGTTAAGATGGAAAAAGGTGTCAGTAAAACGACAGCTTCAGTACCCGTTTACACGTGTAGCTTTAGTTACATTTTCTCGTGATTTGTTGCAACTTCTTTGTTGTTATTTGCGTAAATGCTTCCTTTTTTATATGGATTCTCTGCATTCTCGTGGTTTTGTACAATGTTAAAGCATGACCTTCAACGTATCCTAAATTATATCAATCGCACCTTCACTTGACAGACTTACCTAATAATTTGGATAAAGGTAAATTGTTTGAAAGATACAGGCAAAGAAAACTGACCAAATTTACTGTCGCAGTTCCCTAATTATTTGCGATTTGAAAAATCTTTTAACAACTGTGAAAAAATTCATTAATCTTACATTTCATAAGAGATTTTGTTTTTACTTTTCCTTAAATTATCTAGTGCATCTTTAACTTTTTAAGTAGGGGTTTTTTGGAATAATTTTGCGGTTTGTCAGATAATGTCTAAAAATATCTCTAAAAATATGACAGTTAATTAAAGATCATAACATCACCACAGAGGTTTAAGTATTCGCAGTATCAATTGTTTCTCACCATAAGCATTACATATCCAGCAGTACAGAGATTAATTTATTCGATGCCGTATTTGTGTAATTTTCTCTGTATGTACTAAATTGATACAAATATTATAATTTAGATTATATTCGTTATGTATATTAATAATGTATCATATTATGACCTTTGGCATTTTAATGTTAATGACCTCGACGCTGCGAGGCGCATAATTGTGTTCAGCGATAACAATCGTTTTTACATATCAATTTAAAATAAACACTAATAAAAAAACGCGGGTAAATCGTCAGAACTACCATTAAAATTCGACCTTGAGATTTCACTGTAATCAGCTTCAAGAAGTTTCCTCTTATCTATGCACGTATACTTAACTTTAATTTGCAAACAATTATACACATATAAACAATGATTAATTATTTTATTTAATCAAAATATACTCTGATATATTTTGTACTGTATGCTTTGCATTCATTTATTCAAATTCGAAGTGTACAGTGCGTATTAAATATATGTAAGTGTTATATCATAGCTCAGTCAGCACTATGCACGAATATTACTAAAAAATAATCAATTTTAATAATAAATTAATGAAATAAACGGTTTGAAAAGAATCACATTTTGTTGTATAGCAATAGGATATTGATACATTCAGTGGTACCCAGAAAGGGTTAAGAATAACTTTAGATTTATCTTGAGATTTATATTTATATATATTTAATCAAAATTAAATCATAACCATTAATTAATCAATAATAATAACTTACAAGTATAATTTCGCCCTTAACGCTTTTAGGTTCTGGGGGCACGAAAAACTTATAAATGCTGTAGAACCAGGTCGCGTACATCTTGACGATGAGCACGATCACCTCCAGGGTGAGCACTACGCCTTGGTAGATCTTCATGCTGATGCCTTGTTCATCCGTCCTGAAAATAGAAAATCGCTTTAAAGAATATGCTCAGCGGTATTTTTTTATGTAGATACGCATTTTTTGGAAGTAGTTAAAAAACGGACGTGAGAAGAAGCTTTAAATATCGTATAAAATTTGTGTTGCTGCGGTTTAGAATTTACAGAACTCCGAGCTTGATTCTTAAATCAAGTATGATTTATAATTTATCAAGCAAATATTATTTTTGGATGAACATATAAGATGAAGATGTTCATATAAGTATGGCATATACTTACTAGTATGGCCATGACCTATAACGGTGTATTACATATGCCATACTAGTAAGTCTATATATGTATATGTATATATATATATATATATATATATATACATATGTATTGTTGAACGAAGTTTGAGTGACGTCGCCGGGGAAGTGACGTCACCGGACAGACGACGTGGCAGAAGAAAAGATATGACAGGGGGCGGCCATATTTAGTTGACTTAAGATAGAATTGAATAGTCGGTTGCTTATGATTTGAGTTCTTTAATGTTTTTGTGCTGTATATGATTGTTACTTGTGTATATTTTTTTCAATATTTGATGATTGATAGATTATATATGTATAATACGCCGTTATAGGTCTATATAAATAGTAATCGATCGTCAGTAAGTGAAAAGTGTCGTGCATAATCAATATTGTTTTTCCTGTACGGTGTATATGCCGCAACGTGCATCAGACAGAGTTGTTGTTCGCGCTTGCATAAACGTTTCCGATATAGTTTTATCGACGTACAATAGTCGGACTGTGAGTTGTTCAATATATATTTTTTTGATAATTACAATTAATTAATACAGTAGCTAGATTTCATAAAAATAATTATCTTAAGTTGTCTCAAGCATAAAACTTGCAAAAATCGTTATTTTTTATTTTATATAGGTTGATGGGAAAACCCCCGCCTAATGAAATGCTTTTTATTTCTTCAATGTACATAATGTACATTAATACCTTGGGAATCAAAATTGTATGTCCCTTATGCCTATAGTAATATGCTCATTCACAATTTAAAACGGAACAGGAATACGAATTATTGTCTTTTGTTGTTGTAGAACTCTTGGATGGTTCATTTTCATGATACTCTTCAACCCATATAATATTTATAATTATTTTATCTTCTTCTATCTAAGTAGCAAATACCAAAAATTTGCTAATTAATTAACGAACTCCGCAACTACATATAAACGGTAATTTAATTTGCATGGAACTGTTGACACAAGACCAAATCGATACTCCGATACCGCAAACCACATAAGGTGACTCGCGACTGATGACGACATCATTAATTTATTTATTACTTGAAGGGAAAATTACATTCATCATTATTATAAATTATATATGATTAGAATTATTGCGGTTGCAGACATTTCATTTTCTGTAAATATTTCTTATAACTAGCTCAATTTCTATTCCTTTCTATTAATTTATAATGTTGTTAATATAATATAATCAGAATGAGGAGCTACTTCATAATAGTTTTACCTCGAAGTGATTGCTTCCGTCTAATATACGGATTACACAAATTTTATTTAATTCGACATTTATTAAAGCAAGGACTTTCGCCTTCTTTAGAAATTTGCGTTCACATCTATCTACAATATCCTCAAATTAGCTTGAGTATGAGGACGAACAAATGTGCCATTTGATTTTCACCAGCACCATCAGAGACTTTGGTGCTGTAAGAAATATTAACCATTTCTTACATCACCAATACGCCAACAACCTTAAAAACGATGATATTATAACTAACCATAGATATACTAACTAATTTACATTTCGAACCGGAACACAACAATAGTAGAATATCTTATGAGTGGGTAGTAACAGCCAAGGCTTGAAAGCCCTACCAGTAGGTTCTTCTATAATATTTAAGTCGCTCAAGGTTCCTTACAACAGCACTATTTTGGCCAATACTTTTACCGTCCTTGCCGCACGTTTCTGGAACTCTCTTCCTGTTTACATTTACCTACCTTAACAATCCTACTATTAAATATTTTAAACTTGAAATAAAACTGCAAATTATGCCTTCCACTTTAATTTAATTTTAGTTCGAGATCATTTTTTTTTTTGGTATGTACGTATGTATGTATATTAAAGTTAATTTAACAATTTTGTTTTCAAATGATGTTTTATTTAATAACATATACCTACATCACATATTATACTACTTTAGAGTTTTTGAAAAGGATCTTTTACAAAAGTTAAGTAATCTATCGTTTTAAATTGCCGCGACGATCGGAATTGCGATTCAACGGGGAAATGCTGCTAGCATTCCATTCCACACGGTCATAGTTTGTACAGTAACCAATTTTAATTTCTATTGGTATATATATATTATTTATTATATTTACTTATTAATATATATTTATATTGCCTCAAAGTTAATGATTCTTATGGAAATAAAGATGAAATTATAATAACCATAATTATTCTAATTAAATATCTTTTGTTTCTAACTTTTAGTTTTTGTAAGACATTTTTTGTAAATTTTCTGATGAGTTTGGGAACATATTTAGATTGTAATTGTAATAATGTGGTTTCTCAGTAACACTTTAACAAGATACAGAGATACGATTTAAATGACGCAAATATCACTGCGAAATACTTTCAATGTTAAAAATAACAATGTTTTAACACCTTCCTTTTCGATTGTTGATGACATTGTACCGTCCAATTCTGGAGCGAGTTATGACCTTATTGTGGCAATGTCGACTGTAAACTTATTTAGTTATAAAAAAATTACAAGCATAACTTCGCCCTTAGCATCTTTATTTCCTGTGGGGCACGAAAAACTTGTAACTGCTGTAAAATTAGATTGCGTAAATCTTGACGATGATCACTCTAAGGCAAGCACTAAACCTTAGAACACTAATTAGAGAATTAGTAACGATATTCATAATATAAACCTAAAAACAAATTATTTTTATTACAGACAACAGTTAATCTTCAGATAGAATTAAAGCATATGACTGCTAATCGAACCAAACATCTTGTGAAAAATATCTCGCTCTTAAGAATTTCAATAGATTTTTAATGATATTTTTAATGTCTGAGATTCAGATTATTTTTGTGAACAAAGATAGGTTGAGCCTGGAAGTATCTTTGAAGAAACCCATAAAAAATATAATCGTTGAAGGTGATTGGTACGTGAAAATGATTTTGCATGAACTGAAACATAAGATAGCATGGAATGATTTTTATATTTTAATGTTCGTATTTATCGCTTCATTAAAAATACCTCAAGTATTAATAGCCGCTTTAGAATTTCAACTAACTAATTAACAGAAAATTGACGTCAAGTCTAAAGTCCACTAGTGGTGATCAATTTTGTTATTAAAGAATATAAACAAACAACAGCCTTGTTAGGGTCATGATCAGGTCATACGAATGAAGATGTGATTATTTAGGAGACAAGAAACAACAACTTTGTATACATTATGTCATATGTGAAATATTAGATAGATAATATCTTCTACCGGTGGTAGATTTACATTTAACATAGTTCTGTAAAATGATGATTGAATTGATGTGCTCATAAAAGCCTGCTGGAATAAAGAATATTTTGATACAACGCACAGCCTGAGCCAGTATTTCAAACGCGATGGATTTTTTCTCAAAAATTGTTATTGAAATGTTGAGCACTAAGAAAGGATTTTTCTAAATTCATTAAGGGTCAAATTTGGGTTGTAAGTTTTTATGAAAATTCGTCAGTTCTGATGTTAGAAATATGGAAATCGATATTAAGTCTTATGTCAATATGTTAAAGACAGTTGTTATAGCTATTTTGAAAATTAGTCACCTAAAGGGTGCAACATAGGATGAAAGTTTATATGGGAGTTCGTCATTCTTGAAAGTAAGAAATATGGAAATTGATGTTTAGACGTTTATTTATGAAAACAACTATTACGACATTTTTGAATATTTTCTTTTGTATCACCCAAAAGTATATCGCCAAAGTCACCCAGACTTTGGAGAGATACATTTGGAAAGAAGATCAACTTTTTTCATGGTTTGATATATAATAGAAATCAGTGTTTAGGTATCTGTTTCTCAGTTCATTCAATGCATACATTCAATTAATCGCTAAAGAGGGTAAAATTAGGGTTGGGTTACACAGAACGTATGTACGAACGTAATCAAAGAAAAATGAGGGTACGGGCAATGGTTTTAAAAATATCTATTACTTAAGAAAAATCGTTGGGCGACCTTAATAATTTGATTGGATATCCCATCGAGTCTTCGGCTAGTGGTATTATACATTTTTATTACAATGTATATATAATTCATACCTACAAGCTAAAGTGACTTATTGCGAGGTGATTATAATACTGTACTATCAATAAAACTGAGCTCAACGACTTGCGGTTTCATTCGTACAGATGATTGGTGGTGATTGTCGATCGAATACCTATTTATAATAGATTTATATTTACAAGCATAAACGACGACCAGTCGACGACCAATTTATTAACACTGTATTTAACTGAAAAACAGCATTAAGCCTCTATGAGTCTTTTTGATCTGATCCGGAATGAATACCCTAAAATTAAATTTTTTACTATTTTATTTTTTTAATTCGAAGTCTATTTGAATGTAGAAAAATATTAATAATAGTTAATATTAACCTAGTGGTAGGGTTTTGTACGAGCTCGTTCAGTTAAGTACATCCACACACTTTGAAGGGTGAGTGAGCTAGTGTAACAGGCACAAGGGACGTATCTTAGTTTTCAAAATTGGCGGCCCATTGGCGGTGTAAGTAATGGCTATTATTTCTTATAGCGCCAATGTCTATGGTCGGTGATTATAACCTAAATCAAAAATAAATATATAACTAGGTGACACGTCCAAACGTAGTGGTCGCAACGACAACTCAAGAGTCGATTATTAAATCTACTCTATCGACGTCGCTCGGCGATACTATTGACGTTAATAATTAATTATTATTCTAGAAGCTTCTAAATATGAAATTACTGATAAATAATACTATCGAAACTCTATACGGCCTTGCCATGCGCATGAATCGCTGGCGCGTTGCAGTTAGCAGGAAATAAAGTACATAATTATGCTATTATGATACAAACGATTTTTTAACATACAACTTGTACAAATACAATGTTTTCATCATTCCGACTTGATTCATTTAGAACAGTCACTGGTTTTAATTGGCTAGCTCATTCAAAGTATCATCGTGTACTGGTCGCGATTGCGATAATATGCACGTATAAAAATACAGATTCTTGGTATGTATATGCCCATAAACAGTAAAGTCAGACGATGATATCAAGTTTTACAGGCAAACTTTAAAAGATATTGTGGATTACAAATTTAGAAGTATAATCTATATACGAGTTTCTATAATCTATATAATTGAATATATACGAAATTAATGTAATACAATCCATAACAAGACTGACTTACACTTGACTTTCAGCTGAACAATGATAATACATTTAAATTAAATTATCAGCCAACTAATTGTTTCATGATTGTAAAAAATAAAAACAAAAAAAGACACTTAGTTGTAAATGATATTAATGCAGTACCTGGTATGGTGAGTATTTTGTTAGAGATCAACCAATAATAAATAATACTAAATCGCAGAAAGTATCAATACTAGATTACAATATCACGATACTAGATCACAATATTAGTCACGAGGAGCTGTGCCGATATATTTCTCGGACATGTGAACACAATACGCGTATACAATTACGTTTAACCGATTGCCATCATCTGCTGCTGCCTCACATGCACGACAGATATCATTTCCATCAAACAGATTGCGCATATTTGAAAAAAAGGATATTTGAAATTTACTTTCTGCTTAAACACATATTCAGAAATATTTTAGTCTTTACTCTCTCCTAACCATAACAGGAAAACAGCCAAATAAACAACATTTGACAGCAAATTGACGCGATATCATTGGTCGAGAGCTTGATTAATCACTAACAGGAAAATATTCACTATGGATTTGCGAAAAAAAGGCGTTTTGAACGTCGACGAAACTGTTATCGGAGTTTTGATAGTAAAATAAAATTGGAAATATGTACTTAAGTGCAATAGTGATTTTATATCAAGATACGATTCAGCAAAATCAAATAAATCTGTACTAAAATGATAAATGTAAAACGAACTCTGTATATCAGTATGTAACGCTTTCACTACTAAACGACATAACTAAATTTGATACGGTCACTAAGAAATTAGTAAGTATGGCACAAAATATTGTTTGTTATGTGATCTTAATATAACATCATCAAGACAAATGCTCCGGTGTTTATAACTGGTTTTAGCTAGGTTTAAAATAATAATATTTTTTAACAAAAATCATATTGTATACATATAAAGTATCTATACTAAATATATCGTAGTTATTCGCGATGGTTGATTCTTATTCATGGTTACTTTTGGTTGAATTTTGAAATAAAACATGAAACAAAACAACAACAATTTTCTTAAAAGCACCCAAGTAACAAATATAGATTCATGAATCGAGATCATTCATATAGTTTCACATTCGTAAAACTAGATATCATAGTCTGAGTTTAGAATCATAGTTTGATTCTAAACTCAGACTATGATATCTAGTTTTATTATAAATTTCGTAAATACAAAGATGATACAAAAAAGATGACATTGAATCTATGAATTATTACTATTCAATATTAAATATTTAGTTAAACATTAAAAAAAGAGCAACAACAGGTTATTTTTTCATACATGCATGACATGTGAGAATTGTGAAGGATATTAATACATATGTATGAGTGAGTAACAAAAAACGTAACGTCCCATTTGAATAAGTTAGAAACACAACAATGACTCTTGTATTGTGTTTGGTTAAATTTAATGAAAATACTGACACAGTAAGATCTTGATCGTATTCTCACAAATCTGATATCGAGACTAGATATATAAGATCAAGATAGATAGATAGATAGATAGATAGATAGATAGATAGATAGATAGATAGATAGATAGATAGATAGATAGATAGATAGATAGATAGATAGATAGATAGATAGATAGATAGATAGATAGATAGATAGATAGATAGATAGATACGATCAAAATTTCGAATGATGATGTTTTTTTCGCCGATTTTGGCCAAGTTAACTGACATCAGTGTGTGTGAAAGTGAAAACTTTGCCTACTTCCAAGCTTCGTATTTCCAATGAAAATATTTAAAAAAAAAACATTAAAATGTTTGACTGCATCGGGAATAAAGCGGTAGCTAGTTATAGATATATATATATAAAAATATTATTTTCCAAAAACTGATTTCAAAATATTTCCTGAATGCTCTAAATCAAAGAAAAATTTAACCTTGTCCAGAACCAACTACATTTTAAGGCGTAAGTAGGTGATATAGGTTACCTAATGGTAAGTGGTCACCACCGGCCATAGGCATTGACACTGTAAGAAATTGTAATCAATCTTTTTATCATTAACGCGGCACCAACCTTCATAAAGTAAAGTGTTATGTTCCTTGTCCAAGCCAGACCACAACAAACCTAAGTATTGTTGCTTAGCGGTAGAATACAGGATGACTGGGTGATACCTACCCAGAAGGGATGCATAATAGCCCATCCATCAACGAAATTAATATAGGATCACCAGCTTGGAGCTAAATAAAGTCCGAAGTAAAAAGTACTAACAAATCACTAAAATAAAAATTCGCACATGCATAAAACCATATAACATATATATGCAGACGAATCGAGAACTTCCTTATTATTTTATTCATAATAAAATCGTACAATGTATCTAACGGCAATGGGATTGTGTCGGAATATTAGATATCTGAATTTAGATTTGGTCTTGGTTTTATAAGTAACGTTTACGTGACGTGAAATATAAAATAATTTTGGCAGTACAGGATAGATACATGTTATCATAATTCAAACAGTGTCTGCGAATTTATTTGCGTAGGAATCGGACTGTAAGACATATTGCTTGGAATGAGTATCCTTCAAATTAAAACAATATTAAACGAATACTGTTAAAAATAACGAAAATCACTAACAATTTTTAAGGCAATTTATCGTTATAATGTGAATTACCAATTATTTTGGTTGTCATAATTATATTGGTGATTTTCCATTCAAATTTCCATAGCATATGATTATGATTTTGAAATTTTTCATAATGTTAGTAACAATCATGATAATAACAGATCATTTAATATTTTAAAGTTACCTATTTTTATTATGTCGACACCGGACACTTAGCTATTATTGCTGCCAATTGATGGTAAGTGGTTGGCATCAAACAAAGACAGAAACATTGAACCTCCCATACATCACCGATGCGCCACTTCCCTTGTGTCTATATTTACACTGGATAAATTTCCCTACAAACCGGAACACAACAATAGCAAGTATTTGGATGTAGAATATGTAATAGATGGGTGGTACCTATTCGGACATGCACAAAGTCTCAGTACCACAATATTTTCAGTGGTTTTTTAAAAACCTGACAGACAAAATTATTTGAGCATTAGTATGAATTAGTGTAATATTATATAACACTCGGCTAACCTGTTAAGTTAAGCCTCATTGAATCGATCGTCATTTCCTGATCCGGATTCTTGAATATCGTTTGATTTTCTCTTCCAAAGTCTCGATCAAAAGTCTTGCTAATGATTTTTTATAGAAATAACTAAGACTTTTTTTTTTTAATCAATAAGAATATGGCTTCTGTATGACGTATTATGTATAGACCCGGCTATAGAGCGGGGTATGCTATGGAGCAAACTTACTAAATTAAATATATTATAAGCATATACCAATTGAAACACAATGTAAATAAAGGCTAAGTCACAACTAGTCTTTGATGAGAATGGTCGTAAGCAAACGTTTCATTACGAAATACTTCATACTATTGTGTAAACTGGTCAGAAATATTTCAAAATCCCGAACACTTTAAGTGTAAATAACATATAGATGAAGGAATATTTAGAAAGAACAAAGTTTATTTTATTTTATAATCTATTCAACGAGTTCTTCAGTCACTCGGTCGAGCACTCCTAGGGAACATAATACTCGCACCACACATTGGTCAATGCGCGTGGCTAAGAGATAAGTGAAATTATTACTGCATATAAGACCATCCTAAGAAAAGATTTGTCCAATTAAGGTCATCCAAGGTCAAAGTGGCCAATGAAGGTCACGCGCATTATCCAATGAGCGCACAAGAGCAATTTCTTTTAGGAGCTCGTCTCGTGGAATGGTCTTTAGAATCTCATGTTCGTCTATACTATACGCGAACTTATTCAACCTAAACTTTCTACGAATAAATACGAAAATGTTTGCAGTAATTACCAAAAAGGACTTAGATCACTCGATCACCAATTGACCTTGCAATGACGTAGATAATTGTTCATTTTAAAGCGATGAATTTGACAATACAAATAGTAAAAAAAGGCAAATTAAATTAACTACACTGAAACTATGTGACTAATATTCGTCCGTCCGAACGTCCGACTCGTAAGTAAGTTTCGACATTGATCGGCTTAAATCGACTCGTTTAACATACTCATTAAGGGTATTTCAAAAGGGTCTTAAGAAATAAGTTCGAGGTATTCGTATTGTTTTTTTCGTGTAGAAAGAGCAATGTAGAACATGGGCTTTTTATAAATATAATTCATACAACGCGTCCTCCAGTGATCGAAATTCGACCGTAATTCATTGCTACTAAAATAAAATTTGAGATTCATATAAGTAATTATACCTAATTCCTAAATTAATTTTAGTTTTCTGCACTCCTCCATATAAACGTTAATGATGGCAACACTCTTCCGTGAGCGTAATATGCTTAGTAGGATATATAATATACAATAATAGGTAGTTAGGATTTGCACAACTATTGTGTACAAAAACCAAATAAACTGTGGTAAAATAAATATGTGGTTGGTGATCTTTGTGCCAACCCATCTGGGTAGCTACTAACTACCCATCACATATTCTACCGTCAAACAGCAATACGTAGAATTGGTCTGTACCAGTTTGAAGGATGAGTGAGCTAGTGTAACTACATGCACAAGGGACACGTCTTAATTCCCAAGGATGGTGGCGTATTGGCGATGTAAGGAATTGTTAATATTTGTTACAGCGCCAATGTCTATGGTGCTAGTGGGCTACTGGTAGAGAATATGTTCGTCCGCCTACATGTTTAAAAAAAATGGCATGTGTTAAATTGTATTTTAATTGACAAAGTATATATTTGAGCATTAAGCAAATATATCAGCGCAATGGACTTTTGTGCGTTTCAATGAATAGGAGACCAAAATTGGTACAACGTTGTACAGAGTACAAATGTCAGTAGTTGATTTATAACAATTTATTCCTCAATTATTGTGATAGAGCGAGTCAACGTCCAGAATCTTCATTATTATTCAATAGCCTAAGCAAATAACAACTCACCCAACTTGTGTCGAATGTCCAAGGTCAGTAATAAAAAAAATACATTCAACAAAATCGTTAATTAAGAATTACATTAAAATATAAACGTTTTATCATAAAATAATATGATAGGAACATTTGTGTTATCTATACTAGAGAGAGACACAGAGAGAAAGTGGAATTAACTGACGAAGACTTTATCAATGTCATCCAGACTGTAGCAGCTTTATAGGATAAGAGATTGTAACATCAAAATGAACCTAAGGAACTGAAACGTCGTGGTTTTCGATAAGCTGACTGGATGCAGAATGAAGAATAATAATAATAATATTATTTCAGGATAAGATTTAAACGTAAATATATAGTAGACGTAGATATACATTTTGCAGTCAACGTAGCTAACAAAACAAAGATTTATTAAAAAAAATTCTTAAATTATTTATTTAAATTCTTTGTACAAGATTTACATATTATATCATTAGATGTAAGATTATTTGATGCTATTAAAAACCGGCTTTTGGAATCATACCAAAACATACGAACATTCCAGAACTTTTAATACGTCTAGACGAATCAATTACTTGTGAATTAATCTAATCAATAACAGAATCTAAATGTCAGAATAGTTAGAACACTTAAATCTCAAACAAACATCTGTCTAATTCTTGTTAATATCTCATATGCTGCTCGATGGTGATGGAAAATATCAATATAATAATAAGGAGGAAACCAAAATCAAAATGAATATCCACATCTACCATTCCGTATGGGAATAACGTTTAAAAATAAGCTCGTAATATCTTTAAAAGGAAAGAAACTCTTAGTCAGGCAGTGAAACATTTACTGAATGGAAATCTGCCAAACGTATATCCATCAACCTGAATGGGAACAGCTTGGTAAAATAAGCTCGGAACTATCTTCTCAAAACGATAAAAGCCTTAACTCTATGTTAGACATATACAGACTATCCCATACCTCTTTTATTTAATGACACTCATGTTAAATAAGCGAAAATTATCAACACTTAAATATTCGATACACACGAATAATTCTTTTCAAGACGATTATTTATTATTATTTTCATAATTTTTTCGTTTATCAAAAGGTAATTGCGATTTATGCATAATATATAATGCATTTAACATTAATTGTATATAATTATACGATGTGTAACTAGTCTAACTACGTATTTTATTTGTCATTTTTTACGTTATTTTTAAGATTATTAGTTCATCATTGTTTATTGCAATATGTATTATAAATATGTCGATAGGATTGCGAAGTGATAAACACAATATTTTCCTTATCAGATTGTCTAGCCATCAAATAAAAGGTGCTAAATTACCATATAATCGAAAAGTTCACGCAGTCTTATTGTATTCGCGAAGTTAAGTTGACTGTCAGTAAAGTGCAAACCTTGTGATTAGGGAGTGCTTTATATTTCGGGACAAAGCAAAAATTCTGACGACGGCATTTCTGACCCAAAAAGGAAATAGACCCAAAATGGAAATAATGTCATAACACCTGGACTTGTCGCAGTTTTAGGTCTTTGCCCATTAAGTATAAGAGACTTCGTTTATATTCTTTATTCGGTTTTAGAAGCGCTTATTCTGAGCAGAAATTAATAAATCCTCGGTTCAGAGAATTATTATGAAGATAAAAAATCCAGGACAGAAGCAATAAAAACTGACTTTCAGAAAAAATTACCTGACGAAGTCACAGATTTTTGGGATGGCAAAATATTAAAGTTAAAAATACTAAAGCTGCGACACAATATGTTTACAACAATATTACATATATTTACAATATTATACATCCTTTCGAAAAAAAGCAGTGACCAGACCTTCATTGTATGGGCACGAGGAAAGGTAAACTTCTAACACCTAATTTCCGAATTCGCAATGTATTCAACATCCTTCTTGGAGATGGATGTAGTCGTTCCTATATTTATTATTTTATTAATAGTAATTTAAATTTAACGTTAAAAAACACATTACTCCCTATAAGATATTAATGATAGAGAAGAGGTGACTTAGTATTTGTTGATTCACAGGAAGGATATATATTAATTTAATTGTACTTTATTGACAAAAGTTCTACAATTTAAATGGTGGAAATGACTAACTATTCCGTTTCTTATCGGTTCTTCTTGGTAAACTCTACTTTCCGAACCAGTGGCAGTACGACGATTCAAAAGTGCTATTATGTGCCTACTTGTATAAAGAATAAAATATAAGAATCATTTTGATTTATTTTGTTAAACCTTGTCTCGAATGCACTAAGGCGACTAAAGCTCCTATCCGAAATGTGTGCTTCTTGAAGGCGCTTAAAGAGTATGAAAATTAATGTAAAAATTTATAAAGTTTATATAAGCTAATTTAGCCATCACTCATGGTATTTATGAGAAGAGGCAGTCACTGTATCACTTTTTAATGATGAAGATAATAACAGATGAAAGTGATTGCCAACTTAAACAGGGATAAAAACTCAGATTTTGGCAAACGCTAAGTTTCAACCAAGGAAGAACTGACCTAAAAATTTTCGATAAGCTAATTTTTTGTGCGTTTTTTTTTTTACTTTACTTGATGTACTTATTTTTGTTATTTAAATAGATTTTCTTTAAAACACTAGATGATTTTGTATCGGAAAAGAGCAAACAATTTCTTTCTCGACTATATATCGACGACAGTTTTCTTCTTGGAATGGTAATGCTACTTTTTTGGAAACTAAAAGAAGAATAAGTCGTTTGATCGTTGTAAATGACACTGCTGAAAGGGCGGTCAAATTAATGCAAGATTTTAACGGAATTATTACAGTTGAAATAGAGTAAAAAAACAATTCTTGTTGTACTGTGTCCAGGAACATAAACGTTTGTATGCAGACTGGAAAAGACTACATTAAAGATCAGTTACCCCTGACTGATTATTATTATTTTATGTTTTTAACTAAAGAATAATGTTTGTCTTATTTTATTTTAATTCTTATTCACTTCATTTGTTGTATTTATATATAGTTTGATATAACATTTATGTTAGTTTTATAGCGGACAAAACTGTCAGGTAAATAAATGACTTAATAAACTTTGTAGCTTGGTCGGCACTGGTTGCGATCATGTTAAAAAGATGAAATTTCATATTTGAGTATGTTTTAGCATTTATAAAAAAAAATAGAGGGTATGCATTTAAAAATTAAAAAAAAAAATTTTGTTTTGTCATATAAGGGACACCCTAAATTGTATATACAATAAGACTAAATGACAGGGATTATAGGAGAAATAGAATATATAAGAAGTTTTAAGTTTTACCGCGCATTTTGAATGTCAGTACGCTATTAAAGTGCCCCTGACTTTCATACTGTCGTTATTGGACACTGAGGTTTACATAACCCGATACGATATCGTTCTCACATTCCAATATGATACCTACTCAGCAAGTGCTAGAACTATGTCCAATTAATTCATTTACTACAGGGTTCAAGCGAGGGTGCAACATGCCCGTGTATAATGTTAGATATTTATATAGAATTTTAATACGCAATAGAGACTAGTCTTAATGTAATAGTAAGACATAAACAATGACAAGGATTTACCATAATCTATACACACATTCGAAATCGTTTCATTTTTTCGCAATCATCACTACGACACACACACACACGAGCTAATAACACGAGAGACATTGTTTTGCCCAATAAAGGAAAAATACGAGTACTTTCAAAAATGTTAAGATGTAAATAATTTTCTTATAATGTGGGAAGTCGAGGCGGGACTAAAGAAAATGAAATATCTGACAATGTAAAAATAAAAATAAATCTTATGTTTACCGATCGTAGTCGTTTTTAAGATATAAGTAATTGTAATGCTTCATCAGCGACTAAAGATTTATTCAAATTTAACTTGATATCGTATCGGAAAATGTGAAACCGCTCTAACACTTAAGGCTTCCGGTTAAGGTAATATTGGTTATTTACGATTACGTATGCTATTAAGCATTTTATCGCTTTTAATTTTGTTATTGCGTGTTCAATTTAATTTGTGAATCGTTATTTGTATACGTTTCTTATCTTAAACAAATCTATAATTATAGAGAATAAATAAAAATTATTTAAAATCTTAAATAAAACCGTCTCATGAATAAGATATGTTTACATATTAATCAGCACATTATTAGCGATAAAATTGTGTTTATTTTTACGATAAAAATTATTATTTATTTTTTATTTTATTTTTTTTTATCTCTGCTTTTCTTATAGATAACACACTAAGACGTAATTATAAAAACTGTATACTAGAGGGTCACTGTTATAAGATCTTTATCCAAATATACGCTAAATTTTAAATACTACCTTGCGTTGTAAAACTCACCATTATAATCGTAGTCCTCTGTTTTTTTCTATGATAAAGGTTGGCAGACGTGCAAACAAGCCACTTCATGGTAAGCGGTCACTACGACCCATAGACATTAGTGCTGTAGGAAATATTAAACATAGCTTAAATCATCAATGCACAACCAACCTTGGGAGCTAAAATGTTTTGTCTCTCGTGCCTGTAGTTATACTGGCTCACTCACCCTTCAAACCGGAACAGAATAATACTAAGTATTGCTGCTTGGCGGTAGAATATATTATGAGTGGGTGGTACCTACCAGACGGACTTGCACAATACCCTACCACCAAGTGAAATGTCCAGTTTTCTCACACAAAGGAAACTATATATAGTTAAAAATTAGACTATTTGTAAAAACGCATATCTTTAAAATATAAATTGCTATAATTCCTTGAAAATATATTCCCAGTGGATAGTGAAAACTAAAACGAATATTTAGATATAACATATCCGTAGTTAAGTCCGCTGTTTAATTTATTACATACTTTATGATTCTGTACAGGTTTCAATAAAACGTGTTTTGCATATTAATATATAGTATGTGAATACGCGTAAGATGTATTAAGTGAAGGAATCAAATAAATGTAATGTAATAAGTTATTATAAGTTTTAAAAATCTCACACACAATGAGGTAGTTATTTCTACGCAATAACAGGTCATGCTAAAATAACGCAATAATTATTTTTATTCACAATATTACGACAATTTGTTTTAAAAGAACAATGTTTATGTAAAGTAACAGCCTTTGTCTCACGACAGGGTGAATAACTATTCTCATGCCAGTTTGACGCTTATGACAGTACGTTGGTTCACTATGAGTCGGTTGTTACACGGGGCAGAACTTCAATCGACACACGCATTTTTCCTTCCTAAACGAGCACGTGATGATAAAAAAAAATCATGAATGTGAAAACTGGAGGGTGATCCATGTATCTACCTGTACTATCTATACTAATATTATAAGTGCGAAAGTAACTCTGTCATCTGTCTGTTGCGGCCAAACCACTAAATAAAATTTGATGAATTTGTTATGAAGCAAGCTTGAACCCCAAGACGCCTAAACGCCTAAACATCTGACGACCATAACCTAAATCGACGACAGGGCGACAACTAGTAGACTATAATGATTTCCAAATATTTATACCAGCACTATTAATCGCTTTACCCCACGAAACGTTCAAAAGTATATAAGTAGGTAAAGGTATTTTCAGTACGACACATTGCTGTAATCTCAAAAACATGTAGGCGTCATTTAGTCCATTGAGATTGAGTTCGTTGCTATATTTAGCCAATCCGGATCTTTAAAATAACTAGATAAAACAAGATACGAAATTAATAAATCTGAGACAAAAACGGAACCGGTTCCCTATAATAGTTTGAATAAACTAATCGTTCAAAATCAAACATTTCTCAGCGAGTCACGTAGCGCGCACACATGTTACCCCACGTACAGCGGTCACCTTCACATTGACATACTTGTTACGATATACTCCAATGAAATGCTTGTTATTTATGCAATTTGTCTATACGTTTTTTAGAAATTATATTTTGTTGTGACCAATCAGTCGAATATTTTATACTATATATTGTTAACACTGACAGTTGATAATGAAATTAAAAAATATATATATGATGATAGTTAACTTCGTATATCTATAAAATTTACACACAATAGAAAGTAGTCAGTGAGTAATTCTACTTAAGTCAACCTAACTTTAACCGCGTGCCCTAGCCCGCTTACCTATAGATCGCGATTGGCATTCTTATCTTTTGATCACGTCATATGATTGACTAGCTTCCTTCCCTGAATACGAAGGCGAGTGCGGAAAAGGGCAGGTATTGGGTAGCCTATATATCCTCTCTATTTCAAATTTCATCCAAATCCGTTTAGTACGTTTTGCATGATTTAGATTTTGATGAGAATCAGTTTTCAGGACATTTAGCGTTTATAATTATTAATCGGAAGTTCCCAAAGCAACAGGAGATATAGTCATTCGCAGATAGAAAACGCAGTAAGCACCAAAAATAGTTTTTTGGAATATTATATCTTTCAAAAAACGTTAACGTCTTAGTAACCGATACTCTATATATTTACGAATACTTATAAATAAAACAAAATGTAAAAAATTTAGAACGTTTTATGAAATAAAATATATTTTATAATTTCATATTATTGATCAATATCAACCCTTTTTGGTAATATTATAATTAGCCACAACCGTATCAAAGTATTATTACGAGAAATAATGTTAAGGTTTCATACGAGTATACCTACTGATATTACTTTACTATATTACAAATTACTGACTCACAGTATATTGTAAGTAGTAGACAATGCAAATTGTACCCTTTCTTATCTTGCCAAGCTACCTACCTACCCACGGTACCTTCATACGTAACTAATGCAAATACAGACCGGTTAATAACAATTACGGCGTACCAGTATTATTGATAAATGTCTATTGTACGAATATTTTTCTTGTTAACTGAGGACAACTCCAATAATTCATAGAGGTTACGATACGATCTGAATTCTATTCTGATTCAACATAAACAAAACTGCAACTGGTTCGTTCAGTTGTAGAATAGGTAAACGATTACGTTTCGATTCGTTTGCGATGAAGTGGTAAAATATGCCACTAGAATTAGCCACTTTTTTGTATATATTTAAGGACTTAATATTAATAATTCTTATGTAAATAAAATTTTATAATAGATGTTAATGATATAGATCTATTCACTCACGAAGGCGCGCCCAGTCAAGTTTTTTTTTTATTTTAATAATACACACTAAATAAATTAAAACGAGTTGGTATTTTTTTGCTGTTCTTACTCTTAATTATCTCACGCACACTAAGATATATTGTAATCACGAGCGTCACTCACTCTTCTAAGGCAAACCGATAATAATTTAACTAAGGTGGGCGTGCCGTCGCGAGTGAATAGATCAATATATGTATATTGGAAATAATAACAATTTAATAAATGTTACTTTGAATAAACCAAACAACATCCCTACTCATGTTATAAATGCGAAAGTTTAATGATTGGTTTCTATCTACTTATTTTTGCATAAAGTGACCTAGGGTTCTTATTGCACAAGAATGAAGTCACGAGGAATCAATAATCGATAAAAAATAATTTAATAATCGATTAGTAAAATCAATTAACAATCGATAAACAATGGATCCGACGCAACTTGGTGCATCGAAAGTTATTGTAGATTACAATAATTTTCGTATATTAAGTTAGTATCGCTTATTGTGACCTTCAATAATTAAAAGTTATGTAATAATTGTTTTGAATTTCCGAACATGAACGTTCATGAATGTATATCCTGCTGCCAAAATATTATAAACCTACTTTATATTTAATACTAGTTAAGCCTTCGGCTTTACCCGCGCGATATTTATAAATCTTTACCTATAGAACACAATCCATCACCTCAATATAACCACCTCGAGGGGTGAGTTAAAAAAACAGTAGCCTTTATTCTTCCCCGGAACTCTCTCCATAACAAATTTCATATAATATGTAAATCGGTGCATCGGTTTAAGCTTGAAGAAGTCACAAGTAAAGGCCTTCTCAGTTATAATATTAACTACATAAGTAACTACATAGATTTAAAACCCTGTTCAACGGGCCTTTTATTGATTACCTATCTGTTTTATTTATTTTGTTATTACATAATACTTATATGAAATAGAATTAACATTATAATCGCTGTAAATAATTCATACGGATTCCAATTGTATAATATAAAAAATATTTTTGGTAGATACCTACCCACTAAATAAAAATATTTGAACGACAAATATTTTTTTGTACAATTTAAATGATCTACAGCAGTTTAGAAATTTTCTAAAGTAAATTAGAAAGCGTATATTTTTAAATAATTAAAATATTATCGGCCTGTAAACATATCTACTCACTCGAAGCACAAAACCTTCTTCTTCCCGGACTGTACCATAGACACGTTGAACCACATTGCCACTAACCTTAAACACCAGTTTTCGGTGGTTTCCAACGCAAACGTTTACCGCTGATTAACCGAACACTATTTGAAATATACAACTATTACGTTGTAGAGTCAAAGAGGCGTGCGGCAGCCGAGCCAGACTTTCACTAATGCAGAATGTTGCAGGTGCAATTGCATAATTGGAGGAAACGTTACGAAAATCTTCGCAGACGTCCTGCTTGTGTATCCTTCCCTAATTCCGCTTGTTAGCATCGATACGATGAACAATCATAAATATTCTTGCGTTCGTCTGTCCGTCGATCATTTGATTATTTTTTCTTTAATTTGTACCAATTCAAGCCTCGATAGAAGATATGTAGGTATATGGACCGCTTATACAAAACTGGCAGGATCTTAATAACTTGGACTATTGTCATAAGTATCGCAACCGATTTATTTAGAAATGGGGTGTATTAAAGTATTTAGAATTCTTTAACATCCCATTGACACACAAAATACAGATAACTTGTTAAATTAACTTTTAAGCAATGATACCAGTATATCTAAGATATATAATGACTATCATAATGTGTAATATTTCCCAACACATCATCGTTGTAAACGCAATATTAAGTTTATCGATGTACTTACTTGTGACGTAATTGCAGCGTAACACATCATTAGAGACTTGAATGAGTAAAACATGTGTTACGTTAAATACGCATCGTTTACAATAATTACAATACAGTATTACTTTACTGAGCCCTGATTGCCTAGTGCATAGAAACCGTCAATTTTTGCCGAAGATCATGGGTTAAGATCCAGAAAAGCATCGCAGAATTTTCATGTGCTTAATTTGCTTATAATTCATCTCGTGCTCGGCGTTGAAGGAAAACATCGCATGAAATTCTGACACATGTCTGCCCATCCGCACTGTAACTGTGTGGTTGTAATCTTCTTCTAAGAGGGGCTTTTGAACATTATCAGGCTATCCTTACTTATAACTTTTCTAACTACTAAAAACTCCAAGATAGAGTTATCTTCCATAACAGATGTTTATATAACACTACCTCCAAACAGGCGCGTTGCCGTTTTCCTGTATAAAAAGATAATTTAATTATCGTCATTACGGACACAAAAACCACGTAACAGTGTAATCGACTACAGACATATAAATACTCGGTTGATTTGAAACAATTTACACCCCATTTATTTCAAATAAAACGAGCCTTAAATGCATGTCATATCCCTGAACGTCAATAAAAAATCTTAAATCGTGAAGTACTTGCAGTATGTTTGTGTTAGTTATTTTAATCGGAGTCAAGAAAGTACTCCATTATAAGTGTGATGTTTTCGTTTTGGTTTAACTGAAATCTTCTTCTGATCACTGAACATCTTCATATCTTATATATTTACCAGCAAAACAAGTTGCAACAAATTTGATTGTGTAAAAACATTCTATGTATTAAAAAATGTATGTGGCAATTTTCATAGTAATCAGTCGGTGTCGAAGTCTACTAAACTTCAGTAGATATAAAAACATCACTCTATTCAAATATTGATATTGCTGATCGATTAACTATTGATCTTTGAATGACGTCGATTTTTAAAATATTATATATCATTATCAATAATTGCATATTAATTGTTTTTTTATTATTTTCTTATCAATTATACACACATCTATAATTTTATTTATGTATATTTTAAATACCCTTATTATTAAAACGAGGTTATGTTAATCGAATGCAAAGAATTATACATAAATATAAAAATATTTTCGATCGATTTAAAATCAAGTACATAATTATATAAAGACATATGAGTTTATAATTTTGTTCTGTTTTTGTTCATTGAATATTATATCCTTATGTATTATTTGTACAATTTGCATATTTCTTCTACAACGTTATGTCAACTATAAGTGTGGGTCAAATATCATAACTGAATTTTCAATTCCAAAAACCGATATATATGCATTAATTTAACCGATTTTCAAAATTTTGTTTAAGTTTAAGTAGAAAGACCTAATAAAAAAATATTTATCTAAAATATTATTTTTTAAAGAAATAATATGACAACATTATGACAAGGGAATTATCGCTCTTTTTTTTTCTTAAACATTTGTTATATTATCTGTGGCATAAAAATATGTAATATTAATCCGAAACTGACTTTTATTAGGAATAACGTTTTAAACTTGTTTTTATTAAGTGCGATGGAATGTTGCATTTTATTTGTTTATAAGTAAGTCAATCCAAGAGCCGAGATAGCCCAGTGGTTAGAAAGCGTGTCTTAATCCACGATTGCGGGTTCAAACCCAGACAAGCACCACTGAATTTTCATGTGCTTAATTTATGTTTATAATTCATCTCGTGCTCGGCGGTGAAGGAAAACATCGTGAGGAAACCTGCATGTGTCTAATTTCAACGAAATTCTGCCACATGTGTATCCACTAACCCGCATTAGAGTAGCGAGGTGGAATATGCTCCAAACCTTCTCCTCAAAGGGGGAGGAGGCCTTAGCCCAGCAGTGGGAAATTTACAGGCTGTTAATGTAAAAAAAATGTAATGTAAGTCAATCCGAACTTATCCTTCCCTCAATATGATAAGATATTTAGTAAGTGATCTAGTCACAAATAACACACAAAGCAGCGGTTTGATTTAGTTTCCAACTATAACCTGCTAACGGAAGACCACAATTCGCAGTACCGATTATTATCATTAGTATTAAATTGTACACGCGCAATTAGTGTAACGAATTTATCTGTTCATACTTAAGTTTTGTGATTTGTTAATAAGTAAGACAATTTATCGTGTAATCTGTATATGAATTTATTTTATGTAGCGAAAACAAAACCAGGCGAATAAGCACACATATGTATGTACATATATTATACGCTAATTTCAATTTTAATAATTACAAGTGCGTGACTTACATATTCTTTAAATACAAATCATTATAAAACAACATGTTATTACATTAATTTGTTGTGATTTTTATTGAAATGTAATAATAATTTCAATAATGAGGATGTATCAATCTTGAGATTGAATCCAATGAGATTTTTGTAGATATAAATATAATTATATACATCACAAACGAAATTATATAATTGCACCATGTGCGCTAACAGTACAATGATCTCGTAAACTCGTGACTTTCGAAGAGAGATAAATTCAAAACGAAAGCCTGCTTCGAAAGGTAAGAAACGTATATATTTTAAACATAAAGCTACCGCAGCCGTGAAAGTGAATCTTATAGAATATAATGTTATAATCTTTTGGACCCCAATAACCTTGAAAGCTGTAATAAAGCCAGGAGTCAATGTCACGTGGTGCACGACACGTAAAAACTTATAAGGTTAATCGCTAGCGCGTGAGTCCGATGCGTTTCGCTTGTGTAACTGCGCGTGAGTCTACACGTAAATAGCCGTATCGAGCTTATAGCTTACTTGCTACGGTTGCCGTCCTTAAAATTTTATTTAAACCGTATATTGTTTACGGCACTGCTAGTGGGCAAAACTTTAGTCATTCGTTACAATTACTATGCCAGGCGGCAGGCAATTGGACCTGATGGTGGTTAAAAATTATAAAAATATCCTCGGGTGAACTTCCTGAGTCGGGTCTTGAGTGTTGAAAACATGTGGGAGTGATGCCCAGAGTTCCTAATCTCCGCTGTTCACACACACATACTCATTCTGGGGAAAGTTAAAATTGTCTGAATCGGTAAATGTGGGACTATGAAAAAGAAAAGAGGTTTTACGTTTTTCATACTCATTGCAGCGTTTGCGCTTATCATATTATTATAAATTTTCGTTATGATATTCGTGATTAAGAGGTCAAAATACGTTGTTATACCAAATTTCAGATCAGGCATTCGGGAGTTTATGCAGATCCTCTTCAATCCAACCACAATCCAAATGAAACTAAAATGCCGTAGGTACATCTTGAGGGTGAACGGTGACAGGAAATTGTTTAATTTTATTCAATTTATAAATTAGTTTTACAAAAATAAAATATTTACATATCCTTAACTTGTATAGTCAAGGATGTTACTGTATAAATAATCCGATTAAAAAAAAATCATAATGTATTCTAATTAGAATTTTTTTTTTATTAATCTTTATTTTGTTATTTACTATTGTTTTTGTTCGAATTACTTGTACACAATTACTTGGTAATATTATTTATGTTATTCGACACTCGTCGTATAAGTATATTATGAACATTAACGTTTAATTTTTTTTTATATTTTAACATACCATTATATTAGCAATTGCCTACGCATTTATATATATTTTTTAAATTACAATGTTAGTTTCATTTCTTTCCCAAGAAGTTAAGGTAAAACTGGACCATTTATAAATTTATTAATTTTACGATTTTTCCCTTTGCATGAGTGGTTCAAATAATACAACATATATATAACATAACAAAAAGATTTTAAGGGTGGTTTAAATCGCAAAAATAAAATAGTTAAAAATGTTTAAACCTAATTTAATTTTACGCAATGTTTAAAATGAACTTTAATAATGAAAGCGTTTCGAAACGCTGACAAGCACCATAGAAATATTACGTATGTAATGTAGGTTTATATCAAGGAAAAATACCAATAACTATAAAAGTTATAATCTTTAATGGGACTTTTACGGTATTTTAATAAAGTTGATAAACAAAAACGATTGATACAAATACAAACAATTTATTTGATAAAAGAAATATGAATTTAGAAAGAAACATATTTAATCAATACGTGTGGACAATACAATCCGTGACAGTGTAATTAACAACATTTAATTATTGGCACGGATTCGCATCGCAAACTGCATTGTGAGTGAACGCGTCGTTGTGAGCAAAAAAATATCCTTATCTTTTAGATAAGCATAAACAAAACCTTGCGTATCGAGCTCGAGTAGTTGTTGTTTGCGTTATGAACCTTATGTGTAATGGAAGAGAACTCTTATCTGGATAACAATGTTATGCACTTATGTGATTATGTTGACGACTTTGAGAATGGAGATTTACTAGCAGCGGAACGAGTTGTACGAAACTTTGAAGATTATACACAACCGATGAATTCAAATAATATGGAATGTAGTTCAAATAAACGTAGTCGTTTAGAAGAGATGGTGAATAAAGATGAAGAATGGACGCAGGTTTCTCGAAGTAGAGCGAAAAGAAGATCTATTGAGGATATTCGATTAAGTGTTACTTGCAAAGATAAATTTCCTAAACAATTTGCTTTGGCTAAATTACTTAAATCGCATAATATTGATGGCATTATGAAAATTAAATATGTTAATCCTTATAAAATTCTTATGAGTTTTAACACAGAAGACTTAACGGAGAGTTTTATGAACTGCGAAAGACTTCGTAGTATGGGTTGGAGGAGCCAAAAAACATGGTAGGTAGGAATCAGATTTATCAGAAGAAGATTTATTAAATTATCTACAAAGTAAAAATCACAGAATGCCGAAGCCGGTTTTCCATCTATTATTAAAATAAAACTGAGCTAAAACGTTTGGGTTCTGCAAGCGTTGACAATATACAATAGGTAGCGAACTAGCAGGCTGAGGGATATATGCAACATATATTACTGTTTATTTGTATTTAATGCGTTATATGTGAAAAAATATGAATATATTATGAATACAATGGCTGTTTTTATTTAACCATCGCCAATTTTAATTTATAATGTCCTGACAACAAAATAAGCTGAGTCAGTTGAATGTCACACTGTTTTTATACAATAGTGTTTATATATTTTTACTTTTCTTACTTACTGTCTGTATAACTCAAGTGCGTTTATTTTTGTATTAACGACAAAATTGACAATATTCTTCAGTTTTCCTCAAATTTTCAGTAATAATTACGGTCGAATTTCGACCACTGATCAGTCATTAGTTATAATTGTCGGTGGAGCGAGATTATTTAGATTTTTTTTAACGTTTCGGTTCAATTTTTAAAAAGGATGCCTGCCTTTAATTTATAGGGAAAATTTAAGATACACAATAACGTCAAAAACCAAACACGTAGCGCAAGTTCTAACGTATTTATCAACTGTATTTTGCTGTGTTGTCATAATCTAACTATTCAGTTATTCTAAATATTCGTATTAAGATGAATGTTAAACAGTACATTAGTAACCACATCCCTCACTGTTATCAAATCTACAAAAATATAGCTGTTTTCTTTTGAACGCGAATAACACACTGCTAAATATTTGTACGTTTAATTTGTACCAGCATATTCAGCGTGTTTCAGAGAACTTGTTAGATAATAATCATATTTTTAGAAACCAGAAGCAGAAATTAGCCTAACGCTAACGTAATAAAGAAATACGACCGATGTGTACGCGACGGAGGCCCGGATCTAAGTGGGCGCCCGGCGGTCTACCTGCTCTTTTTATAAGCAGTTGTGAGGGTAGTCGTGTCATCGTTGGGATAATTGCTGATAATATATTATAATTAAACGTGTATCGTAGCGACAGCAACGTCTCCAGGTCTGCTAATATTTAATATACATCAAGTATATATAAACCAGTGCGATATACCTTAACCGATAAAAACTTTTAATACATTAATTTTGTTGTAACAATGACATAGCTAGGATTATTAAACCTTGATAACATATCTCACGTATAAATAAAAAAGAACTTACCATGGCGCCTTTGACAACAGGTTCTGCGCGGTGCCATTTTTATGCGTTTCTACCGAAGCCATTTGGATCTGAAAACAATAGCATGTTATAATTTATACAAATATAAATGTTAAGGTAAGTCTGTCTGTCTCTCTTTTTGTCTGTTGCTTTTTAACGACCAAACTACGGAACCTAATTTCATAAAATATGATATAAACAATCTTGAACTTCTAAGAAGAACATAGGCTTTATGCCTTATACCTAACAACCTAGCTCTAAAATGTGTGCCAAGCCAAGGGTGACAACTACTGAACAAAAAATAGCTGTATAGCATATTATTTAGTTTAAATAAAATTCATATGTTTTTTTATAAAACGTCATCTTCAAATAAAAGGTTATATATAAAACCTTCATTTAAGCTTGAAGGAGTGACGTCAGAACTCAGAAGACCTTTTTCTTTCAATCAATATATGACGCTCTTTCTGTTCATTTATTAATCTAAATTGTTTCAAAATTATCAAAGACCAATTCAAAACCAAATCGTGGGCTGAACCTTAATAAATATAATAATTGCAGGCGAATAATATTTTTTTATTCTGTAAAATGGATCGCCTTACAAATATATGTATATCTTTATACTCTCTGTAGGTTAGATCGATCGAATCGATCGATAGGCGTTAAGCTTGATCTATTCAAATCAAATCAAATCAAAATATACTTTATTCAAGTAGGCTTTTAGAAATGCAGTCGCCTTTAGACAATTTCAAATAGAAATATAAATATATATACGGTAATTGGTTTATTTTCGCCGGTTCTTCTCAGGTCTGAGGTGTTTCTTACCGAACCAGTGCAGGACTTCTTCTCTTGACAGTTAATAAGTAAATAATGCTTCTATATTTAATCAAGATTTTTGACTTTTGATTGATTCGTATCTTTTTTTATAATAATAGTACATTTAACATTTTAAATGATATCTCTGTGAGGAACTGAATTATTTGCTTACGGTTTTTTACTTACTTAAAACATAAATTATTCGAATAAGAAATATATATACTTAATGTATGCGCTATTTTATTTAAGACTGGTGAATTTAAATATAATAAGCAATAAAACGATCGCAATTAAAATATAATTGCCAACACGGTAAAAATTACTTTAATAGTCGTTTAAAACAATGAATGCACACACAATCTAAGTAACTCTTTGTCTTAAGTTAAAGTTTTTTTAAGCTCTATATAATAGAGTTGACTCTATTTAGTATAAAATAAAGTCGCTTCCCGCACTCTGTACGCTTAGATCTTTTAAACTACATCGTTTTAATCAATAGAGTGATTCAAGAGGAAGGCGTGTATGTATAATACATGCATCTTATAGTAGAGAAAAGCCGATATTTACAAATTTTCAAATTACGAAAAATGTAATAGTTTTTGTTTTAACGTTTTTTCTTTAATCTGAAAGTTGTATTGAAGCCGAGACAGGTAGCTATTTGCCTATAGCTTCATACATTTGGTAGCACATGTATGAAATACGTGTGAGTAAAAATATATCGTTTTTATTACATAGCTTCGCTTCGCTTCGCTTGTCCTTTTCTGTAATAATCCGTGTAAGCAATATTCCATGATGATCGATTGGGACGTTAAGTTAAAGTGTAATATATAAATAAACGAAATATCTCACGTTCATAATATTGGTTAGTTTTGTAATGTCACCCGAGCCTTTTCGAACTTAATCGAAATAACAATGTATTCTGACAGTTGAAGTTATATTTAAGCACTTAATGTTATTGTACAGTTTCAACGTGAATATATATTTCAGGTATTTGGAGAATCCATTTTCGGATTCAAAAGATCCTTTTAGAGATAAATATTATAAGTACCGCTCTCAGTGCATCAGGGTGAGAATAAAAAATTATATCTTATTAGATAAAAAAAAACAATATAAGTGACATAAGTGACATTTCACTCATATTGTTTTTTTTTTGGGTCGCCTAATGTTAAATGGTCACCACCGCCCATGGACCTTGGTGCTGTTAAAAATATTAAGCACCCCACGCCAAAGCGCGATGGCGCACCTTGGGAACTAAGATATTATGTCGTTTGTGTCAGTAGTAACACTGGCTCACTCACACTTCAAGCCGGAACACAACAATACCAAGTATTAATGCTCGATGGCAAAATATCTGATGAGTGAGTGGTAACTACCCAGACGGGCTTACACAAAGCCCTATCTCCAAGTAAATGAAAAACTTATATTGTAAATAGTCATAGTTGACAATTTTTACAATTTGGTGTATCTTTATTAGACAGATTATTATTAATAATATGCTATAGAAATTATTGCATATATTTAAGATATCATATAATATGCAGACATAGTTTAATTCACTACAAATCGAATGGAGAAGTTCTAAAGTAATATTATAGAAAAGCACTCGTATCTACCATTAAACAAAAATTCTAATTATTTTAAAGCTAATTACGTAATACGTAATACCATTACTCTTCCTCAATTATAAAAAATAACACGATATATTATTGTTTGCTGATAATACATCTTTAGTTTTTAAATTAAGAATACTTTCTCAGGTCAGAGGTGTTTTTTTCTGAATCAATGGTAGATTTTTAACAACCAAAAAGCAAGCGTAGCTCGTCTGTATTGAAAGAAGTTTTTGATTCGAGTTGAGTTTTGATATTGTTTACTATTTCCGAAGAACAAATTTTATAAAAAGTTTCTATGAAAAGATATTAATTTGTGATTTACGACTGTTGGCTAGTTACATTTTGTAATTTAACTACCTACATACAAAAATATTATATAGGTATAGGTTTTTAATTATAAATTATCACCATTAAAATATTTGCTTAATTATGCAATGAAAATATTACGTTTATGTTGAACATTTTACTTATACATGTATATTAAACTATTTTATTTTGTTATTTAAAATTTAATTGGATGTTTCAGGCGATAAGATAATAATTATATATCATTTAGGAGAATATTAATTATAATTAATAATAATATGCCAAACGATTGCACTTATGTTAACAAGAAAAAACAACTTACGTCTTTTTAATTGAAAATAATATAACACTGAACTGTCAACCGCAAAATGGCGGGAACTTGTAAATATAATCTGCGCTATTTTAAACGCGTCCAACTGACGACGGATGCCGCGAATGACTGGCTAACAGGCGAAGTGACGATTCGCGATGCGTTCGGAAATTAGGTCGTAGTTATACATACTGCCATTGAGATATTAATCACATCTGTTCATATAGACCAAGTTCGAACAATTTCATGACTTTCCATTTATTTCCTCTTAAAAAAGATATATTAAAACGTTTTGTACATGTCAAATTAACAAAATAAATAACTTTACATATACATATATAGTATTCAATTATTCAAATTGATCTCTTCGAAACTTGATGTTGACTTAGAACGTGTCTCGTTGGTCTAGTCGCTCGCTTGTACGGATGCCAGATCCCGAGGTTCCATGTATGTTTAAATAATAACTGCATTTTTGTGTAAAACTAAGTAGCTTTGAAACCACTTTGAGCTATATTTAGTTCTGCCAGATTATCCTTGCATTGAATTATAAGAGTGAGTTCGTGACTGTGCAACTGTCTTGCACGCACTAGTGCCATTTAAGATAGTTTTAAATTAATATATCATGTCTATTCGCTTCCCTTTGATATAAAAGTGAAGAACGCCTGTCTAATCCACCTAAAAGAAACATTCGAACTAATCGTAGTAAATAAAACTTCAGCAAAGTTTTGGGCAATAAAATATTTGTGTGACGACGGGGTTACAGAAATAAAAATCGGAAATTCAGACCAATTAAATTTAATTAAAAAAATAATTTAAATAATTTAATTTTTAAATTAATTCCTGCCTTTCCAAGTGACACTTATCAACCTTGTTATTTGTTTTTGAACTGGTTGTTTTCATTAAATTAATTTAAACGCAACAATTGCGTCAAAGCACAACTCGGCTACTCGATATTATGCTGTTACCGCTTGTGGTCATTGCCTTTGTTGCTATTTTTGTATTTCTTTTAGATTTTGATGCAACTTCGTACGTCCATACAGCCTATGTAATGTGCGAGATAAGTTCTTACATTTATCGAGTTGTCAAAGTTTATTTATTTATTGAAAAAGTTACACCATCAACTTATCACTTAGCACTTAAAATTAATATCTGATGTGGGTAACATTCAATGTGATACGTCTTTCAAAGGTGTAAACAACATTCTTTGTTTTGATTTTAACAGAAATTAAAAAAAAATCATTGTATTGACTTCAAGCAGATTATAAAATATTTGATTTAAATAATATAAGTTTCCCTAATTTTTAAATAAAAATTAAAAAAACAATAATTAGAATAGTACAAGATATACGATACTTCATCTAGTATGAGTTATAATTTTTACTTTAAATTTTCTAGATCTAACTTTACATACATACATACATAACATACATTAAGTTTAGAAGTTTAAAGAAATAGTTGTCTGTCCTGATTCGAAGACCTATCATTGTTTGGGATGTTCATGTTTAATCCATTGTTCTATCAAAAGTTCAATGAACTGACATAAATTATTTAACTTTAAACATTTTTATTATTACTGTATACATTGCTAATGAATATCTGTGTTTTGTGCAATTGTAATGTTTTAAACGACACACACGCATACACACACGATGACCGAAGTCATGCCTCGTAATTATATTGAAAAATTGTATAATTGGCTGTGTATTTTCATACCATTTTCACCTAATAATTAAAAAAAAAACCAGATTAACAGCAATACTTATATAAGTATAGTAATAGTGTTCTAAAGTTAAATTAAATATTTTATATATTAATAAAAAAAGTTGTTACATTATTAATCTACATACTACAAGTTAAAAAAAGCAATGTACTCTAGTATTATTCCATAATTTATATCATATCATATCGCCGGCAATAACTAAGCATAACAATGAATTTCGTTATTAACGAAATTCATTTATATTAATTTTTTAAGCAACTCGCTTAAAGTTTCGCACGTTAGCCCTAGTTGCGTAAAGGTCAGTCGCATTTCATCCGTCAAAACATTCCATTCGGCCTTGAAAGAGAATGCGTGGTACAGCACCAGTTAAGTCAACGAGTTCATTTTCTAGGTCAAAGATTTAATTTGAGCTCATTAACGTGACCATAAAACTGCTATGAATAATATCTAACAATATAATCTAAGTTTTTTTTTTTTAAATATTTATAATATATTTATCTAATCTGGAACACTTTTAAAGTTACTTAACGGCATGAAACTTTGCACCGGAATTAACCCTATTAAACAGGAATTTACAAAATTCATCTTCTAAACTGGTTGATTGGGGAATGAAAGTTTGTATGGAAATTCGTCATTTCTGATGTTAGATATAAAAAAAGTATTTATCCTTATATTATTATGTCAATTTTTTTGTAGAAAGTTGTTATATCTTTTTTGATAATTCATCACCTAAGAGGGTGAAACTTCGGATGAAAATTTGTAAATTATTGCCTTATTTTACTGTTCAAAATATGGATATCTGTATTTGATTATGAGTAAAAGATTGTTTTTACAGAGTTTTAAAAATTCATCACCTAAGAGGGTGAAAGTGGGGATAGGTCTCATAGAAAATGTGCTTTAACCGAGGTAAAATAAGGAGATATGCGCAATGGATGTCACAAAAAATCTCTTATATTTAAGAAAACTGTAAGTTTTCGAACAGTATTTCCGATAGGTCATCGGGTACACGGCTATTTATAGATATGCTTATTTGAGTTTCATAACACTTGTCTTATAATAAACTCTGCTGACGTTATCCTGCAGGTAAATATTATACTAACTATTAATGAGCCATAGCCACAGTTCATACATACATACAGGTGTTTCAAATAAGTAGTATTCCAAAAGTTGAAAGTGACTTCAACCTTGAAGAAAAATCCAGATGGCGCTGCGATCAGAGGGATCAACATAACCTAATTTTTTCACAGAATTAGTCGCTATACATGCAAACAAGGCGAGTAGTCTTTATAATTAAAATCAAGTTCAGTGATTTTTGTTTCTATTACTTACTACATGTGATATAAACGTGCACTACCTACTATTGGTTTCGTTGTTTTTTTTTTTACATACATGTATCTAAATCTAATTTGGATACATTTCTGTGTTTTTTTTTTATGAAAATTAATTTAGACCGTTGCGAATCAAAACAAAAACAATGACAAAAACATAATTACTAGTTTTAACTTATATATTAAATAAAATTATACCTCACATTAAGTCAAATTAATTGTTAACTAAAATAAAGAGGGAATTGATATTTTACACAATAGCATAAATATTTTTAAATTACTTTTAAAAAAACCTTCTTAAAATCCAGTTAAAAAAATAATTAAAATGTTAATTTCATTTAAACTAGCTTACAACTAAATTGAAATATTTTTTTAGGGATGCATCCGATACCGATACCGATACCTATACATCGGCGATACAGCAGGTTTTCTAAGAGTATCGGTATCACCGATATTTCTCTAAGAGTATCGGTATCGGTATCGCCGATATTTCTCTAAGAGTATCGGTATCGGTATCGGTATCGCCGATATTTCTCTAAGAGTATCGGTATCGGTATCGGTATCGCCGATATTTCTCTAAGAGTATCGGTATCGGTATCGGTATCGCCGATATTTCTCTAAGAGTATCGGTATCGCCGATATTTCTCTAAGAGTATCGGTATCGGTATCGGTATCGCCGATATTTCTCTAAGAGTATCGGTATCGGTATCGGTATCGCCGATATTTCTCTAAGAGTATCGGTATCGGTATCGGTATCGCCGATATTTCTCTAAGAGTATCGGTATCGGTATCGGTATCGCCGATATTTCTCTAAGAGTATCGGTATCGCCGATATTTCTCTAAGAGTATCGGTATCGGTATCGGTATCGCCGATATTTCTCTAAGAGTATCGGTATCGGTATCGGTATCGCCGATATTTCTCTAAGAGTATCGGTATCGGTATCGGTATCGCCGATATTTCTCTAAGAGTATCGGTATCGGTATCGTATCGGCAAAAAGGCGTATCGATGCATCCCTGTTTTTTTTTGCATTAGCAGCCTGTAAATTTCCCACTGCCGGGCTAAGGCCTCCTCTCCTTTTTGAGGAGAAAGTTTGGAGTATATTCCACCACGCTGCTCCAATGCGGGTTGGTGGATACATATGGTGTGACAGAATTTCGTTGAAATTAGACACATGCAGGTTTCTTCACGATGTTTTCCTTCACCGCCGAGCACGAAATGATTTATAAACACATATTATGCACATGAAATTTCAGTGGTGCTTACTTGGGTTTGAACCCGCAATCGTCGGTTAAGATGCACGCGTTCTAACCACTGGGCCATCTCGGCTCTATATACATATAAATTGATATATTATTACGTAAACACGTTACGCTGGGGATACCTAGCCGTTAGCTGTACACGAACTAATAATAATTAATGAACTATGTACAGTCAGAGTAAGAAAACCTTCATCAGTTTTCAAATTCATTCCTTTATCAAGTCATAAACTCTTAGTACATTTTGAAACTAAAGCATTAAACTGAAAACTGCACATAAAATTAAACTAACATAGTATGATAACTAGGTTCAATATAGTGTACATTGCGAAGCAATATGTCAAACTCAATCGGAGCATCAACTGAGCACACGAAAATAGATCTTAAGGTGACGAACGTTTTCTAACTCAATATGTCAAACTCAATCGGTAAAGCAGATTATCGCTCATACTGAGCACACGAAAATAGATCTTAAGGTGACGAACGTTTTCTAACTCAATATGTCAAACTCAATCGGTAAAGCAGATTATCGCTCATACTGAGCACACGAAAATAGATCTTAAGGTGACGAACCTTTTCTAACTCAATATGTCAAACTCAATCGGTAAAGCAGATTATCGCTCATACTGAGCACACGAAAATAGACCTTAAGGTGACGAACCTTTTCTTACCCCGACTGTACATAATTACTTCATATGTAATGTTTTACGATGACACTTATTTTCTTGGTATTTATTGAAAATCAATTTATACATCTGGCAAACGATTGTTAAGTGCATCATATAAATATTGTATTATATGTATAAATATAGCATTATTCGAATGATTTCATGAGCGACGATCAAGGGTTAAAACCCCAGGGAAAGCCAGTAAGCTTTTTATAATAAGAATCATTTTGACAATCAGTTCAAATTAAGACTGGGTTATGTACCAATCAATTATTTATTTATTGTGTTAAGCGTAGTTATTAGTAACGAGAACATGAAACGCTCATCTCACGTAAATAGTCTGGATTTCAAGCGTAAGAAACTGCAGCATCAAAGCGCAGCTTCTTATATTAACCTTTAAAGAAACATTACAAACATTTTCTGGCATAAGTATATTGCTTTAATAGCTTTTTCATTAAAAGAATCGAACTCAGTAGGGATTTTTTTATAGACAATGGTTGGGTGTTTCAAGCATCAAGCATAGTGGTAAATGTCGAAGTATTAAAAAAAAAAGTAATTAACCGCCTGTCAATGTCCAGCAGCAGATGTAACTCTTGACGTCCCCTTAGCTTAATCCACACCACACTACTTCAATTTGAGATGATGAATATTCATGTGACAGATTTTTATCCGACTCGTATATGATTATTAGATTCTTTGCCACTGAGCTCAAGATTAACACATATTAAGCACGTATAGATTTAGCGGTACTTGTCCGGTTTCAACCCGCAAATCTTCGTTTACGATACACCCCTTAAAACAGTGGTAAGGTATCTCAGCTCACAGATCCAAAACTACACCGAGTCCAACTTTGTAAATACAATAAGGGCGAGCGAATGATAAAATATTTTAACAATATAATTAAAATAAATGAAACACATTACTTGTTTTGATTATTTTATAATTGTAGACTTAATCACAAATACCGAGGAAGCATAACTGAACTGAGCAAATGTTACATCAAGGATCCGTTTAAAAGCCAGTTACGTTACTAGAATAAATAAACTTCTTTGCATTAATATGAAATAAAGAGATATTGAATGGAGTAAGTATAATCCCATAAATCTGTCCACTCGCAAATCAAGTTCGCTATACCCGTTGTAGACGGTTCAACGTTGATCTAGCTTGCCCAACTATCCATGGTTTGCGTCATTGCTTTGTAGTAATATATGAAACTCTTCAACGTACAAGACTATTTGCCGCTGTCGAAATATTTCTCTAGATTGGACGAAAAAATTCTTGTTTGCTTCAATGATATTTTGCAAGGAAACCACTTTATTTAGAGGACAGGATTGAAAGTTTCGCCAAGAATATGTTAATTATCTACTTCTATGAATACGTTTTATAGCATATTTTTGTATTAAGAAATAATAAATTTAATTCGATTTGATGTGTTCTGGTATGTGTCATAAGAATTTATTTTGGATATTGCAATCGCGTAGTCTAAGAGACATTCGTCAGATTTCGCGCCGCCTTGTTACATTATTTCCTGCTAATGAGGTATAATAAAAATAAAACGAAAAACAGCTTTGTTCACATTGTATTGACATATATATTTTAAGCGTAATTGAATCGAACCTTTGTCTATTCATGATTGTATTTTCGTTAACCTCTTAGTATGTCGTGAGCATTATCGCAATCATATAATTTTGAAAACATTTTAATGAATCGTTAAATTCCGCTGTCATATTTAGGCGGGAATGGGAGTAATTATGAAAACGTTGATTAAACATATTAGTCTCTATCTTACGTGACTATAATCTAACTCATGGCGAATCTACAGAAATAGAATAAGTCTTATGTCAGGGATCATTTAATCATCATATTATCATTCAATTAATTATTATTAATAACAAGCTTTTTTTGTGTAGGTAAAATTACAAGAACCGTTATATATAAATAAATATGTCTAATATGTTAGTATGTGTGTATAAGTTAACTATATATATAATTTTATGTATGATGAGACTTCAAATGTACATATTTGAATTCTATTAATATCTATAATTCCGAGCGCAGAGGAGCACTTAGTATATTTTTAAGAATTCAATTGTGCATTTCAAAAAGTGAAAATAATGTACAATATATTAATTTTCAGGTTCATCCTATTGACCTCTGGAGGTCAGTACAGGATTGTAACAAGACGAATGTGTTCATGGGATATGAAGGTAATATATAAAGCGTAGAGGTGGACATCTGAAATACCTATCTAAGATACAGGATGCTAAATACGTATTTTCATCTTGTATCTATTACATACATTACATTACATTAACAGCCTGTAAATTTTCCCACTGCTGGGCTAAAGCCTCCTCTCCCTTGGAGAAGAGCATTTTCCACCACGCTGCTCCAATGCGGGTTGGTGGATTCACATGTGGCAGAATTTCGTTGAAATTAGACACATGCAGGTTTCCTCACGATGTTTTCCTTCACCGCCGAGCACGTGATGAATTATAAATACAAATTAAATTCTCCACAGACATTGTGTTTTATTTTAGTGTCCCTGCATATTTTTGTAATCAGACAGCATCACAATTTACGTCTGAGCCTTTCTTTTTGATCGATATATGGGTTACAGACTTCTTCATTTTATCAGGATGTATCCTTGAAGTGGTATTATGGTTTTCTTGGTATTTTGGAATCCTCGGCCGACCTGGTTGGTATTCGGCCAGTCTGTTCAATCATCTCAACGATGAATCGCCATTTTCAGGTCGTAATACGGATCTCCCTGGTAGTCGACATTTGTGCCCTCTTCACAATTCCCAACGCGTCTTCGCCGTCGTCGTAATAAAATATTTTCGTGTGACGCAATATCGCAACCACTGCATGGAATATTCTTATATTTAAATACCTTTTTTTGTTATAATAAATTAGTCTTAAGTTATCTATGCATTTATTGACAAAATGTGAGTTGTCTATGTGATAATGATGATAAAAATGTGTAAAGAACTGGTTTTAATGAAGTCTCAAATAAAACCATGATGTTTTTTTATGTCTTGTCACATTTGCGCGATCAAATAATATATCGAAAAATAAACATACATTTAGTAAAATGTTGCCTTCTTATTCGTATTTTATGTTTACAAAGAATTTGAAAGATACGTACATATGTTGTACTTATACAGACGTGCATTCGACGCCGGCAGGAGACTCTAGACCGGTGAAACCCCGAACGTCGCCACTTTATAGTGAATAATGCATCAGGATAATTAAGAACTGTTCAATAAAAAATATCATTAAATTCGTCATACAATCGGCAAATGCATACATCGAATAACAAATAGTTACAATATGTAAGGAATATTCTAGTTCCCACTGTTTAAAGAAATAATAATTCTTATCAGTTCATATTAAAAACATCAGAATTGAGAAATTCTTCTATTTTGAAATCTGCTTGTTACTTTGCTACGTTTTCTTTTTATTACACTAAGAAATCCCTACAAGCTAATTTTTCGTGTGTTTTTCTGATGTATGTTAGCATGTTTCTATATCCTGGCAACAGAACTACTGTCGAAATGGAAGAGTCTTATGTTGAGGCCTTGAAATGTTAACGTGAACGCAGGGAATTTATCGTTTTATTAAATATTTTATTTTACATTTGAAATATTATGATCAATACCAACGGCTACAGAAACCATATACGCTTAAAAACATTTTTGCTAATAATTTATATCAGGCATTTATTTTTTTTTATATTTAAAAAACAATTGAAACAATGTGCTTAAAATTATAATTTTACTTATCACTAGCTGTGCACTGTGATTTCACGTTCCTGTTTGAAACACATGATGAGTATTTCATATACAGATTCGAACGTATAAACTATAAACACAAATTTTGGCAAGTAAACATCAATTTCTGTGCACTGCCCAAAATCTCGGGAAGGCAAACGTTGAATAAATGCTCTATACAAATAATTTTAATCTCAACATTGTTTTTTTTACACATTGCCTCTTGTGATCACCATCTCCTTGCCTCACGGGAACTTATTGCACTGCACCGCCAGTAACATTACCAATAATAAATTATCGTATTAGCAAATATTAATCAGCTTTTCGGGGGGCTCGTGAGAATCAAGGACCGGGGCATGTGCTCTGGCTGCCCCATATGTGCCTTAAGGCGAAGACGGTTATGCTATACTATTGGAAATTATAAAATTGTTATACTATTGGAATTTTTTTAAATTAGTGTCTTTATTTACACATGAATAACACGTGTTTTTTCCTCCAAAATATTAATTAAAATCAACAGGATAGGGTTATATTAAAGGACTTACGGATAAACGCAATTAATTATCATAACTAATATTATAATGAGAAAGAGAGTTTATCTGTTTGTTACGCAATATATAACAAGTCGGCTCTCGGCCTCACAGAAGGAGCCGGCACTGCACGCCGATTCACCGCATCACCGACACAATTGCTCGCAGGGACAGTTCTTGCCAGAGCTGACATACCAGAATCTGCCTATAACCGGGCCATCCCTTCGAGTCCGCGCCAGGTGTTGATAACGCCTTGCTTACCTCTAGTTCTCATGTTATACTATGGTTATCACTGATTCTACCATAATAAACAATATTATTGTATATATACACTGTTTTTTAAACGTCACATTGCATAATTTGTTATTTTCTCTTCAGTTTATTTAAGCGACACACTAAAGATTTTTATTAATACTTTTACAAGCAATGCTTCAAAATTAGACATTCGCTCGGGGCAAGTTTCTCTTTTGTTGTATTATCTGGAATAATGCGTTATCAGACAACGTTATCAACCTCTATATAAATATTATGTAGGTACGGGCAGTATGTGTGTGTATTTAAAAGCGAACCATTCTTTTGCACGATTAAATTAAAATTTAAGGTCGAATTTAAGTGCACCATTATTTTTTAACATTTGAAATCATAAGAGCTTGAACTAAATGTATGATGATAAGCCGCGACCTTATTATTTTATTAAGTTACATTCTCACAATTAGATTTAAGTCGAGCAATAAAACAAAAACGACTTTGAATAGTCTGACATACTTTGACATACTACTTCGAAACATCTCGTAGTCTAATAAAATTTTACATTATTTGTTTTTCAATCACAGATAATGAATACCTTTAATATGTTTTAAGGCGACCTGTATTATCGACCTAATAGTTGAACTTAAGTATAATCAAATAATTCCAGAAGACGACAAACCTACTGAAATACAAAATATGAAAAATAGTTTATTCCTTAAATTAATTGCAATATATTATATAAGCACAATATCAGCAGTTAAAAAAACAACCAATACAATGTTTTTTAATAAATTAAATGACTAAAAATTTAAAAGTAAAATCATCTTATATTGATGATGATAACTATGGAAAGATACAGAATCTATCGAGAAATAAATAGACGCACGCACAACACTCATCCTGATATCACACAAATTCGTATGTGTATATAAGAAATGCACATTAAACACACACAAAATTTAAATTAATTTACAACAATATTAGTTTTAGGATATTTTGTAAAATACCTTCTTTTTTAAATTGTAAATGTATGGGAATGTACTTGCTTGTGACGCACGGCTCACACTTCTAACGTCAGATCTGCACTATTTACGATTTATGCTTAAAATATATCACAATTAATTATTATTAATAAAAATTAATGTAATGCAATGCTTAGGGTTTTAATAATCATAAAAATAAAACAATAAAATGCTAATAAATAAATAATATACGAACTTCGTACAGTTATTTAATATAGGCCGCGTTTTTTAAAATAGACGCTATCGATTACTAAACTTTCTATAAATAAAATCATTGGTTCGTTGCGTGAAGTTCCTTTAGAATTGGACAATGTTTCTAAACTGTAGAGATTAATAAAAGTATCTTACGTGAAATTATTATCAAAACGAATCCAAAGTTCATAGCTTGTATTACAAACATGGCTCACAGTTATCACTTATCAACTTCATTATTATGTGAATTTCCTTAAGAGTGCCGACAAGCAAGCACGTATTTAAAAATGTAAGTTATTTTCGTTTATTATATTTCATAAACTATAATAATTATTATTAATTACATTTTTATGTTTTTTAAATGGGACATTTTGAAATAAGTTCATTCATTAAAACAATTTTATTGTATTTCAATTAATTTTTATTTACTACGTGATATATATTTGCATGTTCATTGTGACACGAGATAGCTCAGTGGTTAGCACACATCTTAACGAAGATGGCGGGTTGAAATTTGGGCAAGTTGATTTTTCATGTGCTTATTTGAGTTTATAATTCATCTCGTTCACGGTAGCATATGAATCCTGCATGTGTCGGATGAACATCACGTAAATTTGTATTCGCATTGGAGAAGCGTGGTGGAATAAGCTAGGAACCTAGGAACTTCTCCTTAAATGCAGAGAAGGACTAAACCCAGCAGCATTAAGTGTCTGTTAATTTAATTTTTTATTTAAAAAATCAATACGTGCAAAAAATATACGAAATTAGAATCCTTTAATAGAATATTCCTCTACCTGTAAATAACTCATTCGAGGAGGTTATGCAGCGTTCCCACCAAAGTAAGATTCAAGTGCCAAAACGATGGGCGTGCCATTCATTAAAGCGTAAAAAAAATTCAAATTCAAACGTGTGAAGTGTTAAATAAATTATAAGCAATATTTAATATGTCAATCAAACTGCTATTGTTTAATGAGTTTCATGTGTTATTATATGAATATATTCCATTAATGTAAACTAACAAACTGAAATTATCCGACTGTTGGGCAAAGGCCTTCTCCACCGGCCTCTCCTCTTGAGGAGAAGAGCCTAGAGACATGGAAGTATTGGCTTATTCCACGATACTGCTCCAATGCGGTTTGTTAGATATTTATTATTTCAAAGAAAAATATATTTTTTAGTTAAGTTTAAGTTATGTGAAATTAGTTCAGACCTACCGAGCTCAGGATGCCATATAGCTTGTTCTGGTTATTTTAGTAGAGAAGTTAAGCAAATAACTTTTAATGTGTCAAAAGATACATATTACCTAAAATATCCCAAAGGAAAAACGACTTCATAAATGACGTTAAAAAAATAGGGCGTTAAGGCTACACAAATGTTAAGTGTCCAAAAACGTTACAAGTGATTTGTGACGACGTTAAGACTTAGTCTGGTACCAGTATTATTAATAAACAAAATAAAAAAATCAAATCTAACCTATATCAAAGTATTTTTTATTCAAATGGGTTTTTATAAGCGTTTTTATATGGATAAATTTAGTGCCGGTTTAACCATATCCGGGTTCCTTACCAATACTTGCCCAGGGGCCACTTTGCCCTTTCTAGGTGCCTAAACTTTTATCTACCATATATAGCAATTTCATTCAAATTTACAATGTATTTACTAGATATGTTATTCGCCTATTTAAACATGAGTAATATTTGGCTTCAACAATTTCATTAAGAATGACAACCTTGTCTGCCTAGTCAAGTGGTTAAGTTATACGTATCGTTACCAACGTACAGTAGATTCTACTGAAAAAAAAAACAGCCATAACCTCGGTAGTTACATTTTTCTTCAAATGAAATACACACATACTTAACAATAAATTTATAGATTTATACACGAATTAAAGTATATGTCATGAATGGATCTCTCAGACTGCGAGTACCACGCTTATTTATCATCTAACTGTTCATTTATTGTGTAACATCATCTTCAAGAAAATACTTGTTAAACGATGTAAACAATTTATTGTGCAATAAAATTATTATTATTTCAAACATACATTAATCAAGACCAAATTCAAAATCTGAATTACATTACCCGACATTTGGACTTTGGAAGGACATTCATGTTTGAAGACACCAAAAATCAAAATGAAAATATACTTTATTCGAGTAGGCTTTTACAAGCACTTTTGAATCGTCATCATATTAACAAACTATTTTAAGTAAAGCTACCACCGGTTCGGAATGTAGATTATACCGAGAAGAACCGGCAAGAAACTCAGTAGTTACTCTTTTTCAACATCTAAAAATACAGTCATGTTAGTTAAATACATTTACATATTATGTATGTTATATATCCTGCCTGGAAGTGAACAAGTATTAACTCCACGCTTTTTTATCATCTATATAATCTTGTATCGAATAATATGCCTTCTTTACCAATTTATTTTTTAAAAATGACTTGAATCTATGAAACGGCAAAGTTAAAAATGACACCCACTCATCAATTACTCTATCCCCAAATACCAATAAGCTGTATTACTCTGCAGCAGTTTGAAGAGCGAGTGAGCCAGATACAAAAACCAAAAATACTTACATTATTTATACATATGTTCGTATGTTTGTATTGACAGTATAAGAAATGGTTTATACATCTGCCAGTTTCTATGAGCGAAGATGGAAATAGACTCGGCGGTGTTTCTTTAGCATTAAATTCCGTTATTTCTGTCTTTTTATTAATGATATTAATATTAATGATATTATTTGTATAACATACAATAATATCATTATATAAAAAGAGTGTAAATGAAAAATGCTTGATAAGATTAATCGACGACAAAATGTGCCACCAAAAAAAATCTCTGGATAGAAATTTAAATGGTTAAACGATAAATAATGGCGATAAACAGAAATTCATTCATTAAGAAGTTAATCTCTCCGCTCAAATAAGATTGTCATTATAATACTGTACACCTTCCTATTGAACATACAATGAAACAAGCTTATAAAAAACAATTCAAAACAAGTAACACAGATAATTCAACTGTACAGTTTAAAAATTTCTTTTATTTAACATGAAAAGCCCACATTGACAAATGAAATGGTTGCACAAACTGTGAAAGCAAAAGAGAAAATTAAATATTTTATAGTTAAAAGTATCTCACTGCACGCTTCCTACAGCTGAGATACTGTAAGAGTTCCCGCAATTTTGTAATCCCCAAAGAGTCAAAAATCTCCTCTAAAAATGACTCTGAGGCCAACTGTACATGATAAATTTCTTAAGTTTTTCTTAAAAAATTTTTTCAAAAAAGGAAATGTTTTTATGAAAAAGGTTTGTCTTTGCAGTATTAAAATTCTCAACAGATAATAAAGATTCCTCAAAGTTTTTGACATAATGTACTTCTCATTGCAATTATTAAACGTGATGGATTTCAATATACAAGACAAGATTAATCCGATCGTTTTTAAGGTCACCTACCTTGAAACAGTACAAGTCATTTTATAATATCCAAGATAACACAAGATACTGTGACTATTAAATTTTGATAAGTAGTTATTAATTTCTAACGATAAGATGATTACATAAAGATTTTAATCTCACAAAAATAAGTCAAAGTCAAAAGTTCATTATACTGATTGTTTTGTAATTAATACTTTCAACAGTCAATGTTTTTCAAAGTAAAAATATATACGACGATGATATGTTTATAACATTGAGACATTAACTATATATAAATAAGAATTTAAAAATTTACTGTTTAAATCATGACCACGTGGAATGGTGCAAAAATGCTAGCAGTATTTTTCCTTTGAATTGCAATTCCGATCAAAATTTCATGACAACGTGAAATGGCGGGAAGAATACTAGCAGCAATGCCCCGTTGAATCGAAATTCCGATCAAAAAATGAAGCAGCCCTCCTGTCACCATTGGTGACAATATGGCAAGGTGTAAGATACGGTTGAAATTTTATGAATAGGAAACTATTAGGAAAATATCTTGGTAACAAAACAGACCAATCACCAAACCAAACCTAACCTTTAAGCTTTGATTTGGTGATTCTATTACTAAATTGAAAATTGACATCGTTTTGTTTCGTCCTTTTAAAAAGGAAAACCATTCGTCCTTTTTTTGTATTCGCTGAAAAAAAATTTTATTACTCGTTTCCCTAACATGAAGTGACGCGATGAATAGAAAAGTAGTGAATAGTTTTTATTGAAAGCCTTTTATCCTACTAATTGAAATATGAACGCGATATCTTCGTGTCCTGTTTGCATTTAAAATTTTTTTGTTTGCATTAAATTTCAGTAGATTATCTATCGCATTCATTGAAAAAAATACATGCATTATTTATGTATTTATTTTCAGTATATATAAGTGAAACATTTATATAAATATAGTTACCTGCCTCTTTATTTTTATACATAACAATTTATATTTTTGTACTACCTTAAGTTTGTCTGGTACAAATTGCTTTTAATCAATACGACCGCCTTTTTTGTCTAGCTCTTTTAAGTTTGTTATATGCAAATGTATTGTATTGGCTTCCGTCCGCGGCTTCTACGGCTTGTGTGGATGACCTATGCATTTGTCTGTACCCCTGACAAGGATGCAACCATAAACAAACTACATTTATAATGTTAGTTAATACATTATCTATAAAACTAAGATTTTCTTTTATTTGGTGTATGCCTGCTCCGCTCCGCTCCGCTAGTTGTAATATTTAGTAAATAATCAGGAACATTTTTCAAAAAATATAAAATAATGGTATCTGTTCCCAGGTTCGATATACAAGGAGCAATAAGCCTTGTGTTTGAATTACTTTGGACCTTGATCAAGGTGAACTATGAAACTATTCGAGGAATGTGGAGGGTGGTCGTTCCTCCTGAACCAAAGGACGTTAAGGATGATGTTATATTTGTAAGTATTTTTAGCTATTTTATATTCGGTGAATAGGGCTTTGAGAAAATTACATTTATTTTCATTTGATTTTATGCAAGCTCACCTGGATAGGTATCAGCCTCTCACCGCATATTCTGCCACCAAGCAGCAATACTTAGTAATGTTGGCTTCCGTTAATAACATCTCAGTTCCCAAGGTTGGTGGCGCATTTTTTATGTAGGAAATGGTTAAAACTTATATGGCTCCACATGAATGATATGGGAAAATGTTACACTTAATTGAGTATATTGGATTGTCAAATTAGATAACTGGAACCGGTCATGGCATCGGTCGCGAGGTGGCTTTGCGCTTCGCAAAACTCGGCGGGACCATTGTGTGTGTCGACATCAACGCGAGCAGCAACGAAGAAACTGTCAAACTCATCAAACAGGAGAAAGGAAAGGCACACTCCTATCAGTAAGTTACGTCGTAGGACTTTTAGGAAAATATAATCAAATTACAAAGCTGATATGACTGAATCTAAACAAAAATTACAATAAAGAGAAAAATAGGCTTAAGAAACAATGACTGCAATACATTAAACACATTAAGTACATTTAATTCTTAAACGGGCTTCAAGCCTAGGAATCTTCAGTTTTAAAAACGAATTAAAAAAAAAAACAAACAAATAACTACAATAACGTTTTCTATGTGTACCGAATGATCAAATATGTTAAAAGGTGTGATGTCACGGACCGTGCAGCTGTAATGCAGCTGGCCGAGAGAGTTAGTCGTGAAGTCGGGGACGTGTCTATTCTGATCAACAATGCTGGCATCATGCCTTGCAAGCCTGTCCTCAAACAAACTGAGCAAGAGATTAAGCTGATGAACAATATCAACATTAACGCTAATCTATGGGTGAGTTAACTGTCCACTTCAAAACATGTGCTATATTTTTATCTTTCATGCGTTCCTAAACCATTCATCCGTTGTGTTGAAACTAAGGGGAGATATTCTACGTAAGCCCACGAGCGTTCCTGGCGCACACAAACATGTTTTTGTTATATTTATTAAGTTATTTTATTGAACATAAAGTTTACACCTGAGGCTTCGTTTGCCTTTTAGGGTTCAAGCTTGCTTCATAACAAATATAATCAAATTTAGTTGAGTGGTTTGGCTGTGAAAGAGCAACAGACAGACAGACAAGCAGATTTACTTTCGAATTTATAATCTTAGTATAGATTATTAGAATACTTATTAATATATATAAAAAATAAAATTCTTGTATATTTTTTAAATACATTTCTTCTCAGTATTTCCTCGCTTTATAATCATACTAATATTAATCATATATTTATCTTGAAATCAGCTTCTGTACTCGTGACTTCGTTAAAATATTTTAATTATTTTAAATTTAAGATTTCGTAAATACATACACAGTTCTATCGCTTACGAGGTCAACACATTTAAGAGATAAAAAGTACCGACCGTATGTGAACATGACGGTCTTGATAATTTAAAGTTTCACTATTTTTCATGAAAAGAGTTTAGATGTTGCTTTAATTTCTTTAAAATTTTTAATTCCTAAGTTTTCAAAAATATCACCTAAATGTTTGCTGCAAAATATTATTCGCACACAAAACACTTCAATCAAAGATAACGGTGTTTGTAGTTTTTACTGCGCAAGTTGATGACCTTATTGTGAAAGATTATTAAACTTACTTTTATCAAAATATATTAATTTATATATTTGTATCGCAAATACATTAAAAAAATCATCATTCAGTATTAATCACAGTGAGAAGTTATCCTAAGTATGCCACAGTGTCCAGCGTAGCTATCACAGGGCAAAGCGGTACCCCTCAGATGAGGAGGTGTGTCTAATAACAACACATCAATATTAAAGAAAAAAATTTAAAAAAATGTTAATTTAAGTATAACTGTTTATAAACTGTTGTAATGCGTTAAAGAGAAAAGTATTTTTTTTTTACAAAATGTTATATTTATAAATTTTGGCTAAGAGTCCGAATGTTTTATCCGCCTGGCTATGCCATTGGGGGATTGGCTTGTTCCTCTTTAGAAGCACGCTGTTTACGATGTTTTCCTTCACCGTCTAACACGAATAAGTACCAAGACTAACAGGTTTGTCGAAATTCAAGTGTTCTAAGAACTGCGCTGTCTCCGCATAAATATACTTACAAGGTTTGACTCAAGGTGACTAATGCTTGTTGGTTGACAAAAGGTCATAAAAGATTAGAGATAAAAATAATCCGATCATGTTATTATCTTAGCTATTCATTACGTTTAATACTATGTTAAAGAAGTTGTCATTACATTTTCTAAATATTTTCTTATCGTCTAACGTGTGCATGTTAGATACATAAAAACTTATTGGTATTTTGAAGTTATAAAATTTTTTTGAACTTATCGGGCAGAAGAGATATTTTGAAAAAAAAAAAATAGTTGAATTTTTCAATTCGATGTCACAGTATAGAATTAGGTAACTTATAACCATATAAAGTATTATGTGACTGCCTTATGATAATGTAGTGGCTGGCTTATGAGGCCGCAAATTCTCAGTTCTGGGTTCAAGGCCCGGGCCGGGTTAATGAAGAGTTATTGGGTTATTCTATCGAGATATTCCTAGTTGTTAGCGTGCCTCAGGAAGCACATAAATTTGTAACCAACACGAAATAAGGTCCTGCGCCTTATTTCGTGCTGGATTATAAGAGTCAGGCATTTACTAGTCTAAAGTACACTGTCTGTTTCTCTTACATTCCTGTGACCTTTTTAGAACTTTGTAACACCATGCCAATGTAAGACTTATATTGAATAACCAATAACATTGATAGTAATTATAATTTCATTAATATATGCGTTTTATAATGATGTTTCCAACAGACGATCCAAGCTTTCCTCCCATCGATGATCGCCCGTAACCACGGCCATATTGTGGCGATGTCCTCGATGGCAGGTCTAATGGGGCTCACTAATTTGGTCCCGTACTGCGGCTCAAAGTACGCCGTCAGGGGCATCATGGAAGCCCTCGCCGTGGAGCTCTTAGATGATCCGAGACAATTGAATGGAGTAAGCTTTCTTTACATTTACAAAAATATTTTATTATTATAATTTACGATTCAACAGAGAGATGCTGCTAGCATTCTTGCCACCATTCGACGCAGTCATAATTTTTACAGTAACTATTTTTTTTTTGTTATTTGTATATAGTTAAGGCCTATAAAAAAATATATCATCATGTTGGTCATGAGATCCACTTAGGCATTATTCATGCTTAAGAAAGAGCATTCATAATATTGATTAAAAATAGGCCTAACTAAACTGAAACTTTGAAAATTATTTGCTCCGGGCTGCTACAGTGTAGTCATACCTTTATTTAAACAATGGTGTCGTATAGGTACCGCGATAAAATTTATCGAATGTCCAATAAATGAAATACAGTCTACTTAGCTAATCAACTTTGTTTGAAGGACAAGAAGGAGCAGTTAGTGGAATATCTCATGATTTTTTTCTATGAGATCTGACAGTATCGATATAAATACAAAAAAAAGTACTATAAACAAATGTATGTGAGAACAAACTGCAAACTCATCGCAGAATACAGTCGTTTAATATCAGAAAGTGATATGCGACAGTCAATTTATCAATTAATAATTTCATTTTAAAAGACGCACGCATCAAAACAGCTTATCACCGCAACTTGGAATTCAATATTTCACGAGTGAGATACGAAGCGAGTCGTTACAGAAGTATAACATTGCCGATCGCAGAACTAATAGTAAGAAAATAATAACCTCAAATCCAACGTTCCACATATTCATAAAAACGTAGGTGAAGTTATATAATTATCAATTAATTGTGATAGTTGTGTCATATTCAAAATATACGATAGTAAAATTCGATATCTGAAGCAAATAAAACTAATTTAACGATGCCTATTCGATAAGATACTAAATCGTCCTCTAAATATAATGTATATTTTTTAATATAACTGATACGAAATTCCTGACTTCATTCTTAGCTATATAAAATTAATCTCTATAAATCGTTTTTGAGCAAGTTTAGAAACAAAGAATACTATTTAAAAAAAAATAAATGAGTATTTTATAAATTTATCTAATTAATGAATTGTAGTTTATATTAGCCTGATCTGGGATTTGATCCCAATACTATAGGATCTGTAGCCTCATGTAGTGCACTTAGTCATGTCATGAAACGAATATATTTATATATGTTTAACTTTACCTTTCACAATAATGGATTATGTAAGGCAAACATAAAAGAAAACGAAATCATAGTTTCTGAGACCTCCTACAACATAAATTTACTCACTTTATAATACAATCTAATATCTATATGTTAAAGGATATAAATAGTCTTGATAATTATTGATATTCGTATCATTTATTTTCATAAATTAGATTAAGAGCTAAAAGGATGAACAACTTATCAGATATTAACCTCACTCTGTTGTAAGTCATTGCGTCTTAAAATGTTTTAAATCATGATTATTTATTTCCTATGGTCAATGTACGAGAGCTTTTAGATAACATTGAAATTAATTCTTTTGATATCCTTTGGATCAATATCTATATAAGAATTATTAACATTACGACTTCAACTACATATAAATAAGAATTAAAAATAGTTACTGTATAAATAATGACCGATAATGTGGGATGGTGGCAAGAATGCTAGCAGCATCAACCACAGCAAGTGAACCAGCCCTCCTGTCACCAGTGGAGGCGAAAAGGCGAGGTGATAGGGTTGAATTGATATTTATAGGAAACTATTAGGAAGACATATTGGTAACAAAACAGACCCAGGTTAGGTTTGATTTGGTGATTCTATTACTAAATTATAAATTGTCATTGTTTTCTTTCGTTTTTTTAAAAATGAAAATTTTTATTTTTAATTCGCTTAAATGTCATAAATACGGCGAGGTTTTATAAACATATTATATATTAAAATGGATGTTGGTACGAGTATAAGAGTTGGCGCGTATGTGTTTTTGTTTATGGGGAAAGTGTTTATCCACATTTTGTAACTTGTAACTCAGCGTTGGATAGCGCTCCAGCGCATCGATTTCTATACCGTTAAAAAATTGCTATATACGCCGAGCGCTTCTTTTTTATGGCATCATAAAAGCGGACGGCCAAATGTGCCACTTCATGGTAAGTGTCACCACTGCTAATGCCTAATAAGTCATTACCACAAAAACGTAAAGTAAATCCTACATAATTGGATTGGTGTCTCGTAACAACTAATTTTAAAAGTATTATTTCCACACAGATCAAATTCACGACTATCTGTCCATACATTGTGGATACTGGTCTATGCAAGAAGCCTCGCATCCGGTTCCAAAATTTGATGAAGGTCGTGACCGCTGGTGAAGCTGCTGATATGATCGTTGATGCCGTTCGCAGAGAGATCGTGGAAATTACCCTCCCCTATGAACTTCACTATTTGAATAGGGTAAGCTTAACATACTTAACCAATAACACAACCAAAAGCGGAGAGGGTCATCACAACGGAAGATTTTCTAACTATTTTTTAGCAGTCAGGTCATGACGACGATGATGATGTCCTGACCGGTTTTAGTCATGGCAGCCAATTTCAAGGGAAATCAGAGAACTACGCAGACATATTATAGTGCACATGTGTGTGTGCAAATACACTTGTGCACTCTCTCAATTTCAAAATCCGATGGGACGACAAATACGTCATGAACGGAAAGAATTCAGACGCAGGACCAACAGCAACAGCAACAGCTGAGAATTTTTGTTAGGAAAATCTAGTAACTTTATCGGCCAGTCCTGGAGTTTATTTGGTCGGGATATTTGGTATTGTATCTAGGCACTGGTCTACTCAACTACGATGCTTTATTTCGGAGAATTCATGTTTAGACTTTTTTTCTTACATTACTGAAGCCGAAACTAATTTCACAACATTGCAAATTCTGTGTTATCAGACTAGACTTTTACTTTTTTGCTACAATCTTTCTAAAAATTTCACAGTAACTACAGAATTTATTATCATTAACCGTATAATGGGGGTGAAATCTTGAACCGTAGCATACAAGATAGCAGTTTAGGCAGCATAGTGTTTTATATTTACTTACTTTTCAGTATATCTACCGCTTGCTACCTTTCCCCGCTGCTCGCGCTTGGAACGCTTTCTTCAACACCGGTGTCGACTCACATGAATAAATATAATTGTTTATATAAAATAAATCCCTAATTATAATTAATTTAATTAAATTGTTCGATTTTTGTATTTATATTTGTTTTTTTTTTGTCTGTCATGGCTTGTTTCTTATGTGTTTATGTTAATTGTTATTAAAAAATATGGCCCAATTGTATTAATTAAAGATTATAATATATTATACGCAAACATAACACTCTCCTCGAACAATACCATTAATATGTTACAATAATATATATAATAATATTATTTACAACTGAAAATGATTGGATTCATTTAAATTAATTAGAAATAAGATACTAAAAAAAAATAGTTTGTTGTGTTCGGAAAGTTCTGCCACATCTCCTAGGTGATAAACTCGAGATAGTATTGTTTGCTGATGATACTTCTTTAATTTTTAAAATAAAAAGACGTCATTCAATATATGACGATGTGAAAAATGCTCTCTCTGAAATAGTAAATTGATTTAGTGTTAATAATTTAATGTTAAATAGTAAAAAGACAAAATGAATTAAATTCACTACTCCCAATGTAAGATGTGTCAAAACGAGTGTACTTTTAAACGGGGAAGCATTAGATGTTTTAGAATCAACAGAGTTCCTTGGTATGACAATAGACTCTAAGCTCCAATGGGGCCCCCGTATAAATAAAATGGCGAATAGACTCAGCTCTGCAGCCTATGCGGTAAAAAAAAATAGATTTTTGACTGATGTGGATACGGCTCGCCTTGTATACTTCAGTTATTTCCACAGTATAATGTCGTATGGCATCCTACTCTGGGGTAATGCAGCTGACATTAATACCATTTTTGTACTGCAGAAGAGGGCTATTCGTGCAATTTATAACCAGGGCCCAAAAGATTCGTTAAGAGGTAAATTTAAAGAAATTAAAATAATGACTGTCGCTTCTCAATTTATTTTTGATAATGTTATGTATGTACGCAAAAACATAAATGATTTTCCCAGAAATTGTGACGTACATTCTATTAACACTAGGAACAAGAATAAACTTGTTACTCCAAGTACTCGATTACACAGGGTTAGTAACTCTTTTTTGGGGCAATGTATACGTTTTTACAACAGGATCCCAGAAAACGTTCAAAATTATTCAATTATAAAATTCAAAAGAATCGTTAAAGAGCGTTTGTGTACTAAAGGATATTACAACACTAATAACTTTTTAGTTGACTGCACACCTTAAGAATGAAATGATCGCCTCCAGGCTGTTTCAAATAGCTAAAATATAATTATTATTGTACATGCAAAATGGAAAAAAAAAATATCCCACTGAGTTTCTTTCGCCGGTTCTTCTCAAGTCCGAGGTGTTAAATTCCGAACCGGTATTACTTTTTTGACTATCAATAAGAAAGTGTAAACACTTCTATATTTAATAAAGACTTTTGACTTTGACTTTGAATACATCTTTTAAAACCGTACACTATGTTTATCAATAGTAGTGTTTTAAACGGATGACGCAACACTTTCGAAAATTCTTGTACTTTTCGACTTAGACTAAATCGAGTGAAATACAATATATTATTGTATTAACAGTAGGTAATATATAAATAACAACTTAACACTTATAATATAATAAAAATATAGTTTAATTTACTAAATCATACATACATACATTACATTAGCAGTCTGTAAATTTCCCACTGCTGGGCTAAGGCCTCCTCTTCCTTTGAGGAGGTTTGGAGCATATTCCACCACGCTGCTCCAATGCGGGTTGGTGGAATACACATGTGCCAGAATTTCGTTGAAATTAGATACATTCAGGTTTCCTCATGATGTTTTACTTCACCGCCGAGCACGAGATGAATTATAAACACAAATTAAGCACATGAAAATTCAGTGGCGCTTGCCTGGGTCGAACCCGAAATCATTGGTTAAGATGCACGCGTTCTAACCACTAGTTCATCTCGGCTCCAAAACATTAAATAATATTTACCAAACCAATTAATTCGGCTAAAAATCTAGACACGCAGTAGCGTGTCAAGCCAAGTAATAATAATACATGCATTGTATGAATATAAATCATATAATCTATTAGGCTAATTATAATGCTAATGTTTTCAAATTGATAACGTAATGCTGTAGTCATCTTTCCCGGTGAAGATCATCGCCATGATTGATCGTAATTTTGTTAAAAAAATAATGATATAGGTTTTCATTTTTATAACTCTGATTAATTATATGTCTAGATTAGACTGTCAAAGCAGAGAATGCGAATAAAAATAAACTTGCCCAACAGTAATCCACTAAGTACACGCACACTGGTAAAGTATTGTGACGTTTGGCGTGTGTCAAGAGTATCTGTCACGCACACTAAAATAATACAGTTGGTGCATTTGTTGTTTTTTGTGCAATACTATCTGTAAATAATGTAAGTTATACAATTTATGTCTCCACAGATATGTTGTCCGTGTTTGGTTTATCCTTAATTTGTATTTTTTTAATTATTATTTTTTATTTTAGCGTTCTTGTGTGCGTTTATTACCAGGCAGCATCACACACTTGTAAGTTTTTAATTGACGCTATAGTTGTGACAACCAGCATTTACTTATATTGTTACATTATTATATTACTTATATTAAATAGAGTAATTTTATGCATATTTTCTTATTTATTAACTAGAGTTTTGATAAAGGCAGCCGCGTGTCGTTTTGAAGGTAGACACTGCCCGAACGCTTCGAGTAATAATGGTTCTTGTTCCACTGCTTGCCTAATTTAAAAATAAAGGAATAACATTAGTCACAAACTGAATTATTAATTCGGTGTATCTTAATCTATATATCTTCGGTCTTTTTTATTTTTATTTTTGTTAATACTGAAACCCCGGAGGATCAAGATAGTCGTACGAATTTATTAAATTATTGTAGTGTCAGTGGTTGGCTCTTGGTAAATGTGCAAAGTTTCTTCTTTTTCTTTATTTAACCCAATGTTTTGAAGTGGGTCAAAATCAGTTTTTTAGTTTCATAGATAGATAAATAGATACAGGCAAAGCTAGTAAAAGCGTTATAAAAAGGTCTTACTTGTAATCTTCTATGGAGAGTTTCCCATCCTTGTCAATATCCATTTTTCTTAGGACTAGCTCTACGAGATCCCTGACCCCTTCATCCGGGTCCTCATCACCTGGCTGCTTCAACAGCGAATTCCTATAAATATCTTTAATAGTTACTTCAAATGGAGTACAATTTAATTTTCATATTAAGAGTAGTTCTGAGTATACGTTTGGCTGATACAGTTTGTTAATCTTAAAATAAGACTCATCTGAATAATTTCTCAAATTAAATCAGCTTGACAACTGACGTGACACGAGGAGGATGACATCATTGTCATATTAAGTCACGATATTCTAAAAAAAAGAGCCGAGATGGCCCAGTGGTTAGAACGCGTGCATCTTAACTTTCATGGGCTTAATTTGTGTTTATAATTCATCTCGTGCTCGGCGGTGAAGGAAAACATCGTGAGGAAACCTGCATGTGTCTAATTTTCAACGAAATTCTGCCACATGTGTATTCCACCAACCCGCATTGGAGCAGCGTGGTGAAATATGCTCCATACCTTCTCCTCAACGGGAGAGGAGGCCTTAGCCCAGCAGTGGGAAATTTACAGGTTGATTATGTTTATTATGTTTATGTATTCTACAAAAATATGAAACAAAACTAAAAAGCGCTTAAGCGAATGAAGAAGGGTTAAAGTATAACTATAAAAAGAAATTATAAACTTATTAGAGAAATGGTAAGAATAATTTTGAAATTCTCTTTCATATTTTTTTTCGTACTGGTACTAGGTGCGCGCAAAATGATCCCGTCACAGATCAGATACTTAAAGAACGTGTATGTTTGACCTAAATCATAAGACGCCATGACAGTGGGGGAGTAACATCAACTGACTTGTAAGTCCAACTCTTAAACGCACTTTAAAATGTACACAGTTTGAAATATCCCAATGTTGGGTAAAGCTCTCTTCGCCTCCGAAGCAGAAGGTTTGCAGTATACCCCACCATACTGCACCTTGGCAAGCTGATGAACGTACGTACGTGACAGAATTGCATCCGATATTTGCAGATTTCGTCACTATTTTTTCCTTTTATTAATCAATTAAAAACAAACAAAAAATCTATGCTTGCCCGCATCAAGACCTTTCGTTTATCCACTACGCATTCTCCACACTCGGCTCTTATAGACTCTGCTTATCTGACAAACTATAGCTTAAGTAATCAAATACTAAAAAAAATATTCCTATTTAGTAAAAAATCGGTTGCTTTAATTCGAGCCATACTAACTTTTATTTGGATCCACGTGTTTAATTTTACTACGCCGAGATTTGACAGTTGTCGACAAAAAGCAATTTAAAACAAACTGCATCGTTATTGCGTGTTGTACTAAAACATCAATAATTATAAAATAACATGCTTATATTTTCTTGCGACATTGCGGTTTATGCAGTAGAAATTAAAATGTCAGCGTACCTACAACCATTAAAGAAACATTTTACAAAAGTTTTATTACCTGTTTTTATTTTATTTAAGTTGTAAAAGTTTAAATTTTAGTTTCAAAAATTATGATCGTGAATTTATGTTTTAATGGACAATAACGTGCTTTATCGATGTTTCAACCGCGTCGCGACTGTCCGGTGTTTATATAAATGTTCGTATGTTGGTGCTTTATTGTGTATGTATACGAATTAGGAATACGTGTGTAATAATATAACTTGACGTTTACTTATTTATCGGCCACGCTTTATATGATTACGTTGATAGAAAAACGCATAATAGCTATAGCGTATGATTTGGAACCATACCCTAATGAATATCTAATTGTATCGTGTGTACGAGCGCTTTATAAAACGTCGGAGTCAGTCGTTTGTAACGCGATGACAACCATTGCGTACCTACGTGTGTTTTCAAAAAGTTAAGTAGCTATTTGTTTGTAATTTAATGGCTCATTTGTTTAACTTGTAACTATTATCGTCAAGTAGACGAAGAATATTTCAGGATTTCAAACTTTAGTTGAAGTTACAGATTTAAAGTATATTCTATATATAGTAATAGGCGCTATAAACTTTTTTACTAAAAGCATGTGACAATCATAATAAATATTACAGTAATCTTTAACGTAAATCTGTTTAAGTTCTTAATAAAATCTATATGCCATTAATATTCTTTGTGGTTATTTTTTGTATTGTTACTCTCTAAAATACTTTAAAAAAAAACTAATTTTATATAATTTGATTATCTATTAATTACTTGTTCTCATTAGATTAACTCCATGTTTTAATGTAACAGTTGAATCTTTGTTGGCTTATGTGAGACTTATTTTTGTATTAAATATTTGTGTAGTTATACTATGCTGTATGTTTCCCGAAAAATAAAAATAAATAAAACTCTACATAGTAACACCCTAGTAAAAAAAGAATGAAGGATTCAAAATATCAAACGTACACATGTATGTCAAAATGTGATGTTCGAAAATCAAACTGATTTGAAGAAGTTGCTAGATTCTAAGCAGGAATATATTATATAATAAACTCATTAACTCACTTGAGAAGCGTAAACATTTCATCCCTAGTGATGTACCCATCATTATTCATATCGTAAACAGCGAAGCAGTGCGACTTCTTCTCTTCATCGGTGCCCCGCAAGAGTACGCTTAGACCTCGAGCCCAGGCTTCAAACTTTAAGGCCCCTTCACCACCATTCACTCCCCTTTCCCAAGTAAGCCATACACGGTCTAGCACCACGTCTTCTGTCACCAAGTCGAAGGTATTATGCATCACATCACGGAATGTATTCTGGTCGATACCCTGATAAAATATATGAAAAAAGAAAATTTGATTTATTTAGACAGCGAATTTAGGTGTCGTTTCAAAAAACCCATACGTACGCTTTTTTCATGCGAGCGTTGGTGATGGAAAAACATGTTTTTTTAGGTTTTTAGTCAAAAAGTTTCCTATAAATGATAATTAAATTAATTTTGATTAAATATAAACGAGTCAAAATACACAAATATACGAAATTTTAAGGTAAAAATCGCTACGGGTTTTAGAAACATTATCTGCAATTATAGACATGTTATGTCCAACTAAAATATACGTTAAGCAACCAAAAACGTAAACAACGTGAACAAATTATACACAGTGGAGACCACTTATCATATGGTGACCCATTTGCCAGTCTGCCTACATATCGAATAATATATGACGTATCCCTATTTTTATACTTTCTCTACCCCACACGGTTGGATTTATTCCTCAGTAAAATCAATAGCTTATCAATTATAATATATCAAATAAAATTATTAACAACTATCTGTGTTTGGGATAAATAATATTTTTATAATAGCATTTTTAAGTCTAATTTCGAAGCAGAACAATCCTGTGACATTTCCCCCTAGAAGCTGGCGGTATAACATTAAATTGTAACATTCGTTCGTTTTGGCACAAAATAATAAAGCAAATTGCTGCTATATCAGATTTTAAGCATGCTAGAAACACATCCAACTATTGCTAGTCATAAAAGATATCGAAATACGAACATCGAATGTGTTTTTTTATTTCGGCATTGCCGTAAACGTTAGCTGTATCACGTCATAATTGGTCACGAATATAATAGAGAACATTCGTCAGACAAAAGATGTTTCGAATTGCGTGCGTACATAACATGTTAGATACATACTTTCAAAGTTTACGTTTCAGGCAGGTTTTTATTTATGTCGTAGAAATTTCATGTGGTCGCTTTTTTATTATTTTAATAGCCATAGAAGTACAAAACGTGACATGTCGTTTTTTTTACAATAAAGATACACGAGTATAGGGCCACCTGATGTTAAGTATCGCCCATAGATATTCTACGATTTTATGTCCCTTGTGGCTACCGAACCAACAAGTCTATTCTCGACCAACTGAAGATTACTAGACTATCCAGTATATGCTACCAACGAGTTCTAACATATTTTGGTCATGTTGCCTGGAGGCAACCAGACAGTCTGGATAAACTGGTTGTAGTAGGGCAAATCGAAGGCAAGAGATCACGCAGTCGATTACCTACCCACTGGTCCGACCAGATTCAAAATATAACGCAACTCAATATTCCGACTGCCCTGAGACTAGCCGAGGACAGAGTGTTGCGGAGGAAGCTAGTCGACTCATCGTTGAAAGAATTTCAGGACAAGCACGACCTTCAGTAATGAAGCACACGAAGAATAAGAGATGGCTGCAGTTAAACTGCCTTACTCAACATTACGCAATACAATATATTACTGTTTGGCGATAGAGTAACTCAACCCATACGGGCTTGTACAAGCACCACCACCAAGTAATGTCTTGCGAGTAGAATTTGATTATAAGATCATATTGTAAGACTAGCGTGTCACCCGTTTTAAACATAACTCATATTGTGTAGATAATCTAACTCGTCAATTTCATTTATATATTGAATATGGAACACGGAACAATTAATAACTATTATTCACGCATTCGTTAAAATTCGACTATCGTAATTGTTGAAATGAATTTGAAAATATTATATGAATTTGCGTGTTTCGAACTTTTTTTTCTACTCTTGCTATCAGTTTTATTTATTGATAACACTTAAGCTCGTAAAACAACAAACAGAGATGACAAAGATAATTATTATGTTAGATAACTTACGTAGATAATTTACCTATATTTAAATATTAACTACATTCGACATATAAAATTTACGGTTAGTTTAATAAGCATTTTTTTTTTTCGAATATTTGTGTATTGATAGTCGTGTCCAACCAAGCTATCTAAAATGATCACAATATTGTTTCTACGCTTATTATAAGTCGCGGCTTCGTTTTAACGCTTATTTTTAACAAACATAAATACAGGCTTACAGAGCGACACGTTTGTCCAATCCCACAAGTCACAACATAAATATGTTTTATAAACATATTTATTTGCATAAGATTTGGGATTAAATGTGTAATTAGTGCACATTTCCTGTACAAAACACCGGTCTCTTCTCATCGTACATAATTTTTTTTATATTGTGACTTTTTTTGTGTCGAAAGTGCACAGATTATTTCGCCAATGTCACGACAGAGATTGAATGGTACGGTCGAGATAACAGGCTCAACTTAATTTTGAAGGCAATCCCATACATTCTTAAATAGATATAAAAATACTTACGTCAATTTTGGCAGCTGGCTGAGCAATAACAGAAGTGGGTGCCGCGTTTTGTGCAGATGTCACCAATCTTCTGTACATCGTGAAGAGAGCATCCAATTCATTTCTAAAATAAAAAAATATAACCAAATTTTACGTAATGCTATTCATTAAATATTTTAAAACCGCTAAACGTCAGACAATAACAACGTGTGTGTAGGTAAAAAGTGTAGTCATGTTTTTCAATACACAATAACGTAAATATGTATGGTTTTATGGAAAATATTCACTTTAAATCATATTTGTCATGCTCACGCGACGTTTCAAACGTAATTCATTTCTTGGTGATATTATTTTATGTTCGACTCACTTGCTGAAATGAGTATTTCTATATAACATTTCTAGTGTTTTTTCTTTGAGCTGTCGATACGGCATGATAAGGGGTGCGTGCGTGTAATACGGCTAGCTTCATGGAGCTCACGAGTTCAACTGACAAGGGCGTAAACAGGGTGGTATAAACAAAATTTGGAAGACAATTACCGTAAACGTTTCGGTAGAATTTTTAATGTGTATACGTGGTTTTCTCATTTTCTTTATGGCGTTATTATAAAATAATAGTTTAATTTTTTTTTTAAATAAGTGTCTTGAAGTTAAGAACTATTTCTACTATTTCTTAAACGGAAGACGAGACAAAGTCAGAATAATTTACTCACTTTTGTTTAAAATTAAAATTTAATTTTTCTAATACACAAAATAGACGTCAAATTACTCAATTAAAGTTAAATAAATTAAACTATTTTAAGCCTCTTGCTCTGAAATAAATGTCTTCCGCGTTCCTACAAACGGCTCGGTACGTAAATAATCATTACATTAGCTGTACTAATATTATAAATGCAAAATTAACTCTATCCGCTAGACCGATTTAGACAAACTTTCGTATGATAGTTTGAAGCGGGAACTGGGAAGGACATAGGCTACTTTTTAAGTCACTCCTAGGGAGCAAATTGGAAGGTGACGGCTTGTGTGCTAAAGGTGAAGTTTAATACATTTCGTGCGGATAAAACCGCAGGTTCAGCTAGTACTTAATAAAATACGGAGCAAAATTATGTATTAATTTTCAAACAACTGCAATGTCATAATTTATTTATCGCGTGTTTATTCGCGATGTTAGATACTATAATAATATCATAACGTTTTGTTTATATTGATACTAGGTTGACTTGAGTCACAATTAAAATTTAATTTAATTATTATTTATCGTAAGGTTTTAGCTTTCACTAGAGTTATTCTGTACGAAACTCGAAATTCACCGCAGAACTCGAGCGTGAAATGTCCGAATGTGATATGCGACATTAACTATAATAATTATAAAATTTATAAGTTTTACGTATCAAAATGGCGTATCACGGTATGTCGGTTGTCAATAGAGATACGAAGTGAATTCTTACAGAATCGCAATGCAGGCCAGTTTATATCCTTATACCACACAAAGTTAAAAAAAAAGGTATAAGATATGATCGTATTCAAATTTCGAATCCCTACTAATATATCAAATGAGAAAGTATGTAATATATGTTGATAGTTTAATTACTAGTTTTTTTTTAAACAGTAACAGAAAACGCATCGGTGTAAAATGGTTTGTGGGGATAAAATTGAGTTTCATAACTACGTCTAGTAAGGTTTTCTACCATTAAACAGCAACAATACCTTACGTATGAACTACTTCAAATTGGAATACAACAATTGTATTGTTGCCTGTGTCTGAATGAGCCAGTGTATTGTCACAAGGGACATAACATCTTAGTTCCCAATGTTAGCGGCGCATCCCTAGCATCATGTGGCCAATTTACACATCCGATTTTAATTAAAAAAATAACTATTCAAACTAAAACAGCTGAGTGGATTGTAATTTTACGTAATGCATAGTATTTAACATAGGAGTTAAAATTTAGTCAACAGTTGAAATTCTTGTTTGAATGTGTGTGTACTGTATGTGTAGGGGGATATTAGACATTGATGACGTTATACGTGCTAGGTGCCAATACTAAAAATTAACTCCGTAGCGATTATCGGTATTAGATAAGAGGACCTGTCCACTTCGCGGAACATAAAATATTAACTTGCATAATATGTAAAATTACAAAGCCTTTTCATACTTTTGTTGGTGTATTATCAGGAATTAGATTTTATAATTTGAGCGACGTCTGTGTCAAGTTTAATTTAATTATTTAACTCAAAAGCTGCTGCAAACGTTTACATAGGTATATATTAGTTATCTGTAGATCTTATGGCTAATAATAATTATATAAATAAAATATAGGACTGGAAATCACAATTTAGGAATAGATTTTTGAAAGCCAACTTACAAAACATATTTTATGTCAAATAACTATGACGGTTTTTTTTTCATTTTCTACCGCAGAATATGATCTCCAAGATATATAATATGGTAGAAAGTCAAAACTACTAAACCTGAAATTTGGACTACAACAGTACCTTAAACACAAATCAAAAACTTAGTCTTTAAATGACCTTCATTTACATAATTAAAATAAAACAATAAAAAAAAATACAACCCTTAAAAAAGTTTGTTCAAATTACTTATCGAATTTTGTTTCCTTAAGCAGAATCTCAGCTATATTAAACTGAAGTTTGTTTCCAGGTACAACGGTCTTCGTCCGACGAGCTCGAGGTGGAGAAGCTCGACGCTCCGCAGCGGCCTTTCCCGCGCTTAAAAATATGCGGATGCCGCGCATAGCAATGGCACTTGCGGCCATGCTGATCTGATTGTTCTTGTTGTCGGCCATTATCTAAAGCAATTTTAATAAAGACTATATAATCAATTATTAATAACATATGTTTATACAATACTTCAATTCAAACTAACTCGACATTATGAGATCAATGAATTAATTTGAACCTGAAGTTGACACAAAATAAAAGTGCGAACAAAAAATCATGAACATAATGCCATAGATATAGAAAATGATCCCTCTCTGCTCCTAACAGAATGCCTCCCCGTTTTCTGGTTAGAAGATTAAATAAGGCGGCATAATCACAAGCACAATGGGACACAACAGTTTAGATTTTATGTTTAGCACATAAACTGTTAAGTAGTGGATACTTACTAATTTATTAGTGGAACTGTTAAGTAGCAGTGATGGACTACAACCGCTAGACAGCGCTATCAACGACCAATCAGGTGACCTATATTTGTTGAGAGTATTAAAAAAAACCCAACTGAATTGAGTACATAGAACCTATACTTTTTTGTCGCTTGCTATTCTTGAAACCTTTTAATCCGGCACTGTCTGCACGGCTTGCAGAAGGGTGTACGTTGAGCGTTAATATCGTAATAAATATAAGGCTACTGGTTTATGGCGCGCGCTAGTAAAATTCGCAGCCAGTATGATTTTATCCGACATATTCACCAAATATCTTTGGTTTATAATATGTAGAGATGGAATTGTGTAAACACATTTTAATTAAGCTACAATAAAACAAAGATACCTCGAAACTAAAATAAGAAAAGTATACATATGTGCTTTATTTAAATGGTAGAACTTAGGAAACACTATTGATTAATCTATACTGATATTATAAATTCGAAAGCAACTCTGTCTGTTTGTCTGTCTGTCCGTTGCTCTTTCACGGCCAAACCACTATACCACTGACAAGAATTCAATGAAATTTGGTATGAAGCAAACTTGAACTACAAGAAAAGCAAAGCTAAGATAAGCTAAATATCAGGCGACCAACTGCTAAAACGAGAGCGAAACCGCGCGCGGCAATTAGTTAACTGTATATGTATAACTTTAGTGACTTTAGTTAAAATATTCAAAACATGCAAATTCATACTATGTTTTTCTTATATTTTCTGTTAAATTTTGACCACTGAGCGAAATCTAATAATGAGAAATGTTTGTAAATATACTATTCAATCTTGTTTGACCGCATTCAGTCATGTTACATAGCGCTGAAATCATCAAAACCTAATCTAATCTCAGTTTGAAGTTAAAGTGGCAATTAGCTGCGGCTTGATCACCAGGGATAGCTAGTGCGAGGTACGAACAGCGAACTAGAACGTTCGTCTAATAGTTACATTCACCACATAATATTCAGTTCTTAGACCATTAGACGGAAGGATAAGATTTATATTGTTTTGGACGAGTTTAATTATGTATATGTCTAATTTTAAGTTGTTTATATTTTGCGTTTCATTAAAATCATTATTTATTCTTAAAATTCGATGATGCTTTCTATCTTTAAAATAATGTAAAATAACTGTATAATTTTTAAATAGAAGAATTTTATCGCTTTCGTCAGATTCACTAAATCGCCTGGTTAGTCCTTAGTCATTTATCTCCAAAACTGAAGTTATTTTTAGCTAGAATCCATATTTCTCATCTAAAAGCTGCGGTTTACATATATTTAATAAATCAAATAGTGTGTCTCCCGCGAAACTTCGCGTTTATTCAAAAGATTTTGTAGGAATTTCGAAACCTATGTTTTGTTTTGATTTAATTTCATTGTAAACTGCAAGACACCCTACATCTACATTTAGCGTCAAAATGATGAAACCTCTTTTAAAGGAAAATTTTAATATCAAATAGTATACATTAGTTCAGTTTGTCGAAAACAATTTACTTTAATATTGTTTACTTTTTTCATTTTTTTTCTTATACAGTCGTAGTACCGCCCTTTAACCAGTAACTATTTTCCCCTCACTAAAATTAATTCTTTGTTAAATCGTAACAATTAAGTAAATTAGGTACAATCAAGAATCCTCTTTAATTTTCTGCACATCTACGGTTGGAGTTCTTCAAAATGAGACTATAACCGACTTTTTATATGTAGCCATCGTCCCATGATTACTGGGACATAAATTGGCTTACGCTATTAATATAATATATTATTATAAGATGAAGTCAAAGTGAACGGACAACCACGAAGCACCACGAAGAATAACGAAAGAACGTTTCGTCTTCGGATACGAACAGCACACAGAACAGAACGAAATACATTTCAATACATATTTCGTCCCAATCCCAACTGCTTGTTTAATTTGCATCAAAGTTAACCAAATCTATTCCGACATATAAACATGTTATCGTTTAATTTATCTATTCAAGTATGATCAAAAATGTCATAACAAATAACAAGATACGATATATAACCGCAGATTATTATCTTAATCTACTCGGTGACATTTCTGAATTTACGAGTACCAAATGTAAAGGAACCCACGCGATTCGACTACAGAATACGTTTAGTAGTTTCCTCATTGACGTCCATTGTAACTTCCATTACATAAAACTAGTACGCATTAAACTTCAGGTAATACAAATTTCTCATTAATACCAAATTATTAGTAATAATGTACCCGTTATAACATAATTAAATGTTCTCCATAGTTAAATTTTTATTGAACTTGAAATGATATAGTAAGCTACGTGAGAATGTTAAGTCAGTTAAATTTTATAGTATTTATAAATATAAAAAAACTGATTTCAAGTGGGTATTTTTGTATTCATTTGTGACTAATCGTATTTTATATCAAACCGATGAAGTCACAGTAAAACTAAATCATGACACTCGACAATTTTTCTGCGAATCTGATGACAAATTATTTGCCAAAATTATTGTGAAAAATCATCCTTTCTTGATAAACATATACATATGATACATACATGACTACAATAAGTATTTTTGTAATTATTAACAAAAGTGTTCACGAATATCATTGTCAGTAGACTGCTTATTACATGAATCTAGTAATATCAACGTATCAATATCCCTCCGCAATATGCGTAACTACGATTTACATTTAGGTCGTCAGGTATTAAACATAAGAAAGTAAGTCTATGTCCTTCGTTGGAGTTTAAGCTTGCTTTCAGATTTTCAGACAAGGTTGTCAGCTTACTAGCTTTTTCTTAAGAACTCATTCCCCATTCCATAAGTTATTCCATACATCTATCACAGTATTATTATTATTTCAGCAGATAACTTGTCTTAATTTCATTCCATATCACAGATCTTATATTTAAATAACACAAATAGCACAAAATAATACATGGAGTCATAGATTGTAGTAATCTGTTGCAAAAGATTCAAGTTAATGCTCCTTCTCGTATGCCCCGTATAAAAGCATATAACTTATTTAATATTCGTACATTTCAATCAAACAGGCCATAACGCTGCTGTTCCAAGGCTCTGTAGACAATATAACATACTTTCTAGAAATAATAATGACCTCGATATTCATCGTTACAGTTTGTCCAAATTCAGAGTGTGTCTAACTAAACTTTTAACCTAACACAAAAACATGTTCAATTGATAAGCTATTCTTAATTTTTAAGTTACTAATTTATATTTGTTTTTTACTGCTACGTGTATATTTTTTTTTCACTTTTTATCTTAATTGTATTTAAATTATTATTTAGTGCATGCTGTGGTCTCCTATAATTGAAGGAGCACACAACTTGTAACCCTTATATTGTTTAATTTTAAGAATATGTATTTAGTGTGTATCTTTTGTTGGAGACTCGAGAATTAAATAAATAAATAAATTCCTCACTATGTGGACCATTCATTCATCTCTTCAAGTTCTCTGAAGTTATCGTGATTCGTCATTTGTACGTACGTCATATCGTGATCGTATCATCATTTTATATTTTTTTCAAATAGACACTTAATTTAAGGTACGGTAGGGGGCTTTGTGATAAAATATATCTATAATGAAATAATGTTCCACATGTCATGTTTGGAGCACATTTACGTTCGGAAAGCATGACATGATATAAGTAATTCTTTCCAAGATATCTTTAAATTATTATCAGATTATTCATAAAATACGCCAAAATAGGTCTTGTCGATAAAATCTATGCATTTGTGGTGGGCACGGCTTCAATAAGCAACCAGTCAGGGGGCACCCCCAGGCACCACCCACTCACCAGATATTTCATAATCGGCTACTATGCTATGTGTTGTTAGATGTGATAAACTTGACTCTCATTTGTTCCGCAAATAAAACTGCATAAAAAGGAACGGAGTAGGATTCTTATTTGGTGTTTTATTTATCTAGAAATAAAATTATGTTACAAGTGCTTATTAAAAGCAATATTACTCCGCTATAATCGATTGCTACTGGCTGGTAACAATCTTAGACGGCTAGGCTTAAAGACCCCTTGACAATTTCAATGTGGGTCACAATTACACAACCTCTCAGCCGGTATGTCATTTGTTAATATATTAATTTATTTTCGACATTTCTTAATTTGCTTGATGACTTTTTGAACGCCTTACATTTCAATAATCAACAATCTATTCGAAACGTAGGATTTGTCGAAAAACATCAATCAAATAAAAATGACCTTTTTAAATCAAAGCTTTTGATAAATATGCCCGAAAATAAACTACTATGCGTAGCTATATGAATATTTATGAATGGAAACGAAAAGATTCAAGCGACCCAACCCAATTCTATAGCTATGTTTTCCTACAAGTAATATACTCTAGTACTTACGTTATTATAGTTATATCTGCCCCATTTACACCACACGATATACATACAACTAAAGATGACGATAGAACGCGTAACGAGTAGCAGGGAACATGTAAGTTGATTGTTGCCTGGTAACGGATTTTGGGCGTATCGATATTTCGAAGTATTCGTCTGGATATACAATACAGGCTTAAGTAAAAAATATCGTTCGAATTTAGCATCAAGTACTAATTGAAACATAACCGTAAATACGATTACATACATTCATAATAATTAGTATAACTATAAAAGATTATAGAAAATCTTAAATTACAGTTATGTTTTTATTTTCTTTATTTCCTACATGCACTGTAAAAAACTTAGTATCTAGTAACTTTACAAGAAAATTTATTTTTGTATTTGTACAACACAATTTATATAATTATTACGTTCATGAAGTTTGTATAATTACAACTTTTTTTTAAATGTAATAATAAGTAGGCGGTCCTGCAGGTGATGTTTAGTAGTCACGCTGGACGCACGCATGGACGCTGTAAGTAATAATAACCATTGCTTACATTGCCAATCGCCACCAACCTTGAGAGCTAAGATGCTATCTCTCTCGTGCCTGTAAATAAACTGGCTCACTCATCCTTCAAACCGGAACACAACAATACTAAGTACTGCTGTTTGGCGGCAGAATACCTGCTGAGTGGGTGGTACCTATCCAGACGAGCTTGTACAAAGCAATAAGTAGGTTTCCTAAGATGTTTTGTTAATTACTCGAATTTTATTTTATATACAATACATAACACGCACTGTTGTAAATTTACTCATATTTTGATTTGTAAAACCACTTTAGTTTTACAAAATAATTAACATTGTAACAACTTATAGCGACGTTATGTTTGAACTTTGATATATATGTATATATGATATTGATTGCACTGTAAAAATAAATATTAATTTTTTTTATATGATATTCGGACATTTCATGATCGAGTTATGCCGTAGCTTCGAGTTTCTTACAAAATACTTCTATAGGAAATAAGTGGTACCTAATGTTAATGCCATAGATGAAAAAAGTGGGATTTATTAAACTTTTCGAATAAACAATTTTTCAACTACAAGAAGCAACAAATACAATATTTCGATATGTTCACAATATCTATACATAGGAATAAAAGTGAAATACCACTGACTGATTAATTACGAAATCTCAGAAACTATAACACAAACAAACTTGAAATTTGACAGGTGGGTATTCCTTATAGGGTATAGACATCCGCTAAAAACGGAAACTCTACCCCTAAGGGAATAAAACAGGGGTTGGAAGTTTGTGTTTTATAAATTTCGCGCGGCTAAAGCCATAAGTTCAGCTAGTACTCATATAATAAGCAATTTGAACAATATTTTATATTACTATCAGCACCACTAGTGTGGTAAGTGGTGGTTGTAATTTACATCGTGCTCGGCGGTAAAGGAATACCTACATCATGAGAAACCAACATGACTACTAAACCAATATGGCATATCTAATTAATGTATAATGTATGTAATTAATTTGACAAAAAAAAATAAAGACCCGCTGAGTTTCTTTCGCCGGCTCTTCTCAGGTCAGGGTGTTCCTTTTTCCGAACCGGTGGTAGTGTTTAATTTGACCATCAATAAGTAAGTGTAATGCTTCTATGTTGAATAAAGGAATTTGAGTTTGAGTTTGAGTTTAATAATAATCTGCTATATAAATATTCATCCAACAATCACCATTGGAGTAGTATTGTTTTTTCTTTTTATTATTTTTTTAATAACTTCCACGGGCTCACAGTTGCCCGTATCTTTTTTTGTGATTAATGTTTTTATTTGTTTGTGGTGGTTTACAATTTTCTTATTGACTAAACATCAGCAGATCTTGGGTTGGAGCTCGCCGTTCTTCTCGATCGACGTGGCCCAAACTGAGTTAATTTTTTTCTTAATCATTTACACTATATATTGTTTAGTTTAGATTACAAACTACTTATACACATCTTAATACCATCAATTGTCTCACAATTTAAACATTAATTTACGCTACGGAGTTATATGGTAGTAATAGCTCAACAAATGCTCAAAAGAAGATTTAAGAAGACTTAAATTAATCTGTTATTTATTTTTTCATCGGCCCCGGCTTAAACTTGCCCTAATCGGCCATTGGTCCTTCGATGAGGCAGGATACTGGCACTTCACTCTGCTAATTCTCCGGAAAATCGAATTTATTATTCCATACTTTAAATGCCTTTACCTAATTCAAGCACAGCTTACATACAACACAAGCTGGCATACTTCGTGAGCGTGACTTTGGTTTATACCAAGTTCCTGTTAATAGGCACGCGCGCCGGGAAGACTCGTTTAGGCAGCTCAGCATTTTAGTAAGACAACATCGTTTTAATTAAAAAGCATGTTAGCTCTTTTAGGATCAAAATCCCTCCTGACTTTAGCAACTCAGTTGGAATCACGATCAGTGCTGTATTAATATTGCAGTAACACTGTATTCATAGTAGCTGTTAAATTGCGATTAATCCGATAAACAATATCAGAACTTGATATTGTTGATTTAGCAGCGACATCTTATTTTCTTATGCATATACTTTTAAGATCCAAATACTACGGAAGTTACTGCCATCTATTGATAATGTTGTAAACTATTTCTCAAAACTTTTTTTTTTTTATAATACAAATAGTTATTTTTAAATAATGTATGCATATATTGGGGTGTTCCCCAGACTGATTTAATTTAAATAAATATTTTAAAACGACAATTTATAGTGAAAAGGCAATAAATAGAAGTAATGCAACATGAGGATAAGTCAAATGTCAAACGCCAAACGGTAAAGCTGTCAATGTCCAAAAAAGACAAACAATGGAATTGTGTATCTAGAGTGTATTAAAAAGTTAGAATGAAATAAATATGTAATAAGAGTCTAAAAAAATAATTGGAAATTCTATTGTGTAATGTATTTTTAAATTTAAGCGTAATAGCTAAATTACGCTTAAATTTAAAAATAAGCGTATATAAATGTAAGCGTGAAGTGCTATAAAGGTGACAATTAGACTTATCAAAGATCATCGGTTGGTATGTATTTTTTTTTTAAACGTTTTTGAATGTTATAACTGTTAAACATTAAATTTAAATTTAAAAAATATATATAAACTTTACTAATATAGTGTGTATAAAAAAATTAATATTATTAATATTAGGTAATTGTATAAAATAATAAAAGTTATCAATTTTTATTTCTTAATGATCAGCTAATAATATTTTAATAGGTTCTTTATTTATATACCTAAGTGGGCTATTAAAAAAAAAGCAACTGGTTCATTTCTTTCATTATACTAATACTACTTTTATAAAGATGATGATGATATATGATATTATTAAAATTGGCATTATTACAGACACTGAAATACAAATAGGTACTCTTAATATTTAGAATTTGTACACTAGTTTCTAAAAAATATGAAAGATACAAAGCAGTGTCGAGTTTGATTAACTTCTACAATTCAAACTTGTATTCTGTAGGTTAATAAAGTTTCTAATTTACATTTGACTTTTCACTGTTATGTTTTATTTTTAAAATTTTTATCGTAACTGTATTTAAATATTTTTTGCTTAATAGTACATATTGTGGTCCCCTATAATTGATGGAGCATACAACTTGTAAATCCTACATTGATTAATATTAAGAATGTGTTTTTGAGTGTACCTTTTGTATGAGACTCATAAATAAATAAATAATTTGTATCTTATTAGGACATGTGAAATTCTTTATTATTTTTATAATCAACAATAGATTTATTGAACCGAGAGTAACTCTAAGAGCATGTTAAATTATGTAGTACATTAAAATAATGTAATTAAATTTCATATGCACTTATATTATATTAATAATCTATTTTTTTTTAGTTTTTGTTGCTAAATATTTTGTGATATAAATTTAAAATAGTTTGCGGGGCAAATATGTAATGATCACTAATTACTTTACTTTCTAGTAACTTTGATGTTCTCTAATTAGGGCAATCATTTATATAAATTTAAGAAATAAAATTTGACTGCCTCTATTATTTTAATGAATTTGAAGCGTTTTATAATAAATAATCGAAATATAAATATACCTAACATAGTTGTACACTTCACCAATAATGAGCGTGTAACTGACTTATCTTCTCCATTTGTGTCTTTTTATTGATAAACTGGATAAACATGGGCCAGAACTCTGTCAATCCATGCAGATTATCTCACAATACTTTTCATCATTACAGATAAATGTGATATTAATTATGGAAAACCACATACAATGCTCAATGGTACTTGCACAAAACATTATCCTTATAACCCTACAAATATCCTGTCCATCAAGACACTATGCCTCTTCAGACAATCCTAATACTTAAATACTCTAAAGCCTATACATATTTTTTATTTAATGATAAACAAATTTAAATTTTACAAATGTCTTGGTTAACTAAGGTAAGAAAAAAATCTTAGTATATGTATATATTGCTCATTCCTTGTTTACATATTACGTCATATTACGTCACATTACATCATACATAACATACCAAAACATATATAAAAAATTCTTTAATTATTTATTTATTCATACAAAAAAAAATTATAACTGAAGTTATTTTTATTTTATCGAATTATTTTTTAAGAAATGGATAACATTATTTTATTCCAATACAAGGGAATTGAATGGTAAAAGGACCACTCAACAAAAGTACAAATAACGTGCAAGTTCAGCATTATTACAAAGTCGTGACTGGATATAGGCACAAATAATCCCTAAGCTCGGATCCCGCACCGGCTGAGCAGGTAAGGGCCACCGACGGTCCTTGATCCCGGAGCGCGCTACAGATTACGATAGATTCCCCGCCTTTTAGTAGACTTATTAGGACTTTAAAGCACGTAAAATACTTTGTGAAATATATTACGTACCTTTAAACCGATAGGTATTTTAAAATCGTGGTTACAAACTTTTCTTTTTTTTTTTAAGTTGAATGATACAAATATTTGCCATAAAAACAATTTTAATGACAATATATTAAAAAAAAAATGTTTTTTTTTAGTTTTCGAGTTTAATTCAAAGTCAAAGTTAAAAATGTTTATACAATATAGAAGTGTTACGCTTGCTTATCGATAGTCAAAAATCTGCCATGTAGTTTCATTTTAGTTATAGCTTATGTAAATGCAAAATGAGTATACGAGACGTCTTTTTGGCGTAATTTTTTAATTCAATTTTTCCATGAATACCTACCACCTAATAACATTACAAAGTAATTGTTAGTTTATTAAGTCATAAATAAATTGATTGTAGCTTAATATCTACGAGTTTTCTTAATTCAACTGCAAATAATTATCTAATAAAATTAAATTTACTTTTTTTATCAATTCTATCCCTGATCCCGTCCTTCAAAATGCAATTAAAAGCTACCAATTTACAATCACCGAAGAGGAAACCAATAATTTTCTCTTAACTCTTTTACAAAATATAGATTTTGATTTGAACCGACTAAAACACAACAGCTAGTATATAGTATATAGCTGTTTGTATCATCGCAGACAATTGTGCTGCGTCACATTTGATTCTTCTTTTTCTTTCATCTTGATAGTTCAATATTTGTACAAATTTTTGATATATTTTTACTTTAAAAGATCAGCAGACATTTTTTCGAGTAATGTCTTTGTGTTCGTCACTTCAGCTTCAAACCAATTATATAAATATGGCCAGCCCAAATCGTTTATTTATTATACAGAACAATTTCTTTAACAAATAACAAATGAAAGATTAATTAAATATTAAATGTAACATATTAAATACCTGCCTCGTCACAATTTTATCTTGTGGGTTACATTAACGTATTCTCGTTCTGAACGCAGTATACCATATAGCCGCTTCTACCTCTGATGTAGATACGACGCGTCCTATGGAATAGGGCTACTATTTATAATTTGGTCCCTAAAGTTTGTTACTTTAGGGACCAAATTATAAATAGTTCATCGTTAGCGTATAGGTATATTGAGTTTTAGACGAATTTAAATGAAATATATATATATATATATAGCAACTAATATCTACGACACAAATATCATTGCTTTTGCCATTTTTGTAACACCCACGTCCACTTAATAATATTTTATCTCTTCCTCTTATACAAAGACCCCTATTAAAATGAAGAAGGCTTGGAAATTGACTTGCAAGGCTCTTTCGTAGTGGTTTAGTCTGTGTCAGCTACTGTCATCTTAATGAGCTCCTCCGCTCCCATTGTTTTTTATCAACCTTTGCTGCCGGACTTCTATAATACTTATGTATTGTTTTGTCTCAAGTAGCTATTATAATTGACTGTTTGGAATATAAATTATTGTAATGTAATAAATTACGCATTTGTTTCATAAAATGATGTACGAGATGTCTCAACATGTCATTTACTGTTATTTATCGTTGCATAACTGAAATGTTAATTTCTCTTTATATTTATATTTGAAAAATTATTATCCACTAAAAATCCAAGAAGACATAAGTAACATCTTAGTTTGCTAAGTCGGACTATAAGAAAAAAAAACATATTTACAATGAAATCAAAGTTGAATAATTATTAAATGATGTATCTGTTACATCTGTTCTTTGTTGAAAGAACGTAGCGCCATCTGCAGTTAGAATCTTTATCGAATTACTAATTACGCTAAGCGACGTTTCATGATTCTTCGAAAACTATCGAAGGAACGTTTTCATAAGAAGTAGGCTATCAATTCCCTTGTAATTTTTTTCAATTATTTAATTAATTAATTTTTACAGAGAACTCCGTAATTTATGAACCTATTTGGAAAAACATTTTTTTCTTTGGGTGGTTATAATTATTGTTTAATATTAAAAAAAATGTTTGAAGTCAATTTTAGTTTGTGTAAATGTTCAAACTGAAATTAAATTAGCGTATGATGTTTATAAAGAATGTTTGTGTTATTTCGTTACATACGTTTCGAATCTACAAGGATGATACAGTTTAAAGTGTAGTATGAATAGAAATAGTTGTTTGGTGCCGCTCACAGCCTAGTTAACGTTTCACGTTAAATCGGTCAGGGACGGAGTCTGTGCTAGATTGTAAACGCACTCTATAGATATTTCCTTTTTACAACAGTTAACATTAATATCTAGTACAGAAAGGATACAATCATTACTAGTTGTAAAATGATTGCAGCAAATTGGCTACTGGTCTCAACTTTCAGCTCATTTGTCTAATTTTCATCCGAAGGCTGTAGTTGTCGCTAATGACGTAATGAAATCGCTTGGGAGATATTGCGTGATGCCTTACACGAAGACAATGTAACTGTTTTTAGACTGTTCTTTTGAGTAACATTTGGGGCACTTGGATTGAACCTACATTAACTGTCAAATGGTCAAACTTTGTATGTATATGTTCGGCCTGTTATTATGTGACAATAATTTTTGATGTGGGTTAACTTCTGTAAATGTCTGATTACGGAACATAGGCTTCATCTGTTCCTGAGTAAAAAGATTAAAGCTTAAATCATCACGCTGCCCCTGCTCCAATGCGAGATGGTGACACATAGCAGAATTCCACCGAAGACATGCAGGTTTCCTCACGATGTTTGCCATCACCGTCGACGACGAGATGAATTATGAATTATTATCAATCACATGTAAATTCAAATTATTTGTTCGAAAATATTCGAAAAATACTTATGATTCTCATAACCGTCATCACTTATACAAAATAACGATTAGTATCTGTTGATTATACTAACGCAACACTTTATAGATCATTAGAAAAATGTCGATTACGGAAAAATAAACATAAATACAAACAGAATACGGATTAAATTCGAAACCACGCAGCAATTCAAAATGTATTTGTATGTAATTTTAAATAACATGATGAATATATTAACAAGTTTTAATATCGGAATATGGCATTGAATGATGCATTTACACTTCTGTTTATTGCGAAAATTAAAGCCATTCAAATTAACCGTGTTTCAATTAGTGATTAGAGAAGCGACATCGTCAATAAATAATTTGGTAATTATTTAAAACTCTCTTATAAGTAAAATTTTATCATCAGAATTTAAACGTTCAATTGTGCCTTGTACCTGATTATCTCGCAGTCTTTACTTAAATGCGTCTATTTATTTCCTAACTGTTGCGCTATCGTCCAATGATCCTTATCATTTTGTATAAGGAAACGAGATAGCAAACGAGTAAATCCCATAGTCATGCAATTATCTCGAATGGAGACTGGAGTCTATTGCACCTGATTATATAGGTCAATCGAGGTTCGATTCGATAAAAGCTATTCAAGTAAAACGGGAAATATTTAAAAAATATATTAAAATAGTTTTTTATAAGTAATCGAAAAATCCCTTGCGAAATTTATAAAAACACATACTTCCAACCCCCGTTTTACCCCCTTAAGGGTAGAGTTTCGTAAAATACGTTCTTAGCGAATCTCTACACCCTATAAGGAATCTACCTGTCAAATTTCCGGTTTGTAGGTGTTACAATTTATGAGATTTCGTGATTAATCACCGCCTATATTGACCAAACGTTTATTGTGACGTATTTACACTATGAAGTTTGGTTTTCATATAAAATTCGTTGTAAAAAAGTCGGATATAATGACTTCCCTTATAGTGACCATTTCGCTTATTATGACCCATTTTTAATAAATTATGTCCGGTTATAATGACCGACATGATTCTTTACACCTTTGGTAATGTTTCGTTCAGCACCCGGCTCGTTTTTATTTTTAATCTGAGTGAACAATTGACACTTGAAGGTCACGCATCACATACAGGTAAAAAGAAGGCGAGGAACGACCATTACCTACCGCAGAAAGGGAGTAAATGCTGCAGATTTGTGCATAGCAATAGTGAAAATGATAATTTGACCATGGCTTTGTCTTCTATACACAATAGTATTAGAGACTGTTATTACGAAACAAAAGCAAACAAAAATTATAGATTACTTACATTAAAATATGAAAAATGTAATACATACCTACATGTTTCGTATGTACTTATTACGTGCAAAATACCTATTATTATAACTAACTATATATTTTATTTTTTTCCACTGTATATATATATAGATTAAAGTTTAAGTACATCAAATAAAACAGATGATAAACTTAAATTAAAATAGTATTGTCTATGTATGAAAATTGGTTATATGTTTTGTTGAGTATGAACATATCGCATTCTCTCGCCGTGACATAAATGTACACAATTTCATAATAATTGGATTTTGTAAAATTTCTTAACTATTATCGCAACCGAAACTCTTGGTGCCGTTTTTTTTTATGAACAATATAATTTGACTAATGATCATGAGAGTTTGATTTCACACAATATTAAACCAAGATTAAATATGTTTTAATTATATGTAAAATCATATTACGACCTTTAAACTCAAATTGAAATCACTGGAACTTTTAAATTATTGAACTCTTGGTTTCAAATAGTAAAAAAATAGAGAGACGAATGTAATGCCTGATATTCAAAAATATACAATACTTTATGCAATTGCGCATCTCTAAACATTTTTGAATCGTAATTTTTCAAGATACATTAATTGTAAAGCTACCCTAGGTTTGGAGTATTGATTCTTAAACAATCCAACCAATTCCAAGTGTAATCGTCAATAATCTCAGCAGTGACCAGTTTTTATTTACTAATAAATTACATCAACTTTGTGTGCTTTCATGTGGTTTTGTGGTTATGTCCAAGCATGTCTTAGAAGGTACAACTCACTCATTCTATATTTTCTACCGTCAAACGGTAACAAGTATTTAGTATTGTCGTGTATGGTGAGTATATAATTACAGACGCTAAGGACATGAAGAATGATTATACTTCTTACAATAGCAATTTCTACGAGCAGTGGTGACCATTTACCATCAGGTAGTCTATCTGACAGTCTGCAAGATTCAAAGCTCCTCCTTAAGTGAAGAGGAATCAATTGACTAGCAGTAGGAGACTAATAGACTGTGACTTTGCTTTACAGCGTGTAATAAAAAAATACCTTTGAAAAGAAACTTCATACAAATATAATTAACGTAAATGTTGTCCATTAAATGAATTTAAATTTCTTAGTAGTAAAGTTTGCATTCAGATTCAAAAGACGGCTTTCAGTAGAATTAACTGCGGTCACATAATTTCAAAGGTGTTAAATACTCCCCAAGCAGTAAATTTAGGTTAAAGAAATACGTTTGAGGAATTTAAGTTCGAAAAGCCTCGAGTTATTGTATGTATGTGACCTGTTTTTGAATAGTCGCTTTTGCAATAATTAAGAGTTTTGATATGAACATATTGCTTTATAAGTGCAAGTAATTTGGAGCAGGAAATTAGGCCTTTTAGTAGTACGTGGTCACTTCACGTGAGAAACGTACTGTGGGAAACATAAAATATCGCTTACTGTCAAGACGCAGATAGTTGATAATTTAAGACGTAAGATGTTATTAAATCCTTTACGGCTGTCATTAAACTAACTCGTTAACACTTTAAACCATCCCGACAACGTTGTAAACCGAGTTGCGTTCTCACAGATCATATTTAGGACATTCGTCACCTCCTTCGAGCTCCTCGTAGACTTTAGCCAACTTTTGTCGGCTGAGACCCAACACTCGTCTCCCTAGCCATCAAGGGCAATAAAAATACATAATTCAGAAAAAATAGGCTTACACTGTAAAACACCGTTACAAAACCCTGCTATCGGTAACTAAATGCTGAATCAATCATCATATATTCTACCGCCAAAAAGCAATATTTAATATTGAGCCAGTGTAACTACATCCATAAGTGACATAATATCTCAGTTCTCAAAGTTGTTAGCGCAATGTTTAAAGGCAATGGTTACCACTTGCTATCAGGTAGCCCATTTTCCCGCCTACCCGTGCTATAACAATCCAAATAATACAGTTTTGAGCATCAACGTAAAGTAGCTGCTTATCGAGCGTCCACAGGTTATTCTTGGGTAAGTTTGGACTGGAGGCCCATGACTTGAAACGTCCTTCACCTTTGTACCACAGGACAACAAGTGACAGTCTACACGCTGACGTTTGACATTTCACCCAAAAAAAATACCGTTTAACGCAATATTCCATGTTGTCATTGTCAGTCTAAACGTAAACTGCTATTTTTTTTTATTTAATATGATATATTTGTAACATTTTTTAATAAATTTTAGCTTTCGACTCATATTCTCCAAATAAACTTTAATTATGGCAAAGCTCACTCTATACAGTCATATCTTCGTATTGATATATAGATAATCCAATATTAAATGCGACATTATTTATTGTAAAATTATTTCAAAAGAGATGTTCCGTGCGTCGTTATCTCCTGTCATATTTTTACAAAAAATCTTTAAGCTATTTTATACTGATCAAATAATATACATTGTTATCGCAAAATATACTAAGATCTACGAGCACCGGAACGAAGGATTTCCATCTCAATTTAAAATTCAATACTTGTTTTCAGCGTTCATCGACCTGCCATAATTTATTCCTTAGCATGAAAGGCTGCTTCATTTTATATTTCAACGTCATCTGAGCTGTTTTCTTTAGGTTAACATAAACTATATTAGAATAATGTACGAATTTAATTAAAAACTTTTTTTTTTTGCGAACGCTCGACCTCGGTGCAACCTTCGAGTGTGAATTTATCAGCGTATCTTAAACACATTCAATGTTTCAGCACGTGTAGTCTTTTAAAGCATAAAAATTGCCTGTATTATTACTTTATCTTAACGCACAGCGCCATAACTTGCACACTCTTGGGTAAAAAATAAATAAGGAACAATTTTTACATTTTTATTATTACGTTACAACCTACAGTAATCTCTGAACCGATTTTTTTAAACGCTCTTCAAACAGCCAGTTTCAAAAGTAGACAAAAATTTAAAAAAAAATCTAATTTTAAATTGAGATCTAATATATAACTGGTCAATGTCACTGATGTAAGGAATATAATTGTATATTTTCAATCGTTTTTTTCCTTTGTTAATAAGAACCATTGTAAAAAGACAAAGGGTTCAATTCTCAAGGTTTATCTCGTATATAATCGTTTAGAGTGCCTAGATATATAATACGAAATAAAATAAAAAATATATACCTATCTAACAAAAATTTTGTAAATAATAATCATATATCTGGAGTAATCGATTCGCTAAGGCTTTCAGTCATTATGCAGTAAAAAATTTTTAGGCGCGATAAAAGTTGAAAGTCAAGGTCATATTTAAGTGCCAAATAAATGTGTAACGTTCCGGTGATTTTCGTGAACAAATTCGTTCCTGCAGTGCGATTCTGTAATAATTCACTTCGTATCTCACTCGTAAAATTTTGACAACTGACTTAAGGGACTTATTATCAAAGTGGCCTATCAAATTCTGACACTTTACGCTCGTGTTTGTTACTATAGAATAGCTCTACTGTCACAGGGCTATTATTCTGTTATACGTAAGAACTCACTTCATACCTCTAAAGTGAAAAACTACTTTTTTTTTCAATGCGCGTATTCTTTAACAGTGCATCCTGAGTGACACCGCACACGCAAAATCGGCCGCGCACATAACAAATACTCGAAATGTTTGAACCTGTCCGGTCTGCGTATGGGCAACGCGCTGTAATGATAGTAATCAATGTCGCATATAACTTGACATTACACCATCGTGTTCTGACGTGAGTTTTAAGTTGGTTGTACAGAATAGCTCTAAAAATATTATATACTTTTATTGTCTGATGAAATATACATCTAACACACATAGAATATAGAATCATACAGCATAAAATCAACGTCAGACTTGTAAAAAGCTGAACAAAGAAATTAAGCTTGCTGATAGGTTATAGCTTATACCCTGGATCAAATATAACATAAAGTTTTACCGTGAGGTGTTTGATTGTTCAGTTCATTTCGATTGAAATTATTGGGTACAATGTTTTTCATTTTGAAGCGTGTGCTGGCTCAATCAGCGCTAAAACAACTTTCAAATTGAAAACTACGATTACAAAGCGGCGTTTTTCATTACGGAGATGCGTCTTTTATCCTTTGTTGTATTGTAAAATCATGGGGTCGTGAGTGAGTCGTGATTAGGGCTCTGTAGTATGAATACTATTTTTATTCCTGTTAATATCAAGTAATTTAGTAAGCATCAAGCATGAGAGCGGCTTGATGCAAGTATGTTATTTGGTAACTTTAAGCTTTATATATAGCGGAAGTCATGTTTATTAAATTAAAATTTCAATTGTTCTCATTGAATAAGTCTATTTGAATGTAGATTCAACAGCGCTCCTCTCTCAAGGAATTAGTAACCACTACTCCGCTTCAGTACAAATAACTGGATATAATTTTAAAAAACGTAGCTCAGTCTAGGGGCATCCTCTCTTTTTTATATAGAGATTAGAGGTTAGAAAGCTTATTCCACTGGGCACGAGATGCAGCAGTATTTGCCAATTTTAGGTTATTCACCTGTTCTCACTGAACAATCTCAGCTTGGAAAATATTTGCAGAATTACAACAAGTGAAACTCACACAAATGCTGTCATTAAACCTAAATATAAATATATATTCCCAGATAAATTGTATATGTACAAAGAAACAGTTAGTGGTACTTGCCCTCGAATACTAACGATTCACGTGTTCTAACACCTGAACCATCTCTGTACTTTTATACATTATAGACCAATTCATTTTTAATATGGACAGAGCATTTTTTTCCGTCGTAACTCTAATGACGGCACTTCACTTGTCGTAGCGTGTTCGCGGTTCTGCGTTAATCGTACAACGTGCAGAGGGTTGATTATATTTGCAATATGAAAAATTACAGAAATGGCAAAACCTGTTGTCGTCCACTTGTCGGTTTATAGTTACATTTCAATGGAGTGAATATTCGCGTCGACAATTGAGCTCTATATAGGGTGACGGAAATAAAATAAAATTTGTACGCTGGTTTTTGTAAAGGTGGTACGAATACACAAATTTATCTTTGTTTTATTTTGGCATGATTAGATGGATATTAAGGCTGTCGCTGTGTGATCCGCTATTTCGATCCGAGGTTAATAAGTAACTCATAAGAGATACTAAACCCCTAACTACAAATGTGTACTCTAATACTATTGAACCTAGAGTATATATCTGAATGACTGTACTGCTTGTCGACGCACTTAGTTTGCGTTACTTTAATACAAAACTGAACTAGCCGAGCAAACGCCATTGACTCATGCAGTGCGCTTGCGCAATGATTTGCTTCGAGGCGACTGTATCAATGGATGTCTTTCACATCGCTCCAGCTCACAAAGTATATCAAATTATTATTATAATAAGAGGTGATTTGAGTTCTCTATATAAATAAAAATGGATGTTAGTATGTTGTATACAAACATCCATTTCTGCTAAACCAATCCATCCGATTGTGATGAAACTTTGGTGATTTGATCTGCGTACACTCAAGATTTTTTTTCTATGAATAATTGTTCTTATTTTACCCATGCGAAGTCAGAGCGAACTATTGTATAATTATTGGTTATTTTATATTGATATCATGTTTTTACTACCAGTACATAGATATTATCTTTTACTTGTAAATGTAACTGTTATGTCTTCCCGATGTTATATAAATATATACTAATAATTAAATGAGGAGATGTTTGTTTGTAAGCCTAACTGAATAAATACTTAATATGCATAAAACATTTCAAGAAGGTTTTAGTATATTATATAAATACATGCGCTTCATAATATTGACTTGACAAGTGTGAATTTCATATTGTAAATAAATAAATTGCGTTCCGATCTTGCGTTTGTCTTAATATTCGAGTTAAATGCAGTTTCACTCGCGTGTAATAATATCCACAAATACATCAAATATTTACGAGATCAAATAGATACGAGAAACCTCTAATGAAAAAACAAATATATCGACGGTATAGAAATGATTACTAAGTAATCATTTCTATACGTAGAAATATAACACAATTCATTGAACAATCGTTGTAATGTCATTTCCCACATTTATATGTAAAGCAGCTGTGCTAATTATCTCCTTGTAATATATAATACAAGATTGATTGTACCTGCAACTTAGTTGCGTAAGTAGAATAACAAATAATTATATTACCGGCTAGATTATTGCGAAAACCTCGAACTTATTGCGACATTTGTAGAACTGTCGCAAAAAATAATGTCCACAAATGACCGTTGTGCAATCATGTGACTAGTGTTAACATTGACGGAATTAAAAGATAAATCTATCTATCTATGTTAATATACGAGAGGATATTTTTGATGTAAGGCCTGAGTGAAAAAAATACCACATCAATATACATCAAACTTGATAAAAGGCGCGATTTGATTGCGCGTTTCGGAGGTTTTAGTTTAATTATAATTATAGTCTTCGCCCGCGGCTTTGCTTCCGTTTTAGGGGTTGGTTGTCAAGAATTATTTACAGAATATCTTTATAAATTATAGCCTGTGTTATTCTGGTGTATAAGATATATTATTTTAAAGATTAATTAAAATCCGTTTGGATGTTTTTGCGTGAAAGAGTAACAGACATTCTTACATACAAACTTACGCCTTTATAATTTTAGTTAGGATTATATGTCTAAGTAGTTCTCTTTTGAAGTTTCACGACTATTGACGCGACAAGTGAGATTTTCATGTTTTTGTAATATTTTATATAGATTATAGTATAATAGTAATAAATTAATGTTATTAGCGACCCCTTTGCCGTATTACCATGAATGAGAGAAATTTTGTTTTATTCATAAGCAAATATTTTTACGCCATTCTCTTTGTCGAAATTCGCCGCTAGATGGTGCTGCAAAATGTCAATGTAATTGTCGTTCAACCGACCGCCTTAAGAGGACAGTCCTTGCGGAACGCCTAAATAGCGCTTACTGTTTTCGAAATATCTTAAAACTGGAGCATTGATTATGGATGAAAAAAAACATTCAGTATCTTAATAGATAGATCTCAAGTTTCACCGCATGATATTTATAAAATTTGTATAAATAACTCAGTAAATTCATCGTCAACATCACTCCAAACACTGAAATCGACCTTTTCTATTAACGTTTTTTAAGCTATTTAGCTGCTAGTTTATACATGTATTTTTGGTTAAATGGGGACACAAAAGTGTAAATAATAAGTTCACCGTGTTAAATTTCTATTATATCACATAATATTATAGTAATTTTTATTTAAATATTGCTTACTTTTTGGCATTCGTCGTCCATACTTTTTAGTATGGAGAAAATCATTTGACGGTTTTGACTTATTATTCGACATCGCTGTCAATAAATTTTCAGTCCCTCCCCAGATCTCAAGGTGGGAGCACGTCAGTTTTTATTTCGAGCCGAGTCTTATAATTTCGCGAATCTTCTACGCACACATAGACAAGTTAGCATAAGGGTGGGGCGCGAGTGTCGTGGGATGCAATTGTTAATTTTTACTTTTCAAGATTTATCGACTATTAGTCAAGTCACATATTATTAAGTTAGTTCTTTGATAAATAAATATTTTTGTAATAATTAATAAAAATTGAACGATTTTAATTGGCTTTTTAATTACCCTATATGAATCTAACCCATGGCGTACGAATTTACCGCATTTACTGTACGAACGTACCCCTACCATACCAATACGTGGGGTACATTCGTACAATTATTTTCTGTAGAAAAAAGCCTATAACCCTTTAACCTTTTGTCATAAAAATTTTGGACTTTTTTGTAACAAACTATAATATATTTGTTACACTTAAGCACATAAACTAGGTAAATACGACAATTAATCACATCTTAAAAAAATAAAATCTGAAAAGTGTACGAAGGGTAACTATTTTCCCCTAATGTCGAATTAAAAGTACAAAATTATAAGGATGAACATAGTGAATACCCGAATGAACCTGAATGTAATGTAATTTTTGCACTATCCTGCTTATTTTTTTCTCTTAATACGAAATTTAAAACAAACGCCAACTCATACCCAAACTCATGTCGTTTAGTTCGTCTGCTTAATTCCTAATTATTTAAATGCTTAATTAAAATAGTGCATAGTGCTAAGCAAAAACGGTTGATATACATTCCATTTTGTACTGATGCTATACTTAGTTAGTACCTTTCATGACCAGATACCGTCAGCGGGCCGCCCCCCTGATTTTTGTGTAATATAAAATAATTTTAATTGACTTGTTTAACCAAGAAGATTTATGTCTTTAGTTAATTAAAAAAAAACTGATTAATATTTACCTCCATTATTTTTATTTATAAAATTTAAGTAAGTGATTATTTAATGTGTCTTAACGCCCTAATTCGTTATACCTACCAACCTTAAAATATCCAGAAAATAATAATTTAGTTAGAGGAGAGCAGTAGAATCAATAAAAATCATAATGTATATGAGGCATCTTAATGCACTCTGACCGCACCCTATGCTAACAAATAATTTATAATTGTGTTTGCGAGTGACATCCTTATAGCTAATACATTACTCGTAAATAAATATATTTTTATAAATCCTACGTTATGAACGCGCAATGAAAATTTAATTTATTCGTTGCAACGAAAACAAGCAACTAATTGTCTAGGGGGTGCGTACGATACACTGCACAATGCAAGTGTATTATTGGGAAGTACCTATGTGTGTGTTCTAAAATAAATTCCCACGCTGACAAACTATGCTCTTAAGAATTGGTTTAATATAATAAATCCACAGGCATATAATATTCTGCTCTTTTGCTAATAATTCAAAACAGGAATTTGAACTACAGAATTTGTTGAATTGGGAATTGTTGAAAAGAACTTCGCTCCAAAAATGATAATTTTATGGTACCGGAGCTACAAGTATCAAGTACAAGATTATACTGCGGAGAAATTCCAATGATTTCCAAGAAATATTTCTTTTTGTAATTTGCTACCAAAAGTTCTTGAATTCGACTAAAACGTAAATTAAATTCTGCCCATGTTACTCTGAAGTTCAATTACGTTTCTCGAAAAATACTTGTAATGTTTCATTACAGATGAGAATAAATTATAGTAGAAGCAACAATAGGAGAAACAATTTTAATAACACGAATCCACGTTTTCGAACCGTGGACGCTCGTAATGCCGTGGAATTAAAATGCAGCCGTTTGAAAATAACACTAGCAATAGTAAAACGATTTCTATGTTTCGTAGTTCGTACCATTTTCATTAAGTACATAACATAAAACATAATCAGCCTGTAAATTTCCCACTGCTGGGCTAAGGCCTCCTCTCCCGTTGAGGAGAAGGTATGGAGCATATTCCACCAGGCTGCTCCAATGCGGGTTGGTGGAATACACATGTGGCAGAATTTCGTTGAAATTACACACATGCAGGTTTCCTCACGATGTTTTCCTTCACCGCCGAGCACGAGATGAATTATAAACACAAATTAAGCACATGAAAATTCAGTGGTGCCTGCCTGGGTTTGAACCCGAAATCATCGGTTAAGATGCACGCGTTCTAACCACTGGGCCATCTCGGCTCATCATCATTTTCATTAAGTGTGGATCGCAAAATCGGAAATTACAAGGAATATTGAAAAATGCTTAAAGGAGAAAGGTATGTATTGGAGACGATATAGATAACTATTTGTCGACACCGTCTTCGCTCATGTTTTAAGAGTTGGTCGTCAGGGGCTATGCATAAAAAGTCCAGGTCCTTTCTCGGTGTTCAAGCTTGTTTCACAGCAAATATCAATTTTCAGTTCAGTGGTTTGGCCATGTAAGAGCAACAGACAGACAGACAGTTACCCTCGCATTTCTAATATTACTATAGATAAGAACATTAAAATTAATAACGGAAAATCAGATCCGTTACTAAGATGTGGTATTGTTTTATTTGGTCCAGCCTACTAAGATAAATAGATGCTTAATACAATTGTATTGATCTATACGAATCTTTAACGATTCACATACTGAATTGCTATGATGCGTAATAGTCTTCGCTTGACATTTTTTCTCGAACGCTAAAGGTAAATAAAATAGATCTTTCTTTACTTTTTCTACCATAAATCTGCGTCTAATAACCATCATCTATCGTAAACGTAAAACACACTTTAAATCGGCAATTTATTATTTTCATTTCACTGGAAAATATTTGAAGACTGTCATGGCCAGATTTTATAATAAAAACAAATATCACATAAATACAGAATACATATATGAGAAACATTACACCGATAACGATATGACTAGAAGAAATATGGCCTTGAATTCTAAATAACATTATAATATAATCCAGTTATAACTAAACCAATCAGTGTCTTGAATGTCGCAAAGGTTGTATTTACGTATGCAGATAAAGGGCTTACAAGAATAATACTCAAACAAATTTGATCCATCAAATGTTTACAGATTATCTGGCGCTTTTGTGACCAACGAAACGATCTGAATAGTTACTAACGAAGCAAAAGACTCGAGTTAAGTTATGCGCCGGGGCAAAGATAAACACGTTGTAAAACGAGAAGCTCGGCTCAAGAAGACGCCGTTATGGGCGGTATATTCTTGAGACACGATCCAATTACGTTGACGCGATTATGTTCAACGTAATCCTGTATCAATTACCCTCAACCTTAAGGTATTATTATGACATAAAAACGTTTCTAAATTATATAACTCAAGCGACTTTATTGTCTTAGGGGATAGTTGTAGGGCTGTTTGCTAGGAAACCTGTCATTATGTGCGGTAAGTTTAATAACTCGTACATTTTGCTCGGAAAGAGCAATCACCATTTTATCAAAATTCATTCAGTAGCTCTCGTACATACTCAGAGGCGACGGACGAATGATATAGTAAACATGTTTCGTAAATGTAAATTTCTTGTGTTTTGTCCAGCTGTGGACGTCTTCCGGCTAAATTGATAATGATGATGAAGATGATGATGTATGTAAATGAAAGTAGGATTAATATATATATATATATATTCGTAAGTATAGTGTAACAGATTCTGAGAAATGAATTTCGTTGGAAAAATATATCCCTATTTTTTCTTAATTCCTCTAAATTGTAGGTACATAGGTATCTTCATTTTATTTAACATTTGCGTGGGTGATGAAGGCAACGCCTACGTGACTATATGATCCGTGGCCATTTTTAATTATTAAGATTTTAAGCCTTTTCTGAAATGTGTTTCCAATATTATTATAATTTGAAGTCGGTGACACTGCAAGCGCATCTATTTATATAATATAACACGATAAATCTTCTGATATAAGTTTTATATTTATTGACTTAAAAGATTTTTTAGTTAGCTATAGAATAACATATGTCTTCATTATCCTTATATTTACCAACAAAATGATCCAAAATGTATTTAAAAATGACCAATGCTTGTAAGGGACATAAACGTATATGAAAAAATAAATGTAATTCTCAAGTCGCACGCCCGTGACCCCTTGCTAGATCAAGCGTGGACGGATAGTGACGGAAGGCTTGTATTGCAGATAATTAAGTGCCATTTGCTATGGCTTACCACACTGCGTCAAGTAAAAAAAATTACCTTGACGTGTACTGCACTGGAAAATATTGTCGAATGACCAATTTGAAATCTCTGATATTTTACTTATAAAGTAATTCTTTGTAAAGAGATTGTAGAAATAGATTTTATAGTTCGTACATATGTTATGAAGTCTATGGATAGTGGCTTCGTTCCTTGTTTAGGCGACTTCAAAAAAGGCAAGTTCAGTAAACCAAGTTTATTATTATATATTTAATACATTATTCGTATTCATATCTTTAATAGTCCCAATTAAATTCGATGAAAAAATACCTATGGATTATATCTTGAAATAACTCAGAACTTATTTCTTGGTATTGTATTCGGAAACGATGCTGTCTCGAGCATTATGTTAAGATAAGCTTACTGAGTCAATGTAGCCTACATTGAGTATGTAGGCAAATAGTATAGTATGTAACTCTAAATTACAAATTTGACTTATTTAACTCCCGCCGAAAAAACGACGTGACATTCGTTTATATTGTTTCATAATTAGAAAGGAAATATATTAACAAACTACAACAATCCTCAAAAAACCTCAGTTGCTGTTTAATGATTATTAGTGTTACAGAAACAACCACAATTATATATTGCAATTTATATCTATAATTAAAGTTATTCAAAATATCAACCTAAGTCGTGTAGCGTCAACTATCGCTGACATACCAAACAATTATTTATAAAAGGCCCTATAGTTCAATGGGTATTCTCCTTTTTTTCTAATTTTATTTTAAACTAATAATTGTTCATTTTCATTATACAGGGTTATTGGTAATTCGACGTATTCCCGTTAGGAAGTTATAGGGGTGACCATTTGCGATAATTTTAACCCCCATATGCATAATGCAAAAGTGAACCATTTTTGAGTTATCGCGTTTTTTTTAGATTTTTTTCAAAATAAGTCAAAAAGCAACTTCAAAAAATTTATTAAAAAAAAGTATCAATTAAAATCGATTTTTTTCTTCTGATTTATAAAAACAATTAAACACTGAATATTTTATTTGCATTTAAACGATTTATGCAATGCAGGCTATCAAGGCCGGAGACTGCAAGTCGCCGAGAGCTCTTCTTAGTTACGAGCTCGGGAAAACTGAGTTCAAGTGATTTATACTAGAAATCCCCGTTCTGAACTTCTGAATTAGTGTTTAAGCACCTTAGTATAAACCATATTCAGATTTATTAACCGACTTCTAGGAGAAAGAGATAACTTTTTGACCTTATTTTTAGTATGTGTAATATGTTTCTTGATGTCTCTATTGGCGACAATTGTGAGTTTAGGAGAATTTTGATCCCTTTTTTTCGATTGATTGACGTTTTGAAGGTGTTCGGACCCATTTTAATTTAAATCAGTAATTTTATCCTTTAATCAGAATAAAGGTAGATCAGTCGTAGATTATTCACGTGTTCCGTGTATATTTTCGTCTTCGTCGATCGTTAACCCAATTTATTAATTCTTATTTAATTGAATATTATAAGTTGAGAATGGTTCCATATACAATCAATGCATTTTAACAATATGGGCGGAATAACAGTCAAAATTGGGAGAGTCGCCACTTGTATATTTTATTTAATCTATTTATAATATAAAGATTATACTTCAAAGTTAATTTAATGTAAATTGGAACTTAATTTACCATAACTTAAGTATGGAAAACTATGTTTGACTAGAATACGCTATACTTCGACAAAAAATACCGGAAGTTGTAAGATACAAAACAATCTGCAATAATGTGACTTATCTTGTATCATCATAAACACAGATGCACTCACAATTCCCTAATTCTTATAATTCGGTAAAACGGCATATCCGAAACGAACGGAGAGTTCAGGCTCAGGACCAACGGCTTTATGTGCTTCCCAAAGCACGGGGGTGTTGTTTCTTAATTGAAACACTTCAGCTCGAGGTTTGGATTCGGGCCCTCGAGATCTCCAGCATTATAAATTAGCCGACTCGACTGAAACATTATTTAAATTTTAGTATGAAAAAATAAATTGAAATATACTCTTAGCTTAAAACCATTGTGAATTCATTATATAAAATCATTCAGTAAGTAGAAAAACCTGCCTAGTACATTTTTACGCTCCAGTGATTTAAAATTCGTTTTTAATGGCGCAATTACATTGAGTTTTTAAAGTGGCTTTATGTATAATGCTATATGATAAAAAACGTCCAATTTTAAACATTATTGTTCAGAAGTGTAGTATTTTAAAAAGTCATGCATAGTCGATAAGCCAAGAAGGACGCGGTTGAAGAATCTCCAAATCTATTATATTATACATATATGTATTTATAAAAGAGAGGCCTTAGTAGTCTAGCTGGTGAACATTAGCAGGCTGTAACTTTTTGCTAACATTTCCAAGTCTAATGCATTCAACAAAATTATATTAAATAAAAACAATAGTCGTAATATTTTATGTATTTATTTTTTCAATATCATTAACATATCAATTACGTACGAATGATATAATGTTACTGAGATAACATATTATGATGTTATAGCAAAGAAGATTTACCGTTTTTTTACCCGATCACGTTTAGCATTATGGGAAGAAAATGATGTTGATGATGAGAGTTAAAATGATTATGAATTTTATCCCGGATGTTTGATATAGTATTAATTTAGTATTTTATTAAAGGCAATAAAACCTCTGAAAGCAAGAAAACTATCACAAAACAAGAAACAGAGGCTTTTAAAATTTTAATCCTGAATTTCTTTTGGTATCATACAAAATAACTTAACACAATCAAATCTTTAATAATCGTGTATTATAAGTTCAGAGTAGAAAAAGAATTGCTTTGTAATTTTAATAGAATTCGTTGCTGGCAATCACTTTACAGAATTTTACCGTTTCAAATTCCGAACAGTCGCTGAAAAAAGAGCGGATTCGTCACGTACAAGGGAGTATTTTTTCAGTTTTCCTACTACATAAATGTTCCAGCAGCTTTGACACATTCAATTTAGTTAAGAATTCTTTCGTAGCGTTCAGAAATTTGTATTCGTAATTTCCATCACAATTTCTCGACTGTTTATTATTTGATATTGTAGAAAGTTTTAATATTAAAACTTTATGACTATAATTTTAGCTACGAGTGTGTTCTGTGTCAACCGAATTTATACGGAGTTTAACCAAACGTGAACGTGACAGTATTCCGATTACAGATTAGAGTATATTATATACTAGAATTGTTTTAATTTATTAATTCTGTATATTTTTTTCAAACTCAGTAATAAATTAATGTATGAAATCGCTCTTTCGCAAGTACATATTAAAATAAATTCTCACACCATTCGCTAGATGGCGTTGTATGATTAATAAAAAAGTCTACATCACGCTAGCAATATTTTTACACGAAACATGACTACCCTGTAACAAAATGTTTTAAGCATACTTACCTGGCGTAGGTAGGGGGCCACCGTGATCACGAAGGCGGTTCCCCCAGAGCGAGATTCGACCATTGCACTGCGGCGGGGGGGTTGATCTTTGCGATTATCCCTAATGTGGATAACTCGGACGCGTAATATTTGGTTATGGGGACTGTGTATGCGCCGTCTCCCATTATTAATAACCATGTTGTAACATTTACCGGCTTAATATTTACTTCTAATCATTAAATCGTGTTAACGTTTCGAACATAAACGCACGTGCGCAATAAAATATTAAAATTAATTTTGGTAAATGCAGATTTCGTGAAGTTATGAATATAATTGAATACGATTTACATTTTCTTGGGTAACAAGCCCTACCACGTTTAGGTCAAATTATGCCAGCAATGGCCATTGAAACTGTGGGTTTCATATGGCGAAACATTAACTAAATTTAACGTAATACCAGCACACAATAGTTCCCACAGCACGCTTTCTAGTTTGAAGTAGATTGGGGAATAAACACTTAAGATTGTGTACATTAAATAACGTTAATCAAACATTAAATTTCAATCCTTATTTGAATAAAAATTACACTGTATCATGTATCTATGTACAGATAATGGGCAAATTCAATATTTTTTTTAATCTATTTTTCTTTGAAATAAAGTATTCGTTAAGTTTCAGTTAAAAAAATATAAAAATGATCGCCATTGTTTTCGATATGCGTTCATCTTCATATTATGATTGTCATAAATTAAAAAATACCAATTCCTAATTACTGAAAGAGGCAGTAAAGAATTAAGCAATTAGTTAATATAACGTTAATATTTCTTGAAATTACTTATTTTTAGTAGATTTTTAAATAGCATCTCTAATAATAATTGTTGTCAAAATCTAAGAATTTTGATATCAACAATATATAATTTTCTCTTATTTTTAATCTTAATGTTAAACTTGTCACGTTTAACGTATATTCTATCTGCGATTGTGCACGTTTCATTTGTAAAATATTAATTTAAAACGGTTAACGCATAATTGTAATCGAACGGTTTCGAAACGATATTATTATGTAAATCGGAAATGGAGCCGTGTGTTGCCGACTGACATAGATAAAAATAAACAGTCGTTATTAGTAGGCCGGGTAATTAATCATTATCTTTCAGTTGCAATCTACGTTATATATTGTCTAATATATATCTATTAGTAACAAAACTAATAAACTGCAAAGGCTGTTGAGATTAAAAAAAAAACAAATGCAAGTCGGACTCGCGCACGAAAGGTTCCGTACCATTATCAATAAAGACGGCAAAAAAAAACTTGGTGGTTGAGCTTTGTGCAAACCCGTCTGGGTAGGTACCACCCACTCATCAGATATTCTACCGCCAAATAACAGTACTCTGTATTGTTGTGTTTCGGTTAGAAGGGTGAGTGAGCCAGTGTAATCACAGGCACAAGGGACATAACATCTTGGTTCCCAAGGTTGGTGGCGCATGGGTGATGTAAGGAATGGTGGATATTTCTTACAGTGCCTTTGTCTATTGGCGGTGGTGACCACTTACCATCAGATGGCCTATATGCTCGTCCGCCAACCATAGCCATAAAAAAAAATAGGAGACCCCCTTGAATATTTATTTTACTTTAATTTAATTAATTATTTTTAAAGTGAATAAACTATTTTTTTTGTGAATATTTCAAGCGTCAGTCTGTTGTCATTATCTATATCGAACAAAAACGAGCAAAAAAATAAATTTTGCCGTATGGGGTTTGTTGGATGACCCCGTAAATATTGTTATTACAGCATCAATATATCATCTTTGAAAATTTCAACTGCCTAACTATCACGGTTCATGAGATACAGCCTGTTGACTGACGGACAGACGGACGGTTACCCTTTGGGTACGGAACCCTAAAAAAATATCGTTCCTCATATTTTACGATTAGGTGGCTGACTTTTGCTATGATATCATAATTTTACGATATCACTTAAACCTTTAAATAACTCAATCGGTCATATTCATTCGTGACTAGCCATCGCATCTTTACATAGTATAAAACAAAGTCGCTTATTGTCTATACGCTTAAATCTCCTAGAATCCACGGGGCCCTGGGCTAATGCCCAAAAAGCCATATGGTAGATCCGGCCCCGAATTGAACAAATAGACCGCATAAAAATATAATTAATAAAAAATCTCAATTGTTTTATATGTATTGATATAGTTTTGTAGTTAAAATGTCCAAAGCAATAAAGCCGTTTTTGAGTAATCGGTTTTAAAAATAAACATACACTTTGAACATGTGACCTCCTCCTCGTTCGTGAAACTGTGAATTGAATTAAATATTTATGTTACTCATTTAAAAGTCGTGACAGGAAATTACGCTTATATTTTCCTTCAATACATATGTTTGTAAAGTTTCCTTAGTGCAGAGGAAAATAAACAAAATTATTCAAAACTAGTGGCTCGCCTCGCCTTCGCACATGCAGCACTAAGTATTGAAATACTCGTTAGTTTAGTGGCTAACTTATAATTCCACAGATGCCGAGATTGTTACCCCGGGTGGGATCATTAAAAAGTTATTACTAAGCATTTCAGTCGGCAATACGGACTGATACTGAAAAAAACTGGAACTTGGCAATGCTTAAATTCCAGTTTATTTATTCAATGTACAAATTTATTGTAAATATTATAACTACTACCAGTTCGGAAAAGATAATATCGAAGGCTATTCAGGTCTGTCTTTTGTCCGCGGGAGGAAACTCAGCGTTTTCCTTGCAACATTTTCAAAATAATTAATAAGTAGTAAGAGGCGATCGCTTTACTCCCAAGGAGTGCTTTCATTCATAAAGTCACTATGATACTCTTAATACATTTTTAAAATTACTGACTGACATACAACGCACAGCCTCGAATGGGTCTAACAGGATGAATGTTTGCACTTCTTTTCCTTATATAATGTAAGTATTAAGAGAGGAATTTTCAAAATTCATCTTTAAAGGGTTTAAATGGTAGATAAAGGTTCGTATCGAAATACGTCATATCTGATTTGAGACATCTGAGAATCGGTATTTAGTCTTATATTCATGAGTTAAAAACGGATTGTCAAAAATTTTTCAAAAATCGTTCGAGATTCGAAAATAATTTAATCAAATATTTTTTTCGAATCTACGAAGAACATTCTTCGTTTTTGTGTTCTTTTGAAATTAAATAACTACGTAGCTTACCGGGAAATTAAATAAACATTTCCAACGTGCAGCATTTTATCGAATTAGTTCGTGTGTATGTTTACAGGCGTAAGTGTGACAATTGACAAGTCTTCTTTAACCTCATTAGACAAATTTATTCATCACATAGTTTTGGCTCAAATATAGCATATTATTTAATTTTAGAACACATTTAAACGTTATTAATTCGGCAATAATTCTCATACTCATGTACATACTTAAAAAAACATGCAAAAATGTGTATAAGTAGATTTACATAAGGTAAATTAGGTAAATGACTATTCATTTATGCAAATTACGTTGTTATGTGCTTAGGAAGTTCAGTTGTTGCTTCGAATGTGCTCTGGATGTTTTATGTACCGCACAAGGTCTTTCACTTTTGTGAATTAATTTCCTATTCAACGGAGAAAGTTTATTGTTCGGTCAATCGATACGATTGAATTTTTAGGCTGTACATCAATAAACTATTTAAACAAATTGCTAAAATTAAAAAAAAATACGTCAATATGTTTTATAATTGTAAACGTTGTCTAAACTAATCTTCTCGTGTATGGGATTGCTAAACCTGACAAACATTTTCCTGCCTCTAGTCTATTCCAATCAAAGAGGGAATAAAGATAAAATCAAACCTTAGATTTAGCCCGGCTATAATTGTACACTACTTATATGCACTATTTATAATACAACACTATACCACTTACCGAATTATATCAACTTTAATTTTACTTCCAAACGACTAATGATATTGCATTTATTCAATGGAATAGATTATACAAATCAAACTGTCATGAAAATGGCTTCAATGATATTTAAAATTCAGCGACACTTATCAATTTGTTGCAACGAAGGTGGTAATATATAAATATTCTCGGAGGAAAAATTCCTATACAGGCCCACTTTCATATCAATCGTTCAACCAGTGTCAAAACCAATTGATCTCAATAGAATTTCAGAGAATTTCGTCTGATAAAACTGACAACGTGATAATATCGATTGGAATCGCAGTTAGACGATTTTATTGTTGTCCGCTGTATTTCACTTTTTTTTTATAATATGTAAATAATAGTATATACATGTTCCCTCTGCAGAAGAAAAATGGTGCTTTTTCTACCATGCTGCTCTTATTTCGTCGTTAGATAAACATGTGGCAGATCTTCATCCTACCCATGCAGGACATCAAATGTTTTCGTTCAACGCCGAGCACGAATTGAATTATAAACATAAAATTATCAAAGTCTGTAATACGGGATTGAACCCACAATCTTACTATTTACTTACTTTACTTGGTGGTAGGGCTTTGTGCAAGCCCGTCTGGGTAGGTACCACCCACGATAGATAAATAGATATTCTACCGCCAAAGAACAGTACTCAGTTTTGTTGTGTTCCGGTTCGAAGACTGAGTGAGCCAGTTTAACTACAGGCCCAAGGGTCATAACATCATAGTTCCCAAGATTGGTGTCGTATGGCGATGTAAGGAATGATTAATATTTCTTACAACGCCCTTGTCTATGAGCGGTGGTGACACATACCCTCAGGTGGCTTATTAGCTCAATAGCATAAAAAAAAATCGGATTAAATTTGTTGAAGATTTTTAGATAGCAAACAATGGATACTACTAAAAGAGTTTTCAATTAAATGCCTTGCGACTTTTAGTTGCGCAGCGCAAATAGATCGTTTTACCATTGTCAAGCAGGAAAACCCACTTTATTTTAGACTACGAACTTTATATGCTAAAGTAGTAAGTGACACAGTTACCGTATCTAGCATTCTTTATTATACATAATAGGGAGATACATTGAACACGGAGACTTATTCAATTCAACTCTTTCGTTTTTCATTTCCTCAATACCTTCGCATTGTATTAATTTAGAGATTACAATGACATACATATGACTTCACAATAATAATATCATATCGATATTTATAATTAATTCAAGTTAATTTTTTTTTTTGGGTTCATACCCAGGCAGGCACCACTGAATTTTCATGTGCTTAATTTGTGTTTATAATTCATCTCGTGCTCGGTGAAGGAAACCATCGTGAGGAAACCTGCGTGTGTCTAATTTCAACGAAATTCTGCCACATGTGTATACCACCAACCCGCATTGGAGCAGCGTGGTGGATTATGCTCCAACCTTCTTCTCAAAAGGAAAGGAGACCTTAGCCCAGCAGTGGGAAATTTACAGGCTGCTAATGAAAAAAATGTGAAATGTGAAAAAAATATTAGAATTATATTTTCGAATGTGTCATTATGTTTCGTTATCGAATTTTAATATAGATATATACTATGCAATTCTTTACGTTCTATACGTATATACTGATCTCGTAGACGGCGGAATCGATTTAAATAAAAAAATTGTGTGTTTTTAATTGGTCCTCTGGATGGTTTAGATTATCTGCGATTAATTTCCAGGTACCTTTTTTTTAAAGAAATACTTAAATTCTATTTGAATCCATACGAAGTTTGAACGGATCGGGACAGCTAGCTTAATATAATTTTAACTAGTCTTAACTAGTTATCGACACAATCAGTTCAATAACTCATGTTTGGCTAATTGATTGAACCAGTAGTCGTGTGTGCAGCTTTATGTTACGCTATATGGACCAGTTTCGTAATTTCCTATTTGCAAAATTCATTGTAGTTACAATTATCGTGCTACTTGTTGCGATATAGGGAAATTGCTTATCTGTATCTAAATTGTGTATTATTTTATATTAAAGTTATTGTTTTGTTTTTTTTTTTTGTCTTAGTAGTTTTTGGTCATTCGTTATGGGCTAATTGTTAGCTCGCTGTCATCTCTTCTTTTTGCTGCAGTACTAGATACAAAAAATTAGATCAATTTTAATTGTTCTGTTTTCTTCTTTTTTTTTCAATTTAACCGTTATTGATTAAAATCTAAATAAGACTTTTTTAAAGTACGATTTTTACAAATACCGTTGAATTCTCATCATAGAAAATAAAATTAATCTTGAAATATAGATTCTACCAAAAAGACCCGAAAATTAAGGTTCTTTTTAACAGACCTCAAAAAATAAGCACTTAATTTTTTATGAATTTTAGTGGTTAATTAATTTATATAAGTACTTTTTTATGTTTGTTTCTTCAGAACTTTGTCATTTTTAAACAGATTATTTATTTTTTTATTTCGGAGTGTACTTCCCTTTTGATCCCATTTAAATTTGAAGCAAATTTAGCCCTAAGGGTGAAATATTAGTATTTTTTGAATTTGTTTTTGTTTTTATGTTGTTAATTTATTACTTTTGTATATTATAAGACAAGTGAAGATACAGACTTCAATACTTTCCAACATTGACAACTGAATAGCGTTAATGTAAAATTACCGAAATAATGTCCCACCTCATTTCTAACGAAGCGATTATTTTTAACGATTTCATCGAGTTGTGAAGTGTGATCGTTGATAACTGTTAGTAAATAGTGAAACCGCACTATTTAGTTAACAGTCCCCAAGGTTACGCGGTCAGGGACACTGAAATACGCCAAAAGTATTCAACACCCCGTTCCAGTACATCCGCAAAAATAAATTATAAGCTAACAAAAGATACTTGGATAATGCGGTCGTAAAATTCATACGTGCCATGAAATATGAAAAAATGGTTAAAGTAATCATTATTTAAATTAAAATCCATTTTTAAGGTTAAAGGAATATATTTTGAACAAAGCATATACGATTCTGCCTATATTCACCAATTCTGTATTGGCGCAGCGTAGTCGAATAACTTTCAAATCTCCCTAAAAAATGGCTTTATAGGTACTCAGCAGTGGTATATTTACAAGCCGTTACTTATTTAATTACAAATAACTTTACACTGTGACGTATAGAAACACATCAAATAGTATTATAGTATTACTATTTTTGCCCGCAATTGTTCCGTGAAAAGCTATAGGTACCTATGTCAGTGCATAAACTATATCTAGGCAAAAAATCACAACGATCTGTTGCTCTGTGTTGCGTGAAATAAAGACAAAACAACGAACACACTTTCTCAATTATAATATTAAGTAAGAATTCTTTAACCAACTATATATTTGTTGTATATTGAACTGATTATGTCATTAATCATAATTTTCTGCACGATGTGCCATATCATTTTATTATATTGTATGTATTTACTTAAACTATTTTAACTTCAATTATATTGTAATAACTGAAATTAAAATATAAAGATTTATAAATAATATTAAAAGTGACCCAAAATAATTATAACAATAGGGTTTTTAACAATATTGTAAATCTTCAAAACTCAATTTAAAGAAACGAGTCTTCTGTTGGAGTAAATGTTTCTTTTTATGTTCAAAGTACAATGACTCCTGTGTCCTATACAATTTGTAGGGCTTCATCCAAATTTGGCTACTTCCTCCTCGGAACCAACTTCCATAATTATGAACATCCTTTTTTTTAATCTGTTTTCGTTCTAGATAAATTGTATTTATTATCATCTTTTAAATGAAACTTCACATCTATAAAGACAATTTCCTTTATATTTATGCATTAGTTTAACAAAAAAAACTAATTATGTAGCTAGTGTTCATTACGCTGCAGGCATCGTATGAAATTGGTTTGGAGTTGCTATCGTCATCAGTTCCCGAGATCAAGATTAACGAGGCAAGAAATTTTCACGAACATACGTACACGTGTATATGTATATTAGAATTACACACCCTTAGACTTCCTTATAAAATACTCACATTTGAACTCTGGAAGCCTCAAAACATGATGGTTGACAAAATTGTACTTACAAATACATTGGTACATTAAAGCAGGAATTAAAAAATGCAGTTGATATTCATTGCAAATTTCTTTATAATTTTAGGCCTTTTAATCGATTCACTAGAAAGTTGTCGTTCCATTGCTGGTTTTTAATGAAAAACATGTAGCTTCATAGTTGATACAGAGCAATGAAAATAGTCATATTGTATGACAATGTAACACAGGTATAGTTCATTGATGAAAGCGAACCTGCGGAGTGCCTGACGCGGCAGGCCAGTCGCCATTTGGCGCGCTAACAGGGCGGACGTGTTATTGTTGCGTATCGTGTTTTCTTACACTTTGATTGGATTGTTATGATTTGAGTTCAATTTACGTGAATAAACAGTATTTGTGAGTGATTGTTACTTGTTGAACTTAATTGTGACTTGGGCTGTGGAACTCCTATTCGGATACGGTTTATTTTTCAATCAAGGTATGTTTTTAGGCATTCTTTTCGGTCAGAAAACAAACGCTTCGCAATTGTATTGTTATTCTATTTCCTCTTACTTTATATTCGTAAGATATGTTTCATCGTTGTCTAAAACCATTATTTAGAACCAAACCATCACTTTTTTTTTCCGTAAACACCGAGTAATTTTAGGCTGTGCTCATTTTTAGGTATTATGTGGGTGGGTATTCTGATCATCTGATGTTTAACTATGGAATGATATAAGGATAATATTTTATTACGAAACATTGTAACATTCGGAGCTTGGGAAGAAGTTTCACTTAGTATATTGTTCAACAAAAAAATATCTTAATTGTTAAAACATTTCAAGGCATCAATCACGCCAAATTGCCTCGTAGTTTGAAAAATGTTCAATTGGATATTTTCTTATAAGTTTCTAACTTTTACAGACTAAAATAACAAACATCACCGACGTATACGACAAATTTATTAAATATTGCACCGGGGCACTGGCATCCGTTTTACTGTCTTTCTATACGATAGTGATAAAGACTTATTACAATAGTTAACCCTTCACTTCCAGGTAGTGATTCAACAGTCCCTTACGCCGAGAAAAAAAAATGTAACGGCCTTAAGGTCCTTGACAGCAATCATAAAGCGATTGTATAAAAAGAAACCCTCAGTTTCGTTCAAAAGACTTTCCAGTCGATCAGACAACATACAAAATGAATTGGCATATTTAAATTTTACCACATTTTAATGATTTTGTTTCTAATATGATGTATTACTATTGATCTTGCTCATTGGATAAATCATTGAATAACCTTTCGATATCAGTGGAGTCGAGTTATTTGCGTTTTATCTTCAATAGAAATGTTCGGTGATAATAAATAACGGTGACACGTCAATTCATAGATAAGTAGCAAATGGCTACTAGAATCTAATATGATTCATCGCACGATAGCTTTAAATAGCATCAGAAAGTTGTTGATTAAGATAGGAATGATCTTAATGGGTAAATAAATGAACTATTAAACTTGCACCAATAAACTATAGTTGCTGATCAGGATGTATACGTTTATATATGTATAAGTTTTTTTCTAGACTGATGGGTCGTATCAGGTTTACGGAAACCACTAACGGATAGAATACACGCACCTTCGATGACAAGAGTCGTATAAGATATAAATTACACTTTTATATATACAATAATATAATTTGACCTTGAAAGTTATTTATAAGCGCGTTCGTTACTTGCTTTTTTTTGCGATGTTACTCATTGGCTACCAGTTTAAAATGGCTGACGAATGCACAATATAGGTTTCCAAAGAAAAAATAAGTGCTTGAAATTGCGAAATGAAATGTTTTCAAGAGGTAGCTATAGTTGGTAAGTTAATTAAATTTTATTAATCGCAATTGCTGTTTGGATTATTTTTATTTTGTCGATTAATTTGTGCAATGCTTACTGCAACTTGAAGTATACGTTCGGCTTTCAGTTTCTCATGAGATACGAAAAATATTTATCGGAGAGAGAAAGAGAGAGAAATATATGTATGTTTGTGTATATTTCAATAAATGACAGGCGTTTCGTATTTTTTCGGAATATAATTTAATTGCGAACTTGACAATTTTCAGGATCCTCATTTATTAGAGGCTTATTGGAATAACGTAAATATTCATCATAATTATTTAAAGCAAAATGGATCATCCAATAAAGAACTTAGCCATACTGGATCAAAGTCACCACTAATAAATTGTACCCTATAAGCGAATACGAAATCCCGTGATATTAAAATAAAATAGGAATGTATTTGCGATATTAATTGGTGTTTTAATGATATTATATATAGAACCTTAACGCTTAACAATTTGATCACAGTTTTATTAAGCGTCTGTGCCTCTTAAAAAGGACAAGCGATAATAATCAAATACAGTTTATAGACCTTTTTAATGTCTAATATTTCATGATACATAAAAATATATACACTGTTCTTAACAGCGGCGGCCTTAGGGGGTGGCGAACAGAGCAATCGCCCGGGGCCTCGCTCTTGCAGGGGCCTCGCGCAAAAATCCAAGCAAAATTGAAATAGATTTTTTATTTAAAACTTTTGTTTTTGATCCCCAATTATTTATTAAGGTTATAAAATAACAGTTAATTAAAGTAAAATTAGTTAACTAATTCATTAATTCAGAACATAATTGATAATATCGCGCCTCGAAACACATGAAGATCAGTTTTTTAATCGCATAGTTCTCGGCCCATGCTTTAATTAAAGATTTTAGTCTAAGGAAGACGCCAAAAACATCAATTTAAAAAAATATAATTTCTTTATTTATTATTTTTGTAATTCTTTCGATGTAAAATATTTTAAAAGTACACAAATTTTATTAATTTGTATAACTTTATCATATCTCGTCAAACATAACAAATACCTAAACCAAACAACCAGACTGCTTTCGAATCACATACATACTTTTCACCGAGGACAGGAGGCCTCGCAAAGACATACCGCCCAGAGCCTCGCAATGGGTAAGGCCGCCGCTGGTTCTTAACAAGATTCGTCATCTTACATAAACCACGTTTGGGAACTTTGAATTGTGTCTAATCATTACGCTTTAATATCACTTTAATGAGACTGAATCGTTATAATCACGAATTGCATTATACGTGGTATTTATTGTTAATATTAAACATAGCGTCGCGGCTTCATGTGAAGAAATTTTAAAACGTTATATTGAGGAATTGGCGAAACAATTGTCTTTTACCGAAAGCATTTTGATTTGTTTTGGTTTCGTTACGTTGAAAAGGGGTATGTAGCGACCTGTGAAATCAAAATTTTACGAAATCCTTTTTTACTGCTATATGTATAAATGCGAATATTATGATAATTCCTAGAGGCGGATCTATATTTTAACCTATTCTTTAAATGATTCGTCATTGATTGAGTCATAATGACGTTTGTCTAACACGTCTTGTCTTATGCATCTAGATTCTAGATTGGTTTTAATTTATAAACGATTAACGGAAGTAAGTAAGTAAATTTAAAATAGGTTATTTATTTACTCATTTTCATATTGACTATTTTTATTATATTAAGACATTTTAGGCTTTTAATAATCCATGAAAATAAAATAACTTTAACAATGATAGATTTATTTTAAGTTCAGAATGTCTGCTGTAGTGGTTGTTTATATATAAATGTCAGGATTGCGGAAGCCGAAGGCCATTGGTCCGTTATTGCCCTTTACAGGTATTGGCATTTAATCCCTTCTCGATAAATACCTCGCGATTGTAGTACAATACTGTTCAAACACCGTTGTTTGAACAGACAGACGATTCAGACTCTCAACTTTATGTCGATAATCCAGCACACTGAAGTCGTATCTAAAGATGTAATCTTACTGAAAAATCGCTATAAAAAGGTCCAATTTTATATTCACGATTAGTTTCAGTACTTACATAAAAAAAAATAGATTAAAATGGAGATACGTCGCTGGAAAAGTGAAGCAATTTTGTTCAATATTGAATATTCTTCTGCATCGTATGCACGCCGTTTACGATATCAGATATATGCGTATTGTGCAATACATAATATAAAATCATTATAAATAAACTAGGTAGGCAGGTGGAATACTGTGTTGCTGGAAGGAGTTATTACAATTTAGCGCATCGCTTAAAATCTTATATTCGTATTTATAAAAACTATTACTATAGACTTCAATGTTCTATATATATCTTATGTTTTTGTTAAAAGTTATTTTAAATTACTTTTTTTTAAGTAATTAGTATAAAAAAGTATGATAATTGGTAATCATTTAATACCGATAAGATAAATTTAAATTAAGTCTAATTACGATAATATTCTCATGGAGATAAAATGAATATTTTGTTGCGTCGTTAGGTACCTATATAATAACCGTACCTATTTTGTCAGTTACTGTTTTTTAGAATTATATGAATGCTTTAACCGTAGTTTTATTTTTAATCGAACACGTCTATCTGCTTATCAAAAAAGCGATCTTAAATGAAAACTAAATGTTAAGTTTTATTTTCGTCGAAACCTGTCTAGTTTGTCTCCGGGTGACATTCCGAGTTGTTAACGAACATCTTTACCGTTTCAATTATTTTAAAATATCCTTGTTTTAATAATTCGTTACTAATTAAGTTTTAAATTATCTATATGTAGGTTTGTGTAGCGTTATGTTTGTGTTTGTTAGTGTTTGTGCGGAAGCATGTCTTTCATAAATAACCTCATTTGTTACAAATTTCAAATGCTAGGCATGAATCTCCTGCATATATTATATAACAATATAAAATATATAGAATATAGACTCCTTATGTACAAAACGGTATTAATGTTAGGTATGTATGTTTAGCTGTCGATATTTTCCGGGACTGTTTGTAAAGACAAGAAAACCCAGTAGAAGGTAGAACTCACGACCCACATGTTTTGATGGCTCAAAACCACTGAGCTTTTACAAGCATATTTTTGTTTATAATTCATCCAATGTTCAGTTGTGACGGAAAATATTGTCAAAAAACTTGGTTTTAACTGAGAATGTGGTGCCATGTTTAAACCCACCAACCGGCACTAAGGCCGCGTAGTGGATTCAACTCCCAGCCTGTCTTAAGGCTTTCACCCAGTAGTGAGACGTCTTCGAGTACATGTTTATAAAGTGTGAATCGATTTTAAGAATCACGTAATGTTCGTTTTATTGACGCTTCCCCTCATGACTCGATCCCTCCGGAAGGAATACACCGTTTTGCATTCACATCCTCTGTTTGTAAATTTTTATTGCATAAACTAGCCACCCGTTCCGGCTTCGCACGGGTACAATATATCTACATAAAACAATAGTATTGTTGTCCTTCAATATAGGCAAAGAAAAATTCTTGTTTTTTTTTCTCGCCAGGAACCGTCGCTGGCGTACGCAAAACAACTTACCAAAGTTTCATCGCAAACGGAAAATGATTAAGGAACGCATAGAAAACAAACATACAAATCATTATTTCTATTTATTAAATGTTACACGACAAATTACAATACAGAATATTACATACAAACAAATCCATCTGTATATCTATATAAAAGTCGTAAGCTCGATTCCAATCTTATGCTATTGTAATATATATGTACATTTCCAGCTCGAACCTATCGTAGACAGGGGAATAAGAAATATTTTAATTACTTTTTGGTTATTAGAACATACTAGTTCAGTATAGCTCAAAATGGATTTTGAACTTAAATTAAGACGTGCGAGCTGGCGAATAATGATGCTGTAATATACATAAATTATTTCTTAAACGTGGAAACAAAAGGTAAAGGTCAAAAATCTATTACAAAGAAACTGACATTTTCTTTAATGAGACAGGCATCTTATCTTGCCTTCGCTTATTTGTAGTTTGGAATCTTATAAACCTTCATTTTATTTTAAAATGGCAACTCTATTAGTATGCAATCTAGTAATATTATAAAAAGGTAACATTGTTTGTATAAAAAAAAAGTAAAGTAACAGCGTACAAATGTCCCACTGTTGGGCTAAGGCCTCCTCTCTCCCATTGGGGAGAAGGTTTGGAGCTTATTCACACACGCTGCTCCAATGCAGGTCGATAATGAATTGCAGAATTTAATTGAAATTAGACACATGCAAGTTTCCTCACGATGTTCTTCACCGCTGATCACGAGACGAATTATAAACACTTTAACTTTGCTGACCTAGGTTTGAATCATCAGCTAAAATGCACGCATTCTAACCACTGGGTCATCTCGGCATATTTGTTTATATGGTGCAGGTAATCTCAGGTCGAATGTACCATTTAAAAAAAAAACACTGGTCGAAAGCTTCATTATTCCTGAGTGCTATAAATTATATTTACATTATGCAAATAAGTCTACCTATCACAATTAAAAAAAAGTCTGTAGGAAATACCTCTTAAAACAGAACATCTGTTATCACTGATTCCAAATTATGTGCAACCAAAAAATACGTTCAAACAGAAAAAAAATATCCTTATAAATAAGTTACACTACGAAGCCGGGTCGAGTCGCTAGAAACTTGATATATTAATAAAAAATAATTTGCATAAACGACATTTTAGTTAATATTATTTTCGCTCTAGTTAAGGTATCTGCAATATTTCATTAAAATATTAATATCAATATCATTCTCATACGTATTATTGTGATAGGCCGTGTTCATAAAGCATTAAGTTACTTTTTTTACAATTATTTACATAGCTAAGTAGAAAGCTACATACATCCTAAATGCTGTTGGGTATTAATTATATTTAAAAAAAACGAAAGATCTAGCGTACAAAACTTATTAGTATACTTCTATTATTCCATTCCAAATTGCTTTTTATTCAACCAAATTTATCAGCATTAGTCGAAGATTTGGTGCATAAAGTTATACTCGAAATGGAAAGGGTATTGTATTGTCGGGAATAATCTTTGAGAAGACCATTGTTTAAATTCAGGCTAAAACATTTTCTTTGTTCATTCCAACCAACAGTCGAAACAGTATTATCTGGGAATCAATCAAATTGATAATGTAAGCGACGAAAGATTCTGGAGTCGGATATTATAGTGCTATTTAAAGATATTTATTAAAGCATTACTCTAGACCATGACACTAAAGTTCGTCAAAAACTATTAAACAATACATATGTATATTATAATCGACCATTAAATAAAATACTTAAAATAAATATTGACGGACACTAATTAACTAAGTTTTACTTATGTACAAAAAAATTCTATAACATTCATCAAGAACGCAACTGACAGTTCAATTTTTTTTCCGTCGTGACAACCCAAGATGGATGCACCTGTTTTTTACTACGTCTGAAAGGTGACGTCACTTCCTTGACCACGTTACTCAGTTTTCGTTCAAAATATTATTACCCATCGTTGGTTGCGCATTGAAATGTAAATGTAAGGCATAGTTAATCCAAACAAATCAAAATATACTTTATTCAAATAGGCTTTTACAAGCACTTTTGAATCGTCATTTAACAAACTATTTAAAGTAAAGCTACCACCAGTTCGGAATGTAGATTCTACCGAGAAGAACCGGCAATAAACTCAGTAGTTACTCTTTTTCAACATCTGAAAATACAGTCATGTTAGTTAAATACAATTATATATGTATGTTATGTCTCCTGCGTGGAAGTCAACAAGCATTAACTCCACGCTTTTTTATCATCAATATAACCTTGTATCGAATAATATGCCTTCTTTACCAATGTATTTTTTACAAATGACTTGATATAGATTCAGCAAAGTTAAAAATGTGTGCGGAATTGTATATTTATTGCGATGCTTATTGTAAGAAAAATAAAATGATTAACTTACTACCAGGTGACCTATTTGCCAGTCAGCCGAACTATTTTAAAGAAAAAAATATATATGTATCCTGTATGACTTGACGTCGACTAACCACATCAGTAATTAGGCCACTGGACTAAATCCGTCCAATATTTTTACATGTATATCGGTCATATAAACAATACATCTCTCAGTTAGCCAATAAAAGTTTATATTTATAAAAATTGTATTTTCTCGTACGTTAAAACAAAACACAAAACGTTGTACGAACAATGGTATAATTACCAGTAATCTTTTAATTTAACCGAATTGAGTATTCTAGATTTAATTGCATATAGTTCTTAGAGTGTCATTGACATTGCGAATGCGTGCTTTGAACCGAAGCCAAACATAGGCGGAGCAATGGAATGTTTTATTTTAACGCGAAAATGCCTATTTGATTTGGCACGCACGTAACACCAGACATGTTTAAAAGATGTTATACATTCATCAGTTTGAATAAATTAAGAATGTTTTTTGCGAAAGGACACATATTACGATATGTCTCTGATTTCACGTAATATCATTAATTTTACGATTACGAAATGTATTCATTATTTATTTGTGCATTATTATTTAGCACCTAGGCTTAAGTTTAACTGCAACATATGATATAAATGAAAGGCCTAAGTCATTAAACTAACTACCTCTGAGATTTTTTTTTATTAAATTTAAAAAAGAAAATTGATTGTTTTCTAAATTTAATTTGAATTCGTCGAAGCGTATAATCGTGATTGAGTACGAAACATACAAACTTTCGTATTTATTTCTACATAACCTAAATTAGTTTTATCGTTACTTAAAAAATGATATATGATTTCATTAAGAAAAAAAATTTCAAACAGATTCCGTGACTGTATGATTGCGCACATCTAAGCTTATTCGATTTCTGTTATGTCGATTAAAATATTTACATAGATAGTCGGTTTCATTGGATTATGCAAAATGTACGCAAAACATAAAATATATTCAGAAGCGTATAAAAAATCGATTTCATAGCCAGAATGTCATTATGTTTGAATTGGAATGGATTTTCTTTTAAACATAGTATATATGGAACACATAAAACCTTATCACTAACAAAGTTAATCACATTATTTGTTTTATTTTCAACCATGCATGTCAAATTGTTTTTTTTTTTAATTATTGTCAGCGTGGTCGCAGTGCTCCAAATATGAAATGCTTTGTACAATATATTTATATACATATTTGTTATATTTGTTTTTTTTTTGTGACGGATGAAAGTCGAATGCATTCCACCGAGATTTTTTTTTTTTTATTACGAATGACTAACCGATGCGCAAAGGCATTGACTAAATCAAGAGACCTTGTATTAGTAGGATTAGTTAAAGTAAAAAAAAAAAAAACTAAATCACATTCAGTTATGTATGTTGTAAATGAATTTCGGATTACGTGAAGTTTGTTGTGAGCGAATAGGGATAGCAAATGATGACTGTGTGAGAGGTGACGAGTGTAGGAGGAAGGTCAATTGAAAAGTGTCTAGAGATTGAGATGAGTAGAAGAAAAACCGAAAAACATAAATATGCTAAAAACTTTTTTTTTGTGGTTTGTTTTAGACGTTTATCAATCAATATCGTACATGAACAGTATAATAATATAATAGTAACAGCCTGTAAAATTCTCACTACTTGGCTAAGGCCTCCTCTCCCTTTGAAGAGAAGGTTAAGAGCATATTCCACCACACAGCTCCAATGCGGGTTGGTGGATTCATATGTGGCAGAATTTCGTTAAAATTAGACACATGCAGGCTTCCTCACGATGTTTTCCTTCACCGAAAATTCGGTGGTGCTTGCCTGGGTTTGAACCCGCAATCATTGGTTAAGATGTACGCGTTCTAACCACTGGGCCATCTCGGCTCTTACATAAACAGTATCCTATCGATACTCGTACGTACATATGTTAAGAGTCCTATACCTATATTCTCAATCACACTATCTCTTCATCAACTTCATTCTTATTTTGTTGAGGCATTACTACCTTCCTCGGTGGGACGGGTGCAATCTCCTATAATGTATTCACATAAGGTCACGAGTTCGTTTGCCACAGCCGACATTTGTATTGGTAAAACAAATATTTATACCGGTCTCGTCTCGGTACCGTTGCGCGGATAGCTCGACTTGGACATATATGTTTTTTTTTTTTTTATATTGACATTGTTATACAAGCATTAAACCCAAAAAAAAGGTTTCATATTTGGTTTTTGGACGAATGTTTATAACCTTGGACAATTTCAATTAATAAATAACAAAAGAATCGTAAAGGATAATGAGGATGTTTGCTTCGATTGATATATTTTGTAATGTTTATCAAATATTATTAATCATTAAAAATAGTTAACATTCTCAATTATATACACATTAAATCATATTAGTTTTAAGATTTAGATGTCTATATAAGTTATTATATCATAGTTCAATGACCTATATTGAAGACTTATTGTAACAGTAAATAGGCAGTTCGGTAACATTTGGCACGTACATTTGAAGAGAAACAAAATATTTAAATTAGTTACACCCGGTATCTATAGTTAACGAAACGTTATTTTACACCTGTGACGATTGTTTTCGCGTTACAATAAACGAGCCGTTAAAGTATTTCCTGTTATTCGAACGCGTTTGAACGACGCGTCGTAATTAGCATTCGTGAGCGAAACCGATATAGTAACATTAATGGGCCAAGCCTCTCCTGTCAAGGATAATTTCGGTTTGGATTCGCCCGTCGAGTCCATTTGACACTACTCTTGTCAGTTGTGACCGATTATATTAGAGAGAGACCAATTTTATGCAACAGACGCAAAATGGAACTATATCCACATATAAACTGTCACCTAATGCTTCGCTCGTGTTTTCGGGATTAGTCGTCACGTGTTAAGCTCAAACTCAAACTCCTTTATTCAATATCCTTTATTAATGCTTCTGCATTACACTTGATAGTCAAATTAAACACTACCACCGGTTCTGAAAAGCAAATACTCTGACCTGAGAAGAACCGGCGAAAGAAACTCAGAGGGTCTTTCTTTTTTTTGTCAATTTTATTAATTATATACATTATAGAAATTTCCAGGCGATCGTTTCATTCCCAAAATGTGCTATCAATCATAAACTCAATAATTGTATAAATAACATTTTGCACACAAGCGTTCCTTAACATTTTTTTTAAATTTGGCAACAGAGGCATTTTGAACGCTTTCTGTGATCCTGTTGTAAAACCGTATACATTGCCCACAAAAGAGTTACTGTCTATGCAGTCGACTAACAGGATTAACAAGTTTTTGTTCCTTGTACCAATGCTATGAGTATCACATTTTCTCATAAAACCAACACCAACATAACATTAAAGAATATATATTGAGAAGCAACAGTTAATATCTTAATTTCTTTAAATTTATGCCTTAATGATTCTTTAGCTCCTGGGTTACAGATTGCGCGAATAGCCCCTGTATGTCCTTTTTGGTTTAAACTTGCCTCATATCAAATTTCAACAAATTCGCTTCGATGGTTTCGCCCTGAAAGAGCAACAGACAGACAGAGTAAGAGTAAGTGTGAGTGAGTGAGTAATTTAGAATATTTAAAAAAAAAAAAATTAAACCGTCAAAATAGTGGGTTGTTGTAAAAGGAATAACGTGTTTATTGTAAAATAAATGCATTTATTAATTATATATGTATATATAATATTTTTTCTGTAGGGATACCTGGAATTTGCATCATTTCATTATGTGCGAATTATATATAATCCTTATATAATTTGTTATTGTCTAAATTGATTAGGCTAAACTCGTACATGCAACATTTGTTACGTGATATTATAAATTATGCGTTAATATTTATTTATTTGTGTTTATGAAACAATTGAAGTCTTAGACCACGTTGATTTGTCCACATAAAAATATATAACCTCCTTTATCGGTAAAAAGTTCGAGGATAGACGGTGATTAATTTTCGTACGACTGTCATTTCCTTCAGCCCAATGTAAACTATTGTGATCTCGTAAAAGTCGAAATAACCTTGATGTAATGGAATTGAGTTCATAACGATCAATTCGCTTTTTAGGCCTCAGAAATTATTCTAACTACTGGTTATTTACTTACTTTAATGTTTTGATGTTTACGACAATGCATAAAACCTCTTCGTTTTGAAAATTAGTTGTATCCCGCGGTTTTGCTCTTTTTAGAAGTTCTAAATCGTCAGGTCGAAATCTTTAAATCGCACCAAATTAGTCAAAATTAAAATCGTTAGGGTGAAATTGGTTCAAGTTAACTTGCTGGACTTGATCTAGACATTCACGAGTGAAGTTAAATAAATTTGGAAACTCCAAGGCTTCCTTCTTTGTTTTATCTGTGGATTGTATTTCAGTAGCGAAGCAATGCATATACTTTCATTCATTCATTCAAAATTCTTTCACCAAAGTTTGTCCATTAAATTTTGCTATAAGACCGCCTTTGCGTACCGTTTTTACCTTTGAAAATTTATTTTCTGTTACTCTGATGTCATCTGTTCTCCACATTAAGTGCAATAAATTATATATAAATAAAGTTTCATGAAATACGGTCATGATGTAGCCTGTCTTTTATTAACTCAGCCGACTTCCAAACTTCGAACTGAAAAATTATTTATAGAAAAATATATTAGCTTTTTAGTGGCTACTGAGGAAAAGCCCAGGTCTTTTGGGATCTGTGATCCTGTAAGAAAACAGACCAGGCACTATTCAGCTAAGATAAAAAATGTACTTAACCCAAACCTTCAGAAAGGATCCTTGGCCACTTTGAACATTGTCCTTGATTGTGATTATTTACGAACATAATATTGTAACGATGTAGTCGTGCACTTCACGTCTCAGCAGACAGCACTCATTCTAATGAGGCTCCTTGGATTTGCAATGCAGATGAACTCGTTAAGAAGCGCATTAGACACTCGTTAGCTGGATATTTAAGTAAATGTCATCGCACTAGAGTTTTTTACTACTACGGCTCAACGTAATGTGCTGTGCTTCTAAGTGGAATTAAATTAACCTTGTAATCTGAGGCTGTTTCATAAAAATACATATCGAAAAAATAATCTGTTGTTGGTTCTATTAAAATAAGATAACATAAAGAACTTCCTCAGAATTGATGCCTGTATGTTAGTTTTCAACAGACACAAGGACGATGATTCAACAAGCATAAGATTGTTTATTTCCTTTGTTCTGGTTGTATATTCTCTGATATATAGTCTTGTACCATAATGCGTCCTGTGATTCATTAACAAAATTAGTCGTGTCCAAACAAGATGTTTTTTATTCGAAATGATTCGAAGTTTATGTTTAAGTTCATAAACAATCTAACACACTACTTCATTGCGGCGGTCTTTAATTTCCTCATCAAAACGATACGTCAATACCATTTGCTATGTTATTTTATTTAGGTTGTTTAGAACCTAGATACGAGCTAAGATAATATTATGAAAAGTAACATTAACAATAAAGACGCGGCTGAACTTTAAATATTTATAGAAATAGTAAACTTTACCTAAATGGTAAGAAACAGCCATTTGATAACTCAGAAAATGATTACAAAAGGACTGAAACCGTCCAACTTCATCCGTATACGACACACAATGCTCGGCCTTAATCTGTCATGCACACCGCTCCCTAATGACAGAGGCCTCTGCAAAAAAAAATACACATCCTAAATTTTCGTCACCCAATCTTAAATTTGCACGCATACGGTTCATTTTTGAACGTATCCGATTTAACTTTGCGTATAATTAAAGTTGCGTCTGTTTGGTATTGTTGTGCCGTCATGCGATAGTGTGTTGCAATAGTCAGTCAAACAGTGTACATTGTACTGGATATCGGTTACACTCCGATTAAACGACCTCACAAGACCCCAACGGCTGTGTATTAGATTACGGTAACACTGAAACTTGATAAAAACATATTGTTATTTTTAATATCGTGAAATAAATACATTCTCCTAGCCTATTGACTGAGAGCCAGTGATCGGCAGGCTTACGGTATAGTAGCAAGCTCCATATTACTGCCAGGTATAGACCTTCACCTGCTGTTGGTGAAATGGAGGTTCACTATTCCCATTGACCGGTGTTCTTTTTTAATAAAGAGTAAGGCCTCTTTTTTCCTTTATTATAAAATGAAGGATTATAATCGCATCCAGTGAAAGCATGGAAGCCAAGTAAACTTCTACAGGTTAGTTCGCCTAGATGTTCGTAATTTTTTGTGACACCTATTGCTCTTTTATTATTACCTATTCCTATCTGCATCCAGATACGCGAAGAAGTATTTTTCAACTTATGCATATTACCAAGCCTCATCACGAGTATATCGGTATCATGCACCTTTATTAGCACGACTGAGAATATAATATATAATAATATACATAATATATATAAATTTCAGCCTTGCTGAAATAACGTAAATTTTTGTCAAATTTAAGTAGCTTTGAAATTATAAAAAATATAGATGGAACCGGAGTAAGTGTCTGCCATTGAAGTTTTCTATATATTTTAAAATATCAAAAGGGCAGACTTGCTGCGATCACGTTTTGAAAGTCAATTTTTATGCTTTTCGACTCCATTGCACGCTCAAAGGAACCCTCGATGGGAATAGTGAACCTCCATTTCATCAACAGCAGGTGAAGCAGTATACCTGGCAGTAATATGGAGCTTGCTACTATACCGTAAGTCTGCCGATCACTGACTCTTGGACTATATGAAGTTCATACAATTTAATCATACGTAGCTTGAAATGGAACGCTCGTACTATGTACAAATGTAAAATAATGGGCTGAAAATGTTCCTGCTGTACTGTAGCTCTTGGCAAAAGAGCTTTCTCGGCGAATATATAGAGCTATTTCAATGCGGGTCGGTGGTTTGCTATGAACTTTTCCGAATAATATACATATTAATATAAAAAAAAAAAAAACATAAAACCAAACCTGTATCCACATAAATTCTGGAGTAATATATATTTTTAATAATTCGCAAAGTTTTTACTATATAGAGGTGAGCTTGTCCTTTAAAACCTTACAATGTTCAGAGTAATGACATTGCAGAATTTTAATTATTACCAAAAAGGAAATTCCTGTGAATCATCGCTCTACGTTTACAAATGATCGTTTTACCTCAACTTATACGCGCTTGACCTCCTCCATATACTCATTTCTGATGAGTCAACAACTATAGAAATAGTGCGTCTGCGTAGTTTTCGCAAACTATTTTAAGATTGATGTATGAGATGTAGACAACAGTAACCTTTAACATTACCTAATATGATTTTTAGTTGGAAACAATTGAAGAAATATTCAGGAATAAATAAGTTCTAAGGCTCCTTTTTTTTCGTATTTATTATAAGAGTAATGAAACTGGAATCATCCATAAGGAACTATAAATGTACACCAATAAAATATTGGTAGAAATCAGTACAGAAAATAGAAGAATAACCTTCTCACTCGTAAGTTTTTAATCGTTTCATCTACTCTACACGAACTAAGCGAGGTTACCTCCTTGATCGTGATCAATTTCGTGAAATTTAATGGCAGAATGCCAGAATAAATCCAGTGTTAAAAGTCCGAAAATTTTTACGTCGAAAAATTTAAAGTCGTTTTATTTTGTTCGTAAATTGTCAGTTGAAAGGGAACTGTTTTAGGCGATCTCATGCTTCTGGTTTTATAATATATCAGAAATAAATTTGTAATACGTGTAAAGTCTTATCGTGTATTATTTTAAGTAACAGTTTCGCTTTTAGTCTCTGATGGGAAATCTGTTATCGGCCGGATGCAAGACAGGCTCTTAATCTGTAGTACCGGATATTAAGCGAGCGCGAGGAAAATTATGGAGGGAATAAATAGAAAAAGGTTTTTGTGATTTATGAGCAACGACCCGATAACAGTTTCAATGCAAATGCTCGGTTCTTATAGCGCGCTTGTTTGTTTAACATCTTGCCTTCCGCATCGTTATCAAAACTGTACTTGTATTCATGGTTTCACTACGATATAATAACTTCTACCTGCTTTAGGTGAAAACATATATAATAGGCTATAAAATTATAATCTTATATAATATAAATGTTAATCAAACATTTCCGAACTTATTGATAGAGGAACAAAATTTAATCTAGAGCTAGATTTTTTTAAATTACAATTAAGTTAAAGTAATTAAAAAAAAACTTACAAAGACATTACATAAAATAATGCACTAATTTTGACACATTGATGTGTATGAATACTTATGTATACGTTCAAATTAGACTACTATTCGTTAGTATATCATCAAGAGTAGTCATATTAAATCTAGACTCCATGGACCTCGCTAAGTTATTCCTAAATTGTCGATAAAAACAGCTGAACTTCTTATAAATATCAGCATACGTATGTTATAATACTATATTACTTATAAACGTTCATCGTCATACGTTACCACATTAAAAGGGTTTTTATCTTACCGTTTGTAAAAAATCCATTGGCTTTATTATTATCTTAATAAAAAAAAAATCAAAATAATCTTTATTGTGCCCCAATTCAAAAAAGATGCACAAGAGACGGCCTTAGTGTTAAAGCGATCTCTTCCAGGCAACCTTAAGGTAGAGGAAAGAAACAGAGGTAAAAAAATGTTAGGCTTGTACATAGTGTAAACTTAACAAAATATATCCAAAATAAAACTCCGTAATGATCACAATCACTGTCTTTATATTTCTCTGTTTTCATTTTTTTTTTGTTTTTCCTTCAACGCTCAAAACCGAATGAATCAAATTACCGTACCCTCTTTTCCCGCACACGTTTTCGTTGCCATTCACAAAATAAAATTACCGGAAGTCAATAATATTTTATTGTTAATAAAAATATAAAAATAATAATTTAAAACATTAAATAAAAGTCGGCTTACAATAGCATAGATAAAAATAATATATATAAATGCATTACAATTAAATAAAAATATATTTAAATAACATACATATATATATGTATAAGTATAATTAGATACAATTGTATCAAGATTTTTATTGCTCACGTGATTTTATGGTCACGTGAATTCCAAATTTAATTTAATTAAACAATTAATGTAATATTAGCATTTCTACAGGTGCTAATTAGCGAGATATTATTGGTATTTATGTTTTACGTTGATTTTATTTCCCATCTAAATCAATTAATACTTTGGAGTCTCTCCATATTGTAAGCCGTCGCCAGCTAAAAGGTTTTCATACTGGTAACATTAGTAACACTTCATTCTGTACACATTAAGCCTTTTTAGATATTGATAATTAACAGTAATCGCTTTAAAGAGAATAAAATACAACGCTTATTATAATATGCTTTTTGTTTTATTTTATTTCTGAAAAAAAGTAATTTACAACTGTTTCAATGTTGTTATTTCTTTCTTATCTATGCGGTTAAAAAGAGATAGCAAATAACAAAATGTATAACATTATTTAAATAATAACACTGACAAGTAAAATGATCGCAGACTTTTCGCATTGATCTAATTCCAACGTTATTTAAATCTGCAATTACTTTGTCAGTGTAACGAGTTGTATTCAACAAAATTATCACTAATAATAGCATTCAACTTGTCTCAGTGTCTATAAAAATTAGACAGGCTTAGATTACTAGCTCTTGCGTCTGAAGCCTTTCTAAACCCAAGGTCGTACTGGATAGCTAATGAAGGGCGTAGCGACAAAAACAATAAGTCATAAGAAATCGATTTCATTATTCGTTACGAAACGTTTTAGCTGTTAATCTTTCAGAGGATTTAGATATGTCTAAGAATATGACATACTAGTTGTCGACCGCAGATGTTAAGTATAAGAAAGTCTATTTCTTTCCTTGCAGTTAAAGCTTGCTATCAAATTCGGTTCACTCATTGGGGCGGAAAAGCGTAACAGACAGAAAGACACAGTAACTTTCGCATGCATAATATTAGTAAAAGACAACGCACAATGAAACAAATTGTCAAGTTGAATTAATTATCAAGCTAACACCGGTTCGAATGAAGATAGAATAACTTCGTTCATGAAATAGTTAAATTGAAATGATTACTATTTTTACATGCAAATTTATAGTTAAATAGTCACCACCGCCTATAGACATTGGCGCCAATGCGCCACCAACTTTGGGAAATAAGACTTTATATCCCTCGTGCCTGTAGTTACACTGGCTCACTCAAACCGGATCAAACTGGATCACAAAGATACTAAATATTGCTGTTAGTCGGCCAGGCGGGCTTACCAAGTAAAACATACTAATTCCGCGCCTTTACATCATCTCGTGTAGTATAACAAATCGCCTTATTTGTTTATGTATTTTTTTACATGACGCTTATCGAATTATTTAGAGTGATAGATTTACGTTAAATATTCCAAACATTAACACAAATCATATATAATTATTTTCTCATATATAATAATACAATCAACTTGGTTGTAATAAAATATCGTGCAGCCTTTCAACCTTTATATCGTTCAATCGATCACGTTGTCAACTGGTATATGTACGTATTTATACAGGCAGGACATCTGCCGAATTTTGCTACTTACTATATATAGAATAACGAATAGACGAATAAAAAGTATTTTACGTATTTACCTATGTTTTCACTTAAGCTCTCAAGCTACTTAACATTGTACACACGATGTGTGATAAGCACTCGTAACGTCTAATCTCCTGATCGCAAATTTAATACGCGTAGCGGTATATTAGATTTATTAGCCAATCACAGGCGTCCCGAGTCCTGTTAAACCTATAAGAGGATAGTAGTATAAATTCCTTTTGTAGCTTACAAAACGCAAGCTCAGAGATCGGACTCTGGACGTTGTTTGGGGTCATTAACCTCGGTCCGTGTCTTAAAACATAGATCTAAGTCAAGTAGTAATGTTTCTTTGTAATTCTCCCTCAGCAGTAATATCTTATGAGATCTCTTTTCATGGCTGAGTCTCTCGTCCCTATTAATATTTCCCTGTTTTAATACTCGCTACGAAATTGTCCTTATGTATTCTTATTTATTTCTCATAACTTATGTATACAATACTAAAATAATAATGTAATATAATAATAATAGGTTCGATCTGTATTTCTAAGCTTGTAAACATGCCCTATTATGCCATTTCCAAACAAATGTATGTTTATAAACGTCCATTATCATTGACCAATATTCATTCTCAAGTGTAAACTCGAACAGGATCCTTAACTCACCGATGAGGAAATCATTTGTGTTCAATGTCACGATTACAAATTAAATTTTATATTAAAAACACGTGTACGATTTATAACAAAGTTTAATAAAAGGAAAAAAAGACTTGTGTTTTTATAATCCGGAAATTTCGTATTTAATAAAGGTAGGTAGCGTATGATTTGTAAAGCAAACAACAGTAGGAATCGTTCTGTCCCGCAGGCATGATCGATTTAACATTCAGAAAAAGAGAACGTTGTGGACTGTTCCTAGCCTAAACAAAACTTATATTATCTATAAAGAATTTTTTTTTGACATATTCTTGACTACCTTGAAATTAATTAAAATATTTCCCATCTGTTTATTTTTATGATTTTTAGATTGGCCAACGAGCAAATGGGCCACTTGATGATGTAAGTGGTCACCATCGGCCATAGACAATGGCGCTGTAAGAAATATTAACCATTCCTTTCATCGCCAATGCGACACCAACCTTGGGAACTAAGATGTTATGGTTCTAGTGCCTGTAGTTTCACTGGGTCACTCACCCTTCAAACCGGAACACAACAATACTGAGTACTGCTGTTTGGCGGTAGAATATCCGATGACTGGGTGGTACATACCCAGACGGGCTTGACCAAGAATATATTTTTCCTTCCATCATCTAAAGGCATGTAAATTTTCGAAACCATTGAGAATTTTATGCAACGATTTATATTTAAATGAAATTAACCGAATTTATTTTATAAGATATAATTGATTGTAATTAATTCATCCGATAATATTTAGTATTCCGAATTATTTTATCCGAATCATTAAATATTAAATACAAATGATTTATCAATTTTAAATTGCAATTATATTTATTTTTTGTAATATTTTGTTTCAGGTGTGGCAACATCCGATTGACTTATGATTCGAAGGTGAATCACCGGCCGACGTAATCGGTACGTATTTCAAAAAAACTTTTACTTTATAAATGTGTTACTGAATTGAACGATATTATATTAATATTTTCTTAGATCTCAGTCGGTGGCGTCAATTCAAGGCCGATTGACCTTTTATCTCCTTCTGCCATTAGACCATCGACCATCGACCCGTCATATACATAATTTCAGTCATACATTTATTTTGTCAAACATTACTCTGCATTTTGTTTGAATTACGAAAACTCTTTTAAGTAGCACAAGGACAAACAGGGACGTTTACAATTTGAGAGATTGTGTTGCCCCCATTAATTACAAATTGCCGTCCTCTAGAGTTTCGATATCCTTTTAAACCTGAGCTTAAAATATGAGAAGTCATTTTTAGTCATTGAGATCCGTTAGTATTATTATGTTTATTTATTTACAACGAGAAGAGGCCTCTTAGTTCCAGCTAATTTAATTTAAGGGTTAATAGTTTCCTTCGTCCTTAAAGCATTGCTAACTATTAGATTGTAGGTAATAAGTCCCTTGCGCCCGTAATAACGCTGGTGTTTGAACCGAGATTGCCAAATTATATGCAGACACAGGTTTGCATAAAGCTCTACCACCAATGATGTAGAAATCTAAACTAATATTAAAATGCGAAAGTAACTCTGCTACCTTAACGCTGCTTTACGCTTAAACTTTAGATAAAATTTGTTATGGAGATAGTTTGAGTCCCGAGGAAAGTCGTAGGTGACGATTTTTGTACCATAGTTAAAGTTTTATAAATTTTCGCGGGTAAAGATGCAGGTTCGGCTAGTATGTGTGAGTAAACTGGTTATTTATAAACAATGTAAATATACTTTATCTACTATAAATATGATAACAATTAATTTTATATTTATTTGAAAATAATTTAATGTTACATGCAAAAATGACATCCGAAAAATCTGATAAAATAAATTGTTAAGTTGCAGTCGCCATTAAAAATACCATTAGACGTTGCGCTCAGCCATTCATTGTTAATCTTGAAAGCTTACTATCCACAGACATAAATGTGCAAGAATATACAGATATATCCGTCCTTTGAAAGCCTTAAGGGCCTTTGAGGTTTCTAATCGGTCTCCTCGATTGATAAAGCCCTCTTGAAAGTGGTCGTTGTAACATAAGTACTGTCATTTCAAAAATAAATCGTGATCTTTGCTTTTATTAATTTTAAAACGTTATTTTAGTAACTTTATAGGCAAAAATTTACATATGAAAAGTATAACACTAATTAATCTCTGAGTATTTATTTGGCTTTAGTCTGATCGCTTATTGGTCGTTAATAACGCCATCGGCTGCAACCGGCCAATGGCCATTAGCGAAGCCAAGTAAGTTCATTTGATTTTGATTAGCTTTTCAAAAACTGGATAGCAAAAAATTGTATCTACTTATTATTTTTGTGCATCCTTTTTTATGGTCACAATTTTACTGTAATTTATGCTTGCAGTCATATAGAAATTAATATATCTGGAAGTCCTCGTTTTCTATTCAACGGATACTAAAGTGGCTTAAATATTGTACGGGAAATTTACGAGGAATATTGGATTTTAGTGTTAGCTTAAAATAAATCTAGGGAAATTATTAATTCACGGAAAATTTTGAACGTTGCATAAATTTTGAATTTACAGCAAACCGCATACAATTTAGATAATTTATAACCTTTTAGATTAGAGTATGTTGGTACGTTTATAATTCAACTAAAATTGATCCGTGGTACGGCGTTTGCAATCTAGCTAAATTTAGTATAAACTCTCGGTACTTACATTTTCTCGTGACATATAATTTGGACATATAGATTATTAGTCGTCGCTTCGTTCGAGTTTTATGAGTTGGTCAGCAGGTTTTAGGAATAAAAAAGTACCAATAGCAATTTTCACCAAATTCGATCCAGTGGTTTGGCCGTGAAAGAGTTACAGACAAACAGACAAAGTTACTTTCGCATTAATTTCATTAGTATAGATGATCAATATTAAATATATATTTAGCTATAGCTGTAACCGTTTTTACTATTATTACAAATATATTAAAATAAATTTAAATAATTAAGATTTTGTTCATTTCTATAATTACGTACCAAATTATTTACTCTTATCTAAATGCAATCTAATCTGCGAAACTTAACTATCTAATTTTTACATAATAACACCTTGGGATGTAAATGATCGCCTTTAGGCCTTTTCGAGTAATATTTTGCTAAGGTTATTGGATTTTATAGCAAACTAAATTATCGATGAGAAAAAATAATCAAGCTGAGTTAATTTTGTCGGTTCTTCTTAAGAACGTGTGAAGGTGTTTGTTTCGAGAATCGCTGGTAGATTTTTTGAAGTAAGAATAGCGAGACTGCTAATGGTCTCAATTACGAAAATCACTCGCTATTACGAAATTTAAATCACCAATGACGTAAACTGTCAGCGGCAAATCTTCGCTAATGCTTGGAAATATTGTCACCTAAAAATTAAGTGACAATATTTAGCCGTAGCCTTGCGCTCATATATTTTTTTCAAAATAATGTGTACGAATATCTCAAATTTAAGATTAAAACTAAACCTATGCTAAGAATCACACTCGTTCCTCTTACCTATACCTCGCGAAATATTGACAAACCAAGAAATACTTTCGCCGTTACAATATTAATAAGTATTTTTCTACGAATATTTGAATAGTCACGATACTTCATACGCTTCGTTGATAGCTTCTCAAGGATAGACTTCAGGAACAATGGCCTATTGTTTGAATGCCCTTTACGAAGACGAAATATGTACGTGTATTTTCTGAAACCGTCGTTATACTTTTGTCATCGATACCTTGAAACTGTGAAGTGGTCTGAAAGCATATGAATATTGGATACTCGAATGTATCACAATTGAAGAACTTAACTGGCCTATAAATGATTATGTAGACTTAAAATCGAAGTCTTATTTTTAGTTCGCTATCACTCATAGTTCATATGGATAAGGTTTTTTATTATGATATAGTTAGGTTGGCATCAACGAGGCGAGTCAGCTGAGTCACCCCCACGATCCGCGGCCTCCTTCTGGAACATAACGTTTTCTCAGAAAGAGACCGTCTCCGTTCAGCAGATCTCGCTTCCAAGCATGGCGGAAAGATGCTCCATCGCCTATCAACTATCGTGTTGGATTTCCGTCCCATCTGATTGTGATGAGTGAGATAGAAAATAATTAATCAGTGTTTGCACATATTGCGCAATCCACTCTTTTGAGAATGGCTGTCATCCATACTGCATCCATATTTAACTTATATTTCTTCACTTTTTGACTGGCGATGACAATACTAAATAACGTCTTGTAACGAAGTCAGCCAACTATGGAATAATAATTAAAATATTTTATAATATATTTACATATAAGTAAGGTATATAGCATTTTTCAGTGAAACTTATATGGAATAAAAACAATACAAAAACACGCTTTCCATCTTAACGATACATTTTAGAAAACAGTAAGGTTTAAGTTAAGTACAAACGATACGGAACGGTTCCACGTCAAACACAGGGTTGCCAAAAACCAAGTGTCCTGTCAATTTCACTTTCATAATTTCGAATTAAGTAACATATTTTCGAACAAGTATTAATTGTATTACATTTATTTGTCCTTCGTCATCTAATTTTACCACAAATAAAAAATACTTACATTAGCTTCAATAATATTATACGATACTGCATTTTAATTTTCAGTATGAAAATACAATTGAGCCATTTATAGGTTCGATGCACAAGACACACCTATCCTAGTGACAGCCCTATTGATATGATAATGCTCCACCTCATGTGGATCGGAGCGAATCACGCGCACCCAAAAAAATTAATGGCGTCACGGATCAGTGTACGCTATTGTGTAACTTAAGTCATGGAAATAAGGTTTTGAATTGTATGTTTTTTCCAAAAATATTGCATTATTTAAAATTTTACATACGAAGAAAGTAATTCGTTTGCTTGTTGTGGTTGTTTTTAAAGTAGGTTAAACGGATAATTGTATGCAATCTGTTCAAATGATAAGTTGTCATAATGGTAGAATAAAGGCGGATCTACGATTATGTAACACGTTACAGCATCATAACGTTTTAATTATACATTTTGTGTCATTTTCATGGATTTCGTTTTATATTTTAATATGCAAAAAATTAACATACTGTAATTCATTAATCTGTGATACTTTGGTTCATACACAATTATATAAGCTTACAGTGAGTTATTACTCACTAAACACAAATTGACAACTCACTTTTCACTGTAGTTATCAGTCTGAAACCTTATCACACTTGTGTAAATCTGGTGGTAACCCAAAAACTATACTATTTCAGTGAGCGTATGAAAGCGTTTCAATTATTTAGCTTGGTATAATTATTTACTAGTAACTTGTCTGTTTTATTTTTGAACCAATAGGATTACTCATATTTAGCGAGTTGCTTAAATTAATTCTATACGTACTATTGTACGTCAATACATAAGTCGTTATAAGTGCAGAAGGATACACGACGAACAAGAAAATAAGACAATCAAGCAGGTACGTTTGTTATGTAACGTTATAAGAAAAATAAAACATGGCGTAAACAAATATTTAGGTATTTAAAATTTAAATTATTTATGAATAAAATTTAAATATAAGTTTTTCTTATTGAACAAAAACCCGAATGTTATATAACCTTTTTCGAAATCTCCTCACAGTATGAAAAAAATCCTATTATATCTATATATTTTAGTAATCAGTGTAAACAAACTGTATTTCCGTTATTACTAAAAAAATTCCACATTTTATCCCAAAATTAACGCCAGTGAAGCTCGAAGTTACGAGCAACTAGCGCTGGTAAATGGGCGTTCAACGTCTTTAGGCGTTTAGACGTCGGCTTTAATGTACGTTGCGAGGAATTTTCCGTCGAATTCGAGTCGTATCTACCTTAATTACCGAGGGAAGGTCGCGCCAAATTAACAACAAATACATTAGAATACTCAGACTCGCATGCCGACTAAGATACGGTCTAACTTTTCAACAATTTATACATTTACAGAGTCGTATTTTATGATATTTTGTACAAATTAGATTTATGAACGAAACTTTTCCTACGTTGAAACGTAAATCCTGAATAATTAAACATAAAATGTTTATAGGGCTAATACTAATTTACTCTGAAAAAAAAAAGATGGCGGTTGACAGCGTTGTCTTTTGTTTTAGTTAGTGCGACATACATATGTAGGAATGGATAAAGTGTTCCGTTTTTTTTTATACTTGATTAGCAGTGCCTTAATATTCTTGTAATTTGTATATGTAAAATTTTGTAAATTCAAACTGCTTACTTGTGAATCTTGTACGCTATCCGTATATTCTTCACCTCATATACGATTTTCACGATGTCTGCAGATGAAATATCAATTTCAATTTCTTTTTTTGTTATTTATGGGACTTTAACACGCTAACATTTTATTTGACGAATCGACGCTACACTATAAATACATTTTTTGAATTGCTATCGAATATCACGTACTTTCGTTTAAAAATACGCTTCGCTTGAGTCACGTGCTGATCGGATGATAGTTTTATTTGTTTCGTATGTTCCATATTACACAGAAACTACTAATCCAATCAACGTAAAACTCTCTCGATATCATAGTTTAACAAGATTGGTCTAGCTTGTATTTTGAGTAAGTACGGATGATTACGGTTATGTGTAGAAGTAAATACCCGTTTAATCAGAGTATTTAAGCTGTGAGGCATATATAATATACATACTTATCTTTTCGCTAGCAGCTTGCGTCAGAGCAATTAAATAATTGCAATAAAATTCACAATATAAACGCTGAAACCAATGAAAAAAAAAAAATAATCCTCTGTTATTTTTTGTTAGTTAGTTGGGTTGTGTTTTTGTTTTGACCCGAAACCAAGAAATTCAAATTTTAATATTTCTAGTTTCTTGACTTAATCCCTTCCTCCACAACTACAATAGCTCATTTAATTTTTTCTTATCTCCTAGCAGAAAATAAATGTATTCTCTTTTTTTATGGTATCGGTAGGTAGACGAGCAAATGGGCCACCTGATGGTAAGTTGTCATCTCCGCCCATAGACAATAGCGATGTAAGAAATATTAACCATTCCTTACATCACCAATGCGCCACCAACCTAGGGAACTAAGATGTTATGTCCCTTGTGCCTGTAGTTACACTGGCTCACTCACCCTTCAAACCGGAACACAACAATACTGAGTACTGCTGTTTGGCGGTAGAATATCTGATGAGTGGGTGGTACCTACCCAGACGGGCTTGCACAAAGCCCTACTACGCAGTAAGTTACTAAATGTCATATTCTCATCATTAGTAATTTCGCCTTCGCGATTGTAAGTTAGTCAATATAATTCAAATTATTCAAAATAAAAAAAATATATAATTCAAACATCAGCAAATGGCCAATTCGTTTCAAATGTTTTACGAAAACGTAAATAATTCGTTCTAAATTTAAATTTTAGCCCGTTTCAAATAAATACAATACTACGTATTCTCTGTCTTTTGACTGGGAAGAAACTAGAGTACTTCCTATAGAACATGAGCGCAGCAGTCATGACAATGGCTTTTATAGACGTAGTCGTAATTTGTGTCCTCCGCTGGTACAGATAATAAAACAATTTGAAACGACAGTATGAATAATTAAAACATTGTAGGATTTTATTAATTTATAAAAAGAACTTGTGTCACTTATAAAATATAGTAAATTGTGTTACGCTCGTGTATATTCTATTAGTGAACTTTTAACTCATAGGAGTCCTACTCGCAGTTCCCCGGTTTTAAACCGACTCGCGCACTGAAGATTCAAGCAGACAGATACAAACAGACACTGATGTAACAACAAATTTACAAGTTCCTATACTTATGGAACAAGATATTGCTTCTTCCCAAATTTATTGTGTTTGAAGTACCCTATAATTTAGGACCCTATAATTTTTGATACCCTTTGTATGAATGTATAGGCAAAGGGACGTAAAAGGCCATCTTTAGATGGCGTAGACTTAGAAGTTTGATGATTTCACATCTTCAAGAACCGAAGACCTTAGTATTGGGTATCAATTTCAACTTTATACTTCTATGTGTTCCTGAGAAAAAATAAGATCTTGTGATAAGGGTTCCTTTTGCAACCTCGACACGTTATGAAGACCTTTTTCATGAAGAGCGTGTTTATATTATTCGATTTGTTGTATGCTAGATTTTTCTGCCGCACATCGACTTCTCGTCATCATAACTCGTCAGTTTTTCTCGGTCGTACCTTATTTCAGTGAAAGGTTTACGTTAAATTTATACTTTTAATTCATAAAACGTTCCCCTCCCAATTCCACCCCTTTAAGTTGAAGTTTCCCAGAATGCTTTCTTAACGAATACTTACGCTGTAACTTAAACCCTTAGACATAAACCTGCTTGGTTGAAGTATAGTTCGTCTTTTATATTAAATAAATGTTGTACACATGTGTTTGAGGTGCACGTCAACTTTCCAATAAATAATGTATTTTAAATTTAGTCGGTTTTTATTTAACATGTAAAATCATAACGATCTCATATACGTGGGATTCAAAATCCGAATTAAAACCATTTCGTTTTTATTTAAATCCTGATTGGATCGGATGAATTCGTCCGGAAATATGAAATATTTTTATATCAAAACATAAAAACAAACGAAAATATATTTTATTGTTCGTGTTTGTTATTGTAGATGATATTTATGTTCTCCTGTTAGAATTTATACAATATTATACGTATTTTTACGATATTGAATTTACGTTTATTAAAGTTTCGTTATATTTACGGTTATTATGGGCAGAAAATGAGGATCTTAATCAAAAATTGTATATCCGGATGAACTAACGATTAATTCGTGTGCGTAATTCGAAGATGATATTTAAACATTAAATTTATTTCGACGATTAAATATAAAAGATTTTATTTTTTGTCTAAATTAATTAATCGTCAAAGTTTATCTGTGGAATTTGAATATACAAACGAATATATTGAATTTGTGAAGTCGGAAACTGCTGTGGTTTCTTAAAAACTAGATGCGGTTCGCGGTTGTACCCGCGTTAAATAAATATGCTTGTTTCATACACGCGATGATTATGTATTTAATTAAATACATAATAGTAAGTAAATACCCCAAAGTTGCTCAAATTGATTATGTTGAATATTTAGGGTCGTAGCTTGATGTGATAACAAACATACAATTAAAAAACTACAACATAATTGGATAGATTTAGTAATATATATTGCAATACAGAAAAAATGTACATATTATATACTTAAATGTACATATTATGTGTTAGTATTGAGATTCACTTTTTATATTTTCATTTTTTTTTTTAGATGAATTAGGTAATGGTGCTATTAATTTTCAGTATCTGAGCCGCACCTCTTTCTATTGCGATTTACAGAGACACAAAATAGAGTTAATAATAATTAATACTGAGTTTAATCTAACCACTGATAGGGAAGTGTCCATTAAAAGTTTTAGTATTCAACATATATTGGACTGGGTTGCTCGAAGTTATGTTAAAAGGGCATAATACCCAAAGGTTTCAAAGAGAAGGTTTGAAATTTATTCCATCTCGCCGCACCAATAGACGTTGGTTGGAAACACAGACACCGACGTTTTATCCGACACGCACGTTTTTCTGACGTTATTTCCCTTCATCGCTGAGCACGAGATTAGTTTCTTACTAACACAAATTAAGCAACTAAAAAAAATTGGACTCTGAGATTTGATTCTGCTATATTCGTGATAAATTGACGTGTCCTATCCCACATCGGCAGTATAATATCCCTGATATCCCATATTGGCTCCTTGACCGAATCCGTGGTATCCCATATCGGTTTTGGATCAAATCATAACGAATAAATATATGTATGTATGTATTTACTTCAGCTATGTGCTTATCGATCGTTCATTGTTTTATATGATTACATTTTTCGCGTTATCTCGCTAATGAGTTACTCTGGACTTGCAGACAGACATTCAACTGTTGTGAAGGCGCATTCGGAATAATTAACAGTTTCCTTTGTCATTCAAATGTTCACACTTACCTTCCAACACTTTTCAACTAAACGATAGTGTAAAACAAAAGAGAAAGAACAGTTTTGTGTTAAACGTTTAATATTTTTAAGTTATTGATTTTAACGAATTGAGCCGAAGATGTGGAAGGAACACGTAGTTAATCGGAACAAGAATCAGTGAATTTTCTAATCTAATGTGCTCAATTTGGGCGTATAAATCATATTAACAAGATCAAAAACTATCACATGTGTGACCAACTCGCATTGGAGCAGTGTGGTGGATATAGGAGGCCTTAGGGGGTTACTTCGGTCGTGCGTGAACATGATTTACAAAAAATTATATCTCGAAATATGTTTAAATTAAAGATCCTTCGGAGGGGAGTTTTATAATGACAAAAACTAAGTTCTGAAGTGTCAGATAAGAATTCGGTTATTAGTTGTCCGAAGTTTATTCGGCCTTAGCTAAGCAGTGTTATATTTACAGGCTGTTCCAAAAATTCTTAAGTTATTTAGATTTTCTCTAATCAATCATTAATTATGATGTCGTCTACGCAATATCTGCGACTGCAAATGCCAGCTTTGAGGTATAACGGCTAACGATGTATTTACTGATGACGTCATGGCCTATGACACTCGGGATCCTTATACAGATCTAACGGCACCTTGTTTACCTTAATTATTTGAGACATTTTAGTTTCTTTTCTTTTTCATTCCAATATTAAGAAGAAGCTAAGCTACGTAACTTTTTGCAAATTCATGCAAAGACTGCTACCGACTTTTTTAATCCTATTCGGAAATTTTAAATAAGAACCCTAATATCACACTAAAAATTTGATGGATGAAATCTCAAATTGATATATTTGTATCAGAATGTAGAAGACATCAAATAGCTCTTTAAAAAAATTTGCAACAATATATCGTGTGTAGACGTGGCCCATTTACTTTAAAGTGCTTACTCAGAGCTAAAGTGTTAGCTTGGTTTCTTTTAAGCATAGTACTTATCTGAAAGAAACGAGATGGCTCAGTAGCTAGGACACGTGAATTTTAACCGATGATTGCTAGTTCAAATTCAGGCAGGCACCACTGAATTGTCATGTGTACATATGTGGTGCACGAGTCGTGCATTTTAGGTTTCGCCAAATGTTTATTACTTATTACCGGCGTTACGTACATACATCATAGGATAAATACATAAAATAACATAAAGGATAAATACGTACAATATATTCCATGGCAACGCCGTAAATCAATCGTTTATTCAAGTTTCCGAACTTGCTATACGCCCCAGCATTTTTGTTATTTCGTCTTCATCTAGCAAACGTCTAGACGCTTTCCATGTTCCATTAGGGTAACTTAATAATTTTAGCAAACATGAATGTCAATAAAAGGCAATATTCGTCCTTGAAATACATTTATAAAAACCTGAAAATAATTTGTTTTGTTTCTGACTGTCAGACTTTAAATGTCAACGTCATTGAAAAACTGTTTACTTCCTACATTCTCTTAGAACTGTCCTTATTTAATATCTTCTTTATCCACACTCCTGCATCCAAGCAGAGTTATTTTTGGGTTCGCTTTTGTATTAGGTATAATTATAGGAGCGGTCTCAATTATTAGGTGTTTTTAAGACGAGGTTTTTATGTATTAAATATGTGGTTTATTTTAGACTATAGTTAGATCTTTTTTGTTTTATTTTTCCTCTTCTAGGTTTATTTAAAAAAAATGTTCGGAAATGACTTCTGACGCACAGTTCATATTAATTCTGATGTCAGGGCTGTTATTAATATTTGTTAAATAAGGGTTTACAATAATAGTATTATCATCATCATCGCTTGGCTTGGAACATTATCGGCTTTCAGGGTGAAGAGGATGGTTGTTCTCGAGTTTAAATTATAGGTGTCAGTCGTTTATATACGAGACGATATTATTTACCGCCAACCAGCAACACACGCTACTGCCCGAATCCATTACACGCATGACTGGGATTCTTCCAGAACTTGTACGCCTGTCTTTAGGCTGATAGCTTAAATGTCAAAACCATCTGATCCAAATTGAAATGCCATGTATTTAAACAAACTTTACAACATATAATTTTTGAATCGTGAATATTTCAGTTTTACCACGGCTCGGAATAGTATTTTCCAATGAGAAGAAACGGAAAAAAACTCACATAATATAGTTTCCCTTTGAGGTATTCACAATTATTGTCCTTGATCAGTCCTATATTGGAAATGTATTATTTTAATGAAAAATAAGATTGAATAAGAAATAAGAAAAAAGATAAGATTGATTTTATTTTCGTTTTAAATTAATTAATAATAATTCACACATGATTTTTAATAACAATTATGATACTATCATTTGATTAATCTCAAATTTTGTTAATTTATTATTTGTCTGTTGGTTAACAGGCACATAAAACATACTATATAGCGAACGCAACTTCTTTCCAAACGGGTGTCTCGCGACAATTTCTTTTATGTTTGTTTTTGTTATTTTTTTAATTCACATACGGTTTTAATAACAATTTTGTGAACATGTACAGCCTGTAAATTTTCCACTGCTGGGCTACCGCCTTCTCTCCCTTTGAGGAGAAGGTTAGGAGCATATTACAACCACGCTGCTCCAATGCGGGATGGTGGATTCACATGTGGTACAATTCCTTTGAAATTAGACACATGCAGGTTTCCCCACGATGTTTTCTCTCACCGCCGAGCACGAGATGAATTATAAACACAAATTAAGCGCACGAAAATTCAGTGGCGCTTGCCTGCGTTTGAACCCACAATCATCGGTTAAGATGTACGTGTTCTAACCACTGGACCATCTCGGCTCTTTTGTCAAGAATTTTGTTATTGTCATTTAACTATTCTCAATCGGCTGCCCTAAGCATCCTTCGCTTTTTTTTCTCTTACATGTCTACTCAAAGTCTTACTTTTAACAACCTGTAAAGTATATAACACATAGTTATAATAATACCTCACTAATGTGTTGTATGTTAGTAGCCAGCAAGGCCTTCTTCATTAGTATTCAGATATTTAATTAGCGAATTAGCGCAACATTAAGTCTTGTTAATCAAGGAACATGTTAAACGTACTGTACGTTACTTATTAACAGAAAAACTATATACGCCGTTGTATATAAAAGGCAATCCAATGTAAGAATAAGGCAATGAAACACGAAATTTAGAGAAAACCATCGTTTGTTAATGTTGAGACTGACTTAGTTGAAGGATTTTGTAATATTTTGATTTGAAGGACGGCAGCGCTCTTCTTCAATATTGAACTTGATCCAGTCGATACATAAAATGCGTCCTGCTGAAAACACAGTAATATTTATTTATTTAGTTATCTCAAGCCAACATGATGTACAAAATATCACATTCTGCGTATAAATCGAATTCTTAGAAACATCACCTACAATGTACAGAACTCTTGCAGACTAACTCATCAGTAAGAAAAAGAAAACAAAAAAATTCACTTTTGCGTCTACTAACGATGACATTATTTATTGGGGAAAAAGGTTTTTTTTAATACTATTCAAATTACACATTACAGAATAAAAGTCACAAAATAAATCAAAAAGATAACATATAAGAACTATAAAATGAATTAATCGAATGATAAAAAAACAATTAATAATCAGGTCAGAGTATCTATTTTTATAAATATCATGAAATATCAAATGGAATTACAGATTCTTATCTATCTATCTTAGATATATATATAAAGGAACAGATTTTACTAAGTTAGTTTTAGTAGTTATGTATTGAAGGGTTTATTTAAGTTCATTTTGGACTATTTCTTGGTACGGCCAACATGATTTTACATAATGAAGAACAATCCATGTGTCCGTTTAATATATGCGTATTTTAGTTATTCATATATCATACATAGTAAGGAATACATCTTACATATAAAAATAAGTGGCATTTTTCGTTGTCACTTTATAACTCAAGAACGGGCTCATCTATCCAAACTAATTTTTCAGGGTTTGTTCGAACTATTTAGTAGATGGTTTATGTGAAGTTTGCACAAAATCGGTCGAGTGGTTCTTCATTTATCACATTTTTGGTAACAAATTATTTCAATAAATGGCGCGTCATTTTGTTAATGGAGATTTTTTAGACGGGGAATTGTCTGTCATATTAAAAGTAAGTATCAATTAAAAATGAGTACACTCATCCACCAGTTTCAATAGGTAATACGTCTTAATTCAATTTATTATTTCCAAATAACCCATGGCATAGTATTAAATACTGGCATGTAACACAATTTCTTATTTTAAAAATGATTGAGTTGTCATTATATTCATTAATATTTGGGACATCTCAAACATCAAAGCATTTTTTGAGTCATATTCAACAATACAATTCGGCATTTCAAATGACTTCTTTTGGTGCTACTAAAATTATTAGAGATAATTTCATGCCGACGTTTAAGGTAAATACTTCAACTGGATTGTCCCATATTTATATCAATCTTAATCATAAAGTATTCGATAGTTTTAAAAATTCTTATCAAACAACCTAAAATTGCATACATGTTACAGATTCAGGGCCAGATTTATCATCAATTCCATGAATTTTTATTCGTATCTATTGATGGTTCGTCCACAAGCACAAAATTATATCTTGAGATGTGGTAAACTATATCATCAGTACATCGTTGATATGTATGCCAAAATAGAAACTGAACGTCTTAATTTTATTCATTTCAACCAAGCAAAATTAAGATCCGAAGAATATATTAATTTGCAAGATGCGATAGCGAATGATGCTAATGTAAATGACATCGGGCGATTGACTATATTGCCATCCTCGTTTACTGGTAGCCCACGGCATATAAACGAATATGCACAAGACGCAATGTCTTATGTACGAAAATATGGTAGACCTGATCTGTTCATTACATTTACATGTAATCCGCAGTGGGATGATATTAAAAACAATTTTTTGAAGAACAGTCGACAACTGATGGTCATGACATTACAGCATGTGTTTTTCGGCAAAAATTGAAAGCACTTATGGATTTAATTGTAATATTATGTGTATTTGGAGAGGTCCGTTGCCATATGTATTCCATTGAATTTCAAAAAAGGGGATTGCCACATGAACATGTATTAATTTGGCTGGTACATAAAATAACTCCGGATCAAATCGATAACGTTATATCAGCTGAAATTCCCGATCAAACTGTTGATCCAGAGTTATTTCACGTTGTCGTTAAAAACATGATACATGGTCCGTGCGGTGAACTAAATTTGAATTCGCCATGTATGATAGATGGAAAGTGTTCGAAACGATACCCAAGGCAATTGGCTTCAGACACAATAACGGGCAATGACGGATATCCGTTGTATCGACGTAGATCACGTAACGATACTGGAAAAACTGCAATCATTAGGATGCTTAACCAGGACGTTGAAATTGATAATCGTTGGATAGTTCCGTATTGTAATTCAGTCAAAACCATTAAATATATTTGCAAGTATGTAAATAAAGGGAGCGATATGGCTGTTTTCGATGTTGCTGCTGATAATAGAAATGATGAAATTACTCAGTATCAAATGGGACGCTATATTAGTAGTAATGAAGCCGTCTGGAGGATTCTGTCGTTTCCAATGGACAAAAGACATTCTATGACTGTTCACTTGGCTGTGCATCTTGAGAATGACCAATGTGTTTATTTTAATGAAGCAAATATATTGGAAAGAGCAGCACAACCACGAGCAACTACGTCAACAGCTTTTTTCAATTTTGCGTAACTGACCTGAACATGGAATGTGTTTTCGAAAAAAATCAAAGACTTAAACAAGGAACAGCAGTCGATGGGCATCCAGGCATTTTCCAAACAGACGCAATTGGGAGAATATATACAATACATCCAAAAATGCTGAGTGTTTTTATTTGCGATTGTTATTAGTTAACGTCAATGGCCCAAAATAATTTCAAGAATTGAGAACAGTCAATGGTCATTTGTGTCAAACATATCGTGAAGCATGTCAACTCTTGCATTTGTTGGAGGATGATGCACATTGGGATTCAACACTTCATGATGCATCTACTTCAGCTCATTCACGGCAAATACGAATGCTATTTGCCATTATATTATCAACGTGTATGCTATCAAATCCACTTGAATTATGGAACAAATATAAATATTATATGGCAGAAGATATTTTAGTTCGTATGCGTCATCATGCAAGAAATCCTGATTTGTTGATTACCTTGGAAATGTACAACGATTCTTTAATTGAAGATATGTGTCTAACAATTGCAAATAAAGCATTAGCACAATTGGGTATGACCGCACCAAATCGGGAGATGCATGATTTGTTTGATCGAGAATTGCAACGTGAGCAGGAATTCAATTCTAATGATTTGCGTTTATTTGTACAATCGAATATTACCAAATTGAATATTCAGCAAAAACATGTATATGACACAATCATGCAAGCCGTTTCCAATAATTCAGGTGGATTATATTTCTTGGATGCACCTGGTGGTACAGGCAAGACGTTCGTTATATCATTGATTTTAGCAACTATTCGATCGGAACAGAAAATTACATTGGCACTTGCATCTTCGGGAATTGCTGCTACATTATTAGAAGGTGGTCGAACCGCACACTCTGCATTAAAATTGCCATTGAATGTACAGATGATTGAAACTCCAATTTGCAATATTTCGAGAAATTCTGCTATGGCAAAAGTTCTGCGATTAACATCAATTATTTTATGGGATGAGTGTACAATGGCGAATAAAAAATCACTAGAAGCATTTAATCGAACAATGCAAGATTTACGTGGTAATCAACAGCTTTTTAGTGGCGCTTTGATATTACTGTCAGGGGATTTTCGTCAAACATTGCCTGTCATTCCTCGATCAACTCCTGCTGATGAAATAAATGCCTGTTTGAAGTCATCAGTTCTTTGGAGATATGTACGAAAATTGACACTAAACATTAATATGCGTATTAACCTACAAAATGATCCAGCTGCTCATAAGTTTTCAAAACAATTGTTAGAAATTGGTGATGGCAAAATACAAATCGACAGGACCAATGGATTGATCGCTATACCGAACAATTTTTGTACTATTGTGCAATCGATAGATGAATTGATTGAATGTGTTTTTCCGAATATTCTTCAGAATTATATAAATCATGATTGGTTGAGAGAACGCGCCATTTTAGCACCAAAGAACATTCATATCAATGCAATTAATTTTCAAATTCAAGAGAAACTGCCAGGAGTGAATTTGGAAGAATCATGTTTTTCACACGACCAACTTTATGTTGCCTGTTCCAGAGTCGGTACCCCCAGCCGTTTGTTTATTTACACTCAAAATGGAAAAACCAATATTGTTTATGCAAATGTTTTGAATTAATTTTTTAAATAGCTAGCTATTAAGTAAATATTTTTTTTTAAGAAATGAATCGATGTTCTAACTCATTTTTGTATTATATCACTTAATACGTAGCGAAGCACGTACCGGGCCGCTAGTATTTATATATAAGTCGATGAGCAAGCCAACGAAACCGTCGACAGACATTGTTTACCATATATTATATACCTACAAAAAGCTTCTCTGAAAGGCGCTGCATCTTCTAGTGAATTTTATGTATATTAGTTTAGAAATAGTTTCTGTAAGAAAACACAAAAGTAACTCCTCCTCCATGTCTTAATATAAATATAAAGATCTATAATAAACTTATAAAATAGATTGGTAAGATTATTGTTTTTAAAACTAAATATGGCATAAGCATGTTATATTTAAGAGCTTTGTTCAAGAAGAAATGGAAAGTTAACAGAAATGGGCATCCCACATCCCGAGGGACAAATCTGTTTTCAACATGTTTTTGTAATTCAACACTTACTCAAACAAAAGCAGGCCATCAGAAATACAATATGGCGAATTATGGCGAACACATTTTCAAACTTGTTTTGACGTTAATACTAAATGCGGCTTTCATTTGTTAACGGTGTTAGGCAGGGCACGGGTGGGCAGAAACTTCTACTAGAAACACGGCGCGGAATACAGATAGAGGTGGGGCTCTAAAAATCATATAAAATGTTTTGATTTTAAGTTTAAATTTTACTGAAACAAGTAATGGTAAGATTTATACCAAACTTACGCGTCATATTGAAGATTATTATAAAAAACTATTTTTGTTTGTTGTCTTATACAAATATCCCTTTGCTTGAAAGTCGTAAAATCATGAATTTATTTTACTCACAGTCTGTATTCCTCTAGTTTTTTCAAGGTAACGGTCAATTTCGCCACTACCAATACCCATAGACACAGGCGCAGTAAGAAATATTAACTATTCCTTACATCGTAACAAGGTCAGAAGGCGATTGCTCAACATACAGGTTCTATCTTATGAAAATAAATCATATATACGGAAATGATACGCAATATTTTTTAATCTGATGAATTTATAGGTATCAATGATGTTGTTGATCTTACTTAACTTTGTTTTAATATTCATATTATTTGATTTTAATGCATAAAAAGAAAGAATAAGATGAAATTCAAGGTGACCCTTATAATATTGTATATGTCTCCCACGATATAATTCCGTATTCTACGTTTAAAAATGTAGGTTTTTATTATAATGTTCCGCATGTTTATTTCAGGTCGGTAGAACGAGCAGTCGTCACCACGCTTTCATCATGACCCTGCACTGGTGGATGCACTGGTTCTGGGTGACGATGCTTCTCACAATTATAGGTATGTTTTGTAAACGGAACATAACTCCGCATACTTAAACCGGAGATGCATCCACTTTATTTATGTTATGGATTAAACTAAACCATCCTCGGCATTAATAATGTAAAACGCATTAGGTACTCTATATTATTAATGATCTTCTAATCATTACACACAAACATTTTGTATCTAACGTTTACCCAATCCAACCGTATCCAAAAAATAAAAGCGCTACTCGTCATCAGTCGCGCCACCGCGGTGGAATATCTGGAAAGCTGATACCCCAGTCAGCCCGATTTTCTACTACCAATACAAACACCATTCATTTCGTTAATTTGTCTTACAATTTCCTGCTATATGTCAAGGTCACGACGTAAGCTGTCATCTATTGTGATGTAACCTTCAAAAGAAAATAGCAAGTTCATATATTACGACACAATTTAAATGTAGCATCTATATAGTTATATGACATTACAAATTATAACGTAAAGATCATTTTCGCATAAGAAAATAAAATTATTGATGATTTTGAAGTCACTTAATTCGGATGTGATCGGTTTTGCGAATTTTTCCTATGCTACATCTAAGTTGTGTCGTACTGTACCATCTTCGTGTGCCAAAATATTTAATAAGGTCTTTCCTTCCCAAACGAGTCTGCGTAACCCTGCCATAACCCTGCCATAATACGCGGTATACTTAAACCATCCTGTTATTAATGAAAGAAACAATGGTCAATGATGGTGATATTATTTTGTCAATCTAAATTCGTAGTTCGTACATCCGGCGACGGTTTTAAAGTGGTTATTATTGTGACTGTTACCGCGAAATTGTTTCAACATTGTGCCGTGTAGCAATTAGTCGTGATGGATCTTCGTGCCAGTCTCATTATTTTCGCTAAGGCCTCGTCGTCGCAACACACAAAAGTAAATGTCTTTGTAATTTATAGCCCATTACTATAGAAATTCGTATGAACTGTGAACCAAGTAAATGAATACGAATACATTTAAGAGTTAACGTTTTTAGTTCAATAATATTAAATCGTCGAGATAGCACAGATTCTTTAGAGTGCGGATTCAACCCGAACTGAATTTGAATGGAATTAAACTTAACGTAATGTTCGATTTTCGAATTCGAATCGGATTATTGACAACCTGTGGTCGCCTACTGGTCAAAATTCGATCATTATTCATCGTTAACAAAAAATATAAGATAAATCGATTCGAAGGATAGGAAAAATGAGGCTCAGCGGGACGATACCTTTCCATTATTACGAATTATAGCGGCATTGATTTTTAACTTTTCACATAACATTTGACGTGATATGTATTGTCATTAGCAGTATGAACGCAAATTATGATTTGGCTGTTTCTATTAAATATACATAATGTCCTCTTTATGAATGAATATAAATATATGATAACAAATATTATATATATTAATATATAAAATTATTAGCTTTCTGTACACTTCCATATAAACTTTAACCATGCCTAATTTTATCATACATATCCTAAAAAGTTTTTACTTCATGTATTAATACATAATTAAGTTAATACTATAAGCATGTTTTTTTTTTTAATTTATTGTGTTTCCAAACAAGCTCTTGGATAGGTGATTTAATATATCATAATCAAGCCTCTGTACAACTTCAAAGTTTTCGCATTTAAGGTATAAAAATATAAACAGTCTCGTCTGGTCAGGACTATTATATTTCTCACTATCATTTCTTCATACGATTCGAAACAATACATCGGTTTCAATGGTGTTTGTTAATTATGACATATAAACTAAAGGTAGGACGTAAAACGTGAGTAGAACTCATACATTTTATGGTATTTATATTTTTGTGTATAAAACTTTATTGACCGACAACAACGTGCAGTTAGTACATACGATAGGCGAACTTAATGCCTGGGGGTATTCGCGAACAGTCAACGTTTAGGCAAAACAGAAATTCATAAAGGCGGTGTTACACAGTAAACAACAGAACAGAAATATAATTATATCATGGAATAAAATAATTAGAAATATAATATCTACAGATTATATTTCTGCAGATATTTCGTTTAAAAGAAACCTAATTAAGTTTTGTTATGAGAGAAAAATAGGCATAACAAATATAAAACAAATAAAGCCTAGTACATTACAAAACATCGAAATCGGACGCTCAATAACAATTTTATTTTGAAATACTCTGTGATAATAATATGTCATTAAAATATAAATTCATGTATTAATACATTATTTATTTCAATGAAACGATCGCCTCCTGGCTATTTCTATTCATATTCAATGTATTTAATTAGATTGTCAAAAAAAAAAGAAGACCCGCTGAGTTTCTTTCGCCGGATCTTCTCAGGTCAGGGTGTTTCCTTTTCCGAACCGGTGTTGTAGTGTTTAATTTGACTATCAATAAGTAAGTGTAATGCTTCTATATTTAATAAAGGAATTTTAGTTTGAGTTTGTAAGCAAAATACTTATTACGAGATCTCCGAAACCATAGCTATGATTGATTTTAAATTTAGCATAGTTACACTTTTTGCGACATAAATGCTCACTAAGACAGGATTTTCGAAAATTTCAACTTTCAGCGAAATGGTGGCTGACTATGAATTTTATCAGTGCCAACTCGGGATAGACAGCCTATATAATACTGTATCGTCATTGCTAGAACAGACGTAAAGATTATTTAACGTTCTTTATTTAAAAACGTTATTTAAATAAAATAAAATAAATTATTACAAGATCGATGGGGAGTCATTTGATCAGTCTTTTACGAGTTGAATGATCGTGATTAGAGAAAATAAGTCCCCTATTATACGGAAACGCAACGCGAATTATTGAATCTGAAGAATTTATAGGCATCAATTATATCGTTGAATAATAAAATTGCCCAGCGAGGAAGTATGCTTCAAATAGTATGTTCGATCTCGACCTTCGAAACCATTGGCCACATGCCTATACAAGTTTGAATGCATCGAAATATATTCGAATTCAAATTATTTATTGCATATTATACAACATTAAGAAGATAAATACCGTTCAGAATACCCAAGGGTATATTAATTTGAAATGGACTCACGAAATCTTCAATAAAGTATCATGATTTAAATAACCTTTTACAGTATAGTGACATTTTTTTCATTTTTATCGTTAACATTGTAAGTCAGATTTATGTGAATATACTGCACTACTTGTTTTCAAATTTAGAACAGGGTGTGTGTGTGTGTGTGGCGTTGTAAAAAATATTAACCATTCCTTACATCACCAATGTGCCACCAACCTTGGGAACTAAGATGTTACATCCCTTGTGCCTGTAGTTACTCTGGCTCACTCACCCTTCAAACCGGAACACAACAATACTGAGTACTGTTGTTTGGCGGTAGAATATCTGATGAGTGGGTGGTACCTACCTTGCACAAAGCCCTACCACCAAGTATGTATGTTTACTAACTATTATATAAGCAATGGTTTATTAAATCCAGTGCACTCACTTCACTAATAGTATTACCCTTGACTTAATCAAGGATCCCGTTCGCATGGGTATGGTAATAATCCTTTGTACGAGAAAGGCTTCCGGTAAGGGATTAAACGCATAAGAAGATTATTTCGTGCAAGTTAAAATTTTCCATGCATAAGCAATTTCTTTCCGGCATTTTACTCGCTAATTAAATCTGCTTCTTACTTTGTTCAAGATTTGTAAATTTGAATTTTAACTGATATGTTAACATCTTTTAAGCTGTTCTATGAGCTCTAAACAGCTGTTACGCGGAATTAATGCTTCTACCCTGTAATTATCATAATATTTACATTCAAAATTGCATGCAACAGTTTGTCGAGTTGTTTCGTAATACGATTGAGTAGCGATCATTAAAATATGTTTTTTATAATAATAACATTGTCAGAATAAGACATCTCTATAATAAAAACGATTATCAATAAGTTTAATTTTATAAAAATCGATCCCGCTTTTTGCTTTTAATGACTGACGGACATTATTTTGAAATCTCGATACAAAAGTTTGTATTTCACTATCAAAAAGTTTAATTAGGATTTTTTATCGTACATTTTGGCAACTTCAGTATGACGTAGAGAAAACGTGACAGCCAAAAGAGTCGTAGTTGATGGAATATCGAAAAGAGATATAATTATTGTTTCTTCATTATATTATGCGTTCCTAAACCGTTTATCCGATTAATTACGTACTATCATCAACTTACAATAAGAGGCGCGCGACCCGTATCAGACTACTGTATAAAAACAACTGACATTGGAACGCATGCTGGTTTATTTCTACGCTGCAGTGTGGTTTAAAATGAACCGTTCATTAAACGTCCACATCCAAGCAATTTAATAAAGAGCAAAACGTAAATCTGAACCGAAAATTGTGGGTCTCCATCTGAGCAAGCATCACAGAATAGTAATTCTAATTAATATTCCCTTCCTTATATGATGAAAATCTGTTACCCACTAGCAAACCTTATAGACCTTGCTCTCAAGACGGGTCCTTTTTCCAGCACTGGTTACATTACAAGCTGTTATTTTCAGTTTACTTTTATGGGTATTTCAAATTTTAGACAGATATCGAACCCTTCGCCCGAATGAAGTAGGCTTTACGAGGACTAACTTCTCGGTAGCCCTCCTCTCCTAACCCCCTTTCATAACTTCCAGAACATAATATAATCGGACTTGTTATAAGTTTCCAAGAACCGCCATTATAAAAACTGAGAACCCTTTTCAAACATAATAATTACAGTAATACGATTTTATAACAGAGTGTTGATAGTTTTCATAATGTATTACGAGTGTTCTGTTCAACAGTTGTATGAATTCAATCATAAGCGTTAAATATCTAAGGAAAAATTAAATTAAAAGGGAAGAACGGGAATGTTAATTAAGTTTGGAAAAACGGGAGTAAACTTTTTAATTACGGTAAACATTTTTTACCTCCTGTATTTCTTCCAGCATAACATTTATATATACCCAATGTATTTTCCATAACAAATTGTAGACGCTTTTCAGATCCCTTAAACTATACTAAATATGTATATAAAATCTAAATAAAAATTAACTTTATTCGAGTAGGCTTTTACAAGATTTTTTGAATCGTCATTTTACAGAACTATATTAAGTAAAGATACCACCGGTTCGTAATGTAGATTCTACCGAGAGGAACCAGCAAACTCTGTAGTTACTCTTTTCCATAATTTAAAATAAACATTTTTGTTAGTTAAATACAATTATATACATAATATATCCGACCTGAAAATCAAATAATTCCTCGCTTTTTTGTCATCGATATAATCTTCTGTTGAATAATATGCTTTATTTATTAATATTCTAGTTGATTTAATTTTATTCTTCATAACACATACAGACTTAGTGACTTGTTACGTCTAAAGGCGGCATAACAACGGTCATGACCATAGGCTTACGATTAATCCAAGCGAATATAGTAATTTTTCACTGAAACCTTACAATTTAAATCTATTTCTTTTTTCACGGCTCTGTCATTTCTAACGTAGTAGGCACGGGTAATGCGAATCCTTTCATGACAACATGAACACTACATTTTTCATACGACGTTGTTTTATCATCTATAAAAATAAATAAGAACCGATATGAACTAGTGGATTGTGTCTCAACCCAAGGTCGTGAGTTTAAATCGTGAACTCAATGCTCGTGAAAGAAATAGTGAGTAAAATGGTACGTGTTGTTCTGATGTCGAATATGTATCCACTCAGCTACACTAACACGATTGACGTGGTGGAATAAACTCTAAACTCTTCTTAAAAGATACTCTGTTGCCTAGTCGTATACTTTTTTAATGTATATTTAACTCGATTCAATAAGATGTTGCAATTGCGCGGGACTTACAAAATAGCAATCAAAATATTCTTTATTCAAGTACGCTCATAAAAGAACTATTGAATCGTAATTTACAGTTATGTAAATCTACCAATGATTCGGAAAGTTAATTGTACCAAGAAGAACAGACTAGAAAGTCAGTAGTTCTTACCCACCGTTTTAATTACAGAGTGTGTCAGTAAAGAACAATTATTTTTTTTTATATATCCTGCCTAGAATAAATATATACTTGAGCCACGCTTCTTTTATATTTAATTGAATATTGTTTTGCGTAAATGCCTTATTTATTTAAAAAAAATTGATATGATTTTTTCAATTTTAAATAGGTCAAGTTACTCTGTCTATTGCCAAAAGAACAATAATCATTAATGCTAATTAATAAAACACTAAATTTAATCCAACTTAGTAGTCAGGTTTTTAATAAGTAATTCATTCGTTCAGTATCTTCCTTTACGCGGGGCTATGAAGATCTCAAAGTCCTTTGTTTTTACATTGAACGAGATCAACGGGAAGTACCTTTATATCTTTTATGAGTCAGTCAGTATCAAAGGAGATCATGATTTTTAATTACATATCTTTATTGAATTTAAGTTGATAGCATTAATTTATCAGAATGTATGGCAATTGATTTCTGTTCTCAGTATTAATTTAATACTCCAAGTCTAGACAGATGGCCCACTCGCTAGAACTAATCTTAATCTGTAAGGTTTTACTCGCTTAATTTGTTTCGATTAGTGCTCGACTAAATACTCTTTGTATTTTACTAAAATATACAATTTTTTTGATCCAATCACATCGATATCAATGAAAATAAATTTATTGTAAGTTTAAAAATATGCAAACCTGATGCGGGTATAGCAAAATTGGTTTCTCCGTGTAACGATAAAAACCTGAAAAATTATTAGAAAGTCATTTTGAATATGTAAAATTGATTTTCTTCTTTGAAAGTATGACTCGTTCAATTTCTCTACGTGACGAGTATGATACTAAATTAGAGAGTCTAGTCTAGGTATTATATCTAAGTTCATAATATAATGTCATGAATAGAATTTAAAAAAAACAACTCAAAATAAAACATACATAAATTGATTACTCCCTTTAAACCATATGTTCGTTATTTTAATATTAATTAGACAATAATATATTAAAATTTAATTTTTAAGTTTTCATTTTTGACCACCATAGTCGAGTAGTGTGTACACCGGTTTTCATGGGTACGCCACTCCAAGGTACCGCGTTCGATCCCTGGCCGAGTCGATGTAGAAAAAGTTCATTAGTTTTTCTATGTTGTCTTGGGTCTGGGTGTTTGTGGTACCATAATAAAAGTGCCTTAGCTACTTACATTGGGATCAGAGTAATGTATGTGATGTTGTCCAATATTCATTTATTTATTTATATTAAAAAAAAACTTCAGGAATATTTGTAGTTAATCAATAGATTCATAAGATTCAGACAAGGATATCGAAGATAAATATTAAGCTATCCAACACAATCGAATGAAACATGATAGCACCGCAAATCAATCTAATTTATATGCAAGCAGTAACGTTTAGGAACTCCAGTGTACGTATAACAAAGACGATGTATCGTATCATATGGACGTGTAAGACAGTTTAGAATCGTACATTTTACTTAGCGCGAACTCTGAGGTACATGATCAAGAATAATGGTTTCTTAGTACATATACAATGAAAACAGAATAGAATCTTCAGAATTACTTTAGCATTGTATTTCCTCGTTAAATGCGGCTACTAAACAGAATATCTTTTAGTGATCCGGTATTCGAACTCGAGATCGTATTATTCGCAGCTCTATAAGCTTTTTACTAGAAATGTTAAAATATAATTAACCTTAACCCACAAAAGTTTAATTAATATAGTGAATACACACAGGAAAAAACATAAACAGAACTCGTATGAGTTTGAAATTGCTTTGTTTCGGTTCAATTTAATTAATTCCACGCAAACTAGTCGTGTGCGACCTTGGGCGTGGTCTGATCGCCTATTTACTTTGGTTGGTTCATTGAATACACAATTGAAATAACTATTAACTTTACACATACTACAGCGTTAAGTAAATACTAGCGAACCGTTCTAACTTCGCAACAACTGATTTAAAAACTTTTTCAACATGTTATAAATTGTCAAATATTTAGATATACAGTCTTAGTAATTTATGATTACATTTTGTCATATTTGTTGATGCGGGTCCGTAGAAAAACATTTCCTTCCCCTCCCAAGGTAAAAAGCAACTCGGAAGGTCAGGATTGAGGAGAGTGTTTTGCCTCCGGAATGGCGTAATGTCATAACGATTCTGTAGTCACTCCGATCCAGCGGATGGTTGCAGAAGTTTTAGTGAGTAAGAAGCCTAAACCGAAATCCCACCCAAGGGAACCACCGAGTACTTATAAAGCTTTCCTTTGCATAATATAAAAAAGGTAAGGCTTTACTCATTTCCTCTGGTTAGAAATAAGAATGAAAATAGCCCTTCAATAATGTTCAAGAGCAATCCGGGGAGACAGATTAATTTGTTTTTTTTTGTAGAACAAGCTATGAATGTTCGATACAAATTTACGTAATTTTATCTTCGAATAATTTGAAATAAAATGACGGTAGTATCATTATTGGTAAATTCGGTACACTCGTAATACATATAACTGATTTTAGATTTTTTTGGGGAATAGTTTGCTTTAATCTAATGTATTTATTTTTGCCTTAAAGCCCTTTTTGTTATTAATAGATTAAATGTCAGGATATATTTTGTTGTAGTGTGGCTTTTTAGAGTATTATGAACTTTAAAAGCTACACCTATAGACCACGTGAACGCAGCTGTCAAATACCCACATCAAATATTATTTTGAAGTCTTCCTCAAAATATGAAATAACATTTGATACGGGTTAAGTTGAATCTTTTCTTATTTGGAACTTTCATATTTGTCATCGGACCAATTTTCAACAGAGCCAATTCGTGTTGCAATGATTTATATTGGTGCCTTTCCTTTGGCTCGGAATAACACAACGGAAACAAAGAAAGGCATAAAATAACAATTTACTCGTAATCCGCTTTTAAGACTCGCCAAATCTCTGTTTTCTTAACATCGATTGCAAGGAGTGATACCATTGAATTGGTTTAATAAAACGAACTTGCTATAATGTTGCCTTAATTTGTTTTAAAATCAAATATGAAAGGTTTAAGTAGTATAATTACGCTGATAGTACGCAAGTAAAAAGTATATTATTTTGAAATTTTTCTCCAATACGTTTCCATTTTTGTAATTTGGATTCAACGCTGAAGATGACACAACACACACGCAAGATACACCCTCGATTTCTCCTAGTATAAGGCAATGGTGTTCATCTCAACCGTACATAATTGCGCCTCTGATTGTAGTTCTTAGATACAAGTCGATTCGCTATATTTTAATTTAGATAGCTCAAGTAAAATATAAATAGTTAGTTAATTGTTTATAATTTTCTCCCATTAAACATTGATATAGAATAATATTTTATAATAAACTCGCTAAAGCCCGAATAAATTCACATTGCTATATAATTTAATTTGTTCATTCATTTCATTCCCTTAATTCGTTCTTTTTTTAACATTTAACCTAATACTTGCTTTTTTATGTATACCATTTAAATTACTCACTAATAATAATCTTATATTTCCAGCAAGCACTGGCAAAAACCTTGCTGCGCCCCAGTCAGAGGAACTACACGTAGCAGATTTTGAAGTTGAACGTCAAAGTGCTGAAAGACAAGGAAGAGCCATGTACTTCACGAAAACTCCACAAGTCAGCACTACTAGAACAAATCCGGAAATAAACGAAACAGTAAAGGTTATAACAAAAGAACCACTTAAGGATGTTAACGCATCTGTTACGAATGTAACAGTAGTAAATACCACGGAAACTCAACAAATACAATGGACTCCTGTCAACATAACTGACAATAACGTCTCAATTATAGCGCTACCAGAGAACACAACTAACATCAATGTAACTATAGAATTTACTAATGTGACCGATTCACAAAATTCTACTTTCTCATCAAAAAAACGTAATCTGACAAGACCTGACTTTATAAAGGAGGACCTCAGTTTAGAAGGCGTTGCAGAAAGTCGGATCGTGACTGAAAAACCTCTATCTTTGGAAACTACGTTCCTGCAAACGAGAATACCGCCGAATGTAGAATCTTCCAGAAGGATAATCGATTCTGGTGGCGGTGGAATGGATACGGGAGCAATAGCTGGTATATCATTTGCAGCAATAGTGTTGGCTGCGCTTGCAGGAAGTACCGCCTTAGTTCTGTATCGTAGGCGGTATTTAAACAAGCCGCAGACTTTGAATGACAAATGTTCGAATCCCGATTCCAGTGGATATCTTGATGATAGCACTATAAGGGTAAGTTCATATTCTATATCCACTGTTCTTGCCAAAAAAATCTGTAAAAATGGTACTTATAATTTAATTTTAAATAGTAGTTTTTAAACTGCCATTTGACAGAATGCTTTAGTTTTTTTTTTGCATATTACCCCTATTTTAATACAATATTCCTAAATATGAAATCCAGTAGTTTTGAAATAAGCAAATGAAATTGAAACATTAGATTTACTGCAAAATATGTTTTTTCTAATCGTGAATCATCTGTTTCAGGATAATTCTGAGGAGATGTACAGCCTGGACAACGATTCATTCCTGAATTCGCTTGAAGCGATGACAATCCAGAATTACTGGACTGACACGGTGAAACACACCAAACTGTAGACATTCGTACTGATAGTATGTTAACGTATACGACTATCTGAAGTGAAATTGGATGTATATGTTGCCAGTAGAAATATTTCCCAGTGATACATAAAAAATGATTTTCTTTTAAATAGTGAATAATTTAATTTTTATTGAAGTCATTCAATGTTGCAGTTTTATTAGAATATATTTATGTGATGCGGTAAATTTGTCGTGGTAACAATTGTTCTTTACAATATCGTGATTTATTTTTAATTTCCAAAATAATAATTCATGTATACTAAAGATGCTTGCAATATTATTATTGCTGTACTTTTACATTATTCATTAAAATAATTTCAGTAGGTTTACGTTGCTAACGTATGCAAAACGTATTTTTTTTGCACTGGCAACGAAATTCAATAAACCTAAACTCTGCAATAGATTTACATTACATATATACTTAATACACTTTTAAACTATTATCAATGAAAATCCGATACGTTTTATTTTCGTGATCCACTCTTGTCTAGTCTTTTATCACACTTGTGTATTTTGGAAACTAGTTTAATGCAAATGAATAAAAAAATGATCATTAAAATTTATAGTCGTTATAGGTACCCATCTTCAAATCAAAGACACTGCTTATGAAAAAAAAATGTAAACATTTTCTTACATTGTATTGTTTGTATTGATTAATTTCAAAACGCATTTTTTTTTTATTTGAATAATATTTCTGTCACTAAAAGATACTATTTTTTTTTTTTATAACTAAAATGATCACAGAAATTCCATTTTACGAAATATGTATATTCAAAATAAATATAGTTGTAATATTATTTTAATATTTGATGTTAATTAAGTATAGTATAATTGTAATTAATTTATAATAGTATTATAGTTTTAAAATTAGATTATGTAAATAATTTTAATGATTGTGATAACATATTCGGTTGTATGATATTTAGTAGTAATTGTCGATCTGTAGTTCCATGATTTAATATTTATATTCATATATATACAATAGTTATTTTAAAATAAAAGGAAGTAAGTTTAGCCTTCAAGAACAGTTGATAAACGTATGAATTGTTTTTTTTTTTGTCTTTGACATTTGTAAGCTAAGAAACTAAATCCATTATAATAGGAATAAGAATATGATCTCAGTATTTCATTTTTAAGTCAGGATAGTATATTTAATGAATCTAGCTTTAAATACTTGTTTGTTAAATGTATAATTGAAAATCGTCAAAAAGGTACAATTTTAAAAATATTTTATCATTTTTTTTTTTTCAAATTTAACTAGTTGTATGAACATATATGAGTATATAAAATGGATGATTGTATTAAACTTAAATATTAGCTCTAATTTGAGATTCAAACATTTATTTATTAATTATTTTTTGAATTATAAAATCAAAATCGTTGTTTTTGCTGTATACAGTATGTACCGTATGCTTTGTACAATCATATGTATGTCGTCGACTTGTAGTGAAACCTTTTGATTTTATACATCATAATTTTACAGGAGAACTTTGTCTTCTCCCGTAGACTGTTTGGTGTACACGATTTATGAAATTTAAATTGTGCACTAGCGAGGCGAACCGAGTTGTTCAAATTTAAATGATTATCATTGCAGTTTCCCAATGAACTCATTGTAATCAATAAACATTTCACTTTCGTTTTGTTAAAATATTTTCTAATCAACAACTAAATTAAAAAAAAAAAAAGGAATATACTTTGTGCTCACTGGAAGGCGACGATGTATGTATTGACTTGCCACATGTTTGACGGGTCAAATCGTAATGCTATTGGTTGTAGTAAAATATGTTCTTGATAACCTCATATCACAAAAATGGAAATCAACCGAACGAAATTTCCTGACGAATCTTATCCTTGCTTTCGATTCTTAGAAATGCCATTAAGAAAATAAGGCATACCAAGAATTATAATTAATTATTATTAATCTGCGGTACATGATCCGTTTAGGTATAAGAATATATTTTTTCAACTAATATAGAAGAAATATTTTTGTTAAATGTTCTATTTTCAACCATTTAGTAAACTTAGTATGTTCGTCTTTCAGTTTTAGATATTTGTAGATACTAGAATTTCTTTTAAGATTATTAAATCTTAAGGCTACCGGCTTTACCTATATGCTCCTTAGGATAGGGTGTTTAATGTAACAATGCTGTCTTTTTCTCGAATTGGTGACAGAAGAGAGAAGAATGTGTTTCACCAAACATCCAGACAACATTATTCGTAAGGCCATGTCTTTAAATGAGGAATATTTTTAAATCTAGTTAACATGCAAGATTTAAAAAGCTTATTTCAAAGACATTAGACCGATAACCCCATCATGCACTCTAAGCTATGATCAATAGCTGATAACAACTTATTAATTATTTCTGATTTATTATATTTCCAAAGAAAGTGTACATTTGATGTTTTGTGTATATTCTGTTCTTTCTATTTTATTTTTAAATTATTATTTTTTTGTGATTTGTATTTCCGTCCAGTTAATATCGATTTAAATTTGTCGCATTTATTTTTCAAACTTTTTATATTTGATATCGATATATATATATATATATTTAATTGATTTTTAACAGTTGCGTTATTATGTTGCAAAAATTTTATTTGAATTACCTTTGGAACCAAATAATTAGCATAAAAATATATACTACAACTTTTTAGCCTAAAAATGTATTACTTACTTAAAACTACAATCGTATAGTTAGTCGGCGCTATACTTAACTGTATTCATATCATATACGACAAAAGAGGTATGTCACTTAAATATTCAATTGGATGTATTCATGTAATATAATAATGTGTATTATAACAAAATAATTATTTAAACTTGTCTCATTATATATTATTTATATGCAAATCCACTTTTCCGTTTTATTTAAAATATTATAAATGTATCTCGGCTTCGGTGATTCATAGATTGGTTTTTAATGATGAGTTGTAATATCCCTTGAATTTATTTCGGTTTGTGATTAAATTATTTTTGTATTAAATGTAATAATGACCCCAACGTTTTAAATAACGGTTTTTGTAATTTAGTTGTGAGACAAAATGTTATATTATTAGACTAATGTATTAAAATTATTTTTAATCTATATGTGATTTTATTTTTTTATTCTCTATGGTTAATAAACATTTGTTACCTTGACTTGTTAGGAGATAAAAGTAATGATTTTTCAATGTATTACTATTTACTACAATTATATCAATATAATTTATGCACTATAGCACTCCGGGTGAATGTAGCTTTATACCAGTAAAAAAATTTGGAATAGAAAGATTATTTCTGGAGATTCCCTCTACATATAAAAAAAAAAAAACAATTTGACCTATATACAATATCGGTATAGATAGTATTGATGTCACCTGAGATCGAAATATTCGACCAATAAATTCAAATAATATAAACTGCACGGTAATATAATTGGAATAATAAATTTTACACAATGCAAAATTTATTTAACATCAACATGAGTAGGTACTAAGAATTCATACTAAATAGTTCAAAATAACATAATATATGAAAATTACAATTAGCTACCTATCTCGATTTCATATCGTAAATAAAGGATTTTATGCCATAAAAAAAAAAAAAATTTTTTAGCCTATGCAATCGTATCATCGTATTTTTAATTTTATTGGTTCGAATTTTAAAGTGTAATAAGCAATAGTTTTCTACAAAAAGCATTTTTTTTAACAGTATTATAATATATTATTATATATGTAACTCATAAAAGAATCATATACAAAATAAAAATTATGATGGGTTTTAATATAATATTAGTGTTTCACTTATGCAAAAATATCAGAACTTGACAACGCGATATTTTTAATAAAATCGTAACGGTAAAACTAAGAGTGGCTACTCTTCATAGTCATAGTCAAAACTTAAATGTCAAATTATTGTCAGTTGAGCAATGAGTAGTGACAGTTCACAGTAGTATTTCTATTTAATATTTATTAGTTGTTATTGCCAAAGATATCTAACTACATAAAGTTTATAAGCACGATTTATTTCTACTTGCGTACTTACGTTATTACCAGAGTATCTGTTCTGCCTTTCGGCTGTCTTACTATTCTATTTTTATACATTTTCCTCTTAAATTTCTTGAAATATATATAAAGTTTAAGTAAAACATGGTCAAAGCTTGGTTTATGGACAATGATTCCAGCGATCAGCGCTTAGAACATCATAGAAATCCACCTGAATTCATATCAATAGAAGATTTGTTCAAGAAAACCGGCGTCGAATATTTTAACGTAAGTTTCTACATTTACAAAAATTAGATTTAGAATCTTTGACTTCTTATAATTATCTCTACTTGTAGGTGAGAGGTCACTTAAAACAAAATGAACTCTTTGTCAGTCTACATCACTCGTTATCATGTTTTTGTAGACTAACTGCATATTATTATAATATTTTCATTTGTTAAGCTTTTTGAGCCAATTCAAATTGTGTCTTGTATGTCTGTTCTACATTTGTTGTTAGGTGAACTGTTACGGGCTGCTTTGCAGTGTTTGACCAAATAGCCAGTGTCTAGACACTGGCTGTCACTTGTCATTTCATTGCAAACAACAACAACAACTGCAGGCTAGTCTTGGTCGCCGGACAATTATATTAATTCTTGGAACGTCAGTGAGGTGCCCCAAACGGTCTCATAAAATATAATTTTTGTACCTGGCCACTTGTATTTATGACAAGTCTGAACAACTGATCTGTTTTGAGGGTTTGCTTGTGTTTTTTATCCAATGTATATTTATTGAGACAGTTTAAAATACTAGGACCATTTAATTATTAATTAAATCTTAATTACTAGCATGACTTTTATGATTTGTCAATTTAAAATATAATTATCTAATTCGAACTAAAACAATTATTTCAGATTAATGTTAACACTTATACAACAGATGGGGTTCTGGATAAAATCAAAAAAGAAAGAGGTTACACATATGAAGATGAAATAGCTTGCTCAAAGGAGTGCCTTCCAAATTATGAAGAAAAAATTAAATCCTTTTATGAAGAACATCTTCACACAGATGAGGAAATAAGGTATATTAGATCCTATAATTCTTAATCTTATATTTCATTGACCATTCCTATTGTATGTAGTAATTGGTCATGTTATTTAGTAACAATGTCTATTAATGAAGGTGAGACCTATACCACTACCATTAGAAGACACATAGCCTCGTCTGTTTTATTAAAATATATCATATTTATTATTATGAAAATGCTCATGAATCCATAAAAGCCATATAAAGTAAATTTCTAAAAAACATCTCAATAATTACAGGTTTGTACTCGAGGGCTCCGGTTATTTTGATGTACGAGATGGCAAAGATGAGTGGATCCGAATTGCCGTATCTGCAGGTGACATGATTGTCATACCAAGTGGAATTTACCACAGATTTACTCTTGACACTAATGTAAGTTATGCATGTTATGAAATAAACTTTTATATTGAATAAAAAAGTAACATTTATTCCAATATATAAGTAAACTTATTAATTGTTACTTATTTATATTATTTTAATGTCAAAAAATCTGTCTTGCATGATAATACTGCTTATGTAGAACTAAATCTAAATGTCAAGGCAGTCAGTTAACTGCCTCTCTATTTGTGAGATAACCTACTCAGTGTTGCCCTCACTGATATAACAACCAAGAATGAAAAGACCCAATCATTTGGCAACCATTCTTGGTGTATGTCTCACAACAAACAGAAACTTAAAAAAACAGTGGTTGTTACCTGAACAAGTGTATATACATATATAATATTTATATAGGAAATATGCCAATATTATGTCATAATAACATGTGCGTCATGATGCTTTTCCGTGTGCATATAAGTTGTGGAATTATCTTGCTGCTAATGTTTCTTAAATGTATGGGCTTTGTCAAAAATAGATTGTAGATTTTGCCCCTACACTGGCCGAACATCCATAACTTCATTTGCAGATGTGTAAGACTTTCGGTAACCATGACCAAGTTGGCTCTGCCAAATTGCCTACCATTAGACTTCACTATGAAAAATTATATTAATATTTGAATTTACAGAATTTTATTCGTGCAAAACGATTCTTCATTGGTGAACCAGTCTGGCTTCCGTATAATCGACCTGCAGACAACATGCCATGCAGAAAGGAATATGTAGAAAAGCTGGAAAAGGGTTTTATAGCTGCATGCTAGATCAACCTGTTATTTTACTGAAAGAAAGATTCAATTCTCTTATTTGTGAATCAAGATACGTCTTTTGTATAATATAATGGTGCATGTATAATTGTGATTCCGCATAGTGATATTATTATATAGATTATACATAATCTTAATTAACTACTTATATCAATATATAAAATCATATTTTCCACATTTAGGTATACATACCTATTATATTTTTAAGCAAAATTTACTATTCTCCAATTGTTATTATGTGAAATTATTAATATTAATAAAATCATTGTTGAATTTATTGTCTCTTTTTTATAAATAATTAAAAGCAATAACTTATTGATCTTTTTTTAATGACTATGACAATCTTAAGGCATTTTTATTGTGCATATATTGTAGACGTAAAACTTTTTGTACAGACAACTGTCAATTATTTAATAGTTTATTCAGCCATAGCCTTCTTAAATTAATTTGATATTTTAGAAACCTATTTTATAAATTTTAAGGTAAGAATTATTATATAATTCATTTTAATAATCATTAAGAAATAAATGTGCAATGAATGTTTATTACACATTGTAAGATTAGATTTTTATGAATTTATTAAACACTATATCTGAATATATTATATATTTTATTTTGAATACTACATTCATTATTTTGCATACTTTTGGTAAACTAGTTATCTATTTTAAAATCGAAATTATTTATTTTATAACTGAATACAACTGAAAACATCTTTCGTAGTTTTCATTGTGTAGCCTTTTTAGAGAATTTGAAACAATAATGCATTATTTTAATTGCTATATTAATGATAGAATAAAGTTGTCATTATGACACACACATAAACTTCACACTTCTCTTAAATATGCCTCAATAATCCTAATAAAATATACCTACCGTGTCTATGTTTGAAAATGGTTTAAAAATGACGCTTACAAATTATTTTATAACAGTACAGTTATGTAATTTATAATGTCGGAAAATAACAGAAAATGACTCAAAGGTAATATTTTTCGATTTCTTGCATTATTTTTTAAAACATAATTATTATGTGTCCTACTTAACACTTAATCTATATAAAATTTAATCGTAAATAAAAAAAGAGTCCAACACGACTATATTCTGCACACAAATGTCTGAAACTTTGTCAATAAAATAATTTGCTCAGATAAATTCGGTAGGCGTTATTATTTATGAGCACACTGCAATAATACGATGATAAAAAGCGTGCGTAAATTATTTAAATATGATTTTTTTTTACAGGAATCCTTGCATGAAAGAAGCATGGGTGAAGGCATCATTATTTTCGCTCTGTGGTATATAGTCATTGCCTACAATTATTTGATGTAAGTGATTTCAAACTACATATATACATACATGTATAAATATATACACTGTAGCTATAATGTCTTTTGAGAATCACGATATTTCTCTATATGAATTTATCGTTAAATTGTGAAGTCTTAGTCCTCGTATTTCGGGTCTTGACCTCACTGTGTATAAAACGCTAGTTGACAATACTTTAAAAATAATAGAAGCTACCACACCTCTTCTAGTTCGATTCGTCCAATATCTAATTAAACCTAGTTTAAAATAAATTAATAATAATTAAAAGTGCTATTGTATTGTAGTTGTATTCAGAACTGTGTGTATATGTATATTTGACATAGAGCGGAGATCGTTAAGAAACGACTGCCAAAACTAATAATTAACATATATGTCGGAGCTTCCTCTTTGATCCAAGCTTACTTGGCTAAAGCGATAAATATTCTACGCCACATTGTTACATTTACAACATTCTGGTGTATAAAAATTATTAACTGAATTTGTACTAAAAAAGACTTACCACAATTTCTACGCAATAAGGCATGCGCCTTATAGTTGTTTTTTTTTAAATATTACATATGTACATATAATATATTAATAGGATTGGAGATAAACGGGTAAATTTCAAATATATTAAATTCTAAACCACAAATTTTAAATATTTTCTATAATCAATAGTAAATGGTGTGAGAATAAAGAGAGTAATCTATTATGACACACACATTACATAGTACACTTACACACACAGTATTATGAACCTATGCAGTATCATAATACTCCATAATACTGATTTATGAATCCGCAACAAATATTTGATAGCAACAGTTGCTTTACTATAACCATAATAGTCCCACAGGGTTCGATCGAATATATAATCTAGTTTAGATTCATTGATCTTCAGTTCCACTGGCTCACTGAAACTTTCACCCAGGAACACAACAATACTAAGTATTGCTATTTGGTGATAGAATATGTGATAATCAGGTGGTACGTACCCACACGGGCTTGCACAAAAAAATCAGTTAAAGATATCGATATTTAAGTTCATGTTAAAGACAATTGTCAAAGCCTTTTCCAAATAATTCCTTTTCGGAATTTATTTTGATATCCCAAATATAGGAATTGGTGGCAACACAGACTACAAAAATGTCTAATACTTAAGAAAATTCAATCGGGTACACGGTTACTTGAAAAAACATTTACTTCTAAAATCTATTACATACTTGACTGCTATATATAATTTAGTTTAGGGCCAATTTGATAACAAATATATAGGTACAATTCTGACATTAAAATAATTCAATTATAAACAAAGTGTTAGATCGAATCCATGCCAAGATACTAGGCAAATGGCTCTAGGGTAATTATTTTGGCGCGCATTCTTATTTAATCAGTCTAACGTAGCTTATATTACGATAGGTCGTATTATGAAGTACGGGTCAAGGTGAATTCATCTATTAATCTTTATGATACATTATATGACAAAAATAATTATTTCTAGAAAATATGTAATAGTTTTGAAATAAAGGAAACTTGATCTGTTAGACTAAATCAATGGAACGTGTATAATTTATCACGTCAAGGTGTCATTTAAAAAATATACTAATCTTTAGTTAATAGCCTATAAATATGGTAAAAGCATCAATTAAGGAAAGGATGTGCACCTTAGCACCAGCTTCAGTGTGATGCGCTAGGCGTTGAATTGATATCCTAGACGTTTTATGAACAAGATCAAAAACACTTGTGTTTACTTGGATTTCAACTCTCGACCTTTGCAATGATCCAAGGGCACAATCAGTTCTACAGCATGTTCTATGAATGAACTGTCTTATCAGCATTTGATATAACATCTCTTTTTAATCAAATCTACAAAATCATATAAAAATATGCAATATTTTTATTCGAAATAATATTTATAACTTTATATAGATATAACCTTGTATTGTTGTCTCGATATAGCTTTTGTGTTAGAAAAACTTATTTAGTAAAAAAAAAAGACAAATTCAGATTATCATACTTTACTACTAACTGTTATGAATTACATGTACATATGGAATGAGTAATAAGTTAAAAATTATTTAATGGCTCCCTTCTCCAACTGCTCCAGGAATCCCTTTGAACACCTCACAGACTGTTGGTAGCATTTCTCAAATCCCGATGAGTCACTATCCTGTAATTAAAACAACATACATATTACTATATATTATCTCTACATATAAGTATAGATCTATTCACTCATATAATATAATAATATTCAAGGCAATCCCTCCATGTTAAATAATTTTCGGAGTGCTTTAGTATGAGTGAGTTTTTTGGAGTGAGTGAAATAAGAAAGAGTACAGACAGCAGAAAAATACAAATTAAATTATATCTGTTAAGTTTATTTTATTAATATACCCATAAATTTATGTGGAAGGGCAAGCTTTTCTAAGTGAATAGATCTATAATCATATTGATTATTTCCTTTTAAGTAACGAAACATTTGGTCAATAGATAATTAAAATAACAGCCTGTATATATCCCACTGCTGTACTAATGCCTCTCCTTATGAGATGGTTGAGACCTTATTCAACTACACTGCTTTCATGCATATTGGTTAATATTTATGTGTTCATTGTGATTATTAACAATACAATATTATTGTAGATTGGAAGTTATCATGTAACATCCCGATTCTGTGGCCCATTAAAAATATCCTTTATCAATACAAATTTGTAAAAAATAATAGCAGCGATGATCATAATGATATTACCACATTCATATTTAAATTTCCAAATAGTATAATAAAAATTGTTCATGCTTACATAATAAGGGTCTCTAATGATCCTGTCACCTTGGGGATCAAAGTCTCCGAACAATAGCAGTTTGGCTTTCGAACCTTTGGGTGCCCTTTTACTTAGATCCCTCATATTAGCTTCGTCCATTCCAAATATAAAGTCATAATGGTTGAAATCCTCAGACGTTACCTAATAAGTAACAAATATATTTAATTTATTACTTTGCTAAAAGTAAATACAGTTTAGTTAAATTATTATTATAATTTATGGCTATAAGCAATAATGTTTTTTAGTTTGTCACTATATGAATAGTATACATATTTATATTAGCTATTTTTAATGTTCTTGTAATATATTATATTCAAATATAATAATATTATGTTGGTATACAAGGTATATAGATTGTTTTACTTTTTGACTATTTATAGCAAAATGAATTACTTTTACTTTCTGTACACTTGACAAATAGCCAAATGACTAGATAAGTAAAATATAAATATGTATGCAATGAGTATCAGCATTTGCTATCTGATAAAATAATATATTACAAGTCGCCTGAATCTCATTTTGAATTACTTAAAAGAAGTAAAGCGGTATTAGCAGATCTGCTACAACCTGTTCACACTCTGATGACATTCAACATTATTACTGTTCCCATAATCAATATTATTTATTGGTTGATTAAGGAGACCAATATGAAAACTCATTGTAAGACAGTGTGTCTAAAATATTTCATATAAAAATTCTAGTATTTGTGTTATCAACTCATACACACATACCTGCCTCGCACAGTTGTTATATGGCACATCATGTTTCTTCATAGTGTCCAGAGCTCTCCAATCAGGTGGGTTACCAACATGCCAGCTTCCTATCGCAGCACTGTCTACCTCCCATTTATCACCATCTCCAATATCGTTTACCGCCTTTTGAAATACACCTTCTGCTATTGGTGACCGACAAATATTTCCTACGAAAATTCAACCCAGGATATTTAAGCATGTTTTCATGTGCTTAATATTTATTAGATTATTTACAAAATCAGGACTTACCCAAACATATAAATAAAGCTTTCCTTTTGGCAGTCGACATTGTAGAACTTCTGATTAATTTTAATTATCAATAAATGGTACCTAAAAGGGTTAAAATATACTATTACCAAAATATAAGAATTGAAAGCGAAAAATCTCAAAAATCAATAATAACTGTCAAAGTCATTAGAAAACTTAAACTTCGTTTGAAATAATATGCACAAGATCAATTATTTGGAGCCAAATATTTGAATCACCTCACCTTTTTTAATTAGGTAAAATGTTATTTTGTATTAAATTAATCAAGAGAATTGTAAATTGTATGTGTAATTGAACTTGACGGATTATATTCTAATTGAAAATCTTAATATTAATATTTCGAAAACAAAAGTCGGGAAACAAGTCTTACAGCAATATTAACATTATATTGCAGACTTGTTTCCCGACCTCTCCGCTTTATTAGTCAAATCAGATCAGATAGCGCGCGACTTTCTCGACTTCCTTACACACTTTGTTACACACTTCCGTCCCTTTTTACGAAATCAATATTACAGAAAAGCGAGAGAAAAGATGTTACTTATCAAAAATTACTATAAATTGAAACTAAACATATACCAAGCAATAACGTTACAAAGTCAGTTCAATATTTTGCAACAATTCTACTATAATACCATAAGGGATAAACAGAACTTGTTACAAAAAAGACCGATCAACAAAGATTTTTAACTCTATACCAATAAATTCCTTAATAATAAAAAGATCCTCGGTAAATAAAAATAATAGACAATGACTACTTTTTACCTATTAATTTATTACGTTAGTCTCCTTATTCTTAGTAGAATATGAAAATAAGATAAATCTAATATGAAATAATTTAATCTCACCAAAACAAAAGCATAACAAAACGGATTTTACATTGATTCCTAACTTTTCGAGGTTTACTTTACAATTTACCAAAAATATATCCTCTCCTACCTCTTCGAGAACTTTAGTAGATCCATCGAGACTTAAGTTAAAAAAAACATCCTTCATTCAAATGATGCGACATTAAGGCCAAAACAGCTTCTTCGAGTGTTCTCTATAGTTAAGTACAAGACCTAATATCTCATTTTATCAAATAAAAAAGGCTACATTTTTGATATCCCGCTCATGCGCACAAAATGAGTGTCGCATATGAAATGTTTAATTCACTCAAAAGTAAAAACTAGTTGTTAGAAGAGTTACCGTTACGTGGCTTATGCTATAAAAAATGTGTCGGCAAAATTCATCCACACATTTATTGTTTCTACCAAACCCGCCTTAAACCAGTGTGTCGGGATAAACTGTAAACGTTTGGGACATATACAGGAAGCAGGCTGTTAAGATATTTTTTTTAAATTAAAAGTTACCTGAATCACAACAAATCACACATCGACTAATTCCACTTTGAAATTTGACCCCCATCGCGCCCAAAGAAGTTTCACTTCAATAATATCAGACATAGGTAATATCTAAACGTACCGGGATCACATTGGCGTCTCTCCAAAGTGGATATCGTATCTGCGCCAATGTTATAAATGATAACTAGCGTTTCAAGCACTGTATACCGGGCAAGCTCAAAATACTCAAATAAATCAAATATTTTGTCATGAATGATCGATGGACAATATTTATTATTAAGAGTTAAGTCAAAAATCTAGGCACGATTACTTGTAAATATATTTTATACATAGACTAGAAGATATAATTTAGTTTAAGCCATAACTTACGTGTAAGCCGTCGTCTTCATTTTTGATTCACAATTCAAGCCATTATTTATACCATTTATGCCATACTTCCTCCTTATTTGCCTCGGCGTTTGATTTTTTTTTTGGAATAGAGATCTTGATATTTTATTACAATTTGAAAAGTGAATATCGTAATAAAACTAGACTGTAAATCATCAGTGGGAAAAAAAGTTATTAAGCAATACAATTTTCATTAAATAACATTACGTACAAATGAACAAACCCGTAATTCATCCAGTTTAAAGGATTATATACGGGCTGATATTATAAGAGTGCCTAATCTTTTTATTTCTTCTTGCTTGCACTATTTATAAATTGCGACTGGGCCGTTTTATTCCTTTATTCTTGAAATATTTTATCTCATTTCCTAGCATAGATAATAATAATAATGTCCTCACAGAATTTCGGCAACGGTGGACAAACTCAAGGACTGCACAACTGTGTAGGATATATATATATATCTATGTGTGTATATTACAGGACACTAGTTTGCGACACAAATGCACTCTCATAATCCTGTCGGACAACATACAACATGTATGGCCTGTAAATTTCCCACTGCTGGGCTAAAGCCTCCTCTCTCTTTTGAGGAGAAGGTTAGGAGCATATTCCACCACGCTGCTTCAGTGCGGGTTGATGGGTTCACATGTGGCAGAATTTCGTTGAAATTAGACACACGATGTATTCCTTTACCGCCGAGCACAAGATGATAAACAAGATGATAAACACAAATTAAGCACATGAAAATTCCTGGGTTTGAACTCGCAATCATTGATTTAAGATGTACGCATTCTATTCACTAGGCCATTTCGGCTCTATTAAAATATTTTTTGAAACGTATAAATAGACCAATTAAAATGACCATTCGATGATTTCTTCTATTCAGAGTGATTTAAAATATTTATTCAACTTCGTTTAAGATAGATAATTAACGTATGTTTTGAACTAAATTGGTTTTAATGATGCCCGCATATTTATGGTACAAACGTTATTAGTTTTAATTTATTTCAAACAGGACATAATTGATGCAGTTGTATTACAAAACCATAGATAATAACAATGTTTTGTTATCTAAATACGTAGCTTATTTGAACACAGTTTGCTCTTATCTTACTTATTTCAATTCATAGATTAACAAAAGATTTTAAGCAATATAACCTAAATAATTATTAATTTTGGCTTATGTGTAATTTGACGATTGTTCAACCCGAACACGTTCTAATTACTTTTTGACAGACTTAAAAAAAAAAAAAAGAAGTAATCTTGATTGTAATGATTATTTTGTTATATATATTGGATAATGTTATTACTTATAGATAAGAAAACTTATGAGTTATGTATACAAAAGTCTTTTTTTATTGTTTATGTTTTTTATCTCATAGTTTATTGAGAGGAGAGTTTTTTCGTTTAATTTCCTTTTTATTAACAGGATAAATGGCAATATTATAATTATATATAATAGTGTAATGATCACAATTGTGATAAAACATTAGGTAAACTGTTCTTCCACTTTAGTATATAGGTATAACGATTTTTGCAAGATCTTATACTAAATATTTTTTAATACAATTTTATAGGTTGGTAATATCTATTATATACTTTTTTCTCACAAGCTCAACTAGGCACGGGTATAACATTGCGGAGCATTAACCATGAAACATGAATTTGAATCTCATTTCAGAGTAATTTTTCGCTTCACCACAGCGCATCGTTAGACCGACAAGGTCGTTTGTATACAAATGAAATTGCTTCCATTTAGTTTTGCATGACTATCGTCTCATTATTTCATTGATGAAAACGAGTTATTTTTTAACGTACATATATTTGAATATTAGCTTTCGAGACAAATTCGATAATATCGTACATTTTAGGCCATTTTAAACGAAATAGAATAATATTGCACAATAGGAAGGCAGACGGGTTAAAAAAATCGGTTTATCACTCACTTATGTTAACAAACATTAGTAGTAGTAACACACTTATTAACATTACTACGGCTACGGTTCATTTCTGGTTTGAAATTAATTCCATCACCCTGCTGCAATGCGGGTTGGTGACAGAATGTTATCTGAGACAAGCAGGTTTCCTTAGGAGGTTTTCCTTTACCGCCAATCACGAGACGAATTATGATTATACAGAGAACTTAAGCAAATCAAACCACAATGGTTGTCGGAGCTTGAACACGGAATCTTTCGTCAGTGGCTGACTAGTGGACGGAAGACGTGATTCAAGTGAATTACGTAACAGACTTGACCTTGGATCTGCATTATAATATTAACAGTCATTATTATAAATATTAGTTATTCTTTGTTCGTTGTACCTATAATTACACTGGCTCACCATTCACACCTAACTCAAATCTCCATTGTGCCCTAATACTAATAGTGCAACATGAGAAGAGCAAAATAGTAATGTTGTTCTTCAGACAACAAAAAATACTTAAATATTTAAACAGATACACTTTTTTTAATAATTAAAATAACATAATTACACGTACATAACGCGTTGCTCAAGCCAACAGTTATTAAAATGCACTCGGAGGAACCGTGGTGTGGCCCACAGGGATTCGACACAAATCTATTCCGAACGGAATTATCTTCGACCTTCATCGTAAAAGGCAGGAATGACGCCGCGTTAATTCACTACATGTCACAATGGATACATGGTGAACAATTAATATAATACTTTAAAAATAAGTACCAGTAGCTATAACAATTACATACAAATTTATTAGTTAGAACGTGTTCAAACGCAGGCGTCAAAGTCAAAAATCAATATAGAAGTGTTACACTTACTTATTGATAGTCAAAATCTACCACCGGTAGAAATCTACCAAGGAAAGCACTCGGCGACAGATGAATCAATGAATTTTGATGTGCTTAATTTGTGTTTATAATACACTTGCTTGGCGTTGAAAAAAAAAATTAAAGGAAAGGAAAGGTCGCGTGTATCTAATTTCAATGAAATTCTGCCACACGTGTCGGAACCGACCCGCATTAGAGCAGCCTGGTGGAATAGGCTCTAGTGGGACATTTGGTGGTACTATATATACAAAACATAAAGAAGATATAATTATGTATAAAGCTGATCGAAATAAATAAGTAGCTAGCACTCGAGTAGTAGAGCACTAACAATAGTTTTAATGGCATCAGCTAGGTATTCGTTTCTTGCCAAACTCAAACGCCGACCGTCTCCATTATCATACGATAACTTTAAATTACATTTCGTATTACGTCGCCCTACAAATTTTTTCTTTTACCTGAAACGTCAAGGTCGAATTTAAGTGCTTTTTAAGCTAACGTTACACAAATATAAGTATGATTTGTTTTTGCTGAGTGTTCGTTTAAAAATAAAAAAAATTATATATATAGTAGTTTCCAAAATCTAAGTTTCTTTCGCCCGCTCTTCTCAGTTCATAAGTATTTTCTTTTACAAGAGGTTGTTTTTGATTTGATTTGAAAAATAAATAGCTTTTGTAGAGGTTTCAAATGAAATTAAAAAGTTACAGTGACAAAACGTATTAATCTCATTTTCTAATGTATTTAATTTAAGTAGATTAAATTTTCACGGTTCTAATTGAATAAGTTAAAAAACTTATAATTAACTTAATGACTTAGTCTTTATGAAATATAATATCATAAAGACTAAGTTATTAATCCACTTTTCTACTAACCCATGCAATCTTCAATGTTTAGTCAGTTTTTTTTTTATAAAGTAATGATTTCTATCAACCTATGACATTTATTATTATCTATTATTAAATTAGTAAAACCTCCTTTAAATTCGGCATTTTCGTTTATTATAAATTAATAAATAAAAGATTTTGATTTTCTTTACCGTTCTAATTAGTTTTTGAGAATCAACAAGTTACAATTATGCTTTAATTAATCAAGATTCAGACTTAGAAGTAAGTAGGTATATATATGTAAAAGTACATGATATTAAAATTAAAATATAATGTATTATTTATAATTGTTATTCACGTATACCTGATACTTGGATACTTCCTTTTATTATTTATTATAGTTATACTAATTTTAGTTGTTTTCCACATAATCATAGACAGATATTTGCCGTCTCGTCTAACAACGTAGACATCATCTGTGACGTAATGTTTACGATGATGTTAGCTGATGATGCGATACGAGATTTGCGACCTTGCTCTGTCCCTCGTATTAACGATCCTATAAATCTATTCCCCGTGGTCAGTAATTTAAACAAACAGATATATTTGAACTCGTATTCTATATGATAAATCTGATCGAATAAAATAGGTAGGTCACATATCAAGCACCCAGAGCACCAACAATTACTGATCGTAGATCTTTGTACAAAAATGATTCTTGTTCTATTTTCAAATATCAACACTTTTTTTTTTGCTGAGATCAAGTTTAAGAGGTGAAAGTTATATTCTATAATTGGAAGCGTTTGGTAATCATTGAGAACTCCTAATAATTGATGACACATCATCATCATCATCAGGCGACCAATCCGCTGTTTTACGAAATTACGGTGAGATAAAGTGATGTTGGATGATTCATTTTTACTTAATTTTATGCGGGTAATCTTGTGTAAACTTGTGATGTCAAAACACTATCAAAGCATCATATTAATGTTTACGTCAACTGGTTAAGTATCGTTAGCTCGGCTATTGAGCTGTAATTACTTATGTATTTCGAGTGATGGTAGTTGTAATGTAAAAACATTTTATTAATAAAAAACTATAAGAGCGATGTGAGAACATCTCGGAAGTTATGATAAGTTGCCTTATTATATAGAAGTAGCAATGAGATATTTAATTCATGAATAGAAATAGAACAGATCTTTAAATAATACTAACATTCGGTATGTGAGTGTGGGACTGAACTGCAGTGCGCAGTAGATATTGATTTCGCGTATCATCTGTAATATATATGAATGTACGTTGTATTTGTAGTTTTGTACGTATACCCGATGATGTTCGGATGTTCAACGACAGCTGAAATGTACCTAGTTGCCTTGTTATTTTTAATTAAGTTTTTCAATTCATCAAAGGTATTGTAAGATGATAATATCTTACAATTATAGTTTATGGTCCAATGTCTGATCTGTCTCAGGTTGTGTCTGATTGCAGGCCAATCGGATTTTAAGCGTAAGGGAAAAATGAGTTCACATATGTTTGCAATGTTTATGTACACATTTGTAAACTACAATGTCTATAATATTTTCTGCGCTACGCCTTTGCAATCTCAATCACCAAATTAACTTTTTTTAACCATCATGCTTTATAAACGAACAACGCAATTTATGCTCTTAGACATATAATTTCCAAGTAATGAAAACTGGTTCAAATTGAACGTCAGTCAAGTGACCCCACGGCGGAAGTAATGCGAGACCGGGGTCTGACTCACGTCTCCGACCGCCGCGCCGGAAACGCATTAAGCAGTCTGCCCACGGGCCACGGCGCAGGCGCAATAGTCATTCATACCATACCACAATATCTCTTTTTCGAACGATTTGTTATAAATGGTATTTAAAAGTCATTTTGATTTTTGTTTTATTTACAAACCAAAATATAGATATTTAGTATCTTTTATTGTATGTTGATACATGTATTAAGCATACGTAGATTTTAAGTACTGATTGTGGGTTCAAATCCGGACAAGCATTATTGAGTTTTGACGAACTCATGGGAACTCCCAAGTCTCCTTTACCGATGAGAAAATAAGCTTATATTATACATAACTCACTAGCTAACTTACTAGTTATATATAATATAAGCTTATTAATCACTATTTGTTAAAATCCTCGTACATTGTTATAGGAGTTTGTAATTTATTACATATACGATACATACTTTTGGACTTTAGAGCCAATCGCAGACGTGCAAAAGTAATGAATTAAATGTTACATATTCATGTTTCTCTTTTATATTATTACGACATACTAAGTATAAAATAAATAAATAAGTATACATTTTTGACATAAAACGCAGTCTAAGCCGGTGAATTTAACGTGATGAAATTTGCACGAGAATTCCTCAAGGAATGTAGGTGAGAACTATGAGAGGTTTTTTCAAAATTCTCCCAAGGGGCTTAAATAGTTGATGAAAGTTTGTATAGAAATTCGTCAAATCAATTGTTGAAGCTTATTGTAAGAAGATGAATTTTAGGATGGAAGTTTGTATGAAAGTCCCTCATTTATTTAAGTAAAAAATATGGAATTCGTTACTTAAGATTCAGCTTATGAGTAAAGGACAGTTGGTACTTACATCGTTTTTAAAAAATTATCCCCATACTAGGGCTTTGTACGGAAGTAAGTCATTATTTTAAATTAAAAAACGATTGTTTAATGTACCTATAACAAAGATTTAAACCATAAAACCCTGTTTTCTATTAAGTTCACACGAATTATGATAAATAAACAAATTTATTATAATACTAACGCCTCCACGTTGATTTGATGTATTAAAGTTGTAGAATGGGTAGGGTCCTCTTATTAACTATGGATATATCATAGCATATGCTTATAACGCCGAGTTTCCGACTCCGTAAAGTCAATAAATCCTTCTAAGGGCAATATATTCGATGCTATACTAAAATTTCAAAGATATTTTAACATTGCCGATTCATAAATTCAAATCATAGGTTAAAAACACATTAATAAATAAAGCATATTATTCAACATCAGGTTATATAGACGATAAAAAGGCTTGGAACTACTTGATGATTTTCGGGTAGGATTTATAAATAATTGTGTTCAACTAACATAAACTTGCTATTGAAAATGTTTGAAAAGAAGTAGAATCTACATTCCGAACCGGTGATAGCATTAATTATACCTACTTATAGTTGTGTAAAATGATGATTCAAAAAGCCTACTTGAATAAATTATATGTTGAATTTGTTTAATATACCTACAGCATATTGAGATCAAATTACAAGGTGACTAAAAACAATCACGACTAAAATTTCATAAAAGTCTAGACTTGTTTGTTTATTATTATAAAGAATTTGCAATTAAATTTAAAAAATATTCCATTGTATTTTTGTCAGGGTTCCAAATTTAAATTTATTATTATCAATTACCGAAAGCCGTTAGGTAGTAAATTGTCGAAAGTTATTATAATTGTTTTATAAAGACATTTCAAGACTGTAATCCAATAGTCACCTTAATATATTGTGGCTTCGTAAATGAAATGTTACCGCTTAGCCCGTATGTTACGTAAACTAATCGTTACACTGAGAACCGTGTCAGTTGTCACGTACCTATTTAACATTGCCTCAGTAATAATAATCAATTTTATTTTGCGGGTTTATAATGTTTAAAAGACGAACAATACTTTCACGATTATTCAAAAAAATTAATCACTCGATACAAAAAAAATCTAAAATGACGTAAATGCCAATGTTTTCTTTTATAAGTATATTCTTAATGATGAATCAAAGAAATTGTTTAAAAGCAGTAAGTAGTAGAATATTTTTAAGTATTTTGTAATTTTGTTGTCTTACGTAAGATTAGCAAAATGATCATCCTCGCTCTGAAAGCCTGCATATATAATAATACTTGTACGTTCGCGTAGAAGTAATAAAAATGCTCCAATGGTAACTCACATAAGGTTCGTTCACACTATAACCGTGTAAAGCCAATTATATTGCTGTCAAGTACTTTTCAGCTAATCCGTAGAAATCTTGTTGGTAATTGATACATAACTAAATGTTTTATATATAATTTGGTTTTATTTTTTATAACCGTAACAGTATACGGAAATTCAAAATTTGGGTGCCAGTAAAAAAAATCGTTACGAATTTATATTCATTTATTATTTGAAATTGAAATCACAATAACAAATTAATAATCTATTTGACATTTCCTTTCTCTAGTTGCTCTAAGAATCCTTTAGAGCACCTGGCGGCCTGTTCATAGCACTTCTCAAAGCCTCTGTCGTGGTTATCCTAGAACATTTTTTATATTATTATTTATAACAGTAGAAATACTTTTATGTTATATAGGTAATGGTACTGTGAATATTCTTTATCAAATTTATTCTGACAATATAATGTTACTAGTTGTTTTATAGTAAATATTAAAAATATTTTAGTAAATTATATTGTGCATTGATACTTGTGAAATACAACATAGCTCCAGTTTCTAAAAGTTTTGTTCAAGGCAGATTAAAGTAAATTATCCGCAGACTTAGTGGTCACCTATTACGTTATCGGTTGACACTGACCAATGACCAGTCAGATAAACCTATCAGTTTCTTTTGTTTCTCATTGCTTTTTAAAGACCATAAATTATGGCTGTAAATGTAGTTTGTCTTTTTAGTTGTGAAAGTACTTTTTTACTAGTGAGGCGAGAATAGAAAAGCAATGAAAAATCCATAAGGTATATAAAATAAATTAGCAGTTGAGAAACTGGAGTATAGTGTAGTTTAGTGTAAATGCAACACAAAAAATTGCTGTTCAAAAGTTGGTTCAAAAAAAGAAATTAAAAGCGTCAAGATATTCAAAAGAAATAGGTTATTAAATATTTATATATTTGTTGATTTTGTTCATTATACAAATTAATAAAATAATACTCACAAAATAAGGATCCCTTATAATTCTCTCACCTTCCGGATCAAAGTCCCCAAGCAGAAATACTTTAGCCTTACAATTTTCAGGTGCTAAGCTTTTTAGATCTCTTATATTCATTTCATCCATTCCAAATATAAAATCAAAGTTGTTAAAGTCGTCATTGTTTATCTAAAAAGTTTTTTTAAATAAATGAATTTCTTATCTTTACTCAAGTTTCATAGACTTCAGAATTTTTATAATATGGGTATATTGCCACGTAGGATATAAGATTATTGAATAAAAAAATATATAATGCAAGCTTAATGACATGTATTATTTTGTATACCTGTCTTCCAACATTATTATAGCGTAGTCCGTGTTTTCTCATTGTGTTCAATGCTCTATCAGTGGGGGAGTAGCCAACGTTCCAGTCCGCTAGCCCAGCACTGTCTACCTCCCAGAGATGTCCTATAGCCATCTTATTCACAGTGTTCTGGAACACAGCTTCTGCTATCGGTGATCGACAGCTGTTCCCTATATTATACATAAATTCATAGTTCATTTCATTTTTTAACCAATGCTTTAAATTTTAAACAAAGAATTTTAAGTTCTGTTATAATTTCAATCTTTGCCACATTGCGTTATATAAATCTAAAAAAAAAGAAATAGTTTTCCAACCGGTAGTGAATAATAGTATGTAGTAGTAGTAATATAATTTTAACAGCACTAGAATAAGGAAAGTGAGTGAAGATTATTTTAATCTTACCAAGACAAACAAAAAGAGCTTTCTTCTTATCTTCAGACATTTAGTATAATTGATTCACTACTTTATTTCAAAAATCTGAAACATTATAAACATTCAAAACCTTTTTTATTTTATAGATTACACAATAATCAGTTTATTTCAGTTAATTCAAGACATTATTCAATTCTTTTGGTTAAACAATACGTCTAAATAAAGAATTATAACTTAAAAATGATATACACCGTTTTTAAATTGAAATAAATACATACTATTACTGATTACACTAAAAACAAATGACAAAATGTACTCTAGTACTAAGTTCACGAGTAAGAAAATACCTGGTAAAATTTACGCATATAAAGTATGTTAGGTTTGTAAATTCCATAACAGGGTTTTTTTTGGCACGAATACATTTATACTTTATAGTATAATATGACGCTAGTTTTCCTGTTTTGATTTCTTTTTTTTTAAATGTTTTCAAACAAAGTAAGAATTTTCTGTCACTGTCATAAAGTATGTAGTTTCAAATTCAAGTCTTTTAGGTATTCGTGCATATAAAATTTTGTTTATTAATACAAGCGTCTGAATTAAATAAATATGTAAAGTAATGTTTATTAATTTTGTTACGTTAAAATAATTCATAATGTAATCTATTAGTTATCTAGTATATACATATTTAATTATAAAAGTAATTTATGCGTTATATCGGTTGTGCATTCTGTTGATTATATACTCTAGTATCATCAGTTAAAAAGTTAAAAGACAACAATTCATTATTATCCTTTTTTTACAAGTTTTAGTTTCATTACGATTAAAATATTATCATAATATGTTTGATCTCATATTTTCAGATAAGTCATAATAATTTAGTGGATAAGTATAAGATTCTTATTTATAATATTAACGTTGATTTGTTCGAATACTGACAATATGATCAGCACTGGATTTACAGCACTCGGGACTAGTATCCAGGGCGGCAAATTTTCAGGGCCCGGCAAAATTGAAAAATGGCTTATCGAAAATCTTCTATTATTAAATAAAAAAAAACTTTAAATAATCTGCTATGAATGTGTTATTTTATTTATTTAAAAATTTTGCATCGAAACTTTTTGTCACTTTATGCAAAACTGCGATAATATACATTAATTTTGATACCGGCACGGAATATGACCTAAAACAAAGCATTATATTAATTTCCTTTCACCAGGCTCGGCGGTGTGGCGGTTTTGAATGTAGTCTTATAAAATAGCTTTACAGGTTCCGATTTAATAATTGTGCCTCGTGTTAATATGGTGCCATCTCGATTACTTTTATGTATTCCCGAGATATTCAAGACAAAAAATTACAACACGACTACGTATCTATATAGTTTGCAAATGATGCATTAGTAGGCAGTCTATACCTTCGGAATTATTGTTGTCAATACACTCAGGGGTATTAAATATATAAAGGTATTGGCGCATAATCGTGCTGGCTTAATAGCTAATGCGTCTGTAAAAAAATATACTCACTTATAAGCATTCTACAAACTCTGCGTTATCTTAGCTATTTAACAAGACTATAACAATCGTCTTTGTCTTACCGGCCAGTTAAATAACTTTACCTCTGGTAATAGTTAGCATTGCCTACCTTCGTAACTTATCTTTCGCAGTTGTTTGTATATATAAGACTAATTCATAGTTGAGACTTTTTTGCCTAACAACATTGCATTTATGAACATTACACATACGCATCACCCTATACCAAGTTTACAAGTAGCGGGTTTCCAACGTGTTATTCTTCTGGCTGTTCCCAAAAAAAAGGTCAAAAGCAGAACCCGCCAACGTACGGCTTTACGTATTTTCCGAAGCCCCTAAGTGAAGACATTGGCCACTATTGAGATTTTCTTGTCAATTTTTCGACACGTAATCAAAACCTCGGGGTCTGTTTTAACCAGACCAACGAAAGGGTTAATACATATTGCGATCCAGCGCTGAAGCCGCTGTGGTTCCATGTACATGAGAAGCCATAGAATTAATCCTTTTTGGCGGTAGACCAATTTTATCTGTTAGATTAATTGCAATGAGAACAACTGCCTATCCTAAAGCTTAAGAAACATTAAAGTCACCTTTTGAGATATCATTTTGTCTTTTAAATGGTTTAATTATTTATTTATGATAACTGTATGTATTCCTCAATAATGAACAATAGACAAAGACTAATTGTTCGCTTCTTATATTATCATTTTAATCGTAATATTCATGCGACGAACATAATATAACTAATTTCATTGTTCTCTAATAAAACGACATTATAAAACGCAAGCTTATGGTAAGGATTTCAACCCCCACAAAATGTACTTATCTATTTTAGTGCAACGCATGCGGTTCCCCGTTGGCGATGTCGCCTTAAACGGCAACTACGGATTTAGACATAGATCTCTTTGTCTCGTCGCCTGTTGCTAGGCAGTAAATACTGTTTATAGTTTCCTGGACGTGTTCTTATATATAACTGCAGTTAACGACGCGTGGGGTTTACGTACAAATGCATATTGCACACCATGCTCCATTTGTGCACACATCACGAAATTCCAACCAAATGTACCTAAGTGCTTTTAGCACTTAAATGAAATTACATACATTGGCTCTTTTTAAAACTTTCCTTTTAATTTTATTACATTTTACTTTCATTTCTATATATACGTATGTATTTGTGAGAGTTTTTAAATAAAATTTCAAATTTTTTTAACGGTCTACCGTTCTCTCATCGTAATTAGTACATGATCATCATAGCACTAAGGCATCTGCATATTAAGTATTTTGTTAGTGCTTTTATGAGCCTGTTTGAATAAAAAATATTTTGATTCAAATTCGATTTAAGAAAGTTATAAATAAGAGAACAATAATTTCTCACCATAACCCTAAATTATATAATTAATGTTCTTATCTAAGTACCACAGGAGCACTGGGTACGCTACGGAGCTTTTAATTTGTTTTTGGAAAATCGAACGATTAATTAAGGATCTGATGGCAATTGCCCTTCGCCTAAAGACTCTGGTAATAAAAAAAAAATAAAACGAAGAAAACCGATGAAAACTCTTCTAACTCCGTCACCAAAGCATTGCTGTTTGGCAATAGAGTAATTAAAGGTTATTGGAGTCTAGATGTAGTTGGATCTGAAGTAAGTCTAATCAAGATTTTACAAATGTAAAATGTTTTCTACGTCTTTGTAAAGACGATAGCAATCAATACAAACGTAAGTCACAATCACCAATGACGTTGGTACCTTGTACAATAGCATGATTAATTGATAACAGATATAGCATGCGGCCATATTGATTTTCTTCCATTACTATTGCAAACCACGATATTATCTTCAGTTAAGCGAAAATAAGCTGTATTATTTAACATCTGTATTATTTTAAAATTTATCTCATAAGCCATATTGTGTATTATAAAATTCTTCTGTACTTGTGTCTGTCACTCCGCAGCGGTGGAGCTCAGTCACAGACACAAGTACAGAATAATCCTCCTGGATCGATTTAATTAATGTTTGAGTGGGTGCTTGGATAGCTTAATATATATTTTTATAGCCTATTTTGATAATATCAAAAACTTTAAAGATTAAATGATTTATATTTTTTATTCGTCAATGTGCGTCACAAATGTAAAATTTCTTTCCGAACACAAGTTGAAATTTGTAATATATTGATTGAGAACTTTAAAAACTAATATTATTTTCCTGACTTTTATCCTCTGTCACTAACACGTGTTTCGTATCATTGAGTCATCTATTCATCCTTCATATGACTTTTATGATTTTATATCATCCATGTACATATAGGAGATATATAGATAATATAGACGAGACGGGCCGATGATAGAATCGGTTTTCTGAACTAAAGATTGCTGGCTCTAATCTAGACAAAACGTCAATGTATTTTCACGGGCTTCATTTTTTAAAAGATAAAATTGAAGGTAATCTTAATAGGGTAACATGTAACGAATATAAATGATAAATTTCGCTAAATAAACATATTAGAATTCGCAGTTCAATAACGTGGTAGGGGGGATCTTTGCCCAGTAGCTCTTTGCATTCATAATAACTTAGTACTCTTTTACTGTACTGTATCTTCAAATCCTTATGATGATAATGAAATTCTCTTATTTGTTGATTTAAAATATATATTTTTTTAATAATACAAAATACACATACGATACGATTGTTAACACATCGGTATCCGATACACTTCTAAGATAACATTTAGTTTGTGTATTAGATACGTAGTTTCAAAGATATGTATTACAAGATCAACAGTACTGAGTGATCTTGTATTGGTACTTATAGTATTATAATATTTGTCTCTTATTTAATCTAAAACATCGAAAAACAAATTTAAAATTTTCTCTGTTCATGTAGGCTGTTGTGCCTGTAGTTACACTGGCTCACTCGCCCTTCAAACCGGAACACAACAATACTGAGTACTGCTGTTTGATGGTAGAATATCTGATGAGTGGGTGGTACCTACCCAGACAGGCTTGCACAAAACCCTACCACCAAATAATAATGGTAGAATAAGCTTCAATTCGTCTCCTCAAAAGAGAAGAGGCCTTAGCCCAACAGTGGCACATTTAATGGCTGTTGCTTATATAGGCTCATAAAAACCTACAAGTACAGCTAACATCGATTCGGAATATAATATTCCATCGAGAAAAACTATCAAAAAAAAAGGTAGTTACACTTTTTTAACAATTTACAAAGGTATGTTAATTAATTAGGTACAAATCCATTAAAACTTAATGAAAATCAACGAATACTAATTATAACACGCTTTCTTTTCATAGATACGGTATTTAATCGGGTACTAAGCATTATTCCTAATACTTGTTTTTATTCTTTGCGTTCAAATTCAACAATAATCATATCCGATGAAACTTTAATAGCATATTACAGTAACACGGCCAGCTTTGTTGGCGTAAATCGATCTTAGAAACGAAACCACTTCGTTTGTCGTAACAAGCATGTGGGTTGATGTCCGCAAACGACGACGACGATTCACAATTTCTTATATATTTTATTATACTTATTCGCTATTACTGACTCAATCACAATATTATATAAATATATATAATTAAGTAAACAATACGGATATTATTTATTTATTTTTAATGTAATTAAATCAACTGCACAGATAACAGTAATTAAATTTGTTCGAACAAATTGTATGATTTTGCGTGGAAAGGTTAAATTAATTAATCTTAATCTAATTTAGTCCAGTAAATATGCAAGTTCATTATAGATAACATATTATTATATCACTTAATTTATTTAATTCATATTTCTAGTTGCAATATGTGGAAGAATTTTTAGTCAGAATACATTAGGTACGTTATGTTAGGAATATATAACATTGGTAGGAAGTACTAAGTAATATTGTCCATTTCTAAATATCATTGTTTAGTTAGTAGGTATCTAGTATATTGGACAGAATACGACTATGTAGCAGTAGAGTTTATACCGAATAACTCCAGTCATATTAATTACGTTTTTAGTGAACTAGTTGTCGCCCACGGCTTCGCTCCAGCTTTAGGTGTTGGTCGTCAGGTATTAGGAATAAAAATGTAGTCTGCGTCCTTCCTTGGATTCCAGGCTTGCTTTATACCAAATCTTATCAAATTCGGTTCAGTGGATTGGCCGCGAAACAGAAACAGACAGGCAGAGTTATTTTTGCATTTACAAGAAAAGTTAAGATTACAGTTAAGTCTTGCTTAATTAATATGACATGAGTCATTAATAGTGATAACAAGACATTTTCATTTGGAAAACGGTTTCTAAGGACATTATTTAAAACAAAAAATAATATTACAAAACAATCAACTTGCAGTCATGATAAGCTTCCATATTTCAAAAATATACCTTTCATTTAAAATTAAGTTTCATCAAAATCAATCAAGACCAAAACCTCCCATAACAAAATTTAGTAAAATTATGATAAAGTTTTATAAAAAATAGGCAAAATATTTTACTGCATAACTATGTTCGTATTGGAGTTCATAGACATGAACATGTTATTTGACGGATTTGATTTAAAAAAAAACACAATAATGTATAAAAAATTCAAATCACGTCATCTAGGATATAAGAAATAAATACCATAGTAATCTCGAACCCGAAAAAATAATTCGCAAATCTAATCTCAGTGCAATGACATGTCATATATTAGCTGCAATTAAATTATATTATGTGAAAATCAAATGGTTTGAAATACTTAAATTTTGCAACTTTGACTCGAATGATTGCAAGCAACCCGAGCCCGAAGTTTAAGAATTATTGCAGAATTTCTATTTTATGTTCCAAGATAATGCGGAATAAGTCGCTGCACGGTGAGTGGGCGGACGTGCCTGCATGTAATCCTCTCGTTATGGCACGACGGCGGGGAACTGATTTAATGACCCACTTGGTTAAACCACCGGATACTCCTAAGATATATATCGATGTTCAGTAGTGATTACTTGATGGATTGACTCATTATTTGATTTTTTTAAATTACTTTAGAAGGCTGTTTAGTAAACATCACAGATACAATATTAATAATAGGTATATACCTACTGTAAAAATGGAACGCTCATCACAAAAGCAATATTTAAATTTCGGAAATCCTTTTCGTGATTATTTATACTAGACATTTGGTTCGGGGTCATTAATTTCTTATTGGTCTAAAATGAACGGTGTGATATTGGAGAAATGAGTACCAAAAATGCGATCACTTGCGTTGAACGCATGGTTGCTGTCAGTATATCTGATTGAACCAAATTAATGACTCGTTTGGATTAAGTACAACTTCGTCCCTAAATTTAAGAATTATAATTAGTGTTACTATATTATTCACCTCGACCATAAAATTTATGGTATGTTTTACATTTGCTTCCTGCATCATTTTTAATAACAGAATAACTGGAGAGGCTAAAAAATCTTCTTTTGTTTTTCAATGATGAAACTAATTTTGCGGAACTCTTTATAGATCAGTAGATATCAATCGTTATTCTTTATTCTTATCATCAACAAAAATGGTCAACGCGTTCAATGATGTTCAAAATGTCCAAAATAACTTGTCCAATATAAATATTTCCAATTCCTCGTATTGTATCGTATTACTTCTCTACTAATACCCGATTTTCGATATTCTGTCTACTAATTATTAATCTACTTCTTATTGTTATCTTATTAATATAATTAACTAATCGTGATAGGTCATCAGAAATAGTTATTGAAAGTTTATAGTATTTAACAGTGATCTAGCTAGGCAACCCATTTGCGATTTATCATTGTAGGTACATTCTATCTTACATATAATCTTTGTCACATCAAATAACAGATGACGGTATAGGTTTCTTATACCGTATCTTGAGACTGTTACAATAATCGTCGAACTGTGACGCCTTTGTCCGAATTTTTCCATTAGCAAAAAGTGATAAAAAACTTATCACCGTGTGAAATTGTTGTGAACGGCGACCTGCTTCACATCTTCGTTTTATTTATTTATATTGTATTAAAATATATAATTAAAAATTTCCAACTAATATTTATATATATGATTTACAATATATATTTATAAAAGTAATAAATACTAATATCTGTATATACAAAAAAGGATGAGCCGAGATGCTCCGTTGGTCAGGACACGTGATTATTAGTCGAAAGTTGCGGGTTTAATTCAAACCTATAACATAAATTATATGATTTTATTATAAAACAAATAGAAGACATTGATCGCTATTTAACCTTCCTCCGAGGACCGAGACTCGAGTAGCCGAGTCGTCCGGCCGGGGTTGTCGGCCTGCGTTTCAAAATAGCGCCCGTAGCTGCGCGCGCGCAAATACCGCAGTATATCTAATGCAAATAAAATAATTCAAACCTAATCGCCTCTGCACTACAGTCTGGCTAACTTATAAATAGATTGGAAAAGTTATAACACAATAAATATAAAGATTGAGTACTGTTACTAATTAATTTTATTTTTTTATAATAATTATGGCGTTAAACACTTAAGTTTTATCTTTCTAATACAACATAAAAGCTTAAAATAATTCAAACACGTGTTTACATAGTAAATATGGAATTTTTTAAAAAAACCTAGTTTTATCGCTGATCATCTTTGACGTAATCGTCAAATTATTCATATATATACACCAAACAAAATGGAAAACCGTAATACAACAGAGCAGGGCGTTACAAATTTGACACCAAGGGCCAGCGGTAGCCGCTGGAATAACGCCAATTCTGTAAGGTCGATAGACGATAGACAGCGCATATGATAAAAAAAAATAGTCCATCAAAGTTTAACGCCTTCTGATCTTACATAACACGACACAGATCATGTTGTTAATACCAATATAACGTTGATTAAAGGGCAAGTTTATATTGATGTATCGATTCGAAGCTTCGTCAACAATCCGTCTATTTCTATTGGAGTTTAAAGTTGAAAGTCGATATTTCGATATTTTGTTACTTGTGCCAGTAAATAATTAATTACACTGGCTTAATAATTTAACAGGGGAATAAATTAATGATAACGCATAGCATTGTTACCAAACGACAGATTAACGAATTTGTTTGCGTAGGTTTTCGCTCGAAAATGGTGCTTGGAACTAGAAACATAATCCTGCGTCGGTGTTGTTTTGTGCTACATTGGTTATTGATTAACATTCTCATAATTTGGTTACTTTTTTACTGGATTTAGGACGCCGTCCGATGTTGTCTTGAGTGGTATTCTGTAAGTACTGCCTTTGTATTTTACTCATGGTAAGCCGACTTTTGGTTATACGCTATTTTTATGTCTGTAGGTAAGATTTTTAATGTTATAATTGTATATACAATCTGAGAATACGAGATATTAACGCTGGGAGGAAGGGCTTATATTTCCTACAGTAAAGAAAAGTTTTTAGGGAATATACATATAATCAACGTCTATTAGTAATAATGAAGCGCGTTTTCCGTGAACATTTTGCCAATAACATATGACTGCATTGTCAATTAACCGATCGTGACTTTTTCCTGTTTATTCTAGATTATTCTTTTGACAAAATTCACGGAAATTCGAACAAAATTACAATGAAACATTCAATCTCGTAAACGTAGGCATAAAATGATTATTCAACGTAAGTTTACATATTATTTAAAGCTTAATATTATTCTAATGTATGTGTATATATAATATGCATGCATGTCTGTTTTTCGCAATAATAAACAATGAACAATATTCTAGACTTTCAAGTAATGTACCTGTATGTACATTAATATGTACTTGTAGAACATTTTTTTTTTCTAAATTCTCACCTTTGTTTGTTCAATATCTCTTTATATTTTGTAACTTTGTAAGTGTGATACTGCGTCTGGTTCTAGGATCTTTTAAATACCTTTATTTTAAGAATTTTCGACATTTAATACGATTTTTCCTCTGTTTTGTGATCTGAATACAAACGATAGCATTGTTAAAACGCTGTTTTGTTTTACTCATTACACAGTCTGCAATTCCCACGGCCGACCGTAAAATCGATTCGCTTCTTTAGTCCTTGCATTGATAGTTATTTTATTAAAACTATTGATTTTTTTTTGTAGTCACCCTTTCAAGGTTATTCGCTGTGGCCTTGTAGCACCAGACATCAGCTAAACATTTTTTTTTCCATTAATCAATGATTTTCCGCATTTTTTGCATTGCATCTAGACAGTTTTTTAAGTATTGGTGCATGATTAATTTAGTTTAAGAATTGCCGGATTTTAATTTTATCAATCTTTTTTATAGTACAGACGGTTATCTGATGGTATGTGGTAGGATGATTTTATATGCCTTTTTAAGTATTTCGACTCGGATAATTATCGTAATCTTATTCAGAAAAGATAAGTCTTATCATAAGTCTGCAAATATATTATACTAAAGATAGAGAAAATGCTTCTAGATAAAAACTAGATTTAAATCCTAGTTCAGTGCTTAGAAATAAACTAGATGTACTGCGCGCTCAGCCCACGCCCGTCGCAAACAGGAAGCGAAGATTGGGTTTACGTTTTGCACTTACCATGTAGTTACAGACTACAGTTACATAATACTGAGTGCGTCTAACTTTTGTTTCTTAAGTTAACCTCGAGGCAGATGGCGCATTTACAAGTCTTCCCTCGTGAAGACTTAGTAATTTGTAAATTGTTTTGTTTTCGTTTATTTATTGTTTTTACATTGAATTGAACCTTTTTCGCAAAGCTTTCTAATCTTAAACATAAAATTGTTTTTTTTTTTAATTTTGAGATAAATTTATTTGACAAATTTTAGTTAATAATTAGACGTAACTATAAAATACGTCAATCAAACGTAAAGTTTCTTAGCAATAGTGGAAATAATAAAATTGGCCCTATTCCAGTTATTTAGCTTTCCAAATCAGCTGTGTGCTTACGTAGCTTCTGAAACGTTTTTTATTTGGATTATCTAACACTATTTACATTAACTAATGCCAATTCCACTTCTGATTCCTCTCAGAATTCGATATATTACGCCCAATGATATTCTAATAAACTAGATTCTAATTTACTGGAACATCATTGATTACGCCATTTTTTACGTAAACAAGTTATAAATATCAACATTTAAATGTTCGTTCCATGTAATTGTTATTCTTTTAACTGGTTGACGGTATGTTATTTTACTTTTTTTTTTGTTTTTCTTTTTACTTTTGTTTTCTAATATTGTCTATTTCCACAAATCTTAAATTTCATTTATAATACTTACAGTGAAAACTGCGCCAGCATCGAGAATAATAGTGATGCTCAAAGCAAATCATCACAGATTCCGGATTTTATAATAAAATCTTTAAGTGTACTCGAAGCAGTCGTAAAGGAAGATGATATACCCATTACCGAAGAAATAGTAACGCTAGATGATACGAAAGAACCCGATAAACTTGCTGAAACTGTTGAACCAGCCATTGACAATAATGAAGACACTTCTGTAGACGAATTCATACATGAAGAAATAGATGAAGAATAAAAATGTAATCGTAATGGAAATTTAAAAATTTATGTCCTCATGTTTTTGTTTTTTATAAAAAGTTTACTAATTTTGTGTATAATATTGAATTATATATTAATCCTATGCAAGAAATAGGTTATTTTATTTTATTATAAACTAACAAAGTAGTTCTTTTAGTAGGCATTAAATATTAATTTGTAAAATACTCGGACCGTCAATGTACGCTTATCATGGATTTTGTTTGATTTAAATTTAATTTAAATCTCTTAACCAACGACATACGTATTTATAGGGATTCTGGCATAGTCATGTCTTCTTTAGGTACATTTGCTAATGAATTTCTTAGTTTATCGAAATCATCAAAAATGTTTCAAGCAACATGATAACCATGTATTTATATTATCTTATTCAATGAGGCTTTCCTTCAGATAGGTAAATAGTCGTAGAATTATAAAATTTAGTTACTTTTGTCTGTTATTTTTAAAGTCGTTTTTATGTAAGTATCTTGGAAGAAATGTATCAGTAATGTGTTCGTTGTTTTACTCTTGCATAATATTTTTAAAAGCCGAAGCAAACAACAACACTTTTACTTTGAAGAATTTTATTGCTCGATACTATTGCCACAGATCGAATGATTACATTATCATACACATTATTCGCAACGCATTATTATCCATCCCACTAGCTTTTTAAGAATTATTTTTGCATGCATTGTTAGTCTTATAGGTTTTTTTAGAAACGGAATAGAGAAGATGCAAGTTTGCAGAAGGTAAATTATTATCGACCTTACAACACACTGAATAGGATGTAAATTTAATTGATTCAATAGAAGATATACAGAGTCAAGGCTTACTGTGTGTTTATTCAGTTTGCAATTAACACATGTCTGTATGCATGTTTGCTAGTTCACGTGTCGTCAAGGTCTGAAAGTGATAATTCAGTTACGGCTATTTTGCGATTTCTTTCGGTCTTCACTTATATTTAAATTTTGCTAATTTTAAGCAGTCAAGTGCAATGTCACGGAAATTTGGAATTTGGCATTGAAAGTCAGTGGACGCCAACGTCAAAATTTTATGCTTTGAAATGCATACAGAGAAATGTGTCGAAGCAAAAAAACATACATGCAGACATGCATATAATTTGCTTAATTAATTTCAAAAATCTGTCAAATATCTTGACATATTTTAAAATTACTATTTTTTAAAAACAAGTAGCCTATGTATTTTCTATTATAGGTGTTCAAGCTTACTTGATAGTAAATTTCATATAATTAGGCTCATTGGTTTGGCCATGAAAGGGCAACAGACACACAGACGGACAAAAACATTCGCATTTATATTAATATAGATTTATATACCATCTTTAGTAAAGTATCATCGTTAAAAATATGTATCAAATTAAAAAATGTAAAATATAAAATTAATTGTAAATTAAAACACTTGAATTTAAACAATTTCGTAAAATTTGTGCCTCATTCTATATTTAACGCCAGCAACATTGATAATAAAAATAATAATTTCAGGGCCTTGCTACGCACGTCTCCTAACATTATAACCCTTAAACTCTGGAAACTTTTCGAGAAAGATCTTTGCCTCGTGTAAAAAAGTTTCTATAACAATCAATTTATGAAGCAAAGGAAATATATATTATGCCAATTCATTGAATGATTTTACACACCAGTCATCGTAATGTACATATATCTGAATATGCCAAATCAGATTTAAAACAAAAATTAAATGTATTTTGTTTTTATTTCAATTAACTTTTTATAATTTATTTTATCAGGGGATATATGCCAGCCCCAATGCAAGATGAACCTCCTGGTCCTGATGCAAAACAGCCTCCAAAATGAGTATGTCATTTGTTTTATTATATTCCTAGTATCTAAAATTACAGCTTTAATTCTTGTATTAAATGTATTGACATAACTCTACTAAATATGATTGAATACGTGATAAGTGAAGTGAGAACCTTTTGTGTGAAGTGAACTTTTGCATTAATCATATATAAGATTAAGTTAGACCTGACATCATGTCCGACATAAAATGATTATATATTAATTATCTGTATTAAACAATACCAATACATAGTCATTATAACTTTAAATATATATATATATATATATATATATATATATATATATTTTCCTTGTACTTTTAAATAATATGGTCATACGCAAATGGCCAATTTATTTTGGAGAAAAAAATTCAACCATCACACAGTAAAGTGATATAGGTATCTCCTTTAAAATAAAATGTTGCATTTTATAGATTTGTTTCATAAAATTTCAAATTATTATCATGAATGTAGTGACATTAAAGCAATGTTGTTATTAATGATTGTACTTACGCAAAAACATATTAATTCTCAAAGATATCGAAAAATAGCAAAATACTTAAATATATATTTTTTTGTCTTGTTCATTATAAGCAAACGTTTACCAAATTGAAAAGACTCTCATTGAACCATTTTCACTAAACCATTGTAAGAAAATAACCAACTTAAAATAAGAAACCAAATATTATACGGCGTTTGATATTAACCAGTAAAAAGTGTACCTACGTCTATTGAATTTTTTCCAGGAATCATAAATAAACCATCTCATTTTGCTTGATTGCAAAAATGTATTCGAATTTGTTTTTGGTTTATTACTTTCAAAGTTTAAATTACTTTATAATTGTTTTTTATTTTTTATTTTGCAGAATACCCATGAAACTGCACTGGTGATTTTAAAAAGGGATACAATTCCTTAGAAGTGAGTTACATAATTGATAAGTCTTGTTGAACACTGAAATAAATATAAAAAGAGAAATAAAATGCTGATGTCACATTAAAGTGTGTTTTTTCTTTTATTTAATTTACATATTTACACAATTAATCACATTGATATTTGAGGTTTAGCTTTCAAGACCCAGCAACCCGCACTGGAGACCGACCGGAATAAATTAGAAAATTTCCTTGAAGTGGTAATGAGCCCTTAGCCTAGAAGTCGGTCTTGAATAGATAGATACATTTTTATTTGTTTTGGATAATAATTACATATATTTAAAACTTACAATTTTACAATCCATTTACTTGGAAAACAAACAATCATTATATGATCTCTAATCAAAAACAAATTAAAATCAGTCAAGGCCTATAAATCAAGGACTTTTATGTATATTTCCAGACGACTTGCAAAAAAATAGGTTAAAGTCCATTATTCTAAACAAATCCAAACAGCTCGTCATCTTGACGCAAGCGATCAGCAGAGGCGCGGCGGGAAATAAACAGTTGCTATGATTTATTTAGGTTTGCTTCCCAAAATATCTTACATTGTATAATAGTGTAGAATCGTATCGGAATTTTATGTAACAATTTTAACGTTCACAATATTTTATAATACCACCATAGTAAATAATGCTAACTTTGTTTAATTGAAAACACTGTTCATAGTAATATGAACGTATATACGTAAGTATTAAAACCATATTTTGCCAACTTTCCACAGTGTCAGTTTTTATACAGTATTATCAATTTTGATCTTTTATTTATATAAAAATAGCGGACTGGCAAATGCCACCTGATGGTTAGTGGTGACGACAGACGATAGTCGAAACAAATTTTAACGATTCCTATGTTTGTAATTTTAATGTTTTCTAATGCAACTATAAATAAAGCAAGAAGACAAATTTATCTGATTCCAACAAGTACCTGTACAAATGTTTTTCTTTTTTTTTAATATAAATTAAGATGTATATTATATGTCATAGTTATTTATAGTATTATCAGTAGTATTATTTCATTTCCACTTTCCAACAGCTAATTTCTAAAATATATTTTTTAAGATATCGATTGAAAAAAGTAATGTAGCACTTCTGGATGTTCTATTACTTGAGATTTGGTAATGTCTTTACCGATAAATCTATCCATACTAATTAATATGGATACATTCTTTTGTGATGTCTAACTGACAAAACTACTACACCAATGTATACATGAAATTTGTACCTATATAAGAAACTGCGCTTCAGTTTCAGTCGCTTAAAATTTTGACTATTGATATGACAAGTGGGAATTACATGTTCTTGTTACAATGATACATACATTGATTGATATCTTATTAAATATTTGAGAATTTGGTAACAAAATCAATAACTTGCATTGGACAAGAAAAGAAGCAAATATTTAGTCATAAAAACATACCCTGAAAATCGTAATAGCTAGAGCAAAACAAAAAAAAATACAAGAATTTTTTGGCGCGTGCTCCAGTTTTTTTGGCAACAATAGTTGAATGTTCAATTTCTTTTCAATGTCAATTGACTCTCGACCATAACCAATTCGCCCGCCTTTTATAATTTGTTATTTGAATTGGTTTTGAGTTTGAATATTTTCGTGACTGAGAGAAATTCTATATTTTAATAATGTGGAAAGGCGGCAAAACTTTCACGGGAAAGTTTAGATGTTTCAAGCCAAAGATTGCCATTTATTTTACAAGCGTTATATAAACCTATTGAAATCTCAGTTTGGAATGATGCCTATTAAGAATTCAATGAGCTTAAGATTCTGTGAAAAGAAAAATATATATATATCTTATGAATCAAGTTTTAGGTAGGGTAATAATTCTTTATATACGTTATTCTCATATGATATATAAAGTTATCTCTACATCAAGCGATTGGACTTACGTAAATTAAAATATTTTCGTTTCCATGATATCACTTAAAATAAAACTTTTGAACAATTGTTTTTTAAGCAACCCGTTCCAAGATTAGCTTATGATTATCTAAGTAGGAACGGCTTAGTTCAATGAAACAGAAGAAATGTGAATTATGCAACGAAGTAAATATTCGTGCCAAAGAAGTAAAAAATAAATGGTTTTATTTTTTAATTTTAAACCGTGACTTTTTAGACATTGCGATGACGCGAAGGAGCCACTTGACTGCAGTGTTCTTAACTTCTTAGAAAGTTGAAGTATACGGCTCATAGTGAGAAATGAATTAAGGGACGTAGTTTTACATATTTTACATAGTTATGGATAGCATAAAGAAAATGATCTTCTCCAATTAATTCACTCGAGAATAGGTAGAAATATATTTGATATTATTAATAACTATCGCACTTGTAAGTGTTTTAACAATAAGTCAAACTTTATCTCTATGCATTTGATAAGGTGCAATAATACTGAAATAAGAGTAATTAAAATTGTGGAACAAAGTAACTACTGAGCTTGCCGGTTCTTCTCGGTAGAATCTACTTTCCGAACCGGTGGTAGTTTTGCTTTTAAATAAATTCTGTAAAACGGAATAAAGAATTATTGATTTTAATTTAAAAAAAAAAGTTAAAGGCGCGGGGCCTCTTTACCTTTTTGTCAACTCATCTCTCAACTGTCCTTTTAGGTAGTTATATAATTGGAAAATATGAGTATCAATAACTTCTTGACCATAGTTAAATATTATAAACAAGTCAAAGTAGGAAACATAATAAGTAATCGATTTTTTATTTAAATTATAAGAAAAACACAAGAGAAGAATTTACGGACTAAGCTAGATTATTTTTTATAACAGTAATATTTCAATCTATATATACAAATGCACACTATGAAATAAAACAAATTACTAGCACACAAAATACTATTTCGGTTTTAGTGTTACTCTTAAAATATCAACAATTTAGTTTCGTACGAACATAATCTGAGTAATATATATTATTGTCATCGTAATCGTCCAAAATCGTATAAATAGAAGACGGGTTTCCTGACCATGTTTGTCGAGACGAGACGTTTGGTCCGTGTGTGCGATTGCCAACTGCACGTTGCAACGGTTAATGACCCTACTGACTAATACTTCCGCACACGCCTTCACAGCTTAAACTAAAGAGTTTGTCAGTATAATGTGCCCGTAAAGTTCCATTAACGCCTATGCTATCGTCATAAAATATTTACGTCCAATCCCGTCGGCTTGTTCAAGTCTTACATTGAACATTGCGTGACTTAGCTTATCTTTTGAAGAAGGATTGTTTGTTTTCAGGGTAATATCGATAGATGTCGTTTACATTGGTAAAAGTGCCAAAAATTTGGGGACTATGTAAGTCGTCAATCAATCAACGGACTAGAGAGAGGATAGAATCTCGTATAATTAAGAGGTAAATTTTGTTTGTTTGGCTTATAGTTTTAAAACGGATATATGCTATATAGAAGATAATTGATTGCATGTTTTTTTTGTTTTATCTGTGCGAAGTCGGAGAGAAGAGATAGCTATATAATACCCATAATAAAAAGACGACAGGTAGGTTGCAAGCCTATTTTCGATCTCGCTTGGATAGGAGCTATATTCTAACGCGAAACTATTATAATACTTTGTTAAATAATGTGTTCCAGTTTTAAGGTATGTTATGCCCCTTATGCCTGTAATTAAGGCATAAGGGGCATAACATGTTAGTTCTTATGGTTGGTGGTTTACTATTAGGTAAAGTATAATAAGCCAATTATACCAGATGGGTTATAAAATTAAAAGTTTAATAAAAAATTATACCTGTACTAATATTACAAAGTCGAAATCGTTTGTTTGTTTCAATCACTTAGTTTTACGATCTACCAGTCCGATTTGAATATTTTTGCGTCAGATAGACCATTTATATTATAATGGATATATATATGTATGTATATATACAGATTTGAATCACTCATAACTGCAAGACTAATATTGCATCAACAATGGTTTAAATTGTTCGTCGTGCGGATTTTTTGTTAATGACGTCATCTCACTAATGTTCGTTGTATAAAGTTCTAAATAAATGTATCGTGAATATGTGCTTAGCTAGAACGTTGTGTCATTGTAGCTTGACAATTACACTTAGTACAAAGTCAGATAATAAAAATATTCTTCTCAATATAAGTTGAAATCGATATGACATAGAAAACTAAAAAACCATGTCTCATTTGAATCGTAAATGTGCGCTGAATTGAGAACACAAATTAAAAGAACGTTCTCGTCAATAGTAATCCAAAAATAGCTTACTTGTCCAGGACTGAACCAATCAAAGAGGGTCAGGGTTGAAAAGAAAAGTACCTTCTTGTATTACTTTTGCTAACACAGCAAACACTTAATATATGCGATATACTCTTGATGTTACTATGGGATTGGTAATTGACTTACATAAGAGTGCTAAGCACTTCTCATAACGTTGTGAAGAAAAATGACGTCTCTGCGCAGTTCACTTGTGTTTGTTCAACTATTAAATGTGGTCGCATTTTCTTTTTTAAAGTACTATAAATATAAAATAAATAAAACCAAGACGAAATAAAGAATCATTAACATATAAACACTCCATGCATTCATAGAGAACAGAGATTTATTTTGTTTATGTAGCAATTTCTTATCCGTTACTTCCTGCAATTTATGGATTTATGTTTATTTCTTTAAGGTAAATTTTGTAATATATAAACATATATACTAGCAAAAATTATTTTCAAAGAATTACGAATATTCCTATTTTCCCCTTAAGTTAAGCGCTAACCTTGTGTTAAGAGTGAGTACCGCAATAGTCAATTTCCCAAGGAATCAGATATGGAACTACAATTTCTACATCATTAGCGATACCTTTGTGCCATTATTTATTAATTTATATTACATTCCATAAAATATTAAATCGAAATTATACGTATAGTTTCCGATGAACCTTCTTGCTTAAGTATTTAATGAATCTGTGGACGCAGGAAAATTAGACATTTTACACTGACATAAACACTTTTAATGTTATGTAATGGGGTAATACCGATCGTAAGAAAAATAGTTATTGAGGATATTCGTGATGTCGTCGATATTTCGAGACCAGCCCACGACGCAGATCATAAATTAGTGCACAAGTACGTGCGAGAACACCACCTGTGTTTCTCTCACTCTCTATTCCCTCAGACTTATAATCCGACATGATCGAAAAAAGTTTAGGCGCAGGACTGAAGGCTCTCCGTGCTTTCCGCGGTACGGAAGTGTACACTTCCAACTTCCAGACTTCGGGCTGTTACTGCGAATTTTCCGATAGGAAGTGCCAAAAAATTTTAATCGGCCTGACCTGGGCTTTGAATCCAGGATCTAAGACCCTGGAATCAATGCCCAACTAGGCGGTCATTCAAATATAACCCTGATGTAAAATCATATAGTGGTCCAGATTCCTTATGCTAAGCTTAGAGTAATTCTTAACGTGGGTCGTCGTGTGTATCAACGAAGCTACGGGCGGGACCGGATATTACTCATATAGCTACAAATTGCAATGCCCCTCCCAATGTCCTCCAGCGACCGACCCGCAAACTGCGTTCTTTATTGTATTCAGATCTAGTTACAATTGGTTTTCTAGATTCTCCCACACACGGCTTAGCTTGTTGAATGTAACGCTAGTAATAGGTTTATAAAGCTTTTTTATTATTGATATCCAATTTATTTATGAACTAGGTATTTTATTAAATTAAATTCGGGAATTGGGTAAAATAATGATCGGTGTCTCGGTCTAACAAAGTGTCTGCTAATCGCATTCGAATCGCAAAAGTAATCGTTGCCGTTTAACCGTTTTCCTCTTCTACTAAAATCATAGTCCCATCTAATTATGAGCGTGAGAGAATAGAGCCACCTCTACTCTACTTGTGTTTGCATACACTTATTTACTCTCTCCTGCGAAGTTAGTTAAAATCATTAAGAATGGCCTCATGGTCAATGGGGATGGTACAGAAAGGGATTTCAAGAAAAATGGTATTGGATAAGTACACCTCTTTCACCACTTAATTCAGTCCACATAATATAAAAATGAAGAATCAATATTGCAAAATATAATCTTGTATGAATATTTCATAACACTTTCATAAGTAAATGATTGCAAGGATAGATCTAACATCAACATGATTTGATAATCTAATCGTAATTCGATTGTAGTTATCTATGATAAAATTTTATCGGACATGCGGCTTAAACCGAGTGCCGCAGCACGATCGGTTCGAGAAGTTTCTAAAATGTTATTATCTTTTAGATTTTGTTCCAAGTATCTGTATACTTTCTATTTAACACTGGGATTTCTATACTCTGTATTCTTAATTATAAATCTGTACAACTATAGGTAAGTTGTATTGTTAATTATTTTGTAATACAAGCTTGCTCGGCATGTTAGTGTCTACTTGTGTGACCAATTTCTCAACGCTAACATCAATAATGTGTTTTTTTTTTAATTATATATTTTTTTATTATCTTTCATATAATAATAATCTATACATTTCACATTTTTATTTGTTCTTATACATCCATACTTATACATCTTATACAGCCACTCTGACTGATTAGTGTCAAATAATAATATCAGAAATGATAACAATAATTAAAAATGTCAAATGATTTGTTATTGTTATAAGAATTGTGAACTTTTTTAATTGAATTATTTGTGTTTTCGTTGAATCTCACCCCTTTGTGACTTGCCTTGATAACTAAGCCAATATAATACATAAAGTCCACTTATAAAAGAAAATATTTTCAATGCAATAAAGCAATAAAAATAGATTTATAATTAGATATTAATGATAATTTATTAATTGTTAATATCTAATAATTACTTTACTTAAACTTTCCTTTGCACGTTAAGGTATGAAATTAAAAAAATATAATTTGACATTTTAAAATATTTCCTACAGCATTGTACTTTACTCTTACTCGTCTCATAATATACTTCACCGACCTACTTTTTAGCTATTGTGCCGCGGTAGCCTACGAATTCTAACCGCTAGTAATATGAGATGTATTCTAAAACCACGACCTTATTTCAACCTAATGTTATATATGTAGGTACATTGTTCAAATCCGAATCTCACAAATTTAATGAGAAAGATAATGAGTGTTTATACTACAATAATTAATTAGTATGTACCTAACATATTTGTAATTTGTGATATTTTACTTTAAAAAAATGAACATTATTTTTACGTACGGCAAATAAATGTAGGCAGGGAGAAATTGGAATATTACGTAACTTTAACATTTTCGCTGGCTGCCATGTTGACCCAATTTTAGCTGAGCATCGATCTAGGCTTTACGTAAACTTTTACGTCTTAAGAATGAAATACACATCTGTGACCAGCTTTACTTCCTAATGACAATTAGTGACGGTCTACACATGCAGCCAATGAAAATAAAATTTATTTTCTATTGTGCTTTTAGATAGGTTTTCTAGAAAAACTTGTTAATATTTGAGCCATAATACTAACAATAATCGCGGTGCGACCACTTCAAACTTTGAATAAACCTCAGAGTTAAATCGGCCCTAGTAACCATCTATTCCAATAAAACATCTTGCGGCCGTATCACGTATTAGTAATTGTACCTAAAAACCCCTTATTCTCTTTTACCTTTCAAATAAATCAATTTTTGTAATGTAACCGAGTGAATTATATTATGAGTATGTTTCAAAATAAAAAATGCCGATATAATTTAAATACCACTATACCATGCGGTATATCATAATCAACTACGAAACTAGGGAGTCAAAGATCTCCTAATTTAATTTAAAATTATAGGGAATGAAACTTTAGAATGAGTAGATCATTCCAATTTTTAACTGGTTAGTTAGTATCTTACAGATCCCAATAACCATAGATCAGTTCCGAAACTTTTATCAAGATTTATGAATAAATTCTGCTAAATCAAATGTTTTTTAATACAAAAAGGGCATTTATATTGGAGCACGAGCAATCGAATTCAAAGTAATGGTGTAAATAGGAAGACATCTCTCGAGGTTTAACTTCAAGTAGGGATCTATCAGGAATCCATTCTAGGTCAAGTAAAAATCTTTATTTTTAAATAGGTAAAAACTTTACAATTGCTTTAGAATGTCATAAATCTACAAACGATTCAAATATCATGTTGTTTAATATATACTGTTCTTAAGCTATGATTCTTCGACAGTATGAAAGGAAATGAGCGATGTAGTTGAAGAAATTGGAATCTCAGTAAAAATAATTGAAAGACAATTGTAACATTCCGATCGAATGTAATTGTTTTGGTTCTATTTGTCACATTATGCTTGGATATGCAATCGGAAATCAATAAACATATTATATAATAACAAATATATACAAAACTAATACCAGAAAATTCAGCACGTTTCACAGGCACAAAAAAGTATTATTCATTGAAATTCAGTATGTTTTCCGTGAAAGAGCAACAATCAGACAGACAGAGTTTCTTACACATATGTATCGTATAGATATAGAATATACTTATACTGATTATAACAAACAAAACAGTATAATGTACACATATACATACATCAATCAATCGTCTGTAGTCTGGCATGGCATTCCGAACGACGAATTCGATAGTTGCAACAATGCAATGTAGCGATTGGCTTTTGCAGCGAAGACATTCTTTGCTCCGTTTGCCTGCTAATAGATATTTATATTAAACAAAGAAAAGTCGTCGTAAATAGACAGGTTCATAGTGAAAGGTACTTTACCGTACATCCGTTTGTAGTTATATGAAAGCAAATTATTTAAACTTTCAAAATACATTACCGATTAAACAAAACACAACTTTATAATTATGCACTTTTACCAATTTTTTTTTTAATAAAATCTGTATAGTGTTTGTGATAAAAAGTATATAGTTAGTATTCGTTAGTCTTCAAGGAGGATAAAAAAATTAATCATCATAAATTTAGCAACGGTAGTAGCTTGTAATAAAATTCATAAAATTGAAACTATCAGAAGGTTCGTTCAAGGTACTCATAAGCATGAGTATCTTGAACCGAACGTACAAGGTACTCATACTACAACGCTAATTGTAATGTAGTTTTAGTTCAAAAAGGAAAAGGTCCTTTGGGACCCAACGCTGGGTAAACGAATACTCTCTTCTAGGAGGAGCTTTTTCTACGAACCTTTCATGTTCCGTCACTTTAAATTTACATTCCTTAGACATATACAGTTATCCTGACGATTTATTCTTTATTACCAATTTTGAAAATTCGCAAAATAACGCTATTATAAAAACAAATTAAGTACATAAAAATGGGTCACAGTGGTTTTAAACCTGCTGTCTTAAAGTAAAGTATATGTTTTGAATAAAGTAGGTTGGTATTATATTTAGATTTTATATATTTCTTATCAAACATCAGTTACGATTTTAAACAATTTACATATTCGTGTTATTTTCACGGTCGCTACCAAATAATTCACCTCCGTTTCGTTCGACATTGACATTGGCCTAACCAACGCGATGCAAGCGGGGCAAGGTCGCACGCGAATGTTTCAACTGGGCGAATGTAACTCATACCATACCACCCAACACCCTAGCATGACCGAAATTTTACGATTGCCCGGAAGTTTGCCGTGACGTTTTATGATTTTCGTTTATTAGTTCAATTATTTCATGCATTTAATCATATTTTAGAAGAAATAATGTATCGAATGTATTTACTTATATAAGAAAAATTACGTCGATGATGCTAGGTATCGTACATAGCAGGTAATATTGTTATATGATTTTTTTACAGATGAACACAGTTTTGGTATAAAACCTAAGCCTATAAAACTTTATCCTTTTTTATGATAATCTAAATTATTCACATACCTCTAAAGCCTGAACAGAAACAACTGTTCTTATTGTGCAATTCAATTCTTCTGTGGAATTTTCTTGTTTCCGTTATGATTCATGATCTTTTTAGGTATCCAATTAAAGCATGGTTGATTACGGTACGATTTTTTGCATGTTTCATATCAATTATAAAAACTATGGCTCATTAAACTTCACCAAAAACATTGATAATTTGTTCATAAAATAATGGCGCTGTTGCTACCTTAAATACAAATGTTTCGCTAAAGTTTAGAATTTATTTTTAAACGCTTAATAGTCATTACCGTTACCGCGAGGCCACGAGCCTGTGTCATTGCCAAGGCCTTCCAGAACCTTCCCACGGCCGGTGGCCATCATTTTTTTGCTACACGTCGTTTAAAATAAAAGTGCTCGCGAATGACATGTGTTAGCATGAATGGAAATATTAATAACAAAACATTGCTCCTTATTTATTATTGCTAGTTACTTTATTAAATAATAAAAATCATACTTAGCTGAAATTACTATTTTAGAAGATTAATGATTTGATTTGCAATTAAATGATTACACAACTATTTAAACGCTTATATAGTTGATAGCAACATTCTAAAACGTAGGTAGTTAATATTGATAGTTAGGTCATTATCTTATTCACATCTCTACTAATGTATGATCGGGAACTAAGATAACTTATATTGGTTTAATGGAATCTTTACTTTTCTTGCTTCTTTCATCGTTTTGCTCCATTATAAATATCAGGTAGGTACCCTACTTTTTATTAGATTTCAGTTTTAAAATACGACTGTATTTTCGTTTCCATACAATATCCTTGGTTATTATAATTATATATGTGGAGTAACACCAGGTAAACAATCTGATATTTTTCCTTATTTAAAATTAATACTTACGTCATAAACTGGTGACGTGATTAGCGCCACTAGTGATTGACTAGTGACGAGTCAGTCAGTCAGAGATAACTATGTTTATGGAGAAGTCATGAGAAGTCATAAATTTTATTATGAATACACGTTATTGAAATTTTGGAAATAAATGTTAGTAACTAAGTATGACTAATGTTAGTTACCGAAACAATATGAGTTCGAAATATCGTTATACCGGGCTGTCTACAATTAAAAAAAAATGTTGTTTTTTTTGTAGTGTGTTCTACTAGTGATAAAATTAAAACCATAAAATGATATCTAAATTACATAGAGTAAATGTACCTAAATGTGCTTTGAATACCGCATACCAACTTAATTAAAAGGTCAAAGTCGTTTATAAAACAGCTTTGAGGGTAACATTATGGCTTCCTCCATCCTTGACGCACCGAACCCACGCTAGTCATTGCTAATGGTGTTAATCTATGAATCAAGGACTGTAGGCCAGAGGTCAAGAAAACCGAAAATCTACTTTTACAATTGGCTAACCAATACAATTTTGGTTTTTTTAAAAATAAATTATCAATTGTTTTATCAGTTATTATGTAAAATCAACTTCGTGGGAACTTCACATAATTTTAGGTATCTAATAAATATCAACAGATTAAAAAAAAATCTATATTTATGTTTAATAATTATAAAAAAAATCAGTTATTGTTCCAACTGAAAGTGAAAAAATAAACTTGACATTGGCGAGGCCAGTATTAAGCAAGTTGTATCGTAATACTTTTGGAGTTCATCCAGGTACGAAAATGAATCGGCAACATCCTAATTTTATATTGCTGTTCTGTACCGGTTTGATCACAATAAATACCTACTTTAAATAATGTATGAACTTGATTATTCTTCACTATTCATTTTTAAATTATCATTGAAATGCAGATAATATGTTGTAAAATAATTAAAATTAATTTTATCGCAATAAGAATACGCAAATATGATTACTTGAATGTAATAATTATCCTCGTATCACATGGTTAACATTCGATACTGTCGATTAAATTAATAAAGAAAAGCATTTCGAAAGCGTTAAGTCTGCTGTGGCCAGACGCTGAGCATCCCAGCAAGGCCAAGGTTGACAGCGGTAGGGCTGCGGTGCGGGCGCGGGACGTAGTAGGCTTAACGTTCCGCGCGCTCCCGCACCGACCATTCTGCACCTCGCAGTCGACTCTAACGGTTGTTCAAGTGAAAGGTAAGCGGTGAACAAATCTGATCAGCCTCTTCAACCGTCATTATCATTCGATATCACTTCAAATGTTTTTGATAAGTTATATCAGATATCTAGTGACAAATTAAATCGTTTCAAGATGTGCAACGATAAGTTTAAGTGCGCTCTGTCTGATATTATGATAGTAGGCGGTAAAAAGTTGGGTTTCCATTCAAATATAGCCCGCGAACGTTAACGGTGGCGCTAGCCAGGGGTAGGTTTCCCTCCGAAAAGTTTTGAAGCGGTTCCCGAAGGGCGGGAAGCGTGAGCCGCGTGCGTGCGTACCGGGCATCGATCGGGCCACCCCTCACCGTCGCCGCTCCCTGCACAGGCATATTCATTTGGGCAAAATATCATTCCATCATTGCATTTAGTATTCTCCGTTGATTTTATTTATTTGCTGTAGTTATTCGTGATATAGTGCATGTTTAGAGCGGCTAGTTAAATTGTATATTAGTGAAAATGGGTGGCTGTGCTACAAAAGAAAACAAGGAAAACAAACCGGCAGATGAAGCCGACGGGTGCGTATATTAGAAGCCGGCATTTATTCGCAACAGTATAAGTTTTCTTAAGAAATTAACAATATTTCGATATTTATATTTTGTCGTATTTGCTTAGAAAATCAAATAAATGGCCAACCACGTTAATTCTATTGTACCCTCTAAAATTATTACTTTATGTACAGTAAAATCTTAATTGATGTATATATACTTTATAAAGTACCCATTGAAAATGCAATATTACTTTATATTATTAAAGCATTATCATGAGTAATAATAATTAAATATATTTATTACTGTGACGATATTTATTTTTATAAATTAGTCACATTATTTTATATATTTTAATAAGCTTAACGAAAATTATTTTAATGTCATGGCTATTTATTTTATAGTTTTATTAGAATGAGTAATTCATTCGATGCATATCGTCGAATATTATTTTCAAGTAATAATATAAGGTGCATTCGTAATCGCTATCATTCTAGGAACATCAAATTGTAGCTGTAATTTGACGAAGCTTGCTCACATTGACTACATTGTCGACTGTCGCACATAATAAATGCAATTTGGTAATAAGAAACTCGCGATAATACGTTCGTAAGCAGTTTGCTAGTGGGAGGTAACGGCTGCGCGCCGCTAAGCAGCACCGGTGCGCAGTGAGCTGACAATTCTACACGACTTGCGCGCGGCCAAGACGACCTCTGACAATATTACGTAATTCTACTAAATTCAAGTGACTCTTGGGTGTGTTCGAATAACAATTCCAAATCCGTCAGTACTCCCTAACACCATCACCTAGTTGGTAGATCCTCTCATCGCCCCTTGTAGTATTAGAAACATCGCCATGAATTATAAATTTAAAATCACGATTCCTGTTATGGTTTGCGGCGGCGCGGTTCTTGCGTATTACCTCATCAGACGGTTTGTAAATTTTATATCGCATATTCAAGGAATTTTAATATACTATAATAAAACAGCTTTTTCTTAAATCAGACAATGTTGTGATTCTTTATTGAAATATATTTTTTTAATATAATTTTTTATTGTAATAAATTTGATTACTGAGAGCATTTAAGAACTACAAATCATTAAAGAAAAAAAGCGGGTAGATACTTAAAATGTCAATTTTTAAATTGTATACATAGTGTGTGTGTAACCTTAATAATTTTGAGAGCAGTCATAGTGATTTTTGAACGACACGCGCGCCGGTTCAATTTAAATTTCTAAAGTCAAAATATATTTTTGGGTTTGGTTAGATTTTATTTGAAAAATCGACAATGTGTACACGAGCTACTTGTGCGGCTTTAAAAGCGTTAGAATCCTTTTCCTCTGTGACCTATATAGCCTAGTTTATATAAGACCACATATTGATAAAATTTAATCTTTTGCAGAAAAGCCGCAGCAATGGTGGACGCCGCAACCATCGAGAAATTGGAAGCTGGATTCAGCAAGCTCCAAGCCTCCGACTCAAAGTCGCTGCTTAAGAAGTACCTTACCAAGGAAGTATTCGATGCTCTAAAGAACAAGAAGACTTCCTTTGGCTCTACGCTTTTGGATTGTATCCAGTCTGGTAAGTAATACTAGTAGGCAATTGATATTTAACGCAGACTTATTCAACAAAGCGTAATGAATACTTCCTCCCATAACAGTATTATATTACATAATTATTTGATTTTTTACAGTAAATGTAATTTTTTAAATATTATATTAATAATTTCGCTTGTGCGAACTTATGCAACTACTAATAGTTAAAATATTTGTTTAAATTAATTGCACTTAATAGATTTTCTGTTATTTTATTTTCATCATAAATATCACAATTTTCATGAAGACGTGACAACTGGCTTTATTTTAAAATGAAACCTATTGAAATGTAATCTTTTCTGGAAAATTTGTAGATAATGTCTGATAATTGTATTCTGATAGCTTATGATAATAGCAATATAAAATGTAGAAAAAGATTAATATTATTTTTCTTGTAATATATTATTACATCATACAAATGTTCAACTTTTGTTAAATTTAGGGCAATAATAAAAGATTATTTTGCAAATTCAATGACGTAAAAAAATTAATAAAAAAATATGTATAAAAATCAATCATTAATAGAAGTTGAATTATCAGTCTCAATTATGAAGTCCATATTAAAATATTTTTATAATATTATGAACTTAACATACAATACTTATGTTTTCAGGTGTTGAGAACTTGGATTCTGGTGTTGGAATCTATGCTCCTGATGCTGAAGCATACTCTGTATTTTCTGACCTCTTCGACCCCATCATTGAAGATTACCACAATGGCTTCAAGAAAACCGACAAGCACCCAGCCAAGAACTGGGGTGATGTTGAGACCCTTGGCAACTTAGACCCTGGTAGTGAATTCATTGTTTCCACACGTGTCCGATGTGGCCGTTCTTTGGAGGGTTACCCCTTTAACCCCTGCTTGACTGAGGCCCAGTACAAGGAAATGGAAGAAAAAGTTTCATCAACTTTATCTGGTCTTGAAGGCGAACTTAAGGGTACTTTCTTCCCCCTTACTGGCATGTCGAAGGAAACTCAACAACAACTTATTGATGATCACTTCCTCTTCAAGGAGGGAGACCGTTTCCTCCAGGCTGCCAATGCTTGCCGCTTCTGGCCCTCCGGCCGTGGTATCTACCACAATGAAAACAAGACCTTCCTGGTTTGGTGCAATGAGGAGGACCATCTCCGCATCATCTCCATGCAGATGGGTGGTGACTTGAAGCAAGTTTACAAGAGGCTAGTGACCGCTGTCAATGACATCGAAAAGAGGATCCCCTTCTCTCACCATGACCGTCTTGGTTTCCTGACCTTCTGCCCAACCAATCTGGGAACAACTGTGCGTGCTTCCGTGCACATCAAGTTGCCCAAACTCGCAGCTGACAAGGCAAAATTGGAGGAGGTTGCGTCGAAATACCATTTGCAGGTTCGTGGAACCCGCGGCGAGCACACCGAGGCCGAGGGTGGTGTTTACGACATCTCCAACAAGAGGCGCATGGGTCTCACCGAGTACGACGCCGTCAAGGAGATGTACGATGGCATCGCTGAACTGATTAAAATTGAGAAGTCCCTGTAAGCTTCGATCTCGTGCTATCAGTATTTTTTTTATATTATTTATCGTTTTCACGTAAGTATTGGATGTTGGCTGGGCTGCCGGGCGACACTAGTCAGCGGCGCTCCATTGGGGCGTACGGGCACGCGGGCGGCCCTATATACTGTTTTTCGTAAAAGTATTTTCTATAAGGAAATGGAAAATAAAGACAGCTAGCGTTAAGACCACAATTGTTTCTTTATTTCTTATTGAATTCCCACCTTCGCTTCCTTACCTTACAAAAATTGGAAATGAAAACATAATTAAAATAATTTATGGTTCTACAGTCTGAAAGACACATGATAGCCATTACTCAACCTCACACATTATTATTTTTTAAGATGATTCCTATCTAACATCTCTATAATTTTAAAGCTCAAACCTTTTTACTAAGGCACAATATATATTGACTATTCTAAAAGAATGGCTATTGTTGCTGTGGCAATTAGTTTATAGAGCAAGTATGCTCTATCACAATAGTGACCAGAAAGAAGGCATTTTAGATAATTCATGAATATTTATATATACATACTTTATTGTACACCATTGAGCTATCCCATATCATCATCGCCAACTCGAAAATGTAATTATTTAACGCAATGTAATTTTATATGTACATAGATATGTTTATCGAGCACCGATCAAATTGCGTCTTCTAACTTGACCTAAACAGCCAAAACCATTTAATTCTATACTTCGCATGAATTTATGCGAACTTATTATTTTATAATGTCCTGAAAGTATTTTAACCTCAACGACAACGTAACTAGAGCATTAAACGTTGCTCTGCTCGAAATGAAAGGAGTTAAAAACTTTTTTACAATAAAATAATAATACTATGTCTGTTTTAACGAAATCTATCACACAGGCAAGAACAACTTCAAATACTGTGGTGTATCGATTAAATAAATAAATAAATAAACAACTAAGATTTATTTTAAATTTGAAAAGCTTATATAGTATATTATAATAAATGTTTTAAAAAATAACATTCAAATTTTATTTCTTTAATCTCATTTTCGCATAAATTCTATAATATATAAAACTAATAGAAATTGAAAATATCAAGTTATTACAAAATTCAAAAAAATCCTGCAATCACCCTAGCTTCGAAGATGTAAAAAATGTATAATTATATTAAATAAAAATATTTTTTATACCAGTATTTTTGCATTTTCTGATAATTTTACCATACTATATTCATAGTATCAAAGGTCTTCCTTCAAAAAAGGCATTTCCCGTCTTTCTTCAAAATTTTGCGATTCCGATATTGGGCTCCTTTCAGAAGCGTCAAAAACTTGTATTTTAAGTTCTCAATTCGGGTGCAGTTAACTTTAACGGTGAATACTACGAAAATTTCAAATCTAGACTAAAATACTTCCATTAAGTACCTATGAAGTTTGATATTATAAGTGTAATAAATAACTATATATTACACTTATAATATATAGATTCCTATGAACGAGTTAATTTTCTACATACAAATTAAATCATTCACAGGATTATACATATTCAAATAATATTAAAAATAATATAAATATAGAAATCATTCGAATAGCTTGACTATTTGACAAATTCAATCTTCTGAACTAATCTTTCTGAAATTTGTGAAAAAGTTTAATTGAACTTTTTTTTGTTACTATAAAAATGCTGAATAATATTATACATATTTTATTTTAAAACAACAAACCTGCGTTGGTTTACTTTAATATTTTCCAAAATTATATTTATCAAAATAGATATATATAGTTAATTGCTGTCAACACCGTAGAATAAGACTTTACTTTTTGACATACCAAATTTGAAATTGACAAATGACAATACTAAACAGCGGTGACCGGCGTCAGGCGTGCTGTTATGTTATAGTTTTGAATGTTCAAGTATCTTTAAATTCAAAATTACGATCCTTTTATCAAATTAAATTAAAAATGTCCACTCCAAAGGCAGAGAAAGACTTACACTTACCACTATCTAGGGTAAAAACTATAATGAAAAGCTCACCAGAAGTAGATGCAGTTGGACCAGAACCTTTATATTTAGTGACTAAAGTAACAGTAAGTAACAAATCTTTAAAAAATATTTTATGATTTTTAGATTAATTAGAAAAATATGTATTAAATTTATTTAATATATTTCATTTCAGGAATTATTCGTAACGGATCTAGCGAAGAGGGCATTTAAAAATAGCAAAAACAACTTCCTTGAATATAAACACATTGCCGAAGTAGTCCAAGAGGACGACACGTTAGATTTTTTGCGGGAAATTATGCCGCGAAAAATTACAGTGCAGCAGTTTAAAGAATTAATGGCTAAAAAGTCATCACGAGGTGATGAATCTGATGAGACAAGCGAGGAATCCAGTGATGAAGAAAGCAGTGAGGAGAGTTCGAGTAGCAATAACGCAGAATCACAAAATAGCTAGTAATAAATATCCATTAATAGTTGGTATTAATATTTCTATGTTATTTAAATTTTTAAGTAAACTTGCACTTGTACGAAATGTAAGAAGTATAATTGCATATGTAAAAAAAATACTTCTGTTTAAAACTACATAATAATATATTTGAAAGAATCTAAACATAAATTATTAATTTGAACTTATTAATAACCATCAGAAGTATTCATTCAATTAGATCATTAAAATATTCTAAATGTAATTTTAAAACCTTACTTTTTGAATTTGGAGCATAATATGCAAATTCCATTGATTAGAATTTTAATAAAAAAAAAACTTCAATTTGTTAGGACAAGTTACTAAATCTTAATTATAATCCAATCAACATTAAGATTTACTTTTCTCACTAAAGTATAAACAGTTGATATATAACCAATACAGCTGTTCGTTTGGAACAAAGTTAAAGTTACTGGTGAATTCTATGTTGAATTATAACTAACAACCATTATTGGACACAATATATTCAACAACAATTAGTCTGCTCTTAATTTTTTTTTATAATGTGTCATGAGTAAAAATGAACTTTATTGTTATAATTAAACAAAAAAAAAAAAAATATAAGTGATTTAGTTTAATAAAGCAAATTAGATGTAAGTTCTCAATGACTCATTGTTAAACTGCTTACAAGTTATATTTGCATACATTTTGCATCTTGATTTTGTCCCATTTTGTTTTGTTAATGTTAGTTTAATAAGTATGAAATTAAATTAGTTTTATAATAACACATTAAATTTTATTTATTACTTTATAAAATTAGGATTATTTACAGTGAGTACATTTGTCATCTAATAGCCATGTCAAGTGGATTCATCGATTTAATTTCTAGTGATAAGGTATTATTAATTTTTACTACATTTCCATCGTCAACAATCTCTTTTTTAAATATTTGTTATATGTGCAATTAATACACAAACAATGTCTGGATTAGTCTTATTTAAAATACTGCATTAAATATTCATGAAGAGACATACTTTTAGAATATATAATATATTGAATATCATAGAGGTAAAGAAAATAATTGCCATGAATTATAATGAGTACTAATTAAGGTTATATAACTAAATTTTTATATCTATTCGTTTAATTACAACTATATTACATTTTTTATTAGTTTAGCCATCTAGTGTAAAATATAATAATTATACCTTTACAAATATATACAAGATGGTATCTAAAAAGTGCAATAGATGGCACCACATTTTGTTATAACATCTAAAACGACAACTATTCCAATTTCCAACCATACGAGGAGAAAAGCCAAATAACATTTGACAGCAAATTGACGCGATATAATTGGTCGAGTCGAGCTTGATTAATCTATGATATTCACTATGAATTTGCGAAAAAATGGTGTTTTGAACGTTGAAGAAATTTATCGGTTTTTGGAAGTAAAATTAAAGTGGATATAAGTAGTTTAGTGTAATAGTATTGTATTATAAATTAAGATAAATAATAATCATTTACTCCTAGTAGTGTTGAGTTTATATTATAGTTAGTTATTATCTTTTTTCCTACTTCCATTGGAATAGGCTATAGAAATATTTGTGCTATATTTTTTTACGTTACTTAACTTGGTTAATATAGGCAAAGCAACATAGATAATATCAAGATGATTGAATAAAATAAAAAAGTAAACTAAAATAGTTTTGTTATTGTCCAATCATATATTCAATTAATTTGGTCTTTGATCAGTTAAAATGATACAAATTTGAACGTATAAGCCATTTTCATTAGATTTTGACATTTTGATCTATCTTTCTATAATTAATAATATAATTACTATTCATATTTCTCATTTATGAAATAAATATCCGCATTTCTCAATTCAAGTCGAGTTGGTCGTGTGGTTAGAACGCGTGCATATTAACCGACGATTGCTTGATGATGTGTTCAACCCAGCCAAGCACCGCTGAATTTTCATTTGCTTAATTTGTTTTTATAATTCATCTCGTGTTCAGCGGTGAAGGAATACGTCGTGAGGAAATATGCATATATCTTACTTGAATGAAGTTCTGCCAAATATGTACTTATCCACCAAACCACATTGGAGCAACGTGGTGGAATAAGCTCCAAATCTTCCTTAAAAGGTAGGTACGAGGCCTTAGCCCAGCAATGTGTCATTTAGTAGATCTTACTTTACTTTTACATTTTAATTACTTTGTGAAGCCGGGGTTAATCACTAGTCAAGTATAAGGTATACGATTATATTATTCGTTAGAGCAAGAAGCATAAACTACTCATTACACCATCAATGGGTACATTATTCTACCATAGAACTAAGATGTTGACCTTGTATGAATATAATGGCGAAATAATTGATAGGCAGTACGCCGAATCAGGGCTGGACCGTGAGTTTAGGGGGCCCTGGGCTAATACTACTTAGGGCTACCACTTAAGACACAGTACCTGAACGTAGACTTGAATTAAATTAATGGAATGGAATCCTCTATTTTTGACTTTGGCTTAGCTGGGGGCCCCTTAAATCTACGGGGCCCTGGGCTGAAGTCCAAAAAGCCATACGGTAGATCAGGCCCTGCCCAGACGGCCTGCACAACGCTCTACCATCAAAATTTTATTTTTAGTATAAAGTTTTTAAACTACCACGTAAAAAAGCCCTGGGCGTGCGATATGTTGGACTGACTGCGCTTGGCACGATATTAAAAAAATATCTCTATAGCACAACAAAGAATAAAAAATAGAACGACAATCAAGCTTATAAGTCACTCAAAGGATGTCCACAGAATGGAGGCAAAACAACAGATCTGCGACATAGGAAAATTTAAATTGGCGGAAGGAATCTAGTTACGAGTGGTTCGTTCAGGTGTAAGTAATCTGGTTAATTTGTGCACTAATTGAATTGTGAGACCGTTTTTCTTTAAATTGCTCGTTTCTTGCGATAGCTAAAGAATTAAAACAGAAATGTTTGTGAGAAAAATCTTTGTACATAATATGGAGAAAAAATACGTCATAGTAAACTAATTAAATACTCAGTAAACGTATTATGTTTTTGATGTAGAGAGACGTTTATTTAATTATAATATCAACCTAGAAAGGCTAGAAATGGCCTTTTGTTGGAATCAGATTTCTACTTATAAAGAGAAGACTTATTTTATCTCGCTGCTCCATTGCGAGATGATGGTGCATGTAAAATATTTTTTTAGGTTTTATCAGAATGTTTTCGTTTATTGCTGAACGCGAAATTAATTTCATAAACACATACGATATTCTATAGCCAAACAGCAATATCTAGTATTGTAATGTTTCGGTTGGAAACAAAGTGTGCCAGTGTAACTACATACACAAGGGATACAGCATCTTAGTTCCCAAGTTTGGTGACGTATTGGCGATGTAAGGAATGCTTAATATTTCTTATAACGCAAATTTCTATGTGCGTTACCACTTATCCCAATATTATCTCTTTAATATTCTGTTTATCAATGTAATTGTTAATCCAAAAATTTACATCGCAATATTTTTACTAATACCATAAGGACAAAGTAGTTAATGTTAACTTTAGGGCCATTTTACAGTTTTATCATGTGTATTGTCATAAAAGTAATATAAACACAGTTTAGTCATTACGTCGCCACATATTCCCACCGATCAACTATTGAAGTCACGGAAACCGTTGTGACTTTAACTTAGGATGCTATTGCTTTTGCGCTCTCCACCCCTCTGACTGCGTCCTGAGCCGAGGTGCAATCACATAGAAGACACCATCAGGATGGACGTCTTACAGAGCCCGTGATTCTCAAATTTTAAAGCCGAGTTAATCCCTCACCACCAATCTTGTGCCCTTTTCAGACGATTTATTGATAAATTTTATATTCATTAACCCTTATAGCCATATAGCCAATATAGCCAGAGCCAATAGGATCGTTTTCGCTCCACTGAAAATAAGTCAAATTTTAGAAATGAAAACTACAAATAACAAAGCTCTCGTTGTAAAAAAAGCTAAAGTATATTATTAACTAAAATACAAAAATTGTGCCAAACAGTTATAAGCATCATTATGTAGGGTAATTTGTGAGGCGTTTAAATCCATCATCCTAGTGTTAATAATTTGCAGTGTGTACACCTAGCCTTATTCGAAGACTAAGTAGCTTGTAAATATTTTACTAACTGCACTGAACACTAAGCGTGCTAGCCGCTAGGCCGATGTTTGGTTAGTATAATAAACTCATACGTCAATTAAGGTCAAGTTTGACAAGAATATCGACAATGTTTGTTAAATATCTACGAATTATTTCAACCCTCATATCTTAAACCTATTATTTTTTTTTTTCAATCAGAAGAAAGTTTTAAAAATCAGTACTAACTGCAATTATATCTTTTTAGATAAAATTAAAACATACTTTACTTTAGTAATCAATATTTTCACAAAAAAAATCTCTTATCCTATTTAAATTTGGCCTTTAAAATACTTTATTTAATTTGAAATCATCCAACTTTACCAGCATCTCGGATTTGATGACAAAACAAAATTTTAACTGATCTCTGAACTGAAGCCGTAATAAAAATTAAGGAAAATTATTTGATGCCTTAAATCTTAGCAAGATTAAAATCTTATTAGCAGGGCAATAAGTCATATTCCTTAACATTTTTATCATAAATACAACATAAACTTTTATAGTAAAACAAACACAATTATGTGTAAACTTGAAAGTTAAATAATAACATTGTGTCAAGGTCCAGACAATGTTTACTAAAGAAGTAAAGATTATAAATGAATGATAAATACTAAAAAAACATTGCACAGGTGGGTTAGTACCATAAATGATACGATTACTAGAACTACACATTTTAGCCGTAATAGATAAAAATCTCCTACATAACCATATCAAAGTTGCATAAATAGAGCATTGACAGTAAGTTCATTGTTTGCTATAGACAAAAACATATATGTTCATGTATTGCTGTTCTATTGCGTAAAAATGTTTTAAGGCACAGATACATTTTAAATAGTTAATATAAAGTAACTTTATCTTCAATAATATTAAGTAACATAACTCAATTAATAAAAGAAAAAAAATCTAAATTTTTAAACAAGACATTACTTAAATGGTCTTAAATGTAGAAGATAAGCTTTGGAAATTTATTTTTACTTATTTTTATGTGCGCTTTCTTTATTATATCTATTAATGTCCCGGTATTCATATTTTGAAGCTATGACATGATGTAAAAATACTGCTGTAATTTTTATATTATTAAGGGAAAAAAAAAATCTTTTTTTTAAGAACAAAATAATAAACAATTAAATTTGCAAGATTTTAAATGGTACCCATAGTTTAATTTATTGTGATAAATATTCTTGGCGATCGTTACATTATGCTTCCACTGTCTATGACAGTGGGACGGTAGGAGACAGGCTAAAGTTCCTTACGAACTTTACTTTCAGAAAAACAGTACTGATTCTGAATAAACATAACATAAACTAGTTTATATCTAATAATTTTAGAAGTGAATAACAGTCTTATGTACATCATTTTTTATTCACATGCTTCATCTCATCTCGCAGCCGAAAGACTTCCACTGCTAGACATAGGCCTCCCCAAAGATCACCACAACGACCGGTCTTGTGCAGCCCGCAACCAGCGGCTTCCCGTGACCTTCACCACGTCGTCGGACCACCTTATGGGGGGCCAACCCACGATGCGTCTTCCGGTCCATGGTCGCCACTCGAGAACTCGTCGGCCCCATCGGCCGTCGGTTCTTCGAGCAATGTGCCCCGCGCACTGCCACTTAAGTTTCACATGCTTATAGTATACATTTCTACCTGCGTACCCTCTAAGAAATTGATAATTTTCTTCTTAATTAGACTCGATATTTTTGCTAAAAATGTCCGAAGGACACTTCATCATCACGTCCTCTTTAGTGATTATGACAACTAAGACTTTCATTTGATCTGTATACCGCGCAGATATTCAGGCACGAATGATCAAAACATTAAGATTAAACATAAACGTAAAGCTTGTGCTAGAAGTTGGCAAGACAATAATCCAAGTGGTCAGGATCGAATCTGCGAGTTTTAAATCGTTGAGCGAACCATAAACCGTTGCGGTAACTCAGGGTCCATATTAAATCTATCGTGCACCAATATTGACCATTTTAGTTTCGAAATTTAACAATCACTTAACACGTCATAGATACAGCTTAAGCAAAGTAAGACTATCAAGCTAGTTAAAAATAAAATTATATCAAGGCCAAAGTGTAGTTTCAAACTTTCAATGTTAAATAAAGTCCAACCATCAACCAAGAACTATTGTGACCCTCATTTATTGTCACTTCTCGCAACTCTATGCAGCAATATTTGCTTCAGCTATTATTTGTTTGTATTCAACAGTTATTCCGATTTCTATCACGTGTTATAGTTTATTTTGGCAGTACATATATAAATATCACGTTTGGGTTCCATTTACAATGTATTTTTGTGAATGTGAAGTAATTAGTTTTGATTTTAATGCAGAGTTAAAAAAACCTTCATATTTCGTTATTCCTAAGTTCATCACAACGTCGATACACAATGCGTTGTTAATTAAAGTTAATTTAAACACGTTGCAAAAATATGTCACTGCCTTAGGCTTCATTTACATTGCACATGACGCCGGAGCCGCACTGATGCCGGATCGCAATTTTGTGTAGACTAGCGACGGCGTCATTTAAAGGAAGCCTAATATTGATCTTTGTAAAATAATTACAATTGAATCTCAAGATATATGTAATGTTAATGATTCTCACATAGCTTTATATAAAATATTTTTAAAATAATGATATTTAAAATAATCAGTTAACAAGTTATATCATTGGTCTAGTGGCTCATGGCGACCATTTATTGTTAAGTGAATCCACCGTAAGCCTTGTCAGTACTGCCTACAATGATTTCCTTTCTTTCGTTCAAACATATTTAAATATCTCTCTATCTAAAATTTGATCTAAATTATATTCGAAAGCGATAACTAAAAAAATATATGTGATAAATAAATCACCCTAAATGTTTCTCTAAACTTTAAATATTATACCAACCTGCTATATACAACAGTTTTTTTTCAAAATTAGAAATTAAATGTAAAATAAAGTTTTATTAAATGGGTGTTACAGTTTCAGCAAAGTAAAACGTAGATTTATTTTTGCATGTGAAAAGTCAATGGATCTTGTCTGGATTTGAACCAGCAAACATAGGTTATTACGTGCGCGTAACTTGATCATCTTGGCTCATCTTTACTTAATGACAACTTTACTAGTGAAAGATTTATGTCAATATTATGTCAATTTCGTATTATAGGCTTTTATGTAGATCCCAAAAAACAAGAAAACAAAATAGTGAAATATTATCTTAAAAACGTTCTTCTTTCATATTTTCTATAAAGCTCGTGTTATGCAAAAACTAAATATATTATTAAAATAATTTGATATCTTGATTTGTTGAAATGATAGATAATTATCTTCATAAGAAAATAAATCATTATATATTTTTATATTAATAACATGCTTTTTAAAATATTGTACATTAACTAACATTTAACAATTTATTGCGCATCATTTAAATAAATAATTAAATTATTCGAAATACCTAATAATTTATTATTTATAATAATTTATATTTTTCAAATAACTAGGCACTTATTTAATTATTTTTTTTAATAACACACTTTTAAATGCATTTTATCTGAACTTCTGAAGTTTTAGTTTAGTATTTAATATATTCTATTGACTTGAAATACTTGTAATAGTAAGTTTATTTGTGTGATTATTAAATTTACAAGTGTAGATTAGACATGAGAGTTAATGCAGGAATCCAGTAGCTTTTTCTTCAATTTTAAAAGAAGATTCAATTCAAGTATTTATTTATTGCTTCAAAATCTTTACCATGTAGCATCTATTTGTCTGTGTAGTTTGTCATGGTGTCTGGTTGTAGTAAACTATATCGGTTTACCCATTATTCATATTTTATATATATACTATACTATATATTTATATGTACTATATACTATATATTTATATATTACTATATATTTTATATATATATTCTAGTAAGATATTGTTGACTTTAATGGGTATTGATTGGTAGCTGTAGCGTTATATAAATTTGCAATGGATCTGAAATAATAAATAAATAAATTTAAAAAAATATTAATATAATTTATTGCATAGAGTTGCGAAGTGACAATAAATGAGGGTCACAATAGTTCTTGGTTGATGGTTGGACTTTATTTAACATTGAAAGTTTGAAACTACACTTTGGCCTTGATATAATTTTATTTTTAACTAGCTTGATAGTCTTACTTTGCTTAAGCTGTATCTGTGACGTGTTAAGTGATTGTTAAATTTCGAAACTAAAATGGTCAATATTGGTACACGATAGATTTAATATGGACCCTGAGTTACCGCAACGGTTTATGGTTCTCTCAACGATTTAAAACTCGCAGATTCACTTGCCAACTTCTAGCACAAGCTTTACGTTTATGTTTAATCTTAATGTTTTGATCATTCGTGCCTGAATATCTGCGCGGTATACAGATTAAATGAACGTCTTAGTTGTCATAATCACTAAAGAGGACGTGATGATGAAGTGTCCTTCGGACATTTTTAGCAAAAATATTGAGCCTAATTAAGAAGAAAATTAGCAATTTCTTAGAGGGTACGCAATGTATAAGTATACTATAAGCATGTGAAACTTAAGTGGCAGTGCGCGGGGCACATTGCTCGAAGAACCGACGGCCGATGGGGCCGACGAGTTCTCGAGTGGCGACCATTGACCGGAAGACGCAGCGTGGGTAAGCCCCCCATAAGGTGGTCCGACGACCTGCTGAAGGTCACGGGAAAATATTAAAATAAATAATAAAAATAAACAATAAATGGATATGTTAAATAGAAGGAACTAATTCCCTTGATATAAAAATCAGCAATTATATGTTAAAGAAAAATCTTTGTTAAATTGTAAACCTCAGATCAAGGCCTTAAAGTTTAATAAAGGTTTTTTGTTCTTCTATATTTTTTATTTCTCATGAGAACTTCATTGACAATGAATTCTTAATTATTCGTTACTGCAAGATAAATATGATTTCATTTGCTTTAATGATTAATAGTAAAATTAGCTTACTTATGTATAATTTCCGAGTGATAATATCATGCCAAGGTAGCTTTATTTGGTCCTCGAACACGTTTTACATAGATTTACAGTTTTCACTTGAGCCTTACGCCACATTATATCAACTTTTAATTTGACGTATTAAGTCGATGTTAGTTTCATTTTTTAAAATCGAAATCGTGTTTGAGAATCGCAATTAATGTCAAATAATACAGTTCTCATTGAAAATTAGTTCGTATTACTTACAATCTCACAAAGTAGCGCTAGTATATCTTTAATTCGAGTATCTGAATACCAAATATAGTTTTCATTAAAAATTCCACGACGTGGAATCGAAATATGAGTTTCAGAATCACCTAGCAGCTTAAAAATCCTTTACTTTGTATTACGTAAATATTATTCAAATACTACATAAGTATTTGTAGGTTGAGTTTCACAAACGTATGTGTTAAAAAAGCAAATAAAATTATAATATGACATACGACTAGCCTCGTTTTAAAGAATAAATAAAGTACCTACGCATTGCGAGTATGGGGCAAGCCTATGGATTTAATATTTTCATCACTGTTACGTAGTTATTGAATAAGTTTATTTTATTTATAACTAGCTTCCCGTCTCCGCTTGACCTGGTATAATAAGGGCCTAAACAAAAGGTCCTAAACAAAAGTTTTATATTGAAGGACAAAATACAAAGACAAATTCTTGTTCTTTTTCTTCTCAAACGGTTGAATATTCTAGGAACGGCCAGTGGAAATCCAGACATTATTTTTCCGACAGTAGAGCTAAATGACCACCGTCCATAGACTAAAAACAAGTTTTGAGCTCCTTTCTCTTCTTTCTCTTTCTCAACTCTTCTCTTTTGCTTAAGTCTTATCTAACAGGTAAGCAGTTTTCTTTTGAAACAGTTCCAAATTACCACAACAAGTCTTCCGTCCTGGTCACACGTATAACTAAAACTACACTGATCATGTAGTAAAAAACTTTTTATAATGGATTTATTCTCTTCCACCTTCTGATCTTTCAGCATATCTTCCTGGTATTTTGACGGGTTTTATAATTACCTTAAAAGTAGCTAGTTAGCTTAAGACCCCCCTTAAATTGGTCTACGAATTGCGGGAATTGCGGAAAAAAATAATTTCTTTTAACAAACATGGGACATAGTAAATACAAAAATTATACTTATATACGGAATTGGACTAATATTTTCTCTGAAGCTGCATCGTGATCATTACATTTTACATTACATTACATTAGCAGCCTGTAAATTTGCCACTGCTGGGCTAAGGCCTCTTCTTCCTCTGAGGAGAAGGATTGGAGCATATTCCACCACGCTACTCCAATGCGGGTTGGTGGAATACACATGTGGCAGAATTTCGTTGAAATTAGACACATGCAGTTTTCCTCACAATGTTTTTCTTCACCGCCGAGCACGAGATGAATTATAAACACAAATTAAGCACTGAAAATTCAATGGTGCCTGCCTGTGTTTGAACTAGAAATCATCGATTAAGATGCACGCGTTCTAACCACTGAGCCATCTCGGCTCGAATGAATGCATAGAATGCAAAATATAATTAATAAAAAGAATATAAAAATAAGTAACAGAAAACGATAAAATCATTATACATGAAGAATAAGGTAGCTTTTTAAATTAAATTTAAATATTTTGTGACGGTATTGAATACGTTAACATTTGAGTAATACTTCGATACTGACGGATGTAGAATACAATAAATTTGCGGAAAACACAGATTAAACAATCCTCGTAATTAGCAAATGCAATACCTGTGCAACCTCCTTATTTGCTAGCTATAATAGCTATAAAGCTATTTTCTGAAACTGATATAATATTAGTATCCGTGTTATAATTATAAAATTTCGAAGGTTATTTAAAATTAAAACAAAATTAGCTTTTCTTGTGTTTTTTTTTTCATATAAAACAATAACATTATGTATTATTCTATTGTGTGTGTGCCTATCTCTTTGATTATAACTAAAATGTTAGTGATGAGTTTGACTTATGTCTCAGAACAGCTTTCATAGCCCTTAGATACAATATTTCTGTGGTATGTACTCTCCCTATTAGTAAGTAATTAATGATATTTAAGCATAATACATATATTTGCAATAATATATTTCAGCTAGTTAAAGCATTAAGTGTTTTAACTGCAAAATAAGTAGAGTGTTTTATAGCTATAATGAATAATATTGCTATAAAAACACTGTACTTACACAGAGCTTAGCAATAAACTATAGCTGTCAGTTAAAATAGATTAATGTATTAATCTTGATATTTGTTCCTACTTCTTTTTTCAATTATTAATTATGCAGCTTAGAGTTGCGATAAAATTTGATATGTTATGGATACTCGCTAGAAACTATTAATTTTATAATATTTTATTGCAAGTTGGAAAAGTTTTAATTAGTTTTTTATGATTATGCGAATTCTAACTGCTTTAGAGAGTTCCTAATTTTGTTATATATCATTTACTGTTATGCATGTGAATGTCAGGTTTGAAAATAATTTGATGAAGTTAAAAAATAAAGGATGTGTAGATATTTTTTTCCTAACCTGTTTGTTTATAATTGTATTTAAATGTGGTATGCAATAAAATATATTTGATTTAATTTCATTTATAATCGTCTTAACATAATTTGGATTAACGAAACCAACACATTCACGTGCTAAACATATAAAAATCGAATTGTGCAATGCTTTGCATTGCTAATCTTAATAAATAACTCGACGTGGCTAGAAATAAGAGACGAGCGGTTTTTTAATGCATGAAGTCCTGAGACGGACTTAGCACTTTCGGACGGCATTCATCTGAAGTACATTTTGTTGTCAAAACTAATATATCGCTTAAAAACACGCGAAGTTAAAGCTGATTAATCGTCTAACTCGTAACGTCGTAACTTCTTTCGATACGAGGTAAAGTAGTTGAGACCTTAAGTTATTGTAATTATTATACATATTATTTTAATTTAGGCTTATAGGTAACTCTTGTTTTGTATTTTTATTATAATGAAGTTTAACGTAGGTATACTCTTTTCTTCTTAGCTAATTTCTACTTACATTGAGTTGTTAAATTTATTTAAATCCTCATTGCAAGCGGTCTTCGCCTATAATTATAAAGTTTGTCATAGATTTATACAAATATTATAAGTTGTGGTTAACATATACCTACATAGTTATGCCTCTTTTTATAATCTGCTGAAATATTCACCATGACTCACTTATTTGTATCTTTTGAAATTTTTATTGCTTCTCATGAAATACAAAAAACCGTTATCCAAATAATCCTTATGCTAACTTTGTGATCAATTGAAGTGCTAAAAAATATACAAATAAATCATGAATAAACATACTTTCTTTTATAAAATAGTGACGATTTCATCACCAAACGTTTATCCTTAGATAGAAATTAATTTTGTGTCATCAGACATTTACTCGATACGCTTCTATGATAAGCGCAATGGTGAAACCTTAGGGTTGCAAATCTTAGACACAGTATATGTTCCTAGTTAATTTATAAGGGACGTCATCATTACGTTACATCAATAGAAACATATAAAATTTTTACATACCCGAAGAAATTATAACACAGCCATTTCTTTGCAATTCTTACACGACTACCAAAAAAAGGAATGTAATATTTTCAGGGTTTATGTGTTTTTTATTCAACCGTAACATTCTAATGTCAAATTTGTATGTATTACGTATAGTTAGAATAGTATCACCCCGAACGATACCAGTTATAAATTCGATGCCAAAAATAAAAGGCAATCGATTTTTTTCTAATTTCAGTTTACATAATTTCATTGTATTTTTTCAAAAAAAAATATCAAATATTTTTATCAAAGAAATGTTTGTTCTTATGCATTATTTTTATATTATAGATAAACATAAATATTAGAGTACGTAGACTTCACTATTGTAGTGAGAATGAAGCAAATAAATTTATTTGAAAAAGGGCACTTTAGTGATGATCATGATTATTATCCAAATGCCCGGTACGATTTAAGAAACTCGTCGACGTATAGGAATATTTTTAATTGAGTTTAGGTGTTTGTATCGCATTATAATTTTCCCGGAAATATTCATAATACTGGACCCGTCTCTTATAAGGGAAAAAGTGCTAAGAGCCGGAGGTAGAAAAGTCATAATATAAAAACCTTTATTAAAAGTATTTTACCTCGTCCAATTGCGTGGTTTCAATGGGGAAATGCTGCTAGGATTCTGGCCATGGTGGCTAGAATCGAGGCAGTCATTATTTGTACAGTAGTATTTGTATTTTTTTTATTTTTTATTAAGGTCTTTATGTTTATAATAATTCTTAAGTAATTAAAAAAAACTCTATTATATCATTAGTTTATTTAGTTTATTATTATATAATTAGTTCGGTTTTGTACACTTTCTCTTATTAAACGTCGCCACAAAAGTCTTGTTTCTTAAAACTCAAAAAGAAAGAAAGACGATTTTCGATTTTAAAATTTTATTCCCGTCATCTTCATGCGAGTTTCTCTTGCTATAATTCATATTAAATAATCTAAAATTAGTAACGTTTAAATGTAATTTTCATTACTATTAGACGTTTATGAACAATTAAATAATTAATTAAGTTATGTGCGGTTAAAAAATAATAATTTTAAATTGCTTAAATTTTTTTAAATTGGTTATTTAATCTCGTCAAAATTGTCATCGGATCTTTGCAAGTAAAATAGAGTAGATATAAGTAGTTAAGTGGAATAGTTATGTAGTATTATAAAAAAAAAACCATTTTCTATTATTTAATATATCAGGGCTATTACCATATCGCATGGAATATGCGAATCAAAGTTTGTTTTATTCCTTTTATGCCTTCAATTTATTAGTAATATATTCCCATTGCTGACAACCCTGAGTGGACATCGTTACGTAAACCACCGTAACAGTTATTCCTGGTATAACGTAACAGTTCCTGCTTACAAACACTAAACTATGCCCTCGATTGCAATACCTGTTTTATCTTATTATTTGTAAAGTTTAATTGATTGTTCAATACGCTCCTGCTTTCGTCAATTTGAAATTATAGTATTGATCAAGTATTTTTGGTTTTTTTTTTAAACAATTTTTTTACACATTACATAATGATTATTTTTAAATTAATAATATTAAAAGGAATAGTATTAGTTACGATTAGAATAAAAAAAATATTTTAATTATCTCAATACAAAAAATATAATTAAAATTAAATTGTATTGTTATTTTATACAGCATAATTTTAAAAAGGACTACTGTTTATTAATTTTGTAAAAAAAAAATCAAAGTAATAAATTAATAGTAACTCCAAGTCTGAAAAGAGGTTTGTTGAGGTGAAAAAATGTTTTACTCAACGAGTCTTGTAAATATTAATTTCTAGATAAAATTGTAATTGCAACGTGTAATGAAAATCGCTGGAAAATGAAGGCCAACGCTATGCATTGTTTTATTTTTTCTTGTTTCGGTTTCAACGCTAACGGAAAACGCATTCACGTGCTAGCGGTGCTTCTGAACGCACCTCGAATCTCGAGGCTGTATTGCGACCTGTGAAAATCGCGCGCAAAATTTTGACAATTTTTTTTTTAAACATTAGGCTAAGGCGCGAGTGCTAAAAATGACAATATACAGCAAAATTGTTCAAATTATATTGGTCAGTGTGTGATGAAATTGTACAATACAAAAGTTATGAAACTTCGTCGTGTATAAAAGGTGAGTTTTTAAAAAAAAATCATAAAATTAAAATGTATACTATTTCATTATGGTACCAATTATATATTTTTGTTTTGTAACATTTTTTTAATTTACTATCATTATTAGAACCCAATAACAATTTATTGCGTTCGCACAGTGGTCGAAATTCGACCATAATTATTATTGTAAATTGGAGAAAAACATAATTAAATAAATTTGCGAATTTTGAAAAAATAAATCTTTTTTTTTTAATTGGTGACACTTAAGTTCGTTAATTGCTACCAACCAAACGAAAATCGGTTGACAAGTTGAGAAGAAAACGGTACGGAACTGTTTTGTTTGTTTTAACCTACTTATACAAAAATTTGAAGATAACAACATTGTAATAAAGAATACATTTTATATAATTAGCTAAACTCAGCCTAAGATCTACGATTTTTCCGAATTGGAGCAAAAACTTGATTTTTCTCTCCTCCGAAATCTGTTTCCTTGTTAACATGCAACCCCTTCTCCTTCCTTGTGAATTGATTGAATATGATTATTATATGAATCAAATCAATTAATTAATAAAACTATCAGTATAATAAATTGTATTAGGAACTTACATTAGAAAGGATTAGGTAAAAAATTATATTCCTTTGAAAACATCATAAAATAAAATAAATAAATATCATTTGACAACGCAGACCTAACATCATATTCCTATATTCTCACCCGGGTGAGTGTAAAGTTTGTGATATGAGAGGGGATGACAATATGCCAGAGTCAGAATCGAACCAACTTTCACATCGGTTGGCGGCGGTTACAAAATACCTTTGAGCTATCGACGCTCTCGATATCAATAGATTTGATATAGTTGATCCGTGTACATAACATTGCAAATAATTACACTACATCACTAACAGCAATAGTAATAACATATAAGAAGCATTAACTAGAGATACTAACGATGACTCAAAGATAATTATTGAGGGTATTACCCGAGATCATTTTTCGAAATATGAAATAAACAAATTAATATAATACAATCAGTCTCTGTACGTCAGAGTCAGTTTGCAACTAAACACATTATTTTGTCATTCGCGAGTACAATAATTAAGGTATTATCCATTTAGGTATTACCCATTTATATTCATTTATTCATATCTTTATTTATTGATGCAACACTTTTAAGCCAATTCTATTTAAGCGTAGCTCTATTGGCTAGTTTATAAAGCTGTAGATGTTAAGGACCTAGGTGCATTGATGACCACGATTTTTTTATGCACGTGTTGTGACGGCAACTGACATTAACCGTTGACATACTCAAGACACTCAAGAAATTGTATCAGCGTAGACCTTTCTGAACTCCTAGCTGTAAAATGATTAGTCATTTTACAAAAAAAATATTATTTCATGAATAATATATTTTTTCTCTAGTTTGATTTATTATATTACTATTTTTATCGTATATTAAGCCTGAAAAGAGATATTCATTTATAAGATATTATAAAAACGTTTTGAGCTCCATTTTTTAATGCGGCGGCGGCGAGGCGATTGTTTATACATGTATACACTAAGTAAACTCGAAAATATCACGCCGAAATCAATACAATTACATATTCATAAAGCGTTTTTGAGTACCTAACCTAAGTATAATAATAAAATGTCAGATTATTAGACTATTGATATTCTTAAAAAACATATCATATAACATACCTATATAAAATAGATACAGAATTTTAAGAACGTTTTTAAAATAACATAAAATTGCTTTTATGGACTAACCTGATTTTAATTAAACTTAATTTTAAAGTTCTGGTTTGTTACGAATGTATATGTATTATATACAAATACAATCAGCATATTTACAGGAAGCAGTATCTTCGTTCGTACTCAATGTTATTACTTCTAACTGCAGATCACAAGATTTTCCTTTTTTAAATTTGACTGATTTAAATTACATTATCACTTCAATTATGATTCAACATTGACATTTTTCTGTAACGAAACACTGTCAAGAATAGCCAATGAAAAGACATCCAACAACAAAAGAACACATATTGACTATCCACAGCAGTCAAGACAAATTTAATATCGGGTTTGCGTGTCGTCCGTTATCATAATTCGATAACATCATAAATTAAAATTTAATATCCATCCTCTGTATTGAAAACCACTCAAACTCTACTAACTTCCAAAGGATGCAGAGCCGACAGCGGTACATCGAATAATTATATTGTGCAACGATAACCTATCGATAAAATTGGCTATTAAACGATAAAATTACGACGACACTAACAGGAACACGAGACAAAAGATTGTCGAGAAAGAATAATGATTTGTGACAACAGTCCACAACAACAGAAACCCACGAACACTGATGAGAACACAGCCTTATACGTCATTGAAGACAACTTGTAATAACTCTCAAAATACTAGTTCCACTCGCAATGTATACATATATATTATTGATGTTAGTATTTACGGAAAATACTTAAAATTAATGAATAGTCATTTATATTGATAATGATTGATACTATAAAATGAATCTGCAAAGCTACAGTAAGAAATATTATTCCTCGATGCTCGATACGATCGTACAATGTTGTACCTATTGTACATATAGCTACGTATGGTAACGTATAACTAGTAATCGCCCGAGGTTTTGCTCGCATTTTAATTTTTAGTGGTTTGTGGTTCGATATTAGGTAAAAAAATAGTGCTTCATACTAAATTTCATCAATTTCGGTTCAGTGGTTTGGCCGTGACATTCGAATTTATAATATTTGTGTAGATTTGATGAAATCCTTAATTTTTTTTTAACAGTTAACATTTTGTTCTTGCAGCTAATAAAAAAAATATTATTAATTGACCCAATATAAATAATTATTGCTACATCGGGTCAAGATATTTTGGGTTGCCTATAATATAGTTGGAATAGAATTTTTGAAAGGGCCATCGTTTCTATACTCACTTACCTTGATTTTAAAGGATTTTGTAGCGAGCTTTTATCGAAGTAATTTCGAAGTCTTAATGTGTTTTATAATATAATTTAGATTTAAGTCACTGTGTTGATCTTTACCTCTAACCAAATAAAGCCCAAGTAGGTACGAAAACCTAATAATTTGCCTTCGTGGAAAATTATATATATATATTAGGTACAAGTCAAATACTCATATAAATTATTATAAATATATTCACCGTTTTTTACAATGAATACTCTTAAAAAACTAAAACCATTAAAAAGCGATTAATGTCTAACTATTTATGAATAAGTAATATAAAAAAAACTGAGAAACATACCTAATATTTTTAGGAATCAGTGAACATCGTCCTTTGAATACTGCCTTAGTATGGCTTATGACGTAAACGCTTTGACGAATTTAACGACGCTGGTAGTACAAACCATAATTAACCTAACGACAACGTGTTTGTATCATTTTGTAACAGAATATTCAATTTTGAATTTACGGGAAACACATAAAAGATACCCATCATTGCTCCACATGGGTAGTATGAGGGTTTTCATAAAAAAATTATCGTAACACATATAACTCTATTGGTTCGCGTCGCACATCAAAACTCCACTCCCAGTTGGCATGATTTTTTATAACATATTCAACAATCAATGTCAAAGTTCGGCCAGTTTACACAAATCCCCAAAGAATAAGAAGCGTCAATAGAGCATTGGTTTACGGGCCGCCAAGTGTAAAAAGTCACAGGATCAATCCTAACCCCTTGGGCTTTTGGCGTCCTACTCCTAACAAGTGATAAGCTTAAAAGTAAATAGGAATATTAGTAATACTTTAATTAATATAGGGCAATACTATTCTTTTATAAATACACATAAACTTACCAAATGACTCCGTCTATAGTAGAAAAAACCTATGAAAAACCATTCGTTAGTTTTTGAGTTTATTGCGTTCAAACAGAGAGTCTGAGGAGGTAGAGTTCAAGATAAAAGATTTTTTATTTTTATTTAAAAGTGGTTTACATCGCCTTTATTTTTATGTTTATGTGATGATGACTTTGATCAATAAATATATTGATTTATTAACAATATATAATATCGTTGATCAAAGGATGGTTACAAGCGTAGTACTTATTGTACTGTGCCCTTGTCAGGCAATCAGATAACAAATACCGTCACTGTCGTCGGTGGAGGTTAAGTCCTAAATTAATTAAGTTTCGCAAAGGTACAATTTGTAGTTATAATATATTCAAGTTGACTGCCTATTTATTCTCTTGTCATTCTTAATAAACAGTAATTCTCAATAAAAACCGAAATCGATACTGCCATAAAGTAGTAAGACACATTAAAATATATTTCAGGAATAGCTTGAAAACTTCTGCTACTTCTATTATGAACTTACTTAAGTTTGAAGGTTTCAAATGTATCCACATGAGGCATCCACTTGAATTTAGCCAAATTACTTTTCGACATTTCAAAAACGGGACGAGTATCATATAACATGAGAAAATTAAACGTGAAATTTTAAACAATAGTATATTTTCAAAATACGATTTGATTACAATAAGTTAGCGTTGTCAATATTCAGAATATAAAGTGGAATTATTGACAAAAATATGAGTTATAGATTGGACACATGACCGGAAATACTAGCCCAAGAACACCGGACCTTCTAATTCGTTGAGGGCCGACTCTAACCTCCATGTAGGTTTAACGACGTAAGAAATGTATGGATCCGATGTTGATATTTCTATTTTATGTAATAATAAAATTGTATAAATTCTGGGTCAATTGGGAAATCGAGGTCGACAATTGGTTCAGTTGCATTTCTCGACCATTTCTTTCAATATAATGACTGAACTATAATAATTTGTTAATAAGTTATAATACTTTTACCGAAATAGAAAAAAGTTACATTTTCAAATTATGACCTGAATCTCCTATCTATCGATTTGATATTTGTTAAACTGCCATACTGACATTCTGCTTACATCTTTGTCTATTGTCATATTTTCTGTCTGTGCGTTTGTAATAGTATTCAATTGAAAACATCTAAATAACAATAACTATTAAAATGCAAAACGCTGGTATAATATATACCTACTCATAGTACTCATCATATATGAACTTTTTTCTGTCGATCTACTCCATACTTAAGTCCATACATAATGTAAATGAAAGCAAACTGGCTACATTATATCTTAATCGTGATGATACATCAGTATAATGTAATATTCACAATCATAAAAAATAAAATAAAACGCACGTGAAATTTTTAATAGTTAGTTTCAAAATCACACAAAATTACACTGTATGAAGCTGGAGCAAGGTTAACAGAATCGTGAAGCATAAAAGATGTGCTGTTGGGTTGCTTTGTGGGCACTTCATCTTTACCTACAAGGCTCGTTTACACAGTAAAACAAAAAAAAAACCAAGTCATGTCCACATTAGGATGTTACTCGAATGAATTCAAAGGCAGTCTAAAATTTAGGTTACACTCGTAGATAGTAGTCTAATAGATTAGTACCAAAGACAGTGAGCGACCCGCCGGCCTTGCAGCGAGCTGCGTGCACCTGTGTCATACGATTCACTCTACTGTGTGCACTTTTTTTATTTACTCTACGCTTGACCGCAGTTACACTTTTAAGTTATCGTTTATTGTTATACAAAGTATATACGACACATGACAATGAATTTGTATAATCTATCGCAGTGAGAGGTTCGGGACGTACTATTGATCGATGAACTAACTTATTTACTCTTTATTTTTTATATGGTAATTAATTTCATAAAGAACTCTGAGATGAAACGCTGTTACCTAGAAGATGTCAAATCAGTTTTGCCTAAAAATAAATAAAATTAAAAACATTTAATTGATACGACTTACGAGATATATCAATTAATCTATTTGATTGTAAATTTTCTAAAATAAACCCTTCCATTTCCCAAAAACTACAACGCGGGCAGAGAATTTCAACAACAGCGAGTTTTTTTTAATATTTATTTTGCATTACTTAGTCCCTTTATTGAAGGAGATTATTTAACTTTATTCTACCGGGGCGAAGTAGTAACCTTAAATGACTACTAATATATCAAAGTGTATGAAACAGGCTTACGAATAGCAACCAATATGAAACCACGGAATGCTGATATTCGATATTAATTTAATAATAATTCCCTTTATAAAACGTTTTAATGAAAATATATATATATATATATAACAAAAGTTAGAGATATAGATAAAAATTATACATACCATCTACATATATACCACGGGTATTTTTTATTTGTTATGGTTCGCAATTTATTTTTCTATTACCTCTATTTAAATAATTACAGTATAACACCATCGTATTCATGATACATATGTATATCGTGACTTTAAAGAATTAATTATACTTATTTCCAAATAATGTTTCTGAGCCTCTATTGTAATTTCCGTCGGTTTCCATGCATAAATCCTTAGGCCTTGTAACTGTTTATTTTATATTGATAATCACAACTATCGAAAAACCATATATATAAAAATATATATATAAAAAAATATAAATATTTTTATATAAAATGAACATATAAAATCTTGAATAATGTCTCATAACAAGAAATAGTTTATCATATTATAGGGCAATATTTTGATTTGTGTTATTTTTGGTGTGTGAAAAAAAAATTAGTAATGTATTTATATGGATTTTCATAATTAAATTCGTTTTGGGATATGTTAAATTTTATACAATGTATAAAATGGAATAAATATAAAAAAAAATAAAATAAAAATATAAACTTAATGTAAAAGTAATATTAATAATTTATAATGTAATATACCAGTCTCTTTAGGACTATGCTCATTTAACTAATTAGATATTTTGTTGTTTAGAAAAATAATGCATGAATTTATTTTACAAATAGTTTAGTGTTAGAATTTCGTAGGTATATAAAGTATTCCTATGTCCTTCCTTGAGGCTTGGGCTTTGCTTCAGTGGCTTAGCCGTGAAAGCGTTACTTTTGATACTAATATATCTACTGGCTACCCATTCCGGATAGCTTCATACGAATACAATAAGGATCTACATATATATTTTTCATTGAAGAACAACCATAAAAGGATACTTATTTTTCTCTACTATATGCATGAATTATACATATGAACTCTTGAAGCATTAAAATCAGTTGCGTTAATAGATTTAAGTATACAGATGGCGGAAACTACTTTGTGTTATACTACGTAGATATATTAATATAATAAATGCGAGATGGCATGACCATTTCGCACCACCATCGCGTAAAATGGTGGCAGGCTCCGGGTGGAAACATATTTTAACTGTATCTTCGAAACTATTAATTGTACGGACAATTTGTAAAGACATAATTTGTAGCAAATCGTTGTGGCTACAATTATATCTATATGACTTTTTACTATAAACTTAAAATTTAAAAAGTTATAAGCAAAAAAGTGAGAAAATTTGCTCAAAAATTTTCTTTTTTTTCATTTTGGTCAATTTTCAAAGCTGTTACAGCACTCCAAATGTTCAGTTTGGCCCTAAAATTGTAACATTTCAATGGACTAACAACCAAAAAGGTACGTTCGTAACAATACCTTAACAATGATCTTTAATAAGGATTTTTGTAATCGATATTTGTAGCTGCCTGTTATTCGCGTTCTACCATCCGACCGATGTAACATTGTACAAGCGTCTATTATTTTCAGTGTTTCTATTTAAATTTTATTTTGAAGCAATAATATATAATAGAAAATGTATTAAAATATTCGGATAACGCTTGAATCTTTAGGAACTTTTGTATTATATGTACTTTTTTAAAATATTTTTCAATTTTTAAAATCATTAAATTAAGAAAATAATAAGTTCGTCATTACAAAGTTATGTTGATCAGACAAATTTACATCTGTCAAAAAGATCAAGCTATCTTGGACAGGGTGTAGTGAAGACAATAAGACGAGTTGTTATATATTTTACTACAAGGTACAATTGCTTCAACTGCAAAAAACTATGTTATATAGAGATGACATTGAAGTAAGGAAACTCTAAATTATCAAACGGATGCTTACTTGGAAGATACCTACTTAGAAGTAGGTGTAATTTGAGTCATTGTCAGATCAAAGTCGACATGACAATTTTCATTGTTAACTGGGAACAAAAAAACATTTCGTTTATTTCTGTTAAATAAAACTAAGTACCGGCTAAAAAAAATCTACTGTTGGCAACGCAATCTTGTGTCCTATTGTGTGCGCTAAATAAATTTATATTTTATATATTACTGCTGCTGTGCTGTGCCCGCGACTTCGTGCGCGTTTGAATTTAAGTTATTTCGACATCGCAGCGTGTTTTTTTTTTAAGTTAAGTTATAGGATTTTTTCTTAAGTTAGAAATATGTCTCAAGTTTCTCAAAAATGTAACAACGGATTTCGATTTTATTTACACTTATTTATTTATACTTTTAACTATTTTTATAGTTGGGTGTAGTACTGTATTCCTCGCTAGGTTATAAAATAATCTGTAATAAGGAGTAACAGTCCCGTTCCCTTCTTTGAGTGTTTCTTAATCATTGTGTACATGTGAACACGTTATTAAGATTTACAAAAATTATACGATATTATATTCCATAGTTATTTTTCAAATTTTATTTTATATATAATTCTAAAATAAAAGTAGTATTACTCCTTATTACATCAGCTATCTGCCAGTGAAAGTCCCATCAAAATCTGTACAGCCATTCCAGAGATTAGCTGGAACAAACAGACAAACAGACAGAAAAAAGCGGTTATTTTAATGATGATGATATTTAGATACTCGGTTGTAAAAAAGCTAATGTTTGTATACCATAAGTGTAACTTTTCCCTGTACTGTTTTCAGATAGATAAAAAAATAACTCATTGAGAGCGAATAATAGAGGAAAACGTTTCTGTGTAAATCGTGGTGTGTTATTTTTTGTACCGTTGAGATAACAATTGTTATAAACTTCATACATTATACAAGCTATTTAATATAACCTCTCCATGACCCCTGTCTTATTAAAATTAATAAACGTTTACTTATTTGAATACATACAATACTTTTATTTTGCTCTTTATGATAAAGTCATTGAAGGCTTCTCTCGGTTTATATATGGCGAAGTCGCGCAGACTTAACACTATATACGAGTATATTCTCATATACAGCCAATCGCAGTCTCTGCTAGGCATAAGAATCTCGCATTATAATACATATATAGGCTGACTTTTGACTGACTCATTGTTCTAATGTCTAGTTATAAGGTTGCAGGTCAAAAGGTTCATGGCTTAAACTCCGGATCGGGTCACTAAAGGGTTTTTTGTCAAGATATTCTCAGTAACAACCTCGAGTCTAGAAAATTTAGCAGAGATTACACTTAGTGCCTCGGAAAGCACGTAAAACCGTTGCTTTCCGGTCGTATCAGATTATGAGAGTTAGAGAGTGCACCTGTGTTTGCGCTACACGCTAGTGTATTATATATTTCTGAGAATATCACCAACATATATGTATAAGGAAATTAACTAAATTTAGAATTTATACGATTTTTTTAAATACTAAATTAATCCGGTCTTGAGGGTTCGGTATAAGTTAGTTTATCACCAAACATCAATACTTTTATGCATCCATTCCTGTGTTTCCTCTAAAGGTAGAGTCCGTCAATGCTCTTAGATCTTAAAGATGCCGATGTATTTGCGGTTTTAAAAGTTGTATAAAATAAATACAATAGGTATATTTACTAAAAACAATACAAAGCGTAAAAGATACACAAACCAAATAATATAACAAAAAAACACAATGAGTCGTAAGAATAAAATTAAAAAAAGAACAACAATGACTTCGTAAAAAAGCTATGCCGAAATGTTTGTATAAAAAACGAGAAAATTTTGTCAGTACCACAGTGTGATGTTGTAAAGGGTCACTTAGGTAATTTTAATGTCTACAATATTAGAAACTAGAACTTAATTGAACATATACAATTCATAACAAAAGTGATGTGTTCAGTTACTATCTCGTAATGCGTAAGATGATATATGTTCATAATTGCGCGATTTTATCAAAAGAGGTTTATACTCTGAATGAAACAAAACGCAACGAACCATGAAGGTCTTTAAAAACCTACTTAAATAACTATTACCCCCCGCTTAAATTCTTATACGAAAACACCTATGTACTTTTTTTCGCAACCAATATATTTATCTCTTATATATTATATTTCATTATGACTTTCCGTCTACATGTTTGCTTAATATTCTGTTTTTTTTTTATTCTTGTGTAATGTTTTTTTTACTTTTTTTTTAATAATGTTTAAAGATTATTTAAACTTTAATATTTTTTTAAAGATTATGGTCTCCGAAGTTATTATTCTTAATTCTCTTAATAATATATTGCTCTAGTTCATTTTTAGGGGTATATGATATCATAGGAAAATTATATAAGATCTTAAATAGTTTTTTAGAATTTTTAATTTAATCTCGTGAACCATTCCAATATAATGTCGAAATATCGAGCTCCACCAAATAAAAATAAAAAACATGGTAAATATACCGTACTAAATACTTATACAAAAGAAAATTATACAATATTTCTTAGTTGTAAAAACCTGACCTAATAATTTAACTATCTTCTATCTATCTATATTCATATATATGTTTACATATATAGAATAACAAGTCCTGACTGACTGATTCATCATCGCCGAACGTAAACTATTAAAGTTGGGGCCTTGAAATTTGGTAAGTAGGATCTTTTTATTGAGTAGACACCCACTAAGAAAGGAATTTTGGAAATTCAACCCCTAAGTGGGTGAAATAGGGGTTGAACGTTTGTATGGAAGTCCGTAATTTTTTAAGTTAGGAACATGAAACTTCATTTTTGAGATACTGGTTAAACATGAGTAGATACGTATTTAAGCGTTTCTGGATTTTTGGACCCTTAAAGGGGTGAAATCGTTGTTAAAATTTCGTATAAGGTTTTATCGTTTAAAGTTAGTCTGAAAGCCCGTCATTTTTTATGTTAGGAGATTGGCGCGCCAATAATGTTACTGAGGAATTTAAGACCTCAAAAATTATGCAACAGCACCAAACTTATAGTAAGGGTTCTCTATCGTTATGTCATAGGTTACAGTTATCACTGGATGTACTAAAAGAGAAATAGTGTATATTCCATGAATATCTATGATGACATCAGAATACCCCTTTAAATTCAAGAGATTACAGTTCGCGTTTAATGTATGCTTCACCATGACAATTAATAAAGCACGAGGTCAAATTTCTATAATGGCTGGAGTAGATATAAGAGAAGACAGTTTTTTGCATAGACAGTTCTAAATAGCCTGTTCGAGAGTAAGCTCTGTAAGCAGTCATGTATCTAGCCCACGAAAATCGAACCACAAATAAGGTCTTAAATTAGCGTAATATTTTAAATTATTCTGTAATATAATCAATTTTCACGCGAGCAAAGCCGCGGGCAACAGCTAGTCTGACTATATTTTCATAAATTAATATTAAAAATGTTCATTCCATGGGTATTCCAAAAGAAAATGGACGTAGAAACAATTAATACACTTCATTCAATATTTACTCAAGTTATTTCGTTTATATAAACGTTTTGGAAGTATTAAAATATAAAAGTACGTAGCAATTATTGGTTGAGTTTAAACTAAAGAAAATTTAAGTAACTACAAATCAATATTAAATATTAATCTAGCAACAAGATATATTTTACACTTTTCTTATAAGTCAGATCGTATGTATGTAGTTAAACAATAAGATTATCAGATTTTAAAATCAGTTTTCTTAATATTATATTATGCTAGCAACCGTCTGTACCAGCATAGAATACGTTTATTTATAAAACTTTTCACCAATGATTTCAGCATTATAATTTAAGTCTCTACAAAACTTTTTACCTTCTTTCTGCTCCTTGCCTTTTATTACTCTTAGTACTTTTTTTTACTTACTTAGTTATTTAGTTTTGCCTTGCTTAATTTCTGTTCATGTTAGTTTCTTTTGAAGATGAAAAATTTATCAATCATTCTGTATTAATAAAACAGTAATAACCCTATAAAAAGGTACCAAAACGAAAGAAATATATAATTGGAACGAAATTATTTTACGCGGCTTACAGTACAATGAATCGTCATGTAAGACAAAAGCATTTTGCCCCATCTAGGCGACCTTTCCCCCTCTATCTCTCTCTCTCTCTTTCTCTCTCTCTCTCTCTCTCTCTCTCTCTCTCTCTCTATTGTAAACGGTTTAACTTAAAATACTTTTCGTTTTAATTTACACGGGATTTTTAATAACAACTTTGTCGATATCATGTAAATATTTTAAACGTTCATAATTTATTTTATTGTGTATGTTATTTAATACGTAAAATAAAGCAAAAGCAACTTCGTTCCACGACAACTCTCGATATTTTATAAAAACATTGAATGATCTACAAAATTAATGATAAAATACTACGTGATCGGTCAAGCTAATTTTAGTAGCTTAATTTAATTTTCTTATGCTCAGAGATTAAACAAAGAATATTATGTTGTAAGCTTGCCTTTAGTCTAATAATATTGACTACAGCTGCGGTTAACTCATTTAGTCACAATATGAGTTAAACGCCTGCGTTGCAGGCAAAAACGCGTATTCAGCGAGTATTGAAATAAAAACGTTTACAAATAAATTTTCAAGGATAGTTATTTTTTAATTTTAGTGTAAATAGCGAGTATGATATAAGCCTTACCTGTCATATTATAAAAAAAAAATAATCAATGTTATCTATTTGTAATTTACGAGTGTAAATGACCTTTCATATTTGGTAATTTCGATCGGTACCTACTGGCGTGATATTAAGTATTTGAATGGAATCATGAAAAAAAACCTCAGGCATTTGGTAAGATGTATTACAGCATTTGCGGTTAGATCGCTCGGCTTGTTCATTATCGTTACTTAGACTGATATAGATATTAGATTATTACGTAATATTTTGTTTAGTTCTCATTAGTTCAAAGAATATCACAGGATGAACGTCTATTTTATCCGTGTGAACCAAATACCGATACCTAATGACTAGGTATCATTAATACTAATAAATTAGCCAGATTGTTTGACGTTTGTGATCATAACTCATATCCTAAAGGTCGTAACTTCAAGTTACATAGCATAGAGTTCAGTGCCTTCAAAAATACGAGCTTGCTAGTTTTAGAATACAAAAAATATAAATATAGATGACTCGTCCAAAACAAGACTAAAATAAAAAAACGAATTCTCAAATAAATTAAGCGGTCGCTTACGACACCCAGCACTTACTTGTTTCACCACACTAAATATTACTAGACGTGAAATTATAGTAATTTTGTCGCACTTGTCTCAAAAAATATTTTTATTACAAAACATTTTAAATAATAAAAATAAAGAAACATATCCCCACCCGTTTCTTTTTGTATGTACTCGTTTCTTGTGTCATATAGTTAGCTATTGGGCGTTTAGTTTATTATTGGCCCGACTTGGGGTTTGAACCTAGAACCTCAAAATCTGTGGCCTTATATCAAGCTACTAAGACCAACGAGGCAGGCATGTTTTACGTATGCCTACAATAAACAATATTAACAAGTAACGAAAAATTATGAAAGTATACAAAATTAGTGTTTAAAATATTATTTGAAGAGACTGAATCTTTACGTCTGTCAAATAAATAGCAATAAATTATTTTTACGAATTCAATTTATAAATACATATTAATTTATGTATTTAGTTTTCTTCTTAATTATTCTTCGAATCTGGCAAAGCGTATACTTATGGTCAATGCATTCAGGTGTACAAGATAAGGGCCATTAATATAATATTAAATGTACTTTAGCATTTTGTTTGCTTACCCTAAGTCACGACATTCAATAATTGCTAAGGTTTTAAAGGGCGACATAGATTTAGATCTGAAAGCAAAGCAGTTTCCTAGTTTCTTAGTAATAAATTATTTCAACTAACAATTCTTTAGTAAGAAACATAAATAATGAGCGAGAAACTTGAACATTGTTGTAATATTCGAATAAGACAATAGTTATTAAAACAAAACCAGTGAATAATAAATCTAATGATTACTTGGTCAATACTCTGTCAATAAATAAAAATAAAGATATAAAGATATAAATAGGAATATATTTATGTCTATAATTTAGCCCATTCGGGCAATTCTTATATTTAAAAATATTACACCTGAATTATGATGCACAATCTATTGTCAAAAAACAGTTTTCAATCAATCACACAAACACATAACAAATGTATCCCTGATCTAATTTTACCCATTGAAATCATTTTCATGGAATTACATACATTTAACTACTAAGGAGAAATAATGAGGTATAATATGTAACATTGACTTAACAATGAAATAAAAAGTGTCTAAGTGCGAGTCGGACTCGCCCAGGAGGGGTTCCGCAGCTGCAATTAATATAATATAAAAGTTCTTATAGTTCGTTGTAACTTTGAGCGATGTTTTAATAATAGTCTTTTTTTTTCATTTGAGTTGATTGAATGAAAGTTAAAATGCAGTGTATGACTTATGACGTTTTTCGGTGGAAGTTTTAAAGTAAAAGTAAAAGTTTCTCTAGTGCTATTAAACTATTCCGTTTAGAAAAAAATTACATTAGAAACCTCAATATCATTTTGAAGACTAAACCATTCCATACACGTATGGGTATGATGAAAAAAAAATTTTTGAGTTTCAGTTTTAAGTATGGGGAACGCCCAAAATTTATTGTTTTTTTTTTCTATTTTTATGAGAGAAACTTAATGCGGTTCACAAAATACATCTACTTCCAAAATACATTCACTACCAAGTTTCAACAGTGCAGTTGTTATAATTTCGGATAAAAAGTGGCTGTGACATACGGACGGACAGACAGACAGACAGACATGAGGAATTTATAAGGTTTTCGTTTTTTGCCATTTTACTACGGAACCCTAAAAATGAGATATGAAACTTCAAACAATGTCCAATAGCTAGTTTTTATTATACGATTACCATTGTGCATTATAATTCTGTGCGTTAATGACTTGGTTTATAATCTACGAAAAAATATCTCAATAAATTTCACAAACTATAAGAATATTCTGTTCAGATACTCCGTGGATTGTAATAAACCTCATCAGTTGCAGAGTACTAGAACAGCGTACAGAATACTGTGTAATCATTGTATTTTAGTATCATTTTAATCATGGCTACTGAATTCTTTCTAGTAACGATTGATATGTTACTAGAGGGAATTCAGATATCAATCTACATATTCAATCAATGTGATCATCAAGAATAAATTAGATAGTGTATTTAAAATAACAAACGGTATCCCTTCTTCAACATCTATCTTAGGTCCATTGCTGGCTCCGATTTAACGGTGTATGAAGTAATATCTGAGTTACAGTATTGTAACTGGTGATGAAAAAACATTTGAAACCAGCTGATTATTGCAGAAATAATAAAGTTGGTTAATGTTAACAATTTATGTGTCCATTTCTTCTGAGTAATACCTCTTTGACGTTTTGACGTTTCATGTAAACGCAAAAGTAAAAAAAAAAGGTAATTCGCGTTCGGCGTTACGCTTTTAGTAAAGTCTATCGCAATTGCTCGGTACGTATTCTTTATTTCAAGCACATAGATTCAGTACTCTAGTTTTAGATATTGGCCTTGATGTTATTAATATTAGAAATGTGAAAGTTTGGATGAATGGCAATTAATACTCAATCACGCCAGAACGGCTGAACGGATCTGAATGAATTTTGGTACAGAGATGAAAGCACACCAAAGATTCCCTTTCCCCCCTCACATGGGGGAAAAGCCACGGACGATAGCTCATGTAATATAATTTAAAGCCTCACATACATACTTACTGGTTATTGAAATGTAGTTTTACATTACATAGTAATAAGAAGTAGACTCTCGATGGTGTGTAGTAGCTAATAATTTTAACTCATATGTACAAACCCCAGGAGAAAAACCGTTATTGAGTTTTCGGTCGAAAAATTTTCTGAACAGCACAGGATATCGAAGCTGGTAGTGTCTGAAGACAATCGCCATCGGAAAGCACGTCCATAGAATCCATTGGTCCTGCATCTACAATTAATTCCCGTCGTGTCGGATCTGCCGTCGAAGAGGTTGTTCTAAAGTAAATCTTTTAAAATTGAATAAAAAAATTAGTTATAATGCATCCATTCAATTCTTAGCTACTATAGTATACTTAATTAAAATTACAAAATATAAATAGATAAGACTTTTAACAAAAGCAAGACAAGCAATTTCGTAACAATTGTTCAGTCATAATAAAGATATCAACGCGTTACACAAACCAACCGCAAACACTATCGCCATTATAAACGTTTACAAAGTAACTGACAGGTACATAGCTGCATATTGAACAAGTTATGCCTCTTACTTCGTTCGTGTATAATTTAAATGAAAACTATAAATGACATCCTTATATAATAAACACTGAACTGAACTACTGAAGGGGTTTCCCCCGCAGTTTCAATGTTTTGTATGAATACTTAGATCAATATACATGATATTATATATTGTATATGTTTTATCCTCATTATATCTCCAAATGCCGCACCCGGGATGTAGATAAATTAAATAACTTTTATTTTTTAATCGAGTAAATACCTTAACATCGCATCCACAGAAAAAGACATGAATTGAAATCCAAAAAGTATCAATATCCAGACTTGTTTTTAACAGTAGAGAATCCTACTTATTTAATAAAAAAATATAATATATTGAAACAACTGGATTGCCAAATATACTCTATTTTAATTATATTTGTGTATTTTCTGTTGGGATGTTTTAGTTTCGTCTCTATCCCACTGTACTAGGATACATTTTATGTTATCAGTTATTGTTGTTAAGTCAATGAGGAAATCATATTTTAGGTCATTATTAATTCGCCCATACAGATTGCATAACACTTTTGCAGAACCAGCAACTTCACATTGGGATAAGATCTGACAATAATATATTTATAGGTGCTCTATTATATAAACTCCGTATAGAATTATTGTCACTTTTCGCTATACGACCAAATTTTACATATTTTTTTTTTTATAAATATTGGACAACATCACATACATTACTCTGATCCCAATGTAAGTAGCTAAAGCACTTGTTTTATGGAAAATCAGAAGTAACGACGGAACCACAAACACCCAGACCCAAGACAACATAAAAAACTAATTAACTTTTTCTACATCGACTCGGCCGGGATCGAACCCGGAACCTCGGAGTGGCGTTCCCATGAAAACCGTACACACTACTCGACTATCACTATCTTGGTAAATACTTTAGCTGCCCGTCAGTTTAGCACAGATAGCGGTAGTTCTAGATAAAACGTTTACATAACATACATATAACTGTTGGTTTATAAGGTACACGCCAGTACATATATTTTTTGTTTTAGGTCACAATGGCAGAAACTGTAGAAGCGGGCGCTGGTCTCGCTTGGCGATTACTGGCCACGCTTGAGGGCGGATCGCTTTTAGCTGTAGCCACATCTGCGCTAATTGCTTACACGGCAAGACTGAAACTCACGCAACAGAAGCAACACAAGACTGTTAACAGTGTTCTAGTAAGAGGAATAAATGAATTAACTAAGTCCCATTTAAATTGTCGTAAGCCTTTCGGAAGAAGCTTTTATTTCACCAAAATTTATTCAAAGCTAGAACTCTAGACAATTTTTTCTTGGCCTCTAATGTATTAAAAAATATTTTTATAAAATGAGTGTCATAGGGTTGCCTTTATGGAGCGTACTTGCAGTTTTTTTGATTGCAGTATTTAAAATACTTTTGAGTCTATAAATACAGTTTTAATTTTATGTAGACTGAGAAAATAAATAAGTATTTATTAGTAATCCTCATATAATAATTATAGCAATACAATAGCACATGACCTTACTGGAAAAATACGAGGAAAATGTAACGTTACAATGTTAATCTAATGTTTTTTTTCTAAATAATATTTTTTAGAGAGGACATGCATTAAAAAAAAAATAGTATATTAAAATCTATACTATGCAAAACTGTTCAGATATTCTATACTTAATATTTAAAAATAAATTACCGTCTTTCTAATTACAGATATCGAATACTACAACAATTTTAGGACGTGAATTAAAATGTAGACTAGAAAGTCATGGCTGTATCGTTTCTACGGGCACAAGTGCCATGCCAAGAACAGATAAATTTGATTCGTTGGTAGTTATTGGTACAGAATCTGAAGCAGGACTAGACGGTCTTCTAAATTTGGTCTCTCAGGACGTTAACGAAAATTTAAATGTGAGTATTTAATATATAAATACACATAATTAGAAAAAACTTATTTAAAACCACTCAATACACGTGCAAAACCATTCTACAGTTATACGTTCAAAATTAATCATACACTTCTATATAAATACAACGGCACAGCCATAGTTATCAGATAAAAAAAGAATTACAAATTACAAATATATAATTGAGAGAGTACGATTAATTAGGATCGTTGAAATTCCAACTCTCCTTATAAGGAGCTGTTTTTTTTCGTATGATGTTATCATTCCTTATTAATACAAATTAAATACTTTAAAACCTCATTTTTTTTATTTAGAATTTAATATTTCTTTAATTAGTATTGTTAATAGGTGAAAGTATGTTACGTATAAATAATATTTATATCTTGACAAGTTACTAGAGACGCTGTCCGTTGCTGTGAGAAGAGGGGGTTGCATCGCATGGGTGTGTACTGGAGAAGTCTCCGGCTCGTATGGCGGAGCGACCAGCGCCTTTGACACAGTAGTGCGTGCCAGCCTTCAGCATGTCGCTAAAATGTTAGTCAATACACCAAAACATATTTGAAAATATCTCACTGGGCTAGTAACAAGTAACATTGACTACAAACGAGAATGACTGGAGAAATGATATTTTGGCCCTGGACTATAATGTTATTTTTTTTTTTTACTTTAAAAAGAACATCCTTCATTGTTTATCATATTCTCCAGGTCGTAAGGCTTTCTGCGTGTCCTACCAGTAATATCTTTATGTGCCCTCCAATCCGTTATTCAAACATACATACATCTTTTATTGGTTTCTTCTGTCGCAAAGGTTTAGGTACTGAGAAAGAGGTTTATTTAAATATAAACAAATTTCATGGATCACAATTATTCATTAGTTTTATCTTTCCTCAAACATTCTATATTTTGTACAGGACACAAATAAATAACTAGGAATAAAAATAAAATAATCATACCAATCTTCAATCTCAATTAAATTAATTAATCGTTTTTATGGCACGGTACATGCATCTACACTTCTATAGTAATATTATGAATAGATGAAAGTGGTACCACTCACTTATCAGATATTGTAACGACAAACAGTAGTACTCAGTATTGTTGTGTTCCGGTTTGAATAGCGAGTGAACCAGTGTAACTTCAGGCACAAGGGACATAACATGTTAGTTCCCAAGAATGGTAGCGCATTGGCGATGTAAGGAATGGTTAATATTATTTAAAGCGCCATTGTCTCTGGGCGGTGGTGACTACTTTTTTTTTGAGATGTTAGAGGTGGCAAACAAGCAGGAGGCTCACGTGATGGAAAGTGACTACCACCGCCCATGGACATCTGCATCACCAGATAACACCTACTTACCCGTAGGTGGCCCATATGCTCGTCCGGCAGCCTATACCATAGAAAAAAAACAACTATAGCAATCCAAATATTTTAGTCAGATATTTTTTCCGTGGCAAAGTAATTATATGTAGTTTATAAAAAAAAATATTCAAAGAAAAAACAAACAAAGACTAACTACTGAGTTTCTACGGTTATTTTCGGCCGATTCCACATTCCGAACCGATGGTAGCGCTTGACGTTTCAAAGAGAAATAAAGAGCTTAGATTTTATTTGATTATATTTGATACATTTTTGATTTTGATAAGTTATTGCTCCCAAAGTGCCCTCGTGTCTACTATTCGTTCACTTGCCATTTGCACGTATGCAGAAAAAAAGATGATTTTGCATTAAATAACTTGTGGGCTGGTATAGAGCTATAATAATCGATTAATAAAAGTTACCAAATAATAAAAAAATATGTAATAACATTTACAATATTTGGTATTGAACACCACAATGTTAACTGACTTTTGTTAGAATCTTACGTTTATTAGCTTATGTTAGTGATACTTTTTTTCTTATTTTGAATTTATAATCTGTTAATCGAGGGCGATGTCTTAGTGATTAAGATAATTATTTAATAACATCCATCCAATATCTATGTATATGATTGAATCATAAGCGATTTTGTAATTAATAGTCAGCTAATACTTACAACATTTTTATTTTTCAGTTCGCATTGCGAACCCCTATGGATAGGTCGATGTTCTACAACGAAGCTGGCAGTGGACAAGATCCTCGCTGAACTCCTACCATCTACTCAGCATAGTCCTAGCTTCTCGATCAGGTAACTAGGAATTTGTTGTATGTAAATTATTCAAAACAAAATAATGTATATTAGTTTTTTTTTACTAAAATTACATAAAATGAAACGAACATTTTGTTACGATTACGGACGTAAAGATTCCGAAGTCCGAACCATAGTAATGCTACAATATTCCGCATGAATCGTAAAATTTGTAAAATGGTATTGTAAGATTGCGCGACATTTTTAAAAATGGATTATTCTGGCTTAGATGGGTATTAATTATAAACGATCGATTATTTGCTTTTAATAAAGTATATAATAAAAATATTTTTTAACAAATATGTCTCTTGGTCTACATTCCAAATTCCAAATTCTAATCATTCTAGGATCTGAATTGACACTATTATTCGTTTGGTACAATAAATATATGAACCTGAATAAAATATTTTTTTCAGAAATGCTGCAAACAAAGTGAGCGTATTCCTTGGAAGATGGCTGAAAATGATCACATGAATTGCTATAGTTAAATATATTATATTAGCTTAAGTATAAATATCTTGTAAATAATTTTATTAAAAAGATGACATATAATTCTGCATTTGTTATAATTTTTTTATGTATCGCAATCCTCTTCCAAGCCTATAGAATTTATTTAACAACATACCTAATTCAGGAGACTTGAGCCTACCAGCAACGATAATTAAGTTCTGATAAATCTTCGAAATTACCCGCCATTTCTTCGATGAGATCTGTCGTCGTGAATGGATCAGAAAGAAGCTGGGCCTTGAAGAAGAAGGATGAAAATAACTTGCACGTAGTTGTATATGTAGGGTATTTTGTTAACATAAATGTGTGAAGTAAGATAGAATAAGAAACAAGTATATAAGAGAATGCCTGAAAGTAACGCCAATAATAGAAAAAGTGGACGCAAAGAGGTGACACGTAAAAACACTTACTAAAAGAGTAATGAACATGAGCGTAAAGTGGGGGAGGGGAAGAAACCGACCTAGGCAAACATGGGTGGCATGTGTGAGGAGGGATATGAGAGAGATGGATGTGGACGATCAGATGAGGAATTATAGAGGAGCATGAAAAAAAAAAGACATGCTGCGCCGACCCCAAATAGATTGGGGCACGGGCAGAGAAAAGAAGAAATCTTCAAAATTAGTTGATTTAGCTTTCAAAGATATATAATAGCATGAAATTATATTAAATTCAACAATGTTGCAAACTTTAAACTACAACAGCAAGTCGTTTTAAAGATCTTTTCCTATATCTTCCTTTTTTTTATTTTTCTGTTTATAGGTTTAAGTTAGTTAAAACTTTTAATTTTCTATCTATTCAAATCTTAATAACAAATCATCACACCCAGACCATTACATTACATTACATACATACATTAGCAGCCTGTAAATTTCCCACTGCTGGGCTAAGGCCTCCTCTCCCATTGAGAAGGTTTGGAGCATATTCCACCGCGCTGCTCCAATGCGGGTTGTTGGAATACACATGTGGCAGAATTTCGTTGAAATTAGACACATGCAGGTTTCCTCACGATGTTTTCCTTCACCGCCGAGCACGAGATGAATTATGAACACAAATTAAACACATGAAATTCAGTGGTGCCTGCCTGGGTTTGAACCCGAAATCATCGGTTAAGATGCACGCGTTTTAACCACTGGGCCATCTCAGCCCAGACCATTATAAAAATATAAAAGGACAACCAGCCGATCATATGAATTATGCCATATGAGATATGAGCAGTCATGATTAATCTATTTAGAAAGTTGTTTACAATTGTTTTATTATTATTAATAATTAAATCGTATTAACCATCCTTTACGACACCAATGTCAATTCCCAAATACATTTAAAAGAAAGATTTTGTGTCCATAATGGCTGTAATATACTGGCTCACTTTCCCTTGAAACTGGAACTTAACAATACTAAGTATTGCTACTTGCCGATAAGTGGATGTTTAGTACCTACCCAGGGGAGATTCCACAAAAGTAATTAATGATAGAAGGATACTATTGCTAATGTAATCTGTTATAAAACCAACCATTTTCTTTAACGATCAAATACATACAAATTCAATTATATCATATAAACCTCGTACTAGTTCACAATACCAAACCATTTAAATAACATTTAATAATTTTTTAATCTCTTTCTTATATGACTAAATACAATTTAAGGCTTTTTCTAGAGTTAATAAGTGCATACCTACTAAACTATGTGGTAGGTGTTTTGATAGTAGTTCCATTAGTAATTTGCGTTAGTGTTTTTTATGTGTAGTCAGCAAACGCGCATCCTGCATTCGAATTGGTCATCAAAACTGAAAGCCGAGCATTATAAAAAATTTAATTTGGTAGCTGAGCTACCAAATGACTTTACTTCCCAACTTAATGCTTATCTGTGATATGATTTACAATAGACACTATTTTATTTATCTATGTGTTATCTATGGCTTCGGTCTTGAAAATTGAAATGTAGTGACAGACGTGTCTCTACAACAAAAATGTTTTTTCGTTACTTCTAATGGCTACAGGCATTTAAAATCTCTTTTAATTACAATATTTCGATTATGTTGATTTCATGTTTTATTTTATTTGACCATAATTTCATATTTAAACATGGAAGAGGTAAGTAATAGGTTACCATATTTTTGTTGTGTCATATTTCATAATATCCAGTGAGCAACGCATGCTCAATAGTTATTTTGTTATTATGTTTGATTACAGGAGCTTAGCGAAAATGATTTGGAAGACCAAATGTATGCCATGCTTCACTATGTGGACGAAACTCAGACAAATGTAAACATTAACGAAAAGGAAATAAATGTCGATGAAAATGTACCTCGTATAAAACGGTACTGGCGTACTAACGATGATCAAAATTCTATCTATAAAAAAGTAAATACCCCAAAAGAACCCGCTACAATCAATGATGTTATTGACACAGATCAACCCAAAGCAAAAGGTGAGAAAAATAGTCCTACTAATTCAACGGTAGACTTATCCATTTTTGAACAGCCAGTATCGGTTAATGTTAAAAAAACCATAGAAATACTAGAAAATGAGGATGCAAACTGTATTGTGGAACTTGAATCTAGTGATGAAGATGAGGTTATTGAGGTGGCATTGCCTCCAAAACCAACCATCACAATTGACAGTTCAGATGAAGATGTATGCTCTGTTTCGAATAACTCCCCAACAAAGATTTCAAATAAAACAACACAAGAGAAACCCAATGGTGATAGAGAAAAGACGGCAAGCCCTGTTCCTTCAGTGGTATCGTCAGTTTCAGACGAGTTTATCAGAGGTGATTGCATAGCATTGAATATTTCTTCAAAACATCCTAATAATCAAAGTTTTGACTTTAGCCTACATGCCTCTGATCTATTGGATCAGACACCTTCAAAGAAAAAAAAGAAAAAGAGAAATAAGGATGCAACATCAACCCCAATACCTAATAATTCACCTAACTCATCTACTGTCAACTCTATAGAGGAATGTTTTGCAACACCCAAGAGTAAAGCAAAAAAAAAGCGGCAAAGAACCAAATCATATAGGGCATCTGAAAAGAGTATTCCATGTGCAGATGTTTATGATTCAAGTAGCAATCAATCAATGAATGATAACAACAAAAATCAGAGTCCCTATATAGTAACAGATAAGAGCTTGCCAAATACAGATGTTTATGAATCAGATTCAAATCAATCTGAAAATATAAAAGAAGACACACCACAAATAACACTCTCAGTAATCAGGGATGAGGAAAATTCAGACAGTAGAGTGTTAGATAATACTATAACAACAACTCCTAAAACTGCCAAAAAGAGAAGCAATGAAACTATAAATAAAGTTGTGATTGTTGATCTAACAACACCAGCTTCTACAACCATCGATGAAAACATAGTAATGGCAAATGTCACTGGATTTACTGAAGTTGATGACTATTATGATGAAAATATAGTTCCTCAAAAAGATGTTGCAAAGTGTGGATCAACAAAAATACCAGAAATATTGAATGCTGATCTTGATTTTGATAACTTGAAAGGCAACAACAAAACATGCAGACTACGACAGTTCTCTCTTAATACTCTCAGGGCTGAAATGGAAAAATTTTATAATGAAAGTTGGGGTGGAGAGGAATTTAATCATCGAGAAATACAAAAAAATATGTCAAGTAAGTATTTTTTATTCCATTCTGTAATGCATATATTAAGTTAATAGTTTGACTGAAGGCAAATTTGTTATTTATCACTTAACTGTTATAATAATAATAATGAATTATGTTTTGACACAATTTCTAAAGAAATATCCATTCATAAGTAAGTCAGAACTAAAACTGAAAATAAAAAAAGTTATGGCCCTCCTTTAAAAATCACTACATAGTATAAACCAAAGTCGCTTCCTGCTGTCTGTCTGTCTCCGTGTATGCTTAGATCTTTAAAAATATGCAACAAATTTTGTTGCATATTTTTAAATAGATAGAGTTATTCAAAAGGACAGTTTATATGTATAATACATGCATAATATAGTAGTGTTAATTTTAGAGGTTTCTAATGTGATATCGTAAATAAATACCTATTTTGCGCTTACATTTCAAACGTTGGTTAAACCCTACAAGACATCAAAATAATGTACTACAGTATTGTACACATTAAAAAGGTCTACAAAAAAGTCTGTGATATATAAAAAAAAATTATCCTTTTCTTGTTACAAGAAATAATGGCTTATCTACGAAGCAATTTAAAAGAATATTTTCGAAGACATTGCAGATTTAAAATGTAGGGACATAGCGGTTTGTATCGTCTAATGACAAAAAAGCATGCATGCAAGCAGCATGTACAATGTTGAATATAATAAATAATAAATAAGATATTCTGTAGTATATTTGGTATGAGAATTGCACCCGCGCGAAGCCAGTGCGGGTCGCTAGTATTGCAATAAAAAAATTACCCATCTGTATTTTTTTATTTTTTAAATTGCACCTCAATGTCAACTTTAATATAATTAGAAATTGTCAATTTACACTATATGTCTAGGTCAAATGAGGGGTCATTTGAACAAAATGAATAACCGAACGGTTTATTTTTTCTAAAAACTAAATCATTAATATAAAAAAAATTAACTGGCTATTGAATATGTGTCGCAAAACTTTTAATAAATAATATAGTAGGTTTTAATTAAATCATGACAGATGTATCATTTCAGACTATGAGATATAATAGATAACATATTGTGTGTCTGTAGATTTTATAAATCTTTTCTTATATCATATTTTAATTTTAGGAGACAAAAGTTTGTGGGTAATAGATCCTAAAGACAGAAATCCATCAATGTCAAAACGAAAAATCACGTAAGTAATAGAGACACGAAATAATACCACTCCTACACAGTTGTCATTTTAAAATTAAATCAAAATAAACACTCCTTTAAGAGTTAAAACTATAAATAAGGACATTATTTCATTTAACATCAGAAAGCTCTCCAGAAAATGTATATATAACTACAGTGTATATTATTTAATTACAGCTGCAATTATTGTAACCGTGCTGGACACCGTGATGATACCTGTCGCATGAAGCCACCAATTTGTTTTATGTGTGGCTCAGCTGGTCATTTCGAGCCCCGATGCCCTAGAAAAATTTGCGTTAATGTATGCTTTTTTCAAAATTTGTTGTTCCATTATTCATTATACAAAACTGCAAAGTATCATTAATTTAAAATTATTTTATTTACAGTGTGGATCACCAAACCACTCATATTTTACTATGTGTCGGAATTGCTGCAACTGGGGTTCCATCAAATGTGCTGAATGTGGGCAAAATGGACATCCATCCAGCCATTGCCCAGACATTTGGCGACGATACCATAATACTGTAAGCATAACCACTATGATTTTAAAAGATTTATACCATACACTAATAAAACAATAATATTAATGATCTATGTACATTTTCAGATAAATTTGGACTCACCACTGGTCGAGAATCGTCAATTAAAGGCGTATCACCAAATGTTTTGCAGTGGATGTACTCGTAGTGGTCACTTGATTCACACGTGTCGGGTGACTTTGCCATTCTCAGGATTACCAATAAATTCTCCTTATGTGGCAGTGTACCGACCTGTTTACACTCAAAGTAACCAAAACATTCAACACAATAGTGAACAAAACAAACAAATGCATAAAAACAGAAATGTTATCCAAGATATTACCCCATCCTGTCTTACCGCATCGAACCAGAGGAGCGCACTACTCAAACGTCAGTCTAAATCACCGGTGAGTCATGACTCTCATCAAAATAAAAAGAGGTATAATAGTATATCCAATGATAACATACCATCTCAAGTTACGAAAAGTATGTTGAACAATAATTCGCAAAGAAAAAATTCTCAGAGCAGAGATCAGCCACCACCTATTAATAAGTGCACCTTAGAACCAATTAAAATCGCTAAAAAAGGCGTAGAAAATCAAATGGTTGAAAAAGCTCCAGATTTTATACCAATAACAACAGAAAATCATGACAAGAGGGGACAAATCATTCAAGACAATGAAGTATCGGATACAAGTGAAGTTATTACTTCAGCTAGAGTTAACATTACGAAAAAAATAGTAGATAAGCTTAAGATGGATGAAGGTAAAATGTGGTTGAACGAAATACTTAACAAAAACAATGTGACTCTTGAAAATGAAGACATAACTTTTTATTTGAGTGTTAGAGGAACAGTTGGTAACCAGGAAGCTTTCCAATCCGAATTCTGGGAAGGCATCAGATGTAAATATCTTACTAAAGAACGCATTATGTCTGAGAGCGAAGTCGATTTAACACAAGAACCGAATATCGTCCAAAACGATTTAAGCAATAACATACCTAAAAATAGGAATAATGTTTTGCGTAAACTGAGCAAGGCTTTCGACTCCTTGAAAAAAGAATTAGGTGATCCCAAAGCTATGTATAAGGAATTAGTTTACCTCCAAAATCGTCATCAACAATTGCTTAATCAAAAAGTTATTAGTCCGAAACAGCTCTCCAACAATAGGGACAACATTAATAGTATGCTACGAAAACTCAATATGGTACTCTTGGGTCAGGCTGGTCTCGCAGATGGCTCTATGCATATGAGTGAATTATATTCATTACAAGAAAAGTTGGCTAACTTTCGACAGAAAAATATACCGACAAATCTACGGCAAGAAATCGGAGAACACTTCCACTGTATATTTGCTGCCATTCCAAGAAGCGATTATTCTGACCTCCTTGGTGAATATTATATCAATAAACAAAAACCATCCTTCAAAAGAAAGAAATATGACAAGTCGTTTAAAGTTAGTCCCAAATCTAAAAAAAGTAAAATGTTTAATACGATTCCAAATTATCAGAAGAATATAAATTCTAGAAGGGAAATAATATTTGAGAATGACGAGAATGAATCGTCTTCATTGAATAGACCTGTGGTTAAGAAAACTAAAAACAAATTAGTTTTCTACCACAGAAGACTATTACATTCACCAACTAATGATATAATCCTCAAAAGGATGAGAAGTGATCTTATGAAAGAACTTCATATGAATATTGCTTTATTAAGCAATAAGAATCAAGTTTCTTCAAAAGACTTGAAAAAGATGAGGAAAGTTCAAGAACAAGCACAATCGTTCTTGACTAATGTTTAGGATACGAGTATAGTTTTGTGGGTCGGCGAAGTAACGTTATCCTTTACGTCGACATCAGATCGCTTTAAAGTGTTAGAAGAGTCGCTACTTTATTACATATATCCCACAAGTGGATTTTATTTATGTAATGGCGGTTTTTCGTGTAGGATGTAAGCGCACTTTCATGGTGCATGTGAAAATAAACTTCTTAGTTTAAAGCATTTCGAATTTTTTATTTTTATTCCCTAAAGTGTAATTCATAATGAGCGTGCATTGGTACATTGAAAACAAAAAATGACAAGTTATTCTCTGATGTCAAGAGGACCGGCCATTTATAATGTTCACATAAACCTTATGTATTGTGTAATTATTTTTACACTATCATTTAATATCTATTTGAATAGACATCTTTACAAAATAAAAGGTAAATAATACTTAATAATTTTCCTTTTTTTATGTATAAGCTAGTTTTTTTTTCTCTCGCTGGATAAACGCATTTACGCATTGCCCCACGGAATACCCACTAATAAACCAGGGGTACATACACCTTCTTTTCGGCGGACGTCACGGAATCGCTGGCGCATGTTACCGTACCACCTCTTGTAGAGGGTTCCCGTGAGGGAAGAATATCCCATAGACCCAGTGACGCTTACAGTAGAGGTAGAAGTTGTGCATAGCGGCCACGCCTCATCCCCGGGCATTTCTTTCCGGAGCGGCTCAACGAAAGCACTATCCTTGGCCACTTTCTGCGACATTACACTCGCAGGAAGAGACCAACTCTCCATCCAGAATAAGTTAAGATATCAGCACGTCATAAATTACATTTTTAATTCGTCCTTACCTATTCTCCATCTCCACACATTTATTGTAATGACTCTCTAGCCTCTGCTTTGTAATTATGATATTTTTTTGCTTTGCTTTCATCAGTCAAGGCGTTTCAAATTAAAACTTATAAGACAACTTTAACAGTCAACGTTAAGTCGAATCGTCCTTCAGATAGTAAAATACTTATTCAGGTAACGTTTATATATATATATATATATATATATATAATAATATATTTGTATAGTCGGTTTCCTTGCAACGGATAAAATATAATTCGAACAATTACTTATCGTTTTTTTTATTAAGGTATACACAATGACACATGTAAGTTCTAAGCCAACCGCTTTGCAAAATGAATTATGTGCGGTCTACATCCGCAAGTCGCAATTTGTACCTCCGACATGACGCAAACTGTGAATTATGATTGAAGATGATTTGCCCATGCCTAGTCACAAAATCGATATAACTCTTCTCTCAGATCAATTTTGTCAAAAATATATTTACTCTGAATTAATAAAATCGATTTGCTGTGCTTTCCTTACTCCAATATCGAATGCGAAAGGTTCTACAACTCAGTAAATATTGAAGAACCGAAATAGATAATGAAATTGTGAACCTTAAACTTTTAGCAAACAACGTATCAAACGAAGGCATTGGAAATAGAAATTGTGTTTATTTATCTCTTCCTGATTGAGAACAACCTTAATAGTAAAACTCGATATATAGAGAAAATAGGTTAAAGCCTTAACTTAAAATCAGACGGACAGAATTAAACAGATTCAAAAATGTACTATTTTTTAAAATCCTTCTATGAGAATTTGACTTTTTACGTACTCGTGTCTCATAGCACAACCTCCAATTTAAGAAATCTAGACGACTGGCAACACTGCGGCAAAGTAATTAATTGACAAAATGTTGAGTGAGATGAATCCTCAATGAAACCGATTGTTTATAAAACTAAGTAATGATAAGTGTCAAGTGATAACATTCCTATCAATATTATTTTGTAATACTACGACTGATCTTCATCACATTTTTTGTGTAAATTATAAACGTAAATAGTATACTATTGTAGACTTTAAAAATGTGCAATATCAGTTTCATTAAAAATATGTTCGAAATGTTTGTCGTGATATTGTTATATTTGACTTGTATTTTTGCAAGAAGGGTAAGATAGAAGTGTTTACATTATATAGCTGAATATGTGAGACCAATATGTGCAACTTTTTTAAAATATAGTATTTTTTTATCAGTTTCCGGAAGAAGATTACGCAGGGGGCTACTTCGATAGCCAGTATGCTAGAACAAAAACCGCGCTGGAAAAGTTAGAACACGGTTTGTATGAAAATTATTATCACTCTTAATATTTTGGCTTTTTTCATTTAAAAAAATCTGTCGTAATTTTTCAGCTCCGCAATGGGTTCCCAATTGGCCAGATTCAGCAGTAAAAATGGGTCAGGTATCTGGAGTAGCATTGGACACGTCAGGGCTACTCCTTGTCTTCCACCGGGCAACCAATTCATGGGATCTCAACACTTTCACAGACAGAAATGTGTACCAGGGCATTGGTGATCCTCCAATAGCTGAGCCAACAATACTTGTATTTAATGAAACAGGAGATTTACTTGACTCCTGGGGACAAAACCTGTGAGTGTCTTAAAGGATACTTAAATTTATAATACATATTCAAAGACAATTCAAATAAGGTCTTAGAATAATGATTTAATTGATGAAATTAATTATAAATACTAATAACATAAGTAACCGACTAAAAACATACAACATACAATTTAAACATAAGGTATTATAATATATAAATTAATGAAATAAAAACAATGATACACAATTCAAATCTTTTTATAAAAAGAAAATTGAAAACTTGTTTGTTATCTCAAAATAGTCAATATTTTATATTTGTGCTAAACATCTTAAAACTAAATTTTTATTAAAGCTTCTTTCTTATTTCTTAATTATCTTTTATGAGTAATAGCTGTGACAGATGGATCTTAATTTATAATTAAAACAAACAATATTGAAGTTAATTTATTAACAATAAAGATAAAAAAATAATTTAGCCATATAAAACTAGTTAAACATTGAAAAAGGGTAAGAACCCATTGCTATTTACACAATGTAATTAATAACTGATAACAATACAAGGTTAATGATTGTTTACAATGTTATTGTTTTAATGTAAACTAATATTGTATTTATTTGTTATAGTTTCTACATTCCTCATGGCATCACAGTGGACAATAAAGGCAATGTTTGGGTGACAGATGTAGCTCTACATCAGGTCTTTAAGTTCACACCTGACAATCGAATTAAACCGGCTATGGTGCTCGGGGAAAAGTAAGTTTTATATGTTTACTGACATTGCAACAGTATGGTATACAAAAAATTATTATATAATATAGTATTGTAAATAACATACGTTATTACCATTCAATCATTCAAGATAAAGGTTAATAACACATTTAATATAATTATTCAAAAGGGTTATTTTATTAAAAATAAGCAAACCACAAACAGTCTTTAATCAGCCATGTAAGAACACCTTAACATTCTAAATGCAAATTTTTATCTTGTTACAGATTTATACCAGGAGATGATGATGAACACTTCTGCAAGCCAAGTGCAGTGGCTGTTCACTCATCTGGTGATTTCTTTGTAGCGGATGGATACTGTAACACACGCATTGTTAAGTTTGCAGCTGACGGTACTAAGATACTGCAGTGGGGGAAACGTGAGTGAATGTAGTGAACATTATGTCTTTTCATTTTATTTACATGCTTGTTATCATATAATAATATTGTTTGGAATGAAGTTCTTTTAGGCAGCTTATTAATAATAAGGAAAAAGTGCTATGCCCCAAGCAACCCGCCCCTTTATAGAGAGGACTTTATCTTTCTATGTTACATGGTTATAAATATATATTTAATCTTATTTAAAGAACAATTTTATTTTTTGTCATTTAATTAATCTTAAATGTTGTTTATTTATTTCATTGTTTGTCCGTATATAGTGAAAGTAACACAGTTCCAACCCGGTATTACAGGACATCTCTCTCTCTTTTTCGTCTGATTATTCATTTTGGTTTAGAAAATTGTATATTACATATTTCAACTATTTCAATGTTAAATATAACCAACTATAAGGGTTATTTCTGTCCTTTAATGTTGAACATTAAATTGCCTTTCATTAATATAATATCATATTATATTGCAGTATTTAAAAATCGCAAGAAGTTAATTTAACTAATTTTTTTTTAAGCTTTGATATGTATTCATCAGGGTTCGGCGACGGCCCGTTCGTGCTGAAGGTGCCGCACGCGCTGGCGCTGGCGGAGGACCGCGGCGAGCTGTGCGCGGCGGACCGCGAGCACGGGCGGCTAGCGTGCTTCCGGGCAGACTCCGGCGCCTTCTCCGTCGCCTTCAGGCACTGGCTCGTGGGACCCAGGCTCTTCAGTCTCGCCTACGCGCCCGTGCACGGTACACGCTTTTCCATCGGTATACCGGACTGTCAACCCCCTAGACGCTACATCTGTGTCCGATTAGTCATCAAATTTTTCTGTATCAAAATCAAAATATTCCTTTTGAATATACATGTTCCAGTGTTAAATTAGGTGCAAGGCTACCGCTGGTTTAGTTTACATACATATTCGTATATACTGTAGAACTGACATCTCAAGTGTTGCTCTTTTCAACGATTTTTATTACAGAGTATTTCAATAAAACACAATTTAATCCTTATATATCCTGATTAGAAATCAACAAATATTAAATACAACATACAACAAATACTAAATTCTTGGTTTGATGACATTTGGTGTGGCGGTTAGTAACAGATTATGTCACGTAGGATATATATTCCTATATTCTATTAAAAAAAAGCCAAATAAACAACATTTGACATCGAATTGACGCGATATCATTGGTTGAGACCTTGATTAATCTATGATACTCACTATGGATTTGCGAAAAAATTGTGTTTTGAACGTCGATGAAACGAATATAGATAACAGACACAGGTGTAAAATTAATGACATGTATTACTTTTATTGTGACAGGCGGTCGTTTGTACATCGTGAACGGTCCGGCGCTGGGAGGCGGCGTGCCGGTGCGGGGCTACGCCATAGATTATACATCGGGGAAACTCATACAAACCTTCGCACCGGACGATGGGTATTGTATAATTTTCTATCCTACGTAATAAATATCGCATGTACATATGCCGTTACCGTTACCAATGGTGAAAAAAATCTGCCACTAAAATTTAATGTAATTAATTTATGATTACAATTAGTATCGTGAGGAAATCTTCAACAACAATTTCGAAACCTTCTATTCAAAAATAGATACATAATAATCTCATATACTGTGTTTTATAGGTTCAGCAATCCGCACGACATCGCAGTGACGCCGGACGGCAGTGCCGTGTACGTTGCGGAGCTGAACCCGCCACGCGTCGTGCGTTTCTGGAGCGAACCCGCTGCGTCCGCCACACGCGTCGCTGGTGACGCACGCGTCGCTGCCGTCGCGTCGGTCGCAGCCGTCGCGTCGAGCAACGTAACACACGTCACGGCCACGGCTACCGCCATTGACGGTAAGTAGGTTTGTATTTTTTTCTGTTTTAAAGATTTTTGTTATTTTTTTTATCTGTTTTTGATTTTGTTTTAATTATGTTGGCAATACATATTGGCTGTTTGATTATATTTCATATGTTTATATTGTATAGGTTTCTGTATTTAAAACGCACTGTCTCGGAGAGTACTATATTACATAGTGACTTGGCTGATCTTTCAGTAACTATAACAAGAAAATGTTTTATTTTTGTGTCTATTTTGTATTCGCTATTGGCCCCACTGGCTTCTCCAGCGTCACCGGGCTTGGAAGCGAGTACTAGACTCAGCCTTGAATTTGGGCCCCTTCATCCTGAGGTTGACTCGTATGAGATTGCACCTCGGCTTAGGACGTAGTCGGTGGGTGGGGAGCGCTTCTGCTCATAGCATTATTTAATCGACGTCACGATCGTTTTCGTAACGTCAATAATCGGGGACTTCGTTCCCGCCGGTGGAAACGCTGGAGGTGTGCGGGGTGTAGTGTTCCCAACGAAGGGAGTCAAGAAAATGTCTGTTGTATTATAGTTTATATGTGAGTTCCGCTCCCGGCAGAGGGCGCGTGGTGGGGCGCGTGGAGCGGCGCGCGGGGTGGCGCGGCGGGGGGCGCGCTGGCCGCGCTCGGCGCCGCGCTGCTGCTGGCGCTGTGTCGCGCGCGCTCTCGCGGTAAGCACGCGCGCGAGCCGCTGCTCTCGTAGTGGTATGGCTATGACACGTGACTCGATCGACTACTGACCCGAATGCTATTTGAACTGATTCACGATAAATTTGAAGCAACGTAATGCGGTACCGATACAATGTTGCTCTTATTGATTCGAGTTGAATGCAATTATTTATTAAAGTCTTAAAGCCTGCGATGGCAAAAAACTCGTTTGATTTATGTGTTTCATTGTCGACGCTATTTTGGACTCGTAGCGCACTGAATTCTTCACATTCCGCACATCTTGATTACCGATTCTGCATCAATATATTTAATTGATGCGATGGAACGTATAAGTTACAAATTTATTTATATAAAAAAAAAAACGAATGCGGGTCAGTTAAACAGTTAAGATTGTTCACAAATGACCAATTGAAGTATAATTTTCATCATCATAGTTGAAATACATCTCACTCATCTGAAATATTTTATAAATATTATAAATGACACTGTTATCACAAAGTTATATACGTAAATAATACTTTTTTTTATTATTTAAGTGGAATTAAGATATAAGTTGGTCTAAGAATACACATTATAATTACAACATGAATCAGCAGTTATATGTGATATTTAAAAATAAGTCTGTTAGTTTATTGTTAAAACAAAATTTAGAAAAGCAACATTTTATTTATTTAAAAGAGGGAAAAATCTGCATCACCAGTGTTGCCATTATAATTCCTATAAAAATAAACACAACTACATTTTACACGTAGTGATGATCTCCTTATCTTAGATCTGAAATTAATAATTGTGTACAAATATGTGCCCAATTAGGAATCTCGTTTTTATTTATTTTATTTTCGAAAATAAGAAAATAGTTTGTATATTTTGTTGTTTTCATAATTAATTGCACTCATTTTTGTTATTTATTTTTGTTTTGTGAATGTAATAATTGATGATATATTATTTTTGCTTATGTGAATAAGATGTAAAGAGCATTTATCGAAATATATTTATTTACTGCAGCTTTTCTTGTTTTTATTTTCTGCACTCCTTTATTATTCATTAAGTTACATCATCACAAGTCACCATTTACACTGCTAATAAGACTCATCTGCGTTTTTGTCATTTAATACGTACCTAAAATAATTTCCCTACAGTGCATTTTATACGATATAAAGATATATACAAATCAGTTTGAACGATTGACTCTCAAAATAATAATAACACATAATGCATTGTGCTAGACAATTTAAAAATTGCAAGAATTAAGAAAAAAGTCAGTGTAGAGTTAGGAAAATTTATTGTTTTTCTAAACGTATCGTACGTATCTCACCAAGACTGTTTTCCTTTACACTATAAGGGCGTTAATTAAAACAAAAAAGGAACGAGGATTCAAATTATCGTATTAAATAAGTAATAATAACTTGTTCATATTAAAAGAAAATAAATATATTTTATAGTGATTGTAAGGTATTGTGGATCGAATGTAGGTCGCAAATCAGGCAGCCGTCGGCGTTGGGACTACGGTCACAGCGAGTTTAAGCTCCGCCGGCTGTTGGAGCGCCGGCGCTTCACCCGCGTGCACTCCGACGACTCGGAGGACGAGCCGGCGCCCATGTTGCCGCCGCCCACCGCCTGATGCCGTATATAATCTGTCCATTGTTATGCAAACATGCGTCTAATGTAATGCACGTTATTATTGTACGTAACTAAAGGCTATTTCAATGGCAATTTATTTGACATCGTATAAATGAAACAACATCTTGCGACGTATGTTCTTCTATAAAATTCGGGTGAAATCTAAAATGAGTACCGGCCGATGATGAATAACAAATGGCTTTAATTTAAAAATACAACTAATTATTTAATAATTAATTTTCATTTCTACTGCCAAACCAAGAAACGGACATTTAAGTTATTAAATTGAACATAATGATTCGGATTATAGAGTTATCACAGAAAAAAAAACACAATGTAGTTTACATTGTGTTTTTTGGTTGGCCGAGTTGTCGGTTTTATGCGAATACTAATTACCAGATTCAACTCAACTAAGAATATTTTTTCTTAGGTACCTCCGCGGTGCGTACGCAATTGTTTCGTGAAATAGTGTTCATTACATTAGATTATTTAGTTTGATGTTTTTAATCTATCTGTAAACCTCTGTGTCATTTTATTTCCTATTCCTAGGGTATGATTCGTTGATTATAGAAATAATAAACATATTACTAACAGTATTTAAAACGGGATATTTATCATGTTTTTTATTTTTATTTGGTGGAGCTCGATATTTCGACATTCGTAGACAATGTAAATACTGTTAGTAATAAAAATAACCATGTTAATTTAAAACCTTGTAGGAATTGCATTCTACATTATTGTTCATACATGCGTCGACGTCCAGAGACGCGCTCCGACTAAATTAAAAACCAAATTCGGGAGCTATTTATACTACGCGAAAATCGGCAAGCGCATACGGCGCTTACCCAGCGCGCTCTATCGGATTTTCGTGTCAACACACGAAATGAACATACGAAATTGCGACGTCGTCATTGGTCGAAAAATCGAACATTTAATTCGTAGTTTAATTTCCAAAATATTTTCAATTCTAATGTATAACTTTTAATTGGCTGAATCATAATTTTTATCATTGTAAATTGTGTAACTTTCTATTGGTAGAAAAGTAAGCGTTTTCTTTGGACGAAATAATTTGTAAATATGCATTGTAATTATTTCATTGGATAATATTATTCCTAGTTTCTGTATATATATCGACACATTTTTAAAATAAAATCATTCCGATCCGACCAGCAAGAAAGTGTTCTTTTACTCAAGAAATATCTACGAATAGTAACAACAAGTAAGCTAGGGACCAGTACCCCTACAGTGGTGACCTGCCGACTCATAATGGAAGAAAATACTGCTCAAGACTGCAGAATCCCTGCTGAAGTGGACCTCGCTGCAATCTCAGTCCAGTCAAGGATCCTACCCTTCTGGCGAGACCTACCACGAGCTTGGTTTATACAGTTTGAAGCAGTCGTCGACCCCTTGAAGACATCTGATGACCAGAGGTTCAGATACGTCCTGCAACAGCTGCAAACAACAGACCTACAGCACGTCACTGACATACTGTATGAAACACCCGCTACAGAAAAATATAATACATTAAAGAACCGCCTACTCGCGGTATATGAAAAATCTGATGTTAAAAACTTCCAGAAGCTCATCAGCGGTCTACAGTTAGGTGATCAAAAACCTTCGCAGCTACTGCGCAAAATGAGAGAGCTCAGCTCCGGAATGATCACCAACGACGGTCTCCGGATCGAGTGGCTCAATCATTTACCCACTCAGGTACGCGTCGTACTGTCCGTCAACACGGAATCGTCACTAGACACACTCGCGGCCATGGCTGACAAGATGGTCGAATACTCCGAGCCTACGACTATAGCTGCAATCTCAACATCAACACCGACAAACGATGCCGTGTCTACTCAGTTTGCAATATTAACAAAACAATTAGAAAAACTATCACTTGAAATAAACGAGATACGCGGTCGCTCAAAATATAGACATCAATCAAGACAACATTACCGCTCACAATCACGATCTCGTCCTAGCTCGTCATATCGCAGTAAATCAGCTGTGAAGCCCGGCGACGCAACATGGGAATGCAAATATCACTACCGATTCGGCGACAAAGCAAAACGTTGCGAATCACCGTGTTGCAGGCGAATGAAAAAAGATACTACAAATCATTTAAACTAGCTCCGACATCGACGACGGCGGATCTCGATGTCCCATTCACAAGCAACCGCCTATGTGTCTACGATCGCAACTCAAATGAACGTTTCCTTGTGGATACTGGCGCAGACATATCTGTTTTAAAAGCAACAGATCGGAACAAATCACAAATTCAAAGCGCCTGCAAATTATTTGCCGCAAACAATACACCAATCAACACATATGGTGTAAAGACTGTCAAACTCGACTTAGGCTTGCGACGTAATTTTCTATGGACCTTCATCATTGCCGACGTTAAAACATCGATCCTGGGAGCAGACTTTCTACGTAATTTCAAGTTGCTAATAGACTTGCACAAAAAGAAACTCATAGATAAAGTCACTGATCTCTCAGTTGATGCTATTGAAATATCAACAGGCGCTGAAATTGAAACAAGAACATTACACGTTATCGGGACTAACCAAGCCTACTATCATATATTGAAGCAATATCCAGACGTAATTCGACCGATGTCTCTCAATCAACCTTCGAAACACAACGTCGTCCACCATATAGAAACAACTGGCCCACCTCTCTTCGCCCGACCACGTCCGCTTCCGCCGGATAAGTACAAAGCTGCGAAGACTGAATTCGAGAATATGTTGGAAATGGGCATTTGTAAACCATCTAACAGTCCGTGGGCTAGCCCGTTACATGTTGTAATGAAAAAGGACGGCGGTTTAAGAGTCTGCGGTGACTATAGGAGATTAAACGCGGTCACTCAACCCGACCGCTATCCAATACCACGCATACAAGATTTTACCTATCAACTGCATAACAAAAAAGTATTTTCAAAGCTTGATTTAAAAATGGCGTACTACTGGATACCAATCGCTGAAGAAGATGCACAGAAAACCGCAATTATAACCCCGTTCGGCCTCTTCGAATTCAACTGCATGACTTTCGGACTACGCAACGCAAGTCAAACATTTCAACGATTCATGCACGAAGTTCTCAGAGGCGTGGAAAATTGCTTCTGTTTCGTAGATGACATTCTACTATATTCAGAAAATGAAGAAAAACATATTCAATTATTACATGAAGTATTAAAACGATTACAAAAATTCGGAGTTACATTGAAAATCGAAAAATGTGAGTTTGGAAAAAACAAAATTAATTTTCTCGGTTACGAAGTCTCGGCAGAAGGAATAAAACCTACTCAAGATCGCATCGAAGCTATTTCAAAATATCCGAAACCTAAAACCATAGTCGAATTACGCCGATTTCTCGGCATGCTTAACTTCTACCGAGACTGTCTACCACATCAAGCTGAACTTCAACACCATCTCAATAAGTACTTACACAACCGCAAAAAGAACGATAAAACACCGATCGACTGGACGCCGGAAGCCGATGCAGCATTTGAAAATTGCCGCCAAAGCATTTTAGAAGCTACAACCCTGACTCATCCAGTCCCCGGTAGTGTTCTCAGTATCATGACGGACGCTTCTGATCATAGTCTCGGCGCCGTAATACAACAAAAAGTTAATAATACATGGAAACCACTCGCCTACTTCTCAAAAGCAATGAGCGCTACACAACGCCGCTACAGTGTATATGATCGCGAATTATTAGCAATATATACAGCTGTAAAACACTTCCGACGACTCATCGAGGGATGCGAAGTAAACGTGTACACAGATCACAAGCCGCTCGCCTACGCATTACATTGCCAAGCTAAGAGTACCGACACACCACGTAGAGAACGACAACTACATTTCATCAGTCAATTTTGTTCATGTATTAACTACATACAAGGCGAAGAAAACAAAGTCGCCGACGCTCTTTCTCGCATAGAAGACATCCAGTGTCCAACCATAATTGATTTTACTCAATTAGCAATCGACCAGAGTAATGACGAAGAATTAAAGTCAATTCGAAATCAACCGAACTTACGGTTTACAACTATCGCGATGCCCGGAATAAGCCAACCAATCACGTGCGAGCTGTCTACCGACACACCGCGGCCGTACCTGCCGAACACATATCGCTATGCTGCATTCAAAGCGCAACACGAACTATGTCATCCGAGCGTACGGACCACAAGAAAACAACTAACCACGAAATACTTCTGGCCCAACATGAATAAAGACGTCGGAATATGGACTAAAGCATGCATTAATTGTCAACGAGCAAAAATACATCGACACGTCGTAACACCCTTAGGCCAATTTCCACCGTCGCAGCGCTTCGAACATGTACACATCGATATAATTGGACCGCTACCACCGTCAAACGACCATCGATACTGCGTCACTATCATAGATCGCTGTACGAAGTGGCCCGAAGCAGTACCGGTGCAAGAAATTACCGCCGAGAATGTAGCTAAAGTTTTTTATGAAAACTGGATCGCACGATTCGGTTGCCCGCTACGCATATCTACGGACCAAGGCCGCCAGTTCGAATCCGAGCTATTCAAATCCTTAATGAAAAAATTCGGAATAACAAGAATTCGAACCACTGCATATCATCCACAATCTAATGGCCAAGTCGAACGATGGCATCGAACATTAAAAGCGGCACTGATAGCACGAGAAGCCATAATACAATGGACGGATAAATTACCCACCGTGCTATTGGGCTTACGCACGGCGTTAAGAAAAGATAATTTTAGTCCTGCAATAATGACTTACGGAACAACATTACGAATACCTGCCGATTTTTTCGTGCCTACACAATCAAATATAAATGACACAGAGTACGTACGCCGCCTAACGGAAACCATGGCAACGCTACAACCAGCGCCACGCAAACACACTTCTCAACATAAACCATTCGTGTACAAAGACCTAACAACGTGTACGCATGTGTTTGTGCGCAATGATATGGTTCGAGCTCCGCTTACGCCGCCGTACGATGGTCCTTATAAAGTTTTAAAACGCTACGATAAATTTTACAAAATTCAATTGCCCTTACGCACATCAGTCGTTAGTTTAGATAGACTCAAACCAGCCTACTACAATACGAATCCATCACCAGAAGAACTACCTCGTCAACCCAATACGACATCTGAATATACAACAAGATCTGGAAGAAAAATCAAACCTAAGGTACGATTTTCTTGAAGGGGAGTGATGTAGGAATTGCATTCTACATTATTGTTCATACATGCGTCGACGTCCAGAGACGCGCTCCGACTAAATTAAAAACCAAATTCGGGAGCTATTTATACTACGCGAAAATCGGCAAGCGCATACGGCGCTTACCCAGCGCGCTCTATCGGATTTTCGTGTCAACACACGAAATGAACATACGAAATTGCGACGTCGTCATTGGTCGAAAAATCGAACATTTAATTCGTAGTTTAATTTCCAAAATATTTTCAATTCTAATGTATAACTTTTAATTGGCTGAATCATAATTTTTATCATTGTAAATTGTGTAACTTTCTATTGGTAGAAAAGTAAGCGTTTTCTTTGGACGAAATAATTTGTAAATATGCATTGTAATTATTTCATTGGATAATATTATTCCTAGTTTCTGTATATATATCGACACATTTTTAAAATAAAATCATTCCGATCCGACCAGCAAGAAAGTGTTCTTTTACTCAAGAAATATCTACGAATAGTAACAACAAGTAAGCTAGGGACCAGTACCCCTACAACCTTAAATTGTTTATTTAGTATCTTTTTTTCTTGTTCTATTTAAGTACATATATCACAAATTTAAATTATTATACTTAACATTGTGACCTTCCAATACTTGATAAGCTTGTTGCAATTCGATCACGCTTTACGTTGTCTCTATATAAGAGATTAAGTTCAATTAAAAAAAAAAACTTTATTTTATCTGTGTGTTTGCTTAAAGGAAAGACCACAATGGGCGAAAAAACACAGTATAATATTGTTGTTATACAAAATCAAATCGTATAAAAACTTGAATATTTGTGAAAATAGTAGAAAGCAACAAATATTCTTTTAAAAAGCTTCAACAAGACTCACAGATGAACAGTAAAATAGGAAAAATTCACTGAAAAAAAAAATTTAAGATGCCCAAAAATACCGGTAACTCAAACATTGCACTAGGACTATAATATATATATATATATATATAATGCTGTCGCTCCACATCAACTCAAGGGCATTATAATTATATTAAATACAGTACCACAAACTGGAGAGTCCTGGGTCGTTCCTTGAATGGATATTACATAATTGCATATCACAGTAAAAACTTTAATATATTTTTTGTTTTTAAGTAAATATTTAGCAAATAAATAAAATGACCATTATAATATTACAAATTAAGACTTTATTCCAACAATTATGTGATTGCGTGGAGATATCTTCGGATCAAAGACGGGATATATTGCACAGGGTATACCTGAAAAGTATTCGTTAAAACAAAGTTACCAAAAAAATCAAGCGAGTATTATAAATATGTATAGGATACCTAAATATTTGAAAAGTTTATTTATTTAACTGAGGAATATCGACACGGACCAAAGACAGAAGTATTATTTATAAATGTTATTCTACAAAATATGTGCCAAAAAGATTTTTCGTTGTAAACCTATGTTGTCGTTGTGAATTCTTAAGTTTGAGTGAATTGTTGTTGTACATCTGTACATAATCGCGATAGATGTGTAAAATATGTAAATGTGTTTCATGTATTTTCTTCTATTAAATGTCTATACGAATGAATATTATTACTTTTATTTTTGAACCATTGTGTGTCTTGTGACATTATGTAATTAGCTTAATTTGTTATTTATATCAATCTAACTGTCTCGTTGGTCCAGTGGCTAGACAAAAGGCCGCAGATCCCGAGGTCCTGCATTCTAAACCCAGGTCCTGCCGATAAAGTTCTCTAAGTAACATTTAAGCAATACCCTAGCTATTGATACCTCATTATTTAGTCCTCATTTCAAGACCAAAGCGGAACTCTTGGCTGGTAGTTATAAATTATACTGTTATATAATTTTGATAATTGGTTTGTCATGTTATTTTTTCAATTACTGTAAAATGTACCATTAAGTTACGTAAAAGTGTGATTCGTTCATAAGAAAATATTGCATTAAATACATACCATGTTCTAAAATATATAACAGCCTGTCCAAAAGGATGACAGTTTCGACAAGTGGGGCGATCATGAGGCGCAACGTGTACAAAACAACTACGCGTTTCCATTGCTTCAATTCCTCCTCTAAATTTTTAGTTTGCAATGACTGGAGAGGAGAATGTCGAAGAGCTGCTTCACAATAGCTGGAAAGCATAACAATAATTAAAACCCTCACGGCCATAACTACAGAGACTAATAAGCTAAATTTCGCACACAGGTTGACTTTATAACATAAGCATAGCTAATAAAGGATTTTCTAAATTTCAATGTCAAGATGAGGGAAATGGTCAGTTTTTAAGTATTTTAGCCCGCACAGGCTAGGACCCAAGGCAGATAAAAAACGAACGACAAGAACGACGAAAAAATTAACAACGAGTTTCCGTCGAAACATTTGTATTACTCCATTCTGTCACTTTCTGCGATGTAATGTACTTAGTTACAAATTAGAGTAAATTCATCAAAAACTTCTGTAACTTTATCACAGTTAATATATTTCTTTTCAATTAATACATCAAAAGATTTTTGGACGTATTTCCATGCGTCATTCCTAAATCGGCCCAATAAAATATCTTCATTTTTCGGTAAGAAAGCAAGTCCACTGCTCCAGATATTCACGGCTTGTTTTATAAAATTCTGTAACAGTCCTTTTTACAAAGTCTTCATCTATGTCTGTATGTTTTTCATGTATACAATTATCTTTCAATTTCACCATTAAATGATGGACCGTAAATGGAAGAAACTGATTAGTCTGTTTCTGAGTCAAACATTTTACGTGTTTGATTTCTTTTACTGCATCATTGCCGATACGGTCTGCCCTTCAAGTTTCAATACAGCTTGATGAAAACTTTCAGACTGATCGTGTAAAAAATAAAGCCACAATTCGGATGCGGAATCTTCAAAAAATATTTTTAGTAACAGGGGACATTTTTCAATACTCAAAAAGTAGTTTTTTAATGGCAGATACATTTTTAAAACGCTTTCCGAGGCAGGCATCAGAGCAAGCTATCTGGTTTTACCATAGCCGAGCATTTGTTGGTATTCCGTTTCAGTTTCGGCGCAAAACTCTTTTAGAGCTTAAACTCGAATCGTGTAACTATAGAAAAATTTATATATCTTCACAATAATGCTTTCATAATCTAAGGGTAACCTGTCTGCAGCAGATTTTATTGCATTGTGAATTACATGGGCTCCACATCCAATACCTATTAATGGCTTTTTCAGAGATCATTGTAATTTCGTTAACACATTTTAATTCCTCGTCTAACCGTGCCTCCGAAATTGACGTTCGCATTGTTCCCAAAAAACGCCACGCCTTTTGCCGTCAAAATATTATAGGTCAACACTTGGTTTAAATAATTGACAATGTCAGAAGTCTCACCTGGTTGGTCTTGAAGATCTAAAATTTTTACTTGCACACCTACGTAAGGTTGAAAAAAGCGCACTACCGGGACTCGTAATCTTAACAAGGGACATCTGGTCATGTTAGTGATGGCATATTTTTGTAATATACAAGATAAACATAGTAAATTTTGAATAAAATTAACTATAGGCCCCCAACATGGTTAATCTGCCCCTAAGTATTATCATTCCGATTTTCCATATTGTGATGTTATATCTTTTGACTAACTGAAGAATAATTAACTGTTTTTACTAAATTTATAATAATTTAAATTCAATTCAATTCTGAGTTTAATGGCTTTTAGTTGTGCCACAGGGCACAGATTATTTCACCAATGTCACATAGGAAATAATAATTTCAATACAATATTACCTTTCAAATGACATGTCATTGGTGTGCTTCACATTTCTGATTGGCATATGCTTGAATTCTGGATCCATTTCAACCAATATTTTTTCTAAAGCAGCTCTGTAGGCATGTACCTACAATATAAATATTTCTTTTTACTATTAAATACTATGAAATTATGTGGAATAGTTTTGTATGTCAAAATATTAAAATAAAAAAACAGTTACCTTTAAATCTTTATAGTCACCTCTGCATAACTTTTGGCAGTATGTCTCTATTGCATGGCAAGCTATCTCTCTACTAACATAAGTCAGTGAATTATCTAACTCCCTCACATATGTGCTCATTGGGTAACCACAAGGTTCATTATTGCATGATAACTTCATGTAACAGCAACCAACAACACATATAAACTTCACCTTGTTACTTTTAACAAAGTGTTTAATCAATAATGGACCTAAATCTCCACATGGATGAAGACCAATTAAACCATACCTTTTAGCATTTTTTGGTAATGATATCTGATGCAACTGATCTAATGACGTCAATGTGACATTGCAATGTGTTGGTCTAACAAGGTTGGTCATACATTCATCTGTTAAATGTTTTTTGGCAGTATATTCAAATTCCAAATCAAGTTTTCTGAAAATTACTTTAAGTTTTTAAAGGTATTCTGTTTACCACCTGACTATAACTTCTCCATTTTATTTTTCTAATATTTTCATACATAAAAACTGGGTACATACATACCAATAATACAGACCTAGCTTCCTCTGTCAACTGTGTCTGCATTTCAATTCCCACGGCTGATAAGTTATATTTATAGTTGAGTATTCTTACTAGGTGTCCCAATCCAGATCCAAAATCTAGTACTGTATTACACTTACTCTTTATAGCCATACTATATACGAAATCAGACATCAAACTGATTTCATGCCTTTTTTTTAATTTAACATGTTTTAAATATAAGTTTTTTAGTTTAGGGTGGCCTATATTACGCTCTAATTCCTGATTAAGTATTGTATATTTGTATGAACCAGTGCGGGGTATGTTAAGACTCGTAATGGCTTTTAACAAAGCTAAGAAAGACAAAGGTAATATACATTTAGTTTTTTCCCCATTTATAATATCACCCAAATCTTTTGGGTCCATATCTCCAAAACATCGTTGCCATGACATTGGTAGTTTCATCCAATGATTGTCAACAAAGAAATCCTTAAAATAAAGATTATTAACAAAAAATCAAAAATATACTATACATACATACTATCTACAATCTGCACAAGCATAACCTACCAAAACATAGAGATTCAAGAGCCATTCATACATTTTTATGACTTTTAAGCACATATTCACTGCTGTTTTTACAGTGTCTTCTTGGTTACTCATACTTTATTTAAAAAATGCCTTCGAATTACAAAATAATAAAATATAACGAGATAATAATGTAACAATATTTGAAGTTCAAGTTGTTAGTTGACTTGACGTAAAGAGGTAGGATTTATGACACTTATGACATAAGAGACTAAGGTTCGTTCGAACTTTGACGTATAAAGTTACCACTGAGTAAAAAAAAAACATAAAGCACGATATTAATGGCGTAAAATTATTTTTATGGATTCTGTCCTAATCCGAATGCAAATGGACCTATTTTTGATCTCGATGGAAAAACGCATTATGCGTTTCCCCCACAAGAAGTGTGGGGATAAATGGGACTCACTAGTGCCCAGAGTGCCTAGTGCGTCCTGTTACACCCGAAATACCCACTAAAAAACCAGCGATACTCTCTCCGTTTTTTCGGTGGAGCGTCACGGGATCGCTTTCGCATGCTACCGTGACTAAAACCACAAATGCACCTGACTAACGAGACAATGACTGAAATATGCTATGCGAAATTTGTCATGTAATTTAATGTCACATTAAGGATGAAAAAAGGATTTAAATGTTCAATCTCCATTATTCTTAAATAATCATTATTACATGAATATCAAAAATTGATTGAGAAAAGTGGAACAATGTACAATTCGACGTACATAAACTTATTTCTATTTCGTCCAATAGAGCCTAAAGCTTGATCATTTAAACTATTGAATATTTTTTTATTAGAGTAAAATTATTAATGAAAAATATTCGTTTCCCAAGGAAGTTTATTTTTTTGCAGCCTAATACAGTTCATAATAAAGTCGTTGCTTTCGTGTCTGAAATATTTTAATGACAGTTGAGTTCTTTAAGATCAGTTAGGCCAGTGTGAATTAGAAAGGCTCTTGAAAAGTCGGAAAACGCAAAGCGTTGACTAAAACACAAAATAATTGCTTAAGGGAGTCCTGCAAGCGCTAACATGCCTTTTTAATTATTAATTTAGTGAGGTGGTATAGTAAAAGGGTATACAAGTATACATACATCATCATCCTCCTGGATGTACGTATACTTCTATAGCCCTTATCCCAATTTACTTGGGGTCGGCGCAGCATGTCTTCTTCTTCCAGACTTCCCTACCTGATGTCATCTCACAAAGTATATGTGAATATATATATATTCACAGTATACATACATAGTTGGTTAAATTAAAAGGCCAAATATTGTTTCTTTTTGTATAATTCATTCATTAAAGATACGTTTACTAAATTAAACAAGATATAACATAAAACAAAAAACCAACCAACACTATAAATTAATACAGGTAGGCACTTGTATATGTTTTATAGGTACATTTATATGGCATTTCATAAAATTGAGTATTTTTTGCTAAAATCGTGACTAGTGACTTTCGTTAAATTGTTAGATCTAGAGTACATTTTTCAAAATCCACTCACAACGACGGCGTAGGTCTCATATAACAAAGCCAATTTAATTGACAGTAAATGTAAAATTTAACCGTCGCAGCCGACTGGTTAATTTGGACATGAAACGATAGCCATTTCACTAAACGCCTAGCCGTTCAACGGAAGATGTCTATCAGGCCGCCGGTTGAACGGGTCATTTAGTAAATTGGCAAACATAAGCTGTTAATTAATAGGCTAATTGAAGTTGTTGGAACAACATAAACAACTACGGAATGCGAAATTAAGAATTACATAACATGGAATGTATTTGATGCTATCTGTTGAAGTCTAAGACTTGGCAGTTCACCATTACACTGAGTTAGATATTAATAGTACTCTGAACATAACTATAAACTTAAACAAAATATAATTAGTAAAATATTTCTGAAAAAAATCATTATGAATAATTTTAATTTATATACCTACGTACATTTTTCTTTATAAAATTTGTCAAGTATCAAATGTAATTACTATAGACTACAATGGTTAATCCAAAATAATTGTTTATTCATATATCACAAATTCACAACAATAAATAAGAAAAGCAATATTTTAGTGTTACTTAGGAAGTTAAGTCTGTGAAACATGTGCTAAAATTAAAAATTCTATTCATATGGTAATCGTGGCGAGAGTTTAAATTTAGTGAATATCACAAACAACGCAGGCGCAAGTGAAATGAAGAGCCTTAGGCAATTAAAGCAAAGCTCAAATATAATTTGCCTTCAAATAACTCTTAAACTATTTATGCTATAAGTTTTGAAGTGTCATGTTTAGTACGTACTTTTTTTTTTATATTATACATTGCACACATAGACATCGTCCCGTTTCATTGTTTTATGCTTAACTTTTATACAAATGCTCCTATATTTACAATAACTAAGCTTATGAAATGTAAACCAATCACTAGCTGAAACCGGTCCCAGAAATGTACTCAAATATTTTAAATATCATAAAATATCACGTTTTATCATAAATTTGGAAACATTTGGTATCTAGTCAAACAATATAATTACCGATGCTCTATTTTAAACGTTCATCAGTATCAGAGTGTAGGTTAATAACAGATAATAGATATGAATTTACATCTTGCACTGTGCAGTACAAAATTCAGTCATATAAGTGATGTCACCCTACGTGGACGACTTTATTTGAAATAGTTCTATATTATTTTTAAAAAAAAAAGAAAATCTATCGATACAGCACTGTTAAACATTATATATTATGTTACATCTGATAAGATATACATACGTACAGAAATAATACTATATAATATATATTCACAATGAGCTAAAAATATTTAAAGCATTTGAACCCATATCTAAGATCGGCATAACAAAATAATGTCTTAAAAAGAGATCTATAATCGAGCAATATTATACGAATACTTACTTACTAATAATCGATTACAAAGTTCGTTGCGGGACTTATTCGATATACTCTTAAACAAAATCTTTTAAAGTAACATGAGATTCGTTGATACATTGTCAGATCGACAGCGCGAGATGCATTTGCTCCTAGCATGTTATGTTCAGAACAGAACTGATCATGTCTGGTAGGAAATTCGGGAAGTGCTTCCGAACAAAAGTGAGGGTAGTAGGAAAAGTCCTCCCTCAGATCGATTTGAGGATATTTACTACTCTCGTGACTTATTTTATGCTCCAAAGAACACGGTGAGACAAGATAAAACCTATACTGTCTTTCATATTTATGTAATAATTTTTCTGCATTGGTTAATACTTCATCTACTTTTATAAAAATATTTTCCATCGGCATTGAACCATATTTATTCAAAAAGGTCGTCGGAGCTAGTTTGTAGGTATGACCGCTTGACTTGTCTTTATAAATTGTATTCGTACTTTCCAATTGAAGAAGAAAAGTAGGTATACTGTAACTATGAGTCGTAATAACGTGCGTATGCACTCCGTAAGAACTTTTAATTTCCCGGTGAAGATTACTCACAAATGGATAAATACCACCTTGGTGAATGAAACCGAAAAACAATGTTAACACTATGTTTAGGATATACCACACGATGCGAAGGACTTTCTTCAATAGCTTAATTCTTTGAGCATCGCTGTCGTTTGGGTATAAATTATTACCGTACAAGAAAACCAGTGGCACCAGTACAGGTATGATGAAGCGAGCCTCTTGGTGTGGGAAAAGAGATAATATTCCAACAGGAATGATAGTTGAGAATATCATCAGCCCTGTGATACTTTGTATCCTCGGTAACTTACTGTACTGCCCGCGGACGAATCTGAAATCGAAGGGCTAATAAATTAACTAGTCGACATTGATCACAGTACACTCAAACAATTTTTAATTATAATGTTACCTGTAAATATGTATCGTTATTGTGAAGAAAGCCATTAGGCCGATCACATTAAATAGAAGCGGTACATTGACGGCGAGGTGGAGCCACCGTGGATGAAGTCCGTGTTCAATGAGATTCCTCATATCGGAATTATATCGTACGAAATTCAAGGGAGTCACGACCCAGTTGTCCCAAGACACTTTTAAGGATTCAATGTCAGCCATAGTTAGATAGCCATAATAGGCAGAATCAACCAGTATCAGTAAGAGAACTGTAGGAATTCCACATAGAATTAATAAAAATATTCTATAATGGAAGTCCTTAAATCCGACTACTTTGGATCCCAAGCCCCTGTGTAACCAGAAAAATATTGGAGGGAATGCAAAGCCAATAAATGTTGGACGATTAAATATCCCCATAACTACAATTGTTGCAATAAATATGACATGATTCAAAGAATGATCAGGTAAATGAGTTATCAGTTTGAAAATTTTAACTTTTTCCACTAATGTTTTTGCTTGCTTATATTTCTCATTCAAAAATTCCCTGTGGTATATTGCCACATCTGACTTGTACATACATTCTGCTACTAGAAATAGAAGGATAGAGAAAAATATCATTTCAAAGGCATTAGAGAAACTTCTACAGCAATATACAAGTATAACATAAGACGTAGCAAAAATGTTTAGTCTATTTCTAAAATTCTGTCCATACATAGCACATACTCTATACAAACAGTAATCATTGATGAGTGACAGGAAGCAAATAAATAGCCTCGGTAAAGTAAGCAAGTAGTAGGGGGTTTTCAAGTCAATATTGATAAGGTTTTTTGTATATGGGTTGAGAATTCGTATAAGGTGAATGGGTGGGCCTAGTATGATTTTAGGTACAAAAATATTTCGTACAGGAAATTTAGGGTTGAACTCCCACGTTCTAGCTACGTCGATTGTAAATATATCACCTGCAAGGAAAAAAAATGTTTATGATATGATGTAGTCAATTGCTTTTTAAGATAAGTTTGCAATAAACAAAAGAAACAAGGATATTATTTTAATAGATATTAACTTTATGTCTATAATGTTTATGTATAATAAAACAATTTATTATAAAGCATCCAAAGCCAAAATCATTCTGTGGCTTGATTGATTATAATCTAGTTAATAAAGTTTTCATTTTAAATGAAGTGATAGTAATAATTGTAAAGCAATAATTTGTTTGTTTCGCATCTAATACAAACCACTAAATAGATTACTGCTTAATTATCTTTAATATATCAATTATTGTGTTTTAGGAAACTCAGACGGTTGCCTCGCAACTAAGACAACAATGATAATAACAATACTTTTTCAGTGAGATCAACTTTTGAAAATACTATAATGATACGTACCTGAAATTACTTCTACATTTTGAAAGAATTCATCTGGGTGTATGTATCCTCTTTGCGGTATCAAAGTCAAAGCAAACCTTATAAAAACTAAAATCCAATACGAAAGAGGTAACTTCACTGGATTTTTAAATGAAATTGCCTTAAAAATCTGCGTTTTCAAAAACATTTTATCTTCCCGCCTTTCACCTCTGATAAAAAAGATAAAGCATAAATAAACTCATATCAATGAAATATACTGATAAAAGATAAGAAATCAGTTTTCTATCCAATCGCAACCATCTCTACATTCGGTTTTGAAGTTTGAGCATTGAAAATTGAGATTGACTTGTTTCATATATGACAGTTTTGACATTTGAGACGAACACCAAACAGTAATTTGTTTGTAGGCGGTGCATTAATTATCAATTATAATATGTTTATGATTTTGCAATTTCAACGTCTTTGTTCTTAATTATTATTATTTTATTCACACAATGTTTGATTGCTTTAAAGTAATACAAAACTACAATTGTTGCCTATGGCCTAGTTTTTCGTAATTCATTATTAGATTTAAATTCTTTTATTAATGAGAATAATTCAATTGTTTTTCTATTACTACTATAAAAACAAAAACCTACGAATTTAGCAATTAGTTAAACCTGAAAATTATGTTTGACAAGTAGTGTTACTTTGTTTACATTATGATGTTTTTAACATAATTATAATCTGTTTGTATATCATAATCCCCATTGAAAATAAGACAAGGTCAAAAACTTTTCAGACGTCAAGTTTGTTTATGTCTTTTAGAGGAAAAGGAAACTGGAAAAGTCATCATTTAATGCTGAATAGTGTTTTTCTTTATATTCATGTAATGATGACCATGTAGATTAATCTTAAATAGCAAATAGGACTAAATTCTTGTAATTGTGTCTCAAGTCATACATATTTTTAAGCAATGGTAATTATTTAAGTTATATTCTCGATAATCACTATTCAGTTGCGGTTTGTTTATTTTTACATTTGTTGTGTTTAGTCCGATCCTCCAAGTGCGCAGACGCGCCGTTCAACTGGGGATTTAAAGAAAACTCCCCCGTCCTCTGTTGTAACAAGAAATGGTGCAAGAAAAGCGAAAATTCAGACACGTGCTATGTCTGCAGGTGTTAAAGTAAGAATGGTTAAGTGTATTAAATCATTGTTTATAATATTTTTTAGGAAGGGATTTCAAATTTACTGCGTTCATTATGCAAATATATAGAACTAACTATCATAAACATTTCTATTACAATAAATCCATTTTTAGATTGTTAGTATCAATTCATTTGTTGACAAAAATAAACAGCTATACATGTATTCAATTAAAAAAAAACTTCACTAAAGAGAGAAGAAGTTATTTATAATTTTGGCATGACTGGTCAATTATGTTTAAAAAATATGAAGTGATTACTTTATAAAAAGATTTATAACATTGATAGTACTCATACAGCTATCTTGATAGCTTGTAATATGTTGTGATATAAAAGATTATAAATGGAAAATAAAATTTAAAGTACAAGAACAATTCTTATTGCTATAATGATAAGTTATATAAATAAGAAGTTAGTGAAATCGGGAAAACAATTGTAATTATATAGCATCCATATAATACGCACACTTTTGTAAACAAAATGTTAAGCTGATAATTGTTTATCTCTTCAAAAGTAGGTAATGTGAAGTAAGGTTTTGTAAAATGTTGTTCTGATATTTATATAGCCTTCAGCTTCAGTGCTAGCTGCCAAGAAAAAGGCCCAACAGAAGAAGAAGCAAGCTGTTGATACAATATTGCGGGATCCTTATCAAATTGTAAGTACTAATACTTTATGTAGTAACTATTTAAATAAGTTATATAATAATTTATATTATATTATATTTATTTAATTCCTGAAGTTTTTAATAATAATTCATACTTTGAAAGGCAATGGAGTCGAAATTGAAAATAAAAGGACCAACTGGATTTGTTACTGAGCCTCGCATGGCAGAGCACAGATGTCTGTGGGATGATAAATATCCAGAATGCCCCGAACGGCTGATTAGTGTCATTGACAGGTATTGAGACAATTTTTAGTTAAGTTTCCACAAATTGTTGTTGCTATAATGTATTAGAATAGATAGATACACTTTTATTATACAAATAAATGTAATATAAGATCTTATTGTTCCTGAGGTTATTAATACTAAAGTATTCTTTGAAAGGCAATTTACAATAACACATTTGTACAGTATGCTAGTTCTATATTTGATATTTTAAGCTATATTGTTTTATTGTGCTCAAACTGATATTTATGTTAAGTTTATTTTAAGCTGCTTAGAAGACAAAGTAGACATATTTAGAGATGCTTAAATTGGATGGATGTTTGTTATTCATTCCAACCAGAATACAACAACCTATGATTCCAACAGGCTATGATTTGAATGAAATTTATCAGACAGGTTAAAGTCTGGAATAACACATAAGATTACTTGATTCCTGGAAAGGCACACACAGGGATATGTACCACATATGCGGGTGAAGCTTTGGCCGGAAACTATAAATACGTACAACTGTTTAAAAAAAAAACACACACACATATATAGGCATATACTCAAACTCATTGAATATGTACATACATTTATTTTATACTAGTTGTCACCCCAGGCTTTCTCGGTTTAGGGGTTAATTGCCAGGTATTCAGATTAAAATTGTGGCCTATGTCCTTGCTTGCAATTTAAGCTTGCTTCATTCCAAATTTCATCAAATTCTGTTTAGTGGTTTGGCTGTATACATAAATTAATCTTGAATTGTTTAATCACTAGTTCAATGTATTATATAATTTTACAGGTGCAAAGAGTTAAATTTAATAGAGCAATGTAAAGTATTAACACCGAGGGCAGCTACAAGAGAAGAAATAGAAACATTACACTCTCCGGCAGTTATTGACATGTTAGAAACCACACATCAGAACAATGATGTTGCATATTTAGAAGATCTGTCCTCGAAATACGATGCCATATATATTCATCCTGTAAGTTTGAAATATTTTTAATACTTTACAAACTGCCTTAATTTACTCCTTCGAGGGGCGCTAGATGGATGTCTATGTTAAAATGTTCCCTCAACCCTTTCGGTTGCGCAACTTACTGGCTTATTTAAAAGTAATTTGTTTATTAAAATTACAATGAATTTGCCTTAACTATTTAAAGAAATGCATTACGTATACAATGTTCCAGAGCACGCATGAGCTAGCTCTGATAGCGGCGGGCTCCACACTGGAGCTGGTGTCGCGCGTGGTGTCGGGCGAGCTGCAGAACGGAGCCGCCTTCGTGCGGCCGCCCGGACACCACGCCATGCGCGCGGAGCCCTGCGGGTACTGCTTCTACAACAACGTGGCGCTCGCCGCCCGCCACGCGTTGCAGCAGGGAGTGGAGCGGTTGGTTCCTTTAACTATGTGTATTGATAGATTGCCAACATGAGCAATTTATGTAGAAGTTTGTGATATTTAGTAAGTATTCTATAGGTTTTTTGAATGGATTTTTTCAATTATTTATCAGTATCAATATTACGTATTAACTTATTAAAAATAAAAAAAGGCAAAAAATCACCAATGTGAATGAATAATGAATAATAATAGTAGGTACAATAGATTCTAGGCTTTTCTCAGCTAAATGAATATTGGTAAATGATAGTGCATTTACTAAATTAACTAATTGAACTATCTTAATATTTGTATGGTTTACATATACTATATTTTTTTATTTTTGTTTATCAATATAATTTAAAGTTTTATTTGTTGATATATTAATTATTAACATAGTTATGTCTTTTTTTGTTATTATTTTCAGGATATTAATCATAGATTGGGACGTGCATCACGGTCAGGCAACCCAGCAAATGTTTTATGATGATCCTAGGTAAACAAGTCTTCTATTAAAACTTTTATGTTCATCCATTACCGAATATAATACTTATCTACAATCTGTGCTGTATACAGGGTGGTCTACTTCTCGATCCACCGCTACGAGCACGGCTCGTTCTGGCCCAGCCTGCGGCAGTCCGACTTCCACTACACGGGCAGCGGCGCGGGCGAGGGGTACAACTTCAACGTGCCGCTCAACTGCACCGGGATGAAGGACGCCGACTACTTGGCGATATGGCACCAGCTCCTACTGCCCATGGCACTCGAGGTAAGAGGCTCGAGGGCAAATCGATTTTATTTTGTTTTTTTTTGGGTTGTTAAGTATGTTATCGACCTTTTTATACTGATTAAAATTAAGTTATAGTACATTCTACGAGTCGGAAACCTAGGGAATAAAATACTTGGCACCACATTGGTCGATGCGCGTGGCAAATTACAGTCAGTCGTTGATCATTGAATAAGCGAGAGAGATTCGGCATTAACGACAATTCTAAGAAATGATTTCGCCATCGAAGGTCACGCGAATTAACCAATAAGTGCACAAAGGTAATTTTCTTTGGGAGCTTGGTTTTTGGAATGGACTTCAGATGTCTTTCTGCTGGGTAAAGGCTTTTTAGGAGAAGTTTTGAAGCTTATTTCGCCACATTACTCCATTCATTGGTGGATACGCATGTGGCTCTATATTATCCGATATAGATTTTCTAACGATGTAACCTTTTGAGCATGAGCTGAAATATAAACCCCTTGTCATTAATTTATTTTCATAATTTAATTCCTTATTATTTTTTTCCAAATCTACCCTTACTTTCCAATTAGTACAAAAGCGAATTGTAAACTAAATGTAACTTTACCCCAAAGATGTTGTACTCAACTTTATATCGTAAGCGTCTCCTATACATTGATTCTTGATTAGTACCTTCTTAGAACAGTGCATATATTATAATAATTCATAAAATAATAATGTTATTTATTTAGTATCGTAAATGAATACTAGTAATAAATATATCACTAACATTCCTGTGGTCTATTGTGAAACAAAATTTGTTAATTTTTGTATGAATTTCAATCGCAGTTCCAACCGGAGCTGGTGCTGATATCGGCGGGCTACGACGCCGCTATCGGCTGTCCAGAGGTACCGTGGCTCTATATATCGAATATACCTCTTACAGTTCTCCCCGCAGCTCGTCATTATCTCCGCGGGGTATGACTCGGCGCTCGGCGATGAAAAAGTGAGTTAGATTTGGGTTTTAATTTTAAACAAAATACGCATTAGTTTATTATCTTAACATTTAGTAAAAATAAAAATATTATTAACAAAACAAAATTACTTTTAATCATTTTTTTTTTTACAAGAATATAAAATAATAATAATTAATGACAACATACAAATTTTATCAATTTCTGGTTTGCTTATATTATTACAAAAACAGTATAACAATGATACGCCTGACCGTATATTTCGCGCTGCCTCCCGCCAAAAGTGAATAGATTTTTAAACCACTGCTGGACAAAATTTTTTTTTTTTTATTCTAAAAAAAGAGCTTTTTCCTGGTTGAGGATTCTTAGGAGGATGCAAAAATAATATATATTAAACTTAAAACTATCTTAATTAATCACAGGTCTATGACTTAATTTGGACAACATTTTTGCGAGATTTGACGTTGGATCTGCCAGAATGACATTGCATTGTCCAATAGACTTTATATCTAAATTAAGTGTAGTTTTAACTGATTCGTTCTGAGCACATTCCATCAATACGTGCAAAAGATCATCAGGTACATTACAAGTTGTGCAGTTCGGAGATGTTGTTTTCCGCATAAGAAAAGCAAACTTATTGCATGGGATGTGCCCAGACCGAAGCCACAGTATTAATTTAGTTTCATTAAAATTGATGTTACTGTTCTCAATCCAAGGATATCTGCATGGATGAGGCTGGATCGTACGGTACCAAATACCTTTCTTCTTAGCTCTTTCGTCAAAGTACTCCTTCCACAAATCATAGCAGTGCACTTTTAGCATGGGCAAGTAGCTTTCAAAAGAAGGTGTGAAGAAGACTTCAACACCGTCAGATATAGATTCTTTGGCTAGTACATCTACTTATTCATTCCCTTCTATGCCTACGTGAGATGGTATCCATTGAAAGAGAATAACTTTGTCATCTGATTGTAACTTAGAGAGAAGCTTTAGAATCGCGTAAGCTACAGGTAACCCTCGACAGATCGAGGTACACCGAGCTAGGTGTTGAAGCGCGCTTTTGGAGTCTGACAAGATCACTACTTTACTGTAGCTTGTACACTCAATATAACCTAAAGCCTCGAAAATAACTACAAGCTCGGCTTCCATGATAGATACTTCTACTTTAATTTGGAATTTAGAATAAAAGTTCAAATTAAAATCCAGAAATGCAGCTCCTATTACATATTTGTCTTTCGAACCATCTGTAAATATTTTTTTGATAGTAAATAATAATTGGAATTTATGTATTTCATACAAATATTTCGCAAACTAATTGGATGATACTCTCGCTTTGAATCGGTGAATCGTTCTATATTTGTCTGTAGAATGCGTCACATCAATACTAGTTACCCATTGATCTAATGAAAACATTGCCTAGACTTGAGAAGGAATTCCATGGTTGAGATTTGTACTTCTCGGAAATTTGTGTAAGTAACGGTTTTTTCTTGTTAGTCCAGAATCTGTTTTGAGTCAAATCTGTTAATTTATTAAGTAATGTTAAAGAAGTATTATTATGGAGTGATCTGTTTTTAAGCCAAAATTTCCCTGCCAAATATAATCTTCTTAAATACAAAGGAGGTAAACAAAGTTCACTCTCCATCACATGTATGGGAGTGGTCCTTATAAACCCTCCAATGGTTCGCATTGCTTGATTTTGAATTTTAATAAAATGATAAAATGTTTTTAATATTTTTTTATAAAATGATAAGCGATACTCACGATATACTACAAACAATGAAACGCGTCCAAGCAATATAACAATTACTCGCACACTGAAAATTTTCTTCTACAGTTCTTTATTAATTAAAGACTCACCCACTCATCAGATATCCTAACTAAATTCTCGCCAAACAGTAGTACTCAGTATTGCTGTGTTCCGGTTCAAATAGTGAGTGAGCCAGTGTAACTACAGACACAAGGTATATAATATCTTAGTTGCCAAAGTTGGTGGCGCATTGGTGATGTAAAGAATGGTTAATATTTCTTACAGTGCCATTGTCTATGGGCGGTGGTGACCACTCACCATCAGGTGGCCCATTCGCTCGCCCGCCTACATAATATATCTTTTTTTTTTTAATTTAATTTACAACATCCACGGGCTCCAGTTTGCCGTGTTTTTTTTACATTTTGGCGTTTTATATTTTTACTTAACATCAGCAGATCTTCGCTGGACTTCAAGCTTGTATATATCATAAAAAAAAGTTAGATTTTTTTCCGTTACGAAATGTCAGGTACTACTATGAGTGTCATGCAAACGCAGGGCGAGATGGAGGTGACGCCGGCGTGCTACGCGTGGCTGACGCAGCAGGTGTCGTGCGTGTGCGCGCGCGTGTGCGTGGTGCTGGAGGGCGGCTACTGCCCCGCGTCGCTGGCCGAGGGCGCCGCGCTCACGCTGCGCGCGCTGCTCGCGCTGCCCGCGCCCGCCGCGCCCCTCGCGCCCCCCGCGCCCGCCGCGCCCCCCGCCGCGCCCTGCGACCAGTGAGCGCACACATTGTCTACTTTATTTCGTATCGTGCACAACTGTATTACACGTAGAGCTAGGGGAAGGCAACTGGGCAACTGCTCCGGGGCCTCGACTGGAGATGAGCTCCGCGATTCACATAATTCCGACGAGCTAACGATTTAAACCTAATATATTTGGAGATATACGTACATACATAGTCAAATTAAAATAATATTATCCTTTTACAGTCTTGAAAATATATATTCTATACAGGATAAGAGAATCGATCCTGAACTGCATCTACGCCCACAAGAAGCATTGGCGGTGCTTCAACTACCAGCCCACCTACAGCACGGGCCCCACGCTCAACGTGTGCGACGGACAGAAACTTAAGCACACGGTCCAGGTGCGATGGGAGGGCGACGAGACCAGACCGGAGCGCTTCGCCACGAGGGACTGCTACCCGCTGCAGGACGACCGCACCAAGCGAGAGATACAGGAACGACTGAACCATTTGCGATTGGGTAAATACAAATTGAACATTATACTTAGTGACTAACAATAATGACAAAGTTTTGAAAATTTTCATATGTAATCGTATTCAATATTTAGTTATATTTCGAAACTTATTATGTAACATTTACAAAGCATTTTAACCATTACTTACATATTCATTCATACATTTATCAAATTTAAAATATTGCATTGTTGAATTTTTTTTTTCACAAACATTCACATTCCTGTAGGGAATTTTTGATATAACAAATTAAGATTTGCCTTAAATTTTAAATATTTTATAAGTAATACAAAATATTCTAAATATTATGTACTAACACTCCAACTGAATTAAATAATCATTTGTATATTCCAACGGCAGTAGGAGTAAAGATAGACAAACCTTTGATTTTGCATTTGTCATTGTCACATAGACATTGTAATAAGACATTCGATTTTCTAATAGCTCTGCTGTGCTAATGTATAATTCTTGTTTAATATCATATTATATTAACCAAGAATTATACATGAACACAACACAATAGTGTTGCTTTAAGAATAATGATACGTTTATTTATTATTAAAGCAACACTGTTCCACCTAACTGCTTTTATTCCGTAACAAATTTTATGTTCCGATATAAACATAGAACATGAAAAAGTGTTTCTTTAAAAATATTTTAATCAAGAATTACAGTGATGCTGTCGTTCGTCAACGACATTCAAAAGCCCACCCTACGATAATTAATATAATTCCTTTGTTTAAGATCTCGACCAATGATGTCACATCAATTCAAGGTCAAATATGTTTATATATCATTATGCCTTCTGCCATCGGAATCAGCTGACTCGCTAAGTAACATTTTGAGTTTCAGAAGTAACATTTTAATATTGTTTATTCTAGTTACGGAACTGAGTCCACTGAAACCTGTATGTTACATCTACGACCAAGCCATGTTGAAACACAAGAATATTTGTGAACCGTAAGTAAATTTCATCGTCATGTAACTTTCAAAAAAATATATGCTTATTTTTCGAATGTATTTCTACGTACAATTCATATATTATACTTGAATGTTCAATTTCCAACTAGTAGTAACAACTTGCCTAGAAAAGTATAATTAGATGAGGTTTCAAAATACTGTTATTTTAATATGGTAACCACAAGGCGTAGGAATCCCGGATGATATCAGATATATCAATTTATCATGAATTATTATAAAAAAAAAAATAACTGTGTTAGTTCGTGTCCTGCGTATGTACCATCTACTGTTTCATTACTTAACTGAGAAAAGAGTTCGTTTACCGTGATGAAGTCATTTGCCGGTTGTGTTATGAAAACAATATGCATATAATATCTATAATGCAATACGCGCGATTTAACTTGACGGAAGTTATTTTAAACTCACGAATGTCGTAGAGTGCCCGATTTCAGTTCGGCTAGTACTTCGCGTTTATTGTAAGTTATATTGCTGAGCTTATTTATGGTCAGTGCATTATTATATTCATTATTTTTCATCAGAGGTCACGTTGAGTGTCCTGAGCGGATAATGCGTATTCATGAGAGACTTCGGGACTTTGGTCTCTTAGAGAGGTTGCATCGATTAGAGGCCAGGCCCGCTACTGACGAAGAGATCCTCGCTGTCCACACGCGCAAACATTTGGACAGGTATTATAACCGAATATTTGATAGGTGGGGTAGGTTGGTGGATATTTCATACATACAAACGGTAAAGCAACTACTGTGAGCCTTGATTGATTGCCCATATGTTTTTTTGTGAGCTATATTGATTATTGTATGAAATTTGTTGGTTTGCACCTCTATTTCGTTAAAAAAAAAATAACGAATCAGTTGGTTACGTCATTATACTTAATTTTTTCTCCTACAGGTTAAAAGAATTATCACATACCAAGTTAAGAGATCTAAACAGTCAGAAGGATGCTTACGACTCCGTATACTTCCACCCGGACACGTTCGAGAGTGCAAGCGTAGCGTCCGGTTGCGTGCTACAGGTAATATAAATCGAAGCGATCGAGAGTTGCATCAAGAGGGTGTCGGACGTATGTCGGTTGTCGGTAATGTCGGCCGCGACGCAGATGGTGGAGGCGGCGGCGGGCGGGCGCGCGGGGCGCGGCGCGTGCGCGGTGCGGCCGCCGGGCCACCACGCCGACGCCGACAGCCCGAGCGGGTTCTGCGTGCTCAACAACGCGGCCGTGGGCGCCGCGCACGCCGTGCGCGCGCTGGGCCTGCGCCGCGTGCTGCTCGTGGACTGGGACGTGCACCACGGGAACGGCACGCAGAGCCTCACCTACGCCGAGCCCGAGGTACTCGCTCCGAGTCGATATACTCGATACATATTCTACTGTCAAAACGAGAGCATTATTGTGTCCCGATTTGAAGAGAGAGTCGGCCAGTGTAACAGGCACAGTGAACATTTTCGTTTCTATTTTTGGTAATGGCGGTGGTTACCACTTGCCATCGGGTGGTCCATTTGCCTATTATTTTCTAAGTCACCATACGGCAAAAGAGTAGATTTATTTGGGAAAGTGTGGAGTAACAACCAATTAAAGAATTAACCCACCCTCAAACCATCTGCATCCGGATACAGTATCCTATATCCGGAGATTTAGTTGTGTGCTTTGATTATGATAAATAACTTTAAAAAAAACTATACATATGTCATGTACTCTTATTTACAATGTCCATTTTGTTTCATTCTAGATATTGTATATATCTATTCACCGGTACGACAACGGCACTTTCTTCCCGAACTCCAAAGACGCGGACTACACGGCGGTGGGGGAGGGCCGCGGGGAGGGGTTCAATGTTAACATACCTTGGAATAAGGTAACAGAATCACTGTGAAGAACCTTTAAAAAAGAACATATGATAACAAATACATTTCTGATCCGTAAAGGTTGTAAGAACAAATTATTAATTTGTAAAGTGCATCCATTCTAATATAATAAATTCGAAACCAACACAGCTAAACCACTGAATCCAAATTGATGAACTACTTTTTATGCCTAACATTTACGATAAACCCCTTAATAGTGAGCGAAGCCCCAGGCGACAACTAGTATTTCATATGTTTCAAACACAATCATTGCAAGCTGACTAAATACTCCTTGCACAATCTCACTTTTTGCACCTACTCAGGTTCAGTTGATGTTTTTGTCATATGAATAAATTGAAAGGTATTTTAATCTGTGACTGGTCTACAATATAATACTACTTATACAGTAGTGTAAGTATAGCTTAAATTAACTGATTGCTTGTTTTTTAGCGCGGAATGGGTGATGTAGAATACATGGCAGCGTTCACTCAAATTGTTTTGCCAATCGCATACGAGTACAATCCGGAGCTAGTTATAGTTTCGGCCGGCTTCGACGCCTGTGTGGGCGACCCGCTGGGAGGTACGGTATACTTTCATAATAAATTTTAATAAATTCCTTAGACGAGAGATCCATTGTTTCATGTATCCATTGTCATAGCTATGATACTATAATTACATTATGTCTTGCAGTTTATTTTTATCGAAGAGAAAATATGTGGTAACAATTTTTTTTATATAATGTACAGACAGATATAAATAGCCAAATTACAATAAATAAAAAATATTTTTAGAGTCTAAAACATAGATTTTATTGTTACACAAAGTTGTACTTTCAATAGAATATCTCAGTAATGCTAGGACTACTAGATATGGTCTCTGTCGCAGGTTGCAAGGTAACACCGGAATGTTTCGGGCGAATGACCCAATTCCTGACTGGGCTGGCGGGCGGGCGCGTCGTGTTGTGCCTGGAGGGAGGCTACAACGTCACTAGCACGGCCTATGCCATGGCTATGTGCACCAAGGCTCTCCTCGGTGACCCCATACTACACCATTACGACCCTAAACCTGTCTGCCATTGGTCTGCCGTAGAATCTATTAACAACGTTATCAGAGTACAAAAGAAATACTGGAAAAGTCTCAAGTTCCAAGTCGCCCTACCGATAGAAGACGTGATCGAAAAACCAGTGCCATCTAGAGGATTAATTGTTAAAGAAGACGCTTCCTCGTCTAATCTAATTAATAATTCGAAGAATCAAATAGAACACAGTATGTCATCTGTTGAAAATAGTATGACAAATTTGAACATAGAGAATAAGTGCCCTGATGGTATTCACTGTGGTACCGATGATGAAGATGAAATGGAGTCTAAGTCAAACTCTTCGAAACCGAATGAAAACAAAACCGAAGACATCAAGACACCAGCGACATTAGTCGACTTCTTAGCTGAAAATATGCAAGCTATAGTTGACGAAGAAATGTTTGCAGTGGTACCATTGCAGTGGTGTCCACATTTAGAATCACTTTACGCGATCCCTGCTGATGTTAAGTTTGAACAAGGAGTGAAATGTGTTAGTTGTGATCACACTGATGAGAACTGGGTGTGCTTGCATTGTTATATTGTAAGTAATTCAATTGTTATATCATATTTGTATATATGTATTTCTTGCATTCCTCCTAATCTGCAAAAGGCTCTCACCTCTTGCAGATTAGGTTAGAAGTTAATACACTCAGTTAATACGTGCAGAAGATGTATTTTGTGAGAAAATTTGACTCCACTAGTAGACCCATTCAAACTTATGTAATTTTTGTTATACCAATGTAAAATTAAAAAATATATATTTCGTATTATTTATCAACATGTGCTATATGAACTCTTAATCTGTTGTAGTCTAAGACTTAGACACTTAATAATCATTAGTAATGATATGACATGTGCCCGCAGACCGCGTGCGGGCGCCACGTGGGCGGCCACATGCAGGCGCACTACCGCTCGGCGCAGCACCCACTGGCGCTGTCCCTGCGCGACCTTTCCGTGTGGTGCAGCGCGTGCGACGCCTACGTCGACAACGCGCTGCTCTACGACGCCAAGAACAACGCTCACCGCTGCAAGTTCCAGGAGGACATGCCATGGTGTTATCCCACCGATACTATTCATATGCAATAACGTTCATTATACTCACTCGATCTACTGCCAAGGGACTCGGACATGCTACTTGTTTTCAACGACAGACGCACACACATGAGACTATCTACGATAACATGGTTAGCGACGCATTGGCGGTGTAATAACTCGTTGAATGGTGAATACTTACCACCAAGTATACCGTTTGCTGGTCAACTTATAAAAAAAGCATTATTTTGGGTCTGGATAGTATTGACTACCCACCGGCTACGAAAGCAATTTAAATGTTACCACCTACTACAGTAGGTATTCTGAGCAAGTATAATCAGCAGTGACTTGATATTGTTTATCTATTAAGTTAAAGGAATATCAAATGATTTAAAAAAAAAGAACAATAATGTCATATTTTCCAACTTAAGTCTCACTACTAAAACATTGTATTATGTAACTCTAACATTTATTTATTTTTACTATACTTGCTCAATTACATAATTTGTTTTTTTTTTACTAAACTTTTTAAAATGTGTATACACATTATATTATATTTTTTGTTTTCATACAGACGAAAACAAAAAATAATATTCCCAAATGAAAATATAATAACTTGAAAAAACTTACTATATTTGTTCAATATTGATTTACAATAAACTCAGTATATTGAATATATATAATTCACTATCTAATGACTTTAAAATATTAAATTATTTATCAATATTTTAGTTTGTATTAATTGTACTATAAATATGTACAAAGTTATACGTTTTTATATAATTATTGTATAAATATTTAAAATATTCTTTTATAAAATTCTTGTCTTAATCAATTCAATGAATTGTAAATAGTTTCTGTTGTGAATTAAGACCCAATTGAGTCTACTAGATAAATGGTGTATAAGTTATATACTATTTTACATCAGATTTGCACAACATTACACTGAATTAACATGCAAATTTGTAGAATAAAAATGTCTTTATCATATAAATTGCTGAAAAATGGATGATGAATGCAAATTTATGAAAACACTGTATGTACATCAGTATTAAAAACCAAAATATGTATTGGGCATTCAGCCTGAATGAAATAGGAACAATTTTGATTCTTAGAATAACTTAAAATGTATGTATCAAAGTGTTTGTAGTATTGTATCATATTAATTTTCAGACTATATTGTCTACAAACATATTTGTCGGTCTGCAGCTGTAGGACAATTCTATACCGGTTCTTAACTTTTGTATTATACAATGTAGTAGCAATTTCATGTTATGTTAATCAAATAACAAAAAATTCTTAAAATGTACCGTTAAGCACATTCACATGATTTGATTTTAATTATTAACTTTGTTTATCAGCAAAAAAATTAGAACAAGTGACAAGGCAATATTTTATGTAATTCATTTTTTGGTTTTTAAATTTATTTGAGTTTCTGCACAGATGGTTCAAATTAAATTTTGATTAAACAATTGAATAATTAAATTGACTCATGTGAACGATGCTAAATAAAAACTATACTCGATAATAAAATAAATGGCAGCTCATGTGCCAAAATAATTTTGCTCATTAAATAAATCAATAAAAAAGTAAAATCATATCATATTTATTAACAAAATATTTTGTTTTATTTTCACATTATACTTACACTTCCGTTTGGAAACAAAAAAAATCTAACTTTACTTGAAATATTATGGCAAAAAATACAATCGAGATATAAAATGATTAGTTTCCGACCGCGTTTCATGGCGTCAACCGATGTTTTGTACAGTCAGAATAAGAAAACCTTCGTCAGTTTTCAAATTCATTCCTTTATCAAGTCTTAAACTCTTAGTACCTTTTGAATCTAAAGCACTAAACAGACAACTGCATATAAAATTAAACTAACATAGTATGATAACTTGGTTCAAAATAGTGTAGCATCTTTGGACTACGTCTAGTGTCATATCAACATAAAAACTTTTTTATGGCCTAATTAATCATTACAAGATTTCAATTAAATATGATATCTTCTACTGAATTGTCAGTCTATCAGTGTCATATATTTTCTTGCAATATATTGCAATCTTAGAATAAAAACGCTTGTAATATTATTCGGCCGTTATTTTAAGTGACGGTTAAATTAATGACGTGACGTGTGATGAGTGGTTCCTTCGACACCGGCAGTGGTGTTCATTCCTTGGCCTGCAAAAGCGGTGGATATATCCTATTGAAAATCTATGAGGTTTGATGGTGCAGCGGTGGATAAATAATAGCGATAGAACCAAAGCAGCTGTCGTAGAACATTGACGAAGTGTCTGGGAGGGCTTCAGAGGAACCGACATATGCTCTCGCCTTGTTGAATCAATGCGACAGCGACTCCAAGCCTTGATTGATACGAATGGCTGATATACTCGTTTTTAATAAAATAAATAAGATTTGTTTGAATGAATAAATTTTACCGTAATTACTATTTACTTTTACTGTTTTATTTACTACTTCCGTCCTGCGGTTTCACCCGGGTTTACAAAGATTTTATGTTTTCCCGGCATAAAAAGTATCCAATATATTATTCCAGTACATATTCTATCTGTATGCAAAATTTTATCCAAATCCGTTCAGTAATTTTTACGTGAAAGAGTAACAAACATCCATCCACACCTCAGAGAAATCAGCCAGATCCATACACACAAACTTTCGCGTTTATAATATTATTAGGAACTAGAATTACTACTACGCACTCTCTTTTATAAGAGACAAGACAATGTCCTAATCTCCGATGTTACACGAGCATTCACGAAGGCCTATGAGCATAGATAATACATATATACTGAAATGCCTATGAGGTTTCGTGAAAAGTTGGTAATTATCATCCGGATTGACGGCTTCTTCTTATTATTTTTATAGTTTTTAAACGCTATTATACTCTTTGCTAGATGCGACTTATAATGTCATTGCGACGCAATATGTCATACTCAATCGGTAAAGCAGATTATCGCTCATACTGAGCACACGAAAATAGATCTTAAGGTGACGAACCTTTTCTTACCCCGACTGTACATTTCTCCAGTCTACCTTTGAACCAAATTTTATTCAAATCTTTTTTTAATTTTCTTTTGGCGTGATTGAGTAACAAATATTCATCCAAAATTTCGGATGAAAAAATAATGAATTATTATATAGACTTAATACCAATATTTTAATATTATCAATGAAAAAAATGTGGGTATTTATTAAATTTTGTGAAACCAAGATTTCTAAACGAAATCTAACCTATAACTTACGTATGTTGTCAATGTCAAATGTGAAATGACAATTATAATGAAGATGTTTTTCGAGTTACATGGATTATTTTTAAATTTCATAAGAAAATCGTAAAATGCATTTTAAGTTTTAAGTATTTTATTTTTATTGTAGGAAATAACATTTAAAATAGGATATTTTCTCTTGTAGTTGAGGTCGGTACATAATTATTTAAAATTACTACCAGAAATACTTTTACTTTCAATTTATTTTTGTAACTGTAAGTAAACAACTTGCATTTGTCCTTGCATTTTTGTACTGCTATCATTAATTAATATTTTTTTTATGAAATTTGATATCGTTACGTAATCATTAAAATATTTCTTATATCCTAATATATTATTTATAGAGAATTAAAAAAAACAATAACGAAAGTTCCGCTCACAAATTACGATAAATTAACTTAAAAAGAAATTAAGAGTAATTAAGAACCATAACACTGATTATTAAAGAATTGTATTCTTTATATATATAATTTAACTCAATATTACTAAGAATATACTAACACATGAAAGAATGAATTCATTGTTATGAAATATGTATATGTATATATCATTTACTCTTAAATCCTATTAACTTTAGAAATATCAAAGTCCTATACCAGATATTTATTTTAGGATTTGGAATGTGTTAACTTGATTTGGTAATAACTAGAGAGAAGAAAGTTTAGTAAATACCTTGATTAATTTATGTTTACTTTATTGTTTTTAGATAGATATTTATATATATAAAGTGACATGAAGCTGCTAAAGCCACTATGGGTGACAGGGAGAAGAAGAGTGAGCACATGGTCACCACTTGCCACAGCATTCAACACAAGGCCAACATCAAGGCCCATCTTTGACTCCTTAAGAGAAAGAACTGTAAGATTCAGTAATATTCACCAGCATCATCTTTAAAAATAATATGTATATGTAATAATAGCTTGAGTTAAACATTATGTACTGAATTACTTTCAAAGTGGATTGCTATTAGGCTATGTACATAAAAAAAATATTTACTGTGACCAAATATGAAATGATGAATGATTGGATGAATTACGAACCAGGTTATCTGTTTAATAATTCTACTGACGGTAAGGTTTTGTGCAGGTCTATGTGGGAATCTTCCACTGACTCATTAGTTATTCTACTACCAATTCAAAGCTGATTTAAATTGACATAATACTTCTATTACTTTATTGGGTGCCCCTCACCACCTTTGCCATTGGCATATCTTTAAATAGGAGTGTAACCTATTACCATCCAAAAATTTAATTTGAATTGTTTTCAACAGGGTCTATTTAACAAACCCGAACTCACTAGTTTTGAGGGATTTTACACGCTTAAAGAACAAGCTATAGCAGCCACAGACCGCCTCATAGAAGAGGCGACCTCCAATCCCTCAAGGCCAATGGTGGATATTTTTGATGAGCTATCAGATACACTATGCAAGGTTGCAGATTTAGCTGAGTTTGTCCGTATAGCACATCCACAATCACATTTTGCAGGTGCCGCTGAAGAGGCTTGTATCAGTGTTAGTGGAGTTGTGGAAAAGTATGTAAAAGTACTAAAAATAATTCTAATAAAGCTAAAAAAACATTTGACCAAAACAATATAAAACTACAATATGAGTACATAATTTTTTTACTTGTGGTATTTTATGCTGAATACTGTTATAAAAATCCTTTATTTGAACGACCTCCTGAGTTTTTGAGAACAATCAAAATAATTTTTATTCCTTCTATTATATTCTAGACTAAATACTCATAAAGGTTTATATGAAGCTTTGCGTGACTCAGTGGAGAAGAACACATGTGGCGATCGCCATTTAGCTGAACTGTTCCTGTTTGACTTTGAACAGAGCGGTATACAGCTGCCTGACGGACCGAGACAACAAGTAGTGGCTCTCAATGATCTTATCCTGCAAACCGGTCAACAATTTATGGCAGGAGCGGCCAAGCCCAGGAAAGTTCCGCGGTCCGCTGTACCTCAAAATGTTAGACAATTGTGAGTAATAATAAAATATATTGACTGATTAAAATTCCTACACATTTATACTTCACGCATTTTAATTTTCGTTGTAACTATAAACATAATAGTGCACTTTCATTGAATAGTTATAGTTTTTGTGTTTGCAATTTGACAGAAAATCGCTAACAATTTCGCAACACAAAAGATTCAAATGATATTTCCTGTTGTAAAACTAAGATGAGCACCTGCTCCTGGATTGCAGTTTTAGCACGGAGGGTGACAACGTGATAGTGAGCGGCGTGTACGCGGAGTGCGACGAGGGCGCGGCGCGCGAGGCGGCCTACCGCCTGTATCTGGCGCCCGACGTGGGGCAGGAGCGGCTGCTGCTCACCACGCTGCACGCGCGCCAGCGTCTGGCGCAGCTCTGCGGGTTCTCCTGCTACGCAGACCGGTAGCTATGACCATCAGCTCGATAAACGTTGAGCCGACACTTTTTATATGTCGACGGATCGAACTGAACCAATCTAATTATAGTCTTAAAGATTAATTTTCATAGTTCATTTTTACATTCTATCTTGCAGAGCCAGCTTAAGGTGTTTTTTATTTTTAATTCTCTTTTGTATTCATGCTAACGCTGCCGTTGTCTGATCTTTGATTATGATGATTCAATGGTTTTAGCTTGTACTTACTCCTGGTTTTTCTTTTGGAAGTCAAAAAGTGTTTTATGTGTACATGCAGATTCCCTTCATTACGCGGATGTGTTTTCTTCCAGAGCGATAAAGGCGAGCACGATGGAGACGTCGGCTAATGTGCGACAGTTCCTGGACATTCTGTCGGACAACCTGTACGACCGCGCGAATATTGACTTCGAGGCCATGACACGCATGAAGAAGAAGGAGACGCCTTACCTAGTACGTTTGTCACATAAATACATATTTTAACGTGTTTTTATATTTAGTAGACACTAGTGTCAAAAAAGCTATCTGCTCGGTATTTTTATTGTCATTGTTTTTTTTATTAGGATACATTAATGTGCTGGGATACTCCTTACTTCACGCACAAAGCTAAGACGCAGTTGCTGAACGTCGCGACGTCGGACTTCAACCCGTATTTCTCACTAGGCGCCTGCATGGAAGGTCTGAATATGCTCTGCCAGGAGCTATATGGCATTACTTTGCAGCCTGAGGAGATGTTGCCAGGTTATTATTATTGTTTTGTTACATTTTTTTTTTTATTGTTACAGGATTTTTTGTTAGTTTTATTATTTTTCATGACCTTAATGCTTAGTCTTAGCTGATGATTGTTTCACTAAAACACTTTTCCCAATACTGTCGTAATAAAAAAAAAGCGGCGTATAAAAGAACGGATGAAGAAGGAAGACGTTTAAAGTTAATTGAAAGACTTTTTCATCTTGATATTATATTAATTACATTAGTTCATGGCAATAATCCGCCATTATTTCACTCGTTGGCCATTAGTTCACTTCGTCTCTTAATGTTTTGTGTTAACGCGGTATGGTACATATATTTTAGTTGAAAGAGTCAGCAGGATTGCATTGATGGGATGTCGGTATGTTCTCAGGCGAGTCGTGGTCACCAGACGTGTACAAGCTGGCAGTGATGCAGGAGAGTGAAGGTCTATTGGGCCACATCTACTGCGACCTGTACGAGCGGCCCGGCAAGCCGCACCAGGATTGCCATTTCACCATTCAGGGCGGGAAGCTGCTCGCTGACGGGTCTTATCAGGTAGTGTACTCGGTCACTACCATCTAAATTTCGTCATTAACAATATTTATAAGCTCGAATTTTAATCGTCACTACAAAGGGAAGATTTAATGGAAGAATTACTCCGGTTGTAGAATCCAATAGTGGTGGTGATGCTGTCGCTGAGCGGCGGACATCGGTCGGGGCCGGCGCTGCTGGGCCCCGGCGCCGTGGACAACCTGTTCCACGAGATGGGCCACGCGCTGCACTCCATGCTGGCGCGCGCGGCCCACCAGCACGTGGCCGGCACGCGCTGCGCCACCGACCTCGCCGAGCTGCCCTCCGTGCTCATGGAGCACTTCGCCGCCTGCCCCAGTGTGAGTCGACCCCTCCCCCACCGCCTCGCGCGCTTTGTGTGACAGCACCGGTTACATGAATTGTGGTAATTTGCTGTAGGTGGTCCGTCGGTTCGCGCGCCATTTCCAAACCCGCGAGCCGATGCCGGAGGATATGTTGCAGCGCCTCTGCGCCTCCAAGCATCTCTTTGGTGCCAGTGAGATGCAACTGCAGGTAACTGATTTGCACATTTGCTCCTTTATTTTTCTACGTAATTATGTTTTCAAAGTCTTTACTTAATTAGTATTCACTGACAAACAAGTATACATAGCGTGAAACTGTTAGGTGTTCTACTCCGCGTTGGACCAGCGCTACCACAGCGAGGGAGCTCACGAGGACTCCACAGACGTGCTGCGACAGGTCCAAAAGCGGTACTACGGCCTGCCTTACGTCGAAAATACGGTGAGCGATCAGCGAGACCATTTCGATTCTAAATATACAAAGAACTCCACGGAACTACCAAATTAACAAAAAAAATTCATAGTTGTGAGTAAAACATTACCTGTTCGTAACATTCGTTGTTTTTGATCACTTAAGGATAAATGAAAAAGCTTATTTTGACCAAAAGAAATTAGTGTTATGCCTGTTGAATATAATGTCATATATAGCCACCGAAGTGCTAGGTCTACTGTATATCATATAAACGTGGTCCTTCGGTCGCAAGGCGTGGCAGCACCGCTTCAGCCACCTGATCGGCTACGGCGCGAAGTACTACTCGTACCTGATCTCGCGCGCGCTGGCGTGGTGCGTGTGGCGCCGCCACTTCGAGGCCGCGCCGCTGTCGCGCCCCGCCGGCGCCGCGCTGCGTCAAGGCCTGCTGCGCCACGGCGGCGCCGTCCCGCCGCAGGTAGGCGACAGGCGGACGGGGACCGGCGCGGGGCGCGAGTCGCCGAGATCCGTGCCAGTCTGAAGGAATACAGACGAGCTTTCCTTTTAAATATATAAATGTGTTCTAAATATTTTGAGAATATTTCAGTTTAATAATTATAATTAATTTACCGTCTATATAATACTTTAAAATATATAGATCTATTCATTCACGAAGACGCGTCGCTCCACGTTAAATTCGTTTTTTTTTTTTAATAAACTTAATCTAAGTTGTATTTTTTTGCTGCCTTTACTCATCTTAAGTCATCTAACTCACGCTGACTTATAAGGACGAGCGTCACCCACTGTTACTAATACAGCACGTCTGCACGCCAATAATATCTTAACGTGGGGTTCAGCGACTTTGGGAGATAATAGATCTATTCTTAAATCATAAAAAAAATGAAACACACATATAGACTTTACCAGTATCGGTGCAAATAAAAGTAATATTTACTTAAATTAATCTACAAATTATTGATGAATTGTTTTTCTAACACAGTTATGTTATCACAAATATTTTACAGATTCTGCTACGCGATTATCTAGAGACAGAAATAACTCCCAATACACTGGCGATGGCGCTGACCGAAGAACTGGATTATCACAAGGATCACCTCGATACAGTGTTCAAAATAGTTGACAAGTAACATATCAAAAGACTCTTAATTTAGTTGAAACGAGTACCGTTAGCCAAACAATCCAATGTTTATCAAATCTACTAATACAAGAGATAAACGCGAACTTTTTCATTGACAGATGTGACTTTTTACAAATATAGATAAAGTTAGCTTTTATGTTTTTAATAATTGAGGCAGAAGTGTTTTTCTTATCAGTAAAGTGCTAATAACATATTGAATACTTATTAATAATATTTATACATACACAAAGTAGAGATATTTAATTTGATCGTACGTTTTTTTTCAACTGTCAATTTATTTGTAGAACAAATTGCACGTTTACATGCAGTGTCTTAGTTATAAAATATGATTGCATAATAAATGAAGCAATAATCGACAATCCCCTTTATAACGAAATACCTTTAGTGTTTCGACTAATTAATGTCTTCCCAAATTATTATTGTAAGATATATGTACTTTAGATGTAATAATCTGTAATTGATCTGCCCTTAGTTTAAAAGTCGTAAAAATAGCATTCAAAGACCTATTTTTTTTTTATTGAAACTTGGGTTGAAGAGAATATTACTTTAATTATCGTTCAGTCATACATCTAGTTAAATTTATATTACTCGACTTTAGCATAAATATGGCCTTTAATGAATCGAATCCTTAGACTTTTAATGAAAATATAGGATACAAGGTACTTAATAATAATACACAATTGAAGTACCTACCGAGTTTTTTTAAATGTTATTTAATTGGAATAAGTATTAGACATACATCCTTTGTGAATATAACTTGAGAAATGATAAATAAAACAATTTCGGAAAATTATAAATAGTTTTATTGGTGATCCCTCCTGAAACTAAAGACACCCAAAGAATTACGAGTACAGTTCAGTTTCTTTTTGCTTCTAACTAGAGGTCACAAAGCGAAATTATATAAAATACAAAATGTACAAACACAAATGGCGTATTGTGTGACTTAAAATGCTTTGTCGATGCAACTTACACGCCTGTATAATACATGTGTTCTAGCGAGGGCACCTCAGGAGGGTCATCGTCTAATATCACACGTTATGCCGCTAGTGTGTATGGTTGAGGACCTTTTTTTTAGGTTTTCATAGACTTCAGTAAGGGTCTTACACTTTGGTAATATTTTCTACCCTCAATTGTTTCGTTACCTTTCTATATTTCTTTCATGGATTTATGGCTTATACTATGTTTTGTTTCTTTTAATGTGTTTCTGAAAATGATAGCGGATAATAAAAACAAATGGACATTTCAAGTCACCATCGATAAAATATCAAAGAATGGCTGTTGGGTGTGAGAGCCCAATTCACACGCACACAATTATTTTTTTTTGGCTTTTATTTGTGCCGAAAGGGCACAGATTATTTCGCCAATGACACGTGCGATGCAGAAGACACGATAGTGATTGATCGGTACGGTCCAGATTACAGGCTCAATTTAATTATAAAATAAATACAATTTATGTTATATTATTTAATGCCTTCTAATATTATCATTTCGTATGTACACGTACAACTTGAAAAACTCTTAAATATATTTCGATTATTTCAAGCGAAATTTATATATCATTTTAATTGCATAAGCTTGAGGTAAGGTAGAGTTTGTGAAGTACATAAAAAGTTCAGGAAAACGAAAATTCGGACATAAACCCCTGTCATTATCCTACAAAGCAGACTACTTTCGGATGCTTCTGATATATGGTAGTATTTGTTACTGTGAAGCCGTCGATGGTATGTTCTGAGGGTAGAAGTATGAGATGTCGTGAGGGTGAAGGGGAGGGGGCCCACTACGCGACGTAGTTGTACTGGTTGGGGTTGTCCTTGTCGCGTTCCATGTAGTCTCTGTCGATCAGTGATTCTATGCGCTTCTTGAGGTCGGCCGGCTGGAAGCAATTTTTGGATAAAAATATATATTTTGAATATTAATACTTTTAATTCAAGTATTGCTCAAAAATTTAATAACTAATAAAAAAATATAACTATTTAGTGTTTTTTAAGTAAAATTTGAGCACCTTGACGGGGAATTTGAGCTGGTTATAGAGCTCAGAAATCAGCAGGTTATGCGACAGCGCTTTACGCATTTTCATAACACGAACGATGGCTGCATCGATTTGGTACTGACGGTCCTGGAACACGCGCTCCTCTGTCGCCTTCTGTTCCTCGCTCTGAAAACACGACAAGGGTTCATTAGTTTCGGTTTTGTCAACTTGTATTAGTGATGTACGTAATCACTGCGTCGAATGTAAGAAATTGAAATGTAATAAAATTTATTAAATTTTGTAATTTGTTTCAAATAAATTTAAATTCTCAAAATCTTTTCGAAAAATTTAAATCATCATGAATTAATAATTAACACAAAAAACGATTATGGAGTAGCGAGTACTGACGGTTTCCTTCATCTGTATCTGATTGATCTTGATGCGGAACAGCTTGTTGGTGAAGTCAGCGTGGAAGGAGAAGTGGTCGTCGTCCTGCACGTCCCGCCCGCGCGGCGCCTTCAGCAGCACGCGCGCCTTTCCGCACGCCAGCGACTGCAGCGTGCGCCGCAGCTCGCCCTCCTGCGCACCGCGCAACGCGCTGCCTTAGTCGGGTGTCTGGTGTCTAGTGTCTAGTGCACGGGCACGAGGGCCCGACCCAAGTAACCACATTTGACGTCGAATGGACGCGAGAGCTTGAGTAATATATGATATTCCTTATGGATTTGTGAAAAATATGGCCGTTTTTTACGTCGCCGAAGCTGTTATCGAATCTTTGGAAGTAAAATTAAAGGGGATAGAAGTACTTAAGTGGAATAGTAGTGTATTATAAATAATGGCATATTAATTAAGAACCGTTAGTAGTGCACAATATAGCTGAGTTATTAGTAAATTGCATAGAATACGTAAATTGTTTATTATTTTATTACTTTCGAATGGAATACTATACGTATCGGACCTTTGATGTATTGGTTAGTCAATAAAGTAGCTCAGTATCAGTTCCACGTCTTGACTTTCGCTTTAGATTCAAAACACTGGAATGACTATCTACTAGGTGATTGTAGGTCAATTGTGGTTGTATATAATTACCTCTATATTTGTGGCAGTCTTAATTTCTTCAAAGGAGAGATTATCTCCATCATTGAACAGTAATAGGACGAGAGCTTGGAATAATGAAACCTGTAGCTCTTTGTTACCCTGAAATTGAAATTATTAGGCATATTATACTTAAAAATATTCTTTGTATGATGTTTAGATAGTGTTTTTTAAGGTTTTTTAAAGGAAAATTACAATTTTCATGGGATTTTATTTTGATTTATGTGGTAAATTAATTATTTCAGGGATGTAATAAAGGTGTTAATGCATGTGGTTCAATAGCAATTGATATATTTGTGTATAAATAGTGAGCGAGTCTGTTGAATAATGGGTCAGGGTATAATGACTGCCTCTGGGTAGAAATGCTATTGATTCTATTTAAATATGACATGCATACCTGCGAGAAGTGAGCCCTGAGCACGCAGTGGCCCAGCGTGGCCTGCCACTGCAGCTTGCGGCCGGAGTGCTTGGCGAGGTAGAACTTGGCGAAGTGGTCCTGGTGCCGCGTGAGCTCGGCCGGCAGACGCACCTCCACCGGCGGGTAGGTCGGCCAGAAGCCCATCGTCAAGATGTACACCGACAGCTCCAGCCCGACACCTTCCTGACTCGCCGCCAAGTGCTGCATTAGATCATGTACCAATTTATTTCATTTTGACAGTCGTCGATCTCAGAGAGTATTTCTTTTAGCAAGAAATAAAGATCGAGATAAATAAATGGCCGTAAATAAAGCTTAAATACGTTTACAATTAAGAATAATTATCATTATGTCCTAGTATGGTCGGGTGTCTATATAACATAAACTAACTCATATTCATAAGGGAGTTAATTCTATTATTAAAATTTTGTCAATTACCTGTTTGTAAGTAATATTAATATCCTTGGACAGTTCCATATCCTTGAACATGCCTTCTAGTTTACAGGTGAAACCTCCCCCACATTCCTGTTTCAATTTACTAAGCATTGACTTCTCAGCATCTACTGATGCAGATTTGCCCACGAGCAATCTTTTTGCTAAATCTTTTTTATAAAATGCTTCAAAGACATCCTTCCCATGAATGAAACGGAACAGAACCATTATCTTGTCTAATAGCCTCTCTAATTCTTCCTCAGTGGCTTCTTTGTTACCAGCTCTAAGTTTTAAGTCAACAAATTTAGCTGAAATGAAAGAAAACGTTACATTGTTAAGTTTAATTAAAGAATATTTACAGAAATGAATTGTTTATATTCATATTATACAGTTTTGGACTTTCATTGTCCAATTTGAAAAAATCTTACTTTGTTAGTTATCAAGTAATTTTTTGTACTAGCAGTAAAGTTATCAGAGAGACAGCGACAGCAAGAGCGCAGCAGCTTGCGATTTATATATAAAAAATTAAGAAAGAACAAGTGCCAGCAAGATCATACCAATTAGTTCTGCAGGTTTGTTTTGTCTTTGATTAATGAAGTACTCAAATGCTTCCCTCATAGAGTAAAGGAATCGGTCATTCCTTTGGAAGCAGGTGCTTACGACATTGTCCAGTTGTTCCTTAAACTCCAATAGTTCGGCTACCATTGTCTTATCACGTTCTGGCTCAATTACTATAGTACGTCCTTTTTTCTGAAAATATATTTGTAAAAATCACTAATAAAGGTGCTGTAGACTATTTAGCAATGGCTTACTTGAATTGATTTCACTCTACACACAAGTCCTTTACAAATCTTCATATAAGTTGTTATAGTAAACACAAAAATATCGAAGTATCATAAATTGATGCAAATAGAATGTAAATATAATTTAAATACCTTGATGTAGGCATTGAAATGGTTGCACAGCTCATTAAGTCCCAGTTCCTTAACACGACTGAACAGGTTGTAGAGTGTGGTCAGATCATGGAGCCGTGGACCATCCATTAGGGATTCAAGACCTTTGCTGAGGATACCCGTCAGGTGCTCGCTCAACAGCTGTCGCTCGATAGTGTGGATTAGTTGCCATCTGAGGAGGACAAAGGAAGTATTGACAGATGTATTTCATATGGTTCCTTGATATTGATAAGTTTCATATTGCAAACACATTTCAGATGTACCGGTATTAGAAAAAATATTTTAAATAAAATGAATTAATTGGATTAGGCCAATCCCAATTCAAAGTTTCTGAAAATTTGTTTTGTCAAAAATTTGATTGTTATGGACTACATATGTTTGCAACAAGTTTATGATATTATACAAAATGTCATGATCACTTAATGTACTTACTTAGTGCAGGGATCTAGGTAATGTAACAGTCGTTCATTTTCTTCCCTAAGTCTTTTCTCAACATGAGCTAAGTATTGAGGAACAGCCAATTCTCTCATTAATCGTTGACCTTCAGCTGCATACAACCGTTCTGTTGCTTGCAGGAATCTGTAAAGGAAACAGTTTACATAACATTTATATATGACAAAATTATATTAATAGCAAAACATACTATCATAACTACAAGTTTTCTTGATGTTTGAGTAGATTTCTTTACTTATATTAATGTACATTGATTTTACATACTTGTGTTCAAATGCGTCTTGATATATCTGCAAGTCAGAAAGCATCCGTAGCAAGCTCTTGAGCAGTGAGATGTCCACCGCATCTCCACCGCGCTCGCGTTCTATTAGCAGCAGAAGTCCATCCACCGTGCGCGTCTGAATTAGTGTGTTCATTGCTATGTGGTGACGAAACAGGTCGAGGCCCATATCCCTGTTATTTACAGATGACGATTGTTGTATTTGTAAAATAATATATTTTGATGCTCTATGATGTTATTTCTTTTGACCCTCTAACAAAACTGGTTCACTCACCAATTGAAACGGAACACAGTTATTCAAATCAGTGATGTTTACCGGTAGAATATACAATGAGCAAGTGCTACTCACCCAGGCCAGCCTGCATAGAGCTCTACTGGTAAAAATGTGGGCATAGGTGTTTATTTGATATTTCCATTAGTAACTTTTGCTTTCAGTTGCAGTTATTTCCCAAGAATTGTATTACATATTTTATGAATAAATGAATTAAAAATTTTTAAAACAATCTTTTTTTAAACAAATCTCCAACTATTACAAAAAATATTGTTTGTTTTTGATTGAATTATCTATTACTGTCTTATTATTTTTGTTGTTAGTTATAAATAATAATAAAAACTGATTTCAAATAGGAGAGATTTTTTTATAATAAATTCAAATTAGGCAAACTGTATATCGTACTAATAGAGCAAAATCATAAATTTGAAAAAGAGCATAAAGACATTTAAAATATATATTTTTTAAATCTCATTTACAGTCTATACTATATGTATGTTCTATTTCCATAGAACTTATCTTTATTTAGTTTAAATGTAACTGAGAATGTACTTGGATTGTGTATTTAACTACAACGTCATTTAAAGTTAAAATAATGAAAAGAGGAAAAATTAAGTCAGTTAATTATTAAGTTGATTCAATGATTTTCAGTTAGGTGTGTTCAATGTCAAATTAATTAATATTTTTAAACTAAGAAATCTATTAACATGGCACTATAATAGAAAATAGAAGAAAATATGTCAAATTCTGGACTCGGTGACTATTGTTCTATGGAGAAAATGTATAAAATAGCTAGACTAGACTTTAAATGATAACTTAAAACGTGAAAGAATCAAACAATATTATTATAACTTATGTAAACAGGATTTTTAAAACACAATTTGATATATGACAAAGTATTTTGCAAGTTAATTAAATTAAACATAACTTATATGAGTAAATTCATTTAAGTAGGGTAAAGTTATATTTTTATGCCAACTTGTACTTAAAAACTTTCGGTATCTGATAAATAATAAATCAATCAATTTAATTGATTGATAAATTGATAGACTTTGTTTGATATGTTTGTATTGAAATACCTTGTGTCAATATAGTTTCTTACCATATAGAATGTATGCTAGGATTCTGTAACACATAGGTACGGTCTAGGTATAGAAAGATGCTACGGATCATGATCATTTGGCGGCAGTGTGCTCGCCAACAGTCATCCATGCGTTTGAGGAACACTTGTCTGTCCATACTTTCAGAGAGGAACTGTTCAATATTGGACTTTACATGCGCCTCCACTAGGTTTGTCAGATTCACATACAGTTGTGATGCCATCTTAAAAATAAACAGGGAGAATATTATAATAACAATTACATAAAGTAGTAATTATCTGTCATGGACTGACTTATATACAATTTTTAATTCGTTTTTCACTATGCCAAGTTATATCATTGTCATATATATGTTGTATATTTATGTTACAAACATTCAGTTATCAAAACTATTGATGTTATTGTAATAATTTGTGTAAGACTCTGAGTTTATAGAACCGGTGGTAGCTCAACATTTATTTGACATTAAAATTGTCAATTTATAAGTTTTTGTGAGAGTCTAGAGATAAAAAGGTTTAAGATTTAAACAAGAACTGATTGAACTATTTATAAGATAGTTCCTTTTACCAAGGTTGTTAGAATATTTTATTTATGAGTAAAAATAAATCAAGGTAATTGTTTCTAAATGATTATCCAGTACTGGCTAGCCTTATTTGTATGATCTATACAAATTTGAATTGCTGGGAAATATAATTACAATCAAGAAAATAAAGAATCTTTTGTGGATATTAGTTTGGTTCATATTTACTAGTTTTAATCAGTATTTTAATTATTCCAGCCAGCCAACTATTTATTTACCTTATGGCTGCACATATTTTCAACTGCTTGATATAATTCTTCTAAGGAATAGGCAATTGCCTTTGAGGTTTGTATAGCTATAACGGCCTCCCGAAGTTTGCTCCATGTTGTCTCCTGATAATTTTCTGGAAGATTCGGTTTACCTGCAAAATATTCGCACTCATTACCAGATGTCACAGAGGTTATGACATGACCAATGGAATCAATCGTAAACACACTTTTAAAGTTTTTTATAACTAGTTTCTTTGTCGCTGCCCCAGGCTTGTTCATCGATGAAGATGTCATTTTTATAGTACCGTTAGAATTCGGGTTCAACATTGAGAAGTTTGATTTTTTTTCATTTGCACTCATATCGTCAAATTTTGTTCTTTTGCTGCACTGATCGTTGTTAGAACTTAAATGAGAACGTTTTCTAAACTGATTACCACCCTCCTCAACCAAAACAGATGTTTTAGATACGCCCGACATAAGCAAGCATGATATGGCCGCAGCCACAATATAAAATAATGTGATTAAGACTAATAAATTACAAAATACAAATAAAAATAGATGCAGTCAATATTCACTCCGATTACCACCATTACGATGTGTATTTTATTTTTACGATTATAGAGGGCGCTATACAGTTATCTATGATCTTGTCATTTAGATTTTTCTAAAACATGGCTTGGATTCTATATTTTCAGTGATACGTAATATTAATCAAAATGTTGTAAGTTCTTTAAAAAACAAATATTTACTATGGTGACTATAATATGAATAAAAAAATTGTTATTTTGTTTTTTTTTCTTCATGTTTTGCACCATGCTTTTTTGTATTATTCTGAGTATCACAGACTCTTGTAATGTTGCCATTTTATAAATTATTTTTAAAATATCTAGGTCCGCCAGGTAGTATATAATGCATAGAAATAGTGTATGTATAATTAAGCTTTCTTGCGTATACAGTTTGCTTAGCAGGTTGCATTGTATAATTGGATACAAAAATAAAAAAAATGTGCGGCAAACGTGTGCGTCTAGGGACGTTCGACAGAAGTGATAACTTAAGCTGATCTAAGTTAAACTCTTTAATATTGAAATTGTTTAACTTGAGAAAAGCTTATGTTATTACTTAAATTTTATGTATATTAAATATAATATTATTAAATACTTTTATTGATTATAAAATATATTTCATCTTTGTTGTAATTAGTACATATTCAAGAATTGTAACTAAAAATATATAAGGGAAAAGGAAGCCAGACAGACTGGTGCCGTAACGCGTTACGTAACAAAGCGGTTTATCCTCCCATAAGAAGTTAAGAAGTTATTTAATTTCCATTTTATAGGTCAAATTCAAAATGACCGAAACTCATTATTTTTTATTAACAATTTTGTTAGTGATAATAACATTTGATTTTATATAAAGTCAATGACCAAGTGGTATGAAATGATTTTGCTCTATTGGCAGCCCTGTCAATAATTTTTTTTCAATAATTTTCAATTACATCCAAAGAGTAATACGTTCAGTAAGTATAAAATACATTCATATTTTACCCTTCATTTTTCCTTACTCCTTATATAAAATAAATATTTATGAGCGTGGATCCTAATCATATTCAGGATTCAAATCTAGAAATTAACCATTCTTTCATATCCATCCCTTTATGTAAAACATTACTAGGTGTAAAGCTATTGGAAAAGGGTTCTGTTTTTTTTATGGCATTGGTTGGCTGACGAGCATATGGGCCACCTGATGATAAGTGGTCAACACCGCACATAGAAAAAGGCGCTGTAAGAAATATTAACCATTCCTTACACCACCTATGCGCCACCAACCTTGGGAACTAATATGTTATGTCCCTTGTGCCTGTGATTACACTGGCTCACTCACTCTTCTAACCGGAACACAAAAATACAAAGTACTGTTATTTGGCGGTAGAATATCTTATGAGTGGGTGGTACCTACCCAGACGGGCTGGCACAAAGCCCTACCACCAAGTAAATTATATCTGTTTATGAAATTTATATTACTACTAAGTTTGTTTTATTTATTATATATTGCGGTGTTCGTTTCAAATGGAAATATAAGATTGTTTAGCTGGCAAAGCCACATTAAGTATCTTTTAATGCTCATTAGCAAAACCTAATGTAACTTGAATTATTTTATATCAGGTCGGCAGGGTAAAGATAAATGAAGCATGCGTGTGTTTGTGTATAACAATGCCTTATGTCAACGTGATATTTCTTTTCGTTGTTACGTCACAGGTTGTTTTTTGTGTTATTGCCTTCTCCTTTTCAGTAGAAGATTTGTAGCTTATTCCACTACGCTGATTCATTGTCGTTGGGTGGGTAACATATCAATTTTCATCCATCACATGCAAGTTTTATCACGATGTTTTCCTTTAATGCCGAGCACGAGATGATTTATTGTATATAAACACAAATTAAGCACATGAATGAGCTTGGTTTTGATCCCAGTCATGGTTAGAACGCATGAATCTTTCACACGTTCTAACTATTGAGCCATTGCTTCTTCTTCATGTATCTCATATCTGTTCGCAAATTTCTTTCTGTTTTTCCCTAAGGCATTTGAACTATGGCACTGTTAACGACACACTTAAAAATGTGTTTAAATCTTCTTCTAAATATTTATAAGTTAAATAAATATGTAGAACTTGATAGGTACAATCATTACGAAAAACAAAGGAGGCCTGTAAATGCCTCAAATAATGGTGGTCAATATTTAAACTTCCGCAAACAAACTAAATCAATAAAAAGTAAAGTGTTAGAAATGCTTACACGATTGTTTCTACCTTCGATAAATTAATGTTTTGAATTATCAAAAGTGAAACATTATAAAGATAAAAAAAAAACTAAATGATATGATAAGGTAACGTTTATTTATTACTATTATCGAACTACATCGCCATGACAAAGGTAGTTTAGCAGATTTAGCGTCAATGATCACTTCCAGGCAAACATTGTGGCAAAAATAAATACTAGAAAAACAGAAGAAATAGTTTAAACAATAATAAAAAATATTGTTTGTTGGTGATTATAATCGATCGATAAAACTGGCAGTGGTATGTTCATATTCACAGAGAGACATAAGTTCAGACAGGAACTATTGTATTTTAGACTTAAATATTATACTAATTTTATACAGTGAAAAAATCTCCTTATTTAATATTGTCTTTATCTATTTTCAGATCTGGACTATATGTTATAGGATCTATATAGGTTAAAGGGATGAATTTGCTACCTAATTATATACTTAAATGAATTAACTTTTCGTCAACATATATTTTTTTTGACATAACTAATTATCTAGCAATTTATGACGTAATTCGTTATGATTAATATTCCTTCCCAGCGAAAGCATTTGAAGAAAAATGATATATAAATATAAAAGAAACCCAAAACAATTGTTTGATAATAAGGAATACGATGGCTATCAAATGTTATAAAATAAAAGAAATACACAAGGTTTTTAACAATATAAAACTAAAACTCCTTTTTTAACAATATAAAATCAACGCTGTTTTGACCATACGTTTGGTGTTTTAAAATAGGTCAATGTAATAATTATAAAAGATAAAAATTACGTTACGATAATAGCATATATAATTAAAGGCAATTGTAATAGTGGAGCGGCAAGTTGGTGATTTTATTACACCCTCGCTGAAATGCACGTCCCGGGGCGGGGGCGTAACAAGTGGCGGCCGCCGAACATGTGCCCCCGCTCCATTCAGTCTTCGCTCATTCACTTGCCGCGACGAACCACTCCGAGCCGGTTCTCTGTAGTGCGTGGGTGTTCGTTCAATACGATCTAGCGCGCGAAATACGTAAATGTTAAGTCAATACTTTATTGTACAGTCGATGTTATGTCGAAACATTGATTGATTAAATATTAAATTTTATAAAAATGGGCGAACAAACGTTCAATATAGATGATAACAATTTGGAACAGCATATAGTTACTTTATTCGAAAAGTTAGAGTGCCTAAGAAAGGATGCGAATTCGAACAGTGATAATGTGTTGGCCGGTAGAGTGCCGGCTAGGCTTGAAGTGCGGACACTCTCGTTATGGAAGGCTGTAGTGGCAGAGTGTGCGGCGTCCTTCCTCTATGTTTTTATAGTGTGTGGAGCGGCGGGCGGAGCGGGAGTTGGCGCGTCCGCCTCAGCTGTGCTTCTCGCCACTGCACTCGCTTCCGGTTGTGCTATAGCCACACTAACTTTATGCTTTGCTCACATATCTGGTAAGGTTCATTTTATCATATTATTGCAATATTTATTAAATTTAACAAATTTATATATCCATTCAAATAAATTGTTAATGCTTACGGTAAATGCTATACAAGTCTACACAAAAATCTTTTGTGTACAAAAAATAGTAGTTTTCAATTGTTATAATTTTATTTAAGGCGAGGTTACACCCGAACTATAAACCGCAAACGTGCGCACTACCTGCTGATTATAGCCATCGTTATCTTTGCCCAACATTATTGTTTAACTATAATACAATATAATATTCGATGTAATATTTACGTTCTCTTGAGACTATTATTATCTAAAACATTGAAGAGTTCAATATTATTTCCAGTATTATATTGACTTTATTCATGTCTTATTACATTGATAATATAATTTAAAAAAAAAACCTTTTTACATTTATAGAAAACTTAATATGTAATGTATAAAACCTGGCCGTATTATGTATAGTCATAATATGTTAGTCAGTTCTCTTTTGTTACAGTTACAAGCAGATGTTCGTCATTAATTTAACCTTTTTTTATTCCGACGATATCTTAACCTTACTCATGAGATCTTCCATCTAAGCGAGAGTTTATTTCAATGTTATAAAGGTATAATTAAATTTAATAACAAACATCTCGCTATTAGTTCAACTTGATATATAATTGAAATATAATTTATTCTATCAGTTTATTATTATTACGTAACCTAAAGGACTATATTAAAAAAAAGAACTACAATGATGTTTCCAGAAATTGTAACGTTATAGAGTGACCTACTACAAAAATAAAAAAAAACGTGCCAACTTAATTATCTTAGTTGCGTTGAAACTTTGGTATTTTTTAATATTATATTAATATTTATAATAAATATAAATAAATAAATATTGGACACTCATACATCACTCACATACATTACTCTGATTCCAATGTAAGTAACTGAAGCACTTGTGTTATGGAAAATCAGAAGTAACGACGGTACCACAAACACCCAGACCCGAGACAACATCGAAACTAATGAATTTTTTCTACATCAACTCGGCCGGGGATCGATCCCGGGCCGTCAAAAGCTTCGTTTGACACTCGCAAAACTTCGTTCTATTATGCTAGTGTGCCTGTACTAAGTGGCCACTATTTTTTTCGACACGTTCTCAGTTTTGACAGTTTATCTAGACATAAATAATCAATTAATATAATTACAAAAAGTAAATTTATTCCAAAGGTAAAACCTGTTTGTCTTATTGAAATGTGTCCAGCCGAGTCGTTCCGATCGTGTTCGATTTTCGATTAAGTAATATGAAAACAAATAAAATTCCGTATTTATGATGAAAGTAAGATAATACGCACTTCATCCGTGATAATGTTAATGTATGTTAAATTAATTCAATACAAACACTTTATATCATGTCCACACGTGTACGCCCTTCACCCTTTAATCGCTCATCATAATTTTATAATAGCGGTCATGGATAGCGGCAACAATAACATTTTAAATTATGTCACGTGGACAATGACGCGTGTCCGGACGCTCGCGTCTTTACAATCGAGCTTAATTCTCAATAATGCAAGCGAGTTGGCAGCAATAAATCTTGAAATAAAAATAATATATCGCGGTCGTCGACGTCGCCCTAAATTTAATTTTTCACTAATGTCCACTTCCCTATTTTAAGCACAGATTATCGTCGTATAGTAAAGTCCATGTGCCAGATAATTATGTTAATATTTTTACAATATATGAATAAAAAAAAATATTAGATTTTAATTTTATCGTGAAATCATTTTGATTACATTCCATATCCCTTAAGTGAAATTTATTAAATTTGAGCAAAAATAGATTTCTATTAGTAACTCTAGATAACATTTTCAAAATTAAAATCGTTTCGAGAATAAACGTATGAATGTAGGTAAAAGAAAAGAATAAATTAAGTTTTATAAATCCTCTTCGGAATAAGAAGTTTCACGACAGTTTTTAATATGAAACCCTGTTTTAAAAACTCTTTGGTACAACACCCATGGGTAAGAAGCGAAACAGAATTTAATCAAAAGTTAAGAAATAAACTTTTTCTTTCCATAAATGTAATTAAAATTGCTACAAGTATAAGAATATTAAATTAAATAATAATATTCACACTACTGTCTGTAACTTTAACTAAAAATCTCGAGAAATCTTAACAATTACCTCTGATTTTTCATGTGCTTAATTTGAGTTTGTTTCAAATGACGTGAGGAAACCTGCATGTGTCAGATAATATATTGCCGTACGTGTATCCCCCTATCAGCACTGGATCAGCATGAAGAGAGGAAATTGTTACAGTTCTAGGACATTTGGGCTCTTATTTATAACTTTTAACGTATTTATAGCTACGTACCTAGCGAAATTTAATAATTGAAAATGTATAATATAATTTAATAACTGAAATTATATGTATGTGGGACGCGTAGAGCCAATTTTGTAATTAAATTTAATCCTAACGTTTTCCGGACATAATCTGCCTGTTTATATTATTTTGAATATTTAATTAAGATTTATTTGTACGTAAAATTGGAATTAATTTTGTGCTTGGTTCTTTATACAATCTATATTTGAATGTTGATTAATGTATCCATACGTATTTATAAGTACAAATATAATAATATATATATAAACTCGTGTTAGTATCCATGTAGCGTGCTACATCTGCCTTTTGAGTTATAATATGAGTAGTCAGCATTTTTTAACTAATCAACAATGATATGTAAGGCGGTAATATATTGAGAAGTCGCACTGCGGGGTAGGTTAGGTTAGGTAGGGCGTAGTTTGTCTTAAATATATTGAGCACGTTGCCGGTGCTGTGTCTTCAACCGAGTACCTACTTACAAGTTATTACGTCTGTCTCAGTACCTACAGAAAGTTAAAAGCTACTTGAATAATAATTTTAAAATGATCTTGAATATCTTTGTGATTTTAGTACAGTTCCAGACTTACATAACAGAAAATTAAATTGAAACGAATTCTGTATAGAAAGGTATGCGCTATTTGAGAACTATTTTAATGTACTTTTGCTGTTATAATTTACTAGCTGTGCCCGCGACTTCGTTCGCGTAGTTGTCGGAAACACTATCATGATTATCGTTTGATTGCTCACGTTGGTTTTTGTTATTATAATCGTCAATAAGATTTAATAATATGTTTTACAGTACTTCAGCGTAGATTATATTTTTAGTTTTATTTTCTTGTGGTAGAAGAACATACTGATTTTGCCCGCAACCCGATCTTGACAACGCGATATATAGTTGGCCGTGTGAAAAGCAGTCTTGACGTAAATCGATTCCTACGTGTTTAAATGTTTGGCCCTGTGATTTATTAATGGTTACGGCAAAAGATAACTTAACGGGAAATTGAATTCTTTTAAAATTAAAAGGTAAATCATTTGGAATCATTGGGATGCGAGGTATAAGCACTGTTTGACCAACTGCCGGACCAGTCAAAACTGTTGCAACGATCACGTTATTGCGAAGGAATTTTACTTGAAGGCGGGTCCCGTTACATAAATTTGGTGGTTTAAGATTTCTGAGTAAAATTATCGCAGCACCTATTTTTAACTTCAGGGAATGTGGTGGAAGGCCGCTCGGGTTTAAAGAATTGAGAAACTCTTGTGGGTAATGGACAGCATCTTCTTGATCCATTACATTATCAATAGATGGGTAGGTAGTTATATCGCCTGGAAGTTTGGTTAAAATTAGGTCGTTAATTTCGTCAACGCTACTATTTCTCGCCGCCAATATTGCCCTTTGACACATCCATTGGTAATCTTTATTTTCTATTTCGACGATATTAGGGTAAACTTTTGATATTAAATCCTCTATGCTAGTCACTTTTTCTCCTAAATCGCGATCAATTTCAATTTTATTTTCAGAATGAGGTACTTTTCCATCTCCTATTAAAAGTAACTTTGAAGGAAAATTTGTACTTCCTCCCCCCAAATGTGCTCTCATATTCGTAGATAGTTTTAAGGTATGGACAAATTTCCATAACGGTGAACTTTTAAGGCAAGACCTTACAATGTCTGCTCTAGTTCCTCTTAAAATTACCGGTAAAGTTTGTCTAAATAAATTACCAACATCTGTGTTTTTATTGCTTATTGTTATACGGTCGATTATGACAACCCTTTTCTTAAACATAAAAGAAATATTGTACAATAGTGTACGATTGCGAATATTTTTTTGTTAACAATTCGAGATGGCCCAGTGGTTAGAACGCGTGCATCTTAACCGATGATTTCGGGTTCAAACCCAGGCAGGCACCACTGAATTTTCATGTGCTTAATTTGTGTTTATAATTCATCTCGTGCTTGGCGGTGAAGGAAAACATCGTGAGGAAACCTGCATGTGTCTAATTTCAACGAAATTCTGCCACATGTGTATTCCAGCAACCCGCATTGGAGCAGCGTGGTGGAATATGCTCCATACCTTCTCCTCAAACGGGAGAGGAGGCCTTAGCCCAGCAGTGGGAAATTTACAGGCTGATTATGTTTTATTTTATGTTATTCGATGCTTGTGTATCGACATCTGGATGTAAGACAAAAGAAAAAGTCAATTGTAAATAAATAAATCACAAACAAAATTCATACTCTGCCAAAACAAACAAAACGTTCAACAGGAAATGTAATAGTAAATCTGAATGACTTTTCTTTGTCTTGGATTAGGAGAAAAGTTCATGAATTGTAATACCTGACGGTAGACATGTTTGCTTAAACACTCAATTTTGATTCCAATTTTCTGTCATTATATAGGACCACTATGTACGTATAGGGTTTAAAAAAACATCAAGAAGAAGTGTATTTATCGATAGACCAGATTTACAAATTTGGAGTATATCATATATTTACAAACCTACCTTGGCTGACACCGCCTCCAAAAATAACAATAATTTTAACTATAATATATTATCGTAATAACTTTGCTGACTTTTAAATAGTCTAAATATTTTTAATTTCATTTTACATAGTATAAATCTAAAAAATATTGTGATCATTGTTTGTTATTCATAGGTTTGTGTTAAGTTAGATTTAAAGTGGGTAGGTACATACTTATCTCCTTGCGTGGAAACACAGAACGTACCTACATATTGGTAAGTAGAATAAGTTACTTGATTATTAAGTTGTAGAATAATAAGCAATTATTTTTTACTTTTTAGAGCATATTACTTTTTTTCTCTTTTGAAGTCGATTTTTTTTTTGTCAAAATTTTTGTTTCTAAAAGATTCGGCCGAGTATCGCTAACGTGCTCCTTAGAATTGTTCCGTTCCCTTCCGTACCGTTACTTTGTCAAGGATCCTATGCTCAGAACCTTACCAAACTTTCACCATAGTACCCTTGAAGTATATCCTTTATAATAAAAAAAGAATCATTAAAATTGGTTGGCACAATTTTGAGTTATTCACCTATTTATCGCGCACATACATAATGCACATTTAAGACTTATATCGTTTTTATAGGGATACCATCATCGTAACAGGATAAAATTAAAATGGGGCCCCACGGGAAGCACTACCTTTCAAACAAAAAAAAAATATCAAAATCCAGTGAAAAGTTATGAGGTAACAAACATATAAAAAAAAAACAATACAGACGAATTGATAACCTCCTCCTTTTTGAAGACGGTTGAAAACAAATAATATTAACTTAAGCGTAATAAGATAAACAAACCGAACAATAAGAAGTTTAGATTGTTTCTCCTTTGGTGTTATTATTTCATAAGGTGATTATAGTACAACCGTGTTGAATATGCTTGAACGTAATAGAAATTACTTGAAATATTGAACTACTAATTTATTTGTGTAGTCATTTTAAACGATATTCACCTATTTGCTTATTTGCATAATTTATTTTCTCAGTGATGATTAATCTGCATCGGTGAAAGTATCGCTCGCCATTTTGAACTTTTTTACGTGTGTAATGTAATTTTTATACCTTATTTATACTGTGAAACGTTTGAATTGTTTACTTGCAAAGTACGAAGGAATGTTCATTGAAATTTTATCTTATATCGTAAGTTAAAACTACAGCAGATTATGATTTAAATGTAATCGATTTTAAACGATAAAAAATAATGAGCAAATAAGCTGATAACAAAACCTAATTTTGATAAATAATTTAACTATTAAGAATGTTAATTTTTTTAAGTCGTTATGTGCATTGCTACTTCGCAGAACTACACCGCGGGTGAGAGTGGCGAGCGCGGCGGCGGGGCTGACCCGCCTCCCCCTCATCCGCCGCCGCGCCCCGCCTGCTAGCACACTCTTAACAAATAGACATATAGTGTCACGGACTTTTTTTTATTATTAAAAGAGGAATATATCTTTTATACACATTTTTTGAGTAACTTAAAACGTTTATGCTGCGCACGCATCGAAAGTCCATAAATGTGAATAATTTTCCCCGTTTTTGCAACATTTCTCACTGTCGCTGCGCTCCTATTGATCGCAGCGTAATGTTATATAGCCTAAAGCCTTCCTCTATAAATGGACTATTCAACAAAAAAAGAATTTTTCAAATCGGACCAGTAGTTCCTGAGATTAGCGCGTTTAAACAAACAAACAAACAAACTCTTCCGCTTTATATATTAGTATAGAGTATAGATGAAGCGACTCTTAATTTTGAATATATGTACAAAGCCGAAATCTTTCATCTATGTGAGAGAAATATTTCAGACCTGAGACCGACTAGAGAATAAGTAATCGATGATTTGGTGTACTATAAATTTTATAATATTATATTTTTGAGATTGTGAAGGTGATTATTTCGTTCCCGTATCATGTAAAAATTAATTTCATTTCATTTCATATCACAAAAATTCATTCATTCATTCAAACAATTCTACCTAAATTGAATAATGAATAATATTAATAAAAATCGATGAGAAACATGTCGTATATTTGTGAAGGTCACCTTTCTATTAAATCTCCTTCGTACATCGTGGTGTACTCGTAAGCTAGTGACTAATGGTTTGTAACAATGGAAATAAGAAGTATTAATACAACATGTCAGAGTTAAAATCCGTCTTGAAAAGTGGCGGGTTGAGCTATTTTATTCACGTCTGTTAAACTTATTCAACACAATACAAGAGTAACTTTTATTTATCCAGAGTTAGGGTTATATCATTCATTTATATTGCTTAAATATTCTCTGTTATTAAAAATCATAAAACTTTGACTTGGGATGTATTTCTTTTGTAATTTAGAAGGTTCACCTGGTGATACAATGTACTCGTATAATTGCCCATTTCTCAATAAGCTGCATTAGAAGTACTTTCACTAGAATTACATCGAAAAAAATAGTACTGCTAGAAAATCGTATGTAAAAATGTTTAAATTTAAAATATAGAAACGTCGACTGTATCTAATCGAAATTTATAGTTTTAACAGTTATCAGGTTAAGATAATTTTTCGTTATTCTAACGTAGAGCTAAAAATATATAAATGATGTTAATGAAACAACGGTACGTCTAATTATACATACGACCTTTTATGCAATGTAATTTTAGATAGACATTAGATAAACGATAAACGCTCCCCTTACAATTCAATGTGGGCAGGAAATCGTAGCGTAATAAAAATATTCAGTTTCACTTAACAATATCCATTTATTTTTGTTCTGCTTGCACTTTTCCATCTATTTACGAATTTAGTTGAGTTTTTGGAAACTATTATAAGCTACAATCTTGTAGTCATATGTGATGATAGTACACAATTAGAATACTCTATACCTATTATTTCTGGTAAGGCCTTGTCCAGACTTGACGGAAATGGTAAAACAACATCAATGTCTCAGCCAAGCATAAACTTTTCGGGCAAAATTATAATTATATCGGGGCAATTAATTTTTAAGCTTAAAACAGCCTTCTCCATAACCGATACATGAAACAATAACACGGATATGTATATTTTTTACATCTGAATTGTAAACATTATGCATTCGTAGTTGAGCGTTCTCTTTGTATCCCACGAGATTGGTTTTTGTGTGTGGTAATTTTGCTTTATGTTTTATCGCACTGCAGTATGGAGAATTTGCAATTTTTATGTCCCCGAGGCATGACTTTACTTTTGTTTTCAGTTTGTTTTTTGAATACAACGATATAAACTCGAACTCTATTAATTTATATTATTTATAAATATAATAATGATATTATAGTAAAATTTGCTATTGTTCTGTTTTGCAGGGTTGTGATGTTATTGATTATATTTTTATATATTTCATTAGTTTTCTATATTTTCTTGCGTCTGGGTGTTTGTGGTATCGACGTTACTTCTGATTATCCATAACACAAGTTCTTTAGCTATTTACATTGGGATCGGAGTGATGTATGTGATGTTGTCCAATATTTCATTTAATATTAATTATATATTGTTTTTATTTATTTATGTAATTATATTTTTAATTATTTTTTTATACCAAATAATTATCATCGCGTACTGTTTTAGTTATGATGTATCGATAATTCCATTAAAAACTTTAAAAAAATACACAACAGACATACCTTAATGAAATAACAAATTGATAAAATATGTATGCGAGTTTATTAAATTTTATTATGTCTGTTGATGTAGCTCACGATTGCGCTTATAAAAATTTATATCTTCCTTTAATTTATACGTTTAACCTCAAACAGTTATGCAAATGACTCTGGACTTAGCGGTTAAGCTTTTGATAAAAGCGTACATACAGTTGCAGCTGGATGGTCTATTTCAGTTTTGCCTTTAGTCGTATGAAAATTTTATCACGTCTATTTTTAAAGTTTACATAAAAATACTATTTAAATTAGATTTTAATGACATTTAGGTCAAGTTGCACATAAAAATAATATTTCAATATGTTTTCGTTTTAATTATCTTTTATTTAATTACGTTCGCTAATTGCTTGTCAAAAAAGCGGACGTTTTGGAAAGAAATATCTCAGACCAGATAAGAACCGACGAAAGAACCTCAGTGAGACTTTTTTTTAATAACGCACTTACGATTAATATTATTATAATATTTATTAATATTTATTTCGTTTCTTAAATTTACATTTGGACTTCCTAAATGATTATTTTAAATCGTTTTTTTGGGATTCTGATTTAAAACTAGTACATTTTCATTCGAAATACTAACCGCGTGTATTTAGGGTCAAGAGCTAGTGAGTTGTTAACTGTTTCTTGTATTATTAGTATGAAGGTCTCAAATTATAGGCAATATTGTTATGTTTTACCAAAATACATTATCTTATGAGAATCGAGGGAAACATTAATTTTTGTATAAAAAAACATTAGCAAATAACAACAAGTTAATAGCTGTCTTCTGCAAGATAAAGATTGATATCAGGTCCAATGAGTACTTCAAATTAGAATACCATAGGACATTACTTAAAAAATAACTAAAATACAAGGTAAGCCGTATCCACATGACTTAATATTCTTATTTTTTTACCGCGAATGCTTCCGAGCTGAGTATACTCGCCAATCCATTAATGTGGGGTTCCATTGTGACTTAGCATCTATAGTAATACCGAGAAAAACTGTTATGGGTATATATACTATAGTGTGTTCTCATTTGAGAGTACATTCGTTTTTACACATTTTACATTTGGAGAAGAAAAAACATATTTTGTTATATAGTATATTATTATAACACCAGACCTACGTACTACGTTGTTCAGACATTTAAAAAAATTGTTAACTATAATTTTATTATTAGCAACATTTTAATTAGATTTTTTTAAATATATGCATAAGATACAATATATCTTAAAGGTTCGCGTGACAGAGCCATAAAAATCTCTAAAATTGTTTTTTTTTTTTGTTTGTTTTGGTTTAGGCGCTCATGTGAACCCTGCGGTCTCCGTAGCACTGTGCGTACGACGCCGAGTATCGCCGCTACGGACGGCGCTGTACGTGGCTGCGCAGTGTGGAGGCGCCATAGCCGGCTCTGCTGCTATATACGGGTAAGTGTTGAAAACTATGTAGACTGAATAAAAAAGGTTAATATTTTATTATTATATATTTATTTATAAAATAATTAAACAAGCTGTTCTATACAAAAAGTATATAGTTGTATTTAATCAACATAATAAGTAGATACCAATTCAATTTTCAAAGCAAATTTACAAAGATTTTTATAATTATAATATGTATTTAAAAGTACAAAGTTTATATGTACTTGTACATTTTACATTAATGTACTCGTTCAATATTATAATATAAGTATTTAAGTTTCAAAACCGTAGTAAAAACGTTTGACAGCGAAATGTTTTTGTTTGAAACGGATTTAATTAAAGATAACTCAATAGAAGGCCATTATTCAATCTGATAAAAAAAATCATCGATCAGATGGAAATAGCCGAATGGCATTTAAATTGCAGTTTTTCACTCAAATAATTTATCAGGATATTGGAGCAGGGCTACTATCTACTGATACGCGATGCTGAGATATTAATGGAACACGAATAATTATCCTCAAATTAATGTTTCTAGACCCATTTTATATTTTAAATTATCTCTAAAACATGATAAAAAAATATATATAAGTTATTTATTTAGTATTGTTTTATATTTAATTGGTTCTTACGCATATATAGTTCCGGTCTTCATCTTCGTAAAATATTGAAACTCAGTATGTTTTGAAAAGGACCAAATTTAAAGAGTCTCCGAAGGCCTGCTACATAAAAGTCCATGCACTCATTAAGAGTAATAATAACATAAATGGACATACAGCTAATGTGAATAAAACTAGGTTACATTAAATAGGGCGGGAATAACTCTGTGGAAATTTTCAGCGTCATATTCAGAAAAATCCAATGTCTGCTTTCTCATTGGTTGGTTCTGATTTGAAATATTTAATGTACTTTTTTTTTACGGTTTTGATGAAAATGAGGTATAAATTCAGAAAAACAATTTACTATGATTTTTTAAATTATAATAAAAAAATAGTGAATAGTTTTTGTTGTCGTTGAATTTTATTATAATAGTTTCCGAGAGGTGTCCCCGTGGGTACCTGAGGCAACGCGTTTAACAAAACTACATCATGGTCGGTTTTATAGTTTGGGCAAATACTGACATTTTTTTATAGTTTATCACTTAGGTCTATTATAGAAATGTAGAGAATAACATTTTCAGTTATTGCAGAATAATTTATTAATTTACATTGACTGTTCTTTTTACTGATTTTTATAAAATATAAATAGAAAATTTTAAATTTTAATACATTTAAACAATTGTAAATGAACTTACTTAAAGTTGTGTATTCATGAGGCTATTGAGATTTTTTAGGTAAATATTTAAACATTTAATCAGAACAATTGCTTATTTCAAAGTCAAATGAGAGGATTTAACGTAAACAAACTAATTTCGAGCAGCGAGCTCTTCCCACTACCACCCTCGACGATTCTATTATTTTGCGTGAAACAACACACACTCCAGAGATGAAATTAAAATAGCTCTTTGAGTATTTACTATATTCGAGTAAAACCCATATTTTTTATACTAATTATAATTATTATATGAATGTGTATGTATTTCTACGCTGCAAGTATCTTCCATAATTTGTAAAAATATATTATATATTTGTATTTTGCTAAAATTCATACTTTATGTATTAATACATTTAAGCATGTATGGTTCTTTTATGTATAGTATAAAATAAATAATAATATAAATTTCAGCTTATTTGATTAGGCGGAAATGGTGTAAAATTTAGTGGTAAGGTAACATAATAATTGTTTAAAGTTTTTAAACAAACATACAAATGTAACCTTATGTTGAATGTTTTTTATTATATGCAGGTTTCTTCGCGATGGTTGTCTTCGCCACCGAGCAAGAAATTCATTATTATAAACAAAAAAATATTTTGGAGTTATTCCGAGACTTTATCACTAGCTAGCAAACTTTAGGGATACATAAACCAAACACATAAAAAACCGAGGGTTTTCTATGCGTCTGAGTTGACTGAGTTTTAATTCAAGGAAGTTCATTACAGTATAGAATTGATTTGGAATCGTTTTTCCATTCGTAACTAGAAATAACGATACTTCCTTCCAATTTTCCGAATAGCACCGGTAATAAAGGCTGCCAATTATCAGCGTCGTCTCATTACATTTACTCAATAAAGAAGATTTTATAGAGACACGAATCGATTCAATGGAATTTAATATACATTACTAGCGCTCTATATACTGTTTCAGTTCTGTGGGTCGTTGAATTGTCCATGATATGTTACAAAAAAGTGCTATCTTACGAAATGTATTTTTAATTAAATTCTAGATTAGAGATAAAGCACTTTCAAACAAACTTTTTAGCCTTGTTATATTCAATATAAAATGGCAAGTGCATACACATTCATATATTTACGTAGGTACTTAGAAAATGTAGCGTATACTACCGTAATGTACATTACATTATTTTTAATTGAAAATACTTACGTAATCATAATAATAACCATCAGCGAATTAGCAAAATATTAATTATATATAATTATATTTAGGTAAAAGTAATATACGGAAAATGTAACTTTTAGTATAAGATTGTTGCTAAGTTAAACGCAAATTATAAATATAATTATATCAATAGAAACACTCAATTTGTCTAAAAAAAGGCAATTACGTTTAATGATCCTAAATATAAAAAGGATGAAGTCGAATACTTTAATTAAGTGGATTTACATGAAAATATTTTAGGCTGAAGGTCTAATTAAATTTGTGACGACGGGAAATTTTCGTCCGCTCAAACGACAGGAACCTGGAAAAGTCAACACTTAATTTAATCAGTATAAGTGGAATGAGTTTGGGCGTTTTATTGCTACATCATTACCTTACAATCCGATTTTTTTAAATAGAATTGAATATATTTTTAATTCGACATAAGATGTGGGCTTATTAGAGCCACCCGAGGTTAAGTGGTTTACATTTTGTACCTGCATTATACTGGCTCAATTATTCTTCAAGCCGGAACACAGTGTAATACACATATTATTATACTTACAAATAAAGATGCTTCTAAGCAAAACTCGTATATTGTTTAAATGTTTTAACATTCATGTTGGGTTTTTCGATCGATTTCGTTAACGTGACAAATCATTGGACAAAGTTCAAAATCATGGACTGTTATTATTTACTTAAATTATCTTATTTATTCTCGAACCATTAGTAATATTTGTATTAGAAGATTGGGATAAACGCAACTCTTCTGATGACAGTTTTTATAAACTACTTATATTAAAATATACTTTTTGCTAAATACGTACAAAAGTGACATTTAGATATGTATATTGGCGCTGTTGATCGCAATAACTTTCCATTCACAGTATAACCTTCGCCGGTGAACAAGGTTTAACTATAAACAATACATGCTTTTTTTAAAAAAAAATGCTGCTAACATTTTGATTAGCCGACAAATATAAACGTAACAATTTCAAATTAGATATGTTTTCGAAAATGGAAACATTCATAGATTTAAAGTCATGTAAGTATTCAAAAATTTAAAAATTCCGTTCATAAAGTCCTTTAGACTTTGCAACGTATTTGGAAACTAAAATTTTAGATTTCTTTGCTATTTACATGCAATCACCTGGATACTGATTCCGATCGATAAGATCCGATAGTATCGATACAATCGTGTTTGAACATGTCTGATGTTTCGATATTAGTTACACATTCGACGAGTCCAAATAATTTGACATGTTTACTCGAGATTATTATGTTGGTTTTGATGATTGAAGTGTTTGTACAATTTGACATTTTGTATAAAATTTTATCTGACGTATGATGTAAAAGAATTGATGTACTTCCTTTGTGAAATTAAAAAGTTTAATGTTTGATAATATATGAAACTCAAATTCAAAATTCTGATCACATTCAATTGGAAAATAATTTCAATATTAAACATACATTGCACTAGCATGTTGCATTTAACTTATTTATTGATAGTTAAAATAAAAACGACAGTCATTTCGATAAAAGAAATTGCATAAATCTGATACACCTACAATTATTTAAGCGTCAACAGCTCAACGATATTCTACATATTAAATCTCTTACAAGTTTGATGTTGCTTCCTTGGGTTTTTGATCGTATCAGCTTCTAACACTCGTTTTATTTTTAATTACAAAAATTAAGAAATTCCTTGAGAAGTTTCAACGTTTTGTTTTTTATGCCGTTAGTAAAGTTGATCACAATCTCTTAATTAACGCAATCTGACAAACCTACAAAATTTGCTATCCTTTTCGAGTTCATACGTGAAAAAGAGATAGAGCTATATTTTTGGTACTGCCAAATTGGTTTATAGGTTTACATCAATCGATTTGGTAACATATTGTTCATGTAGATAATAATGGCCCAAGTTTACTATATCGTTGAAAGATATTAATATACAGCCAATAAAGTGAAATTAAAGGCGTAAAGGTAAAATATACAAATTTTAATACAGAAATATGGTAATATGTCGGTTGTGTTTGTACGAGACATTATTGTTTTAAAAGTTGCAGAGGATAAATTTATCACATCTTTTATCATTAAATTTAAAAATACAAACAAACAAACAAATAGATTACAAATGTCTTATATAAAATAGTTCTGAAGAAATAAAACAATTTAATTTTTGTGTTCGTCGTAAAAGTTAACATCATCATGAATGAAAATGAATAAAAACATCTTTAATTAATAACCTATAAATATACATTAATATAATTTTAAAATGCACACGGGCAAAGTTACAGGGTACAAGTTAAAACAGTAATTTTGTTTAAGCGAATAAACTCCGTAACATGTTTTTAAAAAATAAATGCAATATGAACAGGTTTCCGAGGAGTTGTAACACCAGTTATATTTGTGCATCTGCTGGGTATATTTAGGGCGCTATAATTTAATGTTCGCTTCAAAGGTATGAATTCCATCGAAATTACATTTTCGATAATGGATTTTTTTTTTTTGTTTTTGAACCATCTATTTAGAGACGTTAATGTGTTGGTTGTTTTATCGTGTTTATAAGATAATCAAGATTAAGATAATCATATTCAAATTAACAATTGAAATTTTGGTATTATATTCAGTCAATAATATCAATTTATTTTCGAATAAGATTATCTATTTAATATTATTATTAGAGCGGTCGTCTAATATAAAAATAAAGTAACAGCCTTTAAAAGCCCACTGCTGGGTTACTGGGTTTTCTTTTTGAGGAACAGGTTGATGGAGTACACTAAACACGTGCGTGTTTAGTCACGATGTTCTCCTTGATTGATAAAACATACATTTTATTAAACTTTTATTTTTCAAAAAAAAAAAAATGTTTATGATATATTACAGAAATGAAAACTTCTTTTTATATTATAGTATAGTACTAGAGCGATGTCTTGAATCGATCACTTTGTAAAACCAGCTGTTAAATTGATATAATATTATTTAGTATGTATTAAAAAAAAACTGATGTCTCCACTAGTAATACTTTCAAGAGTTTTGTATGTCGTTTGTTACGTTATTGGAAGTGAAGCTAAGGAATCTTACCTAAGAGGCAGCAATCTCAGAATATATAGATAACTAGTGGGCGCCCGTGGCTATTCTCGCGTTTTTGGGCATAGTGGCTAAAAAAGTAGCCTAAAGGAAGGACTCCTTTGGCTTTCTTAATAGAAATATCATAAAATTTGGTTCAGTGATTTGGCGGTGAAACAGACAAAGAGACAGATTAGAGTAACTTTCGCATTTATAATATTATTGTAGATATAAGTAACGCCCTGTAATTATCCCACCGCTGGGCTAAGGCTTCCCCTCTTCACAAGGATGGGGTGCTGATTCCAATATCCTGTTCTATTACGGGTTGATATTTTGATATAAAAACCTAACAATCCACACTGTATTATACCTATAAGTTCTACAACTCATTCAACGTTCAGAACTTATTTTAGCAGATTCAGATCATGTACGCTGTTGATCTTACGTAGGTAATGAAAGTTTTCTACAAAAAAAAGATATACACACGTGTAACTCGGCTGAAGTCCCGTCTCTGATAAGAATATGAAAACAGCGGTCCTCGGATAGGAAAACGAAAATCCCTCGAGATCCGATTGCCCTAATAAGGAAGGGCACTCGTACGGTTACCTGGTCGACTTTACAAACGTTCTTTATTTCATTCAAAAGTATTAGCGTTATCATGAATACCGGCTTATACCCGATTTTATTTTATATTGATACATGGAGGATTTACAGAAAGACGTTTTATATAGTCTTGGCTATTACTCTAATGGACTGGTTTTGTGAAAGGCGTCAGACTGTGATACTGGGCAGAGTTCAACTTATTTCACGATTACAAAATCAAAATAGCAATACTCATAATTTTTTCTTCTTTTAATAATTTATATGAAATATGTTTAATCGAATAACAACAGGTAAATTTGAATCGTCGCCATAATTCTTGGCTATGTTACCGGTTCGGAATGTCGGATCTGCCGAGAAGGACGGACAAGTCTGTTATTTCAAGAACGTTTACGATTCGTATAAACCGTAAAAACAATGAATGCTGTGCATTATTGTCGTGTCTGTTTATATATAATCATGTTTTATTTATAATATATAATAACATATTTATTAAATACGCTAATATATTATGCTAAAAAAGAATGAATGAATGAATTAATCATACGTAATATATTAATTAAAACTGAATATTATTTTCTATTTGCATGTTATTTTAAATATAATTTAAATACTTCTAGTATACAGTTTATTTCAGTTTCGTGACGGCTTTTGTGATATTAAATCATCCTTATAGTACAATTCAATAATAACAAAATAATGTAGAAATAAATCTTTATGTATTTACATCGAAACAAGTCGAATAGCATATAAACCGATTGGCCTAAAAGTCAAAGATGGCCTAGCGGTTGGCACGATATGCTCCTTAACCGACGATTGCGGGTTCAAACCCACTCCAGCACCACTGAATCTTATTGGGTTTAATTTGTTTTTACAATTCATCTGCTCGGCACTGGGGGAAAAAGGTGAGGAAGTCAATTCAATGAATTTAGCTTCACGTGTATCCAACAGGTATCAATTCCTAAACTAAACTTCACCTCGAAGGGAGAGGAAGCCTTAGCTCAGCAGTGGAACATCTACAGGCTAACAGCTTTAGTTGTTGATGATGATGATGCCAAAAGACACGTAAAATTAAATATTTCAAATAAATATTTAATGTTCCACAAGCGAATATTTAAAACAATTTCATAATGAGTACAAACAAAAACGTTCTAATAGCTAAGTTAATAAACATTAACAGTGTAAAAGTATACACAATTAAGTCGTAACCCAACCACCGTCACTACCTGTTTCTCCTGACTAATCTTCTAATGTATTTCACACAGGTAGAAAGACTTTGCAGAGAACGAACTAGCTTTCTTAATACTTCAATTTAAAGCTGAGTGTTTTGTGTTATTATTATATTTTGTGGCGATAATAACACACACTAAGCCGCTCCGCGTTCGAAACCTGCAATATTTAGGTGATTTTGAAAACTGATTAAAATTACACCCAGACGACACGTCAAGAATATAAGTTAGTAAGAAACAAAAGTATTTTACAGTAATCTATTCTCCGCATCTGCACGCAGTCGTCAAAAAAATAGCCGGAAGCCAGGTGTGAGCCACAAATAACTTAGTTTTTGTGTATCGATAACTAGTCAACATTAAATTTTGAGTTTCAAAACGAATCGTCACTAACATATGTAATATTAATATAATTTCATTTTCTCGTTTTATTGTGGCTTAGCTTTATTGCACAACTGTAATAAAATATTAATGTACTCAAATAAATAATACCCATTTACCGATGAAAATAAATATTAAAAATATCCTTAATGCTGATATTAAAATGCTAACTTGACTGCCTCATTTGTCTAGGTATTATAAGACAGTAGACTTCGAGGGGCGAAGTTCAAACCCTAGGTCGGGCTGATAAAGAAATTATTGGGATTGTCTTAGTATGGTTCAGAGCAGGTAGGTAGACCCTGCTATTGTTACCGACAGCAACGCAAAATATTTTTGAAGTAAAATAAGGGCCATATATTGAATAACGTTTTACAAAGCCACTCTACTTGAATAGTAAGCCAGACCTATGGCCAGGTGATTCATTCGCTTATGTCTTTGTACTATGAAGGCAAAATTGGATAAATCATCCTACCACACTGATTTAAACTGTTTTTATAAATAATCTCGTACTTAAAGATATGGACAAAATATCGTTAAGAGACCAGTATTTGTTGGAGAATATTGTCACAAGTGTATACACCGAGTTGCATTGAAGCAGCACGGTGGAGTGAGCCCAAAAACTCCTCAATGTCTGTACGCACTTTCCCACGTTTACGCTTTTATACGCACAGAAACGTAAAACCACTTTCGCCTTTATTAATTAACTTATAAATTAGTTTTACCAAAACTAATTATATCGAATAAAGATAATATATGACTAATAGATTATCGAGATACAAGTGAAGCAGACTTGTGCAATGCGAGATCCGTTTATTGTTGAGGCAAAAAGCCGCTTCTTTGAGCTTTACTTAGAATAAAATAAAAATAAATTTAAAATTTAAAATAATTTAAATTGTTATCGAATTAGATGTCGGCTGTGCTATTTGCTACTAGCGATACTCGCTTACAGAAATATTTTTATAGAGCATATTGATGTTTGTTGGAACTCTTTGTTTGTACAGTGTTTCCATATTCATGTCTAAGCATCTTAGATGTTGAATGTGCCGTCCTTTTAGATATTGGCGAAGTTATAAAAAACAATAGGCACATGAGAGGAGGATAAGATATATTAGACCAAGTGTGAAAATTATCTAGGACTCTAAGTATGCATATACCTGTTTCATGAATATATTGCTTTTGACGTAAGGTTCACATGGACACGCCAAAAAAACAATTTGGAATACGACACTACCATTACTCGTCATTGTTACTGAACACCTGCTCCATACCATTGTGTTAGTTACATTTACAAAAGCTCTTTCCATTTGTCAAAGCTGCTACACCTATTGTGAGAAAAAAAAAAATTACCTGCCGTGTTAAAATGTGAGTCATAGTGTAAATTTACGCAATAAATCTGGACAGAAGTTGCCAAGGTTGACATTCTCTGACATGCTTGTAAAATTTCTTAAAAAAAAAAAACTAATAATGCAACCTTTTTTGTTAAACTACGCACTGACCAGTACATTGTCATTTACTAAGAAACGAAATAATTTAAACATATAACTTTCATTATACTATATATACATATGCATTTCAAAACTTCGAGTTAGTTTTCAATTAGCGAGCAAAACCGTGAAATGAATAAAACAAGAGTTGGAAACAACAATTTTAACTTTATGTCAGTAATCTAAATAAACACAACTCGCAGTTCCATTGAACAAATAAAAGTAGTATTCTCAAAACTAAACGTAACAGCTGCAGTTTGATGTTTGAAATTTAATCTTCTAATTAAAAACTGACAACGTGCAGTGAATATATAGGTAGTGTAGTACAGAAACATATTTTAAATATCCCACTTGTGGACTAAAAACCTTCTATGTTGGTAGATATACATGTGGAAGACTCTTGCTATCCTCACAATGAGTCACTTCACCGCCGAAAGCGAAATTTATAAAGGCGAAAGTAACTCTGTACCTTCACACATATAAAGAAAGAAAGAAATGTTCATTAGGACACGACACAATTATAAAAAAAATAAAAAACATATTAACTTATTATTAATTATAACTACTAACTTAATCTACAATAAAAACAAAATAAAATAATGATAGTTAACGTGTCCTAAAGGTGTACCATTCAGCTTCCAAGTTGGGTTCCAAGAACCCAACGCTGTAAACAGCTTAATCGATTTAGATGAGATTTTGTATGGAAATAGTTTGTGTTGTAGGGCAAAGGCTAATTTTTTTAATTCACTCGTCGGGGTAAAATGTGAGATGACGGTTCGTCTGCTATAGTTTGTTGGGTTTGATACCGCAATCATAGGTTAAAATTCACGTGTTCCCATCTCTGGACCATCTCGGCCCTCAAATTGTTATTATTTAACATAGCTCAACAACAGAGCGATCGATACCTCAAAAAAGAGAACTTATGAAGAAATGGAAAAAGCTCGCTAATGCCCTCTAGGGTCCTATCGACAGTTTTAACTCTGACGATATTAACTAGAGCAAGATTTAAGAAATGAAAACTCATTCACGGTAAGAGTACAAACTATTATAAAACACGTCCCTGCGGGTAAATACGGTGGAGAATGCTAGATAAGTTTTGAATTTCGTGAAACTTACAATGCACCAGTGAGTCGAAATTTTCGCTCCGTTAGTTACAAAGCCATTTGAGAAAGAGCTGTCAGAAATGTACCCCACAACGTGATTATAACATTTTTTTGTACATTCATTATTATTTGGAATAATATTACATGCTGTATGTAAATTATTTGGGTACGTTTTAATGAAAATAATATATCTATGTGTTTGATCAAATGGTGAATACGGAATAAGAGTCGGTCTTCATATTTTCCTGCTAAATAACATTATATTTGTTTATTTTAGATTCTTTGTGGTTATATGTTTATATTCTTAAATAAATGTTATAAAATCTTTATATATTTCATTAGATTATAAAATTAAATGACTACTATTTTCGAGATTTATAAAGTTATGTTCACAAGCAAATAGTGAGCAAAACTATTTAAATAAATTATTAATTGAAAACAAAATTAGCTTAAAATTTTATAATCTATAGCGTTTAACGTCTTTGTCTAACACTTCATTATCTAAATTCTAAAATATCTTAAGGATCTCCAAAGTGCACTGAACTTGCGGCAGATGGGCACACGTGCAGGCTGCGCTTACGCACGTGTATCCCCTCTACAGACATATGCCTGTAGACACCATACACCCTTTTGTAGCGGCCATATTAAATTAGACCAAAAAATAAGAGTGAAGTTATATAAATTCCCAATAAGCTGAAAATCTGTGAAATCGTTCAAAATATAATTAAAATTATTTAATTATAAGTAAAATTAGAAAGTTCCCCATCCCTCCCCTGTTTGGAAAAAAAATTATTCAAGGTCAAAGGTCGAAAAAATGAGTTTTTTTGATTTTAAACAAAACGGTAAGATTTATCATAAAAATACCTCAGACAAAAATTGTAGGTCATACAATTATCTATAAAAAAGGAATAACTACTTTTTTTCATACGAGCCACTGTTTCTGAGATATAACGATTCAAAAAGTTGTTAAAGTTGTAATCGTCATAATATGCACACGCCATTCCACGCCACCTATGAGGTAGTGTTATTGCCATCTAGCGTATTAACATTAATATCAGCATTGTTCGCTACGTATTGAATAAGTGTGCCACTTTCTGGAGGTAGGACATGAGGTGGACGATGAAAAACTGCTGCTGCCTCGTACATTATTGTATCATTGTAAGACGCACATAAACCAAAAGAAGAAAAGATTTCTATAAGACGTTTAGATCCGAACCTTCGATAAAAAAAACTGCGAGGCCTAATTGTAATTTTGACTTAAAAGACCTTGGTCGAACAGCAGTTATGATACTATGGCAAAGATTTGTGCATATTAATTTTAAATGATCTAAATTTGATCGTTTATTCTTTAAGATCACTCGTTCCACAAAATATGTTAACGTTTCTGGGATTTCATTATTTAAATCTTAAACATGCGACCTGGTGGAGGGTAGGTAGAATTATCAAACACTACAGTTTTAATATCTTCGCGAATAATAGCTGCAGCTGCGTCTAGGACTCTGAATTGTTCTTCTTTTTTATTAATTTTTTTTTTCATTAATATAATATAATTATACACTCACCATACTTCAATTAATAAAACTCTGTAAATTTATAAATAAAAAAAAAATCTATTACATAATGAGAAAGCCGAGTTAAAATCTTATAATAAAAGTGTATTTTCATGACTGTAGTCAAAATCGTATACATTATCGTATCAAAATAATGTATTCAAATTCATAAATAATTTATCGTTATAACGTTATTTTAAACGCACGTGTATAGTAAATGTACGATCAATTTTAAGCAAAGACTTATAGTAATATTTATGTACTTACCTCGCAGATCACATTTCAACATTTTAAATCATTTGTTTTTCTTTATATATATATATAAAGCTTATTCACTACACCTGCTCAATTTCAAGCTGTCAAACTTTGCGTAATTCTCAAAGATTTACAAAGATATATCGTATACAAAGGATTTGAATGTTCTGGTGAATTTTATGACAGATATATTTTGTAAAGAAGTATGACACTAAAGTTATACATATTTCGAGCATGTATATTGCTCTATGAATATAAAGCGCTCTTGAATTTACGTGAATTATTCCCTTTTCCCGTATTGCTTTAAATAATTTAACTAAAATGTTCATTGTAATCCTCATTCAAAGTTTATTCAAATGCACTCTTATCAATTATTTTGAATATTAATTTAGCAATTTTATTTAAAACTTGAAATCAGCATATAGATGATACGTTAAAGAAACGGAATTTTCTATTTTATACGAATTATATAAAAAAATAAAAAAGTTAAAAATTCTTCTAAATGTGCCACTTCTGGACTAATAAGACTTTCTCTCCATGCTCTGAGTACACGAGCTACTGTAAGCTCGCTGAGCAGTCATGTACGTGTGCATCAATGTAAGCGTTATAAGTGGTGCATTATGCATCGAATTGGGTCGTTTGGGCTTTCTGAATCTTGGCTGGCATGACCAGGAAAAATATTTCCGGAGATACACAATGTGGCTTTAGAGCTGGAATAGATATTTTAATACGCATATATCGATATGTATCAGAGATATGGGTGAAAGCCATAAAATGCCCCAATAATGCATCAACAAATCTGAAATCAGCAACAGGTCATTAATGAATTGTTACAGGCTAGAAACTACTACTAATATAAATATAGATGATAACCAACCAGGTTATAAATGAGCGCTTAATTTTTCTGCGCGTATATGTGTGTGCTTATAGACATAATATTTTTCAAGACATAATAGAGTGCGGAAAGGTGGGAAGCCTTTGTTGATAAATTGATCGATGTGTCTTCTATCATCTCATATGATGGCTATTCATAGGCATCTCTGATCCTTTTCTATACTGTACTCAATGTTCATTTTAAGAATAGGCTGTGATAACATTGTTTACAGTTGATTGTCTTAGTTTAATTCTTTTTTAGTGCAACGTGCAGAGCAACTTACTACACATAATACGAAAATCGTACACGTAGACGAATACTGTATCGATCACACGTGGATCGATTATGGGACCATATTTGTATTTGGCTAAAATACGATTGCATTTCTATATTTTACAAGTTTTAAATTTGCTTAAAATTTATCTCGGACTTTTCAGTTGATGAAAAACGTTTCTATCGGTAGGAATTTTAAGCCACGTGTTACTGTCAAGTCGTCACTAACATTCGTTCAGAAAAAACACAAATATAATACTTTAGGTATGAATATCAATATTCTATCCCTTTTTGTTGGGGTTCACAGAGCAAAGCCTATCATTTTTGTTTGCATCAAGCGTCTCAAGTTATAAATAAACTAAGAAAAAAGGTTTCTAATATAAACTAACGCCTTCATATGGTTAGGGTCTAGAATAAATAACAGAACAATAAAAGAATTTTCAAATAACCCAAAACTAAAGACTTGTTATATAAAATCTTCATAAAATGTTTTGTAATATCAGTAAACATCCCTTCAATCATCATAATCATTCCTTCAATCGCTGATCACGTCATATGTTCAGATTTTTTGAGAAATAAATAATATTATGTAGTCAATTTTTATGTTTATCACAAGAAATGTTTTCATAAATGAGACAGTTAAACATTTCCAGTTTGTTTCACAATAAACAACAATAATAACAAACTCGTAGCATGGATATGAATGCATGTGAAGTTTCGTTGGAAGTAGGTCTTGCATTCAGCATTCTAAATTTCGTAATGTGCTGCGGAAGTCATTAGCATTAACTAGTTTTCAACTGTATCACGTGAAAAGTTCATACATTATTATTTTGATAAATTTTAAAAATAGAAGCCGATAATATTCCCTGAATATGTTAAACATGTGTGTTGCCTGCTCATAATTAAATATTTCCTGAGCATTATAATGTTGTGGTCTTAAAATTATATTGTTTAAATTTCGATTGTTTTGGTGGCTGAAATTAAAACCATGTAGACATTTTATAAATAAAGTTAATTTTATCATAGCTATCGTAGTCGAATCGTTAAGAAAAAATAAAAATAAAACATCAAAGAATTGTAACTTGTCCCTTCAGACTTAATTTGTACTTACAGGTATGATTAAGATCAAGCATAAGCCTATTTATTATTCATTAAAAAAAGCTATTTCAGACAAAAATAAGGATATTATTATTATGTATTTTTTGGATTTGAGAATACTTACTTTACCTTTTTTATTCTTAGTTACTTACTAATAAGTTATTCATTATTATTAAATAACAATTTGTACTTACAGTCGTAATATATGTATTAAAACTGTTAGTCAAACTTTTTGTGTTACTTTATTTAGAAAGTTCAATTGAAAAATTACTTTTACGAGCAACATAGTGGTTACCAATCAAGCAATTTAGTTTAACTATTAAAGTGGTTCAATTGTTGAGCAAAATGTATTGTATACCATCTTATGTCCTCCTAGTTTATTATTTTTCTAGTATTGAGTATATTTCATTTTCGTTCTTTCAGGTTCGTTTTTGTTTCGAAATTGTACACACACACACAGAACACAAAACCACTAATATAAAATCCTAAATACCAATGACTTAAAAGTCGGATATTATTGCATCTGCATCTTAAACGAAGATTTTGGGTTCGAAGCCGGAAAATCATTGATAAGTTTCATATGCTTAATTTATGAATAAAGTTCACGTCATGTTTTGCCATAAAGCTGAACACCGTTTTTTCTCTCCTCTTGAGAAGGTTTGCCCAGCGGTGGGCCATTAACAGGCTGTTACTTTATATAACACTAAAATTGTGTCAGATTTATAAAATACTGTAAGCCAGCGCGATATCTATAGGTAAGGATCACTAGTGCTACGTCTTTGTCAGCCTGCCTCTTGACATAGAAATTGTACGTCACAAAATCTCCTACGGGTCTGATGCGAGACTACTTTTATAGGTACATACGAAGGTTTAGGAACAAAAGTATAGGCTATATTCTAAAGTGCTCTTTTCAACGATCTAACAATAAAAGTGCCTACTTCAACCCCGCTTTTAAAGGGCTCGAGACTTGAGTGAACATTCAAGATAGTCGTTTTGATTTTGATATCTTAACGACATTATCTTTTTAGAAAATGAGTTTATAATTGTTATTCATTAATTTAAAGTCATTAATTAAAAGTGTTGCCAGCTTACATAAATAAGAATTTCCACATTTTTTAGTTATTACAAAATACATGTAATCATAAATATTAGGCCAATTAATGAATGGATTCCTTATTTATTTTATTGGAATAATGAATCGGAAGACATCACCACAACTTTGTTATAACAGATAGAAAAGTTCCCTCAGAATGACGAAACAGTTCGGATTAAATACCAAGTTCTTAAACAAAGGAACTGATAACTCGGCAAGCGACTACAGAATTAACGGCCGCGAGCGTTTGTCCGTAAATTGAGTTTATGTTATGTTTGGGTGGATTTTATTTCGTTGATTTTAACGTCAAAGGTTACGCTTAATTCGTTTTATTTCTTTTTTTTTTTCATATTCGCCAGATGTTGTGTTTTAGGTTTTCGTATTAGTAATGGGCCAAATATTGATTTTACTGACTATAAATATTCTGTAAAACTTACTAGAGAATTTAAAATGAACCAATTCTGTCCATCCTTGGTTTATATTATTATGATACCTAATACTGTTAAAGTTTTTGTCTAATGAAAGCATAAACTTGATCAAATATTTACGAGATAGATTAAAATAATGTACTACAGTAATGGACACCTTAGAAAGTTCTATAAAAAAGTCCTCAATGGTAAATGTGTATCTCTTAGGGAACCCACATTGCACCCGTGCGAAGCCGGGGCGGATAGCTAGTTAATGTAATATTCATTGTCTAAATTTTCAATAGACTCCGATATTTACTAACCAAATAAAAAATTCCAATATACGCTTTATTTAACAGCATTTTTACACGGTGGAATATCCTATCGGAAAACACTGACGATGTTTTCCTTTCTTACAAACTGAAATTCATAAATCGATTTCCATATTTCAAATTTACATCCTGAGTTTCATCATGATCGGATTTTTCTGTAAAGTCTGTATTGAGCTCATTATCATAGACCAACATACCCATTTCCTAATTTTAACATCAAACATATGAAAATCTTTGACCCCCTTAGAATTCCTGTACATAATTTCATCCTATTAAACCCCTCGGTATAGGCTAATCGTAAGTCAGTCAGTTTAAAATACAGATAGACATTTTAAAATTCTATTAAATATATATCCTGTTTTATACTCGTTTAACTCAACCGGTAAACCGATAGTTTGATATAAGATAAACTAGCGCGTGCAAATCATTTATATGATGCGAACTATCAAGCGCTTCAAGTAGATAATTAAATGAAGTTTATATTCATAGTATCGTGTATGAATTTCAGTATTCAGTGCGATAGGGACACGGATCGATATACCGCTTCATTGGACGTGCCGCCACATGTTGCTATTGTGGAAAACTGTTGGAAACGTTTGAAACTCTCTCCGATATTATCATGAGCTAAGGTTGTCAGATTAATTTATGTTATTGATATTAATATCGAGGTATAATTGTAGCTTAGACCGTCTGTTTGTACCAACCAGGTGCCATATGCTGCCAAACTATAATACTGTGCATTGCTGTGTAGATGATGTATGAGCCAGCCAATTACAAGCTCAAGGGACATAATATCTTACATTCCGTGATTAGCAGTACGTTGACGGTAGAAAAGTATGGTATATGCTACTGTGTCTATCAACGAAGATGACGACGTACAATGAGGTCGCACGTTTATTTGTCTGCCGTCCTGAAATAATTAAACAATAATAATAAAAGATAACTGTGACGATTTGATATCTATATTTTTCGAGATACGAAACTATATGCCAATCATAATCATAGTATAACTTTATTCTAAATATAGTATTTTCGAATTAATTGTCCAACTGTTTTTTCGTGATTTTAAAATCAATGACGGTTAGTTTAAAGAATGACAAGTAATCCGCGGTACATTGACAACCCTATGATATTCGTACTCGTAAAAGTACTCATACATCGATGTGTGATTGAAGCGAAATCATTTTACGCATATCAACGATACTAAATCTGGGATAACGTTAAATGAAGTGATAATTTTTTTTAAAACACTAGTACTACATTCTTTGTTAATTTTTATGAAATTCTAGTTTAGTGGGGGGATTCTTAGTATTCTAGTGGGGTAGGCTTAAGGTATAAAAAAAGTCTGTTTTTCTTTGGGGTTCAAGTAGGCTGTAAACTAATTTTCACTAAATTCGGTTCAATGGTTTAGTTTTGAAAAACTTCGGGCACGCTTGGTTAGACGGCTTGTGGTAGTTAGCCTACTATAAATCTGGGAATATATCCTTGTTTCAAGACAAAGTTTAAAGTTATACTAGGGTAGGACGATAGATTATCAGGTAAGCCACTTTCAGCACATATGGTTACCCGCATTCCATTTTATTATTTAGAGTAAAGAGATGCAATGTAATACATATTTGAATGATTACTATTAAATAATTTATTTTATAATTCTGTATACAATATTTTTAGTAATCCATTTGTCCATCACAGGCCTAAATATGAAAAAGCAATTATAAAATCCTTAATAGAGTTTGTTTGTAGTGAAGTTATTGAAACTTTCTCATTTTAATTAAAATAATATTTTATACTTCATAAATAAAAAAAAGCCAATGTTTATGTATGATAACGTAGAGTTAAAATTCAGAACGCTGTGCATGATAGGCAATCCTTTGTTCTATTCCACTCAGGCGTAAATTAATCGGTCAGCCTTGTTATCTGCGGTGCAGAATATGAGTTACAACTAAATCTATCCAATATTCCATATTGAATTAAGATCCCCTCGTTAAGGGTGTGTAACAATATTTTTTTATTAAGGAATAGAAATCATAAACAATTTATATTGACTTATTATTTTTATTGGATTGTTCTCGAAAGTAAAAGGTCGTTCATTGATGAGCCTAATATAGCCAAACTGTACTTCAGTCTGCTGAATCCGGGTGTCTTTATTTTGTTTACACCGAAACTGAACCTGCTAATTTCGATTGGGGCAGCCGAGCTATTTCTCGATATGTTTTACATTTCACCACAAACACATTTGCACTAACTATAACAGCTTATATAGTCTAGATTGCAGCACACTTATCTAGATTGCGCGCTAATCTAAATACTACGGGACTGATTTGAAAAATTATTACCTTGTAAGATAGATTATTTGTGGAGGAAAGGCTTTATACCATCACGCTACGACCAATATGTGAGGAGTACCAATGAAAAATCTTGCAAAAACAGACGAATATTATTCCTTTTGAGAGTTTCCTATGGATGCGCTGCGTAAACGGTTAAAGTTTCGCAAAAATCATGAATGACAGAATTTATAATATAGCCGAGTGAAGTTAAGTCGAGCAGCTAGTATATTATAATTGGATTATAGTTCTTAAGAAAACCAGATGTCGCTGCCGGTAGAACTTTCCACATATTTACTGTGCACACGAGAAATAAAGAAGTCAAGCGCTCCGTGCCTGTAGGTAGAATGTCGATGACGAAGTGTAGTTATTTTCATGAAGAAATTAAAATGGCCACATTTATCGCTCATTAATAGTGGCAAAGAGACATTGGTTTTGAAAGACACACAAAACATTCTTAACACTAGCAAATGCGTTGCCCTGTGATCTCAGACTTATAATCAAACTAGATAGATAGACAGTCAAACTATTATTATTTATTTGTGGGTGGGTATAATTCGTAAAACGAGTTATCACAAGAACATGCTCAACTACAGAATCTTACTACTCTGTTGCTATCTTTTCTGAAAGTGATGGATATCTCGTAACCACTTACTTTCTTGTATATAATATAACATCCACTTACAAACCAATATCATGGGACAGCTTGACGTCATCAAACTAATTTATGAGTGATGTTGTTTGTTAATATTTTATCCATGTTCACGATAAATTACAAATCTGATTACAGAGCATTCAGAATTATATCATATATTTCGCAACGAATTGCTGTCAATTAGTATTAAAACTAAAAACAGTAACCAAAATAATAGTACATTTTAATATTTATGTTTTATAAGTTTTACTGGACCAAATAATTTATTAAGTAATTTTTAAACATTTTCTGCAATTTCGTTTATTTTTATACCAAGTTTTTAAGATATTGTTATTAAAAGTTTATCAAAAACGTCATAATAATAAAAACGTAGACGTGCGATGTGAGCTGTTATCACTTGAAGTGTGTAACTTTTAATTGCTGGGCAAAGGCGTACTTTTCTGTTACGGAGCTTATTTCTCCACGCAGCTCCGCTACTGGTCCATATAATGAACATGTGGTGGATTATACTTAAAAAAAAAAAGTTTCTTTAGGGCGTTTTCCTTCATCGCCGTGTGCATTGCGCGTGTGTGTGTGTATGTGTGTTTTAATCAAATCAAAACACTCGTTATTCAAATAGTCTCATAAAAGCACTTTTGAATCCTCATGTGTTGCATTGTTGAATTTGAAAAACACGTAAAGCTACCACCGATTAAGAATCGACAAGAAACTCAGTAGCTACTCTTTCGAGTTAAGCTAAGAAAATAAGCTCATGAAACAATTTAGTGTTAGCTCGGATTTGAATCTACGTTTTTCGACTGAATGAATTTGAACATTTTATCCACCACCGTTACCGCTTTACTTGTTTCTATATCGAATACGAATAACCTCGTGTGTAAGACAGATAATAAGGATATAAACATTAGTCGTAAATCTTGGATAAGTCTGTTTAAGAGGTTTAGAGAAATCTCATTTCGTAAGCACACTTGAAACATACATCTCCAAATCATATTAAAGTTAGTTGGCGTATCAAACGCGTTCGAGTTCGTTAGAAGCGACACTAAATAAGTCAACTTCCAAACTTTATTTGTTTCAAATTGAGATAAACTCGCACTAATTAAGCTCAATTCTATTTATCTTAGTAAATAATAAGGGAAGTTTTTAATGGAGATCACCTTTCCTTTATAAAGCCTTCTAAATGACCTTCATTTGTTTAGTTACTTAATACGTATATACAGGTACATTCGTTTTCTTTTGGGCCTTATTTCATCTCTCAGTAGTGTAAATATACCAGCACTCAGAAATGCATAAAGCGCTGTGTAGTATTTTATATCGTTTATAAGAATTTGAATGTAGATTATGTCCACATATACCTAATGAGTTAGTAACTTTACCACACATAGGATCGGTTCAAAAAGAAAAATACTAATTTGAGTAAAGTACATCGTAGAGAAAATCCGATTATCTTACTACAGGTATTCTGCGTGGCGAAAGCTATCATACTGAGTAATGTTAACACTAACACGTACTCAGCTATTTTCACATGATATACTACTATAATAAATGAGGAAGAAAATATGTCTGTTGCATTTACACAGTTATAAGCTGATCGTATTTTAATGAGAATATCGGATTTTAAGTCCGTTTCTAAGAACGAAGGGCATTTACAGATAAAACATCGTTGATTTCAATTCCTTTATATCTATACTAATATTATAAATGCGAAAGTGGCTCTGTCTGTTACCTGTTCACGCTTAAGCTGCTGAACCGATTTAGATGAAATTTGGTATGGAGATAGTTTGAGTCCCGGGGAAGGACACGGGCTTTTTAATTCAACCCTTGAAGTGGAAAAAGAAGGGTGACTGTTAGGTTTTATAATTTTCACGCGGGTATAGCCGTAGGTTCAACTAGTACCTATGATACGGTAGATATATTTTAAACTTGAAGCGTATAAAATAAAAAGCATGTTTGTAAAGCCTTAATTGAATTACAACGCTCTACTATTTTTATGTATGGAAAATAAGGATTCGATTAAACAAAAATAAAACTTTATCAATAGTGGTGTTGCCAATTAAACTACTCATAACAAATGCCATAACTTACAGATTAAATAATTTTAAAATTATTTTCTTATTACAAACATTATTATATTTAACTTTAATTGAATTGACATAAACAGATACACGTTAATTGAAAGTTAAAGGTCTAGGTACCTAGTTCATGATAGGTACATAATTTTCAAGTATAGCTTTTTTATGGTAAGAGACGAAGTTAGTCCATACGCTCTATGATATCGTCTTAATATCTGGATTAAAGTTTTTGGGAACAATAAAAACAGTCGACAGTACGTCGTAATCGTACGAAACACTGGAACACAACGTGTTTATCAAAAGTTATAATGTTTACAAAACACGAAAACTTCCCACAGTCTAAGTGTAGAGAGCTAAGGAGTGTACAAGTAATTATGTTGCCTCTCATTATCGCTGGCTACACGCTACGCCTACCATAGAGTAACGCTAATCAGATCTGCCAACCGATAAATGATGTTTGTTTAAAAACTATCATATTCGTTATCCTTTTAACTAACCGTTTAGGTTACTTTATATAATTTAAATAAATTTGATATGATGACATTCACGTTTCATTGATATCATCACATCGCTATAAAGTTGTAAAACTATTTTAAAGTGCTTGTAATAGATTATATTTATATAGTGTGTTTATGACTTGAAATAATTGTATAAGTTTAGTTGAGTTCTTTTGATTTTTATATCCGAGAAATAAGATCACATTTCATTCATTAGAAGTTGAAATCAATTGCCCGCTGTTCATAAGAAACATTATTATTAAAATTTTGTCGTAAATATATTTTCGTATCGTAATTCTATACACACATCCTTTTCATTATTAATTTATTTATACTCGTATTCTTTGTGTGTACCTCTAGAATATACTTTTGGTAAGTTTTTAATTAGAGGCATGTATTTGGAATATACATGGAATTAAAGTTGAGTAAGATAAAGTAGCGATGAAGATTTAGAATTCTGATGATAAAATTAAATACTATTAAATTAAATGCAACACAGAACGCAGTTGTTATGAACCTAAAACTAAAATAGTTATGTTATGACAATATGTACGTAATTAGAATTTCCATAGAGCATATATGAAATAAAAAACCACTAGATGTGTTATGTAACTTCGTATTATTAATGAAAGGTAGTCCCTTTCTGAGAAATAATCTTCTCTCGGAACTTTATTTTTGAGACAAAATGTACTTATACAATACAAAATATTAATAAATTTAAATTTTACTAATATCTTAACATAATTTCATGCAGATTATTTTATGGGTAGATTAAATTATAACATATGGCAACACTGTTCGTTCGAAGTGGAGCGTGAGAAAGTTTCGCTAATACGCTGCATACGCCAACGCCGGCTCATCTTATTTATTATTCAACCGGTTTAAGATATAGCTTACACACAAGGATTAATGCCATAAACGGTGGAGATACTGTTTCTTGTAAATACTTGCATATTAATGGGTACGTTATAGCTTAAAATATTGCGAACGATTCATTAGTTTCATTTTTAAAAATATTAGTGCTATTAATAGTTATGAGGAAAATAATTATTTTTAGAGCCAAGATGACTTACTCGATGGAACACATGGATCTTAACTAAAGATAGCGATGTCAAATCCGCGCAAGTCGCACTAAGTCTTCATGAGCTAAGATATTAATAGCATTTCGGATTGTTATTATATTAATAGCATTTAAGAACTTTAAATTAACAATAACAACGTCTTTGTTACAGTTCTTACAGTCTTACAGACTATATATTTATAAAATAATAAATATGCTTGAACAATGAAAAAAATAGATTGATATAATATTATCACGTGTAATGATATATGTCAATGATAAAAGCTCAAATCTATTGTATGTGTTTGAATACTTCTTTCTCCCTTTAGATAGCAAAATAAACAAACGTTGAATGAACCTATGGCAAGTATAAACTATATTGAAAAATATTTTATAATTCGCCTGACATGAACATATCGTAATTGATATCAATAACTTAATTTTAATTCTATTATTCTGTTAAATAATATTAGTTACGTTATTTAATTATTGCAATCCTTTGTGACTTATGCATTAACAGCCTGTAAATTTCCCACTGCTGGGCTAAAAGCCTCCTCTCCCTTTGAGGAGAAGGTTTTTGGAGCATATTCCAACACGCTGCTTCAATGCGGGTAAATTTAGTTGTAAATTTAAATCAAATTATACATTACTGTTGATTACAAATAAATCATAAATCATCATATTGCGTTAGTTGTGGTTATGTAGTTCATTAAACAAACCGAAACCTAACCAATTACTAATTTATACCATAACCATCAGTTCCTGCAACTAGTTTTAGTTACCAAAGCTAATTGCAATAACAATGTACGAAGTTATGGCTAAAATATCAAATAATAAATTTGCATACAGCTACAAACGATCTAATAACAATTTATATTCAATTAAAATTATACTAATAGTTAGTATTTTAAGATTTAAATGTCGAACCGGGATGACCAAATCTGTACCCAACAACCCCGGTTCGAATTGATGCGAGCACTTTGGAGCTTTTGCTCAATTTCTTTTTAAAATTCGTTTCGTTATCGGCGTAAAGGAATACAGGAAAGTCTTAAGGAAAACTTTTGTCAGATGAAAGTCTGCCTTGAGTAGGTACTATACCATACTGAACTGTACGGTTCCTACCAATTCACAGTGAAGCTGAGCTGAGAAATAACGTATACCTTCTACTTAACGTTATTTTGTGATAAAATTGTCTTAGTATTTTAAGAATATCTATATCTTAGAAATATTATAGAATATCTATATCTTAGAATAGATAGAAACGTGAATCTTGTCCCATACCTTTCCATTAATAAAGTCGCTGCTTTCAATGAGCTTATAAGAGTTGCGGGATTTATCATTAGCTTGCTGATTAGTTAAATAAAGAATTGTACACCACCATGGGGTCTACCTAAAAATAATGCAGTTTAAATCATCGAATCGGTCCAGTCGTTTTTGTGAAATCGGTAAATATGCATAAAGAAGGGACCATCTAAGTCGGGTAGAAATAGTCGTATAGAATATTGTCAGTAGAATAGCCATCGTGTCAAGAAAAATTCTCGTTCATATTGAAATTTATAGCAAGGTGTTTGTGTAACGTGTAATGTCCAAGTAAAGATGTACGTTCACCTTCTTTAACTAACACAAAGTTGGTCGCGTTTTAATTTTCACGAGTTAAATGAAAGTAGTAAAATGTCAGTTAAAAGATATTAAAATTAATGAAAAAAATAAAAGTTGATATCCTTATTTATGAACCTCATTTATAACATAACACCGAGTATGTAAACTACGACTAAGCAGTCATGGTTTATAGTATTAAAGCTTTATCGACTTATAAGCCGTTTACGATAGGAAGATCGTGTAAATCAAGTTAATTTGTAGTTATAAAATAATAATTTATTATATGAATGTCATGTTCCTGTCGCCTATAATTAGGTATACAGGCATATCTTTAGTTATTTTTCAAATTTTATTTTTTATCCCTATATGTAGTTCACGTGTTGAATTACTGGTTTGTGTGTGGTACTCAGCCAGATATACCATGAAAAGGCCTACTACCACCAAAAATACTAGTTAAACAACCCCCCCCCCCCAACTCAAGGGTTATACTTTCTGAGACTATTTGAAAGAACAAGTATCTTAAACAAAACGAGAAAGCGAGTTTCGAAACATCAAAAATGTGGTTTAAGTAACAACATCGGCTACAATGTCATCGAGGTGCATCAATACAATATATCTTTTATCTAGGTTATTTAAAAATCTTATCAATCGTCGTTTTGTAAGTTATATGACAGTACTACATAACGGTTCGGAATGTCGTCACTAATGGGAATAAGTAGGTGTTTAACCTGTTTGATTAGTTGAGATGCATACATGATTTTATTTCTCACAAATAATAATAATAAAATCTTGTGTATACAAAAAAATTCTTAGTTCATTTTCAAATTGTATTCTGATATAGACATGAACATTTTTAGAAGTGACAAGTATGAAATGTTTGTGGTATTTCATTATAGAAAATACTCACTGAATACTCAGTTCCAACATTTCGAAGTCGGAAACTCGCTATTATAAGTTTATCCTTCCTTCCTGTTTCGAACTGTTCGTATTAAAAGTACAGAGTTTTTAGCCTTAATACATATCCAACTTTGATGTAATTTATTATTAGACTAGATGTCGCCCGTGACTTAGATGTTAGGTTTAAAAAATGTCCTTCCTTGAGGTTCAAGCTTAGGTTTAGGTTTAAAGAATTTTTTATATACAAAGACATACATTGTCACTTATGTGATAACAATAAATTCAAGTAATGTTCACTTGCAGTTCATCGTCGTAGCCATTATATGTAATATTATATATATAATATATATGTATAATTGTAGGTACGTATACAAAACAAAATTTACTAGCAACATCAAAACAATAATCAAGTATAATTTATATGTTTAACTTTGTCCCACCTCATACACTCAAATTAAATTTAATTGTTTTACAATAAATTAGATCTAGTTATTACTCAAAAAATAATCTGATAATTGTTTTTTAAATGTATGTAATGAGTCAACATTTTTTATATGTGAGGGTATGCTGTTATATAGCCGGGCTCCGTTTGTTGTTATCACTGTTCTTTCGTATGACGTGCGATGTTTCGGTACGATTATGTAGCTAGCCCGTCGACTGCTGCGATCGAAAACTTGGTTTTGTTTAGTGAACGAAAGATTTGTATGGATATGGATAAGCTTGCTTCAAACTAGATTCAGTTTAGTGGTTCGACCGTGAAAGCGTAACAGCGAGACAGAAAGACAGAGTTACTCTCACATTTATATTAGTATTGATTATGTAAAAGATACTCCTTACTTACACAAAAATTGTAGTTTTTTTTAAATATAAAGGAGGAATGCGATCGTAGAAACGATCTATCTCATCAAAAGCTATTATTGCGCTATTACACATAAACTCTGTTACAAAAATAGATAAACTAAGTCTTAACAGCTAGATTAGCAGTTGTAGCATCAATTACGTTATATGTATTCAGACTGCCTTAAAAGCCCCACCTACGGTCAAAATACATAATATTCGCATAATAGCAACACACAAATATTTGTAACAAATGCAGTGGTCTCGTTCCAAGCGATCTCGGCTATCTATCACTCCGCAGGAATATATTCGTACTGTGGTACGCAATAAACATTATATCGCGTCGCAGTACAAATGTTAACGATGTTTTGTACAACGAAATAATTATGTTCTAACATTCTTGTCGTGTACTAACATTACTAACCTTCCTAATGTATATGTTGTATAATATATAAACATAAAAGATTGTATCATTATACCTTTGTTACAGCATCGGATTAAATATACATATATAATATCTATAAGAATATGTCTATAGATTTTCTTTTTAGCGTCAAAAGGACAAACATCTGTTAGGAATTCTATGTAATCCTAGTTTTATTTTCGTTGATTTTTAAGAAAGAAATATTTATACTAATTGCCATAATAGAAGAGTCGCGTGCTAAATCTTTGTCATTTGTATAAGTCGTAACAGAAGGAAACCGCTTACGACGTAATGGAACTCTGGAAGCTGTGAAAACTAGTTCCTCTATCTAATGACATAATTTAAACACGTAAGTACATATCGTGATCTTCAACATACAGCCAAGATAGTCTTTTTTCATAATATCCGAATAAAAGATAAATATAATTATTATTAAAGTATAATATACTCCTATATAGAATTCTAGTAAAAGACCGTAAAACCCCTTTATAAAGTTTACAAAGGACTCTCGTTTAGAGAGAGGTTTATATTTATTTCATCATGTTAGGTCGGTGGTATTATTATACCTTATGGCGAAATTATATGCGACATGCATATTTCCTCACGCCATTTTCAAACAAAACTTTATTATTATTTTATGTTTACATGATATGAATTTGAACCCGCTATATCCGGCTTAAACATAAAATCCAGCAATCCGATGTGTGGCAACTCGTCTCGATACGTGTATAAAATAATCTATAATAATATAAAATAAACGGAGCCGTATAAATAAAAGCAGTAAGATCAATGCTAATTGAAATAAACACACATATCACAGTATCGTATCATCCAAAGGCGAATTTCAATTATACTCTAATCAAATCTGGTCATGTTTAAATGTAGACAAATTTCCACAATTTTACAGACAATCAAAATATTGCGTGTGAGACTAGATAAACAAACGTCTATGTAGCGCGAGAAAAAAACCACTGGACGAATTTAAATGTAACTCAATCATGAAAATAACAAAAGATATTAAAAAAAACAAACAACAAAACAAAATTCTGTATCCAATAACGTTTTTCAACCGAACAATCGTTCGTAATCTAATCATAACACGAAACTTGTTGTCATGTGAAATAGCACTGACATCCCAAATATAGCTAAAAGTAGCATTGTGAAATGGGCATAATTACAGTCGTAATAACTCTACACGTTGAATGTTTAATGCTCGGCCGACGTTCCAGCATCCAGCCGGTCGCTGCGGACCGACGGAATAGCCACTTGATGAATTATGCAGCTTTACGCTGCCGCTAACCGATAGCAATAATTTGTGTATCACCGAAAACAATTGACGTAAATTTACATGCCATATTTTGTGTTTCATTGATTGGTTTCACGCTTCGTGCTTATCTACATATTAACTTTTTTAAATGTATATTTGTTAATCTTCATTTAATTTATCAATCTAAAGCAATCTGATCTAATCTATTAGTGGAATTACGTGTACGTAAGGCTCTTTTCCTCTTATGTCAAAATATATATAAGTCTGTTGATTGATCTATTAGAATAGTTTTATTTTACTCAAATCGTAATGCATCGAAAAAAATCTAATATAATTCGATATATAATCGTTACATGGAATATATAGTCGAATTACTCGATAGCTAATCGATGAAGCTAGCCCTCTCCGGATTAAATCGTGCAATCGACTAGATTTACGATATTCGTAAGATTATTTATATATTCATTCATACCCACTAAAATGTTTAAACTAGAAGAGAATATTAAATAATCAAAAATCGATAAACCTGCCGTACTAATTAAAGTCCTGAAACTAATTACCTACACGTAATTTTGCTAAGCTTCTGACGAGGCATAAAACATTTTCATTAATTATCAAGTTACCCGTCGGAGTCCTAAAGGGGCATAACGATACGCTCTCATAGAGGACACGTATACTTGATCGTTAAACTGTGGCTCTTATGTTATTGTATATAAGAGTAATTTTCCTTAGCCATAGTTTTATATATACAACACATTATATGTCAAAGAGAGGAAATTATGTAGTTAATTATTTATTTTTTCAAAACATATGTGTCACACATGGGTCGCACTTAAGTTCGTGACAGTATATGTATAACAGTATATTTAATTCAACTTTTTTCTATTTTTATTACTTTTATTACTCTTACTTATTTATTTTTTGTTTCCAGTTCTGACCAACCATGGAAACTTAGATAATATTTCTCCTTCTGTAGTTGCACTGGCTCAGTTTTTAGACCGCAACACAACAATCTATTTAAATTAGTGTTGCTATTTGGCTATAAAAAGTGTGATGACTTGGTCGTACCCCTCTTGCGGTTTACACTAAGCCATAAAATATAATTAATTATATTATTTCATAATCAAAACAGACGTCTAACTGTATTATCAAGTGACTTAATATATTGTTTTATTGAGGATGTCTTAAATATATATAACATAAAATTAAATTAAGCAGTTGCTTATAATAAACCAATATTTAATTAATATGTCAGCTTTTATTAACCGACTATCAATTAACCTAACCGATTGATAGTATGCACTTTCGTTGCTGCTGAAAATACATTTATTTTATAAATCGATAATATCGTTTAAATAAAATCGATTTATTTTATACGACACAGACTATAATAAAAACTCGTCGTTACGAAGGTCTTTGGTACTAAATTAACGACATACTAATAGGTTATACACATAAAAATGGAAAAGGTAACAAAATGAAAAAACACTCAAACTTGAATACATGTTTATATTTATTTTAGATATCTTAAATACTGACCTAAGTACGTAGAAAATAATATTGACATTTGTGATATTTATTTCTAGAAAATAATATCTGTATCGCTACCCGTTGCCTGATCTAGCGTGATAATTGACCTAATTAGCTAAAAAGTAAAGACTAAGATAAGCGTTACTTTATCGATTAATTTACGTGAAAGTTTTACACGCAGTTTATGAATAAAAGAATTGTACTGATCACAAAAACACCGATTTATTGTTATAACTTTCTAGAAAATTTCTTATTCGTATTTCCAGGAACAAACGACAAGGACAGACAAACTGTAGTATCTTGTACTAAAATCTAATTTGATAAAATTTATCAAGGTATTGTCCATTCAAGTGATAGCAGTGTTATTCTATGGTTAGTTATCACCTCTACCGTTGGACATGGGCCAAGGTATCATTACTGAAACTGCTGTTAATCGTGCGGCTTTTTCCTACATAGTTGGGACACTAAAGGCTGTTGTTTACAACAAAGATTAATTCGCTTTTTAACATTAATATATGTAGTGGAGTGAGAAGTTATCAATAATAATATCATAAATGATGATATTTTTATTGTTTGTAAGGAAGGAAGCTAACCCAAGCTACGTCAATGTGCCTCGGCACGGATTTGGATGCTAACTGCTCCGGCTTACAGATTACATGAAAGGGCTGCGATGACTCTGCTAAACTCAATGTCAAAATTTAATTAATTTGAGGATGATACTTTGCCAAGAAATATTTCTAATTCTTTCGCATGAGTGGAGTACGCTTACAAATTTTACACTAATTATTTTATTTATTATTATAATAATTAAAAATAATGTTGCCAATGTAATATATATATATATATATTTTTATCATAGCCGCCGAACAAACCTCCACGTTTTAAACAATATAGAACCAAAATATGGTAATTTGATCAAATCAAAACCTGCAGTATCTGTGTAGGTTGTACAGGCATTTGATTCATCAATTTACAGGCCTGTCGTGTCAATTAAATGTGACGCTGACTACTACGAAGGTGGCTCGGAATCAGGGGCTTATTTACAAAACGTACTGCCAATCAGCTGAACAGAATCGTCGAATATGTAATAGATGGATTACAACATTATTAGAATATAAAATGCAACAACAACTTTAATAGAATATGTATTCAAATGGATATCTCATTTATACGCGCCATACTGATCGCTTTCGATCGTTTTCATTAAAATATTATATTTTCGATATCATAATTTAGCATCGCAATTGAGGACCTCTTAAATTCAACCCATACCCAACAGTTACAGTTGGTTAATATTACGCTTTTCAAAATTATTAATACCAAGTCCTCCACGTATAACTGTCTAAAATTAACTTTTATAACAATTAGCAAGCTTGCAGCGCATCCTTCACGAAATTTGAATATTTTTGTACCAGGTAAACATATATTGTAGGAACCACGCGTATTTTATCACTCGCTTACCCGATTTATGAAAAATACATTTTTAATAACTCTCTGAGTCCCTTTGTAAAGACTATTTGTGTTAAAATAAATTAGAAAAAAAAAATTATATCTGCATTTGCAGAAGTTATTCCGCCTCCGGAAATTTGCTGCCGTTCTATGACAGCCTAGTTAGCCTATTTAAAAATCTGACAATGTTGAAATGTAGATTCTACCTAAAATAAAAAGCAAGAAATTCTGAATTTAATTATTTTCGATAAAAGCTGTACGTAAATCAATGTATTAAAATTATAATCTAAAATAGACATAAAACTGTTTTAAATAATTTATTTGTTAAATTTATTATTTCCTAATGAAAGTTATATAATATCTTTAAATCTAAATTTACGATCGAGAAAGTTCGATTTTAACGGTTGACAATAACAGATCCGTTCGCAGAGATAGCATTAATCCAGTTGACGGTAAATAGCATAAACTTGGGAGAATTGCTCCCGAGTCGGGTTACCGGAAAAAGTAGGAAAGAGGTCGCAAATCGAAGTTAATTTATAGGAAATAATGTTTTCGCTATTTGTTTATCTGTGACACAAATCAGGACTTTATCGCATTAATCTATTTCAACTTTCAGTAGGTTTAGAAGTTAATGGTTTTAGTGGAATTTATGTCATGCTACCAGTTCTGTGTGAATGTATCTATACAAAATCAAAATGTGCGCATCCATGAAATCCATCTTCACTCTGAAAGTGTAACTTCTGTAGAAAAGAATAAGGATAAGATCCAAGGTCGAATTTGACTCATTTCTTACGGAAAATGTTTCACTCGTCACAATATTCAAACTCTGTTAATTTTAATTTGTCTTACTATTATCTGCTTACCCTGAACTTACTTTAATTTTGAATATATCAATAGGACCGTGTTACACACCTCGTTATATTGGAAACTAATGCGATACGGATACTCCCTGGAGATTATCGTTCCTTTACGAATTGCCAAAATGTTAATGACCGCTTTGCGAGTAATTACTGTTGTATTGCTTAATCTATTTTACACAACAAATTATAGTGATTTCGTATTTAACTAAATGTGCTGAATTTACTGTCAATAAAAGAAGATTAATATAAGAATTTGTGGACTTTATTATTTTTTGATTCAAGTTAATTGTGTATGGAATATTGATTAGTATTTTCAATTATAAAACTGGTATAAGTACATATTTTTATCTCAAATTCTAAAATTAAATTCTTACTTTAAACCACTATAATACGATGCTGTGATGATGACAATTTTTAAGAAAATATAAGTTAGAATTTGGGTCTTTCACAATTTATCTACCTTTTATCAATAAAGAGAACATCGTGATTCTTGTCACGTTTTCTGTCTAGTGTAGTTAGTCTTCTCAGAAGACTCTTTTCTGTTTACTTAGCTTGGACATTTTAATGTGTGGCAAGTTTTATTTTCGGACCAGATACATTTCTACTTCTTGTTTTCTTTGAGGAATATTATAATATACATTTAAGCCGATTAAGGCGTAATTAAGATCGTAATACTTCTTTACGATCTGTCATTAACTTAACCTATAAAGCTATTCTGTAAGAAGAAACTCGAAACTCCCCACAAAACACAAGCGTGAAATATCATAAAGTGTAGGATACACATACAAAATGTGTAGAATACACGTATCATAATATTACAGAATCGTACTGCTGTGCAATGTGATTCTATTCACTTTGTACCCCACTCTTGAAATCTTGACAACCGACTAGTCGTGATACGCCATTTTGATACGTATAATCTATAATATTATAATTATTATAGTCAACGTTACATATCACTTTTTGACTTCTGACCTTCCAGTTTCTTCTTACCGAAACCCCTACTAGTAATGCGTTTGGTTCATAAATTATTACTGAATTTATCAAACCAGGTTTACCCAATCGATCGACCTGAAATTTTCCACACACTATTGCCTCTGGTGACAATGCAATCTAGTGTAGTCGTTTTAGTCGGTGTAAATAAAAGTTTGTTTTTAAAAAGAGTTTTTTATTAAACTTTTACTCATGTTTTATTTTTATCTGTGGATCTTATTATACCAATATATTATGTATAAGTTACCTGTTGTACTGATTTGAACAAAGAGCCGTCTGTTAGAAATTCATCATTAAATATTAAATATAAGAGTATTGTCTGCGATGTTTGAAGTTAAAATGTATTATTAATGGGTACATCAATTGCTTTACGTGAGATCGTGGTGTATCTCGTTATGAAATAATAAATAACGGACAAAACTTACTAATACTTTATTGAAGATCCAAATTACTCAGACTATTATGCCAATAGAAATCTAAGATAGCGGCTGGTAGATGTAATTTCGTTAAGCCTTTTAATGGCTCTGTCATCTGTTCTAGATACGACGTTTTACAAACCTAATTGCTTGTAGCTTAAGCCACGAAATTTATAAATCGAAACATAACGTATACATTTAAAAGAATACTTTATTTTGTAACACATTCCTTTTTGGGACAAGACCACCTATGTACCTACATACATAAACTTAAAATAGCAATAAGTATTATTTTGTTGGTGTTTATTTTTTTCATTTGTAATACATATATTAATAATATATACTGGCCGAATATATTAGACCTTACTTAAACTCGGCTAACACCAAAAATAAAACAAAAAAATAATCATAAAACAGGATTGCCCGTTTTCTAACTAATCTTTTTTATACGAATGTCTTAATGTTTCGCAATTGAGCTAGCTTTAAGCCGTAATTACGCGTTGAAGAAACTTTCAGGACACTTTTCTCGAGGAGTTTTCTGTAGAGCCACCGACATGGAGTTCATTGAATATTCAAATTTCACTTCCCAGTGGAAAAAGAAAGTACGCTTTATGTTCCTTCATTATATTAATAATAATTAAGGTTAATTAAGGTCTATGTAGTATAGGTCTATATAAATGCTTATTTAAACATCTTTAAGAAAAAACATTTAGCAATTATTAGTTGAAGTTGAATAGAAAATGTTTCCTTATTTCAGTTCAAATAAAAGTCGTAAGAAAAACGCTAAAAAGTCTTTCATTCCTGTTTTTGCTGTTGCTACCGTTAAAAAAATATTTTGCTTTCTTTTTAAGAAAAAATAAAAGATATGAGAATATATCTACCTGCTCTGTTATATTGAAAATCTATTGCTATACACTAACCATTCAATTAACGCAAAATTTTCATACTTTGAAAACATATTAAATAATATAAAGATTTCGTTATAAGTCTGAAAAACATATTTTTAAACTTGGTCATTTAACATCATTTAGGATCCTCCAAATTGATCCGTGTGAAATCATAATAGAGTACAATTTCCCTTGGCATATATTTCGCTTTCTTCGTGCATTCTTTCCGAAACTGCTTAGTAAGCTTGTTTTTAGTATACAGCATTACCATTTTCCAGAGGGAATTTTCCTTCAATATTTCTCTTGGCTATTTAGAGTCCTGTAGGTGGCTCTATATATTCACGTACATGTAAAGACTCTTATCGTCTTTTATTGTGACGTATCGCGCTTTGAGACGTTCTTATATAACATTATGCCATATCTTATTATAACATAAATAGTTGATAGAGCTTCATGCAAACTCGTACCTATTTTCAATTATTATTCTACCGCTAAACAGCAATATTTGCATGGATATGTTTCACAGATACAAAATGAATTAATTCTCATTAGCACTTTTTACTCTGCTTATGTCTATGGTCGTGACAAAAATGTCAGTATGACTTTATACGGAACATTCATATTGTGCTAGTGTGTAGTAGGTAGTTTAACATAATTAGGATGTGTATGTTTTGCTTTAATTCACATAAATATAATAATAATCTGTTAAGTACCATTTGTAAAAATTTTTTGAGTCATTTCGTTCATATAATTGCGTTTCATTCGTGATAATATGACGTTTGTATCTTATTGTTATTATCTCATACTGTTAGAGCTCATTCATGTACATGTTCTAAATAATTACTTTATTATAAGCACATTATTTTTTATAATACTAATATTTATTCGGAAAGCACATTTCCGTATACGGGAAGCTAAAATTACGAGATTTTTTATAAAGTTTTCTAATGGTGACTGTGACGGGTACATGTAACCCATAATTATTTTTTTTTATATTCCGTGTAGACCATATATGATAATTATGACTGACCACCTGATGGTAAGTGGAATTTTCTGGTTCGTTACGTATCTAAGTTAATTGAATGTCGCTACTTGAAAAAAAAAAATCATATTAGCATTACGTACAACTGTAATCTCTAAAAGCACACGTTCAGATCAATGTCAAGCGACACAATGTTTTTAGGTCACCGAGCATCTCACGTGTAGTGACACATTCATAAATAAAAAAATACTTTATCCTAATTTAAAAAAGTAAGTGGGACATTTATAGGCTGCATATCCCACTGCTGGGCTATCCTTTTAAGAAGGTTTTTGAGGCGCATTATCCCACGCTACTCAGTGCGTATTTGGATACACATGACGTATACTTTAATTCAAAACATAACCTAAAATCTGAAGAATCATGTTGGTTGTGCTTACTCGGGTTTGAACCTGCAGTATCATTTTCGATACACGTATTCTAACTACTAGGCCATCTCGACTCATACTTACGTTAAAATTATGATTATTAAAATAAAATTATTTATCCCAATTACGAAATTATATATATTTTTTTATTTCAGATTTTTTTTATATTCGAGCGAAACTAAAACCTGCTGGTTGAATATAAAATTAATTTAAAGTTAAACTTAAATTAATTTTAAGTTTATACATTAAAGCTGAACACATACTCAGATTATATTTACCTCAAGGGAAATAGAGAGAGGATGACATCTTTCGTCTTCCGTTTTATTCAAACGCTCTTGACAGTCAAACATTTTAGAAAAAGTGACCTTTTCGTATTGAGTATGGGAACAGTCAAATGAGAATTTATCGGAACAGGTTAGAAAACTCAAATATTAAAACTAAAAATGAAAAAATACCTTTAAAAAAGTAGGGCAACTTAAAATTTCAAATTGAAATAGGTATCGTGTCAAAAGTATATTTTTTTATGTATAATCGTCATTATATCACCACTTGCTATCTACGAGAGCGTCATTTGTCCTGTTGGATATTAAGACTCACAGTTTTTGTTCATATTCTTAAATAACCGTCCCTTCGAATGACAAAAAAGTATTAGCTGCAGGCGGTAGAATAAAAAGTTGCCGGGTGTATCCAATTATGTTAGATTTTAAGTTATTTTTAACCATATCGCATTCTCAAGCACAGATAATTATTATTATTTTGTAACTCAATAAAAAATAGAAAACCTCCTTGTATAATAAGGGAATTAATTATTCCGTTTTGGTTTGTAACATAACAATAAGAATAGCTTTTCCGGGAAGCCCTTTGAATATATTTCTTCATATAACAAAAACGGGATTATATCAAGAATTTTTCAATATTTTAGTAAACATGGCGTATGTTTAACATGCACTCAATTCTCACATTGAATTCTGATGAATACTGTTAAAATATATATTGATTTTACTTATAAGCTAATTATAATTAATTTGAAACTGAACGAAATTATATACATATTTAAATTCAGTCGTATTGATTATCTGTATCAACATGAAAAAAAAAATTGTGCATCAGCACGTGACAACAGAAAAACCTTTTACAGTTTGAGAAGTTACTTATCAAGAAGTTTTACTAAAAAAAATATATATTTTACAATAATCACACTAAAAGCCATATTGCTTCAAAAATACTATGATTATTCAATCCTTAGTCTTTAAAAATCAAATATGTGATAAATATATTTATATGTATATTTTTATATAGTGAGTTCAAACATATTTTACTTAAATGCGTATTTTGCATTGAAACTAACGCGCTATTGTCTTTCACGTAAAAGCAATGTAATTTATAAAGAGTACCTAACCGATGTAACGTTTACGAAGGCGTTCACTTGAATCGTGCGGTCGAGTACCGAGCTCTCGAACTAACTTTTACATAGTTACTTGGAACTTTGCTATTCACAAGTTTAATACAATTCTAGATTCTATTAATTGCTTACATTGTATTATTGGTTTCTTATTAAGTATTGATGGAACGATTTACACTCATTTTAGACGCACGTGTGACAAAATACACTGCTGATAAGTGAGTTTTGAATTGACTTCTTCTGACTGCTGTGCTGTTTTCTAAGCACCTTCGTAACTAATTCCTGCAATGCTAAGCCGACTTACGGTAGTACACTAATGGAGTGAGTGCATATTTTATTAAGTGCTAAAATTATTATCATTAATATCACACAAACGTGTTTTGCATGTATTCTTGATACAATAATGTTAACATTCTGCAAAGGTTTTATTTCTTTTCCTTTAAAATAAGGTTTGAGTACAATAAATCAGCCAGTTAGTAACATAATATTGAGAGAAGTACACTTTCAATTAAAAAATAATCCGAGATAGAAACATCACGTCCTATTTACGTTGCTGGCTGGTTCATGGTTCATTGGGGAAATCTAATATTACAAAGATATTTTAAATAATTATATTATATATAATTAAATTTTATTGTGAAATGTTTTAGACGGTATAATATCTGAGACATACGAAGGCGGAGCTGTAATGATTATTGCGCGTGAAACTGCGGGGAGCAGCTAGTACAGTACAATATACATCTCGTAATGAAGTTAGTTATTATTCATGAATATACATCATACCGACATCAGTTATTAACATCGCATAGTTCGGATCAGTGCGCGATAATTGTTAATTAGTATTATAAGACAACACTGATTTGTAGATGTATTAATTTATTGAAACATAAATCAATTATAAATATAAAACAACCGGAAAATCATTAAGACAACGACAATCAGTTATTGAAATGTTTGTTTCGTGAAATGTGTGTCTATAAGTGTCTGCCGTTAAGTAGAATATAGTAGTATACCCGAGATGGACCAAGCTAGAACAAATGAATCTCGAGCGAAGATTACAGGTACGAACCCGAACAAGCACAACTAAATTTTGGGTTTATATTTCATCTCGTGCTCGGAGGCGAATACTTGCATATATCGGATCTTGTTAGGTACCCAATCATTATATTCTACCGCCATACAGTTATACTTTGTATTGTTGGCTGCCGGCTTGAAGGGTGAGTGAGCCAGTGTAAGTAAGGGATATAGTTTCCAAGGCTGTTGGCGCATTGGAGATGTAAAGAATGTGAAAAGATGTAGTGATGTCTATGGGTGGTAGTGACCACTTACTATTAAGTGGCATATTGGTGTGACCGTCTACCTATTTCATAAAAATATATATGTATATATTATTGATATTTTTAAATTTTCAAATAAAATAAAATATGAAATCCAAGAAAAACTCAATAATATAAGCAACACTGCTTCATTTTATTCGATGTTTTCTGGAGCGCAGATCAACGATTGCTGTCTTAAAAATATCAACTAGCAACCACAATTATAATTATTTTATCCTCTTCCGGTATTAAAATGGCGTCAAGATGTATTACGAAGCACATTATTCCTACAAACAAATCAATACATTAACATTTATGAACCAAATTCATTTAATAATACACGTGAAATTAATTATACAAAATTTTATTAAAATTTAAAATTATGAAATAATTACCGTAAAAATATATTAATATAATTTAATACTTTTATGTGCCGCGATTATTCTTTATATATATTGCAATGGTATTATAAATACAAATTGCAATGGTTTTCAAAATAACAAAATAATGATTTAACAATATTAAAATCAGCTTTATAAAACAAAAAGGACTTTACGGACTTTTTATTTTAATAAAACATTATTGATACCTAATTGTGATTACGTAGGCGCTATTGAAAAAGCAGATACATTTTTGAACAACTCCTAGATTATTTTCCGCTTATTTTGTATGAAAAATGTAATTACCGATATCCTGAGCCCGGATAAAAGCAATTATAGCGCCCAGTTGATAGGTATTGCACGTCCAAACTATTTTTTTAAATTGTTCTCGTTATTATTTATCGTGATGAATTTATATTAAAATTTTATAATATTTTATTCTAAATATCTTGCCTAGATTTGAGTCAATTAGAAGCTGTTACTTATTTAATCAAGACGGTTATGTATCTACAATTAAAACATTCTCACACTACATTAATAAGTCCGTAAATAATTGAATTGAATTAAGAAAACTGCTACACTAAAATATATTCGAAGAAATAATAGGAACTACTAACTAAATTCAACTAAAATCCTTTTATCTTACCTTTTAATAATCCATCGTTCAACATCCTTTTAGTAATAGTACTTAGTGCCAAAATATTTTTTGTTATATTAAATTTTTGTCAAATATGTTTTATGTCAAAGGAATCATGATAAACATATTCATAAAATACTTTAGTAGAATATTTCTAGCCATTCAAGCTTGATTTAAAAAAACTATCGCTAATATAAACTTCACTAAATAATTAAAAAAGTATTCATGTCCATCTTAAACTCTAGTACAATTAAAATTCAGTACAGATTTCTTTACAAGAATGTTTTCAAAATTCTTCTATATTATTTATCTGCGATAAAACTTACCTTGCATTATTAAATTAAAAAACAATAAAACAAATTTACGAAAAAATAAAATCAAAATCAAAATAATTGGTACTGTTTTAAGAGTAAAATTGCGATCTATTCGTCCGGATTGATTGCCATCTATAAACTAATTATTTCGACATCGAGTTACGGTTCACCAAACTTTGTTTACAAAAAATATATTTTGTTTTTTATTAATCGACTTAAAAAAAAGAGGAGATTTCCAACTCGTCTGTAAGCTCGGGGATAACTTTTTTGTTTATAAACCCAATACGATTATTCTTTTTGCGTAGGGTTGAGTATAGCTCGGAGGTGGTCTCATATCAAATTCGTTGGTATCGTTAAGTTCTCAATTTCAATTGGTCACTGTTATTTTTCATATTTAAGGCAATTTTTATGTTAGTTTCTTATTTTTATTTCCGTACCAACTTTTCGGGCGATTGGGCATTTGGATGCTAAATAGCCTCCATTATATAAATTGATACTATTAAATATAGACCAATCCTCACCGTTAATGACACGTAAACAATGGGATCTAAGATGTTATATCCCTTATGTAATTATACTGTGTTCACCCTTCAGAACAACAGAACTAACTTCTTTGGCGGTAAAATAATTGATGAATTTGCTGTACCATCAAGACGAAGGCCAACCCCCTATTGCTAATCAAAATGTTGAAACAAGATAAACAACGTCTAATTAATTATCAACCTCAATATAACACTTGAATGTAATTTTCTAACATGATTGAACTGCAACGGTAACTTCATTAGCGTCTTGTACAAGTCTACTCGAGAGTCACGAGAGAGTTTATTTGGTTACGCCTAATCCAATTACGAGTTGTTTGTTGAGTAAACCGCTATTGCTCATGTTCTATGTCATTACTTTACAACATTCAATTAATATGTATGTATGTGTGCAACATACGTCGATGGCAATTTAATCCAAGGGAGATATTATTAAGATGGATATTATAGCGTGATTAGCAGACTGAAGAGGCAGTGAGCTGGCCAAGTATGTCGAAGAACCGATGACCGCAGTGGAGTAGACGAGTCCTAGAGTTGAAATCACTGATCGGCAAATGCAGCGTAGGATACCCATAATATCATTTCGAAGGTATGTGAACGAACGGAAAGCCTCAAGTCGGTTAACTTAGAAATACGAATGTAAGACGCATAAATAATTGATTACTTCGTCAAGCTAGTGTTATTATTTCCTAGTTTGTGTCAGGCTTAGATGTGGATACGACATTAGTATAAGTAATCAGGATCGAACATGTGTATTTTACATCGCTAGACAAGACCGTGTACCGTTGAGCAATTTATGCATAATTGTTATTCGGAGCTTTACTCTGTATTACACACGTTGGTTATGAATTATAAAATAAGACGACTATATAAAACTGAATAAAAATTGATTGGGTGTTTTCAATTTGACTTAATTAAAAAATATATTTATTATCATCGCACTCACGTATTACAATGTTCCCAAAGAGTTATGATCGGGAATTATAAAATAAATGCCTTTGGGACCCAGTATATTTCCCGCTGCTGGGTAAAGTACTCCTCCTCGCTATTTTTTTGCTGGCATGTGAACATTCAAGTGGCAGAATTTAATCCAAAACGTGCGGATATCCTTCGGTTAATATCCACAAGTTTTAGCCAGTACTCGACTCGAAAATAAAAGAAAACTTGAAAATATGAAACTCTATTAACCTTCACTCGCTGACTGCGACTCACACTCACCATAAGGGTGAGTTAACTACGTTTTTACATATATTTATTTCCTACAAGCAAACCGTTTGACAATAATGATATTGAAATAATGTGATGAGTATTTTCATGAATACTTCGTAGAACATAATACTAGTAGCAAACTCAACAAAGAGACGAAACTTGAAACATTGTATTTATGAAGCCCCAGCGTCACAAAGTTTAAAATTTATTGGACCTCCTTTATCCATATTTTATATTATGTTGTTGAAGTTTTAAAGCTGTAAGAATATTTTTACACTTCAACTTTTATTCCAACACTTACCACGCTGGTTAATTTTTACTTTTTTCCTAATTTCAGTAAATAAGCTGGATATATGCAATATTTTTTATTGTTTTGGGCTATATCCAAAATATAAGTTATTTTTCTAAGTATCCAGTTAGCATATTTTTCATTACTTATATTAGTTTTTGCTATACTTTAATTCGATCATTTGGAAGTTTTTAATGAACTATATATATATATATTATGAATGATAAATAGGAATAATGAATTCAATACCTAGAATTACATCTACTAAAAGAGGAAAATTTATTTAACCTTAAAAATACTTGTTTTCGTAACATTTTTATTTTATAAATAGAAAATCTTTCTTCGTTACATCTACAAATAGCAAAAGTTATTCATAATTTTAGCTTGATCGTAAATCATGTTTTCGAGTTGTTCGTAACTCAATTATAATATAATGTAAATAAATCATCGAAGTCAGTGTACGTGCTCATGTAACCATTTTGAACATGTGCCGCACAAGGACAGGTCACCCATTAATCTGAAGTCTGAACGGTTAACTCATCTTGTAATTAGTTTTCTTACTTGTTTAAATTTAAAAAAAGTTTTAAAAAGTAATTGTATTATCATGTGCGTGTTAATAAATTTAATATGTAAATATATTTAAAATTGCAGCGAGAAGTTTTAGTACCAACAATAACATAGTGCCGTATATATTTAAACTAAAACATTCAACAGACTAAAACATTTTGCTTTATAGTTACAAACGATGTAGGAATCTTCTCGAATAGCGCTAAAAGCACTTCTGCATTACATGTGCTAAATGCTTGTTTAAATACCGGCCTTTTACACCCAAACGGTCTGAAAGCGCAGTAATTCTTCTTGTTATTTAATACTATATTGTATTAAACTTCCTTGTGATGCAGCCTGCCAATCTTATGATAGTGCTTTTATCAATATAATGATAAATATAAAGTAAAAAAATTATAATATAATTTATATATTATAAATATATTATAAATTTATATATAATTGTCTATATCTTAAGCTCATTGTCTTTAATAATAATAATAATAATAATTTATTTTATTTCACACACAGAAAACATCTATAAAACTATTACATGATTGCACTATGAGTAAAGACTTAATGTGTAATATAATATGGTCATCAAAAGAAAAACAGGTCAAGTACTGGCTATCCTAGCTAGGCTAAAATTAACTAGCCTGTGTTAAGGATAATCAGTCCTCTCCCCGAAAGTTGTGATAATTACGTCTTTGGTTACTATCTATGATTTGTTAAATAAGACGATAACATAAAATACAAATGTACGACAAAATCTTTAGATAATGTCAAATATAGTAACTCTATTTATTGTATGTTAAAATGAAACTTAAATTTCTAGATATCTGTGGCGTTTAAGTATATAAATAATTTTCTTTAGAAACATTATTAAACAAACGTTATTTTAAACTTATTTATATCCAAAATATTTTAAATAATTTTATTATTCGTCACTTTTGTTATCTTTCTAGAAACGTAGGGTTTTTTTATACAGTAGGCAATAATATATCGAAGATTTTACGTTTTTGCTTTACAGATATGTATTTTGTTTATCATCATATACAAATTTTAGAGGGAGCCTTTATATTTATTATCAGTAATGACAAACAACATGGACTCCAAGAAAAAGTTCATATCCAGGCAAGCAATTCATTGTTAGTCGTCAGATTTGTATAATAAAAGCAGAAGTTTGGTCTGCCTAAATAAAATACAATAGGTTAAGTATTTACTTAACATTGTTATATACGTAAAATTTTAATCTTTAATTCAATGACGAGAACGTCATATCAAGTAATGTATTTGTCTGTCCGTGGGATAGAAGCACAGATTTAAAGTTAATGAATGTTTAAATTAATTTAAATAAAGACTTGACGAGCTCCGGGCGAAACAGGATGTTTCAATTATACGAGATTCGAGCGTCATTACTCTCTCTCCCTTATGCGGGCTTAGCTTAGCCCTTTGATTAATATTTATTTCACTTTCGCCATGGACCCGTCCTATCTTAAAGACCTTCATTTAAAATAGAATAGTTTGTATTAATGATCAAAGTACTAACGATATACATATATAATATTTAAAATATTGTGTTTATTTTATGTAGCGCTGAAAGCGCTTTGTAAGCGTATAAGTATTCTGTCACGTGTGATAAAGTCTGATAGGCTGTCATTTTTTTAGACTTTCTACCAAATAGAAGGATCTAAAATGGCATACAAGTAACAACTTTTGTTAAGTCGCGCGCAACGCCAGATACTTTCTCTCGTATATTACCCACGAAACGTTGCGCTGAAAATCGTTCTTTGAACTTTAACATCAATAATCTGTTGTAGTTTTCAGATCACAAACAAGTTGATATATCATTATATTTTAGTTGATATATTTAATAAGTAAACAACCCTCACACATAATTTCATACTAAGTATAGGTCTAACTAAAATACTTTGTACGGAATGTGCCCATATTATTTTACTAAGCGAAGTTTTCTAGTTAATCGAGTCAATTAATTATAACTAAAATAAAAAGAAAGAATGTTAATGCAATTTTCGCAAACGAGCTTGGCAAGTAAACAATGATTAATATTGTATCCCTGAATAATGAATAACATAAATTCGACCAAAAACACATTACTGCAAACTGGCCCTTTTCCAACACGCAAATCAAAGCGGCCTCTTTTGTTTATCTAGAAAAAAATCCACCGGTGGATACGACCCACTCACTAGTCATTCTACCGCCAAACATCAATACTATAGGCCGAGCCAGTCTAATTGCCGACACAAAGGACATAACAACATCTTAGATCCCATGGTGTACGGTGTAAGAAGGTGACATTTTCTGACCTGCCTGCTTAAATTGATTAAAATAATATATATATTTACCTCCGACATAAATATGTACTATACTTTTTAAAAATAGCAAAAGTGCAAATATTACCACAATTAAAATTAAAAAGAATATTTTGAGATCGTAAAGAGTATAGAGTGAATTGAAACATTTCTCAAATATTTCGGATGATATTTTAGAATGGATCATTCCAGTTTTGGTTCGATGAAAGGGTTAATCCCTCCAGTCGGATACTCGTGATGGATACCCAAGCCATTTGTCAAGCAATCGACGTCGTTGTCCGCTTTGATTACATTCAACAATATAACGGACCTAACTTGAGGGTAATTTTTATGAATTATTAAAAGATCACTAAAATAAAAAGGTCTACCAATTTTGTTCTGAAATTGCACCGATTCATATCCAACAAAAGGTATAATACGATCGATTTAAACAGGTTTTATTCTTTTAATTTTCTTCCCAATACATTTTATCAAGAATATAAAATTCCAGTCTCATGTCTGTATTTCGTACAGCAAAATGTCTTCCAAGTGGCCCAATAACTTCATAATGCATAGCTTTACAAGATATGCAAATATATCTCCGAATCGCAAAATCCTATCCCGGTATTTCAACCATGCTGGAACAGATTATTTTTGGCAGCCGACAGATATACAGCGGGTCGTGATAGCGCACACAAACAATACCATATGCGAGAATTATGTATCTAACAATCCGAAAAATGCCCGCACAGACATTCGCAATAAAAACCCCATTTCTGACAATACAATAAACAGAAAAAACCACAGTCGGAGGGCATATTTTTGTCGCTTTATCAACAATCACATCGATATAACGACCTACACAAAGTAGCTCTTATGCGTTCAGCAATAAGAGTTAGCATTTCAACTTCTTTTGCAAAATTGACCCTGATTTTACTCGGTGCGATTCTCGGTTTCGCGCCACCGCGAGGACATGTGTCGCAAAGGGTTAACTACGGGTTAAAACACTTTTGTTTTCTTTATGGTTTCCATAACAAAGGGCAAAGGGCAACGAGTTCGCGCCCGTCACCCGCTGTGTCTTGTTATTTTAGGAAAAAGGGTTTATGCCAAAAATATGGGATGTCTTTATATAAGGACATTATCCCATTGAAAATAAATAGATTGCAAAAAAATCGCTGGATTAAAGGATTGCGTAACGTTACTTTCTTTCTGTTTGATTATATGATTAGGGCGCTGGCTAGCATTATGGTATGTGATTTGGTCGTGATTTATTACGAAACGTATTTAAATTCAGATCAATGAGAAACAATTAGGTTGAGTCGCTAGTTTTAAGAATGCACTACAACGCTACAAATAAAAAACAACTGGTCTACGTCATTTGCACATATCTGCCTCAGGAGATGAATCGAAAAGGACGAAATAAAAAAATATTTGAAGCGTAGCAGTAAAAATGAAGAATAAAAATCTGGACTATTTCATTAGTTACTATTTCATTGGTAGTCTATTTGAATCATAAGACTCATCAACGTAAGAATATTGATCGTAAACTTTTAGCGGTCAACCGATTTTTCGAAATACACGGAATTAATCACAGATAAATTATAATTTTATAATGTTATTAACCGATATAGTTTTTTTTCATTGATCGTTTAAAAAAAGCAAATGCCTTAAGAATTCAAATCAGCGGCCTGGATCTGCCTAATGTATTTTAATCCTATTTATAAGGAATTTATACTTTATTTCAGATATATGAGCGGATAATAATTATGTACTGTAGTTACAACAAGTAGCAAAGGTATAAATATCATGATAAAATACGTAAATTATATTTATAAACTTTAAAGTAAAAATAAATGTGCAACAGGCACAGCCCATATATCCCTTCGATTTAATAAATAAAATTTAATGTAAATGAAATATGTATGTAATATATAAAATAAACTTTGTATATATTGTATATATATAAATATTTTTTTTTAAATAAAAAATCGCTATATTTCTATAATCATGTGATAAATATAATTTCTCTGTAAAAAATATAATTAAGAACCATCAAAGAATTCGTATTTTTTCAGACATGGCAATGTTCTATATTTTTTAGTACCTATAAATAATTATATGTAGATTCATTATAATATAGAATATTGTATTCTATGAATCTGATAACATATTTCCTGAATATAAGCAAAGCGATTATAAAAAAATTAAATTCATTAATGAAATCCAATGTAAGCGATACAATAGAGAATCAACTGCACATTAAAAATACAAGAGCACTTTTCCCGCAGCTCCATTTCAATGATCACTTCAAGATACATCGGAAATATAGTTCGTATTGCGAAGGGACAACATTTATAATCGCTCGTTTTATTCTATAATAGTTTCCGATTATTCGATACTCTTTAACAAGTGCCACTTCATACAATTGAATTTTAGGAGCGATACCCTCTCAGTTATAATTTTTAACAAATGTCACAGTTTATTACCGCCTAAAAAGATAGCTTTCGATTCGTGGGGCGGCATATTGCGATACATTAAAAAGTGCATCGTTGAATTAAATGTAATTGTTCGCTTGTTAATATATTTTGGGGTCGATTTCGGTTACTTTTTATTGATAATTTAGTTCTTTTTTTGTATATGGTTTTATATTCCCTTCGTTTTTTAAATGTTTGTTGTATATACGTAGATGTGAAGTATTCGATTTAAATTTAATATGCTTTTAGAGCACACTGGTGTAATCGAAATAGTTTTTTTTTTACATAAAACGCTTGTATATACGCTTCATATTATGTAGAATATATATTTTTGCAACGCAAGGTAAAATATTATCTCTAAAGATGTATGAATGTATTTTTTGTGTAAAAGCATAATTAAATACTAAAAAAAATCTAGTGGTGTCTTTTTTAATTGATAATAATTATTAAATTCATTTTTTTTTCCGAATCAAAATTTATGCATAGTTTTAAGGTTATATACCTAAAAAAAATGTATATTATTATCATATACTGCAGGGAGACAGTAAACAACAATAAAAATGACTAAATTAAGAAGACCTAAAACGGATAAGACTATAATATTATGTATGTATGTACATATATATGTATATCAGAAATAATAGTATTTTCTGAATAACGCTTCAAATGTCACTTATTTCTGTTTGCTGCATCTCTTATTTGCATTGTCATCCCAAAATCTATGAATCCCACTCATAAAAAGGTTCGTGCTAATACGTATATTGTTCTCTTGATATTTCGGTCCAGTCATCGACATAAGGTGTCAATGTTCGCCAATTTACTGACCATTGACAAAACGGATAAAAGATAGCCCACCCTACCATAGAACATTTGTCCCACTTGACCCTAAGCGCATAAATTATGCATAATCATCTCATACACATTTGAGGGATGATTAACGTATGGAACACTTTTGATGAATACCAATATGTACTCGCTAAGTTTCAATATATTTTGTCGGAAAAAATTGTTAAAAAATACATTTATGTTTAATTTTCCTCTTGGATAATAAAACAACGACTCGACGCGTTTCTTCTGTGAATTGAGAAACGTAGTCACAACAAGTACGAACTTTTTTATAACAAATTAATTCATGAGTGAATAAAAAAATAATTAAACAAAAGTTTCTACTTTTCACCTCTTAAAAAAATATTTTCAATTCAAATCTTAGTTTAATGGCTTTTAGTTGTGCTGAAAAAATATTTTAAAATATTAATAATTATATTTGATAACTGTAGATAACGTGACAAAGACAACTTAAGAAAAGCGTTTGTATATCATAATGGTTTTATAAAGAATGTAAAGTAAATTACTTTTAAATCTTTTTATTACAGCACATAAAACCTCTTTCAATATGTTTTTACATAAAATTTAAATAAAACGATGAAAGCAAATTATGTATAACTTTGACCCAAGATTATAGCATTTATATAAACGTGTATCGTCAGCTCAGTGTGTAAACATTGAAATTGTATACGGTAATTATTTTTATCTCACGTTTAAATCTCAGATTTTCCCCGAAATTGACAAAAAACGAAGGGCGGCTAAATTAATCACAGTTTCGTCCGTTCAAAAACATTTAAAAAAAAGCTCCGAATTACACGAAATAGGGGTATAATCTCGTAACAAAGGTATTAGAACGGATGTTAGAATATCTAATGAGGGCTATTAGATGCTATCTAACGCAGGTGCAGCGTTTTGCATACTTTTTTGAGAGTTAAATGTTTGCTGCGGTGAATATCTTTTCATGAACGTTTTGAATTGAATCGAATGTACATTTTAAATTAATTGTAACTAAATGAACAAATTATCGATATCTATTTTAATTACGCTATGAATAATTTATGAACGTAACTCGAATAATTAATATTCAATTAATTGCTTAATGATTGCTTTAACAACAATTAAAATGTTTCTTTAATTTTTAAGACACTATTTTTTATTCAGCGAACAGACCACGAGATCAAAGATTAAGTCAATTGCAGGGCTTTATACTGTAATCGACTTGTAACTGCTTTGTCGGTAATGACAATAACAAGATCTCCGTCTGAACGTCGACATCTGAATTAGAACTCATAGCCACTCAGCTTAAATTCCATTGAAATACTCCTCGTGTAAAATAAAATGCGTTATTTCATTTCTTAGAACAAAATTAGACTTCGGAAAATAGGAGGCCGAGAATCCTTTTTATTTATTTATTTTATATTATTTGTTTTTTGGTATCTGATCTTATTTATTTTATGAAAATGTTATTCTCTCAATTTTTTTTTTAAATTATGGTCACTAAAAATATAAACATTGGAAATAGATTCTAGATAAAGGCTTAGTGTAGCAAAACAGGATAAAATATTTTTTTAAAACCTCACGCGCAAGAGCTATTTGCATTTCGATACTGTTATTGTAGTTATGTTTAGATTAGTATGTGTACAACAAAGTTAATCTAGATGATTACAAAAAAAAAGGATTGAGTTTTTTGGTTTTAAAGTACATAAATTAAAAAAGTGATTGCGACCAAAATTTTAATTATATCTTACGAACTGAAGTGTATTGCTTAGTTCATTACGATATATGTATACATATAAAAATTACACTTCAATATGATTCATTTAGTAAGAAAAAAACAAATTAAATAATTTATTAACACCGAATGAATATAATTATTTTTCCAAAAGGATTCAAATAGTATTTTTTAAATTATAAACCAATTTCATTAAAGACAAAAGGAGATAAACAACATATGAATGTACAATAGTCCTCATAAAGGACCGTCTTATACACGTTACGAGTTTTATAAAATGAATCGTAGAGACTTAGCGTACTATTATTATACAGTCTGTGGTTGCGGTTTATAAAAAGTAAATAAAGGACCTCATTTCCTGGCGTCGTGTGTTGAAAAACGTCGCAGAACGTCCGGTGTAGTTTTATTTTATTGATGGAAAAATTGGGAGATTTTTTTCGGCCTCTGGTTGTAATGGGGACGTTTCCCTCGAGCTACCATTGATCTTGATCGGAGCTCTGACTTCATCAATAACTCACCTGATCCTGCAGTAACATTGACTGTGATAAACGAGCTACGGAGGTAATCACTGCATTATTTAATCACTCAAGTCGGTATGAAAGCTTTATCTTAACGACGAATATATCTTGCGATATTGTTTAATAAATATAGTTTAAGTGTTGGTTAATTAAATAATTGAAGAAATTGTAGGAAAGGTAAACTAATATATTTAGTTTATGCTTCTTAGGATAATAATAAAACATTTTATGTTATGGTTTTTACCCTTAATAGGCTTGCGTTTGACCGTTATCTTGTCTGATGTTAAATATTGACACGGTCTACGATGTAGCACGCTTGCCTAGGCAATATGATTTTTAAACAAAATTAAACAAAATATCAATTTAATTGAACATTTACTATTTTTAAAATTAATTTACAGAATAATAAATTTTGAGATTTCTTAAAATTGCCTTTTCCTAACATAGCGTTACGTCGTTTGTAATATTTCTCCTCGATGTTCAAATGTGATATGAATGAAAGTGTGGTAATTTCGTTCTTTTGAATCTTATCTTTTGACACATCGAGGATCTAAGGAAATGTTTATGGGTCGGCAACTTCGCAGCCGTCGTACCACAATGATGCCATTCATCCGATAGCGAACTCAATAGCCATTGTTAGTAGGTAGAAGCGGATGAACTAGTTTCTATACCAACTATTACTGGTCTTCCCTATAAACAAGATTTATTTTTCGGTTAGCTAAAATGTTGCGAATTTATAAATAAATAAATATCTAAAGTAATAAAAACTAAATTAAAAATAAATAAATAATATTAATTTATATTAAATTCTTTTAAGTTATATTAATAAACACCACTCCTTTATTTAAATCTCATCCTCACTCACCATTACCAACACTGGTTTGTCCTGCATTTCATATATTAGATACTCGTACGAGTATTAATTAAAGACTAACATCTTGGCTGATTCACCCAATGATTGAGTCCCGTAGGTTGTGACGAGAGGGCAGATGCGGCGACGGTTCGGAGTCATTGCGTGTCCTACCAGTCGAGGCCGCTTTGTTAATAATTACACAGCAGCTGACATTACTTAAGGTCGGATCAATTGATTTTATCAGATCTGTTTTAAAACTCATTTTATCTTTCAACTGATAGATGTTTACACTATATTTTGTACGTAACTCCTGATACACAATCCCTGTTTATTTGGTAATATTATTTACTGATTGCCATTCACTGATTCATCACGAAATCGCCGAAAGTATAGATGGGAAAGGGTAACGGTATATGAATTACAACTTGTATTGATATATATTTAAACATTACATTATTTTATTGGAAATAAACAAATACCTATATTTACAAAAATCAATGTCGCTCTAAGCGAAGTTAATTTAAAGTCTTTTTTTTTTTAATTTGATAAGTTTATTAAGAAAAATGTTACGTGTTGTTAATACATCATACTGTATATGTATGTTAAAACAAACATTCTGAATAAGAGACAGTCCACCTAACTTCTATACTTATACTATTTGATAAAACTATGATAAATATGATACTCCTGACCGATTTTGACCACCGTGGCTATTCGCAACAGATGCGAGATATTATAGTGGACATGCATATACGTAAATACAGGTGCATATTCATGCCGATGAAACGGGAATGGAGAAGGGGTACAGGACAGTTTACGTGCCTTCCACGGGAGCGTAACTGCCAACTGTTAAATCCAAACTATTATTGAGATTTTCTTGATAAATCATTCAATAACTGTTACTGCCCCGACCCAGCCATTAGGCGAGGTTATCAATCATAACAACAACTTGATTCAACCCTATTTTTTATGATAACGTTCTAAAAATCTGACTCGTAAAATGTTTGAGTACGTTTAACACGAACTGTTACAATTTCCAAGCTTTCCAGCTCAGGAGGAATTTAATTCTACTAATGTTTCGATGTTACAATTCACACATTCACGTGTTCGCAATATAATTATAGAGGTCCACTTAAGGCCTCTTACTTGACCTCGACTAGATATAAAAGGACTGCACGTACGTAAAGCTCGAACTTGTGAACTAACGACATTGCACGATTACTACTGGCGTTCATGGAAGCGAATAAGCTTTGATTTACTTATGAAAATTATACCAGCTTTCATACAAATTCTATATTCATTACATCATTTTTTTTTATTGATCGAAATAATTAACCGCTTTAAAGGTCAACGATCTTATAAAAAAAAAAAAAACAAAACATTCGCTTTAACATTAAGTCCATACGTAGTTATATAAATATTAACAAAAAAATAGTAACTGTAAAAATCTAGACCGCAGGGATTCTTGGTGGGAAGAAGACGTTACTAACTACCTGGAGTGTCTGGCCCAATACTGGGCTTGAGGCATAGATTTTAGAGAAGAAGATTATATGGTGCTTATTTGACTGTTTGGCTTGATACCAAACTGAAGGCACATTTTCATCCATTGAATATATGACAACGCACCACATATGCATGAGATGAAGAATCCACTGAGGACGAAGTGAATTATAAAATACAATGTTGGAAATCCACTTCGGCTTTATATATATTATATTTATTTGTATATAACGACTCTATATAGATAATAGGTATATACAAATAGATAACTTTTATATACTTTCAGCTTTAGTTATATATAAAATAGGACATAAAAATTATTCGCAACTCATTCCAATGAATGAATGATATAAAATGTCTGATCCATTTCATCTTTAAGATATTGTGTCAAAATGAATATTTAATTGGATATTTTATTAATATTTCATTTTGATAGGTATTTAATTAATTTTAATTATTAATTGACAACATAGAAAATAATTTATTAACATAAGAATTAATAACATTAAATGCTTAAATATGTACAAATATGAATTAAAATTAAATTATAATCCAAATTAAAAAATATATATTAAAAGATAATGCCATATATCAAAAAATATATTTTTCAATAGTACTCTTACGATGTCGTCTTAAATGTCGCTTTTTACATTTTAACATTTATATTATTGAAATCGTTATGTCATAGAAAATAAATTTCATCTACGGCTTTCCAGCAAACCGTGTCGTAAAAATCCCAAAACGACGTCGTCGTAATGATTCTTGATATTAGTAAACCTGTAGTAGATGTACGAGTAGCTTTATGAATAATGTCACATAAATAATAAAGGATTATTATCGGAGCTTCAAGCAATGCTTATAGGCTGAGGAGAGAGAGTGTAGTAGGTACATAGGTAAGCTGGTCATAAGAAGACGCGGACCTCGGGCCCCCTATATACTTACTACAGCCTTATTCCAAGCGAAGAAAGAATAAAGACAAACAAACCTTAGATTTGTGTAATCCATGCAATTTGCTAATAGCTCAGCTATATTTGATTTTACTAAAAGTTCTTGCTTAATATATATTTATAATATAACATCATTTCACCTACTACATTTATCAACTTTAATTTTACTTCCAAATTTCCGATGAGAGTTTAGTCGACATTCAAAACGCCATCTTTTCGCAAATTCATAATCATAGATTATTTAATTTCTTGAATAATTATATGACGTCAATTCGATGTCAAATGTTGTTTATTTGGCTTTTGTCCTCTTGTGATTGGAATACAATTGTGACAACTATTTGACTTGTATTCACCAACAAAAGCCCTCCTTAATACCAATACTTTTATTCTTAATTATCTCACTTTACGCCATACTATATATAGGTCATATTTCCGTTAACATATATTATGTTATTCGAAGTAATGGCCCATACTATTATACAAAGTTACCAAAACAGGCGTGCTTGTATAGAATGAAGGTAGAATATTTAATGAGTTTTTCACGGCGTGGTCGTTTCCCTTCGTTTATGGAAAGACACATTTATCACAACTTATTTCGCTTTATCTCATTAACTTTCAATTAACACGAAATAAAAATCTCCTCCTTGGAAGAAATGTGTATGAGTAAATAGATATCCAGCTTATTTATACTTAATTTTCTACATAACATTGTCAACGTTTTTAATAATTGTCATACAAATTACCATAATAAATCTTAAAACTGCTACAAAAGTAGACTAAAAGTGTAAAATGTTTCTCAGAAAATTACATAAAAGTCAAACTTGTCACGGAATTAAATAAACGCGTAATGGAACCATTTCTTTCCGTGGCTCACTATTTCTTCTGTAAACCAATTACACGAAGCAAAGAAGAAAAAAGTTATAAATCTCATTCTTTTGAAAGCAATTTCAAGGTGCTTCTTTTGTAATATTCAAAGTATATAACATATACATTTAACAATTAACATGTACATGCAATAGTCGTAACCTATTACAATTGCATGACATTATTGATTGAAATCTAAACTAATTTATGATTCAGTATAGATTCGTGAAAAATGGTGAAGCTATCCGAGCTTCCGAAGTAAAATTAAAGTGGATATGCAGTTAAATGGAATAGTGTTGTATTATAAATAAATAAATATTTATGGAGCATAATGTTTATCTATAATGTAATATCTGTCAACGGAATATTATATTGTGCAGCTCGCGTCCCTCATATCGTTCGTTAACTGTACGTATTACGTCAAAACCTTCACTCTAGTGAACTGAAATAAATTTGAAATAAGTTTGGTTATATTTCTATTTTTTATATATATATTTTTTTCATAAACCGTTTTGTTTTTTTATCGTATTTCATAGATATCTTTATTTCAAATTTCGATTTTCTTCTGAACACAAGACGTTACATAATAGGTATGTATTTTTAAAGTTTTAAGTTTATCAAAGTTATTTAGCAAATTCTGATATCTGCAATCTACACAGAAATTGTTGATCAATTTCTGTGTAGATTGCAGAAATTGTGTAATAAGCTAAGTAAACTGATGAATCGGAATTAATTATATTATAAAAATAAACTTATTTTTAGTCGCTTCTGACCTTTTGCTTATTACCCTTACGCATTTTTCGTACATAAGACAACAGTATTCTAAAAATTTTTTTTCCTTCTAACGTTTTTGTATATTCACTAATATATCTCGAGGACGGTAATTTCGTTCGCATAGTATATGTTCAATGAGGTTTTTAATTTTATATATCATAGGTAAATTATCTTAATTACAAACTTTATAAAGACTGTAAGGACGTTCCTAGATTATAGCCTTGCGTATTAAAAAACTAGGAACATATATATCTCATTAGTTTTAATATGATTATTGTATCGCAGTGATGTAATTTACTGTTTCCTGCGACTTTGTCTGCGTAGTAAATTCTGTAATTTATGTATACGTCTTCATGCATGTATCTGCGTATGTCTTCATATTTAATTGCACTTTTATCGGACCAACTTAGGGTATGACCCCAAAACCTTGTTATGTAAGGCCTTATATCAAGCTATTAGACCAACGAAGGAGTCAATTTAGCCGTAATTATGTAACAAATAGACGCACATCTTTACTTTGGCTTTTGTTATGTTAGTTTCTTTACCTAAAATAATCGTAATAAATGTGATGTTATAATTTGTACGTTTTTTTTTCCAGAGTAAGTGTTCCCGGGTACGCGGGCGGTTTATCTGCGTCGCTGCCTGGAGGCGGTGTTGCCGGAGCAGGCGCAGCATGGGAGCGTCTTGGCGCTGAGCTCCTGTTGTCGGGACTGGTGGCTGGCGCCTACTTCGCTGCAATGGAAAGGAGATGGACCGGTGCAGCACCCGCGCTTCTTGGTGCCGCATACTGTGCTGCGAGTTTTGTATCTGTGAGTAGTCGACTAAAATATACTTACCTTCACCCATACCCAGATACTACCCATAGGAGTCGACGATTTGAAATGATACTTTAGTAATTTACTTTTATAACATAAAATAAGTAACAATACTTACGCCCTGTATTGATTATTTTTTACAATTCGCTTACTCGATAAATGTTGGTTCTGTATAAAATTTGTCTTGCAAAATTGATCAATTTGGACTTTATCAGTGACTTGTCGATAATAAATTGTATTTATTTTACCAATTTCCAAATTTTATCGTTTCAAGGCATGTAATATGTAGGTATGTGTAAACGACTCCTAGCGGACCCAGATAGAATGCTCAATGGCGTCCTTCCATTACTATTCTCAGTACACAAAGCGTATCCACCCGCGACACTACCTGCCTTTTGTGAAGAGAATCTTCACCGGCAGATGTTCGCTTTTTACGCATCTGTTTGGACAAAGTATTGCCAACAAAAACTCAAACAAGAAAAGATACCTTCCATATCTATTCAATATTCGCTGAACGAAATTGCGATTTGTTTAAAATGTCCGTCCCTACTCCTTTGGGCTCTTCGTTGTATATTGTGTTGGATACCTGAATACATCTGTGATTTATTGACCAAATTCAATAATATATATATGACGGCGCATGCGTAGTGCCATATGTTGAATTACGTCGGAACTAGATTTGACAACTACAAAATCGTCTCTGTCAAAATCTAGCGGAGCGTCGTGTGGATGGTTAGCGCAGACATAATAGCGGCATTCAACTGGGAAGAGAAACCGTCATTGTAAATGCACCACAAATACGACGAATCGCTTTTGTTCCGTGTAATCTACGATGGTTTTTGTTAATTTCGATTCATTTGTAATATAAAGTGAATATTGAGACTATTAATTTGATTTTTGGACTAAACACTGATTTTAATTTTATTTGAAGAAGTAAATTGATTTTGACGTTTTATCTTGTTATCCAATTGCATCTAGAAGTCATAAATCATGGCTAATCCTGACAAAGGTGATCTCTCGCCTTTATATATATTTCTTACAAATAAATTTATTTTGCTTTGTCATTTTATTCACATAATATATATATATATATATCTATTACTAATAAAATATAAAACACGAATATGTATAGTTCGAAACTATAATTGCCTACCGTCAATAATAACACTGGTCTGTATTATTATTCACCGAATTGAATGGTGAGTGAGCTATTGTAGTTATATATACAACGGACGCTATATCAAATTGATGTATCTGATATCCCATGGAAATAAAGGATAATATGGGTAATTATTATGTTTCTAATAAATGACAGTCGATGGAAATCTTTATTTTTTTATATATTCTTTTTTATATAATGTTGTTAGTCAAATGTATTTATATTCATTGAATTTTAGCGTAGCTACAATGGAATATAATAATTGTTGGTTGACTCATCATTCGGTCCCCCCGATCACATCGGTCGTAAGCACTGTTTCTAATCTTGAGTTACTTTTTTGCATTGTTTCTATGAAAGAACATTGAAATATTAAAATTAAAAGTATTGTTAAGAATCTAAGATCAACAGAAAGTTTTGCAATTATAAAATGAGCGAAATGACCCATTTTCTTTTATCGGAGCTCTCGCGGTTACCAGGGATTGTTTCGACCGCAGATACAGTAGAAACCCCTTTATGCTGCAAAGTTGTATCTGCCCTAATTACAGCTAACAATCCTTACCAAATGAAAAGAAGATGATTTTTATGCAAAAATCCCCGCAGGTAGGACGCCATTGTTGTCAGCGTAGTGAAGAAATAGCACGGGATCCTTTCAATGGGGACGTTTTTTAAATCGCTCGCTCATTTCCGTCTCAAAATAAATGTGAAAAAATTGCACAAATTCTCGTACGAAAGTGAAAAGTTTCCTTTACTTAAATTTATCTCCTGTCCTCTATGGTATAGAGACGTGAATGCCTTACGACGCTGACTCGCTTGTTACATTGAATGTAGTGCAATCAAGCCGCTTGAATTCTTTACAATTGAAATTGGAAGCGATGGCTTTGCCGAGTTTGTTGTACACGCTGTTAACAATGATGACGTATACAGCCATAAAAATTAAATTTTAAAAAGCTATATAGATAGATATAGCAAACCAACATACCTATACATTATATAAAAATATATCGATGACTACGTATTTGATCAGAATAAAAGTATCGAGTTTCCTGCCGGGTCTTCCCAGTAGAAACAATAACATCCGTTAATCTGTCTATCCCAGTGTTTATAAGAGCCTACTAGATATGATAATATTTTGATTTTAATTGAAAAGTATCTATCGACATTAAGAATAATTATTTAAATAAATTCGAAAATGCAAGGTTTAGAACCAATCTGAGCTAAATGTTCATAATACATTTGAGGAACGTGCTACGAATGCAAATTAGTGACATGTAACAATATACCATAAATAACGATTGATCTGCAACCATCTATTACGACGAGGTATCTTACGCCAAGTGCACCTGAGACCAGTAAAGTGGATTGCGGTTGGAATATTACATTGCAATGTAGATTCACGTACAGTTTAAAGGCCAATGAATTTACCGAATGTCTTCTGATATCCGAGATATTCTGAGATGTCCCAGTGGATAAAACGGAGATTCTAATCAAAGAAACGAACCCACCCGTAAATGTCTTGCGAGCTTTATAAGTTTTTATTTTGTATTCAAATATCATACCGCTATGCAAAGATTTTCGATCTTTAAGAAAATTTATTCGTATTAGCTGCTTAATAAAATTTAACAAGATCTACGCTTTGGTACTTAAGTTATTTTGTTCATAATTCCTAAATGCATTTTTAACAATAATTCATTTAATAAAATAACAACCTAACTTAAGTAACAGTGTAGCGTGTCCAAAATAAATCGCTCTTTCCTTTGTTATACTAATTTTCTTTAACTTAAATATTCATAAGAACATAACAAATAAGTCCATTTTCTCATTTCACCAATTGTGTCTTTGTTTTTTTAATTGTTTTATTTCATCTTTTCAGATGCCGTCACTAAACCCGGCTCGGTCTTTGGGGCCATCTTTTGTTCTATCTCGCTGGGAAAGTCACTGGGTTTGCTGGGTCGGGGGCATCGGAGGCGGCATCGCTTGCGCACTTCTCCACGAATGGGGCACGCGGCGACCGCGAGCTAACTCCAACTCTCGTGCCTCCTCGCCACGAGACCTCGACGAACTGGACAAGCCGGCGTTTCCTTCTCATCATCACTACCGCCACGCGCCGACTTACTGCTCTGCAGCAGCTCCTAGACCCGACACAACAGAGCCGCTGTACTCCGGAACCAAGTCTCTCTACTGTCGATCCCCACCACCGGCTCGTCACACCCTCCACAGGTCTGATGGATCCACGTGTCAAATGTAATTATTGATGGTTTAAGGCTTATCAAGCCTAGAATGAGTAGACGTTAGAGTTTTCGCTTTTAGAGTTTCATTAGTCTACTCGATACATTATTTAATTAAGAGTTTTTGCTTTGTTGTATCTTATCTGCTACAATTTATGGATACTTTAATTTACATTTTAAATAAGATCACTTTATTTTCATTTATTACATATATGATAGTGTAGAGCAGTAGTCAGTGACGACTTTCCGTTGCAATACAAATTCGAACCTTGGTGCATACAGAAAGATATAAACCGTGCATGGCATCTAAATCTTTTTTAGTAATTCAAGCTCATATTTTTACTATGGATCGCTATCGGACGAAGCTCCACAAACAGTCGGTAATAAGCCGCCGCGTTCCAGGTCCCAGTCGGTGTACAGCAAGAGCAGCGGCGTGGTCGCGGGCGGCGCGGTGGGCGCCAGCGTGGCGCAGGCCGGCGCCGCGCTGGCGGGCGCGCAGTCGCTGCTGCTGCGCCCGCCCGCGCACACCGTCACCATGAACCAGAACGTGCACAACGCGCAGCGCGAGCCCGCCTACGGCGCGCCCAACGGCGTGCGGCCCGGCCCCGCCGGTCTGTATATGAGCCCCTCGAGTCGTTTCATTTCATTCTCGACCCACAAACGTACGCATGTAACAAACACCTCATCCAAACCGTAATTCGATTTGGGAATCTTCTGATCGTTCGAGCCGTCGATTTCGAGGGCTAGTGCTCGTCGGTCTCGTCTTTGTCTCGTATTCTTTGAAGGAACTCTGTAATCTAAGGTTCATACATAGAGTGAAATCTGCGAGGCACAAATGTACTAACGATTTGCTTCCCACCAGGCGCCGCGGTGCAGGAGCGGCGCGAATCGGTGTACGGCGGCAGTCGGCGCGGGCCGCTGTCGTCGGAGGACAGCGCGTACGGCAGCTTCGCGCCCGCGCGCGCCTACCGCCCGCCCGAGCACTACTAGCGGCGCGCCTCGCAGCACAACATTGCGCTGCTCTTCGACGTCTGAGCCCTCGTGGGCGGCGTGCCTGCGCCCGTGGGACGTGTGCGCGTGAACTCGTGCCGCGCGCCGCGGGGCCTCGAGACGTGAACTCGTGCCTTGCCGAACTAATCCCGTGGCTCGTGACGTGAACTCGTACCCGACGGTTTCGAAATGTGCACCGTTATTTCGATGACGTGAACGTTTATTTCATGAACGGTACTTGTTTATGCTAAAGCGCACATTGGCTGCCGGAGCCAATAAATGCGGTAGTGTGACAAGCCTTGAATTGGGTCACGTACTCTACACATCATTTTTAAGCGCTTTATTCTATGTATGTGTACTTACCGATTCTATAAAACGACGACAAACGTTTAAAAATGAGCAATTTTATAATATTGCCAATTTTTTGTGATTATATAATCTTAATAATAAGTAGATTTTACTTTTGATGTAACTAAAAAGACAACATTATGTGTAACTAAAACTCAATAACAAATAGTTGATTTTTTTGTAATATTTTATATGAAAATACTCCAAAGTCAAAATTAAGTTTTTTAAACTTAATTATAAATAATAGTAGAACTGGTATAATATCTTTAACTATTTGAAATTCAATTCGAGGCTTATAAAACATTTAAAAAAATATTTATACAACATGTGACACACAAAAACATTTTTGCTTTTGGCAATGATAGTAACCCTAGCGGTATTTCGCAGAACTATTTTATGACAGATAACGGCACCTACACACGTATCGTTTGATTTAGTTCTACAAGCAGCCACTGGGGAAATCTACCTATTTATTGTGACAGATTTAATTTTTATTTCATCTAAGTATCAAAGGACCAAATAATACATTTTTAAGACCTTTGAGATATATTTAAATGTCATTTCTATTTTTGTTTGGAAATAAAAATATAATGTAAACGACAAAAGATTTAAAGTTGTAAGATAATTTAAATATAAAATAGATAGGCGTTAATTTGTAAATACTCTTGAAAATACCAAATCATTGTACTACTTATTATCTATTTAAACTTAAGCAATGTTACGTAGGATTTCTCAATAAAATGTTTATCAATTTGCCAATGTATTTATTGTAACTTTGAATTTGTAATATTAAGAATTTCTACAACGAATAGATAGGATATTTGCAAATGTGTAATGATAAAATGTACAAATTTCTTAATAGTTCAAATGGCTATCGTTAGAAATAAATTGCTTGAGCAAGATTTTACCTAGATACATAATTATCTATTTCCATTTTTATACCAGATTAAAAAAAAACAGTTGAATTATTCCCCTATGTTGTTATAATGTTAATCAATCCGTGTTTAAGAATGTTCAAATTAACATTTCAAAATACTCACTCTCTAAAGTAAATTCAATACTTTAATTAATAAGACTGTTACCTCTAATATTATTTATGGCTTCCAAAATAAATTTATTTAGGCAATACTTTAGCGTAAAAATGTGTATATATTCCGTTTGCAAAATAATGTCGATCAAATTTTGTTTCTCGTATCAAAATGTTACTTATGAAGTGTATACTTACCGTTTGAATGTTATGTGTGATTTTATATGATATGTAAGCTAACTTGTGTTACGCTTCCATTTGGTATCTGACATATGGCGACATCTGATGGTATTTATCGAAACTATTTTAAAAAGACAAGATATGCTAGAAAATTCAGAATCAATAACAATAGTAGTCTTATTACGGAAATAATAAATAATGTAATTTATTATAGAGTATATTTCAACAAGTACATGGTAATTGTCTTTAAACTCTACTTTTGAACAATTATCATGTCAAACTAAACACTAAGCAATTAAGATAATTGGGAGGAAAAGTGATGTTGCCTTATATTTCCCTATTTTGTTACAGGACTTGATTTTAAATCTCTCATGTTCTACAATTTTATCAGGCAAGGCAGGTAGCTGCAAGATACACTAAATTTAATTATAATTCAAAACTAACTTAATGTGAGCCATATTTCTTATGTCCCGCCCATGTATCAGACCCCAAAAAAACATAAAACTGTTGTATTACTAATTTAAGAAAGCTCAATGATTAATGCTATTCCTTGTTTTTGCCTCTTCATAGTATTATATATAAAATACATAAATTGACAACGTACACTGTAATTGATAAATAAATATACTTCAAGTTACCAAATATGCTGTTTTTATTCAATTCTGTGGCCTATTGCTAAAAGGACCAAGGTACATTTTTGAGTATATTGCTAACTACATTTTGGCATTTTCCGAATAATTTATTGTTCTGTGTTGTGCTAAAATGTCACCCATAATGAACTATCTCGTTGATTTAAAGTTTATATAGAAGGCTGCAAATCTCGTGGTTCAGGGTTCAAGGTCTAAATCGGAGGCTATAGGTAAACATCTGTTTGTAAAGGTGACAAAATACATCAGGCAATTGCTCGTCTACATTTCTAAAATAAATATTTAAAAAACTAATGTCGCCACATAAGCCATTTCCATATTGTATACTATTCACAAGAATAATTATGATCCTACTAATCATAATACAATAATTTCGAGTAAATTATCCCATACGAAGACAAAAGTTTTTATGTAAAATTATAATTAGCCAGAGTTGCAGTATCTATGTGGTCTTGATTGTCACGTTTATTTTCCAACCACGCCTATTAACTTACTATCAAAAACAAAAATTAGAAACTGTCTCTTACTTAACTTGCTAATATATTTTTAGTTAAGGGAAAAATAAAACGAACGCAATATTTATTTAAAATGCTTTATTATCCGGAACATTATGCTAAATTCGAATAACCGTAAAACAATGATTTCTATTGACGAAGCTAAAGCACATGGCATTACAAAGTAAATCACTTATTCGTTACCGACTCGACGACTATAATATTATTGCATATAAAACACTATAAAAACCATTTATTCATGTTCGTTTATTCGAATACAGTAACATGGAATACGGGTTCTAAGAAAGGTAAGTATGTAATGTAAAAAGGAAAAACTTGAACTACATCGGCAGTGAGCACGATTATTTTTATATGAATTTTAATATATTGAAAAATTTCTAATTATACGAAGTTCCAACCGTTCTGCACCGAACAGCATTTTCTAACTTAATATTAACTAGCAAGTTAGAATACTAATTGTGCTTTCAATATAATCACTATAGATGAAGATTAAATTCTTAGATTACGAGTCTTAAATGTCACCAGAAGAGATCGCGACGACGCCAGTGTCGATCAAACGTTTTCAATTTAAATAAATATAACAAACTATGTACACAATATCAGAGATCTTCCCTTGGTTTCGTCTAGCGCGGGAACTGGACGCGAATGATATACGATTTAATGATTGAAATAAATGATTAGCAGTCATTCTTTACAGGAGCGGGTTTAAGTAGGTATTTAATGTACCCATTCCGAGTAACTCTTCCCCTTATTATTCGTTACAAACAGAAATTATTTCCATTGAATATTGTAAAACATTTTAGTTAATCTATATTAAACAGAAAATAAATTTCAATTTAATATTTCAACATTTGACTGTACATACATACACAGATAAGCTTAAATTCGCTCCCGATTATTTATAAAAAAAATTACGACTAAAATATGAAAACAAGTATACGGAACGATATAAAATCGCGTCCAAGAACCTTCTAGCGCTCGTTCGTTTCACAATTAAGTCGAATACAAAACATTTGCCTTACATTAAACATGTCCCCGTCCCGTAGGTAACGTCACTCGTAGTCGAGATAACTTCCAGTAATACAATGTTTAAGCTTAAACACGTATACTTTACGGAATAACTAAATATATTAAAATAAATAAGTTCACAATGCATGTTAAATATAACGTGAAAGTGCGTGTTTTCCAAAGGCACAGTTTTAGGCAACGAATGAATATTTTATTAACCTTTCGTTTTTTGTTGTTTTTTTGCTGACGATAAATCTAAACAGCAGAAAAATAAAATAAAATCGTCATATATCACATTTTTACATTTTGTATTTAAAATCACGATATTAAATTGTAAAATACTCAAAAATGAAATCACACGTTACCTCCGCAAACTATTAGAAACCATCAATATATGTATGTTACTGTATTATAAAACCAATTCAACTAATTTTACCGTTATTTTTTTATATCAGAAACTAATCTTGTCTCGACTACGTCAACAAACACCCCTAAAATTCTACGCAATTTCAAATGCATATTTTTAACTTATATACGTCAAAATTATAGATATTATCCATGATGGCAAGCGCGAAACGTTCTGATACGCGTAGCTCCGTGAAGCGGTGCGTGTGTGCGGGGCGGGGAGGGGGCAGGGCGTGTTGGGGGGCGGGGATATAGTTCAGCAGACGCAGCCACTCTCGTTGCCCTCTTGTTCGGAGCCCATAGGCGACTGGGTCTGCAAGTCCACAGCTGTTACTGGAGTTAAGGAGTTTTAAAATAAAACATTCACATTCTAAAGTAACAATTAACATTACCCTAGTTTCTAAATTGAAAACTTATATGCGATAGATACCTTTTTTATTAAACATGATAACAACATGTCACCAATAACTTTAAATGAACAAAAAAATAGTCGCTGGGTATAAAATCCAAAACAATTTTGATAAACGCTAAAAAAAAAAATAGTAAACAAAAAATCCAACTAATTACACCTTCGAAGATTTTAAAGCTTATAAATATTTTCATAAATAATGTTTGAGAAAACTCAGCTACAAGATATGGCTAAAAATATTAAAAAAACAGTATTATTAACCTAAATACCTTTAGTTAAAATAAGACTACAAAATGAAAACAGATATATTGTCCGTTAATGATATCGATATTTATATATAAAAATAAAGAAACAATAAATACGAATTAGTATTGTTTTAAATTTTATTCAAAATATCAGCGTGAGATACGGGTATTTACAAACAAAATCACGAAACAACGTCCATAGACTATCTGCATAGCTCGACGTGTTACTACACAAACGCCATACAGATGTCGACCTTGAGTCTAAGACGTTGTAAATAACAATATATATTCTGTGGTATAAAAAGAAAAATTGGCTGTCATAAATCCAAGATATGTACCAGGAATATTGCGTCCGAAATATCATAGTCTGTGTTACTTTATATATCTTCTTTTGTATACTATATTATGTCTCTTAATAATTGTTATTTGAAATTTAATAACGAATTCATCATTCATATTAAATAAGTAACTTTTTTATATAAATCGCAAAAATCCGATGCAATATTCTAAGCACAGGATATTGTAAATAATAAGTACATTAATCTATTATTATTAAAAATAAATTTAAATAAACATTATTTTTTTAAATTAATAACTATCAAATTAATGTATATAATATTAAATCATTTTTCCGATCAAATAAATCTTATTTTAATAATAGTTATTGCTCTTGGATGTTGATATAAGTTTATTATTTATTAATATATATAATATAATAATTACAAAAGCTGGAATGAACTATTTCAAATATTACAATGTATAAGTCATATAAACCCGATAAAAGCTAGCCGTGAAAATCTCACTAAATAAAAATATTAGTTAAAAATATAAGAATCATAAGATTTCGTTCTTAAGCACTAAAGTAAATAAATAATACTAATGTACACAGGCCGCGCCACCTCCTTATATACTCATTATGTTATAAGTAATTCGATATTACATTTTAGTCACTAATAAACGTTAACTATAAACTTAATATCAATTTATAGAAACGAAAATAACAAAACCCGAGTAAATTTCAAATATAATCTCAATAAATCCCTTTGATGCCCCGTTTATGTGTTAAAAATTAATTATATAAAAAAGTATGGCATAATTTAGGATACGCGAGGTGACTGCGACCAGATGCTATATACAGCCTTAGGGCAGTTCAACGAAACGCTAAACCTACACGCTTGGCGCATTCACTCTCTGCAACTGCATTCGGATTCGTAGATTTAAGCCCTTCTAACCTCTCGCATAGGCTCATACAATACGTCACTATATTCTTAAAATTATAAAAATGAAACAAAAACAGCCCACTCACATTCCACTGGGCGAGGGCTTCCAAATAGATAAAATATAAATATATAAACAAAAATATCAATCGTAAAGGAACTGTTAAAATACAAAATGAATTTAATTTGAAGGAATTTGCCAATTTCAAGGGCTCGCCAATGATCAGTCTCATAGACTAAAACGAATCCGCGACAACACAAAAGCGACTCCAGCCGTGCATAAAGGTGCCTCCGTGTTTACAAATATACCAAACGCATTGAATCGGCTCGACCGAACCCAAGCACGATTGTGCATTACCGCGTTGAATGCTGGATGTACATTAAAATCTAATATCACTTTAAATGCTAACACACAAAAGCACAGCGACATGTCAGATCAGTCTGTCGCCCTGAATGATTGCGACGGGCGGACGCTTTCGTGCCGGTTACTTTATTCAAGAGACAATTCGTTATACTTACTTTATACATACTTGAAAAGTAGAATTGCCCGAGGCATAATTCGGAAGTTAACATTGGCCTGCTGTTTACGAATCAAAAGATCGTAAGAAGCATGTTTGAATGCAAACGTCAATAAGACAATTCTACGACCCATAAGCAAAACGAATTATATCTGGAATGATAACTGGGCTTTAGTTATAGTGTTACGATCGTTCGGACTCCATTTTGAAGTAACGAGCTATCGAAGAATAAAGAAACGTCCGAGATATTTTCGTTCAATGAATGAACGACCCATACATTTTGTCATTCGCTTTCGATATTTTTAATTACTCAGCTGCCATTTTCAATCCCTCACTAATCATTCAGAGCGACATGGATACACTAAACAACGTTTGTTACTTCAACTTATTTTCATTCAAGTAATCGCTATAATGCCTTTGAATAACAGCCATCTTCCATCGTGATAAAAATCGGTTCTAATCAGAATATTTATTAAGAAGTGAAAGTCAGACAAGAGAAAAATGTATGAATTTACTCCCACTCCGTACAAACCGGATACATTTCTCGTTTGTAGATATTTTTATAAATCGATTAATTTAGTACATTCTTTAAACAAAACACTACCGATAGCTGTCAAGGAAAGTTTGTGCACATTTAAAAAAAAAAATGAAAATTCTTTACATATTGAACGGCTAATTTTGATATATCTGTTGAAGGCTTTTGTTAATAACATTCGGCAAAATAGCGTCAACTTCGAGATATAACCGGCCCTCGTCGAGTAACCAACGCTGTCGAGTACCGCGGCCGACGCGCAGGCGCCCTAGCAGGCGCAGCCGTTGTCGGGCTCCTTGTTGTCTCCGGGCGCCTGTCGCAGGATCACCTCGTGCACTGAACATATATTATTAAGGAAAATAAATTAAACACTACGGAAATAAAACTATAGTTGGAATCGATGTAGTTTCGTTAATAAAGCGTCTTCCATTTCAATTCTTGTCGTTGCTGTGACATTGTTTACTATCTCGATACGGAAACTATTACATGTGGTAGTTTTATTTATACTGTGAAGTTTATTACATGCTTGGAAACAATTGTCGTCTTTAAAAAATATCTATATATTAACATAACAATTTGATTTTATTGGTAGAATCCCAAAATGTAAATGAAAAGATTGGAATAGGATACAACTATCACGTTTCAACTTTAAATTTAACGTAATTAGTATACTCCATATTCAAATACAAAAAATAAGGGGTGGATGAGTAAGCCAATGGTAAGCGGCCACCTCGCCCTTGCACGTTGGCACTGGCAATCATTTTAACCATTATTATCTCATCGATCTAAATCTATACAAGTATTATAGATGAGAAAGTTTGTCTGTCTATGTGTTGTTCTTTCACAATCAACCCACTGAACCGAATTTGATGAAGGAGAAAGACTTTTTTTATGCCTAGCACCTGACGACCTACCCTTAAAACGTGATCGAAGGCGCGGGCAACAACTAGTATTTAAATATATAACATGAATCTATCGTTACAAACCGCTCTCTCTAAGTCGCATATGCTAAAAGCATCTGGAAAAGTTCGCTTTTTAGCGATAAAACCCCCTCTGTATATCTTCCCTAGCCTTAGTTATATATATATTTTTAATGTGCTGTACAATGAAGTGAACTTGCATTTCCTCTCATGATGGTCGCCACCGACCACCAGTCTATAATTACACTGACTTACTCAGCATCAGCGATTAATATTAGATAATTAACATATCACAAGTAAACACCCATACAAGAAAGACGCTTTATTAATATACATTTAGTAAGGATTCAAAATTAAAAAGAAGTTTCAACAATACGTTTTCAAGGCTCTAGATATATTTCATTTGAAGATTTTTAAAGCTGTACGTAAAATATAAAAGCAAAGAAATTACCTACAGATAACATTAATTACTTGAATAAAATAGTTTTGAGTTGTGAATGTGACTTATGAAAATGAAGTTTAGTTAGACTAAAATATAATTTATGACTTTGCTATTAGTAATGAAATTTGATTAACATTCTCGTTCCTGACTTCATGCAACATGCAAACACATGCAACGTAAGCGAAATTTAAGGAAATAATTAAATAGCGTTTATAAATATTGTTTGATAATAATAGATTTTTTTTTTTTTTACTTAAATGTTTTTTTTTTTGACTGAGATCCTAAATCAAATACTTTAGTATTTTTTAAATTTTACAATATATAGGTGCGTGAGTAAATGGACCACTTAATGGTAAGTGGTCACCTGTGATTATTGTCATTGTTCCCGAAATCATTTTTAACCGTTCCTTACATCGCCAATGCGCCTAACCTTAGAAACTGACATATAACGTAAATCGTGTCTGTAGTTCTGGCTCACTCACCTTTGAAGCCGAAACATAACAATAAATAAGTATTGCTACTTGGCGGTAGAAAAGATGAGTGGATGGTACCTACTCAGACATACAGTAATTTTTTGGATATTTTTAGACAATTTAAAGAGGTAATATTAATTGGCTTGATGCGGTTTTCTCGGTCTTTATCGAGGATAAAAAAAAAAAAGTGAAGCAGATGTCATTAAGCCATTTTGGTTTATTTTATTATTATATAAGTAGTCTTTATAGAAGAGTTGTGTCGTCCATTATTAAAAAAAGAAGATATTTAAGACTATCAATAAAAGTCATGCTAAAGCCATATAATAAATAAATAAAATTGTAATAAATACGATATCTATGATAAGCGAAGGAAGGTGCAAATAGATAAAGCAGGCAGGTAGACAAGTACATATGACATTAGTAATGTTAACTTTACTTACAACACTTGTTAGCTCGCTACGTTACCACCACCCACAAGGACGAGTCCGGGGGACGTCACTAGTTACCGAACGGTCGTGTGTCAATACGTGTGAAATTCGCTACAAGTTTGCCGCGGTACTTTTAAACTTGGAATCATATAAACATTCGACTTAATGACATTTATCACACGTATTTTTGAATATTTTTTTGGAACGAAGTTCTTTTACGCGGGTTTTATGCGGCTTACTGTAGAGTAAATGGCAAAAAAAGCGTAACCTCCCCCTCTCTCTCTATTTTATATAATATACCATCTTTAAACTTATTTTTTGTCATTGTTTTAATCAACAGGTCATTGTTTTTAATAAGAATTTTATTTAATGTCGTTTAATTATTGTCAAATATTGTTATTCATATTGTATCTGTTATTTAATACACAATATATAGCAAAAGCAACTTCGTTCCAACCGAGTGTCCCACGACACATCCGGTTTTTTTTTTTTAAAGTTTGTTGACCTAATCTTGAACATATTCCTTTTCAATAATGGAATATATATAGCTAATTTCACACAAAATTAATAATCATACCCCAAAACGACAACCATGATTAATAATGTAACGGGATCACCATGAATGCCTTAATCTAGCCGCATACAATAATACCATAACAGCGGGTATGACACATTTATACCGGTACAAAAACAACATTGTACAAATATATCGTGTTCAGTGCGTGTATGGACTGCGTGAGATGTTCATGACGTGTAATAATTTATGTATAAAAGTATAATATAGAGTTTGAGGAGAAACTTCTTTGGACGCCATTAATGAAAAAATCCAAGGTCGAGTTTGAACACAACGTTTCTAAAGTAACGTTAGTGACGCAAAAAGGAGTTTCACTTCTATCACGTGTACAGAGTCACAAGAGCTTGTATATTTATTTTGAATAGTTTTTTAAAAAGGATACTGTCTTCCGGTGGCTTGCTCTCGGCAGAGTCCATGCCTGGCAGCGCCGCGGCTACTCTTCGGAATAACTGTAAGTATATACAAATATATGATGAGCATAAAAATAAATCGACCAACAATTTTTCATTCATCGAGCGAAACAGGTAAATTCGGGATTATATTTTATAGTTCTTGACCGAAGAACGCAATATGTTCACATCTGCCCAGATTACTGTAATTTCAAATGTATATATTGTATTTATAATTTAAGTCTTGCCTCGTAATCTAGTAGGAGATCAACATTGGGGTAATAAACCCTTCTTAACAAAAATGTGGGGTAACACTTAGTCCCAGCGGTTGATCTGCAAACTATAATTACCTGTTTGACATTATATCCAGCCTTCGCGCTGGTCTCGATGAACATAACGTTGAGCTCCTTGGCCTTGCGGTCCCCGTCCTCGGTTGAGACCTGCCGCTTGTCGGACAGATCGGTCTTGTTGCCAACCAGCATAATGATCACGTCCGACCCGCGCTCCGTGCGGACGTCATCGATCCATTTCGATGTTTGGTGGAATGAGTTTGCATCTGAAGAGATCAAATAATAATTGATTAAAATATATTTATTTTCAAAATATCATAAACTATCCTTGCGAAAAGTTTAGTTTTGACCGAAGCAATTCGAAGATTAAGTGTATCGTACATTTATATAATACTCCAATATGTTTAAAACATTGTGACAAAATTTCAACAAGGCTTGGATAAATCTAGCCATTCTGTTTAAGCCTTAATATAGTAATGATTATTAACATTTTACAATAGTAAATTTTATACGTCAATACGGATCGAAGAATCTTGCTTGTACAGAAGATTAGTGAGCACTAATCATAGTCGTTGGGGCATTAAATACAACTTTGGATTCCTTTTTATTCTACATTTATTTTTACATTTCTTTATTTGCATTAGACACACGTGGTTATTTACTAATCTGTGTCTGTAAAACTATACTGCAAAAATAGGATAGCAATAATAAAACATGGACACATTTGAGCGAACAAGAAAATGCGAAAAGGCGATGTTACATATCAATCGTGTTCTAAATCCCCGTCTTATACTCGTGGATTTATAGCCTTACATCAAATTTAGTCCGTCGCTAATATTTTTATTTGGTATACGAGCAAATAAGCAACATAATCCTTATCAACGACGTTGTAAGTATATATAAAACATTCCGAACACCAATCAATGTCTCTTGAACCTATAATTACACTGGCTTACGAAGCCTTTACAAAACACAAACATCGATTGATGTTTGACCAAAAAATATCTGACGAATAGGTACCATCCCAGACAAACCTGCAAAAAGCCCCGCCCCCACACAGGTGTGATCGATTCTTAAGAACCGTCGACATATCAATCGCGTTTCCGAAGTTATTACAACTAGATTTTTAGCAAGATAGCTCAGCAATGGCCTCTTGAATTATAGATTTAAACATTGACGTCATCAGAAATCGGACGATGTTATACTCAGTGAAGGATATTGTATTCGGCCGTGTTAACAGTAATTTTTTTCTTCATCTACGAAACTATTAAATTGGAGTTGAACTCATACAACATAGTCGAACATAATGGAAATTCGAAACGTAATCGAAATTGTCGAACGGTGATTTATACTAAGGAATCAGGAATCGACCCACCTTTACCGTACATCATAATCTTTATGAAGACAATTTTATGAGCTTGGTTTCGATTTGTGTAATAGAACTAAATAAATATGTTTTTCTGAAATGTTGTATTATTCAATAAAATAATGTATACATAAGCATCTATCAAACAAATAAATTGTTAGCAAATAAGTGTGAGGTTGGTTTTTATTGAACGATTCCATCGATTTTTTTTTGTACCATGTATACAACTAGTACTCTCAGCAATTAAGAATAGTCAGTTTTATAAATGACGTATCGATACATTCGAATAATCATCTCAAGTGGACACTGGGACGTGTGACGTCATCAGTAATCCAATATGGCGGACAGCTGCCGGACGCCACTAAAACTGTGCTATAGCTCAACCATCTGTAATATTTTTAGTCATCTACAAAATTTACCCTGTATTCTATTCATTCGATTCATATTTACTTAAGTTGAGACCTTGAATAAATAATAACAATAATGTTGAATTTAGTATTTTATGAGCAATCAGCTGGTTTATCGCCTTATCCGAAACTCTAAAAAACACATTAATGTTCAACGTCGAACATTGTGTTTATGTAATCAAACTGAATGTGCACTTCTTAGTAAAAAATTATAATTGTAAAACAAGGATGATAAAAAGTCCGTGTCAATGCAAGTAATAATGTGTCAACGAGGTTAGATTAATAATTGCACAGGAATTAATAAAAGATATGTTCTCAAAGTAAAATTGACATTTCTATTTGTCCTTAGAAGCGTATAGCGCTTCTAAGATAAACATCATTTTTTAATTATCATCATACTTTTGTGAGTTATTCTGTGTACACCCGAGAAGGTTCTTAGCCTAAAAACAAAATGTTTTTTTGTATGTTCTTCAAAAGATGTTCTATTTGCACCCTTATTTACTCGTGCGAAGCCGGGGCGGGTAGCTAGTTCTTATTAAATTTATAAATCCTACATCGTATCGTATAACTTGTTTCATTCTCTTGGCCCGTCGAGGGATTGTTCCTAAGCTATATATTATCCTTTGAAATAATGGACCGAGGCAAGCAGCCAAGAGAACACCGGGTTTTCCAAACCGCGTTTTTAACAATAAAACAATGTAAAACATGTTTGTAATTTTACACATAAATAGTAATGTTAATATTTATTTTCGACTAAAATAAGCTGTATATATTAAACAGTAACTATTTATTATATTCAATAAATATTTATTCCTATTATTATGACTTCATATATATATCAGAAAAATAAAAATTGAACTACTAGAACGGTTATAAAGTAATTAAAATTCTATTTAGGTTACAAATTAATTAGCTAACTCTAGTTTAACAGTTTTATGTCATTCGAGTCAATATCAGTAACGCTTAACTTAGGGGTAGTTTGTGCCAAATATTTGAACTGGCGGGACGACGAAGGTCACCAGAAACACATCCAATGTTGTTTGTCACCGCCGACACGAATGTCTTATATTTAATTTTATGCCTTATACTCTTTAACTTAAAGATCAAATTTATTTCATACTAGATTCACTCGCGAGAAAGTGAATTTATTTAATCGAAAGGCATGCCGGCGTAAAACTTTATGAAATTCATTGCGAAAGATCTACATTTTTGGGCTATGATTCTGTAATTTATATGAAAATCTAGTTCATTCCATGAGATACAAAATAAAAGAAATGGTCTACAATATCATTCACTTTATGACGACTTTGTATTTTGTAAGAAGGTGAGATTATACACAGTTTATTATTATTAAAATCTTGGTTTAGTTGGATTGCAAAACATTGGCACTATTATATATGTATACGTATGTAGTATTCATTTAATAAGTAGCGCAAGCACATATTTTTCTTTCTGTTGTTGTCTATACTATATAATACAGCGTAGCGTAAACATATAAATATATTATATAAGCTATTAGCTATTAATAAAGGCTACAAGGCTTTAATGATTATAACATTTAATTTTTAATTACAAACCTTTTTCGTGACAGTTAATAGTCAGATAAAAAATATATCAAATTTCAAAAATCGAATAACAATATTCGTCGAGGAAGGATGATAAAATAGTACTCTTTTATAATATACACTTCTTTGTTATATGTTTTGCAATATTCAATGTTACATCTCAAAACAAAGAATAGCATTATTGATATATTTTTACACCTATTCGGAATCCAACCTTCTGTTCACGAGGTCATTGGCACACTTTCAGTATTTCAGGTGCATGCAACCGATCCGTTGTAATCCAGTCTTTTGTTACTGGTATTTTATTCAACACGTTTTCTTCAGGCGGATTGCACAAAGATAAAAAAGTATATATCTTTGATGTCGGTCTCTTGCAATGCACTGGGACTGAGATAGCAAGACGGCTATGTAGACAAATAAAATCTATATATATATAATAATTTTTACAGACTCATTAATGTGAAGTTTTATAGTTCAATGATAGACGACGTTTATTATTTATTTTGTATTATAAAACATGATATCTCCAATCGTTTGTCTCTGACGAATCGAAACGCCACTCAAACAAGACTAATGTCTATTTCATTTGAGTAGATATCAAGAAACATAAAAAGTTGTATTAACAAAGATTCCTTCATACTTAGTCAACGAATGTTAAGTCTCATGCATCCATACATTGACACAGGCAATATAAAAAAACTAAAAACCATTCATAAAACCGTCAATGCGCCGCCAACCATGAGATCTAAAATGTGTCATTCACCCTGCGAACCAGACCACAGCGATACGCATTGACGTTTGTCGGTGGAACAACTGTTGAGTGGTTGGAGCTGGGAGCTTACCCACGGCCTTGCATAACGCCGTTAGAGCACACCACAACGGAAGTTGATTGATGTCAGATTGAAAAAATAGAGAAATAAGAAAGAATATTGTTTGTTTTAGGCAAGACTACTTACGTAAGATATACGTTGAAACTTCTTAATTCTACTTATTTGAAGACGGGCACAGGCTATACAGTATGTTTATGTCGCAGCTTTATCCTGATATAGATCATTATGTCAACGAAGTCGGAGATAGAATTATCCGGGGTTACACACAAAAACTATGTATAAATATTTGCAATTGTGGGTAAGTAATAATGCATTGCAGTAAAATAAATATGCTGGGAGGTAATCATTGTGGATGACAGAATATACAAAGCATAAAGAATTCATATGAATTGAATGTATAAAATAAATGGCAAGTGGCGGACTTTCAATATAGCCTTAGCCTACGGCGTTAAATTTCCGAAGGCGAATTAATTTCCCCGACCCGTGATTTTGATTTAGTTGAATGTATGTGATAAATTATTATTCTAAGTAACTCTAAATTATCATTTACTGACCTTTCATATTCCTTTCTTTGTTTAGTATTTTTTTAAGAACTAAGAACGTGGGCAATGACACATTTGTAAATGTGCCTCTATACAACTGAATGTAATACATATTTTCTTTAAAAAATTGGTATTACTAGACGTGTATATTTTGTAGACTAGGTCTTACATTTTTATATCTTCAGAGAGTCTCACTGCGAATTTATGACGGGATTTTATTTACATTTTTACGACTGAACAAATTAATTTTTTTCCAATAAAAGTCACGAAACACAAGAGATTATTTTCAATCATGAGAAAGGCCCGCCTATTTTCAATAAGAATCTATTTTACTATAGATACCAACCATTCTAAGCAGCAAACTTAAGGTAGGTGGTGTATTGGCGATGTAAGAAATGGTTAATATTTTTTATAGCGTCAATGTCTATGGGTAGTAGTGACAACTTAATATCAGGTGGCCCATTTTTTCGTCAGCCTACCTCTATCATAAAATAATAATAATAATAGTACGTCAATTACGTAAATTATATGCATATTATTTAGAACAGCAACAACGGTACATCGTTTCTGGTGACCAACTATTTCAACTTGCGTAATTTATGCTACTTAGGAACGCTAACGTTATATTATAAATTGGTTGCGTATGTAGTAATACACAATTAAACAGATTTAGAATTCTTACTTAAACACTTGCTATTTACCAATGAGTGGTTGGTGGCGACCACCGCCTACTGTAACTTTTTTTTCGAGAGACCATTCACTAAATAGTAGAGTAAAAAATATTTTGGTAAGAACTAAAAAGTATTTATGAAATTCCTCTTAAAAAATAAGGGTTTAGTGGGGGTGAAATTTGTCATTTCTATATATAAAAATGGAAATTCTCGTTTAGGTATTAATTTAAGCCAATTCCCTATCTAAAGCTTCAATTGGAATTGCATATGAGTACAATATTTAAAAAATTACCTTAAACTTAATATTATAATAATTTGATGCTGTCTGGTAACAAAAACTCGAAACATTTAAATAAAAAAATATACAAATTAAAAAGATAAGATACACCAAAGACCGAACAACATGTCTATGGAAATACAAATTATAACAACAACAAAAATTACATCTATTCGCAGTTATCAGAAAATGTAACTAAATTTTTTTTTTTACTGTATTTTTGTTCCATATAATAGAAAACAGCATAGTTATATATCCTTTTGTTTGAAGTATCAGCGGTATGAAAAAGCGAACAGCGAGCCGGATGAATATTGAATATAAAATCCATTAAACAACAGTGAGAATAAAGCTGACTATGAAAACCTGAGCTTGACACATTACGTAATTACTTTGGTAGTAGGTGGAGATCATCGGAGTGACTCAGTTTATTGCAGGCAGTTTATTTTTCAACTGCCTCGTTATTAATTTAATACTTTTAAATGGGTCGCCAACTGATGGTTAATAATCTCTGTCCACAAGAAACATAGGCCAGACCCGTTAAGGGTCAATCGACAGCCACCGTAAGATTTAAGATGCTATGTTCCTTATGTCCGTTGATACAAACACATTGGCGTTCTAACCCTTTCAACCGAAATACATTTATACAAACTATAGCCTATTCCAATCACAAGAGCGAAGACAAATAAACAGATCTGATAATTAATTGACTCGATATCACTGGTCGAGATTTTGAATAATATATAAAAAATGCTTCATATATGTCGGCAAAATGATTGTTGAACCTTCGGAAATAGAAATCAAGTGGATCTGAGTACCTAAGTGGAATAGGGTTGTTTTATAAATAAAGATATATTAATCAAAAACTTTTTGATAATATAGGAAAGCTATTAGCAAATCGTCCACCTGACCAATTCCAGTCACGGCGACTACTAGACTAGCCGACTACGGAGGCAATATTAAATATATATATATAGTGTATTTACACAAGTGTATCCACAAACGCAGGTTCGTTCTACAATCTACAGCAGGCGTAGCAGACTAACAAAACAGTAAAGTTGTAATATATATTAGGAAAGTTCTTAATTTGAATTGATTTATTTGATTAAAGAAAAGTTCTAATTAAAAATATATTATTTTGCGAGTTTTATTCGACTTAAAGAAATCGCGTTATTCGTATAATTAAATCGCATGTCACGTGTTCGTAAAGTTTGTTGGATTCAGCATCGTAATGTTTAATGCATTTAACACACGTACTGATAACTGGAGCGACGAAGAAATGAGAATTCATACTGTTATAATTCGGTAATTGGAAAAATTTGATACAACTCTGATCCATGATTTATGAAAACATGATCACATTTAACTATGGAGATGACGTCATATAATTTTATACAGTATACTCAAGTATGGTACGATTCCATCGCTTTAATAATAAATACAATTTTCGATATTCCAGTACATATTGATTTATATATGTTATATAGTAAGTTTATTATGAATGACTCGTGATCATGGATGTTTTCATCTTATCGCTTAACCGCAAATAAGTATGGTTCAAGTATATACTCAGACGTAGTAGTTGAAGTAACGTGCCGTGAGAATTTATGGCGTTAATAATAAATCTAATAAACCTCTACATTTTAGATCGAATATTTCATGCTTCATATTTCAGGCGTAGCGAGGTGTACCATTAAATCAATCGACGGCAGAACATTGCAATATTTTTTTTAAAAATATTTTTAATTATGATAATAACTTTGTAATTAAATTTTCTCTATAACTATTAATTTTCGATTGAAACAAGAATGAATGTTCACATGCAAACAAATGAACGCTTGAATGTAAAAAGATAGACAGATTTCATAACTTACGTATTGATTTTTAAATTTAAAACTACCACTGGTTCCGAATAAAAATACCCCAAACTGCGAAGAGTCAATTATAGAAATTCAGTGGTCAATTTGTCAGAATTTGTAATTGCAAAATTGTTTTTAATATCTTTAAAAAAGAAAGAGTCAAATAAATTGACCCAATTTAAATCTCAGATAAATCGGCACAAATAAAAGCCAAAATAAAAAAAACCTCAGTTAAACAGCTATCAGGCAATCGCATATAATTGCAATATATAAAAAAACAATAATGTCGTCGTATTCACGTTTGAGGCTTATTTTGGTTGCGCGTCGACATCCGGACGTCCGTATTGTATAATGTAGGTTATGCATATGCTTGACACTCATAACTATGGAGGCGAGTGTTAGACCGGTGAGTGGGAGGTCGTAACGTTACACCACATCATCACGTAATATTACACCGAGAATGACGCGTGAGTCATCTTAACTAATGTGGACAAAACATATACGTATATATTAGAACAGGTTTTCGACACGGTCAGGTTATTGTTAAGAGGACTACAAGAGCTAAGTGCCCTTGAGAATCGCACGCACACACTTACGAAATCGACAAAAACGGCAAGCCCGTGAACTAAGGGTTAAGCGAGGTAACGAGGTTACGCCCAAATATTCTAATAGATGGCGCCAAACCGAGCGAAGTAAAATCAATCATAAATCTCATAAAAAATAGATAGGACAACAGAATTGTTTTTATTTCTTTCGATGTTAGTTAACGAATGATTATAAAAAAAACTGATTCAATTAAACTTACAATATTTTTATTTATATTTTGTACACAATAAAATAGACAGTTAGTTTTAACCTTTTTTTCTTTTATTTATATTATTATACCTACCACAATTAGTTCTTATACTAAATATTAAAACATACCAATTTTTAATATTTTATAAAAGTTTGATAATCTATTTATATAATAAAATCGTAAGTGTTCGAAACCTGTAGTGTAGTAACCGTGGGGTAACATATAGCGTAGTGTTTGTTCGTTTTATTAATATCGGTTCACAAAGAAAAAAAAAAATTCAATTAAAACAAAAACATCTAAATATTTACAAGAAAAAAATGTCGTCAAGTCGATTTGGTTGAATCATTGGTTAACTAGGTTAATCATACTAGGTTTAATTATAAATCTCATAAAATAGATAGGATATTAGAATTATTTGTTTTGCTTTGGACTGTTATTCGAAAATGATTAAAAAATAAAACTGATTTAATTAAACTTAAAATATTTGGATTTGGTACTACAAAAAAAAACATTTAGTGTTAATTTTTTTATTAAAATATTTTATTTAATTTCACTTGTATGTATGAATGTATGTACATATGTCCTGAAATCTTGCAATCAATATTACACCTACTTCCATTGAAGCTATGGAGCTGAAAGTTGGCACACATATTTAGTCTCGATGACAATCCACGATTCATGAATTGCTTCCATTTTCAATCTAATATGGCGGACGTTACTAAAAATTACAATTTTTGAATTACGTACAAATGACACTTCTAAATATTCTAGTTCTCTGGTTCACAACAATTACATTATTTTTTTTATTATTAAAATTAGTTCATACATAACTTTAATTCCTATTATAAACAAAATCGATAAAATTAAACTCTTACGCAATATAAATAGCTTCCGTGTTATTGTTTTCGACTTTCTTTATTCTGTAAAAAATAAATATATGTTAGTAATTATATTTTTATTAATTATAAAATTATGTATTTAAAAAATATGTATCTAAATATGCCCCATAGTACTTTTAATGAAAAATATCAAATTGCTTCGAGATCATGGGGATCGAACGTAGTCACTCTCAATTGATTTTATCCTTACTTTCACCAAATACTCTATCATAATATTTGAAGAACAGCTCGAAAAATCTGATTCTATGCGAACTGATTGCACATTTTTTCTAATAGATGTTTTCAATATTCATAATTTATAAAAAAAAAATATGTTTACTAAAAAAATACTCTTACCTTTTAATATCGTTCATATGTATGTTCGGCGCTTAATTTATATAAACGTTTTTTAGTTTTCCTCACGCGTTTCACTTCATTTCCCATATTTACACAATTAAAATTTATGACAAATAATATAATAAAAAACAAATGCCTAATTACTACTACATTATTTTAACTTAATTTATTTATCTACAAGAAAGAATAATATTTATTATAAGAAAACATGAAACAATGAATTTACAATTAAAATTACAAAAAAACATTTCGTAACGTAATGATGCTCGTAACGAAAAGATCGACACGTCTGTATAGCATCAGGCCTCGGCCGGCAATGTCTGTACACGGCGTTTACGCACACATGCGTACGAATTTTGTTCGAAAATAAGAATATCTGATTTAAAAAAAATCTATTGAAGTTATTAAAAAAGTGACGCAGAGGTTAAGTAATATATTGCTTGTAGAATAATCTGACAAAAAACCAGAATTATTGAATGTATATAAGTATAGTTTTTATTTATTAAAAGATTTTTTTAGAGGTAACTTTGTGATTTTTTTCTATCGTACCAAATTAATTACATCATGTTTTCAAAATAGCAAATAACTAGCATGTATCCTGAAGATTATCATATATTTTTTTCATTTGGTTTACTGCATTGGATCATATACTTTTTTGCATTATAAAACTTGCATTTAGCTCATGTAGTCCCCTTAACTATGACACATAACTTGAGAAAACCTTATTCTTTATTTAAACAATATGTCAATGTGATTATATAACAAAATCTAATTAGGTAGTTGATTTGTCACATGTATAAATATACATAAGTATTGTATACAAATATACGTATTCTTACATTATACGACTTTATTATTGGGAAAGGATATGTTATATGATGTAATAGCGTGCTATTGTTACAAATAAACGCTTAATATAAAAAAGTTAATTAAAAATTTCGAACGATAAATCCTACGCTAAAATGTTTCAATCAGTTTTATTTTAGCTGTTTTTAGAACGATAAACCTGTTTACCTCTTCTTTTTTTAATACTTTGGATCTATTTCTCTTAATATATCCGAGTAAAAGAGTAATACTATAAGTCTAAAGTATTAACAACTCATTATTAAACGACCTATTTAAAATGTACATTAGGTTCTATATAAAATGCCATCGTAACATTTGACGAAGTAGCAATGAACCCTATAATGGGTTGAAGTTAGCAATTAACCCCATATTCGTGCCTTCACTAGAACTAACATCCGCTGAATCAGTTAAAAAACTATAATTATTAATTCTCTTTAATGTTTTAATTACCGAGAATATGTAAAAAAAAAATGTGTAGTCAAATATCGAACGTATAAAAAAAGTCTAATTAATCCATTTGAATATCAGCTATTCGTCTCATAGGTCTATAGAGGTTGGATAGATCCAGCAATTAGCGAGCCGAGTGCTCAGGACGCGGGGTTTGCGGTCAAGCACTGCGGGGTCGGGCGAAAATATGAATTATACGATTACCTATTCAAGCCGCACCATTATTAAATATGTCGAAAGAAATTGTTAAAAATAAGATATTTATGGTCAACTACATTCAATAAAATTAAAAGTTATAGTTATTTATGACATAGGTGTATATACACTGAGTAATTTTCAACTACAAAAAAAGTGATTAATAAATAGAAACGTTATTTTAATGAGTTGAATAAATATTTCACCTTGATTTTCGCATAATTTGTTTAATCGTTACATATAAAGGTCGAAAGCATAATTATTTTTTTATAATCCTCATTATAATATGTAGTTTATTTTTCTAAGAAATGATAATAATAAAGTGAAGGATAACATTAGAAGAATGTATGTTTATTATGAATTTCCTGATGTATCTAAGCAGTAAAGTATTTAATAAACTTAAGGCCCTTATAAATTTATATACATATAATATACTTATATCTCAGAAAGCAAGATTCCGATTAGATGATAAAATAACTTTTCTATTAAGCAGACAATTAAAAGCTTCCTATTATATATGATCACAATATCATTTTAAGTATCGAAACAATACACACACGAGTCAACTTTTGGACAATCTATAGACTATTACTAGACTAAGAATTTACAAGATTAGATACATGAAAATGAACATGAGTGAAACTACAACAAATCTGACTAAATTTATACATACTAGATAATACTAGTGTATATAAATGTAGTAATCTACTCAATGCTTTACTTAACAATAGTTTTAATATAAAGTCAACTTACTGGTGATATCATAGACGACAACAGCAACAGTGGAGTCCCTGATGTAAGAAGGTATGAGAGAGCGGAAACGCTCCTGGCCCGCAGTATCCCACAACTGCAGTCTTACTGTACGGTCTTCCAGATACATGGTCTTGGACAGGAAGTCTATTCCAATTGTCGCCTATATAACATAAAAATCAGCTCAAAAATAATTATGCAATATGTCTGATCTAAGGATACGAACTATTTATAATTCAAAAATGTATCGTTTCTACAAATACAGCACAAATTTCATGTTCAATTATATTTTTTGTATGTTAAATATACAAGAAATAAATGTTTTACATATATAGTTTGTATTAGATGAAATCAACCCTTAGAGCTGATCTATATTTAGTCCTATATTGTGATTAGATTTAGTTATTTATGCAACATGGTCATATCTAAGAAAATATAGTTATAGTTAACTTTAACTATCAATAAATATACAATTCTAGGGGACGGACAATAAATTTTCTGATTAATCTCGACAAGTTGTATTTACTGTAATCGAATTCCAATGACATTAAATAAAATAAATAAAATAAATAGAATGTACATTTTATTATGCCCTTACAAAGATTGTAGATGGAATAATAGTAGTACTGATGACCCTAATTCACGGCTTACCCTAGTTTGGTAGTCTAGGGTAATTGAACTTACAATTGATTTAGTGGTCTAAAAGAATATTTAGACTCAATATATACATATTTTTTTTAGTTACAAAGTACAATATACAAGCTTAGTTACTTTCACTGTACTAAGTAGCTCCTATATATTTTAATTTAAATAAAAGATAGTTGTTTGAATTTTATTTTTTGAAAAAAACATGATCCTTACAAAGAGCAGTCTTGGGAAGATGTTTCAGCAGTATTTTCAAAGGTCTATTGAATTCTAAAGCAACATCTTCATTGCTTATATTTTTGGTTCAAAAGCTAGGTGCGAACTTAATAAATTATAGTTTTAATTTTTGATAGGTAATTAGTTCCGTACACTATACTGTTTATTTATTTGCTTGTTATTTATTATAATAGGAATTTATACCTCCAAATATAAATATCATATAAGATATATATGTAAGTTATTATTTGTATTATTTAACACATTTTTTTTGTTAAATTAAAATGATTTAAACACAATATAACACAATCATTGCAACCAGTATAACTTTATGCTTTACCAGGTACAAGATCAATTAAACAAACATTTTGCTAAAATTTCATCTATATTATTGAGACAAGGCAAACTATATTTATATCAGTCAATATATTGCCCAATAAGTATTAAGTTTATCAATTACAAATATTATTAAAATTATCTCTAATCTTATGTGTACAAGTGATATCTTTTAAGGAACAATTTAAAACAAATTTACTCAATTAGAACACTTGACTTGTTATTGTTTCATGCTCCAAATAATTTTAATAGTAAATGACCATAATTTCTTACTCACCTGATAAGTGTTGTCAAAACTGTCATACATGAACCTAGTGATCAGCGACGTTTTTCCCACTGAAAATCGCAAATTGCGGGTCAATGCACCTTTTAATTACATATTGCCTATTCCACTAGATAACGGGAATAGAGATCAGAGAATAGCGTGAGAAGTGTAGGAACGACAGACGATAATGATACCAATAATCTCTCGTAACCTACATCCCTTACAATACGTAATGCATAGTACCGATACTTTAATAAGAACCAGTGCTAATCAAACTATCGTATTCTATACCAAGGAGTGATGTAGGTCAAAAATTCAATAAGTCTAGACAAATCTATATACGTGTCTTAAATTCAAAAACTGTATTAAAAATGTACGACTGCTAGGGCAATTTGTCTTCCACTTACCACTCTGTTCTCCAAGGAACACGAGCTTAAACTTGCGTAGAGGATTACCGAATTCCCCCGACGTAGACATTATGATTGTTATAATTAATTACTTTGCTAAACTATAAATTTCACAGTAATTCTTATCACAGAAAACTACATGAACAATGACAGTTCGGGCCACTCCTGCGGCACACACGAGCGCAGCGCCGCCACGTTACGGCAGACTGACGGCGCTACGCAAAAGCCAACTCAGCAAAATGACATCATGCCGAATATAATGCATACTTTTAGAATAACTAATTTCGCTCCTAATGACATTTTCAAAATAATATAAATCAATGTAATTAATTTTAAAATATTTTAAAGAAAAAAAAATAGCTATTTAAAAACATATTTTTAAGATGGCAACACTTTATGTTTTTTAGGCCGTTGATGCTATCATTGAATTAATCAATCCATAGTCTAAGAATAATATCCAATATATATTTAAAGAAAATATATAACATAACTATGTACATCGCCCTACATAATATTCTATAATATTTGAATTTAAATTGTTAGCGCTCTTATCTGCAAAAATAAAAAATATATTCCAGTATGCATTTTTTAAGTATATTTAATAATTGAGTTTTGTAAACGTGTCTATCATATATTAGAATCAAGAAATTTTAGAATTACTAAAAAGGAATATATCCATAGTACAACCATTTTTATACTGGCGATTAAATTAACTTCTCGCATACCAAACAAATCAAGCTGCGAGGGGATTTTCTTCCCTGCCGAGCAAAGAGCATGAAAAAAATCACAAAAAATTAATAATATGAAATTCAGTGGCGCTTACTTATTTGCATTTGCGATATTTTGTGATGAACGACGTTTTTTATCCGCTGCTTCATTGTGACTCAATAAATGAGAACTCTTAAATTCCTATTTGTATCGTCTCATTCGTGTACAGAATTCTACAAATTTTGAAATCATATTATTTTTCAGTGGTAATAACAATCATTCAAGATTGAATGACTGATTGGTATTGGATATGTATTTTTTCTAGGGAAATAAAATGGAAGGTATTGAGGGGGTTAGGTAGTAGTCCAAATTAACGTAGTAATTGCGTAATAGTTTTAAATAAGTTTCCTTAATATTCATTTAAGTTACTAAATTTCTGAAAAAATCTGAGTTCCTTTTCGGGAAATAGGGACTGTCTTGTTTGAAACGGGACGACAGGTCATACTAGGTATCAGTTAAGGAGAATAAAGTTATATTTAATATCAATAGCGTGGAATGGAAGAATATTTTGGTCTAACAGGAGTAGTAGTATTTTACTATTTGTAAATGTATGTTATGCCGAATGAATAAAAAAAAAACGCGACATAACAGATAAAAAAAAATTCAATGTTAGGGTCAGCTCCAACTACATATTACTTACTACAAATACAGATTGTTATATTTACAATAAAATAAAAGGCATTATTTTCCAAATATTTATTAAAATAATGTAGGATTATGTACAAAATAATAATTTACAATTATCACAAAAATATGTAACCTCAGTAATTAATAGTTAATTAAATAATAGGATACATACTCATATTTAATTTCGTATGAAATATATTTATAATAGTGTTTGATAAAATGTTAAAAATTATCACAAATCATTCCTATCTGAGCTACTGTACCTACACATTAAAAATATACAATATTACCCCAGTATTTCAATGTTCTTAAATATTTCTTTAAAAATATTTTGATTCTAATATAAATAATAAGTTATGTTTAATCAGAATGATAAAAATTACCTTAACTAAAATATTTTTACAACAATATTTTACTAAAAGAATATTTGAGTGCATAACAACATTTATTCTGTTTCCTAAAAATAGTACAATATTTATTCCTTCAATTTACGATAACATTTCTATATTGCATGAAGCAATGGCACAATATATTATTATCAATGCTAGGAAAATGAGAGAATTTATCAAAAGATTACAATGAATAAAATAAAGCCTTTGGCTCCTGGCAATGCTTAATGTATTTTTATATAAAATGATAAATTTAAGGTCAATTTAATAAAATGTTAATTAATTGAACATAGTTTTACCAACTAATTTTTGAGGTTTGCATAACATTACTGATAATCATGAAACATCCTACAAAAACATGCTCTTCTTTATCATACTGCTAATTGTTTTTGGTAGCTTTTTCCAGAAAAACAGACTTCATATTGACATATTTTTTTTGTTTTATTTAGGTTATATAGAGATATTTTGACATAAAAGCTTGTATCAATATATTTTTGCAGGATGTTTAATTTATTTTTATATACAAAGTTATGGTGCATGTCGTCGTGGTGGAAACATATTTTCTTCAACAACTACAACACCACACAATAAATCATACCCTGTACGATTATGACGAAAAACGAAAAGCACAACACATAGAGGAAACAAAAGTGATATTAAGAAATTCTTCATTAGTGATCTGAATAATGCTACAATGAAACTGAGTGGTTTGCCAGGGTATAATATTACTGTTTCTTTAGGTCTGCCTTCAACTGGTAAGACAGCAGATGCTGTGACAACTCTTAGGCCGAGTAATGCTTTTCCAGGAGTTGCACCTCCTGTCCTGCCAACACTTCCACTTAAGCAGAATGCCTTAAACAAAATTATAACATTTTTAAACTTTTGTTTACATATTATTATATGTGTAAATACTGTTAAAAATTATATATATATAATAATAGTAGTAACATACCTCAAATATGCATACTAATATTCTGTATATTATTTCTAAAAGAAGTATTTCTGATGTGAGTTCCATGGCATACTTATAATCATCATAATGTTCACTGAATTTGTAGAAATCAAACTTATCAAGATCACTGAAAAAAAGTTTATTTAATGTAGTTGAAGAAAACTAGACTTCCTCAGGTAATTTAGCTTCATGAAACATATTCTTTAATTTTTTCCTAAAATTAGTGAAATTTATATATAAATTAACTACTTACATTAATTCAAACATGTCTACTGCTATGAATGTGACAATAAGTTTCAGAATAAACAGCAGCATAAAATCAATAAACTCTGCCAATAGCCTCTTATACAAAGGTGGAATAACATACTCAAATCCACCATGTCTCGCTATAACTGAAATTCAACATAAGAATTTAATAAAATTCAATTTTTACAATGAAATATTTTTGTACAGATCAAGATTCAACATACTTTCAGCTGGAGATAGAGGGTCACCTGGAACTTGATTTTCAGCTGCTTGTCGAGGAGGAATTGGTACTTGGAAAGGAAACTGTTGTCCTTGAAATTGATAGTTATTATTGAGTAAAGGAACATTCGTCGGGCTGTTTTGAAGTCCCTGCAATGTCATCATATAGTAGGGGAAACAAGTTGATATATTTTGATACATCTGTGCCTGCTGGATCCATAGACGAAGTGCATGAAAATATGCATCCCGTTCTGATGTTGCTGGCCGGTCATCTTCAGACCCAGTATTTGAAGTTTCTCTCGAAGGGCCACCATTGTCTACGAGCCTCTCGGTATCCGACATTGTGTTTATATTTACAAACTACATGAAACTCGAAATTTCTCAATAGTAATACAACAATGAGTACACGTCAGTTTTGTTATTTTATTGAAATCTTGCAATATAATTGTCAATGTCAAGTTGTCAAGACTGACAAATTGACACTAAATATTGTTATCGACTTTTATGAATGTTATCAGTACCCCTAGTACGAGTTTCAATACTTCATGCGTTAATAACGTATCGACTTCTCGAAAACGTTTACGAAGTATTTGTAATCGGTAGTATGAGTTTGACATTACACGTTTGCGTTAAAACCATGGTAACCGTCGAACTAGAGCTAAACCTCGAAATAGACTACACCACAATTTATATTTCCATCTCACTTACACGCGCAAAAAAAGGTGAGAAAAATATATTCGGCCATTTTTATTGTATTTGACATTTGTCACAAAGTATTGTCTCTAAAATTTTGGAGGTTATATTATCTTATTTTACAATGTTTATTTTATTAAAAGAAATAAAAACTGTGAATGTTTAATTTGTAAGTGTTTTAGTAGTGGTAAAAATAGAAGAAATTATATTGAAGCTTAAAGATTAATTTATCGGAGTTTCAAATTATAAAATTCATCAAGAGATATGTAAACATAAATTTATTATTCCGCTTTATATACAATACGATCCGTAATAATTGTAAGGACCTTAAATTTATAATAGAGATTAGAAACGTTTTAAAGACTTATAAACAGTCATATCATCCTCCTGCCCTTATCCCAATTTTACTTGAGGTCGGCGCAGCATGTCTTCTTCTTCCATACTTCTCTGTCGGACGTCATCTCACAAGTAACATTCTTTCTAATCATATCGTCTTTCACACAATCCATCCATCGTTTCTTGGGTCGTCCCCTACCTCTATATCCATCCACATCCATTCTCAAACCTTTCTCACAACATGGTCCTCATTCCTCCGCATAATGCTCATCATGCCCATACCAAGACAGCCGGTTTCCAGATAGCTTCTCGGTTACCGGTGCCACTTTCAAACTTCCTCTTATGTACTCATTCCTTACTCTATCCATTCGCGTCTCCGCCACATGCAATTGTCTTTCAGTCATCCCTTTTATAGTCCAACACTCCGATCCATATAGTACAGCAGGTATGACCATGGTCTTATAGATCTTCCCCTTAAGTTTAAGGGGAATACAGGGGTCACAAATTGTTCCCGTAACCTGCCGCCATTTCATCCACCCTGTGTTAATCCTGTGTTTCACCTTCGATCTATTTCGCCATCGCCTTGAATGAGTGAACCGAGATACCGGAAGTCGGAGCAGACTGGAAGGGCCACGCCATCAAGCGCTATGGCTTCAGGACCGGAGAGACCGCCGAAATCGCAGAACATGTATTCAGTCTTCGTATTACTGATTTTCAAGCCAACATTCTCCAGTTTCTGTTGCCAATCTTCCAATCTGCTCTGGATCTCAGGTCCATCTTCACTAACCAGTATAATGTCGTCGGCAAAAAGCATGCACCAGGGTGCCTCCTCCTGTATGTCCGCCGTTAGGCCGTCCATTATTAGCAGGAAGAGGTAAGGACTTAGAGCCAACCCATGGTGCAACCCTACAGTCGTACTGAACTGGTTGGTGTTGCCGGCAGACGATCGGACGTATGTACAGGATCCCCTGTACATAGCACGGACTAACTTCACATACTTCCCGAGAAAAACTTTCTCTTTCTATGCCCACCATAACACATATAAACCACATATAACCACATATTAACCACCACTTATAAACAGTGTATATTATTTTAAATATAGAGGAATTTGAGTTAAACTGTAACAGATCTAACCTACAAGTATTGTAAATTTAATTTCCTTACAATTTTACGTTGATATACTTATACATATTTAAATTGTTGTTCTAATTTGTTTTATTTGAAACTAAGTGGCTTAATTCACGTTTAATTGTGATATGTCTTGTGTGTTAATAAGCAAACATACATAGATTAATTTTATAGATAATATCTTCTTTTTTGTGTGAAAAATTCCATAATACATCAAACTTATGTTTAAATGATTATGTTATATTGATAATACCTAAATGATGTTTGCGTTTCAGTCTATTATAATAATAAGCATATCTAATTATCATTAAATATATAGACCTAATATCTCTATTATTAGATTATAATTATTATATGATGGTGATTATTTTATGTTTGTGAATGTTTTAATAAAAAAATATTGTTTGCGATTACAGTTCCAAAGAAGAAATACTAACCTAGACACTACTACAAATACATCCATACTGCATTTTCCAGTGTGATGCTATATCTATAACTTCAAGAACCTTTGTAAAAATATAGTTTAATATATTTAAAACAAATAATAATTATTTTATAACTTGTTTTATTTTTCCTAAAATATAATTATATGTACTACATATGTACATAAACTTTTTATTTCAATTACACAATAAAGTTATTAATTTATTATTAAACAGACAATTAAAACTATTAGTTAAATAGTTTTAATTGTCTGTTTTAATATACCCAATTATTGAAAAAGTATAAATAACAACATAGTATTTTACTAAACAATAAGAGTGTTTTAGAAGTTGATTATTTATTAGAGTATTCATAACAAATCACAATAGTGAAGAGTATTTATATATATGTATAGATGTTTCTTGTATAATGATGCAAACATTTGAAATAATTCTTAATTCAATTTTATTTTATAAAATCACAGGAACCATATATTCAATAAAGAGACAAATCCATTTATTAGTATATTTATTGTTTGAATTAAATAAATAGGAAATTATGTAGAAATGTAGATTGCAGTTCAATGCATGGTCACTTGTTTTTTGGATGTTGTCTGCACCAAATCATCATTAATAGCATACTATGCTCCAAATAAAGGATAGATACACTGATAGCCTGAAAAATATATTTATTTTATTTTAAAATGATTACATTAAAGAAGAATAGTTTATTAATAATACTATGCATGATCCCAATCATATCTTCAAAGCATTCTCAACTGCCATAAACCAATGAATATAAAAAAAAAAAGTATTTTTATTGTTTTTGAAAATACTCATTTAAAGATATACATCTTTTGTTTTAATATTTTGTTCTTTACTTTAAGTAATTTAATGACATGATAGTTAAATTAAATTATCTTACACAATAATCATTTATTTTCAATGTAATTAAATAACGTGTTAGGATGCCATTTAAAAATAAATTTTAAATTTAGACTCACCTTGCGTTTGTATCATATTTGTAAATATATTTAAAATAAATTAATATGTATTATTCATTTCTTCTTCACATGTTAACACAAATACTTATTAACTTATTCTAAGGCAATTCTCAAGTAAATATGTTCGTTTAAAATACGGCTAATTAAAGATAAATTTCACCGCAGAATTCAATTTCGTTGCTTTTTATTGTTATAAAAGGCTACCACAACGGTTGTAGATAGTCTTCAAGCATAATATTGCCTCACACGCTTAATAGTTAATTTTTAAAATGAAGTTTCGCTTGCTCTCCCTTAAATAAATCAAGTGAGTTCAAACTCGATAAGAAATTAACGAAAACGTCAGTTTACATGCGTAAATCTGTCAAAAGTGTTACTCGTACTACCAAAATGTCGAAAACCGCCCGTTTTTTCGACTTCAAACTCGATGACGTTAATTATAAAAACTCTTACTACCGATTTTAGTTCCTCTGCGTTTACGCTTGGGGAGTTGATGGGATTTGTATGAAAAGAAAACTGAAAGTAAATTACTTGAAGTTAACTGTCAAACTCGTACTAAGGGTACAGTATATTATAAGAGGTATATACGGTATTAATACCATCTAATCAAACAAGAACAAAACGATGGTAATTTTCTAAATATAAGGAGCATTCATTATCTAGTTGTTACATTTATGAGTATATTTATTATTCAGAGTTAAATAGTGTAATGAAAGTCAAAGATCGAACAGTTATGCTGGCAAGTTTGTAGCAACGAGCCGTCAAATTGCGCTTGTCATCCGTCCACCGGATGCGTGCGCAATATTCCCTTGATTTTGTGGAGTTTGGTGTGGACATTTGTGTAAAAGCGATGGGATTGTTCGTATAAACGCCAATTGTATGTTTAAAGTTGTTTTTAATTTTGTTTCTTCTGTAGTTAACGTTTCAGCTGAAAACAAAATTTTGGTGTCTGTGTATACTTTTTTTATAAATTCGTCGTAAACGAGAAACAGTTGTGAACGGATCAATCGGTAATTTACTGTATTTTTCGCCCAGTGCAATGCGATGTGCCCAATGGGTGTCTGTTAATACATAATAAATATAAAAAGCAGTTGTGCCGTGAGCAGCCACACGTAAGTATACTTTTAAAAACAATCTTAACTACATAAATATTATCAGAAAAGTTGAAAGTTTAAAAATTACCGTTTTCATACCGAAATTATTATAATCTAAAACAATTTTATCGACAATAATATTTTAGGTTACTAAAGTTAAAAAAAAATATAAATTATCATGGTAAACATATCTTAACAAGCTCTTTACGTGAATACTACGCGTGATATATCTTGTAGCCTTGAATATACTTTTTGCTCGAGTACTTATGTGGGTCACTGTACCCTTTATTTGCTGAATTTAATATATCATTTTTTTTTTATTTACATAAGTCACTATAAAATATTCTACCTTATCTTTTTAGTATTATATCTCATTGATAAAGATTAAATCACTTTAAAAAACTTTTTATCTTTTTACTTCTCAATTGTAGAACATTACCAAGATAATGAGGAATATAATTTTGTCATTTTATGTTAAAAGAACATTTTTTTTCCTTTTTCATGTTCTTCTATTAAATAAACCTAGGTACTTGATAAAATTATTATCTTTATATAAAGCAGAGCCTGTGATTTTGTTTTTTTATGGACCTATCAAAAATTTTTAAGGAATTAAATTATATTAAAATAGCACAAATGTCAATGACCATCAAAAATTTTATATAAGAATAAATGTTGATGTTAAATAAATAATTATTGTATGTAGTTTGTGTTCAAAACATAATTGAATTAACATAAAAAAAGATTCAGTTCCAAAAAATATAATATGTAATCAATTCTCTTCATCGGACATCAACTATTAATATTTCAAAAAAAGAATACCTACTAAGTTATATGATACATTTTTACATCATATATTTTAGAGAGATATTAATTTTGTCTCTATAAAATATATAAAAAAAAAACTAACTTCACATGAATACACCCCGGTTCAGTTATTGGTTTTTTTACATGCCTTCAGAAAATAATAGATTATTAATCCTTTATAAGATAATGTACTTCATAATTTTTTTAGTTATGTGAAACACTCAAACTTAACTCTTTAACTAGCTGTCACACTGACAATGCTATTAATATTTTGGATAATATGTAACTTTTATTAATTGCAGCACATTTTGAATGTGATGCCCTTCAAAATTCAAGAAGTTGGCTGATTGATATCTTCGCGGAAAGTTAATTCGCCGATTGGCTAATTCGGCATATTTTTGCCCGATATAATCATTGACCATGCGTCATCGTGAAGCGTATCTCATGATATCCGCTCTACGAATCGTTGAACTATGAAATGTCATGACCAACGAAACATATTTGTTTCGTCCAATTACTTTAATTTTGGTTCACTTATAACAGTTGGACGTTCCGCTATTTCCATTACGTCATGTTAATGTTATTATTAAACCACTATATCATTATTGTCAGATGGTTTACAACTTAGTGTGTTATAGCCACAGAGATGGAATGAGTCTCGGATGGTTCAAAGAGTTGGCGCCGATTGTCCTAATTAATATTTACTGCGCACGCGGCGGGCCTCGGCTGCATTACGCGCCTCTTACTCATGGTCCGGTCGTGACGTGAATTATGAGTTACAATACGAACCCTGGAAGTGCCCCGCGTATTTGCTCGGTTTTATAAAGGTTACAAATTTTATTATAAACATATTTTGTTTATGCATTTACACTGTAAATTTAGCCATTAGTGACGATGTACTAAATGAGATGAAATATACGTCAGATATGTTGGTATTTCGTTATAAAATATCAAGCACGGCTCGTATCATCAATATTCGTATGTTGATTACACCTGATAAAAACACTTGGCTTAATAATTTTTGTTTAAACTTTAACGCAAAGATAGAAATAGAAAAAAATAGTTAAACTCTTTCCTTCCCATTCTGTAACGATTTTTGTTTTATTTTATGGAGGTCTTTAAAAGATAAGCGATGTTGAATATTTTGAAAATCACGTCAAAAGAACTACATATTTAAGGTGCATTTGTGATTCACCAAGCAACGATCCCCCTCATTTGCTTGCACTTTTCCACCCTACAGAGGAAAGACTCCCTTAATTACGATATGCGCGTCTCCGACTACGCACTTGAAGCCTATGATTCACGTTGCGATGTCAAGATTTTGGTGCAACGTCGACAGTTTTAAGTATCACGGAGTATTTACTGCATAGTAGCGTTAAACGATATTTTAATTTTGCATAAAATAATAAAAAATGAAGCCGGAGCTTGCCATATTATTGTCAAGTATAAAGTATTTAAACATTGTATTAATGCTATATTATATAATAAGTTTCTAGGTTTACTACAAATGCTTTTCGTTGTCCGTATAAGCTGCATTGATTATGTAATTCATTACTTCAAAGAATATTTTTTACTCTATTGTTATAAAAAAAGTTTTATTTGCGCAATACCTAAAACTGCTTATACAATTAATACGAAATATTTACAACGAGTATTTGTCTTTATATATAAAATAAAAATTATTTAATTTATACAATATTTTTCTTATAATCTATTAATAATTTAATAAACGATTCATACGCAAACTCTATGATTACACAGAACTGACCTCTCACATTTTGTATTCGAAATATCGTTACTTAGGAAGATCCCTATCCAACAGCTGAGTCATAGCACGACTGGTTATCTGATTAGTGTATCAATAATGTTAAAGACGAACGTTAATTTATTACTATTTCATCACACAGTACTGGTTTAGTTTCCTCTCTAATTAAAATTGTTAACTATATCGTGGGAACGGTATGATTGTTTAATTACTAATAAGGAACCGCTCTGGCCTCGCACGGGCAAGTACTTACTACGTAGAAAGAAGTGCGTATTTTTTTCTAACAATTTTGAGGAAATAATTTGCAATGTATACAATTGTCATATAAATATACAAACTATTTTCATATACAGCGCTCGCAAAGGAAGCCCTCAGGTGCCACGATATTTCCGACTTAATGGACAAATGTCATAACATTAGTTAATTTGCATACAATGTTCGTACTCGCAATGTATACATGTATACAAATAGACCCGGCGAAGGACAGTAATTTATAAATGTATTTCATATTATAAGTTTATGTAAAATGATCGAAATATACAGGTAGAATCTTATTTTAAAAAATAATTGTTGAAAAAAAATGACGATAAATTCAGTAGGTCATCCTTTTACTAATCTAATTGCATAACATTATACGTTTCAACTGTTTACAATTATACGTATAATATATATATATTTTGCATGAAAATACACAAATACTAACACGGTTTGTTATCATCAGTGGTATAATATTATATAGAATGTATGTATGTATGTATGTGTTTTCAATTAATATTTTGGTTTTTAATTTATTAGGAAGGTAGAAATATTTAAAGAGCATGAACGCGAATGCAGATTCGGACAGGCAAAGGGAAAAAACATCTGAAGTCCTGATGGAATATCAGCAATTTAAGAAGTGCCTTACTTCTCTTAGTAGTAAGACTAGAATCTCTGAACATAGATAATTACATAATGATAATATTATGCGATTTCAGTTCTACCTTATTTGCTTGAAAAACGTTAACGACTTGTTTAAACGAAAACTTCTTGAGACATCAAAAACTTCAATGAATAATAACTAAAATTGGCGGTCTAATAAAACTGCCACTTCAAAGACCTGTTTCGAATTTCAAGTTGTCTTTGGGCGAACTCAATATCTTTAAAACTCATAAAGGATCCTCTAAGAGTTAAATAACTTTAAGCACTTTCGAATGAAATTAAGTATAACGGAATATTAAAAAATGTGTAATATTTTGTACAAAAATAGTTTTAGCATTAATTATACTCGATAATTAAAATTTATTAATGTAAAAAAAGCAATAAATTATTTCTATAATTACGGACCGACCGACCTCCGAATCCTGCGGTTTCAATCTGCGTCGTCAGTTTAATTTTAGATAATGGAAGTTATCTTTTTATCTTTATGTATTTGTTAATGATACCATTTTAAATATTAAAGCACGCTTACCAAGTTATATCAAGCACTTCCTTATTTATATATCTAGAATCTCGACCAGACCTAGTTTAACATTTTATTCACGCGGACAAAGCTGGATTTCAACGTGTAAGATAATAAGATTTTAAATAGATACGAATTATTATAGAAATTTTTAATTTCGACATATTGTTAACTTATAACGTCTCTTGTTTAAGTAGTAGGTACTTACTAACATTTAGTCGCAACTTCGTCTGGTTGGACTACATTTCTTTTTTATTACCGTGTATTGCATCTGTGGTTAGGTTATTAGTAGATATGTATATGTAACACTGGTCTCCTAAAGAGTAATAAATAAAGGCCGCGTCTTGTTATCTTCAGTAGATTTAGCGTGATGCGTACCTAGAAATGTACCGAGATGCCATTTTGTTTATATTTATATGATATGTATTACGTAATCGATAAGAATATTAGAGATACATGTGAAAATTAAACATACATTAAAATGGTAAAAGGTATGGCAAAAACAGATGAAACTAATTACCTATACTGTAAAAGGTATGCGAGCCACGCCTGAGGGATTGTAAAAAATAACACCCTTAGGGATTCTCCCCTTGGGTGTGACCATTGTCAACTTGAAAAGACGCGGTTTAAGAGAAGTGATAAAAATAAAAACATGTACCCTCTATTCCAACCATAACAGGAAAAAAGTCAAATTCACAACATTTGACAGTAATTTAACGTGATGTCGTTGGTTGAGCTTGATAAATCTATGATATTCACCATGGATTTGCGAAAAATGGCGTTTTGAACGTAGACGAAACTGTTATCGAAATTTTGAAAGTAAAATTAAAGTGGAAATAAGTAGTTAAGTGAAATAGTGTTGTATATTATAAATAAATATATTCTACCAAACCCTACGAAAATTAAATAAAAAATAAATAACACGAGTGGCTAATCTATACTTATAGTTCTTTATTTATTTATAATCGAATACAATTACAGTCAGTATATAACTTTAATCAACTACACAAGAATATTGCAATACATAGAGAGTTAATGAGTATATAAGAATAGTAAATACCACGACCGATACGAACAGATTTGAACCTAATCGACCGACAGACAACCGAACATTAAACCCGTTACTAAGCGCTCTTCCGTATTTATGTGATTCCGCTCGTTTCAGGCTGAGGAGAGGGTAGTTCTTGTAAGAATATATTAATCATAAACTCTTAGTAGTGCACAATATAGCTAAGTTATTAGCAAATCGCATGAGATACGTAAATCTAAGTTTTGTTTATCGTTTTACTTACTTGCATTGGAATAGGCTATAGACGAAGTTGCGAGCAAATATAAACTAAGTGAGCCATAATTAGGCGCCAAGTAATGCGGCATGTTTGTCGTAAATGGTGACCAAACATTTGATTAGTTTATCATTCTCAACGGATGAGTATTGTATTTATTTTGTCGTGTTAGATATTTTCATTCATTCACCATATAATTGCATACGATATGAATACATATACATAGTTACATTACATAATTACGTTACACTCTTTCTCACTCAGATTCTCACCAAACCATTATAATTACGAATGTGTCTAATTTTCAAAATATCGTATGTTTATTTAATGCAGGATAAATTATTATAATTTAATTGTATTTATTTATCATATCTATATAATTTAATTCAATTAACTGTGATGGTGGCGATGGCAACGTAGTTAAGTAAAATTAGGAGTACATAGTATTTCACCTGTGTGAGTTTGTGTGTGTTTTATTTTTCTGATTTGTACGTGTTGTCTGTAAATGACATAAAAAAGCAAAGATGATGTATATGTATGATGTATTTATACGTATCCTGTCGTAATGGTAGACGTAATATAGTAACAGTTGAACTTGTCAATTTTCATTTGAACACCGTGACTTTGATCTCTGTGCGATTTGACGTCAAGCGCAGAACGACGATGTTTGTTTTTTTTGTCCATTTTACGAGTATTATCTTTACTTGATGCCAGATACTATTTTACGAATGTAGGTACAGCCATGAATCAATTAGTCCTAAACTTTGAAAGAAGATTTATGCTAAAAAATGACTGTAAACATGTTGAAAAAACCCACAGTTAGATATATCCAAAGTTAATTATAAATTTTGTTTCTTTGATCTCATTTTATATTGACGTCGGCGTTGATATTATGATGTCAAGACATATTTGTTTGAATTACTTTATCATTTAATTTGAATACAGGCGCAACAGTACGCGTTCAAACAGATATTGTCAATATTGGGATAATGTTAAATTATATTCACACCGAATAATATATATCTGTACATGTTCTGTTATTATTAAATACATTTATATTTGATATCGATTCATTCCAATTATATACAGATGAGTAGACAGTATGGAAATGCGTTTAGATTTAAAAAGGAGTTTTAAATTAAAAATAAAAGGTTATGTTTGGACGGCGAATCGTTGTTGTCTAACCATTCTTGTCGTTTAAAAATGACGAAATGAAATATTTTAACATAAACAACTTATATGTACAATAGTTGACTGTAGATAAAATTAGTTGTTTCCGGCCACCGCTGAGATCGACGTAAATTATTAGTAATGTAATTTTTTAGTAATGTTTTTTTTTTTGTATATTGGTGTACAGTAAAGCGAGCCCATCTTTCTTCTGACGCTGCAAATTATATATTTTCTTCTGATAGCAAAGTTGGTATGTAAAGCTTAAAGTATAATGTTCTTTCCAAATAAGTAAAAAAAACTTTTCGGAGTTTAATGGTGTTATTTACTGTTCGACTTTGAATTTAGTTTGACAAATAGTGTTAGTAGTAGTAATTAATAGTAATAGTGAAAATGAATTTACTTAAAAATTGTACTAAATAAAACAAAATATAAATAGTTATAGTAATTAGTTCAGAATACTAAGAGTAGTCTTAGTCAAGAATATAGATTTATAGGAAGTAAGAGATAAAATACATAAAGTATTTTATAAAATGGATATATTTTATTGATCCACTTACTCTTCAAGCCGTACAAAGATACAAAATAATGGTCATTGGTGGTATACTCTCCAAAAAATTCCGATAATGAGAAGCAATATAAGTAAATCCAATATTGTTAAATTGTAAACATATATACGTAGCCTACCCAACTTGAACGATGAGGTAGACAATGAACTCCAATAAAGGGAACAATTCTGAATTTGTGTGTTTGACTGCAAGACACGGACCACAGTCGCGAAAACAATCTATAAAATGCATCATACCAGCCCAGAAACACCATGAACGATCCTCGACGAGATTCAGAGTCGTGCAGGAATCCGAAAACTGAAATGAAATAAAATGCAGTGAGAAGTTGTAGCAAAACAATTTCTTTAAATGATTTTAAAGTTTATTTTTAGTCGAGTGTGGTCTTTTCCGTCAAGACGTACTTTAAAGAGGCCGCTAGTCTGGACTACTGATACTGGCTCTAAAAAGGCCGATATTTTATAAAATGAAACAATACTTTCAAATTAAATACATAATATAATGGTCAAAATGGCATGTCCATTTTTATGAAGATATTCCTACAGAAATGATAAAAGTATTTCATGAAACACGAGAGGGAATTGGGCAATTTCCGGTCTGATTGTTTTTTTTTTATATTCTACGACATTTAATCAATTTTCGTACCAAATTTTATTTGAATCCATCCAATCATTTAAACGCGATTGAGTAAAAAATAGCCAACCAACAATCTCATCAATGAGAGATTACGTTTGTTTTTTAATTTGAAATTTGATATATGGTTCTTAATGAAAACCCCACAGTCCTTCCTTTTAATCGACTTTTATGTTTCTATTGCATGTTAATATAAAACGCCATTGATCACACCCATACCCTAAGACGAGTTTTCCTTCCTTATTAAGGTAAAATTATCATTTATAAATTATGTTTTTGTCAACAGATTTTGTTGAATAGATTTTAAAATAGCAGAAAACATTAATCTGCATGAATATTTTAACTGTAAATCATAGCTAAAAGAACTAGTTATTCGTAGAATGCTTATATAAATGTGATTTTTTGTTACTGTTGTTTTTAAATGTGTAACGAAGCTTGGTATGTATGTATGAGAACTGAAGAAAATATAGTTTCTAAAACTAAAATAAAAAAGTAGTAAATCAGATATTACGTTAATTTTATTCATTATTTACATCACTTGGAGATCCGTTCTAAATAGATGTAGGCGTTTTAGATACAAATCATCCAACCGAGATTGATGAGAACAACGATCCCATGTCGGAAACGAGGTACAGCGGGGATCATCATGTTGTCAGTCATGGGTCATCAAGAATGCCGCAAGTGATTGTTTCCGGAGGGTCTTACTGTAGCTTTTTCTGATTTCAAATGTCACGAATTCAAATTCTAAATTATTTATTCATTGTACTTAGAAGCTTTGCACTTATTGATTGATAGTCGAAATGAAAATTACCATTGGTTCGGAAAACACCTTGACCTGCTAAGAACTAGGGAAATCAATCTGGAAGGCTTTTTATGTTAAATATTTTATTTGCTTAATATTTATATCACTTTATTGTTCGAATTTATTCACAATTATGACGTATAAAAGTGTACCGTATCTTAAGTATAAGAAAAACATCAACTGAATTTTAAGATTCGAATATGTAGTTATCTCTTGAGTGGAACGGTTGTTACGGCATATAGTTGTAACGTAAAGCACTGAACTATAAATATAGAATAGGGAGAAGTACTCAGTGGAATGCGCTCCCAACCGAAAACAGATAAGCGTTACTCGTGAACACATCGGTGACGTCACACCAATCAGCTAGCTCGTTACGATGCCGAAGAATTCCACTAAAAATTTTACGCTGTTTTCTTTTACTGGTAATTTTGATGGATCCGTTAGGTGATGTACTTCCTTGATAACATCGAGTGAATTACAATTTCAAACATTCCACTTTTTATCACGAGCGCTTTATGCTTGGTGTAGTCAATTGATTGTTTCCAAGAAATCGAGTACTTTATTGTAACTTGGATTCCAGTTCTTTCGAAATCTTTTTTGTATTCATCAGGTCAATACTGTATACAAAGACATCGCCGTGTCGTTCCGTTAAGGGAGCAGTGTAAAGCATTTATACCAAAGCTTTTTAGTAATTAATGAAAGCTTAACTTGCTAATGAGTGTTATTTCAATTCATTGTCGTCTTTCGTTTTTACGTTTTGTTTTTCGTTAGTTTATTTTCGATTACAATTAAAACGATAGTTCTTTAGATTAATAACATAATAAAATGTAAAATAAGTGAAGGTTTAGTGCTTTTACGAAAGGATTTTCATTACTACCCGAGTGCTGTATATGTATTCTATTTATATACTATAAGATATTTTAAGTATTGTGTTTCAAACAATGCTGTACTTAGGCTTCGTGTACATGACCCTGCAACCGCATCGGCGCCAAATCGTAACTCATGTTAATGATATATATAATATATTGTAGTTTCCTGCCGCGGCTCCCCCCGTCCGAGATCGGGGACAGATATCCTTTGTCCTCTCGGGCTGTTCATTATCCTATGTTCTTTTCTGTATCCCTGACAAGAGGTACGCAAATTTCATGATTGTTGGTTAAGAAAGAAGAAGTAGGACATGAATACGTAATAAACAAATTCACTTTGTGTCAATTCAATTCAATGCGGGAATTAGCGGTTTGGACGCGTCGCCTGCGGTTCGACTGTGTCGCTATATGCGCGAAACCCTACATGATACTTGTTTACAAAATTACATATTATATAAAAACTTTTAGTCATTAATACAGTTATCAAACGGGTCTCAATAATTGTGGTCTTGCGTCAATGGCGGTTAACCTCTTTTCCTAACATTGAAACTACAACATTAAGAACTGATCACATCACTTCTGTTATTATTAATTTTCGATACGAAATAATGATTTATTTTTATTAATAAGTTTGAAATACATACATACTAAAAGCTGTCCATCCATGCGAATTTTTAGGTACGTTTTTATGTAGCATAATTTATTAATGAAATCTGAATTAAACTTATCAGTCCAGGTGCTTAACACTTCAATACGGTCACAATCATAAGGTAAAGGAAAATGCTGTGACATCTTTGTGTACCAAATAAGTTGCTACAGCATATATTATTAATTGTGTGGAATTAAGTGAACGATATCTTTAATTCAAAGAATATCACATTATAATTATATATAAATACGAAATAAGTTATTCATTATATATTTTATATACATGAAAACTGACATTTATTCTTTGAAAATTTGGCAAAATTTGATCAATACTTTCGAAGATGTTATACGTTGCTTAAAAGATGTATGACAAAACAAAACCGTCGGAGGTGTAGTAAAATGTATTCACTTTTAATACAGTACGGACGGGTCGATCGCTTGGCTCGACATTTATGGCTTAGATTTATATATATATCTAAGGCTAAAACAAACGGACCAATTTTGGTGTGAGTGACAGCGTCATACTAATTTATTAGTGTGCTTGTACTTGTTGCCCAACTGATGGCCACTATTTCGACAGTCTATCTACACAAATAAATCGCAATAGATTTAATGTGTATATTACACATGTAATTATTAATAAAATATCACATGGTAAAACCTTAATATCAGCCAACCTCTTACTCCATATCCTTAAGATATAAATATATCTTATACTAGCTAATACTCCCTATACATGTATATTGTATAAGGATAATAAAGTTCCATCAAAATGTTTTAAACACAAAATGGTATTCGGTTCAAATCCAATTAATTTACGAAATATTTTAATAAATACGAACTTTTATTATTGTCTATACGGATGAAAATAAATTAAATCTCATTTCAAAGTTACTTCGCTGTAGGCGGAGTAAATTATAACTAGAACCTTCCTATAATATGAAATAAAGGTATTTCTTTCACTTTTCTCTTAAGAAGTTGCCGCGTTCTTAATTAAATATTTGCGCAAAGACCGGCGGTGGTCGTAATTAATTTTATTTTACAGAAAAATTAAAAGAATCCTGGTATTAGCTTGTTTGTTTAAGTTGTTAAGAGAATATTTTGTATACAATAAATCATGCCAACGTGTTTGTTATTGATGGTATGGATGAAGGAGCAAGTGAAGATGGATCGCGTTCATGTTTGTCTACCCTCCGGTTTATTTTCGTTTTACTCGTACGTGACCTAACACCGATTTAACGTGACCGCAGTGCCATTTTAGACTTGATTACTTTGGAACTAAATCGTTATTGCTGTTATCTATAAAAATATAAGATATTGCTTATTGATATTTTTAAAATCTCTTATTTAATTTCATATGTTAGTATTTGATTGTTGAATCTTACAACTGAATTTCAAACTACAGTCAAAATCTGCTATAACGACATTGAAGGGACTACTCATATTTAGTCGTAAAAACCGATAGTCGTAACAACCGGTGATGCTTATTTTTTTTATGAAGTATTATTATTGAATGTGTAGGTCAAAGGTATTAATAGGCAAAATATATTCATGTATGAAATTAAATTATATTTCGTTTATTTCAATCAAAACGTATGCATATTAAGAAAGAACATAGTCATTTTCCTGTATGCATAAAATCTGTAATTTTAGTTTGTTTGGAACACTTCTGTCTTGTTTACACATTTTGTAATCTACTTTGGGGTTTAATCAGCGTATCGTTATAATTTCCCTGCATGTGAAACTGTTCATTAAAAAGAACAATCTTGCGTAATACACTAACAGCATTGAGGCCATCATTCAAAGTTGCCACTGTAAGTTGTTCATTAGTTCGTCAATTTCTTCTTGAACTTCTCGTACAATATCATCTTTGGTAGCCAGTGCACAAATCGCAATAGACCTATCTACATCAATGCACTTGTCTGCTTCAGTAGTAATTTAATTAATTATTAATTGTTTACAATACAGCTCAGCTGGTTGTTCTACAGGTATAATTATCCAAAAACATTAGCCAAATGTGGTCGTTTAAATTCGATATTTCGTGCGGTATTTCGTATTAAGCAATGTCGTACAAAGCAATATTTTTGATAAGACAGTTATATAGCATTCAGCCGGGACCTTTGATTTTGGTCAATATAACCGATATGTTGTTCTAAACGATGTCGTCATAAACGGTTTTAATTGTAGTTTTGATTGAAGTGAAAATTTTCACGCAGGTTTGTTGCTGCTGACAACCGACAATACAATATTATAGTATAATGAGGTTTAATTGTTGTAGTACATGGAATAAATGAAGGGCATGTTTTAATAAAGGATTCTCAATTTATTTTATTATGTCACTAGCGATCTTATTATGTATTCGACGTGTAAAGTTATTCTTTATATACTTCTTTTGCTTTATAAAATCAGACCCGGATGTAAAATAAAATTAAAATAGTCTCTTACAAGCATACATTTGAATCATTTTATAATTTAAGCGTTCTACCAAGAGACATCAGCGAGAAAATCGGCAGCTACGAAACTTTAAATTATTTTTCTTTAAAAATAATACGTACTATTAAAGTACTTACATGAATTAATAAAATTTCTCTTATTTGTAATGAGTACTTAAATAAAGATACGTTATAATTAAGCCATTCATTTACCAATTAAACTGTTCAGATAGCATTAAAACTTGTACAACATAAAAGCAATTACGTTTTAAATAAAAAATGTCATCGTAACACTTTATAGCCGGTAGTTAAATTAGTTCATAGGGTTATCATAAATGCTAGTAGTTGTTCGACATATATACGATTCATACATTTAATGTTCTACTTATTTATCTATGAGCTATTTGCTCGTGAGTATTCGCGTGTAATAATGATGAAATCTTCCTTACCAAGTTTCGGCCGTGTCAACTAATCGCAATGAATTAGTTCTGTCGATGTGTACGCCACAGGCAATTTGCACGGTTGAAATTATTTTATACTCGTTTGTATATGATGAGCTAAGTAGGTATAAACTATAATTGTTAATCTTTTATTCGAGGGTAACTAGTAGAAAAGTACGATGATATATACAAGATAGTTTTATAAGTAGCTACATAATTTTATTTTATGAATATACATGGATTTTTAACCGTTTTTGGTGAAGCTGTCAAAGTCTAAATCTCAGATCTATTCAGAGATTCAAAAGTATTCATCTGCCGCTGTATCTTTGATGACATATATTTATCACATTTATAAGTTTCGAATACCCATATCTTTCTTAATGAAAATAAATATTTTAATCTTCTTCTTTTTATGAAAATTAATATTTTAGAGAATAATTAAAAAGATATACGCATTCATTAATATTAATAGACTTCAATTTATCGATATGGTGTGTTTAGAGTAAAATTAAGTAAATGATTTTTTGTTAAATAGTTTTGGTTTAAATATGATTGAAATTGAGCGAAGTGAGTGAAAAACCATAAATATATTCTATTAAATAGATGCTTAAAAGTTGTTTTCAATCGAACATCTCACAAGTGATTCTTAGTATTCATATTACATTAGTATATAACACGTGTGATTGTGGAAATGAACTAATTCAGTTGTGGTTAGTTATAATAACTTGATCTTTCATCTTGTAGCCCACTGCACTCGGTCCGACTTTTACACCCCCTACTCTCACTGGCTAACGAGGTTACACGTTGAAGTTGAAACTCTCCAAACAATATAACGCGCGTCTTGTACGATCTGGTTAGTTCAGTAGGCATGATTCACTTATGATTTAGTTGGGCATGGTGACTGCGATAGGATACTTCCTCTCGACGCGACAGTTTCGAGTTCCGATTCTCACATGCAACCTTGCACGCGCGGCTAACGAGATTACGCGTCGGTGTGGATCTCGGTAACTTTATATGCAGTTGACGGTTTGCTTATTCTATTTGTAGATATAACAAAGCCGATGGCCAGAATAAATTCTGGTATTGATGTAAATTAAAATTAGATTTGCTTGTTTTAACAACTCGTGCGCTTCAAAAGATCATCAAACATCCGAACTGTATTTCGATTCACGATCGACGTAAGCGCAAAATTTACTGCTTGGCGCCGTTTCGCTCTTTATGGCGCAATATAATCAGCGCGCCCGTTCAATGAGCAAATTATTGGAGATCCGCATCTATTTCACGCCCGCGTTGGCCCATCTACGTTGCGATCCGCTTCGATTGTGCGGGGGATTTATTGCTCCGTTTTAATAGAAAAATATGTTAACTGCACATTCATGCTCAATAATAATCCGCCTATTTTTCATACACCCATAATAATACGCTCTTTTGAAATATAGCTTGGATATTCGTAAAAAAACGATGTAATACTTATAAATTGAATGAACCGATGTTTCATGCTAAACATTACTTTTTCAATAATAAAGTTAACATAAGCTACATTATTACAAATATTTCACAACAGAGAGCCTTGACGCAAATATAACAATACTGATCAACTTAACACGAATCGTAAGTATATCTTAATACAGAAAGCTAGGAAAAAAATGGTTAATTTATTTGAATAGCTATGTTCGAGGAATTCAACACGATGTCAAAGGTATCCTTTTTTTAGCAATCGGAGTAAGTCATCGGGGTAGAAGACTGTGTTTATGAAAAAAGTAAATTCCAGACGCCGAGAGCAGTTCAATTGTCGCCTCGTTTATTCGTTGAATACATAACGAGCTGTCTTGTGTCGTAATCTATAGCCTGTTGTAACCTATTGAATGATGATACGGTCAGTCTAAGACGTCATCATTTAAATTATTATTAATATTATTTGCTAGGTATTTGAAATAGTTAATATCAATCCAAACAATGAAGTAATTTTTTTGATAAAGCTTACGAAGATTACCATCACACCCATTATAACTGTATAGTCAATACCGTACCTTATTATAATAATTATTGCAACTAACTCTTAAGAATATAAAAACAATATGAAATATAAATATACTTTTTTTTTCGATCAGGGTTTTCGTTTTTCATTGTTGTTTCGAGATAAGTGGCATGCGTAAATAAAAACAAACATGGGATTACATAGTAGTATAAAGTTCATAACCGTTTGATTGTATTCAAATCAGCCACCATTGTTTGTATTCTGTGTTTTTTTTTTTCATTTAACAGACTTAAATTTTAAAGGTATATGAAGAACTAGCAAGTGCGTTATAAGAGTATTATGTTAAGTGTGGAATTACGTTTCAAGCAATTCAAAGAACGTAGATACTTCAAAAGGCGTTTCGAGGAAACACGGTTCAAGAATTAATTTCCGAACAGAATATAATACATATGTCGAGGAACGAGCAACGCCATTTGTTAATACGATCAAGAACTATGCCTCGGTGTTGCTAGTTAATAAATTCTCGATATCGAAATGTCAAGTGGACAATTGGATGGAATCGATTTGTTGATGGAGCTGTTTCATTCATTCATTATTAGCGATTTTATTCCGTAAAAATAAGATATTGAGAAGTCCGTTAACGAGTTTATTTGAGCACCGAGTAATGGAGTAATAGCGATCTGAGCCCGAACGTGCGGAGGATGCGACACATAAATAAAAATATCTTTATTTGTAAAAATAATAATAATACTTACATTGAATGTGTTATAGTAGTTCAATCAGTAAAATAACAAATAACTATTTGTTAAACCTTCAATATACAGATACATACGTACTAAGAGTACGTATCGAAAAACAACAAAAACAAAGTTAATATTTATTTTGAATTTGTTTACTTTAACAGTCGGTTTCATATTTTTGATGTTATCGATATTTTGTATTATTACAATGATAGACTACAAAGGTAGACATCAATATTATTCCGATACAGTCGAGTCCAAGACATGTTATTTAGTAACTGTTCGGGCAGTGTCTCTTGCTGTTGATGTTGATTTTACGAAAATTATTTCATTTTTCGATTTACATATATTTTTATTTAAAATATATTACATGTAAATGAATAGTGATAATAGCGTCGGATGAGCGCGTATCACAAGCTGATATGTGTTTATCTACTACGTAATGGACTACACTGATATCGTGTTATACAACGTACTGGTTATGTCGACCACTCAAATATGTAAAATAATAAGTTAGAGTGGACGGACCTACTTTAGTGCAGTAGTAACAATTTGAAAATTCGCAGGATCGACCCTGACTCCTTAGACTGTTGTCATCCCCACTCTTAACACAAGTTTTAAGCTTAATTTGAGCGGTAAATAGGTATATTTGTAATTTCTTAAAAACCGCATTTTAAAAATGGTACTTACTATTCTATAAAAAAAAAAACAAACAAATATTAGGTACGGTATTCATCCGGCTCTAATGTGAAACCAGTTGCGTTGAAATTCTAAACATTTATTTTTTAAAGACAATCAATAAAAACTAAATTTATATTTCGGAGTGTGGAATTGTTAACAAAAAATATTTCCGAATCATTCATTTTCTTTTAGTATATTTGTCGAATTAGTACATATACGTTAACATGACTAACGGCTACACAATTCTCTGTGGACCTTAGCCTCCTACGCCTTGTCCATTTGGACACGTTTCAATCCATAGAACCTTATAGTTTAATAAATTAAAACGTTAAAATTAGGGAACCTATTTAAAAATATTGGAAACCGTAATAAAATGTCGAAAAGACCAGACTGGTCTTTTCAAAGCGATTATATTTATCAAACCAAAGAGTTCTTTGGTTTTATAAATATAATGTATGTATTGTGTTGTATATGTATATTATGTGTATATATTTCAAAAATAACTTCTTGAAATATATCTTGACATTTTAATAAGCTGATATGAAGCCAGCTTTTAAAATGTCATTTATACCATCTATTTAACATACAAAAATATGACAAATTTTAAAGACGACAATATTATAATAATTGCGTTTTTAAAAATATTCATATTTAAATAACCGACTTCAAAAACTCGTCAAATGTAATATTAAAAATGTTCAATATTGTTGAAAATGCGATAGCACAACCTTAGACATGGGAAAATCCGTTGACAAACAAACACGTTTCACATGAACATACATAAAAATATAT